>NC_044383.1:75885116-77135116 GCF_006542625.1 Nomascus leucogenys
CTGCCTCAGCCTCCCGAGTAGCTAGGATTACAGGCGCACGCCACCACGCCCGGCTAATTTTTATATTTTTAGTAGAGACGGGGGTTTCACCATGTTAGGCTGGTTTCAGAACTCCTGACCTCGTGATCCACCCGCCTCGGCCTCCCAAAGTGCTGGGATTACAGGCGTGAGCCACTGCGCCCAGCAGGTGAAAATCTTGCCATTTTGCATGGTTTACATTTTTTTTTTTTTAAATCGGAGTCTTGCTCTGTTACCCAGCTTGGAGTGAAGTGGTGCGATCTTGGTTCACTGCAACCTCCGCCTCCAGGGTTCAAGCGATTCTTTCATGGTTTACATTTTAATACGCTTATTGATCATATTGTCCAATTTTTTGTGAGTTTCCTGTTCACATCCTTTGCCTATTTTTTGGGGGGTGACGCTTGTTAATTTGTAAGAGCTCTTTACCTATAGGGACATCAGTTTTCTAACCTGTAAGGAAGTCTTGGCTGAGAGTTGAAACCCCAGGCTAGAAGGCGACCCTTGGACTTTTTAGGTCTGATGGCGGGCCTATGCTGGTGTGGGAATAACACCGCCGGTCTCAGCTGGAGGTCGCCAGCCCTTTGCAAGAGCCGGCCGGTCCCCGCGGGCTGCAGCACATCCTGGCGCGCTGTGCCCCGCCTGTCTGCTGGAGGCTGTAGTGCGCAGGACAATCCATAAATTTTTGAGTGCCAACATGACGCTCAAAGGAAATGCTTATTGGAGAATTGTAGATTTTGGATTTTGGGATTTGATATGCTCAAAGTATAATACAAATATTCCCCAACCCCCCAAAAATTCAAAATCGGAAACACTTCTGATTCTAAGCATTTCAAATTAAAGGATACTCAACCTGTATAATCTATTTAGAGGGCAATTTGTCAGTAATGATCAAAATTTTATGTGTGACACATGTCATGTGCATTTCCTCTGTTGACTTTAGAAAAAGAGGAATGTTGATAGCTGTTTTATAATAATGTTATTAGCAATAGTGATCGTGGTAGTGGCAGGAATACTGCTGGTTGTGCTGCTTGCGGTAGTGGTACTGGTGGTACGGCTGCCAGTGCTGGTGGTGCTGCTGCTCGTGGTGGTACTGCTGCTGTTGGTGGTACTACTGGCAGTGCTGATACTGTACCACTGATAGCACTGGTGCTGGTGGTACTGGTGCTGCTGGTGATTTGAGCATTCACTGCCTTCTACTATGTGGTGAAGCTTAACAAAGTCACATCCAAGTCTGCTTTGTACCCAGAACAGTGCCAGGGGGCAGTGTGGGTCAAAGCATTTCTTTTGATTCTCTCATAACATAGGCAGAAAGATGAGCTTTCCAGGAGGAAAGATTTTTACCATTGCCCCTCATAAGGTGGAAATAACTGGTGTCCATCCAAGCCCCTGCTCACACACTCAGAAGGCACTTCCTAGGAACTCCCTTCCCTTCTTTGCTTCTAAGTCCCAGACCAGCAGTGAGATTCTGCCCTTTGAAATATTTGTAACATTCAATTCACTATAAAACACCTTGTAAATGTAAGTGCTGTAAGTGGCCCAAATTATATCAGCAACTTTTTGAGAAATGGGGGGAAAAGGAAAAGGAATTTAAGGGAATGGGATCCAGTGAGCCAACCTTGCTATTTTCAAACTACAATAAATGGCCGTAGATCTGCATTTTATAATTTCAGAAATGACTAATGCTTGTACTATTTTTGAGCATTATAAGAGTGGCTTCATCCCAGTATAAATCATTCTTTCTACATTACACGGATTATGTTGCTTTTTAAATCAATATTTTTATTTCATAGTCATTTTGTTTCCAGGTCTAAAAATCCTGAAATTCCTTTCTTAAGGGGGTCCCTTTGTATCAGCCACTAAGGAAGTCATTGAAACTTAACTGGCTTCTCCCAGCACCCGCTACGTAGGCTACCCTCTCCCCAGTCCTGCAGGAAAGGCCCGTTGCCCACAAATGCACAGGGGCCAGGATTTTTCATTGTTGGAAATTCTCCCCACCTTGTGTAGATACTGTCTCCATCTAATCATCACTCCTTTGTTCTGCTGTTTGGAACCCCCAGAATAAACCTGCTCTTTGTATCCTTCGTGTATTGAGGATGGTCATGCCCCTATTCCCACCCTCAAATGATTTCTTCCTCATTGGACAGGATTCCTGGAAGTAACCCTCCTGGTTACCTACTCCACTAGGTAGAATAGTACACAGACTGTCTATTCTCCCGAGTCCCCACCACCTTGTTCATAATAATGTATTTCTGATAATGAATCCTAAAATTAAATTTGTTGACTTGTTTTTGGCACCAACATCACACCGTTGTCTCATATTGATTTATAAACAAACCAAAACTCCAGACCAGTTGCTTTTTGAGCCTAAGTGCAAGATGTAACATGCTTCTCTGAAATGTTGTCTTTTTTCCTTTGGGCTCATTCTTTCCAGATCCAGACATCTTTTGGAATTCTGATTCTGTCCAGTGGGTCTTACCTAAAGCATTCATCTCTCCCAGCACGGTGTCCTTGGATGACTTGAAAAGCTTGCCTGGTAGATTGCTGATGTATTTACCTAGGCCCAGGGCTCTGAAGAGGGTGACAAATCTCTCATAACGAGTTTGCCTAATGCGTGCTGGCAGCCCAGGGATTCAAGGCTCCTTAGAGAAGGCAGAAGAACAAAACCTAGGGCCTGGCTGTCAGAGGGTGCCACAGCTGCTGGGGTGGAGAATCTGCTGGGGTGGAGGATTGGAGGAGTTTTGATTTGGCCATTGACATGTAAATGTCAGAGAGGCCTGAGGCTGTTCCCCAGTGGACCCTCCCGCCTTCCCACACAAAGCCCTGGCTCTGTGAGGGCCACGGCTTCGCATTTGTGAGGCCTGGGCCGTCCCAGCTGCAGAGGGAAGTCCCCGTAAGTATTCACTCTTGTGAAACTGTTCCATTTTGCACTGTGGTTGTCGACAGCAAAGTTCTCCCAGCTGCATGGAGTGGGAGTGTTCTCTTTGGAATGCGCCCTTTTCTGGATATAGACATAGGTCCTTTAAAGGTTTTTGAAATGAAAATGAATACTACTAGGTGATTATTAATTTGAATTATGTAAGGAGAGAAACAGAGTGATACATTTGTGCACGTGTATGTGCATTTACAAGAACAAGATTAGCTACGAGGTTCAAAGTAGTATTTGAATTTTATCTGATATTTCTGAAGGATAATTTTATTTTTGGCATTGTGTTTTCTGTAGTCCTCCTCTCTCTCTCTGTCTCTCTCTCTCTCTCTAACCTATTTTGAGACAGAGTCTCGCTCTGTTGCCCAGGCTGGAGTGCAGTGGTGCAATCTTGGCTCGCTTCTCGTGACTCAGTGTCCTGAGTATCTGGGATTACAGGTGTGCCCACCACCATGCCCTGCTAATTTTTGTATTTTTAGTAGAGATGGGGTTTTACCATGTTGGCCAGGCTGGTCTCAAACTCCTGACCTCAGGTGATCTGCCTGCCTCAGCCTCCCAAAGTGCTGGGGTTACAGACGTGAGCCACCACACCCGGCCAAGAATGAATATTTTGAAGTGTTTTTTCTTTTTTCCTCTGAAACTTCAGTGTCCTAAATTCAATATGTGAATTGTGAAATACGTGATGCTCTTACCACAGGGTAGAGGATATATGTCTTTGTCATGCTGTGGGCTTATTTTTTTATAAGTCCTTTAGTAACTGGCCAGCGATTATTTAAAATATAAGTTGAGATTTCATATTCAGAATGAGGAGTACTGGATTGAGTAAGAGGAAAATCTTGATCTTAAAAAATCTTGAAGTAAAAGGTTTTGTTTGGTAAAGTTTTCCCACATAGGACTCACTTCCTTAACTGCTTACAGAGATGGTGCTTTTAAAGAAAACATTTTCTTAATAAAATACAAATGTTTTCAGATCTCTCTGTCTTTGGTACAGATGCCTTTTGCAATATGAGTTCAGTACACAGTGTGCATCCTTAAGCCTTGAATATTCAGATACATTTTTGCTCTTTTAAAAGTAATTACAGTAATAGAATTATGTTTACATTCCAGAATACCCATAATGAGATTGGAAAAAAAAGTTCAAGCAATCAGTCTTCTATCCAGAAGCCATAAATTCTGTTATTGAGTGTGAAATCTATTCTTAATTTTTAAGTGTCTTTTGCTCTAATGAACTTAATTAGTGGAGTTTGGTACAGTGGAAAGAATACTAAACAAAGTGTTTTGAGATGTGGGCTCTATCTCTAGCTACCTAGGTGGCCTTAGGTGAATGTCTTCTGGACCTCAGTGATGGAGTATATCAATGGTTCTCAACCCAGGGGCCCTTGGAAATGTTGAGTGGGAACATGTCAGGTTGCCACACTGTATGGGGGCGCTAATGGTTTGGGGACCCTGGATGTTAGGCATCTTGAAATGCCCCAGACTGTCTCACCCAGCCCAATGAAGAATTGGTCCACTCCAAATATCAATGACACCCCTATGAGTAACACTGGACTAGATGATTACTTAGGTTTTTCCTGCTTTGTTACTGTCAAGTTCGTAAGTGGAGTATTGGCAAGCATCTAAAATGACGTGATGCCAATACACTCAGTGTCTGTCTCTCACATTTAGCATTGAACGCTATGTTTTCTGGGGTGAAGTCATATCCGGTAATGCTGGGTCAGGACACTCGGCTGTGGCAACTCAGATTTAGAGCTTTGTTGCTGGGAGAAATCTCTACTGTAAGCACAGAAAATACTAATATAGCTCAAAAGCAGGTGCAGAGCTGGGTCTGGGTTTTTTGGTTGGCTTTGGATTATCCTTATATTCTTTCCTCAAAGGGAAGCAGTGGGTTTGTGGCCACATGCTTGCCCCAAGGCCCTGGGCTTTTCTGCTGTAAACAAAGGGCAGCTGCCTCTTCACACTTCTCTGCTGCTGGGTGCTATCCCATCTGTTGGGAAAGGAGGTCACTCTGGAGCCTCCGGTGCTGCCCTGCAAATCCAAATCCGGCTGCCTGTTGTCATGGGCCAGACTGCAGGAACCATCTAGACAACTCTGACGAGGCAGAAAGGGATTTGGTCTGGAAAAAAGATTCCTGGGGTGTCTAAATTTTTTGGTAGGTTGGCGTGATTAAATTACTCTTTATTTGATAGTGAAGTGCTGTTAAATGAAAGTCACACAGGAAAGCTTCTCTCTGGATTGTCTTTTTGTAGAAAGCAAAGGTGAGTTATTACTAATCCTCACCAGAAATTTGCTGTGATGTTTGTGCATATATACAACTCTTAATAACTATAGTGTTCTATTACCTGAAGCATGCGTTAATTATTAATTATTAATTATTAATGTGTTATTTTCCCTATAAAAATAATTTAAAGAAAATTCAACTAAGAAAAATATCAGTAATAACTACATTTTGATACATATCTTGCCAGTCTTTAAAACATTTTTTAAAAATGGAGTCATAATGTATGATGTTTTACAGCTTACTTTGTTCACTTTGTAATATCTCATGTATTGTTTCTGAGACATATAGTCATGTGCCACATAATGACTTTTTAGCCAGTGACAGACCATCTATACGAAGGTAGTCCCAAAAGATTATGATGGAGCTTATATAGAAACCTGATGTGTGGCACTTGAGATTGGCATTGCAGATCAAGCAGCAGAAATGATTGATATTCAGTAACGGTGCTGGGACATTTGATTATATACATATATGAAAAAATTATATAAATAAAAATATATATACCATCTAGGTTTGTGTAAGTACACTCTATGATGTTCTCACATGACAAAATCACCTAACAGTACATTTCTCAGAATGTATCCATGTTTGTAACATGATTGTATTACACAATTTTACGTGACTTCTGTGTTAGTTCAGGCTGCTATAACAAAATACCATAGACAGGTGGCTTAAGCAATCAGAAATTTATTTCTGACAGTTCTGAGAGCTGGGACATTTGAGATTAGGGTGTCAGCATGGATTAGTTCTTTTTAAAAATTTTAAAATATATTTCTAATTCTTAATTTTTTTGTAGAGATGGGAGTCTCACCATCTTGCCCAGGCTGGTCTCAAACTCCTGGGCTCAAGCGATCTCTTTCCTTGCCCTCCCAAAGTGCCAGAGGTGTGAACCACCCTGGTTCAGTTCTGTCAACGGCCCTCTTCCTGGTTTCCTTGCTGTGTCCTCACATTTGTAGAGCAGAGAGAAAGGAAGCAAGCTGTTTGTTGTCTCTTCTTATAAGGACACTAATCCCATCGTGAAGGCTCCACCCTCATAACCTAATTACCTCCCCAAAGTCCTATCACCAAATCACATCACACTGGGGATTAGGGTTTAAACATATGAATTTGGGGTGGGGGGTGGACGCAAGCATTCAGTCCATAGCAACTACTGGTAATTCACTGAGAGGATGGTGCCGAAGAGTGCAGGTCCTAGAGCTGGACCCTCTGGGTTCATACCTTAGCCCTGACACTTATTAACTGGGCAAATTATTGAATGGCTTTGTGCATCATTTACTCATCTGTATAATGGGGAGAATGTTAATACCAACCACATTGGTATGTTCTGAGAATTAAATGAGATAATAGATGTTGGGTGCTCAGAATAGAGCCTTACATAAAGTAAGCACTTAGTATCTGTTAAATATCGTCGCATCAGCACCAGCATCACCATGATTATATGACCATACATCCCACTAACAAATCCCCTGGCATTAGATTCTTGCAATTAAATTCTTTCTGACATCCAGAGTATTACTTCAGGATCATTTTTAAAATGTGGAATTTCTGAGCCAAAGAACAAACAACAGTTAAAGCTTTGGATACATATTGCTAGATTTCTTTCCAGGAAGCTTGTCTCAGTATTCACTCCTACCAACTTTTCTCAGCATTAAAAAATTCAGCTTGTCTTCCTTCTAACATTCTGTGTGCTGTGGGACCTCCCCCTTCCAATAATTTGGAATATAAATTCATTTCATATTGTTCTGGGGCAAGCGTTATTATGAAAATGAATTAGCCACAAAACAAATCACATAAGCATTTCACCATCAAATGAAAAGAATAAGGCGGCTCACCTACGCTTGGTTTGTCACCTGAGCTTCACCTTCTCTCACTGATCAAGGAATGTTTATGTGTGAGAGGATGTGAATGTGTAGTCCTCAGACTCTCTTCCCTGCAACCTAGTTTTATGTCTAGACATTAAAAAAATGATCTTTGGTAACATGATGGGAAAAGTACATGAAATTAGCTACATAAATTGTGAAATAGCAAGTCAGTCTTTTTATTCTGTGATGTGTAAAAATCACTTATTTCATTGTATTTACTTTTGCTTTTCCACAAAGAAATTGCTGCAAGTTGGTATGTACAGAGGTGAGATCCAAAGGGTACCCTTTGTTACTTGATACTAAGTCCTGGCCCAGGATGCTTGTTCATTCAGCTTGCCTGTGCTACCAAGTGCCTGGTGGTGACTCAATTCTCCCACCTGTCATCTCTTTTTGGATGACTGAGAGCCCTCTCTACAGCACATTGTGACCTAGCCAGCCTGGCCTTCACCTGTATCCAGTGCAGTATTGCCAGAGGAAGCCTGCTTTCACTTTGTTCTCAGCGGTCCACCCACCTGCATTTGATTATAAACACAAATGCAAACGTGAGCATTTAATACACATGACATAATGAAGCCGAGTGTAGTGGCACATGCCTGCAGTCCCAGCTACCTAGGAGGGTGAGGCAGGAGGATTGCTTGAGCCCCAGAGTTTGAGGCTGCAGTGAGCTGTGATTGCACCACTGCACTCCAGACTGAGGGACAGAGTGAGACCCTGTCTCTAATAAACAAATAAAAACAAACCACATGACAATGCAATTATGAGGGAGGCATCCAGATGATTTCAAATATGTTCAGTTTGTTAGATTCTCATTAAGAACATAGAATGTAAAAATTCTCATTCAGGATTCTCAGGTTTCTGAAAATACATTTTAGGCCCCCAGAACTATGCTTAGTAAAGGCTGATTTGGTTTTTAGACACTGTCCAAGGTACTTTGGATAATTATTGGCATTCCAAAAAGAAATATAGGTTACATTTATATTGTTTCTTTGGATTGAATACTTGACTCATTTTGATCAAGAAAAGTGGGTTTTAAACTTTTAACTGTGACCTACTATAAGAACTAGTGACCCAGTATGTACACATACATATATAAACATACACACAAATGAAACAAATATTTCCCACCCAAAATATATCAGTCTAATCTATTCTATTCTATTCTATTCTATTCTATTCTATTCTATTCTATTCTATTCTATTCTAGTTCATTCTTTAAAATGCTGCTTGTGACCCATTAACTTATTTTCATGACCCACAAATGGGCCATGACCTCCCGTTTGAAAATCCAATTCCAGAGGTATATTCTTGGGACTGTGGGTTGACTGATAACGTGTCTCATGCGTCACACATTGCCTTCCTCTTGGTACCGGGTCCAAGGCAGGCTGTACATGTCCAGGGCATTGCTCCTGGAGGGGTCTCAGTGCCACAGGGCTGGGCAGGAAATCAAGGCAGAGCCCTTTGTGTTGGCTGCCTGGGGACTTGAACAGCTTTGCTTTTGAGAACTTTGGTCTTTCCCTGAACCGGCTGCTGCAACTGACAGCTCTGCCTGAGTGGGAAAGTTTAAACGAGGACAATAATTCAGTTTGAGTGCCCCTGAATCATGTCTTTGTCTCTGCTCTTGACAGAACAGAAGGAAGTTGTTCATTATTAAGGATGCCAGCTGCCCACAGATTGATATATCTGTAGCCAGGGCTGGCTGACTCTCAAGTAGGTAGAGATCTGGCTCCCCAGTTGGTGTATTTTGAAGAAGTCCAGAAAATGTTTTCCTTAAATGTCTCCACTCAGTCTCCTGTGCCTAAAATTTCATGATTAGAAGTTTGGTCTTTTGCATCTTCTAAGTTTTTGGTCTTCTAGAATTCCAGATCAACATAAAAACATCATTGGAAAAGAGACTACCTTAGGATTGTATCAGGTAATATATAATGGGATTTGGACAGTGCTGAGAGCAAGGCATTCCCATTTGGGTGGAGCTGGGTATACAGGAGCGAGGACCTGCGGACTAGAGAATGGTGAGCAGGAGGAAATGGAGTGGAGGAGGCCGCAGGGCAGGCTTGGCCTGGTGAAGCCTGTGTCTAACAGTAATTGGAAAGCTCCATGAACTGTAGACCCCTTCAAATATATTAATGAGAATTTTATGAAGACCTTGTGACTTGGGGTGGACTTCAGCAAGGCTTAGTGGTGAAGGAACCAACACTCAACAAGAGTGACCAGAACTCTTAGGGCCACTTGCTACTCAGGGATTCTGTGTCCTGGGTTGTCCACTGTGTTTTGTTTAACAAATTTATTCCCATGCAGACAACATGACTAATTGTATGCTACCCAAGAGTCACCTTTTATTTTTCCCAATGGCATCTAAGCACCTTGCATTTACATGGGCATTTTTTCCTTAGTTTTCTGGTCATTCAGATTGGTCCAGATTAATCCAGTTCAATTGCATGCGCATTTGCTTTTCTAGTTGTTGGTCATCATAGGATTTAGTGCTGGAAAAGACCTTAGTAATCACCTTAGTCAGTGATTTTCCGACTGTGGTTTTCAACCCATTACTGGGTCTTCAAATCAGTTTTATGGGTGTAACTGACAGAGATTGTTGGGAGAATCCTATAAATATTTATCTTCCCCACCAGGTGTTGTGTAGTACACAAATAAGTGATACCTCATAATGAGTAGCAATGTACAAAACAGTGTGTTTTTGTGAGTGATACAGATAGATTCATTCTTTTATTCGACAAATATCAGATGTCATTGAAGCCCTTATTGTTTATTGGTACTGTGGTGAGGTGCAGGAGATACAAAGATGAGTGACATGGACCCTGCCCTGGAGATGCTCAGATGATAGTGGGGAGACAGGTGCAAAAGCCTCTTGTGACACAGTGGTGACTGCAGTGGTGAGGATACCTGGTTACATCCTCCTTACCTAATGAGCACCCGCCCCGGAGGTCCTGCTCTGGAAAAGCAGCTGGCTGGCTGATTCAGCTGGACCAAACACAGCTGTGAGAAGCTGCAGGGTGTGTCTTTGAGAGAAAACTCACCTCTGTGGTTTAGAAAACGAGAGCAGGGAAGGCTTCTGGGGAGAAGTGCCATCTCCGCTTGGCCTGTGTAGTGGGTCGAATGGTGGCCCCCCAAAAGATAAGTCCATGTCCTTAGCCCTGGAGCCTGTGAATGTTCCCTTATTTTTAAAAAAGGTTTTGCAGATGTGATTAAGATGAGGCAGTCATCCTGGATCGTTTGGGTGAGCCCTAAATCTAACAACAAGTGTTCTTTTAAGAGGCAGAGGGAGATTTGACACAGAACAGGATGAGGCCATGTGACAAATGAGACTGAAATGATGAGGCCACAGTCAAGGAATGTTGTTGCAGTCATCAGAAGCTGGAAGGGGTCTCCCCAAGAGCTTCCAGAGGGAACACTGCTCCGCCGACAACTTCATTTTGGACTCCTGGCCTCCAGAACTGTGAGGGAACACATTTCTGTTGTACCAAGCCACCACATTTGTGGTAATCTGTTATGACAATCCTAGAAAATGAACACAGTCTGGATTTTCATAGGCCGAAATTACAGAAGGGATGGTGTTGAGATTCAGGACACGTGACCTCAAAATATTTCAACCTGAAGAAACTTGAGAAAACTGCAGATATAGGAGGGTTGCTCTTAACTTCCCCCGCAACCCCTGCCCTTTTCGCCTGAAGCCGTCCATACAATCCAGGAAGAATTGTCTGAACTTTCCCTGAAGCAGGTCTTGAGATGCTCGTGTAAAAAGTCCTCTCCTTTGTAGGGACATGGTTGAAGCTGGAAACCATCATTCTCAGCAAACTATTGCAAGAACAAAAAACCAAACACCACATGTTCTCACTCAGGTGGGAATTGAACAATGAGAACACTTGGACACGGGAAGGGGAACATCACACACCGGGGCCTGTCGTGGGGTGGGAGGAGACAGGAGGGAAAGCATTAGGAGATACACCTAATGTAAATGACAACTTAATGGGTGCAGCACACCAACGTGGCACATGTATACATATGTAACAAACCTGCACATTGTGCACATGTACCCTAGAACTTAAAGTATAATTTAAAAAAATAAAATTAAAAAAAAGTCCTCTCCTTCCTTATACCTGGAGGAAAAGAATGTAATTCTCCCTGAAGATGAAGGGTCACAGAGAAGAATCTGCACAAACAGGTCGTGCTGTGTTTCCTCCAGTCTATTACCATTAGATCCTATCACCTTTGTCCAATCATACTTCATCGCTCTCCACTTCTGCATCACACCCAGCATAGAAAAATACACGTTTCCCTATTGCTTTGGGTCTTTATTTCCTTATGAAGACTCCCACGTCTCCTAAAACTTACATTGAATAAATGTGCATCCTTTTCTCTGGTTAATCTGTCTTTTGTTATGGGGCCTCAGCCATGAACCTAGCATGGGTAAGGAAAGATGCTTTTCCTCCCTATAAGGGCATTTCTGGAGAGAGCACCGGGGCTGGGAGACAGAGCCCTGTTTGGGAAGAGAGAAGTGAGCTGCCTGGCCTGAGCGCAGATTTTGTGAAAGGCATGGCAGGAGATACTGCTGGAAAGCATGTAGCTGACCTGGTGCCTTTGTGGTGGTTTGAGTAATTCCTTGTTTGTAGAGGATCATTTGATAGTTCATTGTGCTGCCTCTTAGGTAATGGCTCTTAACACCAGGTGACCTGGCAAAAAACACAGGGTGAGGTTTGTTTGTTACCCAGGTGGCTGCACTCGTGTGTGTTTGCAGGGAGAGTAATGCTCCCTGATAGGTAAATGCTCCTTGATTTTGCCTGCTGAAGACAGCCACGCACACCCCACTAGAGGGTTGCCTTAGCTACTGTCTGCATTTTGTTCTTGAACCTGCACTTCTCACTGCTTTTTCCTAAACGGGTATATTTTTGTGGCATTTTATTTCCTTGAAATGATCCATTAATGTATACTCATTCCTGTGAGGTGTAGTAAACATCTTTAAGCCAGGTGAAGAAGTTTGTAACATAAACCAGTCCACGCCTCTTTCAGAGATTCACAACAGGCCCTCCCCATTCTAGAAGAACTGGACCATTTGGTACCTTTTTTTCTTTAGTGAGCTAGAATTTAAGAATTAGTACATTTTGGGACCTAATTAAGTTTTATATCTACCAGTTGAGAAATAGGAGGTCAAAGTCTTGTGTCTTTTCAGCTGTCTTCCTAAGCTGCATGACACATTCTTATATTTTTGCCCTTCCCCATGCCCCAAATTCCACATATACTCATGGCTTATGGCTTTTCATTATTAGTTTTTATAATAGAAATAATTCAAGCTTGTTGTAAAAATGTCAAATGATAGGTGTGAATATATGGCTCCATAACCCTTCAGCTGGCTGCAGACGCGGACTCACACTTCAGTCCTCACATCAGCTTCCTTTTGTAACAAATTACCACAAACTGGGTGGGTGTAAAGCAAGAGGAATGTATTCTCCCAGAGTTCTGGAGGCCAGAAATCCAAAAATCAATGTGTTGCAGGGGCCTGCTCCCTCCAGAGTTTCTAGGGGAGATTCTGTTCCTTGCCTCTTGCAGTTTCTGGGGATTGTGTGTATTTCTTGGCTTGAGAAATATGGCTCCAATCTCTGCCTTCATCTTTACTTCCTTTTGTCTTCTGTGTGTCTCTGTGTGTCAACTCTCACTCTCTCTCTCCCTCTCCTTTTTTAATTTTTTTATTCTTTGAGACAGGGTCTTGCTCTGTCACCTAGTCTGGAATACGGTGGCATGATCTCAGCTCACTGCAGCCTTGACCTCCTGGGCTCAAGCAATCCTCCCACTTCAGCTTCCTGAGTAGCTGGGACTACAGGCATGCACTATCATGCCCAGCTAATTTTTAAAAATTTTTTGTAAAGACAGGGCCTCACTGTGTTTCCCAGGCTGGTGTTGAACTCCGGGGCCCCAACAGTCTTTCCACCTCTGCCTCCCAACGTGCTGGAATTACAGGTGTGAGCCACCACACCCCGCCTGTCTGTCTCTTATAAGGATACATGTGACTGTATTTAGGGCCCACTGTGATAATCCAGGATAAGCCCCTCCTCATAGACTCCTTAATTTAACCACATTTTGGGGGGTTATGTAAGGTAATATCCACTCTTTTGTCATATAAGGTAATACTGTCAGGTTTCAGGCATTAGGAAGTTGACATAACTTTTTGGGGGCCACTGTTCAACCCACTACAATTGTTAAAGTTATTCTGACACTTGTTAAAATGGTAAAGGAGACTTTATTCAGGATTATCCTGCTAGGTGTCAAGACAGTTGCACTAGGGTAGAGAGATTGGGTTCAACTCTGAATACAACACAAGTGAGTAGGAGGACCAGATGTGGTAGCAGGAGAATCACTTGAGACCAGGAGTTTGAGACCAGCCTGAGCAACATAGCAAGATCCCTTCTCTACCAAGAAAAAAAAAAAATGAGTGGCATTGGTAGCCAAGGAAAAGGCCATGGGGGTCTGTGGATGGAAGATTACTAAGAGGAGACATCAAGAGTTGAGTGATTCATGCTAAACTAACAGGATTCCTGCTGAAGGCAGATAACTCTTGATCAGATGTCAACTGAGGGATGAAGAATTTGATTAGATAGTAATGGGATCAAATATCAGGGGTGGGAGGATTCTTTCTAAACTGACTTAGCAGGATTCTTGCTAACACTGGGCTGTGCAGGCCTGGTAAGGATGGGGACTAATATTGAAGCCAAGTCAAGAAGAGGACCCAGAAGAGTCCAACTCAAGTATGGTCAAGGAGAAGTCTCTGTCACAATCCTTTAAGCAGTGTTTTCCATACTCAGACCATTAATAGGAACCTGGTTTTCACTGTGAAGTTATCAGCAATCAAGCTTGTCCTGGTGGGGGAACCTCAGCACTGCATGCAGTTGCTGCCTAATTACAGAAGTGGCTTGAACTCCTGCAGCCAGTCTTTTTTGCCTATCCACACCATCCTTGCAGTGTGCCTTCATGAGGACAGCAGTTTAGAGGGCACCCTGCTTTCCAGCCCCCCAGTTATAAAGTGGCACCTACTTCTGCCTAAAGATTATTGTTTGGATTCAACCTATAGGAAAAATAAAACACCCACAAGGACTGACGTTAGGAAGCTCATTACCACATCAGAGAGAATTTTAGATCAGTCACTATGTGGGAAGAATAAATTGCTGGTTTGGGGCCTGGTGTTGGAACCTTTGGCGATAGATAAGAAGCCAAGGCCGGGTGCAGTGGCTCACGCCTGTAATCCCAGCACTTTGGGAGGCCGAGGTGGGCGGATCACAAGGTAAGGAGATCGAGACCATCCTGGCTAACATGGTGAAACCCCATCTCTACTAAAAATACAAAAAATTAGCCGGGCATGGTGGCAGGTGCCTGTAGTCCCAGCTACTCGGGAGGCTGAGGCAGGAGAATGGCGTGAACCCGGGAGGCGGAGCTTGCAGTGAGCCGAGATTGTGCCACTGCACGCCAGCCTGGGCAACAGAGTGAGACTCCATCTCAAAACAAAACAAAACAAAAACCAACTGGCTTTTCTAAGGCCATGATTTGGCATGAACCCCATGACTCAGGGAGCACTGGTCCAACTTCAGGACTGGACCTCTGGGAGGAGGGTAGGGGGGATCTCTTCCACAGCAGGGAAGGAATCTGTCTGCCCGCAGACCCGAAGTTGACCTAATCTCTAGATAGGACCAGGGCTGAGCCCAGTACAGCTCTTTTGATGGGCTCACCTCTTTGCACGTAGATGTCAGCTTGTATTGTGCCTGGGACTCTGACAGGTACTATATAAATCGAATCAACTCTACAACTCTGCAGGTAGCTCCCGCTGGTGCTTCAGGTGTAGGAAGCCCTACTTTCATAGTATTTTCAGTACTCTTCTGTTGGCTCATTTTTCTACTACGGGATGAGAAAGTAGTGCTTTTTACTTATCAAACAAACTCTCTCATAGGGCTTTGTAAGAATTCAATACTGTAGTTTAATTATGTTACATTCAGCTCACTATAATTTATTGCATTCAATAAATTGCATTTATCAAACACCAGCCCTTTGCTGCATGCTGTCTAGGACACTTTTTCTTTATTTCATTTTATCTTTACAACCACCTGCAAGTTATAGGTATTATCTCTGTTTTTTTAGATGAGGAAACTGAGGTTCAGAAAGTTTCTGACTTGCCCACATTCTCTTGTGTAGTAATTGTGGCATCAGGATTTGGAGTCCATGCTGTTGACCCCAGTGTACATGTTCATATGCAATTCCATGGGCCCCCAAGAAAGAGAAAGAATCCTGGAGCTAACTGGTGGGCACCTTCAGGCTTTAGGACATCTTACTAAGCCTGTCTCCCATCTACAAAATGAAGACTCTGGAGTTGTGCTTCTCCAGGTCTCAGGAACACTGACAATGGGGATTAGCAAACTTTTTTCCACACCGTCCCCCCACCATAATTAAAGTACTTAGGAATTTCCTTTGGGAAGACAATATTTGAATGAATAACAGAACAGAATTCCGCCTGTGAAGGGGTGTGAGGTCATCTAGGGTACGCCGTAAGTGAGGTTCTGTTGGAATGATTAATGGCAGAGGGCAGAGTACATTTACTCTGGGATACCAGCTGGGATCCTGTTGATAACAAGCGTGCAGGAAACTCACTGAAGTCAATGTGTAAACACAGAGATGTGGGCAGAGATATGCCGGGTGGTACCGTCGGGACCAGGCCCAGGAAGTCTGTCTTTTCTCCCTTTGCCCTTTCAGGGATGTGCCCTGGGGAAAGATAAAATTTATTTATTTATTTATTTATTTATTTATTTAGAGACGGAATCTGTTTGTCTCATCCAGGCTGGAGTGCAGTGGTGTGATCTCGGGTCACTGCAACCTCCGCCTCCTGGGTTTAAGCAATTCTCCTGCCTCAGCCTCCCGAATAGCTGGGATTACAGGCACCTGCCACCACACCCAGCTAATTTTTTGTATTTTTAGTATAGATGGGGTTTTGCCATGTTGGCCAGGCTGGTCTCAAACTCCTGACCTCAGGTGTTCCAGAAGAAAGATAAAATTTAAATCCTGCTGTCTATTTTCAAGTGACAAAGAACAAACTTTTATTATGTTTCAGAATTTGGAAAACTTAGGTCTGCAAATAAGAAGTTTGTCATAATGTCTAAGCATAAACACTCGCCTTTATTGTTTAATAGAGCATCTGAGAATATTGACGAAAAATTATTCCACTTCTTACTTTGCAGCAGCCAAAGCTTCTACCCCAAACAGAATGTCCCCTGCTCTGGGTGAGTTGATAGCTTCTTTTCTGTTTTGTATAAATTCCAGCTTGTCAGAGATGCTTTCTCTCTGAACTTTCAAATTAATTGTTTCCCTCCTTACCAGGTAGGTTTGATCTGAGGTGATTATGAATGGATTAGATTCTCCCAAAAGTTTAAAAAACAAACAAAAAATTACTTTGCAACAAAAACCAGGTTTTCATTCATGGTTTTCTGAATCTACAAAAGTTACTTTGGTACAGGCTGATCATTTAGGATATTTAAAATTGAATTTGAAGCTTTAAACTACTATTTCTTTATTCATCCATTCATTCACTCAGCATACCTGTCTCCTGCTTTGTGACTGTTATCCTCCTTGCCCTGGTAAGTGCCTACCTCCTGGTGAGTTCTGCTGCGTAAAGAAGGGGCTGACTGCTTCAGCTGGACCAAAAACAGACCTCTGTTTCCTTTTTTCTTTTTCTATTTCTAATTTTCAGCTTTATAGGAAGACTACAAGAAGTGGTATATATGACTAGATGCTGCCTTTCCACAATAATAGGGGATCTTTGAAATCCTAGGAAACTGTCCCGTTTTCTAAATTGTGTCTTTTAAACACTTTTCCTGCAAGTCTTGTCTTCCTAAGTGTAGTATTAGCAAATAACAGTGGATGTATTTCTCTCTCTCTCTGTGTGTGTGTATCTGTGTATCTTCAGAGCTTTCAAATTTTAAAATAGTTTTATTAAGGTATAATTTATATATCATAAAATTTATCCATTATAACTATGCAGTTTGGTGATTTTTGAAGTAATTTTACACAGTGTGCAACCATCACCAGAATCCAGTTTGAGAACGTTTTCATCACTCCAAAAAGTTTCCTCATGCCATTTAGTGATCAGTCCCCACTACCACCCCTAGCTCCAGGCAACCATTGGTCCCCTTTCTGCCTCCATAAATTTGCCTTTTCTAGACATTACATGTAAATAGAATCAGATAGTATATGGTTTTTTGTTTCTTGCTACTTTCATTGCACATAATTTTTTTGAGGTTCATCCATGAAGTATATGTTAATATCAGTTCCAGAGGGATTTAAAACAAATAAAAACAAAACTTAGAATTGTGACAAATTTCATAATTAAGACTAGTGTAAGTCACCCACATGTACCTCACTCCCAGATTCAGTAATTATGAAGCCATGGTCAGTCTTATTCCCTCTTCCACCCACTTTTCCCACTTCTTTGGGTTATTTTGAAGCCAGTGTTATTACTTTGTTTGTAAATATTTTAGTATATGCATTTGTATTTATCTCATTCTTTTCTATAGCTAAGGAGCTAAATACTTTGAGAACATGTGGCTACCTAGGTAAGGGGGAAGGTAAGAGAACTAAACACTAAATTAACTAAGATATAAAATTCTTGCTATGTTTAAAGTACTACATATGACAATCTGGGATATAGTGATGTATAAATCTTATATATCTACTAGGTCTGCAATATATAATTATAGATAATAGATTTCCTTTTATATATA
The DNA here is from genome assembly GCF_006542625.1 of Nomascus leucogenys. Classification (NCBI taxonomy): domain Eukaryota; kingdom Metazoa; phylum Chordata; class Mammalia; order Primates; family Hylobatidae; genus Nomascus; species Nomascus leucogenys. The sequence goes on from NC_044383.1 coordinate 75,902,958, forward strand.
TATATATTTTTTTTACCTTGTTTACATTTTGCTTTTATTCTAAATGCCAAGTTTTGTTTTGTTTTAAGGGTAGAGAGAAATGTGTTATAGAGAATGATGTGAAGTGTTCTCTTGAAACCTGCTATGCAGAGAAGTGAACACAGATAATTTCAAATTTGCTAATCTGAAATTGTGACCAAGGTGAGAATGCAATCTGGTCATTGTTTCTGTTGATTTGGGAGCCCAGTTTGCTATGGATTAGATGGATTCTTTGAATTAGAATAAGCAAGGAGAAATGAGCTCCTGAATAGCTTTGTGGACCATTCATTAATGTTTTCATAATTATTGAGTATAAGATATGTGCCAGCTTCTTTGCAGAATGTGAGCACAATTGGATAAAGATTCCTGCGGCAGATGCTTGAGGTTGGCTTTCTCAGGGCCCATTCCCAACCACTCTCTCCCTTACCTTCCTCTACTGTTGAGACTGGAAATCTGAATGTTCAATTTTCCTAACCACCTTCCAGCCAGGAGTGGTTATGTGATACAGTTTGGCCAAGCACAAGTCTGCAGGGAAAGGTCTCCCTTCCTGAATAAAAAGACATATCTAAGGTAGGAAAAGACTTTGCCTTCTTCCTGTCTGGACCTGGATGTAACACCTGGATGTAGAGCAGCCTTTTTGAAAACATGAGGTGACATAAGGATAAAAGCCATCACATTAAGGCTGGCAAAATTTAGAAATAAAAGGAGCCTACGTTTCTGAGGGTAATGGTAAACTGTCACCCACTGTAGACTGCCTTCTCCAGGACTTATTCATATGGGCGAAAAAGAAGCCTCTATTTTGTGAAGCCTGGTGAGCCTGCTTTTTTATTATTTGCAGCTTATTACATGCTTCATTGACGCTTATGTGTTTGTCACCTTTTTGCCACCTCAGAGCACTGTCACTCCTGATGCCATTCTGGTCTAGTCATGGACTTGAGAAATATTAGGGATAGGAAGTCCTAGACATTATCTAGTTTAACGGTTGTCAACCAGTGGGTCGGGGTCGCAGTGCTGGGGGGAGGGTGCTACTGTTATTTAGCACCTGCAGGCCAGGGGTGCCAATAGCTTGTATTGTGTGAGACAGTGCTGTACCACAAATGTTCCTGTTCACAATACCAGTTCATAATGCATGCTGGGAAACGTTAGTCTACTTCCCTGATTTAGTCCTAGACGGAGCAAGCCACCCAGGGCTCTTGACATCCTGCTGTACTGGCTTGGACAACCTAAACACCCTCACGGTCCCCTTTCCCTGCTGCTCCTCAGTTTAGCCTGTCTTCCCTTTCAACTCTGTTATGATGCCCACTTTGATTCCTCAAGACTTCAGCATCAAAACAGCATTCCAAACAGAAGACAGATGCACTGCAAACCAAAGAGTAATGGAGACAAACAGCATGAAATGCCCACTGAAATCCCTAAAGCCTCTATAAAATCGTACTCTGAAAAGTCCCCGAGGCATCTGGGCTTATAATTTGTTCACTATCTCTCCAGATTCCATCACACCCCAGTTTTATGACACCTGGGCTTGGGGTGATGTGAATGGTCACCTTTTCCACCTCTGGTGGCTCTTTTATCTTGCTCCAGTTGATGGCCTTGATGTTTCTAGAGGAAGGAAGCAGAGGCTTCTGTCACTGAGACAGCTTCTGGTCACCTGAGCAACACAGGGGCTAAGTTCTAGAGCTCCCAGCTCTGCGTCCCAGGAGAGAGCCACAGATCACTCACTCTCCTTTTCTTCTTCCCCTTTACTTGGAGGTGGAATTCCAAGCAGAGAAGCCAGACGTTGCCTGCGCTGTGATATTGAAGATAGAAATACTACCCTGAAGTTCCTGGCATGAAAAATATCACAGTACAGGCAGCCTCTGGAAATGGAATGAATATACCATGGTTAGAAAAATGCATCAGGCTGCAAAATTTTCACCAGGCAGTCCTACTATTAATAATGTCATATGATATATTTTTTAAGAAATAAAGCAATACATTAAAAAAGAATAGTAACTGGAATTGAAAAAGTCCTGGCTCTATCACCAGATGTGTGTTCTTCAGTAAGCCATTGAATTTCTGAGAGTTCTCAGAAATCCTGTAATGGGGGAAGAGCCTAACACCCTCCTCCCAGGTCCCTAATCTCCCAGGAGATTAAAGGGGCTGTGGGATGGGAAAGCACTTTGGAAATCGTAAATAGCTACAACACAGTTCATTGCTATTCTCATTAGAGCTATGATGCTTTTAGTGGCTTTAGGCATTAATAATAGATGAGCTAGCATCCAGGACTGTGGGCTGTAGTTTTAAGTTTCTGTTGATTCTTGTTGTTTTTTTATTTATTAGGTCCAACTTAATCTATTTCAGGCTAAGGCAATGGGTTGTGAGCTGAGTAAATAATAAAGATAATGTGATGCACTTAACAAAGTCAGAAGAGGACTGTCCCCAATTAGTCTTTTTTTTTTTTCTAGCACAGAAAAAAACACAGCTCTTAACTGTATCTGAAAGACACTTTGATAGGAATGCTCATCAAGACGGAGCTTGCACCCGAGGCCATTTCTTAGGAGTAGCTTTTGCCTGCATCATAATTTCAGAACACGTGATACTTGGGGTGCTTTTCATCATTGAGGTTTACTTGTCTTTATATGGAACATAATTTGTACCTGCAAAATCAAGACTTACGATGAATTGTTTTCCCTTATGGAAGCCTAAGGCTTGTTTCTAAGTATTTCCAGGGTTTTGTTCTCTAAGGAACACGTGCTTATGAAAAAACACAAATACTTTCAGCAAAAAGTCTTCTGTGTCTCCCTTCCTCAAGTTGAGCTTGGAGTCAGTGGAGCTCTGATCTGCATTTGCATTTGAGAGGGATGCCTTCTTGGCAAATACAGCATGCCAGATATGTCAGTATTGGGTTGCTTGGAACTCCTTAAGCTTACTTAAACATTCTTTAGAAACACATTCCTTTGAAGAGCTCAGTAGAGCTCCCAGCCACGAAAATGCCAGGCTTATTCACAGCATGGCTTTTACTCTCTGTAACTAATCCACAGGGCATCTCTGGAAGGAAGCAAAATTTAGCAAGTTGCCTGTTGATTGTGTATCATACAGTATTTTTGCATTGAAGAAAACTACTTATTTCAGACACCTGGGGAGGAGCTTTATGGATAACATCCATGTGGAGATGCTTGAAAATACTGTTTCTTACACCAAAGTGAATGGGTGTTTTGTGCTTGTGTGATGCAGTAGTAACTATGATTCTTATTTCATTTATTTCTCATTTAGAAGGTGTCATGGTGCTAAGTCTCTGATACAAGGAGTTATCTTAAAAAAAAAAAAAGGCAGTGACTTGAACTGAGTGGTAGGAATAATAGTATGTCCCATCTCATCACCTCCCCACAGGACTTACGAGTTCTTTTAATGGGTCTGGTTTGTGGATAGTTTCACCTTCATTGGTTTCCAGGTGAAAGTGCTGGTGGGCAGCTGCTGCAGATGATTAACACTTTCACCTAGCCTCCCATATTCTTATTGTTAACATTAAATTACACTTGCCTCAAATCTCTTTTATTCAATTTCTTCATTAGTTGTTAGATGTTTGTAGCTTTTTTCCCCCAAGGTCCACCATGTTTCTTCACAGCAACCATAGTAATTATTAGGATAGTAGGCATATCTGGGGTTTACACCGCCTGTTTACTTGAAAAATATTTTTTCAGTTTCAGGTATATCGTTATTTCAAATAATGTAACATTGCCATACTTAACGTAACTACAATAAAAATAACCATAATTATCTCATGCAGAATAATCATTTGAACATTCCAAAGGAGATATAAAGAGAAATAGACTGGGCATGGTGTCTCACGCCTGTAATCCTAGCACTTTGGGAGGCTGAAGCAGGTGGATCGCTTGAGCCCAGGAGTTCGAGGTCAGCTTGGGCAAGGTGGCGAAACCATGGCAAAACTTTATTAAAAAAACATGGCAAAGCTTTATTATTAAAAAAAAAAAAAAAAAGATAAAGGGAAATAGGTCCAAATCCCTATCTACCAAAGAGTCTGGGCCAATGAATACTTTTTAAAAAGTTGGCTTTTAAAGCATATGCAGATTTGATACTTGCTTTCCTTACCTGACAGGACCCTTTTTGAGCTTTTGGCTATTGTCAAGAAAATACAGCAATTAAATCCCATTATGATAATAGCTACGGAAATGTAGTACTTACAGTGGCAGGTACTATTCTAAGTGTTATTTATGTTAATTGATTTAATTTAAAAATACCGAGATCTTCACTTAGGGTATGACAAGATAAATTTTATTCCACCAAGGGGAGTAGGGTGTGGAGGTGGGGGTTGGCTGGTTCTAACAGGATTGCCCCCATCCTTTGCTGCAGCTGCTCCTATTTCTATATAACTCTGGGCTGTAACCCCTCCACCACACCCTCTGCACCCTCCTCATAGTGCTGCCCTTTCCAATGTCTTTTTCATCTTGCAGGCAGCAGGGTTCTTGGCTTGGACTCACACAGTTCTTTCAGCCAGAATCAGAGGTAATCTGCAGAAGCTGCAATATCTCACTGAGGTTAGTAATTGGACAAAACTACTGAACTCTCAGGCTGTGATGAGCTTTTTGCATTAGGCTCGTGGGTGGGTCTGATGCTTTTTGGCTGCTGGGGCCATCAAGGAAGGATTGAAAGAGAAAGACAAGGAGAGTCCTCAGAAATGGGGTCCCACTGCTTCTAAGGTTGTGCACGTTCTCTTAGGAATTCGTGATTAGGCCAGTGCCTAATGTCGTCTCTCTTGGGCAGAGAGGACAGAAAGCCATTAGAGGACAGAATGCCATTGGTTTGGGTGTTTATTTTATGCCTGCTGCATCTCATAAAGCCCCTGGGCTGTGGAAGGAGAGTTTAGGTTGCTCTGGACAGAGTATGGGCTTCTGAGTCAGAGGAAACTTGAGTTTGGCCCCTTATACTGCTTACTACGTGTGTAGACGTGGGCAAGTTACCTAATCCCCTACATTCTTCATCTTGTCATCAAATTCAAAAAATATTAAGTGCCTGCTATATGTGGCTGATATAGGCTTGAACAAAACAATTTCTATTCTCAAAGAGCCAGAGAGGGTGACAAACAGCAAACAAAATGAATTAATACATTATATAGATGGCAATAAGTGCTAAGACTGCAATTTTAAATAGGGTATTCGGAGAAGGCATCACTGATTAGGTAACATTTGTACAAACACTTGTAGGACCTAAGGGAGAAGTCTGTTTCACTAGCTGGTGATAAGAGCATTCCTTGTAGAGGGACCATAGTGCAAGGCCTTGAGGCAAGGGTGTGCCTGGTGTGCTGGAAGAGGAGCAAGGAGGCTGGTGTGGCCAGAGCAGAATGAGCCAGGGGAGCAGGAGGTGATGTAATCAGAGGGGTAAGTGGGGAGCAGACGCTGGAGGACTTTGGAGACCATTGTCCAGACCTGGGCGCTTATTCTGGGTAAAATGAGAAGCCACAGTGGTGGTGAGGGAGACGGTGTTTGAGTAGAAAGGTGACAAGGTCTGACCTGAGGTTTAAAGGATCACCTTGGCAGTTGTATTGAGATAGTGTGGGGGGCGGAGGGAGGGGAAGGAAGAATGGAAACAGAAAGACCAGGCACGGGGCTGTTCAGCATCCAGGTGAGAGGTGATGGAGGCCTGCATCAAGATGGGAGTGGTAAACAAGGGAGAATGGTCGTATCCATTTAATAATAACCAGCTGATGGGATGCTATGAGGTTAAATGGGATGTGTAGGGAACGTGGGCTTGTAGGTTCTCCATAGAGGGTAGCTGCTGCTTTTATTATTGAGACTCGTTGTAGGACAGTCTCTCTTTCTCTCTCACTCGCTGTCTCTTTTAGACAGGGTCTCGCTCTGTTGCCCAGTTTGGAGTGCAGTGGCACGATCATAGCTTATTGCACCCTTGAACTCCTGGGCTCAAGAGATCCTCTGCCTCAACTTCTTGAGTAGCTGGGATAAAGATATGTGATACCCGCCTGATTTAAAAAAAAAAAAATTATAGAGATGTGGCCTTGCTATATTGACCAAGCTGGTCTCAAACTCTTGGACTCAAGCAATCCTCCTTTCTTGGCCTCCCAAAGTACTAGGATTATAAGTGTGAGCTACTGTGCCTGGCTGAAGGACGGTCTTGAAGTAAAGGAAACAAATTGGGAATTTGCCCATCCAGTCTGCAGCAGCAGTGTGGGGAATAGAACTCAGAAAAGCTTGCTTTAAACCAAATAGAAGGCTTCCTGCCTTTTCCTTTAATGAAAAATCTAAATCACTGTGCAACCACAGCCTGGAAATGCTCAATTAAATCGCACGCACGTCACAGAACTCCTGACATCACAGCTTCTTTTTTTGGCCCCACCTTATACCATGTGAGCTTTAACTGTAAGTAGCGAGCTTGGTTTCCATGAGTCACATGTGTCCACAGGTAAGTTTTGTGGCTGATTGGCCCACTATGTCAATTTCAGATTAGCTTTTATGTTTTTAGTTTCCCTGTGTGTCCTCCCCTCGCCCTTCTCTGCAGGCAGAGTTGGTCTAACCCTGACCATCCTGGGGCTATGCTGGTTCTCCATTTCCTTACCCGGCATCTGTATTTCTGCCTTCCCCAGGGGCTGTCCCCCCGTATGCACCATCTGTGCAATTTCAGCACTTGCCACCCATCCTGAAGTGCTTAGAGATTGAGTAGTTGGAAAATAAACAGTGGAGGAATCATTGTATTTTCATTTTTTAGTGTTCTCAAAAGATACAGGATTTCTGTTGTGAATAAGTAAGGGATCAGTGTAGGAAACAGCAACTCCTCTAGGCATTTTAAGCAGAAGGAGACAGAATTGAGTGCTCACAGAATCACTGGCAGGGCGGGGCCCTCAGAGCAACTCCCAGAAGAGTGAAGATCTGGTCCTCTGGCAGGGCTGCCAACTCACAGGACATTAACTGGAGCTGTAGGTTCAAGAACCCACCCTTTACTGGGTTCCAAAGTTCAGGAAGGCTGAATGGAGAAGGGTCTGCCACTACAGTGCCTCCTGGCACTTGAGAGTGGCCCTAGAGTGTGGTTACAGAAAACCCACCCATTTTGTGCAGCCATTATGGAAAGCCATATGGAGGTTCCTCAGAAAATTCAAAATAGAACTGCATTGTGATCCAGCAATCCCACCTCTGGGTATATATCCAAAGGAAATGAAATCACTGTCATGAAGAGATATCAGCACCCCACGTTTGTTGCAGCATTACTTAAAATAGCCAAGATATGGAAATAACCTGTGTCCACCGAATAAAGGAAATGAACCCCAGTGGTATATTCATCCTTAATAAAGGAGAGCCTGCCATTTGTGAAAACATGGGTGAACCTGCAAGACATTATACTAAATGAAATAAGCCAAACACATGACACTACTGCATGATTCCACTTATATGTGGAATCTTAAAAAGTCAAACTCATAGAAATAGAGTAGGAAGGTAGTTGCGGGGGCTGGGGGAGGGCAGTGGAAGCAATGGGAAGATGTTAGTCAAAGGGTATAAACTTTCAGTTATAAGATGAATAAGTTCTGGAGATCCAGTGTGCAGCATGGTGACTATAGTTAGTGTATTATACTTGAAAATTGCAGGAGAGTAGATCTTAAGTATTCTCACCACATACAAAAGTAACTGAGGTGATGGATGTGTTAATTAGCCTGATTGTGGTAATCATTTAGGAATGTATGCATATATCAAAACATGTTTACCTTAAATTTATACAATTTATGTATTTTTATTTTTTGAAATGGAGTCTCTGTCACCAGGCTGGGGTGCAGTGGTGCAATCTCAGCTCACTGCAACCTCCACCTCCCAGGTCCAAGCTATTCTCCTGCTTCAGCCTCTCGAGTAGCTGGGATTACAGGCGTGTGTTACCATGCCTGGCTAATTTTTCTATTTTTAGTAGAGACGGGGTTTCACCATGTTGGCCGGGCTGCTCTCGAACTCCTGACCTCAAGCGATCCGCCTGCCTTGGCCTCCCAAAGTGCTGAGATTACAGGTGTGAGCCACCACCCCCGGCCTAAATTTATACAATTTTAATTTGTCAGTTATACCTCAATGAAGCTGGACAAAACAAAACAAAAACCCACCTCCCATTCCACAGTTTGCTTGCCAGCCAAAAGCTGCCAGAGAAGGCCTCTGCTTCACTGCCTCCCTAATTTTGCACAGGTGACTTTAGTTGGTTCACATCCCGATCTCTAGCTGCAAGGTGTGGAGCCTGAAAAATGTTGTGTTTAACCTTCTGTCCTCTCCAACTAGGTGGCAGATGAGGTAAGGTTAAACAAGCCAATCCCTGGTCCGCCTCACCTCATGCTTGTCTGTGGTGAATACTGCAGGGACCTCTTCTTCCACGTGTTGGCATTGGCCAGTGTTGAGGATTCCATATGCAATATAAATAAGACTCTATGCTAAACACTGAATCCAACTGTCAATATTTTCCAAGCTTATCTCTAGTACAATACTGTGTGCTTTGTAACAGGGTAACTTTTATTGTCAATTAACATTGTGATGACCACCTCTGATATCTGTAAAATAAACAAAGTAGGCTCCAATCACTGACAGGCAGATTTTGGTTTGTTTATATTTGAAGAAGATAATGGGTCTGTATTTCTGTTGAACACATAATTTTTTTTTATGGTTCATATCATTACATAAAAAGACTGGGCTAGTTGCATTATTTATGTAAAAATATATTCTCAGTGTTTGATATGAACAGCAATTTTAGCATACTCTTCACTATAAAAATATGCAGGAGTGGATGTTAAGTATAGGGAAATAGCAAGGAAAGCACAAACCGGCATCAGCACTGGGCTTACCAGTCTGATTTCTCTGGAGTGCAGAATTACCCATTTGTTGCAGCTCTATGTTGAGCATGTTCTGTAAAAGTTAATCAAGTGTCTTTAACCATTAGCTGATAAAGCAGCAGGGAATTAAGCTAGCCTAATTAGTTTGGGAACTAAATCAGACAGAACAGAGCATGGGGTAGGACAAATGGATGTTTGGTGGCCTCATTGGAAGAAATAGGTTACCTTTGATATTATGGTAATTCCTTGTCATTCATGGGATTCCTGAGAAGTGCCCTTGCTGATCAAAACTGAAATTGGCAGATCAGTGTCTATTTCAAAGTTGGGAGTTGGGATAAAATAAAGTAGCACATACACATCTAATCCTACTTTATATATACACACGTATACTATAAAATATATATAGTAAATGCTTCAAAGATAGCTGCTTCCAAAACAGACTATATTCCTTGGTAATTCTTTCAAATCATTTTATTTTATTGTTCAGGAAAGTTTCCTGTAGCTGTGTCCTAGAATGATCCTGGACATTCTAGCTGCCAGTTTTATATTATGCAGCCTACACTTTTCCCCCCAAGTTTGATTATGAAAATGTTCATACATACAGCGAAGCTGACTTTTACAGTGAACACCTGTATACCTACCACCTGCATAAATTCTATATTTTATTAAGCTTGCTTTATCACCTAGAAACCACCTGTATTATTTATTGCTGTATAACAAATTACCCCAAACTGAGTACTTTATTTAAAACAATAAACGTTTAGTATTCCCTACCATTTCTGTGCATGAGGAATCCAGGAGTGGCTGGGTGGTTTTGGCTCAAGGTGCCTTGTGAGGTTGCAGTCTAGGACATTGGCTAGGGCTGCAGTCTTCTGTGCTTTGGTTGAGCCTGGACAATCTGCCTCCAAGGGGTCTTGCCCACATGGCTGTTGGCTTGAACCTTAAAGGATAGCCCAGGGCAGGGACAAATGGGTGTTGACAATAAGTGACCTAGAAGTGATGAGAGTTGGGGAAATCAGGGAATTCCCAGGAGGTGGAACTTGCCATAGCATCCCAGCCAGGGCACAGATGCAGAAAGAGAAAGTCATATGAAGTGTAAAGCAGAATGAGAGCATGGCTCAGAGATACGTGTGGGGGCAAAAAGGATTTCCGGCAGAAAAGATAGATTACATTGGGGGAGGTGGCTTTAATGGCTCCTAAAGGGAGGGTGCCTCAGCTACTGAGATTGAAATTGTTGGACGTGGTCATCAACATTAGAAAAACAGCAGCACTGAGATTTATTTTCCTGGTTACCTATATTTTATTCGCATTTTTAATGTGTTAAACTGAGGTTGAAATGTTGTGAATGGTCCCCACTTTTTAAAGCTTTGCTCTACTGGGAGATTTTTTAAAAAATCTCAGAGCACATCTTCCTAATTTTTAAATTTGTATTCCTGTTCCTGACCCCAGAATAGGGCCCAACTAGACAACAGATCTGTGGGAATGTTTGGCTCTCCATAAACCACAAAGACCCCTCCAACACAGAGGTGCAGTACCCACGTGGGCCAAGGAGGGAAGGTGCAGGTCAGGAGGGTGCTTCCAAAAGGTGTGTGGAGCTGTTTGTTGAGGGCCATGAAGCTCTTGCACAGGAATGGGAGGAGGCAACTCACCAGGGCTCTGGGTGGAGGCCAGCTGCCCTCCCTCTGGGCAACTGTGCACCCTCCCACTCTCCCTGGGAGGTGGGCGCTTCCTTTGAAGTGCACCAGTGACCTGCCTCTCTCCTGGCTGCTTTCTGATGTCTTGCTGGCAGCAAGTGGGCTAGGGTCGGCTTGCCCAGAGGGGCGCATCCAGGTGAGGTTCGCCTTTTTCAACCAGGTAGGGAACGTCTTGGTGCTCCCTTGATTTGAAGGGGAGGACCATCCTTTATTGGCAAAGAACAGAGAGCAAGCAATGAAAAGACCACACTGGGCCAAGTCAGTGACCCATGAATAAAAAATTCCAAGCTTTTAGTGCTGGAGAGCCTTGGAAATCATCTCATACAGCCCCTTCACTTAAAGATAAGAAAGAAACCTGAAGCCAAGGGACTGGACAACTAGTTTAAGGGCAGGCTAAGTAAGACGTGGAAGTCCCGGTTTTCTGTTACTAAGGGCTGCAGTTTATTTTATGCCTACTTTGTATGTATTGGATTCTGTAGAATGACACTTCACACAGTGCCAATTCATTATATTACAAAGATAAAACATTGCCTTTATTTTTTTTTTCAAAATAATAAAGGTTATACGGTACTTATGGCGTTAGCACTTGCCAGGTACTGTTCTCCATTCCTTACAAATAGAAATCCTCATTTAATCTTCTAACAGACCTATGAGGTGAAGACCATTACTTTCCCCATTTTATGGATGAGGAAACTGAGGCCCAAAGAGGTCAAGTTAACTTCTCCCAAGTAATGTGGTGATGTCTAGATAGGTGAGTGACAGCATTGGGATTTAAGCCAAGTATGCTGACTTCACAATCCACATTCTTAACCATACTATACCTTAATCGCCCGTGCAAACATTAGTGCTGTTTACTGGCTTTTCAAAGCTCTCTGTTTTCCAGGCATATGATGGGCTTGCGTTTCCTGGCCTCCTTGTGTTTTTGGAGCCATGTGACTACTTCTAGCCATGTTGAGAGAAGCATGCTATATCACTTGTGGGCTAAGTCACTCTGTCACCAGTGTGTGATCCTCCAGATCTCTCTTGTCCTCTGCCGTGGAGACTGGCAAAGCTCCCGATGGTGGTTGCTCTGTCAGTCTGGGCAAGTTGGAGAGGAAACAGCCTCAGCCAGCCCTAAGTGGGTGTAGCTTAAATGCAAAATCAACTTCTGTTATTTAGCCACTGAGATTTGGGGCTTGTTTGTTACCACAGCATAATTTAGCCTATCTTGAGTCACATAATAATCTCTGATGTGCCTAACATTTTAAGGGGCACATTAGCAAATAGGCTGGGTGCTTTAAAGTCTTTCCAAATAGTTTTTTTTTTTTTTAGCCTCATTGGGAAGCATTCATGTTCTTCTTTATATACAGAAAGCACCTGGTACTGTTGCAATAGCATAGAGCAGAGTTTGAGATGGAAAGTTCTGTTTTTTGGTCCTTATTATTTTTGCTAATTCAACAGCTTTATTGATATCTAGTTCACATACCATAAAATTTACTTAAAGTGTATAATTCTGTAGGTTTTGGTATATTCATAGAGTTGTGTAACCATCATCACAATTAATTTTAGAAGACTTTCATCACCTCCAGAAGAAACCTGTACTTATTAGCAGTGACTCCCATTTCCCCCCAATCTCCCTGGTCCTAGTCTACAACTGATATAATTTCTTTCTCTGTATTTGCCTTTTCTGGACATTTTATAGAAATAGAATCATATAAAATGTAAGTTCCATGAAGGATCTTTGCTTTGCTGTATGCTGTAACTCTGGTACCCCTCACAGTACCTGCACATAGAAGGTGCTCAGTGTATATCTGTTGGGTAAGTGAGTGGTTACTGAAGGTCAGAGCAGAGAGCCGGATGGTGATGTCTGGTGTTGCTTAGCATTGCCCTGGACAGGGAATAAAGGGAGCGGTAGAATCACCTGCTGACAACATCTCCTCTTCATCCAGAGACTTCTGTGTCAGGGCTTATTATGAGGATGTGATTATAGGCCCAGTGAAGGCAGCTGCCCTTGACATGGGGTAAGTCATCTATAAAACACCCCATTGCAAGGCTGAGGTCATGAAGGGGTACGAGTGGGCCCACCACAGCCCGATTCCTCTTCCTCCATAGACTCTTCCCAAATACATACTTTTCTCAGGACCTCACTGGATTCCTTCTCCTCTCTGGTTCCTGGCTTCCCTTCCCTGGCTACCTGGCCAGGGCTATGGCTTGTAGCCACTTCTCAGAGGCACACACTGAGGCACTGGGAGATTTCCTGCTCCTGCTCTGAGTAGCGCTGCAGCCATTCCTGGCTTGCTGGTCTGGATTTTCTACCCCTACCTGCAGACCCAAGCCTGGGTACCCTGTTTGCCTTAAGTACTTATCTTGCATTATTTAAGACTACAAGGAAGCAGAGTAGTTAGTGGTTAAAGGCATCATCTGTGGGGTCAGGCACTCTGAAGCTTGAGGGCCAGATCTGCCATTTATTAGCTGTGAGCCTCTGGGTGAGTTACTAAACCTTTTTGAGCCTTTATTTCTAATCTATAGAATGGGCATATGAATAGTAATATGAATAAGTTTGTAAGGGTTACATAGAATAATGCATATAAAGTGCTTAGTGCCGTGCCTGGCACAGGAAAATGTTTGCTATGGCTTTTGATAGAATTTAATTTGGTCCTGATATTGTTGATGTCACTATTCCCTAGGGAACAAAAGAACTACATTTTTTTTGTTTTAGGATTGCCTTATGACTTGCGAAATGATTTTGTGGCAAATAACTGAATTCCCTGTGCTTGTCATCTTCTGAAAGGGAAGTCAAGGGAAATGAATAGAGAAATGTGGCCACAGCAGAGACCAAAGAACCTGAGTGTTTTTTTAATTTTTAAAAACATTAAAAAAAATTTTTTTTTTTGTAGAGACGAGGTCTCACTCGTCGAGGCCAGGCTGGTCTCGAACTCCTGGGCTTAGGTGATCCTCCCACCTCGGCCTCTCAAAGTGCTGGGATTACAGGCCTAAGCCTGACAGTTTGGTCTTAGGTATGGTCCTGATTGTGGGGTTACCTTGACTGTTCTTTGAGTCCTGGAGAAGTCAAGATGAAAGCAGTTACAAGGTCATATGATAAGCCTGTATGGGCCATGTAGATAGACTTCCATGCATAGATGGTATAGAAAAGTAAAAATTATCTTCCGCTTTGATCGTTGTTACTCCCAACATAAACTAACAGCAATAGTCTTAAGTGCCAATCAATGCTATATTTGTAAAACATCCAGTAGGGAGGTTGGGTCTCCTGATGAACAAAGGAAAGTTTGCAGTGTGAAGTGTCATACAGATATGTCATTGCACTCTATTCTCTCCACTCCCACATGAACTACCATGGGGCAAATCTAAGCCATCCCTTGGTTTTGGTCTTAGAACAATGAGTGTCTCTTTCCAAGTCAGGGGGCGGAGTGCAGTCATGGGTTTTTGGGATCCCATGCGGGGATTGGCAGCCAGCTGTGCAGTCTGGAGTGTGGGGCTGTGGCCAGGGTGGGCACAGGGAGCAGCATCTGAGTTTGTCTGTTGGGGTAAACCTGGACTTTGACGGGAGGAGATATTTTCAGTTTTTTACCAGTATTAGTGAAGCATGGAATTGAATTCCCTGGAAGTGTCAGAAATGCCAGTAAGCTTAGAAAATGGCTGTGCAGCATGTTGTACATAAATATCAATTTTAATCAGATACTGATTGGGATAGATTTCATAGCTAATCTAGAAAAAGTAATAATCCTTGTTGTCTGTCTTAGAAGAGTGAGTGGTTTCCACTCAGAAAATTCAGATCTGGAAGCTCATAGTTCATAGCTGTTTTTTTTTCTTTTCTATTTCTTTTTCCTTTCTTTCTTTTTCTCTTTTTTTTTTTAAGAGATAAGGTCTTGCTCTGTTGCCCAGGCTGGAGCGCAGTGGTGGGATCATTGCTCACTGCAGCCTTGAATTCCTGGGCTCAAGGGATCCTCCTGCCTCCGCTTCCTGAGTAGCTGGGACTATAGGCATGTGCAACCACGCCTGGCTAAATTTTAAAAAATATTTTTAGAGACAGAGACTCACTATGTTGCCCAGGCTGGTCTCAAACTCCTCAGTTTCCTGAGTAGCTGGGATTACAGGCATGAACCACTGTGCATGGCTGTCATGGCTGTTTTTTCTTTTAACTTTTTTTTTTTTTTTTTTTTTTGAGACGGAGTCTCGCTCTGTCGCCCAGGCTGGAGTGCAGTGGCGCAATCTCAGCTCACTGCAAGCTCCGCCTCCCGGGTTCACGCCATTCTCCTGCCTCAGCCTCTCCGAGTAGCTGGGACTACAGGCGCCCGCCACCACGCCCGGCTAATTTTTTGTATTTTTTTTTAGTAGAGACGGGGTTTCACCGTGGTCTCGATCTCCTGACCTCGTGATCCGCCCGCCTCGGCCTCCCAAAGTGCTGGGATTACAAGCGTGAGCCACCGTGCCCGGCCAACTCTTTTAACTTTTCAATTAAAATATATACCAAATGAAAAGTGCACAAACTGTAAACATACAGATTGATGAATTTTCACAAAGGGAATGCCATCATATAACTACCACCCAAATCAGGAAATTGAATACTGCCAAATTTCCGGTATCCCCGCTCCCAATCCTTACCTGCTTTCCCCTCCAAATCACTCTCTTGACTTATAATGCAATCGGTGACTTTTGCCTGTTCTGAATTCTATATAAGGAGAATCATATAGCATATCCTTTTTGTATCTTGGCCTCTTTTGCTTAGCCGGATATTTGCAAGATTTATCCACATGGTTATGAATAGTAATAGTTTATTGATTTACATTCTTACGTAGTATGAATATATATCACAGTTTATCCCTTCTGCTATTCATGGACATTTTGGTTGTTTTACAGTTTTAAAAAATTATCTGTATTTTAAATTTCATTTTCAACTTTGCTGTTAAATTACCAAACAATAAACTACTTAAGAACATAACCTAAATATTTTTGTTAACTACATTCTGGAACAGAAAGGCATTAATGTTAGTCTTAGGTGGCAATGAGCTTCACAGAGACACACAAAGAGAAAGCAAAGTGAAGAACAAGGCAATCTCTCCCGATTTATGGCACAGCAAAGCGATTCAGAATGCGTTCTCTATTTCTATAGATAAATTTTTTAAAGTATAATGTGGGAAAATTTAATGTTCCAATTTGTGAAAACAAGAATTATCAGACTGTCACATTCCAATGACTTAAGTAGCTAAACCATACATCAAGCTTGTCTAACCCATGGCCGGTGGGCTGCCATATGGCCCAGGATGGCTTTTCATGTGGCCCAACACAAAGTCGTAAACTTTCTTAAAACATTATGAAGGGCCGGGCGCGATAGCTCATGCCTGTAATCCCTGCACTCTGGGAAGCCGAGGTGGGCGGATCACCTGAAGTCGGGAGTTCAAAACTACCCTGGCCAACATGATGAAACCTGTCTGTAGTAAAAATACAAAAAATTAGCCGGGCATAGTGGCATGCACCTGTAATCCCAGCTACTCGGGAGGCTGAGGCAGGAGAATCGCTTGAACCTGGGAGGCGGAGGTTGCAGTGAGCTGAGATTTTGCCACTGCACTCCAGTTTGGGTTACAGAGCAAGACTCCATCTCAAAAAAAAAAAAAAAAAATTTTTTTTTTTCGGAGTTTTTTGTTTTGTTTCAAGCTCATCATCTATTGTTAGTGTTAGTGTATTTTATATGTGGCCCAAGACAATTCTACTTCTTCCAATGTGGCCCAGTGAAGCCAAAAGATTGGACACCCCTGCCATAAATGGAATTACAATGTTGTGCATAAGATATCCTCAAAAGACTGTCATAATATATTTTGTGGAAATAGTTCACTTCATTTCTATGATTAGATGGATTACCAATAATTTATAGTTTATTATTATGAGTAATGCTGCAGTGAACATTCCCCATATGTCCTTTGGTGTACATGTTTGTATTTCTGTTGATTATATACCTAGAATTGGAATTGTTTGGGCATGTTTGGCGCTACCAGTTTTCTAAAGCAGTTATACCAGTTTACATCCTCAGGCACAGGTGTTAAAAAAAGTTAGCATTGCTCCAGATCTGTGTCAACCATGGTGTTTCTAGTCTTTTAAAATTTTAGCCCTTCTTGTCTGGGTGTAGTAGTTTTACTTCCTATTTCCTTGATGACTTTTGAAGTTGAGCACCTTTCCATATGCTTATTGGCTGTCTGGATAACCTGTTTGGTGAAATTACCTTTTCAAACTCTGGAGCATTTTCCTATTAGATTATCTTTTTCTTACTGATTTTGAAGACATTCTTCATGTCTTCTGGACATCAGACCTTAATTGGATACATGAACTAGAAGTCTCCTCTCTGGTTTTTCTTTCATTTGAATTGATTCTGATCTGGGCATCAGTCTTTATGAAGCTAGTGTCTTTCCAGTATGTCCTTATTTATAGGATGATTAGCCCTTTTCAGGGTATCCAACTGAAGTCTGAAGTGTTTATTCACTCAGTTTTTCTACCTTTGTGTTCCCTAAACTTCACAGCTGCTTGCAAATCAGCAAATGCCACAAAGGAAAACATGTCCTCAAACATTTGGCTCACCAATTTGCACCACCCTTTCCTTCATAATCTTGAATACTTAGGTTCTTGCAAGGACTTGGGTCTTTGGTCTTCACACAGATTTTTTTTGTTTGTTTAATGTTTTGTTGAGCTTTTCTGGTTGTTACTGGTAGTAGGATTGGTATGGTTGGCAGGTAAGATGTCTGCCCTGCCAAAGACATATTCATTTCCTAACCTTCAGGACCTGTGCATATTACCTTAAATGATCAATGAGTGATATTACCTTATGTGGCTCCCCCAAAATGTTATTAAGGATCTTGAGAGAAGGTGCCTCTCCTGGATTATATGGGCAGGATCTTGAGAGAAGGTGCTTTTCCAGGATTATCTGGGTAACATCTTGGGAGAAGGTGCTTCTCCTGGATTATCTGGGTAGGATCTTGAGAGAAGGTGCCTCTCCTGGATTATCTGGGTGGACCCTAAGTGCAATCACATATATCCTTATAAGAAAGACAGAGGGAAATTAGACAGAGACACACAAAGAGAAGGTGAAGTGAAAACCAAGGCAGAGATTAGAGTGTTGTGGCCTGAACCAAGGACCATCTGCAGCCACCAGAAGCTAAAAGGGACAAGGAACAATTTTCCCTTAGAGCCTCTGAAGGGAGTACAGCACTGCCAACAACTGGACTTCAGACTTCTGGCCTCCAGAACTGTGAGTGTGATGGTTAATTTTGTGTGTCAGTTTGACTGGGCCATGGGATACCCAGATACCTGGTTAAACATTATTCCTGGGTGTGTCTGTGAGGGTGTTTCTGGAAGAGATGAGCCTGTGAATGGGTAGACTGAGGAGAGCAGATGGCCCTCCCCAGTGTGGATGGGCATCATTCAACCCCTCAGGGCCAGTCCCGATGGAACAAAAAGGCAGAAGAAGGTTGACTTCTCCCTGCCCGAGTCCATGAGCTGAGACATCGATCTTCTGCCCTTCAACTAAGACTTACACCATCAGGGCTCATGGTTCTCAGGCTTTTAGACTCAGACTCAAATTTACACCACTGATTTTCCTGGGTTTCCAGCTTGCAGGGGTCAGATTGTGTGACTTAGCTTCCAAAATTGTGGGAGCCAATTCCATTCTAGATATTTTTTAAGACACAGTCTCTGTTGCCCAGGCTGGAATGCAGTGGTGTGATTTCAGCTCACTGCAACCTCCACCTCCTGGGTTCAAGCAATTCTCCTGCTTCAGCCTCCTGCAAGTATCTGGGTTTACAGGCACGTGCCACCACTCCCAGCTAATATTTGTATTTTTAGTAGAAACGGGGTTTTGCCATGTTGGCCAGGCTGGTCTCAAACTCCTGGCCTCAAGTGATCCACCCATCTTGGCCTCCCAAAATGCTGGGATTACAGGTGTAAGCCACTGTGCCTGGCCTCATTCTAGATTTTTAATATCCATATCTATCTGTATATCTCCTATTTGTTCTGTTTCTCTGGAGGACCCCAATAACAGTGAGAATAAATTTGTTTTTGGTTTGCTTTTTTTGAGACAGAGCTTTACTCTGTTGCCCAGACTGGAGTGTGGTGGCACAATCATGGCTTACTGCAGCTTTGATATCCCTGGCTCAAGCGATCCTCCCTGCTTAGCCTCCTGAGTAGCTGAGACTATAGGTGCATACCACTGAAACTAGCTAATTTTTCTGATTTTTAGTATAGATGGGGTCTCACTATGTTGCCCATGCTGGTCTCGAATTCCTGGGCTCAAGTTACCCTCCTGCCTTGGCCTCCCAAAGTGCTTGCGTTATAGGCATAAGCCACCACACCTGGCCAGATTGCTGTTTTAAGCCACTATGTTTGTGTAATTTGTTACAGCAGCCACAGGAAACCTATACAGTTGGTCTGACATAAATTAATTTATCTGTAACGTTTTAAAATTAATAGTAGTTTAATAATTTTATTGCATTGTTTCTAGATTTTAATTGCTATTTCAGAATAAATTGGTGGAATGCAGTTCTTTCTTTATAGAGGGATAGGTGTGTAATTTTTAATACATTGTGAAAAGGCACATAATAGAATAAACTTCGGGCTCTTTTATTGTAATAATAGACTCAAGAAACTCATTTGATTTTATTCTGGTAGGTTGAAAGTTGTGCCCATTATTAGTTTTCCTTGTAGTATAGTCTTGTGTTTGTCAAAAGAAGTTGTTGAGATACTTGTTAAAAACATAAGAGTGGGGAAAAAATGTAATGGAATCATTATATATGAAAAAATTTGGATCTATAGTCCATATAGATTGTTTAATCAACATAATCATTATTATAATTTACAGGAAAAACTTGATAGTTATGTTTATTCTGACCACCTGTAACCTGTCAGTGGGGATACTTTTTAAAAGAGAAAACTATCTTGTCCTTATGACAGTTAATTGCTAAACAGAGTAGATGCACAGAAACCCAGCCCTTGTTTTCCTAAGGGGGGGGACTATGATATGTAATGGGATGGGAGTAGCCATTGTCACATCAGCAGGTCATGGGATCCTACCAGTCATAGCCCCTGTAGCAGTTGCTTGACTTTTTTGGATATACACTTCTCTGCAAGCCCTTGAGAGCAAAGTCAAAGTCTTTATGTATTCATGGATTCATTCAATAGTTATTACTCCCTTACCTTGTAGCAGGTGCTATGCCAGATACTGAAGATACTCTAAACAGCAAAAACTGACATGGTTCCTGTTTTCATGGTGTCTAGTGGGAAACAGACAACCAAATAATCATAAAAATAAGTATCTTATGACAAACACAGGTAAGTGATTTGAATGAAAGGAACGAACATGAGTCCATGGGAACATGGAACAACAGAGCTTGACCTAAGCTGAGGGATTAGGAAAACTTCCCTGAGGAAGAAATGATGAACTGATGAGTAGGCTTTGACTGGCAGGAGCAGTGGGGAGGGATTAAGCATTTCAGGCAGACAAATCAGCTCACACAGAGTCATAAGATGCAAAAAAAAAAAAAAAGCATAGCACTGATGAGGAACTGAACAAAGGCCAAATGGGACCAATGCTCAGAAAGTTAAGAGATGTGTTGAGAGAGGTGACTCTAGGAGGGCGGCTCCATGTAGAATCTTTTCAGTCAAGCCAGGGGCACTGATCTTTATCCTAGAGCTATGGAGATCCATATTAGTTTGCTAGGGCTGCCATTACAAAATGCCACAGACTGGATGGCTTAAACAACAAACAGAAATGTATTGTCTCACACTCCCAGAGGCTAAAATTCCAAGATCAGTGTGTCCGCGGGGTTGGTTTCTTCTGAGGCCTCTCCCCTCAGCCTGCAGATGGCCACCTTCCTGTGTTCTCATGTGGCTTTATCTCTGTGCACTTACATCTCTGGTGTCCCTTCTAAGGATGCGAGTCCTGCTGGATTACAGCCTCACCTTTATGACCTCATTTAACCTTAGTTACCTCTTTAAAGACCCTCTCTCCAAGGATAGTCACATTCTAGGTACTGGGGGTTTGGGCTTCAACATATGAATTTTGGAGGGAGACACAATTCAGTCTATTAACAGAAGCTATTAAAGATTTTTAAACAAGGGAGGTACTGGCTTTAATTTACAGATTGAGAATATCATCCTGGTCGTACTGCAGAGAAAAAATTAGAAGAAGCCAAAGTCGATTCAGGATGGTTAGTTGGGAATCTACTGCAGAAGCTCAGGTAAGACACAATACCAGTTGGGATTTTGGCCTGGTAGTATAGATGGATGGGAGAGAGATTTAGGAAGCAAAACCAACACAATGCAGTGATGGATTGAAGCATTCAATAGAAGGAATGGGAGAAAGGATATTTCAAGATCGATTCCAAGTTTTTTGACTTGCACAGTTGCAATAAGGAACACTGGAGAAGACTTGGTTGGAGACAGATGAGTTTGGTCTTAGATCTGAGTCTTAGAGTTGAGGTGCTGCTTTCAAGACATCCATGTGGAAATAAGTAGGCAGTTGGCTATTTGAATCAGGAGTTTGGAGGAGAGATTTGAAATATGGATATGAATTTGAGAGGCTTGGGCCTACAGATAGTAATAGCAGCTGGCATACTTCTTGGCATATTTTAAATTCTTGATAAATGTCTTTTGAATTAAAACTATGTTCTACACTGTTTCTTTACATGAACTGGAGCAGAGTTTAAAGACAGTTCATAATCATCTCTTTAGAAATGCTATCTGTTGAAGAAAATTAGAATGCATCTCCAACTAAACAAATTATTCTTTGGATCATATCATAGTGTGTAGGTAATTTTCTAGTAGGAATTTTGGAAAGAGGTTGGAAAATGAACTCAAGTTATGAGACTCAATGGAAATTTGGTACCTCTTCTCATTTTCTTTTCTTTTTTGAGACAGGATCTCGCTCTGTTGCTCAGGCTTGAGTGCAGTGGCACAATCACGGCTCACTTGCAGCCTCACCCTCCAGGCTTGATCCTCCTACTTCAGCCTCCCACATACTTGGGACTACAGGCATGCACCACCATGCCCGGCTAATTTTTTATTTTTTTATAGAGATGGGGTCTCACCATGTTGCCCAGACTGATCTTGAACTCCTGGGCTCAAGTCGTCCTCCCACCTTGGCCTCCCAAAGTGTTGGTATTACAGGCATGAACCACTGCACTCAGCAGCCTCTTTTTCATTTTCGCAAAAGCCCTGCAACCTACAGCTGTCTAATCAGTTACATAGCCTCCTATATCATCAGGCAGTTACCTCCATGGATGCCTGAACAGGAGTGTGCTGCAAATGGGTCAGCATCACAACAAACAGCAGAGACTCACAAGATATGTTAGCAATTACCACAGCTAAACCACAGAGGATGAGAAAGATAGGGGCCCATGGTCTTATCAAAATGGTCTTCTTTCAGTAGTTCACATCACTGTTTCCTGGATTATTAATGGCTTTGGCTGAGCCAGATGAGATGTGATGTTCAGATGGCCAGATGAGCTAAGAAGTATCCCTCAGACTTTGGATTCTAGGCTGCAGAGTGGAAGAAGTACACAAACCCAGCCCTTCTTGTTTCATGTGAACAATGGTGTGTATTTTAAAAAGACAGCCAATAATATTACCTTTAATTATGATAGTAGTTGCCATTTGTTTTGTCCTAGCACAGAACAGTAGGAATGTAGGTACAGGAAAAAATGGCACAATAAACATTTGTCTTGGACTTGGCATGGTGGGTCACACTTGTAATCCCAGCATATGCTCCTATAGTCCTAGCTATCTGGGAGGCTGAGGTGGGAGGATCATTTGAGCTTGGGAGGCCGAGGCTGCAGTGATCCATGACTGTGCTACTGCATTTCAGCCTGGGTGACAGAGCAAGACCATGTCTAAAAAAGAAAAATAGTCTGTCTTTCCACATTCTCTTATTTTAAAATGGAATTTTAAAAGAATTGCAGGAAATAATATGCTGAGAAATAGAGATTTTATTTAATGTTGCCCTGTTAGTCACAGCTTCATTTTTAAATAAGTGTTAAAACTCAATACTGATTTGAGTATCTACCATGTGTCAACCTGAGGCTTCTGTGGTCCTTGCCCTCACAGTGCCCACAGTCCAGCCCAGGAGATGCCCCTTAACCAGTGATTACAAGTCTGATCAGAGTAATGAAAAGAATCCTACAAGGTACTGAGTGGATTTATCTGGACTAGCAGGTCAGGGAAGGCCTCTCTGGGGAGGTGTCATCTAGACTCAGGGTTCAGAGATGAGTGAGAATTAAAGAGATGGAGGAGCCAGCAAGCTGACATGCCAGGACTCAGGAATGCGGCAAGCCCCCCAACGTGAGGCTGGAGTGAAGGGGCCAGCTGGCCCCCAACCATGTTAAGAATTGTGAATTTTATCCTAAGGGCAACCAATATGCTGGAAAGTTTTTAAGAATGGGAGTGACATAATCAGATTTATATTTTTAAAAGAGAACTGTGGCCTCAATGAGAAGAAGCCACAGAAGATGCAACAAGTCCAGTTGTGGTACTTATTAATCCAGGGGAGAGGCAAAAGGTGACGTTTTAGATTAGGACAGAGAATAGGGGCCTGGACTGGAGTGGTAGCAGTAGGCTGGAGAGAATTGTATGGATCAGATCTATTTTCCCTTGTAAAAATAATGTTTTTTTCCTTATTATATAAATAATAGTTTTTATTATAGAAGACCTTGAGAAAATATGAGTTCAAATATAAGTCTCCAATTCCATCTCCCAGGGAATAGCATTATTTATTTATGACGTAATCCTATTAGTCTCTCTTCTGTGCATTTATATTTATTTTAAAAACAAAACTTGAATATTGACAATTATAATTGTATATACATTATTTTATAACCTGTACTTTGAATAACATCCTTTTAAGCTTCCAATATAAATTCTTTGGCCTATGCTGACAGTTGAAATGCCTTGGCATCAACTTGTGGATCTCCCAAGGAAGAACTCCTTGCCAGTGTATATACATAAACCTGAGGCCTGTTTTCAGTTTGCCAATTATGGTCCCATCATGGATGAGACTTATCAGGGGAGAATTCTCTAGCTAATTCTGAATCTAGTTAACTTCTGGCCTGCAAGAATGTCTACATGATATGTTGGCATCCAAGCCATGGGAGAAGGGTCCCTGGCAGATGCTTTATTGAAGTTCTAGTCCACAACCCCTGCTGTAGGGCAGGCAACTGTTAGGGGCTTTTTGAGGCTGTTGCTGGGGCTTGTGAGATGCTTAAGGAGCTCGACTGCATTTCTGAATGGTCAGAGTAAAAGAGTGTCATAGAAAGTACTGCCAAATGGCTTTCTGTAGAGTGAGCTGAAATAGAAGTGCTTCCTCAAAACCTGCTAAAGGGGAGATTAAGAAATGAAATTTGATTGGGGGTGTCATCTTGAAACAGTGTAATGACCCTTCTTGACAGGCCAAAAAATAAACATCTACTCTTCTAAATTGGGAATTATGTGCCAGCCCTGTTTCGTTTGTCTAGTTCACTTTGACAGTGATTTAGTTAAGCTTTGCTAAATCCATGGGAGAGGTTTTAGCTTCCTGGGTCACCAGTTTACACCTGTGGCCTGGGAAGTTTTTCTAGGGCAGCCCCAGAAAATTTAGGGAGTAACATCTCTTGATTTTAGAGAAATTTCCCATAGAATTTGTTTCTTTTCTTCCAGAGTAGATGAGGGGGAAGAGTCTCATAGCCTTGTGCCCTACCCATTTAGATTTGCACTCTTCTTGGTCTCAAGCATCTGACACCAACAGCCAGAGCATAGAGAAGGGATTAAATCTAGTGTCCCGAAGCCCTACCTCAATCCTCCTGAGACCCAGCCTCCAGCCTGTCAGGTGCAGGGACTGGGGATTGCTCCAGGTCACAGGCATTCCTAGGTGTTGATGCAGAGATGATATTCTGTGCCCTGGGTCAGCCTAGGTGAGATGAAGACAGCAGATTCCCTCCTGAGAGCTGGAGCAGCCTCTTCAGTCTGTTTTACTCTCACTTAACAAATCTGCAAAGGTGTTACTGTGTGCCAAAGTGTATTGGGTTTTAGGCCTCAGAAAAGGGTGTTTAAGGAGCTGTGGCACTATCAACTCTCAGGTTTGCGTTAGACAAGATTAGCATCTTCCCTTTTTCGTTCTGAAGGCTGTTTGCTTCTCTGCATTGGTAAGTGGCTACCTTTATGGGAAAGGCCAGGGATGGATGGCCACCTCTTAGTGAATGAAAGGAGAGAATTTGCCTTCAAAGACTGTCATGCAAAAGAACTAAAAATAAGATATTGAAGAAGGCTTTTTCTGTTATTGGTCTAGCTTATGGTTGGAGGACCTTCTGGCTCTTTTATTGGGAGCAGTGAACTTTTTCTAATAGCTCAGAGGTACTGATCTGTGGCTAGAAGAGGACAATTCTTTGTGTGTTTATCCTATTGATAACTCGTTCTTCTCCTGCCTAGAGAAGAGCTTTATTTAGTGCCCTTCTGGATCTAGAATTCAGTTCTTACCATAAGTCCAGTATTTCCTTGGTTCTATGCCCCAAGTACCCATAGTGATGCTGAGAAAGGTTTGTTATAGTAGAATCTGTGGCATACCCAGGCTGCCAGCCTCATACTTCTCTGTGCTCAGTTTCTTTAGTAGGTGGAACATTCATTTATTCACAGTCCCTTAGGACACTACTGTGTTAAGTGCTAAGCCTGCAGAAATGTGTTTGTTGAAGTCACTACCCTCAAGGAGTTTATAGCATGAATAAATCTTTTTTGTCAGCATTTGTAATCTAGTAGCAAAGAATAATCCTAACAGCAAATTCTCTACCTCCATCTGATAATGATGCAGTCCGTTTGGCTACCATACATGTTCCTATAATAAATTGAACTCATATGCAATTGGCTAAAAGGTGAATGATGTCAGTTCTTATATGGTTTTCACCCTAGGCCAGGAGAGCCAGACTAGCAGGAGTAGGATGATAACCTTTGGCAGGAAAGGAAAGGGCCATCAGCTCAGCTTTTGCACCCACAGGAGCTCTTTCTGCTGTTTTGTTTGTTTGTTTTTCCTCTTGATAATTTTCTCTTTATTTCAGTAGCTTTTTGGGAACAGGTGGTGTTTGGTTACATGGATAAGTTCTTTGGTGATTCCTGAGATTTTGATGCACCCGTCACCCAAGCAGTGTACACTGTACCCAGTGTGTAGTCCTTTATCCCTCACCCCTCTCCCACCTTCCCCTGAGTCCCCAAAGTCCATTATATTATTCTTATGTCTTTGTGTCCTTAGCTCCCACTTACAAGTGAGAACACACGATATTTGCTTTTCCAATCCTGAGTTACTTTGCTTAGAATAATCGTCTCCTACACCATCCAGATTGCTGAGAATGCCATTATTTCGTTTCTTACTCAGCCATAAAAGGGAGCAAAATAATGGCATTCGCAGCAACTGGAATGGAGTTGTATTCAGTATTTTATGGCCAAGTAGTATTCAGCCATAAAAAGGAATGAAATAATGTGGTGTATATACCACATTTTTTTTTTAGCCACGTGTTGATTGATGGGCATTTAGGCTGGTTTCATATTTTTGCATTTGCGAGTTGTGGGGCTATAAACATGCATATGCAAGTGTCCTTTTCATATAATGACTTCTTTTTCTTTGGGTAGATACCCAGTAGTGGCATTGCTGAATCAAATAGTAGTTCAACTTTTATTTCTTGAAGGAATCTCCACACTGTTTTCCATAGTGGTTGTACTAGTTTACTTTCCACCAGTAGTGTAAAAGTGTTCCCTATTCTTCACATCCATGCCAAAATCTATTTTTTTTTAAATTTTTAAATTATGGCCATTCTTGCAGGAGTAAGGTGGTATCTGATTATGGTTTTAATTTGCATTTCCTTGGTAATTAGTGACGTTGAATCTGCTCTGCTTTAAGAAAATTAGGCTGAGTGTGGTGGTTCACGCCTGTAATCCCAGCATTTTGGGAGCTGAGGCTGGTGGATCACTTGAGGTCAGTAGTTCAAGACCAGCCTGCCCAATATGATGAAACCCTGTCTCTACTAGAAACACAAAAATTAGCTGGGCCTGGTGGCGCACACCTCTAGTCCGAGCTACTAGGGGGGCTGAGGCAGGAGAATCACTTGAACCTGGGAGGAGGAGGTTGCAGTGAGTTGAGATTGTGCTGTTGCACTCCAGCCTGGGTGACATAGCAAGATCCTATCTCAAAAAAAAAAAAAAAAAAAAAGAGTGCCTATGCCCAGGTTCCCTCCCTAAAGACCTGCACCCCTGGCCTTGAGAGCTCTCAGATGGCAGCAAGTTGCACTTTCTCCTGCCTGTTTCTCACTGGGAATCCAGCATTTCCACGCTGTTATTTTTGTGCATTTTAAATATATCCTGTGGCATCCTGTTGCCGCTGTTGTCCAAAGGACCACCAGGATGGCTAATGAGTAGAAAGTATTATCGGCAATACTATCGGTAGGCAAACCAGGAAGAGATAGCCTCTGGCATGGACCAAAGGTGTTCTCTTTTTGCATAGGGAAGGGGTAGGTTGGGTTTTATGCCTCACTGGGCCTGTATCACAGAATAGAGTCATACAGATTCAGCAGGTTTGGGGGAAAAGCTATACATAGTTATGAGGGGAGTCCTGCACATGAACAATGAGTAAACATGTAACATATATCTCATGTTCACTTTGGGGTGGGATTTTAACATTAAAGCAAAGTAGAATTTGGCTCTCTGTCTAAAGGTGAACTATAGGCCACAAAACACAGTCTCTGTAAGCTGGTCAAAACTGGCTTGAGGTCTGCAGTTGCTTATCAGGAAAGAATGTATGTAAGGCCCATTCTCTGTCCAGTTGGAGTTGTAGTGTAAATCAGATTTAGGAAGACAATTTGTCTGACAGCTCTTATTTTTAGGGAGTTTGGCAAGAGTGTGGTTTTTCTTGTAGCCGTAGGAATTTAGGAATTCGGGGCTATGCCTGCCAAGCACTGAACCCTCTACCCTCTGCCCATGGGTAACTTTTGTTTCCTTAACCTTAGTGTTCATCTTAGTTGATAAAGGGACGTCTATTTTAGTCTCTCAGATCACACTACCATGAGCTGCTGGCTTGCTTGTGAGGTACCAATTATGTGTGTACACACACTCTGGTTGCCAGGGGCTTTTAATGGTCCAGAGTGGTCTAATGGTCTACCCCATCCAATTTCCCCATAATCTCTGTTGCTGACATCCAGGGAGCCACAAAAGTTGAACATTCATGAGCCAAAGAGGTGGCAGTTTGAGCCTTCCATTCCCTCCTTCAGCCTTGCTCCTACACCTTTTCATCTATGAACTCTCAAGAAAGAGTAACAGCAGCTGTCAGCCCACAGTAGTCCTGTTGGCAGGCTCTAAAATGTGGCTCCTCAAATTGCAGCCCTGGCCTGAGCTGGAGAGAGTACCTAGTGGAACTCTGCCCATTTCACAGTGGTTCAGATCTGCAAGAAATGTATGTATGTCCTGTTTACCATTTCCTGATGGGCGTGGGGTGAGGGCTCCTAAACTATGGTATTAGTCAGGGTTCTCCGAGAAACAGAATCAATAGGACATACAGATAGAAATTTATTTTAAGGTAGTGGCTCACACAGTTATGGAAACTGAGAAGTCCCATGATCTGCCATCTGTATGCTGGATACCCAGGAAAATGAGTGGTATAGATCTGAAGGCCTGAGGGGCAGGGAGCCTACAGCGTAGGCTCCAATCCAAGTCTGAAGGCCTGAAAACCAAAAGAGCCAAGGGCAGGAGAAAATTCCCAGCTCAACTGTCAGGCAGAGACTTCAGCCTTCAAGTGACTCTCCCACCTTGGCCTTTTTGTTCTGTTCAGGCCCTCAGCAGGTTGGATGATGCTCACCTACATTGAGGAGGGCAGTCTGCTTTATTAAGTCCAACAATTCAAATGCTACTATCTTCCAGAAAACATCCTTACACACATACCCATACCAAATGTTTAACCAGATATCTGGGCATCCCTTACCCCAGTTGAGTTCACACATGAAATTAACAATCACAGGCATAGGCATATGTTGGAAATACAGCAGGTTCAGTTTCAGACCACTGCATTAAGCAAATATTGCAATAGAACTAGTCACAGGCATTTTTGGTTTCCCAGTGTATATAAAAGTTATGTTTATATTATACTGTAAGTATACCAGTAAGTATGCAAAAGGATTATGTCTAAAAGAACAGTATATATACCATAATTTAAAAATACTTTTAGTCAGGCGCAGTGACTCATGCCTGTAATCCCAGCACTTTGGGAGGTGAGGAGGGTGGATCACCTGATGACAGGAGTTCGAGACCAGTCTGGCCAACATGGTGAAACCGTGTCTCTACTAAAAATACCAAAAATAGCTGGGCATGTTGGTGGGTGCCTGTAATCCCAGCTACTTGGGAGGCTGAGGCAGGAGAATTGCTTGAATCCGGGAGGCATAGGTTGCAGTAAGCTGAGATCGCTCCACTGTCCTCCAGCCTAGGTAACTAAGCAAGACAGGGAGACTCCGTCTCAAAAAAAAAACCTTTTGCTAAAAATGCTAATGATCATTTAAGCCTTCAGTGAATTGCAGTCTTTCTGCTGGTGGAGGGTCTTGCCTCAGCGTTGATGGCTGCTGACTAATCAGGGTGGTGGTTACTAAAGGTTGGGTTGCTATGGCAATTTTGGTTTTTTGTTTTGTTTTGCTTTTTGACAGAGTCTTGCTCTGTCACTCAGGCTGGAGTGTAATAGTGCAATCACAGCTCACTGTAACCTCAAACTCCCAGGCTCCAGTGCTCCTCCCACCTCCAAAGTATCTGGGACTGTAGGCACACACCACAATGCCTGGCTAATTTTTTAAATGTTTGGTAGCAACAAGGTCTCACTATGTTGCCCAAGCTGATCTTAAACTTCTGGGCTCAAGCAATCCTCCTGCCTCAAACCCCCCAAAGTGCTGGGATTATAGGCATGAGCCCCACCGCACCCAGCCACAGTTTCTTAAAGTCAGACAATAGTGAGTTTGCCAGATTGATTGACTCTTCTTTCACAAAAGATTTCTCTGTAGCATGTGATGCTGTTTGATAGCACTTTACTCACAGTAGAACTTCTTTCAAAATTGGATCAATCTTCTCAAATCCTATTGCTGCCTTGTCAAATACATTTATATACTATTCTAAATTTTTTGTTGTCATTTCAACAATGTTCACAGCATCTTCGCCAGGAGTAGATTTCATCTCAAGAAACCACTTTCTTTGCTCATCCATAAGAGGGAACTCCTCATTCATTCAAGTTTTATCATGAGATTATAGCAATTCAGTCACATCTTCAGGCTCCACTTCTAATTCTAGTTCTCTTGCTGTTTCCACCAAAAAGTAAGTTATTTCTTCCACTGAAGTCTTGAACCTCTCAAAGTAATCCATGAGGGTTAGAATCAACTTCTTCCAAACTCCTGTTAATGTTGTTTTGACCTCTTCCTGTGAATCACAAATGTTCCTAATGGCATCTAGAATGTGAAGCCTTTCCAGAAGGTTTTCCATTTGCTTTCCCCAGATCCATCAGAGCAGTCACTTACTGTGGCAGCTTTGGCCTTTCAAAATGTATTAAGACTTGAAAATAGAAATTAAATCCTTGATCCATGGGCTGCAGGATGGATGTTTTGTTTAGTAGGCACGAAAACAACAGTAATCTTTTTGTACATCTCCATCAGAGCTCTTGGGTGACCAGGTGTATCATCAGTGAGCAGTAATATTTGGAAGGGAATCTTGTTATCTGAACAGTAGGTCTCAATAAGCATGGACTTATTCAGTAAGCCATGATGTAAACAGGTGTGCTGTCATCTGGCCTTTGTTGTTCCATTTATAGAGTACAGGCAGAGTAGAATTAGCATAATTTGAAAGGGCCCTAGGATTGGCACATCAGCATTCACTTCACTTAAAGTCACCAGCTACATTAGCCCCTAACAAGAGAGTCACCCTGTCCTTTGAAGCTTTGAAGCCAGGTATTGACTTCCCTCTAGCTATGAAAGTCTTAGATGGAATCTTCTTCCAGTGGAAGGCTGATTCATGTACACTGAAAAATCTGTTGTTTAGTGTAGCCACCATCATCAGTTATCTTAGCTAGATTTTCTCTTCTTAGATAACTTACTGTAACTTCTACATCAGCACTTGCTGCTTCACCTCACACTTTTAGTTATGAAAGATGATTCCTTTCCTTAAACCTCATGAACCAACTTCTGTTAGCTTTAGACTTTTCTTCTGCAGCTTCCTCACCTCTCAGCCTTTGTAAAACTGAAGAGAGTGAAGAGAGTGAGGGCTGTACTCTGGATTAGGTTTGGTTCAAGGGAATGTTGTGTCTGGTTTGATCTTCTATCCAGACCAAACATTCTCCATATCAGCAATAAGGCTGTTTCACTTTATTATTCATGTGTTCACTGGAGCAGCACTTTTCGTTTCCTTTAAGAACTTTTCCTTTGCATTCACAACTTGGCTAACTGGTGTTAGTGGCCTAGCTTTTGGCCTTTCTCAGCTTTGACATGTCTTCTTCATTAAGCGTAATCATTTCTAGCTTTTGATTTAAAGTGAGAGACACGAAACTTGTCCTTTCACTTAGAGGCCATTGTACGGTTATCAATTGGCCTAATTTTGATTTTGTTGTGTCTCAGCGAATAGGGAGGCCAAGATGGATGCATCACTTGAGCCCAGGAGTTCGAGACCAGCCTGGGCAATGTGGTGAAACCCTGCCTACACAAAAAAATACAAAAATTAGTTGGGCATGGTTGTGTTTGCTTGTAGTCCCAGCAACTTGAGAGGCTTACTTGGGAGGATTGCTTGAGCCCAGGAGGTTGAGGCTGCAGTGAGCTGTGACTGCGCCACTACACTCTAGCCTGGGCAACAGAGTGAGACCCTGTCTCAGAAAAGTTTGAAGTATTGCAAGAATTAGCAAAATGTATGACATATGTACATGAAGTGAGCACATGTCGTTGGAAAAAATGGCGCTGATACAACTTGCTCAAGGTAAGGTTGCCACAAACCTTCAATTTGTTTAAAAAAAAAAAAATCTGTGAAGCACAACAGAGTGAAGCGCCATAAAATGAGACATGCCCAAATCTTATCGATTAGGGAAGGGAGAGTAGATCACTGTTTTAGAAGCTTTTTTTGTTTGGCCTCATTCTGTGGTGACCTTAAGTGAGTAAAAACACTCTTTCAGTGGCAACTGGGAGTTAAGTAGCACAGTTTGCTTTCAGGGAGAGGGAGACAGACCGTCAGTGGTGGTCATTTTGTGCAGTGCCCAGACAGCACCAGGCTGGCCACTCACAGTGCTTTGTCTTGGGGCCAGTCAGGACCAGCAGGAAGGGCTCTGGTTGGAGGAATAAAGAATGTGGTAGAAGCCAGGAGGGCTTGCTTTGAAAATGTTTTGGGAGAAATGGAGAACTGGATTCTGAAAGTTGTACTTGCTGGGTGGAGAGGTTCCAGTAACAGCTGCATTGGTATCTCCCGGCTCCGCCGTTGTCTCAGTCCTCTAGTCTTCATGCTGCTCAATGGCCGACCACTTGAAAGTCATGGATACTACCTCAAGGAACATATCTATTTATTATATTCAACATTGGAATGTCAGGAGTTACAAAGTCTGTTGGGTTTGTTTTCATGACACATACGCATAAAGTGTAATCATGAGATCCCGAGGCAGGCATTATTAGCCCCAGTGTGCCTTAGGAGTTGTAAGTAAAGGATACATGATAAATCATTGTGGCTGCACACCTCAGAGAGCCGTGTGTCTATGGGAAGGAGAGGTGGCTCGGGGCCTGTGAGCACGCATCCGCCTGCCAGTGCGCGGAAGGTGCGCTCCTGTCTGGGAATCCAGCCAAAGTGCCGATCTGTTCTTTCTCTTAGCTCCTGTTTTGACAGCTATGTCACTGTTAGGATGAGGAAAGGAGGTAGCGGAAACAATAGAACGGAAGATATGGGCAAATAAATATGTTCAAATGGAGAGAACCAATGAATCCCTGTTACTCGCAAGTACTTTCCTTGAAGGAAGTTTGTAGAATGTTTTATCTCCCATTTCTAAGAGAAAAGGCATTAATATCCAACCATGTGGATTGAAGCTTCTTGATATTTTATGTATTCTTCCATTTCTGCTTCTCTGCATTCTCTCCCTAGTCCAAGTCTTTGACATCTACACATGCTGCTTGCAGCAACATCTCAGCAATATCTCCGGGCTCCGTCATTGCCCCACCCCTCCAGTCTTCATGCCACACTGTGGCAGACCATTTAAAAAATTGCAGATCTGGTCTCTTGGACCTTCCTCCAAAATTCCCTCCTGGGGTTCACTATTGCCCTGTATCCCTTCTTTGATCTTATATCCCATGACTTACCTGCCAGTATCACTAGACCTTTGGGTGGCCCACACTGCCACCTTGTCTCTCCTCACTCCCTGTATTAGGATTCTCCTACAAAAAAGGCCAATAGGTTGTGTGTATATAGAGAAAAAGATTTAGTAGAAAGAACTGGCTCATGCCATATGGGGACTGGTGAATCCAAAATCTGTGGCGTGGGTTGGCATGCTGGAAACCCAGAAGAGTCAGTGGTGCGGTTTGAGTCCTAAGGCCAGCAGGCTGGAGACCTAAGAGAGCTGATGCTGCGGTTCAAGACAGACTGTCTGTTGTAGAACCAACAAGGAAGAGCCAATGTTGTGGATGAAGTCTGAAGTCAGTCTGCTAGAAAATTATCTCTTGCTTGGGAGAGACTGGTCTTTTTGTTCCGTTCAGGCCCTCAACTGAATGGATGAGGCCCACACACATTATGGAACCAATCTCCTTTATTCAGTCTATCAATTTAAATATCAATCTCATCCAAAAACACTCACAGAAATACCCAGAATCATGTTTAACCAAATATCAGGGCACCCTGTGGCCCAGCCAAGTTGACATTATTAACCATCACCTCCCTCTTTTGCTTTTGGTGGTCTGTTTATACTGGACCTCTCCTAGCTTTTCTAATATGTTACACTAATTCTGAACTCCGGGCTTTGTACATGCTGTTTATTCCATCTGGAGTGCTTTTTCATCTGGCTCATTCTAATTCACCTATCAGCTGAAATTCCCCTTTCTTAAAGGACACTTCCCAAATTTCCCTGGCTAGGTTTATTCCCTCTCATACATGTCACCAGAGCACACTACACTTTCCTTGATAACACATATCACAATTAGAGTTCCTTGTTCATTGTCAGCCTTCCGCACTAGAATTTAAGCTCCATGAGGGCAGGGAGCTTATCTGTTTTGCTGTTACATCCCTGACACTTCCCAGCTGCTCAAAGATCATTCAGTGAGTGAAAGAACATATTGAAAGCTTACAAGATAGTAGATTGATTTTTTTTTTTTTTTGAGATGGGATCTCACTCTGTCACCCAAGTTGGAGTGCAATGGCACAATCTTGGCTCACTTCAACTTTCGTCTCACGGACTCAAGCCATCCTCCCACCTCAGCCTCCTGAGTAGCTGGGATCACAGGCATGTGCCACCATGCCCAGCTGATTTTTTTTTTTTTTTTTGAGGTGGAGTCTCACTCTGTTGCCCAGGCTGGAGCCAGTGGTGTGATCTTGGCTCACTGCAACCTCCGCCTCCCAGGTTCAAGCAATTCTCCTGCCTCAGCCTCCTGAGTAGCTGGGATTACAGGCACGTGCCACCAGGCTTGGCTAATTTTTTTTTGTATTTTTAGTAGAGACGGGGTTTCACCATGTTGGTCAGGCTGTTCTTGAACTCCTGACCTCGTGATCCGCCTCCCTTGGCCTCCCAAAGTGCTGGGATGACAGGCGGGAGCCACTGCTCCTGGCCGATTTTTTGTATTTTTTATAGAGATTGGATTTTGCCATGTTGCCCAGGCTAGTGAAGATACTAGGCTCTTGACATACGTAAATACTAACTGTGATCTTCACTTTTATAGACTGACGCCCAGAGAGGTTAGGGACTTGTCCAAGGTCACGTAGTCGTATAGAAGTTGGGCTTTAAATAAAATAATAATGAGTGTAACCATGGAGTCAGGCATTATCCTATTTGACAACTTGCAGCAACCTAATGAGATAAGTAGCCCTTGGATGCCCCACAATGTTCTCTGCCTCCCGGTAGTCACGCCATAGGAGCCATTTCCATCTCTCAAGAGTCTGGTATCTGGACCTGGTACCCTCTTCACTCTGTAGTCTTCTCTGGACCATCTTCAGTACTTTTTTCCTCTGCCCCAGTAAATGGGAGCAAGATAGCAAGGTTGCTGGCTAAGCAGATACCCAGTTGAGAAGCAGAATGCTGCTCTCTGCTTCCTGAGGGTACTCCTGATCTTTACAGGTGCCCCTTTGCCTCCAGCCACCACGAATGAGAGAGAGAGACAGAGAGAGAGAGAGAGAGAGAGAGAGAGAGAGAGAGAGAGTGTATGTGTGTGTGTGAATGCTTCTCCATGACCAGTGTACTCTCCTGAGAGCAACCCTCTCTTCCTGTCTTCCACTTACAGTGACTGAGTGGGAGCTGATTGGGGAAGCTGGTTTCTTTGAGTTGGCATCTCTCAGTGACCTGGGGAAAGGGGTGTCTGGCAGTACCTGGTCCAATAAAAAGATGTGATTTTCTGAAATCCAGTATGTACCTGTATGTTTTGAGGCTGTCTTCCCAAGGTGACTTGAGAATACGTCTACACACACAGAATATTGGGATATTGTTTTCTAACTGCCTATTGCATTGTGTTAAATTACAAACTAATTCACCAGATGATGGGATAAGTTTTTTTTTTCTCTGCCAAGTCACAATATTAATAATGCAGCTAAATTTAGCTCTGCTGTAAAAGAGTTTAATTTTCAAAGCCAATTAGACAATTTTATGGCTGGCTTGCTGCATTTGCCTCTAACTACGCGGTTGATATCATGTTGCCACCCTAACAGATTCTTGCTGATAGTCAAAGGAGAGATGAGTTGTGGGAAGTACAAAGCTTTTCAATTAATTTATGATCCTGTTAGGTGTAAAGCCTATAATTACCCTGCAGTTGTTGCCTCTGCCAAAAAAGAAGAAAAGAATAAAGAAAACCCATCTTATGAAAAAGTTCTTTTCTGAACATAAAAGTGGCATGGGAAAAGAAAAAAAAGCTTGCGCTTCCCCTCCTAAGTGTGGGAAGGAATTACGATTTCTGGCTTACTCCTGGCCAGTGAGTTCATAAAGTGATGTTTTTGTGGATAGGGTGATCATTTAGAACTGTCTTCAGATTCTTTTTTTACTTTCTTGATTAGACATCTCGTATCTACTCATCCATTCATCTGTCCATTCATGCAGCAAATATTTATAAGTGCTGCTGTGCCCAGGGACTATTCCAGGTGCAGGGGTTCAGTGGTGAGCATTAACAGGGTTCCCGCCCTCTTGGAGCTCTCATGGGGATGAGGGTGAGGGGAGACAAGATGCACAGAAGTAAATTAGTCAACCAGGTAAGTTCAAGTGGTGTTGATTGTTGTGCAGAAAATATAGAACTCAGTAATATGATGGCCTGTGGAGTTCAGGGAGAGAGGCAGCTATTCCATCTCAACCTGCCAGAAATGTTTTGGACCTGGGGAGCTAATGCCTGAGAAAGGCTCTTCATCCCCACCCTCCTACCTGAATTTGCAAGGCGGTGCTGCACACTTGGCAGATGGAAATGGAAACCTCTGCAGAAACCTGGCAAACCATTAGCAGGGTTCTCTTTGGACTCTCAGCTCAGCTTAAGTAGAGCACATAGCTTCTTTGGGGGTGGGGGAAAGGCATTCGAAGTCTTAAACAAGAGTAAAGTTCTCATTTGCCACTTTAATCAAGTTCATTAAAAATGGAATGTATATTTAAAACTTCCTTATAATTGACTTAATGTAAGTAACTTTATCTGAATTCCCCCATGATGTCTGAAGGCATCCTGACTTAGGAGAGGGGGAGAAGTGTGCCCTCAGATGATATCAAACTTTGACTTTCATTGAATGTTTGCAAGTGCTAAACCTCAAAGGCCTGCAGTATAAAATGGGATACGATTTCCAAGAATTAGCCATCCTGGGGGAAAAAAATATCTATTTGGTTTGAAACTCTACTACCATAGTCTGCATGTTTCCTCAGCCATTGCATTTTGACAGCTGAAACAACAGACTAAAACCGTAGTTTAAAATACAAGCACACACACTCACAGATCAATGCAAAAATACCGTGCTTTTGGTTTCGCCAATAAATACGGAACGTGGTGCACACATATGATTGTTTGGCTGAATTCTTGCCCTGTACCTGGCCATACACAAAACAACTTCTCCATTGAGCGGGCAGCTCTACAGAGAACTCCTGGCAGTAGTGACCAGGACTTCAGGGCTTTGCTCCATTGAACTTATGCAGGGCAAATTTAAGTCAAACTGTGTTTCACCTGAAAGAATACAACAGCACTTGACCTGTCCTTGACCTAATGTGGAAAGTTGATTCCTTCTTGAAGCTAGGGAGGCAGTGTCACACGACAGTTCCAAGCAGTTGCTGTAGAATTAGACCACCTGGGCTCACAT
Source organism: Nomascus leucogenys (assembly GCF_006542625.1). NCBI lineage: Eukaryota > Metazoa > Chordata > Mammalia > Primates > Hylobatidae > Nomascus > Nomascus leucogenys. The sequence goes on from NC_044383.1 coordinate 75,939,951, forward strand.
CCAGACCCCACCACTTACCAGTTGTGCAATCCCGAGTACGTGGTCTCTTGTTCACTTTCCTCATCTGAAATGTGGGTATAATAGGGCCAATCCTTTGGGTTGTCAGAGGATTAAATGAAAACCTTATCACAGGCCAGGTGCGGTGGCTCATGTCTGTAATTACAGCACTTTGGGAGGCCAAATCAGGTGGATTGCTTGAGGCCAGGAGTTTGAGACCAGCCTGGCCAACATGGTGGAAACACCATCTCTACTAAAATACCAAAATTAGCCAGGCATGGTGGCACATGCCTGTAATCCCAGTTACTTGGGAGGCTGAGGCATGATATCATATCCCTTGAACCTGGAAAATGGAGGTTGCAGTAAGCCGAGATCACACCACTGCACTCCAGCCTGAGTGAAATAGCGAGACTGTTTCAGAAAGAAAGAAAGAAAAAAAAAAAAACCTTACCACAATGTGTGGCCCATAGCAAAAAGCTAAATAAACATTAGCACTCTTGCTGGATCCACACATGTCTTTTCTGGGTTTCACCTAGTTTCCAGGTGGGCTGCCTCTGCGCCTTTGTTTTCCCAGCTGCCCTTTCTTGGTAAAAAGGCATGAAAGCTACATCCTCAGCAACTGAGGCACTATTGAGAAGAAAGTGTGCTGCCATGAACTCAACTCTGCATTGCTTTCAGGCTCAGAGTGGTGGAACATGCTCTCAGTGAAATGCAGCATGACTGTCCTCTGTGGCCCTGTGTGTGTGTAGAAGACATGTTTGGGAGTTTGTTAAGGAATGTAGCTGATTCAGTAGGCGTTGTCTCCAAAGGCTTCCCTGACAAGCCAACTTGAATGTGTGTGTGTGTCTGCGTGTGCACTGTCATAAGCACATTGAGATGCTGGAAGAGCAAACTGAATGCTCTTCATATTATCTAGGGGGAACCTTGCAAAGTAAGCCAGCAGGCTGGTGGGTCCTTTCTGTTCTGCTCTAGGACATATTGCAAGCTTGGGCAAGACAGTTGCCTTCTTCTACCTTCATGTACTCATCTGGAAATGATTATGATGGATACAAAGAGACATCTGTTCATTAGAAGATTATTTGTAACAGAAATAAGCAATAGGAAACAACCTTTGGTTTTTTGTAAACCCCCTGAGGGGTCCTGGGATTGCAGGTGTGAGCCACCATGCCCAGTCATAGGAGTTTTTTTTTTTAAAGCAATTGCAAATAGTAGTTATGATATTTGTACTAAAATATACATGCAGAGATGAGAGAGTTTGTGATTTGTGCTACGGTGTGTGTGTGTGTGTGTGTGTGTGTGTCTGTGTGTGTGTGTACAGAACTAGTATAGAAAGGATGACACCAAACTGGGAACATGGTTTCCTATAAGAAGAGAATCAAGATAAGATGAGGCCTAGGGGAATTTTGTTTTATCTATTGTATTTGAATTTGATTTTACAATACCATTTATGGTATATTACTTTTGCAATTATAATTAAAATAATAATTAAAATGAGCATGAGGCTGACCTAGCAAGGAAAGCCCCATTGCAGAGTGTACAGTGACATACTTGTGAAGGTATTACTTTACATTCTTTCTGCAGGAACCCCACCCACACACCCCACAAGGTTTTAGAGCATTGATACTTGTATGTTTCAGATGCTAATTGCCAGTGATTCTTCTTCAACCCAAATCCATGTTGAATTCAGAAGCTAAATGAGTCCAGTAATGATAAAACAAAATGGACAAGTGCTTGTGGTTAGATGTTGGTTTGCAAAGGAGCTTAATGTGCTCTGAGTGGCTGCCTAGACCACAAAAATCTGAATTATTATATAATTATAATATGTTTTATATTTTATAATAAAAATTTTAAACACATATAAAAGTAGCAAGATGGCTCATGCCTGTAATCCCAGCACTTGGGGATGCCGAGGTGGGAGGATTGCTTGACCAGCCTGGGTAACAAAGCAAGTCTCTACAAAAAGAAGAAAAATTAGTCGGGCATAATGGCATGCGCCTACAGTCCCAGCTACTCAGGAGGCTGAGGCAGGAGGATGGCTTGAGCCCAGAAGGTAGAGGTTACAGTGAGCTATGATTGTGCTGACAGAGTGAGACAATGTCTCAAAAAAAAAAAAAAAGAAAAGAAAAAAGGTGGCAAGAATAGTATTATATAATGGACTTTACATGCCAATCCCTCCCAAGTTACTTTGTGGCAAATCCCAGACGGCTTGTCATTTCATCCTCAACTACAGCATTTTAGTTTGTATCTCTAAATGCACTCTTCTAAAAAAACATAACCACAATATCTTTACCACACATTCAAAAAGTATCCTAAAATATTTAGTACTTATTTATATTTTTTTGATTGTCACATAACATTTTAAGTTTTTTTAATTGGGATCCAAAGGTCATAGTCATTGGGTGATAAATCTCTTAAATCTTAATCTCTACGTTTCTTCTCCATCTCATTTTTCCCCTTGCAATTTTCTGTTTTTGTTGAAGCAATCAGGTCTTTTGTCTTTTACAGCAGAGCTTCTCAAAGTGTGATCTAATGCTGGTTTGTGAAAAGTATAGAAATTGACAGTAAATGTTTAGAAACTATTACAGCAATTTGACATTGCTGCAACATCCAAGCACATGAGCATCATCGTCGGCAAACGTGGTTTGGGTTTAAATTGTGTGTATGGGGATATTCTAAGGTGCTGCTGCAGTACAGGAAAGCATTCTAGAGTAATTACAGAGCAGAAGAAGCATGCACCAGAATGTAAGTCAACATACTGTTTCCTTCAAGAATATCTTACTATGAAAAAATTTCAGCGGAATTAAACAGGCTTAGTAATGCAGTGAAATTTATTTATTTAGATAAAAGCTAATCTGTTAAGGTCAAGACTCTATCATGTGTTAAGTGGAAGGTGATCATAAACAACAGTTACCGCATGTTGAAGTATGATGATTATCTAGGGGAAAATTCCATCAAATGTAGGAAATCCTAGAGTTCCTCAGGATAAGAAACCAGTTTGGTTCCAACTTTTTCTTTTAAAAAAAATGTGAATTTGATCTCTTTGATATTTTAATGATCTTAATACTTGCATGCAAAGAAGAAAAGCAACATGTTTTTCAATGACAAGATCAAAAGGCCAAAAAACACTTGGAAGAACAGAGTTTCAACAGATTCTTATGACATATTCCATAATTTGATAACTAGTGAGCAATATCTACATGTGATTATACCTAGGTATAACCTTTTGAATTTTATCAGTGTTTGATTTTAATTGTTCATTAAAAGAAGATCCACATATGGGAAATACATGGATTTAGGAATCTATTTCTTTCATTGAAAGATAATTTAAATTTAATGTTACAGGATGAATTACTAGAATTGGCTATTATAAATTTAAGGTGAATTATGAAAATGGAATGTCAGTTGTCTCATTTTGAATAAAAGTTAAAAAGTAAATATCTTGGAATTACTATATCTTGGAGTTAATTATGGATTTAAAAATTACTTTAAAATCTGTTCTTTCATTTACATAAACATACTTCTGTGAGACTGTTTTTTTCTACTATGATTGTTATTAAACATTGAAACAGTTAATATAAATATCCCCAAGTAGTGTTGTCCTTAACCCAGTTTAGGATTAATGGGCTAGAAGAAAACTTATTTAAAATTTGTAATATGAAAAATAATGATATACATGGTGTTTATGCAGTATGTATATAAGCATTTGTTATGAAGAATTGCTACCTCCTTTATAACTTTATTTTTAAATTTTCATTTTTGTGGGTATATAGTCTGTATATATATTTATGAGGTACTTGAGATGTTTTGATACAGGCATGCAATGTGAAATACACGCATCATGAAGAATGAGGTGTCCATCCCCTCAAACATTTATCCATCGAGTTGCATTCTTGTTATTTTAAATGTAGTTATTGACTATAGTCACTCTGCTGTGCTATCAAATAGTAGGTCTTATCTATTTTTTTTTTTACACCCATTAGCCATCCTCACCTCCCTCCACCCAGCCCCCAATAACTCCCCAACCTCTAGTAACCGTCCTTCTACTCTCTATGTCGATAAGTTCAATTGATTTGATTTTTGGATTCCACCAAAAAAAAAGCAGATGTTTTTGCGATGTTTGTCTTTCTGTGCCTGGCTTATTTTACTTAACATGATGATCTCCAGTTCCATTCATGTTGTTGCTAATGACTGGATCTCGTTATTTTTTATGGCTGAATAACCACATTTTCGTTATCCATTCATCTGTTGATGGACACTTAGGTTGCTTCCAAATCTTAGCTATTGTAAACAGTGCTGCAACAAGCATAGGAGTGCAGATATTTTTTGATATACTGATTTCCTTTCTTTTGGGAATGTACCTAGCAATGGGATTGCTGGATCATATCGTAGCTCAATTTTTAGTTTTTTGAGGGCCCTTCAAACTGTTCTTCATAGTGGTTGTACTAACTTACATTCCCACCAATAGTGTACAAGGGTTCACTTTTCTCCACATCCTCGCCAACATTTGTTATTGCTTGTCTTTTGGATATTAAGCCATTTTAACTGGGGTGAGATGATATCTCGTAGTTTCGGTTTGCATTTCTCTGATCAGTGATGTTGAGCATCTTTTCATATATCTGTCATTTGTATGTCTTCTTTTGAGAAATATCTACTCAAATCTTTTGCCCATCTTTTGTTTGGATTGTTAGATTTTTTTTCCTGTAGAGTTGTTTGAGCTCCTTACATATTCTTGTTATTAATTCCTTGTCAGGTGGATAGTTTGCAAATATTTTCTTCCATTCTGTAGGTTGTCGCTTCACTTTGTTGATTGTTTCCTTTGCTGTGCAGAAGCTTTTTAACTTGATATGACCCATTTGTCCATTTCTTTGTGTTGGTTGCTTGTACTTGTGGGGTATTGCTGAAGAAGCTCAATGTCCAAGAGATTTTCCCCAGTGTTTCCTTGTAGTTGTTTCATGGTTGCGGTCTTAGATTTAAGTCTTTAATCCATTTTGATATGATTTTTGAATATGGCAAGAGATGGGGTCTAGTTTCATTCTTCTGCATATGGATATCCAGTTTTCCCAGCAACATTTATTGAAAAGATGATCTTTCCCACAGTATGTGTTTTTAGCATGTTTGTCAAAAATGAGTTCACTGTAGGTGTATGGATTTGTTTCTGGGTTCCATATTCTGTTTCATTGGCCTGTGTGTCTGTTTGTATGCCAGTACCTTGCTGTTTTGGTTACTATAGCTGTGTAGTATAATTTGAAGTCAGGTAATGTGATTCCTCCAGTTTTCTTCTTTTTGCTTAAGGTAGCATTGGTTACGCTGGGTCTTTTGTGGTTCTGTATAAATTTTAGGATTTTTTTTTCTACTTCTGTGAAGAACATCATTGGTATTTTGATAAGGATTACATTGAGTCTGTAGACTGCTTTGGGTAGTATGGACTTTTTTTTTTTTTTTTTTTTTTTTGAGATGGAGTCTGCTCTGTCGCCCAGGCTGGAGTGCAGTGGCACAATCTCGGCTCACTGCAAGCTCCACCTCCCGGGTTCACGCCATTCCCCTGCTTCAGCCTCCTGAGTAGCTGGGACTACAGGCACCCGCCACCACACCCGGCTAATTTTTGTGTGTGTGTTTTTTTTTTTTTTTTTTTTTTTTTTTTTTTTAGTAGAGACGGGGTTTCACCATGTTAGCCAGGATGGTCTCAATCTCCTGACCTCGTGATCCACTTACCTCGGCCTCCCAAAGTGCTGGGATTACAGGCGTGAGCCACCGCGCCTGACCAGTAGTATGGACATTTTAACAACATTGATTTCTTCCAATCCGTGAACATGGAATATTTTTCCATTTTTTGGTGTCCTCTTCAATTTCTTTTATCAGTGTTTTATAGTTTTCATTCTAGAGATCTTTCACTTCTTTGGTTAAGTTTATTTCTAAGTATTTAATTTTACGTGTGGCTATTTTTTTTTTTTTTTTGAGATGGAGTCTCGCACTGTCACCCAGGCTGGAGTGCAGTGGCGCTATCTCCACTCACTGTAACCTCCACATCCCGAGTTCAAGCAATTCTCTTGCCTCAGCCTCCTGAGTAGCTGGGATTATAGGCACCCGCCACCACGCCTGGCTAATTTTTTGTATTTTTAGTAGAGACGGGATTTCACTATGTTGGCCAGGCTGGTCCTGAACTCCTGACCTCATGATCTGCCCACCTCGTCCTCCCAGTATGTGTGGCTGTTATAAATAGAACTACTTTTTATATTTCTTTTTTACATTGTTCACTGTTGGCATATAGAAATACTGTTGATTTTTGTATCCTGCAACATTACTGTATTTGTTTATCAGTTCCTATACATAGTTTTATATATATCTTATATGTAATTTTCCTATGGAGTCTCATAATTTTACTTAGTTATGACTGCAGAATAACAAAAAGTTGTGAGTATAATAGCAATTTTCTAATAATTGTCTGTATTTGCACCTTCAATAATGTGTATAGCTTTCCTAATTTATTTTTTCTTGTTCTGTTTTTTCTAATTAGAATGTACTTTTATGTCTTTTGAATCTATGAATAAAAAATTGGGGCTGATACTTTATAAGTATTTTTTTCTCTTTTCTGATATATTTTTATTATATTTATCAATACAATTTTTAAAATAGTGACAGGTTAGAACTAAAAAACCAAGTTAGAAACAAACATGCCTGTGGTGTCATTTAACATGGTCTTCTGTTTCTGTATTTCCTGTACATTGGTAGTTAGATCTCCTAAAAGCTTCGTCAGAGTCGGGCCCTTTTTCTGGGTGGGAGGGAAAGGACTACTTCACAACCAATGTTACGTACTTTTAGCAGGAGGACACACTGTCTAGTTGCTGCTTGTCTCTTTCTGTGATGTTACCTGTTGATGATTATTGTCAAGAGCCATTAGTGTATTAGACAATGCACAGTGGTGATATTCTAATCCTGTTATTCCTATTTCATTTGTCTCTGTGCTTATTTACATCTATGGGATACTTTTAGAAAGGGAAACTTCATCTCGTCAACTCTTTGACCACCGCCCCCCGCCGGCCGGAGACATAGGAGGCATAGATAGTATAGGACACCAAGTCCTTTGACATTACTAAAAGTCCTCGTACCTGATTCCACTTTTCTAGAGGTCTCTTGTCATATAGAAATAGCTCTCACCAACTGGTTAATGAGTATCTACTCTTTGCAAAGCACTGTGAAGACAAGTCAGGGTTGAAGTAGAGTAGGACATTGTCTTTTAACCTCAAGACTTTTGTCTCACTGTTTGGGTCAGCTCTGACACCTGAAATTATTTAAGATCACCAATATAAGTAATTCAGTGCTAAATCACTTCACTCCACAATCTACTCATATGAGGGCAAAAATTTACTGAAGGATATTCTTAATTACAGCCTTCTAATTTCAATTTCAGAAACTGGTAGCATTTTTGTTCTTCCTGTTTATCTAACAAACTTAAGTTTCTGGTCATTAAACAGAATGTAACTTTGTGGGAAGGGTGGGGATTTTATTTATCCAAATGAATAACCTTTATTCAGTTAAAAATTGCCAAATGTCTGTTTGTTCTTGGGGTTTTTTACGGTACTTAACATTCAGTCTGCCTGATAGCAGATAGGATTTAGGTTGCCAAATATGGAAATGCAAGGAATGTCAAACATGGCAAAAGCAAATCTGCAGATTCCTTAATGCGATCTTGTAAAGGAAAATATACTACTTTTTATGAGTGATGGCTGCCAACTATTATTCCAGGGACAACATACTATATTTTGCTTTATAGACTTAAGAAAAGGAAGACTTATAGATACTATTTTTCTGTGGAGGGTGTTCTGACTCTTCCTCATCCAGGGAACCATTTTGAGGGTCTGCTAGTTTCTAAGTATATTTACCTCAATTATATACTTGGGGACAAGGTGTTTCTGTGGACCTACTAGACCCACTGTGAAACAGACATGGCCACAGCTCCACTTGTCCCCGGGACTCCATAAGCCCCCACTCTAACGAGAGAACCACCATTTTAGATCCTGTGGTATCAGGGTCAGCTCAGACCCATACCTAACAGTCTTTGAAAGATCTGGCATTACCCTTTCCCCAGCACCCGCCTGTGGCCTGTCATCCTGGTAGGTGGTAGAAGGTTCTTTTGTAGAGGGATCAGTGAAATCTTTATCATATGAACTGTGCATGTGGGTACTGCAGGCTCCTTCCTCAACAAGACCTGTCCTCTCTTCAGACAGTAGACTCTGAGACTGAATTGCAACATCTGATGTCAGCCTCTGCTCTTCAGCTCCCTCTCTTTTATATAAGTCAGGTGACACATGTGTCAGTTTCTGTCTATTTCGCCCATGCCAGTCAGCCACAGATCCTTTGTGGTCAAAGAACTCCAGTTGCCACTCTGGCCTTGCTGTCCATTATGACATTTACATCCATCTAGCCTCTGGTTAATTGTTACCACCTGGTCTCTATTTTGGAATCCTACCATCCCCCATTAATTGAAAAACTCAATACCATGGCATTGTCTCTTACTGTCAACTCCAGCCAACAGAGGACAGAACCACTGAGCTTCTCAATGACACTGTGCCCCTCACAGGTGCATTTATCCCTTTAGTGAAGGAAGTGACCTCTCGGCCCTCCTGGGATCATGGTCAGATGGTTGGCTCTTCTGATCTTTCATAAGAGATCCACACTACATGCCCACTCTTGAGCCTTTTGACCTCCTCAATATTCTGCCAAGGCAGTTCCAGCATCTCCATTTAACTTACATGAGGCCATTATTGTGCTCAGGCTGCAAGGAGCCATCCCAGTGTCCGAGGACCAGCTTTAGGTGTCTGCCAGAATACTAAACTACAAGTCACAGCAGAGTGCTTCCGTGCAGATAAAGCCTCACCAATCTAGCCTCACATTCACCTCATCACCCTCCCCTTTCCGCCTGTTCCCCAAGCTCCCATCAGTGCATAACAGTGAGTCCTGGCCGGGCACGGTGGCTCACGCCTGTAACCCAGCACTTTGGAGGCCAAGGCGGGCGGATCACAAGGTCAGGAGATCGAGACCATCCTGGCTAACATGGTGAAACCCCATCGGTACTAATAATACAAAAAATTAGCTGGGGGTGGTGGCGGGCTCCCGTATTTCCAGTACTCAGGAGGCTGATGCAGGAGAATTGCTTGAACCCAGGAGGCGGAGGTGGCAGTGAGCCGAGATCACGCCGCTGCACTCCAGCTTGGGCGACAGAGTGAGACTCTGTCGCAAAAAAAAACCCAAAAAACAAAAACAAAAAAAACAGTGGGTCCCGAAAGTCCTTCAGCATGAAGCTATTCTCTGCATGATCCTATCAACTGGAGTAAAAGGGATTTGAGGACGGGAAGCATCATCTTAAGAAGTAGCTGCCTCAAGAAGGCCATTACATAATGGTAAAGGGATCAGTTCAACAAGAAGAGCTAACTCTCCTAAATATATATGCACCCAACACAGGAGCACCCAGATTCGTAAAGCAAGTCCTCAGTGACCTACAAAGGGACTTAAACTCCCACACAATAATAATGGGAGATTTTAACACCCCACTGTCAACATTAGACAGATCAATGAGACAGAAAGTTAACAAGGATATCCAGGAATTGAACTCAGCTCTACATAAAGTGGACCTAATAGACATCTACAGAACTCTCCACCCCAAGTCAACAGAATATACATTTTTTTCAGCACCACACCACACCTATTCCAAAATTGACCACATAGTTGGAAGTAAAGCTCTCCTCAGCAAATGTAAAAGAACAGAAATTATAACAAACTATCTTTCAGACCACAGTGCAATCAAACTAGAACTCAGGATTAAGAAACTCACTCAAAACCACTCAACTACATGGAAACTGAACAACCTGCTCCTGAATGACTATTGGGTACATAATGAAATGAAGGCAGAAATAAAGATGTTCTTTGAAACCAATGAGAACAAAGACACAACATACCAGAATCTCTGGGACACGTTCAAAGCAGTGTGTAGAGGGAAATTTATAGCACTAAATGCCCACAAGAGAAAGCAGGAAAGATCCAAAATTGACACCCTAACATCACAATTAAAAGAACTAGAAAAGCAAGAGCAAACACATTCAAAAGCTAGCAGAAGGCTAGAAATAACTAAAATCAGAGCAGAACTGAAGGAAATAGAGACACAAAAAACCCTTCAAAAAATTAATGAATCCAGGAGCTGGTTTTTTGAAAAGATCAACAAAATTGATGGACCGCTAGCAAGACTAATAAAGAAGAAAAGAGAGAAGAATCAAATAGATGCAATAAAAAACGAAAAAGGGGATATCACCACCGATCCCACAGAAATACAATCTATCATCAGAGAATACTACAAACACCTCTATGCAAATAAACTAGAAAATCTAGAAGAAATGGATAAATTCCTCGACAAATACACCCTCCCAAGACTAAACCAGGAAGAAGTTGAATCTCTGAATAGACCAATAACAGGTTCTGAAATTGTGGCAACAATCAATAGCTTACCAACCAAAAAGAGTCCAGGACCTGATGGATTCACAGCTGAATTCTACCAGAGGTACAAGGAGGAACTGGTACCATTCCTTCTGAAACTATTCCAATCGATAGAAAAAGAGGGAATCCTCCCTAACACATTTTACGAAGCCAGCATCGTCCTGATACCAAAGCCTGGCAGAGACATAACCAAAAAAGAGAATTTCAGACCAATATCCTTGATGAACATTGATGCAAAAATCCTCAATAAAATACTGGCAAACCGAATCCAGCAGCACATCAAAAAGCTTATCCACCATAATCAAGTGGGCTTCATCCCTGGGATGCAAGGCTGGTTCAACGTACGCAAATCAATAAATGTAATCCAGCATATAAACAGAACCAAAGACAAAAACCACATGATTATCTCAATAGATGCAGAAAAGGCCTTTGACAAAATTCAACAACCCTTCATGCTAAAAACTCTCAATAAATTAGGTATTGATGGGACGTATCTCAAAATAATAAGAGCTATCTACGACAAACCCACAGCCAATATCATACTGAATGGGCAAAAACTGGAAGCATTCCCTCTGAAAACTGGCACAAGACAGGGATGCCCTCTCTCACCGCTCCTATTCAACATAGTGCTGGAAGTTCTGGCCAGAGCAATCAGGCAGGAGAAGGAAATAAAGGGTATTCAATTAGGAAACGAGGAAGTCAAATTGTCCCTGTTTGCAGATGACATGATTGTATATCTAGAAAACCCCATTGTCTCAGCCCAAAACCTCCTTAAGCTGATTAGCAACTTCAGCAAAGTCTCAGGATACAAAATTAATGTACAAAAATCACAAGCATTCTTGTACACCAATAACAGACAAACAGAGAGCCAAATCATGAGTGAACTCCCATTCACAATTGCTTCAAAGAGAATAAAATACCTAGGAATCCAACTTACAAGGGATGTGAAGGACCTCTTCAAGGAGAACTACAAACCACTGCTCAATGAAATAAAAGAGGATACAAACAAATGGAAGAACATTCCATGCTCATGGGTTGGAAGAATCAATATCATGAAAATGGCCATACTGCCCAAGGTAATTTATAGATTCAATGCCATCCCCATCAAGCTACCAATGACTTTCTTCACAGAATTGGAAAAAACTACTTTAAAGTTCATATGGAACCAAAAAAGAGCCCGCATCACCAAGTCAATCCTAAGCCAAAAGAACAAGCTGGAGGCATCACGCTACCTGACTTTAAACTATACTACAAGGCTACAGTAACCAAAACAGCATGGTACTGGTACCACAACAGAGACATCGATCAATGGAACAGAACAGAGCCCTCAGAAATGATGCCGCATATCTACAACTCTCTGATCTTTGACAAACCTGACAAAAACAAGAAATGGGGAAAGGATTCCCTATTTAATAAATGGTGCTGGGAAAACTGGCTAGCCATATGTAGAAAGCTGAAACTGGATCCCTTCCTTACACCTTATACAAAAATTAATTCAAGATGGATTAAAGACTTATATGTTAGACCTAAAACCATTAAAATCCTACAAGAAAACCTAGGCAATACCATTCAGGACATAGGCGTGGGCAAGGACTTCATGTCTAAAACACCAAAAGCAATGGCAACAAAAGGCAAAATTGACAAATGGGATCTCATTAAACTAAAGAGCTTCTGCACAGCAAAAGAAACTACCATCAGAGTGAACAGGCAACCTACAGAATGGGAGAAAATTTTTGCAACCTACTCATCTGACAAAGGGCTAATATCCAGACTCTACAATGAACTCAAACAAGTTTACAAGAAAAAAACAAACAACCCCATCAAAAAGTGGGCAAAGGACATGAACAGACACTTCTCAAAAGAAGACATTTATGCAGCCAAAAAACACATGAAGAAATGCTCATCATCACTGGCCATCAGAGAAATGCAAATCAAAACCACAGTGAGATACCATCTCACACCAGTTAGAATGGCCATCATTAAAAAATCAGGAAACAACAGGTGCTGGAGAGGATGTGGAGAAATAGGAACACTTTTACACTGTTGGTGGGACTGTAAACTAGTTCAACCATTGTGGAAGTCAGTGTGGCGATTCCTCAGGGATCTAGAACTAGAAATACCATTTGACCCAGCCATCCCATTACTGGGTATATACCCAAAGGACTATAAATCATGCTGCTATAAAGACACACGCACACGTATGTTTATTGCGGCACTATTCACAATAGCAAAGAGTTGGAACCAACCCAAATGTCCAACAACAATAGACTGGATTAAGAAAATGTGGCACATATACACCATGGAATACTATGCAGCCATAAAAAATGATGAGTTCGTGTCCTTTGTAGGGACATGGATGAAACTGGAAAACATCATTCTCGGTAAACTATCGCAAGGACAAAAATCCAAACACCGCATGTTCTCACTCATAGGTGGGAATTGAACAATGAGAACTCATGGACACAGGAAGGGGAACATAACACTCTGGGGACTGTTGTGGGGTGGGGGGAGGGGGGAGGGACAGCATTAGGAGATACATCTAATGCTAAATGATGAGTTAATGGGTGCAGGAAATCAACATGGCACATGGATACATATGTAACAAACCTGCACATTGTGCACATGTACCCTAAAACCCTAAAGTATAATTAAAAAAAAAAAAAAAAAAAAAAAGAAGCTGCCTCAGATGAGATCTTTACAGGATTTCTAGGCAAGAAGAGGTTGCTCTCCTCTAGTAAGAAAGGGCTGTTTTGAGCCAGGCACGGTGGCTCATGCCTGTAATCCCAGCACTTTGGGAGGCGGAGGCGGGCAGATCACGAGGTCAGGAGATCAAGACTATCCTGGCTAACACGGTGAAACCCCGTCTCTACTAAAAATGTAAAAAATTAGCCAGGCGTGGTGGCGGGCGCCTGTAGTCCCAGCTACTTGGGAGGCTGAAGCAGGAGAATGGCGTGAACCTGGGAGGCGGAGCTTGCAGTGAGCCGAGATCGTGCCATTGCACTCCAGCCTGGATGACAGAGCAAGACTCCATCTCAAAAAAAAAAAAAAGAAAGAAAAGAAAAGAAAGGGCTGTTTCTACTGGCCCAGAAAGTTCAAGGGAATTTGGGAGTTCAAGATTCTGGGACTTGTCCACCAAATGTCCTTAACACAAGTGTCAGGGTGGTTCCATCTGGGATGGAACCACACCTCTGGGTTGTGACAGTGGTTTCCTGTAGGGGTGGTCCCACTCTTTGTTGTCAGAGAAACTCCATCCCAGGTGAGGTGCTATGTAGCTCTACTGGTCATAGCAGCAGTAGCTAAGATAGTGCAGCTGAGAGGATTATGAAGTAGTGCACAGGAGGTGTTTGTACAAGCCTTCTCTATGAGACGTCATTTCTGAGGTCAGATAAGTACTTCATTTAAACCCAGAATTCCTGTGTGACGGATACAGTCACAGGATTCTCAGGAGGCCAAGTGTTGCTCCTGAAGTTTTTCAAACCCCAAAAGATGAACTAAATCTTGAAGAAAACAACATTGAACTTGAATCAAATGTGGTTGTTATTATAACAATGATAATAGCAATAATAATCATAGCTACCATTTACTGACCATTTTAAAAGATGGCATCTGGATTAAATGTTGTGTGTATATTATTTTAATTTATTGAGACAGAGTCTCACACTGTTGCCCAGACTGGAGTGCAGTGGCACGATCTCGGCTCACTGCAAGCTCTTCCTCCCGGGTTCACACCATTCTCCTGCCTCAGCCTCCCGAGCAGCTGGGACCACAGGTGCCCAGCACCACGCCTGGCCAATTTTTTTGTATTTTTTTTTAGTAGAGACGGGGTTTCACCATGTTATCCAGGATGGTCTCGATCTCCTGACCTCATGATCTGCCCGCCTCAGCCTCCCAAAGTGCTGGGATTATGGCGTGAGCCACTGCGCCCAGCCTTATTTTAATTTTTATAACCATCTATCAAAGAGATAGTATGCTCAGTTTACAAAAGAAACAGCTGACAGTTTGAGAAGTTAAGCAGCTTCTTCACAGTAAAACTACCAGGAGGGGAGTGGGGCTTGAATTTGAACCTAAATTTATCTGACTCTAAAATGTTAACCATCTGGTTTATAACAGCTATTTTGCTTCTCCAGCCAAGCCATGAAAAGTTAAGAAATATATATACCAGTCAGGATTTTTCATATATATATAATTTTTGAAAAAGGGACAGTGTAACAAGCTAATGATGTTCCAAAAGTTGCGGGGTGGGCGGGGGACAGGAGAAGAGCTGAAAGCAGTGTGATGATTGATTGATTTACTGATCGATTGATTTTGAGATGGAGTCTCACTCTGTTACCCAGGCTGGAATGCAGTGGCGTGATCTTGGCTTACTACAGTCTCCACCTCCCAGGTTCAAGCGATTCTCGTGCCTCAGCCTCCCAAGTAGCTGGGGCCTCAGCCGTGCGCCATCATGCCTGGCTGATATTGTATTTTTAGTGGAGACAGGGTTTCATCATGTCGGCCAGGCTGGTCTCAAACTCCTGACCCCAAGTGATCTGCCCACCTTGACCTCCCAAAGTGCTGGGATTATAGGTATGAGCCTTGCCTATTATATATTTTTAACTGCAGTAAACCACATTTAAGAAAAAAAGAAAAGAAGGAAAAAATTGGGAGACATCCCTGTTTCATAGGACCTTCTCACTGTGATTGGCGTTTTCCAAGATGAGCAGCTGAAGGACTCTGAGGAGCGCCTGCAGTCAGCCCCTCTCTAGTCCTCGGCACTTACAGGATACCTGTTGAGCTGCCGTGAAATATCACTTTTGAGAAACTTCATTTTTTATTTTAATTTTTTTGAGACAAGGTCTCGCTCTGTTGTACAGGCTGGAATGCGGTGACGTGATCACGGCTCATTGCAGCCACACCTCCTGGGTTCAAATGCTCCTCCCACCTCGGCCTCCCAAAGTGCTGGGATTACAGGTGCATACCATTGTGCCTGGGCTTAAGAAACTTCTTTATGAGGCACTGTTGTGGGCCATTGCTAACAACGGTAACTAGTTACTTGTTATTTGAGGGGGTTACATATGTGTTCTAGCAACAAGTTGAGGCAGATGTAGGGGGCAGTGGTTAATCTGGCAAGGGTCCGTCTTAGAGGTGGGAAACCACTTTTGGCAGCCCTTTCCGCTGCTACCTCCAATAAGAGCCAGCCCAGCTGAGTGGTTTCACTGGTGTGGTGTGGAATGTGCCTTTGTCATGGCCTGCAGACCTGATGTTGATGCTCTTGCCCATGACTGAGGACAAAGGGGCGGGGTGGAAAGCCATCAGGTGTGGTGTCTTGTTCCCAGGCCTCCGGGTGTGTCACCTGCCTCTGGGGGGCAGCCTGCCCTGCTCAGCTAACTCATGTAGGGGCTCCCCGACAGCAGCTGCTTGGCAGCGCACCAGCAGGGCTTGGGAAACAACTCTTGCCATCCCCTCAGTATTAGTTGCTGTTTCTCTGCTTGTGGATATTCCTTGATGGCAGGATTTTCCTCTTTTGACTGAACAGCAAACCAGTTTAACTCGTTACATAATATTTTATAGAAAATTATATCCTTTATTGGATCTGATAGAAATCATTGAGTATATCCCAGGAATGTCAAAAGGTAAGTTGGCTGAGAGCCAGCTCCTACCATTTCTGTCACTTTAATCATTAATGGGCGTTTCCTATGTTCATCACTGTGGCAAACACTTTATTACCTTCTTTGGTTCTCACAGTAACCATATCAATATTTTTTTATCACCCTCATTTTACAGAGAAGGAAAATGAGGCTTACAGGGCTTCAATGACTTGCCTGTCGCATACAGCATGCAGTTAGTTGGAATTAAATCTGTGTCTGATTTCAATGCCCCAACACCTAACTAGAATTTTAAAAATTGAGATGTATTTTACATACCATAAATTTACCCTTTTAAAAGTGTACAATTCAGTGGTTTTCGTGTATATTCACAAAGATGTCAGTCATCGCCACTAAATCCAGAACATTTACATCACCCTAAAAAGACATCCCATACCCATTAATAGTCATTCCCTATTCTTTCTCCTGGCAACCACTAATCTACTTTCCATCTCTATGGATTTGCCTATTTTGGACATTTCATATAAATAGAAGCATACAATATGTGGTGTTTTGTATCTGGCTTCTTTTACATAGTTTAATTTTTCAAGATGCATCTATGTTATAGCATGTATCAGTAGTTCATTCCTTTTTATGGCTGACTAATATTCATGGTGTGGCTATACTACATTTTATCAGTTCACCATTGATGGACATTTGAGTTGTTTCTACTTTTTGGCTGTTTGAATAATGCTGAAGGGAACATTTGTATACAAGTTTTGTGTGGTCATATGTGTTCTATTCACTCAGATACAGAGCTAGGAGTGGAATTACTGAGTCATATGGTAACTTTATGAATTAACTGGACTTTTACTTGAACTCTTGAGTCTTCTCAAAGTATGAAAATAAAATAAATAAGGCAATTTTTAAGGTAGTGCTGTAGAAGCCCAGCATATTATAGAGAGGAGAGTTCCCACTACTGTGAAAAAACAGGCTTCTCCTTTGGAGCTTTGTTATTATTTTGATAAAATTATACAGTGGCGACCAGTGTTAGCAACTGAGGGTTATGCAACATCTTAGTGTGTAGGCTGGAAAACACATGACTTGCATAGTAATAGTTAGGCTTCCATTTCTGTTATCTCTGCTATGGTTTGAATGTTTGTCCCTTCTAAAACTCGTGTTGAAATTTCATTGAGGCTTGGCACGGTGGCTCACACCTGTAATCCCAGCACTTCAGGAGGCAGAGGCAGGTGAACTGCTTGAGCCTAGGAGTTCGAGACCAACCTGGGCAACATGGTGAAACCCTGTCTCAACAAAAAATACAAAAATTAACTGGGCATGGTGGTGGTGTACACCTGTAGTCCCAGCTATTTGGGAGGCTGAGGTAGGAGTATTGCTTGAGCCTGGGAGGTTGAGGCTGCAGTGAGCCATGAGCATGCCACTGCACGCCAGCCTGGATAACAGAGTGAGACTCTGTCTCCAAAAAAAGGAAAAAGTTTAATTGCCATTGTAATAATATTAAGAGGTGAGATGTGGGACTAGTAAGAGGTGATTAGGCCATGAGAGCTCTGCACTTGTAAATGGATTAATGCTGTTATTGCAGGAGTGGGTTCATTATAAAAGAGCAAGTTTGCCTCCCCACCACCAACCCCCCACCACCCCACACCCTCCCTTGCCCTTCTGCCCATAGCCATGTGATGATACAACAGGAAGGCCCTTGCAAGATGATAGCTTCTCTATCTTTGATTTCCCAGCCTCCAGAACTGTCAGAAATAGATCTCTGTTCATTATAAGTTACCTAGTCTCAGGTATTGTGTTATAGCAGCACAAAATGGACTGAGACAACCTCCCATGCATTCAGGTATTTTTTAAGCCTGCTTTGATAAGAAATCAAAACAAAAACAACTTGGAGTTTATTCTTACATGACTTTCTTTTTTTTTATGTGACTTTTTGAAGTCATAGACTGCTTTTTAGAGTGGTGAGGAATAGACAGAAGCCCAGTGCTCTGCACTCCTGCCTCTGGGACACCCAATGCCTTATATGCTTCAAACAGACTGATGGGTACATTTGAATGTGAGAAATATGCATAGAAACATCAGCTACATCAAGGCCGGGAGGATTGTTGAGGCCAGGAGTTCAAGACCAGCCTGAGCAACATAGACCTGTGTCTGTTTAAAAAAAAAAAAAAAAATTAGCCAGACTTGGTGGCAGGCCCCTGTAGACCTAGCTACTCAGGAGGCTGAGGCAGGAGGATCACCTGGGCCCAGGAGTTTGAGGCTGTAATAAGTTCTGATCATGTCAGTGCACTCCAGCCTGAGCAATGAGACTCAGTCTTTAAAAAAAAAAAAAAGAAAGAAACCAGCTACAGTTAAACATGTATGCATACCTATGACCTAGTAATTCTGCTGCTAGGTACATATGGTATATATATGTGTGTCTGTATATTCACCAAGAGACATGCATATAAGAATATTTATAGCAGCACCACTATTTTTTTTTAAAACACAGAATGTAAGATTACCCAAAATCTCTTCAACAGAAGAATGGATAAATGAGCTGTAATATATTCACATAATAGAACTCTATACAGCAGTGAGAATGAAAGAATCATAACAATATTGAATAAATTTCACAAATAAAATCTTGAGTGAAAGAAGCCAGACGGGAAAGAATATATCCTATGTGGTTCCATCCATATAAAGTTCAAATATGGGCAAAACTGACCTGCAGTATTAAAACCAGGACAGTGACTACTCTTGGGGATAGTGATTGGAAGGGGTATGAGGGGCTGCTGGATACTGGTTAGTCTTTTCTTGACTGAAGTGCTAGTTACACAGGTACATTCTGTTAGAAAGTTCTACATGCTGTAAGTGTACACTTTTCTATATATTAGAAATTTTTAAAGAATGAGTAGGCCAGGTGCGGTGGCTCACACCTGTAATCCCAGCACTTTGGGAGGCCAAGGAGGGGTGATCACTTAAAGTCAGGAGTTCGAGACCAGCCCGGCCAACATGGTGAAACCCTGTCTCTACTAAAAATTCAAAAATTAGCAGGGCATGGTGGTGGGCACCTGTAGTCCCAGCTACTTGGGAGGCTGAGGCAGGAGAATCACTTGAACTCAGGAGGCAGAGGCTGTAGTGAGCAGAGATTGCACCACTGCACTCCAGCCTGGGCGACAGAGCGAGACTCCGTCTCAAAAAAAAAAAAAAAAAAACAACAAAAATAAAAAGGATGAAAGTATATGTATACACACATACATATAAATAATTGGTTTCATGTTTTCCCTATCTCTAGTTCTAAAATAAATCTTAAACATGATACGGACTATGGAAATGTAATAAATTGAATCGGAGAGAATCCCTTTGTTAATTCAGTAAATATCTGAAGAACAGAGCCTGGGCTGGGAGGAAGTCTTCTTGTTAGGAAGGGGGTGGGATTTGAGAATGCCTCAGAAATGGGAGGGACTGAGCTTGAGCCCCCACCCATCGTCAGTAGCTGCATCTTTTCCTCACGCTGGTATGCTCACTGTCTTTTCATGTCATCCTTCCTCCTTTGCTTCTCCTGTCCTACCCCCAGTTCTTCCTGCCTTTTTTTCTGTCACCCTCTTCCCACCATGCTGTTTGTTTTGACATTGGACTAGATATAAATTATCAAAGAGGCAATCTGGCTGAGGTTGGGGAATGTGCAGGACTGTCCTCGCCCAGGGCTTTGGGAGATCCCCCAGGAAAAGGGTTGTCAGGACTGGAATGTCTACCCAGGAGAAGGTCTGTGGATTTTCCCTACAAAGGACTCCCCAAAGACTGGGTCCCAGGCTCCTGAGATTAGGGAAGAGGCAAGCCCAAGAGAGAAAGCTCCACCATCTACCACAGCAAATGCAGATTTTCTCTATGGAGAGAAGACCAAGCCTTTTGCTATGAGATCAGTAGGGAAAGGGCACGGGGTTAACCTGGGGCTTTTCACAGAAGGGTCTTAAGCTTTGTAATTTCTCAGGTTATTTTGGATCCTGCCTCCTGAATACTGCTAAATCTCAGCTAATTATATTTTTGTTGTAGAAATAATTTGCCTATGATAATAATGAGACTATCCTGAGAGAGATGTTTATTTTAAGACTGTTTAAAACTCTCAGGAATAAATATCCCTGGGGCTGATTCTGGGCATTAAAAACACAATTCAAGGTAGGTTTCATTTCTCTTCCTGCGGCCTTCACATTAGGAACCTGTTCTTACAAAGATGTGGCAGAATTTTGATTTTAAATAATTCATAATAATGGATACTGTTGACAATTTTGTATGTTTGTCATGTGACATAATTATTGGTTAAGGAATGTAGTGGACCAAACTTGCTCATGGCTAATCTGTGGCTGAAACTTAAAATATGGACAATATCCAATTTGGAAGAAAGCCTTAGCTAGGAAATAATCAGATAGAAGCAGGGTTAGGGAGATGCTGACTGAAGATAAGCTGACTTCAGACAGGGTATTCTTGCGAAGCATGTCCTCCACCTAACTGGAGCATTACCTTCCTTAGGGGTTAGAGTCCCCCAGGTCAGAGTGCTTCTTCCTGCCGTGGACTGCGCATGCACATGGCTAATCATCATGTATGATAACGTGAGTATAGGAGAGGACCCTCAGGGCCTCCCTGATGGCCAGCTGTACCTGAAGTCCTCCTAGTCCTCCTTATCTGCAGGGACACTTGATCCCAGCAAAGCTCAGTGCTGAAGCCAAATACTGTGTCATGCTGCGTGCTGAGTAAGGCCAAGAGACCAAATGAGGATTTGGGCAGCCCTTGGGAACTATAAAGAAGAGGTGAAGGTTTAAGAGACAGAGGAAGGAGTAGATGTTGGGAAGGGCTTGGAAATCTAATTGGAGAATTTAGCCTCTTGTTGACTTTACATAGGCATGCATACACCCCAATATTTAGTCAGTGCTTTTTCTGTGCCAAGTGCCGTGCTTATCATCTACTCCCTTGGGAGTAGCTCCCTGGCGTATTCTCCTAGCTACCCTGTGAAGTCAGCAAGTATCATTATTATCCCCATTTTTATAGATGAGGACATTAAGGCCCAAGGAAGTTAGTCATATAACCTGCCTAGGGCCATGAAGCACATTCTATGGGTGGACTGTTTAAATAGATCCTCTCCTTCCCTTGCTTCTTCCCACTCCTGCCTCAGCCAACCTTGGAAGAAAATTGAGAAGGGGACCTAGCAGAGTCTTTTGTGGATAGTAGTGTGGACAGTCCATGTAGTACTGGTGTTTCCAGACCATGATGTCACCTCTCACAGGTGGTAGGCATTATCAGCATAAAATCACACCTAACCTGGACATGTGTGTTGATAGCTGCAGAGAGCTGTAAGAGAAGGTCATGTGGGTTAGGGAGAGTGAGGGATGAGAGGGAAGAGCAGCGTGTGTCATAGTATCTGGAATAGTCTAGCATCAGATGGATATCATTTAAAGAAATGCCTCAGTGGCAGAATGATTGAATAAAATGGGACTCCTGGAATGAAAACCAGGCCCAGAAGAGTTAGAAACACCATTTCTGGAGGAGGGTCACACAGCCGACTGATAGCAGAAACAAGTATGTGTCACTGGGAGAGGTTGAGCGTGTGCCTGAGGATGGCGGGCTCACTGACTTGCAGGCATCCTCCAGCCCTGGGAGAAGGCCTCTGTCCTCTGTGGGATAGCATAGAAGAAATACTGTTGGAAACTAAATTAGAGTAGCAAATCACAGTTGGTGTTTACTTCTGAGTAGATATTCGTGTTTATCCCAGGCTTCCCTTTGCCATATTCGGGACTGTGTTTGTAGGATTATAGTCAGACATTTAATTCCCTGCTAGCAGAGCAGCTTCCTGGTTTTTTCAAGCTTATGGTGCAGAATTGGAAAGTGGCAGGCTGACACGCTCATTTCAGTTCAGTGGTGTTTCCTGTGGGAGACTGCTGAGGACTCAGTCTGACTCAGCTGGCAGCTGGAGAGACCCCAGCCAGGGTGCCTCTCGCCCTCACCAGCAGGACCCACTTCTCCTGCTGGCGTCATGCCCATGTCAAGTGCTTCCCCACCTTACTTTCTCCCTCACAAAGGAATGAATGATGGATAATTAATATGTAGAAGTACATATAAAGTGTATGAAATTGTATGAAGGATATGTAGCCAGTAGGACTACTCTTAGTCCCTGGAACCTGACCATCCCTCAAACAGCAGCAAGGGACCCTTAGGTTACAAAGTATTTACAGGTGTTGAAGTGACATATTGGAGCTCTGGGTTTTGGCCCTAAAGATGGGGGTGGGGTGAGTGACTTTAAAAAGGAAGCACAGCCTGTGATTTTCATTGGCTGAGACAAGTAATTGGTGAAGAGTTATTGAGCATCCATTATGTAGAAGGCATTCCTATTTCCTTTGACCGCTGTAACAAACCACTACAAACGACATGGCTGGAAACAACAGACACTTATGCTGTCACAGTTCTGGAGGGCAGAGTCTGAAATCAAGCCACTGGTGAGGTCGCACTGCCTCTGGAGGAGACTGTTTCCTTGTATCCTCCATTCTCTGGTAGCTCCAGGGTTCCTTGGCTTGTGGCCATGTCACTCCAATCTCTGCCTCTGTGGTCACATGGCCTCTTTTTCTTCTGTCTCAAAACTCTGCTTCTCTTGTAAAGGACACATGTGACTACCCACCCAGATAATCCAGGACATCAACGGATTAACTTAATCACATGTCTTTTTTTTGTCATATAAATTAATATAGATTCTGGGGACTAAGACACGGACATATCTTTTGGGGACCCACCATTCAGTTCACTATAGAATTCTATTAGTTTATCTGAAAACATGGAAAAATAAGAGACGATATCTGCTCTCTAAGAGTCTGTAATGCAGTTAGGTTAATATAGATGTGTTTATTTATGCAACAAGCATATATTGTTTCCATGCCACATATTGTTCGTGTGACAGCCTGTGTGGTTGCATTGAACTTACATAGTGGAATGAGACACAGCCCCTGTGCGGAGAAGCTCAGAGTCTGAGAGGAAAGACATTGTACACAAGACTAACCTGAGAGACTTTCAGTCTCTCATGGCCCAGTGTTTGTAAGAAGATATTCAAAGAAGCACAATCCAAAGACCAAAATTAACTTGTAAAAGCATTTTAATCATTTCTTGTTCTCAAAGTTAAAGGAAATCCAGTATATAACCCCATAGTACAATGTTCATATCCTGGTTTTCTCTCCTAATTCTCTCACATTCCCCCATTCTGCATGGTACATTCATTTCTCCCTCTCCCCCTCTCTCTATCCTCTCCTCCCTCCCCCCTTTCTCTCCATCCTCTCCTCCCCCTCTTCTCTCCTCATCCTCTCCTCCCTCCCTCTTCTCTCCTCATCCTCTCCTCCCTCCCCCTTCTCTCCTCATCCTCTCCTCCCTCCCCCCTCCCCCCTCCCCCGCCTCAGCGCTTTGTTATATAGATGGGCTTAGCCTCCCTTGACAAGTCAGGCTTCTTCTCTCTCATCTCTCCCGCTTGTCCTCTAAGTCTACATCCTAAAGCCCAGGAACTTCTCTGGTTAGGACAGTCTCCTTAGAAGGAGAGGCACATGGAGAAGCCTTTTTACTCAGAATATAAGAAGAGAGGCCAACAGTACTGACATCACACAATTGCAGTCCAGTTTGATAAGTATTACAGCGAGATTTTAAAAATACATTATTTTGTGCTGGCTTCATTCAATTTTTGCAACAACCCAGTGGGTAAAAACTGTAGTTATTCCTATTTTATACATAAGGGAGTGGGTTTATAGTCATTAAGAAACTTGCTCAAAATCAGTAGCAGACCTGGGATTTGAGCTCAGGGCAGGGTGATTTCACCCTTGGGACCCTGGAGGTTGGAAGAGTATCAGGAGAATCTTTAAGAGGAGGATGCCTTTGAATCAGGTATCTTTGAAGGCTAAGAAGGAGTTTGGACAAGATCTAAAGAGAATTCTAAGCAAAAATGACATGGTGGGGCTTTCAAGGTGCTCTAAGTACCTTTTGGCCAAGCTAAGGTGCAGGATGCAGCGGGGGAGAGGTATCAGAAGAAAAGGTGGTTGGAAACAGACTGGGACAAGACTATGCATGGATTTGTATATCGCTGGACTTTGTTCTGGGGGAATGTTTGTTACTGAGGGTTCCAAGGAGAGGAGAAACACAATCACATTTGTGTTGTGAAAAGAGCACTGTAACATCAGGGATCACATAAATCAAGGCGGGGGAGGGAGAGGGCAGGACTTGAGGCAGGGAGAGTAACGTGGCAGAATGGCTTTTACATGCAAATTCAGCCCATAATTAGCAGTCCCACTAGCCCCCTGTATGGTCTGTTTGCATAAAACCCTCTGACAAAAGGCACAGAGGAAGAGCAGTCCATAGATAAAGGCACCATAGACCTAGCAAACACTGCCAGCAGTCTGCCCCCGGCAAGTGGGCACGGTGGCAGTGCCTCCTACTGCATTGCAGCTTAGCTGTCTGTCCTCAACCTTTGCCATCTTGAAACAAACTGAAGGGGAAGGGCTAGGTTCTCATTATCCCTTTCTTTTAACACTGACACATCATAAAGCAGGAACTTGCCTCTCATTGGCTCATTGCCCTCTAAGATCCAGACAGAGCACAGAGAATTTAACCACCATGGGCTCAATGGTTCTGTCTTTCCTGGGAGTCAAGTTTAAGAAATCCCAAGAACTAGCTGGCCAGGTTGTGCTGACTTGTATAAAGTCATCTTTTATTGAGGACCTATTTTGAGACAAAGCACACTCACCATCTGAATCCTGAATATTAGTCTGGCTTTGGCTTCAGTTTTTCCCTAAGTGAAAACCCATCTGCAGAAGCAGATTTCCATATATAAGCTGAAACCTGCTTTACCTCTTGTCCCAATTTCTAAGTTTAGATAATCACAGAATTTCAAGAAACATTTCCAACATTCAGTTAGAGACCGTTGCAATAACCCAGGTAAGAAATGATGACAACTTAAGGCAGCGGCAGTACAGCTAAAGAAGATGGAACCGATCAAGGAACATCTAAACAGTAACCATATAACCATGCTTATGTTAACTGAGCACTTTCTACGTGCCGGGCATTGAATAAAATGTGCATTATCTCATTCAGTCTTTGCAACAACCTAATGAGGTAGGAACTGTTATCCTTTCTATTTTACACATGCAGAAACAGACTCAGAGTCATTAAGAAATTTGCCCAAAGTAAGTGGCAGAGCTGGGATTTGAGCCCAGGCAGTCTGACTTCAAAGCTTGTATTTTTAGTCTCTAGGCCTTACTGTCTCAAATCAGGATGATTTGGTGGTTTAGTGAATGTGAGATAGGGGGAAGGGGAAGAAGAGAAATGGGAGGAATGTTCCAGATTAGGGAAATAGATAGCTAGATGAAAGATGGAGCCCCTCATCAAGGTGAGGACACAGAAAAAGGAACAGGTTTGGGAGGAAGGATGGTGATTTGGTTGTGAATACATTGATAGGGGACATCCAAGGAAGATGTCTGGTAGGTGGTTGGGTGTTTAAATATAGAGCTTCAGAGAACGTGATTGAGGGTAAAGAAGTAGACTCAGAGGAATCTGTATCTAGGCAGCAGAGGAGCATGTGAGCAGCAGGGAGGGGGAGCACTGAGATCTAGAGAAGAAAATGAGCAGAGAAGATGCCCAAAAACCTCAAGGACCTGCAACATTTAAGGTATCAGTGAAAAAAGCATTCAGTGGAAGAAAGGAATCGTCCAAGGGATGGTTAGGAGAATGAGGAGAGAATGGCTCACAGGAACCAAGGAGGAGGAATTTTGAGGGAGGGATGGTAGCAGGGCCCAATGCAACAGAGAAATCATGTAAAGCAAGAGTCAAAAAGTTACTATTGCATTTGGCAATTACGTCAATGTAAAACCAGCCGGTGGGAGTGCAACATGGTACAGTCATGTTAGAACAGGGGTCCCTAACCCCCAGACCATGGACCAGTACTTGTCTGTGGCCTGTTAGGAACCCTGCCACACAGCAGGAGGTGAGCAGCAGGCAAGCAGGTGAAGCTTCATCTGTATTTACAGCTGCTTCCATCACTTGCATTACTGCCTGAGCTCCACCTCCTGTCAGATCAGCGGCAGCGTTAGATTCTTGTGGGAGTGTGAACCCTACAGTGAACTGCACATGTAAGAGATCTAGGTCACGCTCTCCTTATGAAAGTCTAATGCCTGATGATCTGTCACTGTCTCCTGTCACCCCCAAATGGAACTATCTAGTTGCAGGAAAACAAGCTCAGGGTTCCCACCAATTCTACATTATGGTGAGTTATATAATTATTTCATCATATATTACAATGCAATAATAGAAATAAAGTGTACCATAAATGTAATGTGCTTGGATCATCCTGAAACCATCGTTCCCCACTGCTGGGTTTGTGGAAAAACTGTCTTCCATGAAACCGGTCTTTGGTGCCAAAAAGGTTGAGGACTGCTGTGTTAGAAGACATTTCTACAAAGTATAGACATTCTACAAAGTATAGACATTTCTTACAAAGCTAAATGCTGTGCTGCCATATTACCCAGCAATTGTACTCCTTGGTATTTATGCAAATGAGATGGAACTTATGTCCACACAAACCTGCACATGAATGTTTATAGCATTTTTATTTGTAATTGCTGAAACTTGGAAGCAACCAAAATGTCCTTCAGTAGATGAATGGAAAAGCAAATTGTGGTACAATGGAATATTATGGTATACAATGGAATATTATTCAGCACCAGAAAGAAATGAGCCATGAAAATGCAAGGAGGAACCTTAAATGCATATTACTAGGGGAAATAAGCCGGTCTGAAAAGGCTACACACTGTATGATTCCAGCCACACAGAATTACAGAAAAAGCAAAACTCTGGAGAGAGTAAAAAGATCAGTGGTTGCCGGGAGCTTTGGGGCAAGAGAGGGATGAATAGGCAGAGCACAGGGGAGTTTTAGGGCAGTGAAACTACTCTTTGTGGCACTTTAATGGCAGATGCATGGTATTATGCATTTGTCAAAACCCATGGAACTGTACAACACAGAGTGAGCCCTAATGCAAACCACAGACTCTAGTTAATAATACTGTATCAGTATGGACTCATCAGTTGTAACAAATGCATCACACTAATACAAGATGTTATTAAAAGGGAAAGCTGTAGGGGTAGGGGTGGGCAAAGGGCTATATGAGAACTCTGAACTTTCTGCCCAATTTTTCTGTAAACTTAAAATCGCTCTAAAAGTCTATCAATGAAGATAAAAAGGAGAGGAAAGGATGGAATAGAAGAAATAAATGAAGGAGGAAACAGGGCAGGAAGAAAGAGAAAGCCATGCATATACCATTTTGAGAGTGTAGCATAAAACCATAATTATAATTCTGTATGCTTGTGTTACAAGTAGAACAAAAATATGACTAGCCACTCTTCTTACCAACTCCTAGGGCTCTCCATCACAAGTGCAAGATACAGTTCAAGTAATTTGGCATGATGTGAAAATTTTTCACTGCCTGACTGCCACCTCATTTTCCAACAGCATCACTGGTCTTTGCTGTGTTACAAGCTCCAGCTGCAGTTGTCTCTTTGCCTTTCTTTGCTACTCATGACACATACTTTCAGACCACTGCCTTTTTGCTCTTGCTGTTTCCTCTGCCTGTGTCTTCTCCCCTTCTAATCTAACCAGATCCTACCTCCTCTAACACACTACCTTCTCTGTGAAAACTTTCCTGACCTCCTTTCACCCCAGCACAGCAAGCAAGAATGATCCCTCTCCCAGTTTCCGCAGTTCCTTATGCCCATCTCTTCAATATATGCTTGGTACACCACACAATAAATAACAAAAATGGTTTCAGTGGAAAAACTGGGGACAGAAAAGCCAGATCAGAACAGATTTAAGGAATGGGTAGAAGTTGAGATTTGAGTACATAGAATTGGTTTTATTGTGATGCTGTGTTAATTATTTTGATTTGTCTTTAGCATTTGGGTCTTTACCTAATGGGTTGAGGGCGGTGAGAAGAAATTCCCATAGTGGCTGTGGTGCTATCCAGTGCTTTGGTGCTGACAGACCTGTCTCACTGAATAAGGGATGCCTCTAGAGTGATAATTTTTTTGGCCCCAGAAACTGTAGTCCTCTATTTTGAGGGGGGAAGGGAGAGAGAAGAATCACCACGTCCCTTCTCTGTTATCTTTTGGAGGGTCTGGAGCCAGAGCCTGTCTCATCTGTTTGGAAAGGAAAAAGATTAGTTGACTAGGTGAGTACCTCATATATTTCTTATGGGATCACAGGCTCCTGAAGACCAATTGATGACTAAAAATAAATTGATTATTGGTTTTTATGTCATTCATTAAATAGACATTAAAGGCCAACTGTGTTCCCAGCACCATGATAGGCTCTGGGGATACAAGATGACCAAAACGGGGTTTCTGCCACAAGGAGTTCATATAACCAGGGAGACCAACCTTGAGCCTATAACAGCAATTACTCTGTGTCTTAGTCTGCTTGAGCTACCATAACAAAATACCGCACACTGGGTGGCTTAAACAACAGAAATTTGTTTTCTTCCAGTTCTACTGGCTTGAAGTCCCAGATCAAAGTCCAGCAGGGTTCAGTTTCGGGTGATGGCTGTCTTCTTGGCTTGCAGATGGGCTGTTTTGTCCTCACATGGCTGTTCTTCTGTGTGTGCACACTCAGAGTACGTGTGCAAGCATGAGTGCACTAATTCTATCAGATCAGGGCCCCACCTTTATGACCAAATTCACCTTAATTATCTCCTATTTCCAAATACAGCCACACTGGGGGTTTGGGCTTCACCATATGAATTGGGGGACGCAATCCAGTTCATAGCAGAAGCTTATAGAAAACTGTAGGTGCTGGCTGGGCGCGGTGGCTCATGCCTATAATCCCAGCACTTTGGGAGGCTGAGGCGTTTGGATCACCTGAGGCCAGGAGTTCAAGACCAGCCTGGCCAACATGGTGAAACCCCGTCTCTACTAAAATACAAAAATTAGCCGGGCATCATGGTAGTCGCCTGTAATCCCAGCTACTCAGGAAGCTGAGGCAGGAGAATCACTTGAACCTGGGAGGCAGAGGTTGCAGTGAGCCGAGATTGCGCTATTGTACTCCAGCCTGGGGGACAAGAGCGAGACTTTGTCTCCAAAAAATAGAAAAGAAAAGAAAAGAAAACTGTAGGTGCACAGATGAGGGAATGGTCATCTTGTCTAGGGCAAGGCAGGGACAGCAGAAGGCTTAGCAGAGATAACACTTGGTCTGAACTTTGAGCATGTACATGGTCATTTGCCAAGTGATGGGAGTGCCCAGCCCTGACTTGGAGGCTCTGGTGGTCTAGCAGTGCTGGTCAGGCAATAAGTTATTGTCCTACATAAAAAGGGGAGGTCTCTACCTCCCAAGCCTTCTGTCAGTCACGTCTTTATTTGGTGATATGTGCTTATTCCTCCTATGTGATTTTTACATCTGTAAGCAGCTTTTCTTGGAAGGGTATGTCACAGGTTTCCTGAATAATATTCAGATGTCACTCAGCTTTCACTGTAACAGCCTCTATGCATTCTGCAGGGGTGGTTATTTCAAAAGATTCAGTGACAGAGTTAGAAGAAGAGAGTTATTGTGCTTTAAATGGCTCAAGAAATAAACATACTTGTTTCTGTGTGACAGTGGGGTGTATCTATAATGAGTCATGGGCTTGCTAAAGCAGAGCATGTCCACCCTGTCATTTCCCTTCTTTCGCAAATAGTCCTGGTGGGCACCAGGTTCCGTGAGCAGTCAGTGCTGAGTGTCCTCATGGGTAGTACTGTGTTAAGGGCCCTACCTGTGGGAGTAGATCTTCTCAGAAGGAGGAAGTGTCCTGGAAGCTATAAGAAAATGAACCACTCCTTGCTTTATTCTTCCTCCCACTCAGTTTACACTTATCTTCTGGCAACTGGACTTTTGGGCCTTGATCATGGCTTTTCAATGGCCAGATGATGAGTTTCTTTAAAATAGGGATTGAGTCACATTCCTCTCTGCTGTAGCCTTACTTGTCCCCCAGTGGTGATCACAGTAACCCAGTAGAGATTGCTTTTGGATAAACTAGTATGATGGTTGTGTATTTTTTTTTAAGCTTGTGTTATTCTGCTGGCAATTGGTTTCCCCAGTGGGATTCAGCCTCTTTGCAATGTACCCGCCAGAGTCTCCAGCTATTCTTCTGCCCTTGGTGTAAGCCAAATGATGACCAAAGCAGGATTGCAGTCCATTCCATTGCCCCATTACCCTTGGGGAAATAGGGCAAGGCTTTAGGATGGCCGGTGGTAAGAGGGTTTGTGCTTACAGAGTAGAGTAATTTCCCCATCTCTGGGACCAAAAATTCTGTCTTTAGAGACAGAGAGGAAAATGTGGGGATATTGGCTCAAGTCAAAATGAAAGCCCTCTCCTTTCTATGATCTCTCTAGGTGGGAATTAGATTTCTGTTGCTTCAACAAGTGGGCTGGAGCACACGCTTGCAAGTTTAGGGCAGTCGACAGCACTCGGAACAGCTTCTGAAGGGGCTCTGCTCCCTGTTTACTCCCTTCCCCCTCCCCTGCAGAGACTGTTCAGAGGAGCATTTGTGAGACAAACGTCAGGAACAGCTGCTCAGCCAGACCCTTGTCTCCTGTGCTGCCGCAGTCACTGTGCTGGAACTCTCTGCTGAGGAGGGTGGAGTGTCTGGGCTCCGCTGCTCCCACAAAGCAAGCATTTTACTGTTTTCTTGGAGGCAGTTTGTTACAGATTTCAACCCTTTCTGCATCCCTCCCTCCCTTACAACATGCACACTCATCTTTTCTTGCATTACTGCTGAAATTATGCAAACTTCGTTTCTCTGTCATCTGAGCGTCATTCAGAAATGTTCCTCCGATCTGTGAATTGTTCCCTGACTTCAATCCGGGCAGTGTTACAGGTCCTCTGCTGGCAGGAGGGAGCAGTCTGTGAAAATCTGCAGACACAAGACTTTCAGAAGCTGTGACGAGCAGACTAGCAAGCCACAAAACATTGCAAGCTGAATGGATGTCTTAATAAGCTTTTAGATGTGGTTTGGCCAGCGTCAGAGGAGGCTAAAGGGAAAAGGCAGCAAGCATTGTAACGTAAATCACTGCAGATTTGCTGGGAGTGACAGCCCTAGGAAGCTAATGATCTCTCCAAGAAAGAATTGACCACAGTTATCCAGAAACTGAACACGATGTAGAACAGAGAGGACAGCCCCTCGGATGTGAGTACCATCTCTTCAACACAAGGTTTGGAGCAGTAGGAGCAAAGCTAGTTTATTGATGGCGCTCCATAGCCACCGGTTCCTGGGTGCCTGTGGGCCATCTCTGGGTGGGTTGTACATAATGCCTGGCCGGGACTTTTATTTGCAGGTCTCTTCTGGAATATTTTGCTTGTCGGGAGACAGAACGTAGTGGCTTTAGGATATTGGCAAATTCTCCAAAGTATAGGAGAATTTGTTGTAAAGCCCCAAGAAAACAGCAAAAACAAACCTTATAGACCTTTTTCTGTAAAAAGAAAACTGATTGCATCACAGACAAGCAGCTGTGTGACCCTCTGGTATTTGTGATGAGAGACAAAAGAATTAGCAAATTACAGAGCAACAAAAATGGGGCAGTGGGCTGGGAGGACGAAGGGAAATCTTAGCAAGCTAAATCCCTACCTAGATTCAGAATGTGCATTGCATACTTATGCTCATGTATTTATTTCCTTTTTGCTTAAAGAATGAGCAGCATGTTTGTGTTTAAGGTTTTCCCCCAGAATGCTGTGAAAAATGAGCATTGTGACAAAAAGGGATGTAATTGATAGGCTTGGGGCAGAATACATTTCTCACTGCCAGCAGTGGGAAGTATCTTGAATGATAGCTGATCTACTTGGAAGAGGAGGCTCAGATATAAGGAGGGGGTGAACTGCTACAGCCGAGGTAGCCAACAGGTTGGCATTGAAGTTTAACTCTTTGATTCCAGACTGGTTTCACCCCTCTATTCCCTTCCCCTCCCAATTTACTGTCAGGGGTTCCCCCATCCCTTCTTAAGCTGCCTCCCATCCCTTCTTAAACTGCCCCCCACCCCTGTAACACACACATCTCTGTTGGTCCAATTTGTCAGGTCAGGGCATCAGATGAGAAGAAGCAGAGTGTCTTCTCACTCTAAGGGATGGGAATCATTGTTCTAGATGGGAGGTAAGGATTTGGGATTTAGGAAGAGTGACCATGAGGGAGGGAGAGAGGTGGTGTCTCTGCTTGGCCTGCACCTGGTATCTCTGCTGGGCCTGCACCCATACCCAAGGCTGAAGGTGCAGGAAGAAGCTGAAAGGAAGCAGGAAAGAAGACCCTCATTTGATAACCTTCCCACCCACAAACTGTGTGTAAATGCACCTGCAGGTGAAGGCTGGAGATCCTAGTAAGGATGCGATTAAATTGAAAATTTAAATTGGGCTTAAATTGAAAATGAGCTTGAGATGTCCAAGCACATAGGGATGGTGTTGGCAACAGACTAGGAATTGGAAAGCTGGGGTTCTGTTCCTGATCTTGCAGGCAGTTTTCTGTATGACTCTGGTAGGGAGAGTATCCCAAGTCCTGTGTGAGGGACCCGTTCTGGAGGCTGCTCTGTGGGTGCTTTGGTCATGGTGGGGGGATGGAGTGAGAGAGGAACATTCTTAAGTAGCTGTAACTGAAAAGCAAAAAAATAGAAGGGTGTTTCTGCTTGGCCAATGTTTTCTCACCACTGTAGTATTTTTCTATCTTTAACCAAACAAAAAGGAAAATTAATGTGGGCTGTGCTTGCAAAGGGCTGTTTACCAGTGGTAATTATCTAAACAAGGCTATCTCAGTAGCTTGTAGCTATGGCATAAGTGTACTTCAGTCTCAGTATCCAGGAGGCTGAATTCATTGCATGGGACTGGAGGGTGGGAGGGGAGTGGCTATGAATTTACTATGGGCCAGCTGGACCCCTGCATCCGTTGCTGAGGAGGCTGCACAGCGCTGCTGGTGTGGAGCTTGTGACCTCAGTTGTTGGGCTGTACTGAGGTTGCAGCAAAAAAACCTCTACCCTCAGGGGCTAAGCCATGGAGCAGAATGAGTAGAATTTTAGCCATGAAAATATTTGTATGAACTGGACTGTTGTACTTGAGACATTCATATACCCATTGCAAGGAAAGGTTCTGGAATGGAAGGGGGCCGTTAGGTCTAGTGTCTAGAGATAACAAATGGGTAGATGAGGGGGAGGGTGTGGTTGTGGAAGGGAGATCATTTCGTAAGTCATGGCTAATACTCTGTATTTTCCTGCCATTTAGGCCTGGAGTGATTTTGCAATATTTGGGCAAACAGAGCAGAAGCTCAGTATAATTGGTTTGAACAAAGCACAGATTACCTGAATGAAAAGAGGCAGCGCACCTATGTTTTTAAAAACAAACCACTTCCAAATAGTGTAACGGTCTGGGAAACATAAAGCCCAGACTGTAGCCATTCAGTGCGACCATGAGAGTTTTCAAAGGCATTTCCAGTTCTATTACTTTCAGTGTTTTGAGTCTCAACTTTATTCCTTTTTTTTTTTTTGGCTCGTTCTATTTCTGGCGTATCCCAGGGATCTCAGACCATGACTCACCAAGCTGCTTTAGAGCAGACCCTTCACCAGATCTGTTTTGTTTCTAATGACCCAGTGAGCAGGAGCAGGATGGGTTTGCGAGAGTTCCTCTCTCTTTTTCTGCTATTCTTTACCTGCATTTTGAGCAACAGATAGAGAATGATGAGAAAGTTTGATAATTCACAAGAGTCGGGGGTAAGAATTCTTTCCGAAGTTACAGTATTCACATCTGGACCACACTTTCACATAATAAAATACCCTCTTTAATACCCACCACAGTCCTGGGAGATAAATGTTCTCATGTCTGTTTTATACATGGGCATTTAACCCCAACCTCACAGAGTGGTTGGCCAAACAACCTGCCTGAATGCCACGGTGAACGAGTTCAAACAGGATATGGTCCAGGGCTTTCCAGCCGTATCATGGCCAATTCCTTAATCTTTAGAGACTGAAAGGACATTTGGGTGTGCCTGGGAACAAATGTAAAGGATGGCTGCATCATCCAGACCTTCAAAGTTAGGATGTGTGGTAGGGTTTGGGTTGAAGGATGGTATCTCTGTTGTAGCATTTTCTTTCCATTTGTATATACTAGTATTTTCAATAAGTATCTTTTAAAATGCAAAGAAGCCCTCACTTCCTTGCTGTTCTAGCAGGACTGGATTAGGCATTTAAGTATTTCTTCTTCTACCCTTCATCCTTGAAATAATTACCAATGGCTTTGGTTGGGTCTAATGGCAGCCCAGGTATACTAGGGGGGAGTCCCAGTCTTTAAAATTCTATTCATTTTGCTATGTGGTAGGAAGAATTTAGTTTACTACTAGTTACTGCCCTCCAGATCACTGCTCTGCGACAGGGCTTTAGTGTTCTGTAGGTGGTTTTGGTGCCACTTCTTTTCCTCCTGTTAGCAAGGAAGCAACATGACCAGCCCCCTGCATTGGCAGAGCCACTGTTAGTGTTTAGCATCTGTGTTGTCCCCAAGGTGGATTGTTTCAGCCACTTGGAACCAGGAATCGGCCCAGGCCTATGCCCAGCTCTCCATCTGTTCCAGAACTCGTGAACTACACTATTTACAGTGAAAAAAGGATGAAGGGAGAGAACTGCAGTAAATGCTAGGAGAAAACCCCAAAGAGAGAACCCACTCAGCAGAGTCTCTGTGGGGTGTGTTCCACAGGCCACTGACCCACTGGGGAAGCGGCACGTTAGCCATAGTGGACGCACAAAACCCAACCAGGGGGCCTTTGGTGATCACACACAGTACAGTTCCCTGCCAAAGGCGGTGTGTAAACCAGGTGGTGCTTAGGGGATTATACCAGGCTTCCGCTCCCTGGGAGGAAAACAGAGCAAACCTTGCAGTTCTGGCCATACTCTTCTGGAGGATGTCCCTGATGGGGGAAGAAGGGAGGGAGGTTGGCACATTCTGCTGCCTTCCACTTGGAAGTTCTGTTCAGGGGCTTTGCTGTGGAGTGTGCTTCCCGTGTGTCCTGCCTCCCACAGCTCCCCTCCCCTGCAACATGCAAGCAGCAGAATGCCTTAAAATCACAGAGAAGAGGTGTGACCTGTCCTTGTGTGTCAAGTGGTCCTGATGGCAGCTTTGTTTTGTAACCCCTAGGTCCCGAAGATGGCATATTCATAAAGACATCTTCTGATGATTGTGAACATCTTTACCTGTGGGTGCCAGGTCGGGCCAATGACATCGTGTTGAGCTGAAGGAACTTGTCTACCGCTTCCCTGAAAACCTTTCTTTCCTAATTCATGAGCCAGCAAGATGCGGTCGCTGCACTTTCAGAGCGCCTTCTCATAGCTGCGTACAAAGGCCAAACAGAGAATGTGGTTCAGCTCATCAACAAAGGCGCCAAGGTAGCAGTTACCAAGGTAACAAGAGAAAAATACGCTGTAGCCATTCCCTGGGAACTGGCCTACCTCTTAACCATTGTCCAAAAAACTGCTGGGTTTGGTTCGCAGCTTTCAAAGAACTGGCTTTTCTTCCAGTGGTGGAGGTTTGGGGAGAAGGAGGATTATTAAGAATGCTTTTGTTGCCATCTTTCAAGTGGAGCAACTTGTAATTAGCATTTGACAGTCTTTAAAATCACGGTGGCTTTTCTCACCTATTTCTTTAGCTAAATGGAGAGGAGATCTCTTGGGAGAAGTTGGGACACAAAAGCTTACTGGACAGAGTGTGCGATAATCACGTTAGATGGGCCTCCCGGGGAGGTGGACCAGCTTGTGCACACTCCTCCACTGTGCAGAGTCTCATTGTCCCCGTCTGTATGATGATGGCCTGGACCAGATGACCGCTACAACCTCTATAGGCTTTGATTTCATGTGGGTCAGTGAAGATGGGTGGTAAGCTTTGGAGGGCATTGCTTACCCTGCGCCAACAGAGAAGACTATGAAAGATAAGAGACCATACTGGCCAAAGGCAGTTTTGTAGCAAAGCCAAGAAAAGGCAGGCTCTGTGCAGCTAGATGGAAAGTTTGAATGCACTGGCAAAGTAATGCTGATAGCAAGCACTTATTGAGCCCTAGTATTGCTGTAAGCACTTTACAGCCCTCTAGAAGAGATTTCTCTTCTCATTCCCATTTTGGAGATGAGGAAACTTGTCCAGGGTCCCTCAGCCGCTGAGTGGTGGAAATGCAACTTGTACCCACAGAGTCTGGCTCCGAAGCCCACCCTCCAGACCTCCCCAGAAAGAGCTGTGAAGAGGGGCAAAGTTTAATTTTCATGGAAGGTCATCTGTTAACTTCTGACCTCCTGTGGCAGATTGGTCAGCTCCTATTTTCATGTTTACTTACATGCAGTTTTCTCATTCCATGCCGGCCTCCAGAGAGGTCTTGAGCTACTTGTAGGTCCCCATGGAGGTGAATAGGGGTCTGCCCATAAATGGTGATTGGATTGTTTGGAACTGAAGGTGAAGGGAGCCTTAACTCAGAGCTTGTGTGATCTATCCATAGCACTTTCCAGGGCCCAGGCAATCACAAGTGGGAGAGAGTGCGGACTCTGTAGTTAGGGCACCTGCTCACAGATTTTAACTCTGCTTTGTTTGCTAATTGTGCAAGTTGCTTAACTTCTTTGAGCCTCAGTTTCTTATCTGTAAAAGAGGGATAATAATGTCAGCTTTTCAGAATTGTTATAACAATAACTTACTTAATGCACTTAGGGCATAGTCTGCAAGTTTTTTTCTATAAATAGACTTAATTATTTGCTATTTTATAAACAGCTTTATTAAGATATAATTTACGTACATTAAATTCACCTATTTTAATTGTACAATTCAATAATTTCTAGTGTATTTACACCACCACTGCTATGCACTGAATTGTTTTTCCCCCAAATTCGTTTTTTTCAACCCTAATCCCTAATGGTATTTAGAGATATAGGGCCTTTAGGAAATAATTAGGTTTTTAAATGGGGTCATGAGAATGGGGCCCTTGTGATGAAATTAGTTTCTAGGTAAGAAGAGGCACCAGGGTCTGCTGTCTCTCCCCCTCCCTGCTATGTGAGGACACAGTGAGAAAGTGGTCATCAGCAAGCTAAGAAAAGGGCCCCCACTAGAACCTGACCATGCGGGTACCCTGAACTCACGCATCCCAGCCTCCAGAACTGAGGAACAAATTTCTTGTTCTGGCAACTAATATAAGCACATTCAAATATTAGAACATTTCTATCGTCACAATAAAAAATCATATATATATATTTTGTTTGTTTGTTTGTTTGTTTTGAGACAGTCTCTCCGTCTGTTGCCCAGGCAGGAGTACAGTGGCACAATCCTTAGCTCACTGCAACCTCCACCTCCCAGGTTCAAGTGATTCTTGTGCCTCAGCCTCCCATGTAGCTGGGACTACAGGCACATACCACCATACCTGCCTAATTTTTGTATTTTGAGTAGAGATAGGGTTTCACCGTGTTGGGCCAGGCTGGTCTCAAACTCCTGACCTCAGGTGATCCACCCGCCTCGGCCTCCCAAAGTGCTGGGATTACCGGCATGAGCCACTGAGCCCGGCTGCCAGTAAAAATCTTCATACCCATTAGCTGTCACTTCCCATTCCCACCCCCAACTCCTGGCAACCATGAATCTACTTTTTGTCTCTATAAACTTACCTTTTCTAGGCATTTTATATAAATAGAATCATATGGTATGTGGTCTTTTGTGTCTGACTTCTCTCACTTAGCATAAAGTTTTCAGGGTTCATCTCTGTTGTAGCATGTATCAATACTTCATTCCTTTTCATGATTGAGTAATAATCCATTGTATACATATATTCTGTTTATCTCTTTATCAGTTGATGGACATTTGTGGTTGATTCCAGTTTGGGGCTATTATGAATAATGCTTTTGTGAAAATTTATATACAAGTTTTTGTGTTGGAAATATGTTTTCAGTCCTCTAGAGTATATTCCTAGGAGTGGAATTGCTGGGTTGTATGGCAAATCTGTTTAACACATTAAGAAACTGCCAAGCTATTTTCCAGAATACCTGTACCATTTTACGTTCCACCAGCAATGTATGAGGGTTTCAGTTTCTCTACAATCTCACCAGTGCTTGTCTGTCTTTTTTTATACATCATTTGCTTTTTCATAGTTATCTTTATCAAAGTAACCCATGCCCATTGGAATTTTAAAACTATTAGTTCAAATACTGATAAAGGTTTTTAATAAAAACAGTGATCCCTTAGCCCAGTGCCATTTACACTCCAAAGAAACAGCTTTCAACCTTCTAGATGTTTCTTTTCTGGTATTTGTCTCCATATTTCCAATGAATATGTATGTTGTACCACCTGATTCATCAGTTTAGTTTTTTTAATGAAGTGAAGTTTAATATTTATGTTATACTCGTGTGTGTGTGTGTGTGTGTGTGTGTGTGTGTGTGTATAATTTATTTAACAGCTGTTCCCCTCTGTCACCCAGGCTGGAA
This sequence comes from Nomascus leucogenys, assembly GCF_006542625.1. Lineage (NCBI taxonomy): Eukaryota > Metazoa > Chordata > Mammalia > Primates > Hylobatidae > Nomascus > Nomascus leucogenys. The sequence goes on from NC_044383.1 coordinate 75,978,485, forward strand.
TGCAGTGGCATGAACATAGCTCACTGTAGCCTCCACCTCCTAGGCTCAAGCAGTCCTCCCACCTCAGCTCCCTGTGTAGCTGGGACTACAGGCATGCACACTTTTAATTGTTAAGACAGGGTCTCCCTATGTTGCCCAGGCTGGTTTCGAACTCCTGGACTCAAGTGATTCTCCCTCCTCAGCCTCCCAAAGTGTTGGAATTACAGGCATGAGCCACCATGCCTGGCCTTCCTTTTATATTTTTAAAATTTATTTATTGTGGTAAAATATACATACTAAATGTACTACTACAACCATTTTTAAATGCATAGTTCAGTGGCATTAAATACATTCACATTATTGTGCAACCATCACCACCATCCATCTTCAGAAATTTTTCACCTTCCCCAACTGAAGCTCTATACCCATTAAACGCTAACTTCTCATTTCCTCCTCCCAGACCCTGGCACCCACCGTTCTACTTCCTGTCTCTGAATTTGACTGTTAGCCGCACCTCAAATAAGTGGAATCATACCATATTGTCCTTTTGTGACTAGCTTATTGCACTTAGCATGTTTTCAAGATTCACTCATGTAGCGTGTACCAGAATTTCATTCTTTGTTAAGGCTGAATAATAATCCATTTTATGTATATGCCACATCTGGTTTATCCCTTCATCCACTGATGGACACTTGGATTGCTACCGCCTTTTGCCTATTGTGAATATTGCTGTATGAACATGGGTATACATGGGTGTTTGAGTCCTTGCTTTCATATCTTTTGGTTATATACTCAGAAGTGAAATATGGTAGTTCTATTTTTAAAGTTTTGGGTAACTTCCATACTGTTTTCCATGGCTGTTGCACCATTTTACAGTGCTACCAGCAGTGCACAAGGGTTCCCACTTTTTCACATCCTTGACAATACTTACCTTCTGTTTTTGTTTGTTTGTTTGTTTGTTTGAGACGGAGTCTCGCTCTGTCGCCCAGGCTGGAGTGCAGTGTGCGATCTTGGCTCACTGCAAGCTCCGCCTCCCAGGTTCACGCCATTTTCCTGCCTCAGCCTCCTGAGTAGCTGGGACTACAGGCGCCCGCCACCATGCCTGGCTAATTTTTTTTTATTTTTAGTAGAGATAAGGTTTCACCGTGTTACAGGGATGGCCTCGATCTCCTGACCTCGTGATCCGCCAGCCTTGGCCTCCCAAAGTGCTACTATTTTTACTGACCTTCCTAATGGATGTGAGGTGATATCTTGCTGTGGTTTTGATTTGCATATCTCTGATTATTAGTGATGTTAAATGTCTTTTTATATGCTTGTTTGCCATTTGTGTATCATCCTTGGAGAAATGGCTATTCAAGTCCTTTGCCTATTGTTTAATCTGGTTATTTGATTTTTTTGGTGTTGAGTTGTAAGAGTTCTTTATATATTCTAGATATTAATCCTTTATCATATATTTGATTTGCAACAGTTTTTCTCATTCTGTGGTTGCCTTTAGGAGTACTTTTTTAGAGCCATTTTAGATTCACAGCAAAATTGAGAGGAAGGTCCAGAGATTTCCCACATATCTCCTGCCCCTAAACATGTTTAACTTATCCCATTATCAACATCCACCACCAGAGTGATACATTTGTTACAACTGATGAGCCTATACTGATGGATCATTATCACCCAAAGTCCATAGTTTACATTACGGTTTATTCTTGTACCTTCTATGGATTTGGAAAAATGTATAATGACATACATCCACCAGTATAGTATCATATAGATTATTTTTACTGCTCTAAAGATCCTCTGTGCTTCACCTATTTATCCCCTTCCCTCCTCCCACCGCAATCCCTGGCAACCACTGGATCTTCTTACTGTCTCCATAGTTTTACCTTTTTTAGAATGTCATGTTGTTGGAATCATACAATATGTAGCCTTTTTATATTGGCTTCTTTCACTTAGTTATATGCTTTTAAGGTTCTTCCATGTCTTTTCATGACTTGATAGTTCATTTCCTTTTAGGACTGAAAAATCTTCCATTGTATGGATATACTACAGTTTTGGAAGCATTCACCTACTGAAGGACATCTTGGTTGCTTCCAAATTTTGGTAATTATGAGTAAAGCTGCTATAAACATTCATGTGCAGTTTTTTGTGTGGACATACATTTTCAACTTTTTTCACTAGATACCAAGGAGTGCAGTTTTTGGATCACATGGTAAGAGTGTTTTGTTTTGTAAGAAACTGCCAAACTGCTGCATTCCCATCAGCAATGAATGAGATTTCCTGTTGCTCCACATTCTCACCAGCATTTGGTGTTTCAATGTTATGGATTTTGACCATTCTAGTAGCTGTACAGTGGTATCTCGTTGTTTGTAGCTTGTCTTTTTACTCTGCTGATTGTGTTCTTTGATGCACAAATATTTTCAAGCTTGATGTCCCATTTGTCTATTTTTGCTTTTATTGCCTTTGCTTCTATTGTCATATCCAAGAAATCATTGCCAGATCCAATGTCATGAAGCTTTTCCCCTTGTAGAAGCTTTATAGCTTTGGATCTTATGTTTAGGTTGTTATTCCATTTCGAGTTAATTTTTTATACAGTGTAAGGTAAGGGTCCATCTTTACTTTTTTGCATGTGGGTATCCGGCTTTCCCAGGACCATTTGTTGAGGAGACTGTCCTTTTCCCATTGAGCGGTCTTGGCATCTTTGCTGAAGATCATTTGACCATATACACGAAGGTTTATTTCTATGCTTCCTATTATATTTCACAGGTTTTATATATCTTTATTCTAATACCAACTGTTTTGATTACTGTAGCTTTTAATGTGTTTTGAAGTCAGAAAGTGTGATCTCTTCAACTTTGTTCTTCTCAAAATTGTCGTGACTGTATATCACAGTTTTTTTGTTTGTTTGTTTGTTTTGACACAGAGTCTTGCTTTGTCTCCCAGGCTGGAGTGCAGTGGTGCGAACATGGCTCACTGCAGCCTTAACCTCCTGGGCTCAAGCAGTCCTCCTGCCTCAGCCTCCTGAGTAGCTGGGACTACAGGCATGTGTGCCACCATGCCTAGCTGATAATAATGAGCAACTTCCTGGGCGATCCTACTGCCTCAGCCTCCCAAATATCACAGTTTTAAAATCAGACTTATAATTATTGCGACTATGTAAATGCTGCTCACTAGTTATCTGAGAATGATTACTTTTTAAAAATATATAGCTTATTATTTTTCCTGGAGCTGATAGTTACCCTAATTTTTTCACTTGTTTAATTTGATTTAAATTTATTGGTAAATATTTCGTCTACTATCCGATAACTCTGTAAAACCATTCTTAGTGCAATTCTCCATGAGTAAACCTATTACATATTTATCAGCCCGAGTCTTTTCCTGGGGATATCCCCTCTGGAGTCATTTATCCTTCTTTCTGATTGATCTGGGTTGCTCTCTAGTTCTGCACAGTCATCCTGAGAAGTCCTTTCACCTCTCCCCTGTATTAGATCCCTGTTTGCTGGAACCCATGTCACTCTAACTTTGATACTGCACATTCTTTGATTTCTTCCTAAGAAAGGGAATATGGACGTAAATTTTTTGAGAGTCTGCGTGTCTGAAAATCCTTATTCTACCCTCTTGCTTAAGGGACAATTTGGTATAGAAACCTAGGCAGAGAATTATTTTGCCTAAGAACTTCAAAGGCAGTGCCTCATCCTTGAGCTTACAGTGTTGCTGTTGGGAAACTCAGCTTATAGTGTTCCTTGTAACTGCCTTCTGAAAGGCCTTTTGCATCCATTCTGCCCCTTGAAGGACCTGCCCATTCAGGACTCAGCTCAGGAGCCACCACCAACATGAAGTCCACCCAGTGAATGGTACCCTGGATGGAATTTGCTGACCTCCCAATTGATGTAACCTTGTTCTCTATGCACTCTGTGTCCTTCATACTGCTCTGTGGGTGCTCAGAACTCCCCACCACATCATCACTGTGACCTGGGTCATACTGTCTCTCTTACATTTATCTGTGTTTGACAGAAGAGAAAGGCACTGAATTTGGAGTCCAAAGACCTTGGTATAGGCACCTGTTCTGCTGCTTGTTAACGGCTTGTTAATGTAGGCCAGGGTTGTTCAGCCTCAGCAACGTCACTGACATTTTGGGCCAGATCATCCTGTGCTATTGGGGCTGTCCTGTGCATTGTAGGGTATTTAGCAGCATCTGTGGCTTCTTGCCATAGATGTGCTGATAGTACTTCCTTTCCTTGGATTTTGACAACCAAAAATGTCTCTGGACACTGACAGACATCCCCTGAGGAACAAAATCGTCCCCGCCTCAGAACCACGGATTAGGCCAATCATGACAGGAGCCTCTATTTCCTCACAAACCTTACAGAGTTTCCATAAGCACTAAATGTGATAGCACATGTTGCCATAGTTATAAAATCTAAGTGGACATAATATTGATTATTTTTTAACTCTTCCAGTGCCTAGCAAGGTATTCACATCGCATCTGTGCCAAATGAGGGGAATAATGTTATTGACTGTGAATTTCTTACACTTTGATAGCAATTGCAAGGTATTAGGTACTCTTGTAAGAGCTCTATAACAAATATTTTAAAGCTCACCATGGCTATTATCCCCATTTTACAGATGAGGAAACTGAGGCAAGGAATGATCAGGTAACCTGCCCTAAGTTTCCCTTAGAAAGTGTCAAAACTGGGACTCAAACCCTGGCCATCTGGTTCGAGAGTCCTTGCTCCCACAGGAGGCAAGGAGGAAAGTTCCCCTTGACCCTTGAAGGCTCACTGAAAAATCAACTTACAAACGGCAGGTAAATTGTAGAAGAGGCATAAAAATTTATTTAACATGTACACACAGGAGCCTTCAGAATGAGGACCCAAAAATGCAGGGGAAATTGTCCATTTTTATGCTTAGGTTCAAAAGAGTGTGGATAGCCATGTAGAAATATGATTGGACAAAAAGGGCACGATCGAATGCTGATTGCATGGGAAACCCAGCAAAGCTTGTCTGTCTACGTTCTTCTTGGCCTTTCTGAGCTGAGCATTCCTGCCTTCTAGGTATGAGGCAGGACCCTCTCTGGAATGGAGTGTTAAGACCTACAGTCAACTAGGTCAGATAATTTCTTCATGGCTTGCTTTTACACAGAAAGGGGAGGAGGGGAAGGTTAGAGTAATATTTTTAAGTTTTATGGCTGGCTTTAGGGGTAGGAGATTCTGGTTTCTATGACCTGCCTTGGGGGAAGAGGGATTCTAGTTTCTATGGTTAGCCTCTGGGGAGGAATTGAGGGGCTAGAGATAGGAGGGCAGGAAGAGGTCAGAGAAAAACTTTTGCTCCTGAGGCCTTCCTTTTGGGTTATTGTTTTTTGAGCCCCAACACTGGTAACCATCATGTTTCCACTATGTGGTTTATAAGTTTAGATTGTGAACTTTCTGTGGGCTGCTGCTTGTTAGAGCCTACTCCTTGGCACCTGACACATTGTGGATATAATCTGCAAATGTTTTATTGACTGGGAGCTCAATATGCCCAGATACTTAAAAAAAAAATAAATAAGCGATTTCCCAATAATGGGACTGTACTTGTGTAAAACATCTCCAAATTATTTTCACATATATGTTGCTTGTCCCCAGAGCCTTGTAAGATATATATGGTTTCTCTTGAGAGGAAATGAGGTCACAGAAGGAAAGCGACTTGTTCAAATAGGGCACGCCAGAGCCCAGATGAGAACTGCAATGTCCTGGCTCCCGTGGACATTTTCTCTGCTACAGATAAGGGCATCTCTTCTGTCCTGGGGATTTTACTTCAACTCATAGTGGGTGGTTCCAGTATGTTGTCCACTAAGTAAGGGTGGGGTTGTCATGCACAGAACACGTCTTCAGAGCAAGTGGGGTTGGGAGCTGGAAATTGATGTGGGAACTACATGTAAGAATTTAAAACTCATGTTTTAAGAGAAAGGCTCACTAAGAACTATGATTTTCCATTTGCACAACTTTCTTTCTTTCTTTTTTTTTTTTTTTTTTTTTTTTGAGACAGAGTCTCGGTCTGTCGCCCAGGCTGGAGTGCAGTGGCGTGATCTCGGCTCACTGCAAGCTCTGCCTTCTGGGTTCACGCCATTCTCCTGCCTCAGCCTCCCGAGTAGCTGGGACTACAGGCGCCCGCCACCACGCCCGGCTAATTTTTGTATTTTTAGTAGAAACGGGGTTTCACTGTGTTAGCCAGGATGATCTCGATCTCCTGACCTCATGATCCACCTGCCTCGGCCTCCCAAAGTGCTGGGATTACAGGCGTGAGCCACTGCGCCTGGCCATTTGCACAACTTTCATATTTCGACCAGTTGTACTTATCATGTTGACAAACACATTTTCAGCCGGAACAGGTAATCTGACAAAAGCACTGGGTATGCTGAGAAGTCTGACATATCTCTGGAGCAAATTATTAAAGACAATATCTCAGGCTCGTGACCCTTCACTTTTCTGCTACTCCTTTCACCAAAGTCATCTGTTCCTTCCCTCATCTAGACAATATATTTTGAGCTTCAGCTGTGCACCGGTGAACAAGACAGGAAAAAACATCTTGGTCCTCACTCGAGCTTGCATTCTTGGTGAGACAGGCTACAATTTGACACTGTTGCCTGCACTCCTATCCCTGAAGCTCCCCTTGGGTCTGTCAGCTCTGCCTCCTGGTTTTCCTCCCCAAGGTGCCTTCTCCATCTCCTTTTGCTCTTCCTGCCTCTAAAATTGGCTTTCCTCAGGCCCTCTGCACTCATCTGCCCTCCCTCTGGGCACCCACTTGGCTTTTCCAGCTCAAGGCTGGTCACCATGTCTCCATCTCCAGCTTGGCCCTGTCTCCTGATCCCCAAGGCCAGCTGCCTTCATGGGCATTTTTTATTTTTTATTTTTTTTGAGAAAAGAGTCTCACTATATTGCCCAGGCTGGTCCTAAACTTCTGGACTCAAGTGATTCTCCTCCCAGGTAACAGGGACTACAGTCATGAAGCACCATGCCCAGCCTTCCTGGGCATCTTTATGTGCAGAATCCACAGGTTCAAATTGAAGTGGCCACGCTGGAAGCTGCAGCCCCTCCTGAGCCCTGGTCCTCTTCCCAAGGTCGCTTTATCAGTACAAGGGAGCCCCATTTGTGCACACCTCAAGCAGAAGCCCAAAGCCATCCTTTCTTCTTTTGGGTCTTTGACGTCCCTCCACTTACGCTTCCTGTCAGTGACCAAGTTGAGGCTCATTATGCCTCCTAACTTCTCTCAACTCTGTGTCTTTCTAGTTGCCCCTGCAGGCACTTCTTGAGATGTTTGATACTAAAACAAAAAAATGGGATATATTTTTTCTTTGCAAGAAAGCTCTGGTTTTATAAATGAACATATTCTGTCCAGTTCCTTGTGCTTTAGTCAAATACCTTCTGATACAGCTAATTTTGTTACCTCAATACCAACAGGTGTTTTGTCATCTGGATAAACCCTCTGCATTGCTCCTTAGTGCCAAGCATTGGCCATAATATTAGAGTTGAGAGCCTCTAGGAGTCCCCAGGCAGAGTATCATTTCCTAGAACTGTTAAGAAGCTGGTTAGCCTGGGCAACATAGTGAGACCCTGTCTCTACAGAAAATAAAAAATTAGCTGGGCATGGTGATGCACACCTATAGTCCTAGCTACATAGGAGGCTGAGGTGGGAGGATTGCTTGAGCTCAGGAGGTTGAGGCTGCAGTGAGCCATGATTGTGCCACTGCACTCCAGCCTGGGCATCAGAGGGAGATCCTGTCTCGAAAAACAAAACAACAAAAAAAGCTGGTCCTTGGAATGTTTCACTGAAGTTTTTATCTTCTCCAAAAGGAAGTAGACAAAGGTTGTTTTATGCAAGTTTGGTTAAGAAGAAAACTCAGTATCATTCATAAAATTCATCTCCATTTGATACCTACCACTCTCCCTGAGTAACGAAATGGAAATTTAGATAATTAAGCACAAACCCCAGAGCCTCAAAGAACTTGTTCATAGAGGGTGAGCCCCCCAGAGTTCTCTGCAGAGTGGGCAGGTGGAAAACTCAGGAGGTGCCACAGGGCAGGTAGCATGGAGACCATACAGTGTGATCTACTTCAGTTTAAATAGGTAAGTCTACTTCTCTCCACAAATGTATGCTTGCATTTGTGTGAGCCAGGAGAACCACATGGGACACATGAGACTGTTAACATTGGCTACCTAGCAAGGAAGATGATTAGCTTTCTTTCCCCTCCCCTTTTTTTTTTGGAAACAGTCTCACTCTTTTGCTCAGGCTGTAGTGCAGTGGTGCAGTCTCAGCTCACTGCAAGCTCCGCCTTCCAGGTTCACGCCATTCTCCTGCCTCAGCCTCCTGAGTAGCTGGGACTACAGACACATGCCACCACACCTGGCTAATTTTTGTATTTTTAGTAGAGATGAGGTCTTGTCATATTACCTAGGCTGATTTCAAACTTCTGGCCTCAAGTGATCCGCTCACCTTGGCCTCCCAAAGTGCTGGGATCACAGGCATGAGCCACCGCATCCGGCCTGATTTTTTTCATTGTATTGTTTCAGTTATTAAAATAAGCATATATTAATTTTGTACTTTGTCAAAGATAAAGTCAAGTTTAAAAATATGTGTTGAGTGCCTGCACCAGCAGTGGGCCAGGTGCTTGCCATATACTATCTGGTTGAAATCCTTACCACAGCTCTGCCAAGCTGGTGCTCTTATTGCTGAGATACCAATGAGGAAAGGGAGGTGCTAGGCAGAAAGTAACTTGCCCATGACCAAAGAAGCAGTAGGTGCTAGCCCTGAGAAAGGAGCCAGCTTTATTTGGCCCTGAGGCCCACATGTAGGACACTCCTGACTCTTGTTTCCAGCACCTCCATAGTCCTTGCCCTTCCACCACTATGCTGGCCACCCCTCAGTGCAGACAGAGAAAGAGGCTGTCTGCAGGGCGGGCCAAAGGGACTTTTCTCCTCCCCTGTCCTTGCCTCCTGCACACCATTCCCAGAGTTTTAGAGCAAGTTCAGAAATTCCTGATGAAGGCGGTGTAGTGTAGAAGGTACGAGCGTGGATGCAGGAGCCAGGTGCTCTGTTTCAAATGCCAACGATATTTACTAGCTCTGTGGTCTTGAGGAAATTACTTTGTACATCATATCATCACCTCTAAAATGAGGATTAAATAATAGCTACCTCATTAGGTTCTTTAAGCACTAACTGAATCAGTATATGCAAACTACTTAGAACAGTGCTCAGCACATAGTCAGTGTCAAATATAGTAGGCACCGAGGGGATTCCGACAATGCAACAATGCTAAGAGCTGTGGTCCAAGTATCAGGCAGGGAGTCCTGAGTGGAGGACACAAGGCCATTCAGTGTCCTACCTGAAAAATGAGGATAATCTCAACCTCGTGAGATTGCCATCAAAACTAAATGAAGGCGGGGCACAGTGTCTCATGCCTGTAATCCCAGCACTTTGGGAGGCCAAGGCTGGTGGATCTCTTGAGGCCAGGAATTCGAGACTAGTGAAACTCCATCTCTACTGAAAATACAAAAATTAGTCGGGTGTGGTGGTGCACGCCTGTAATCCCAGCTACTTGGGAGCCTGAGGCAGGAGAATCGCTTGAACCCAGGAGGCGGAAGCTGCAGTAATCCAAGATAGTGCCACTGCACCCCAGCCTGGGCCACAGAGCAAGACCCTGTCTCAAAAAAAAAAAAAAATGCCTAAATGAGACGACAAAGTGTTTAGCTCAATGTCCAACATTTAATAAAACTATCAGCTTTTTGGAGTAGAAGTTGAGAAGCTGATTCTGAAATTTATATGAAATGCAGGAGACCTAGAATAGCCAAAGTGACGTTGAACAACAAAGTTGAAGGACTTTTGCTACCTGATTTCCAGACATACTAGTATCTTCCAGACTTACTAAAAGAGTCAAAATTATAGGGACAGAAAATAGATCAGTGATTGCTAGGGGCTGGAGATGGTGGGAAATTACTGACTGCAAAGGAGCAGGAAGGAATTTTGGGTGGGGGTGATGAAAATCTTCCATATTTTGTTTGTGGGGTTGGCTGTATACATTTCTCCAACCAGATGAAAGTGAATACTTTTAAAAAGTTAATTTTGTTGAATGGAAATTATACCTCAAGAAACTTGATTTTTTTTTTTAAAAGATAACTCTCCTAATATTGTTACAGATGAGGAAACAGAAGCTTCAGGAGGCTGAATAAGTCCTTTGTAGGTTGCTTGTGGTTCCTGTGGGGCCTTTGCATCATGTTGTCTCCCCATGCTGGTAACTACTGTACTCCAATATAAACTTTAAACTTTTAAAAAGAGAAATGCAAAGAGTTCGATTGTAGTAAAGTAGTAACTTTCCCCAGCATGAGCACCTGATGATGTTTTCAGAAATGAAGAGGATGCCTGGCTGGTAAATATTTTCTGGCAGCCACTTTGATGAGAACACTGGAAGTCAATAAGTGGTATACATTCATGGCCTCAAGAAACACAACGAGAACAGGCTCTGCACCGAGGGGCTGTCCTGCTGCCACTCGCTAGGCTTCCTGCTCTGAAACCTGTTTGCAGTTTCGACAAAACCTCACTTCCATGAGGGATTTGCGATGCTGGCGTTCCAAGGCAGGGGAGCAGTGGAAACGAAGGATCTTTTGTGGTGGTCATTTGCTTTGTTTTTGATTTCCTGGGTTTGTGTTTAACGTTAGGACTTACCAGAATGGCGTGGCCTGAACTCGTGTTTGCCGACCTGCTGGTTCCTAGTCATTTGCTTTAAGCTGTGACTCCCCAGGACGTGGGGGAAATTGACACTTACAAGGTGGTTGGTCAGGTGAAACTTTTCACTTGGGAGAATTGTGTTGAATATAGCATGCTCCTTCCAGAGGACCCCATACACTTATTTTAATTGGAGTAGGTAATGGTTCTACTACAGAAGGCACAAAGTTTGCCTAGTCCTCCTCCCGTGCTGCCCCCACCACTCAGTGTTTCCCTCCCTGAAGGCACCTGTCTTACCTGCTTCTTACATTGTTCCTGAGATATTTACATACATACACGCAAGTAGATGTATCTCTGTGTGTTTCCCCATTTTATACAAATTGTGGGATACTATACTCTCCTTCATTTTAATTGGCTTAACCAATCCCCTATTGATGGATATTTAGATTATGTTAATCTCCTGCCCTTACAAAGCATACTGCAGTGACTCGTTCGGAGGTCTTATTGCACAGTACGATTATGTTTGTGGGAGAGATTTCTCTAAGTGGTACTTCTGAGTGAGAGCATGCATGCCCTTGCAATTTTGACAGCTAGAGCTAAATTGCTCTGCAGAGAGGTTGTGCCAGTCTATACTCCACCAGCAGTGTGTGAAGAGCCCGATGGGACTGACCTTTAAACACACGGTGCCAGTGGTACACTGGGCTCCCTCTGCTGCCTCTCCTGGCCCTTCACCATCTGAGCTCATCTTACCTTTCTAGCCTTCTCTCCAGGAGCTCTCTGCTAAGGTGCATTTGGCCTCTGGCCTCGGTTCCTCTTCACTTCAGCATGCGTTTCACAGAATTTTCTCTGGGAATCCCAGCTGCCTGGGAATCAAAGGGAAAAGTGGGGGAGTGACTGATGGGAGGGGAATAGAAGAGGGGGATCTCCACACCTCTCCTCCCCTTCCCCATCCTCCATTCCCAGATGGAAAATGGAATTCCCTCCCAAGATGCCTGGGTCTTTTGTTCTGACCCCAAGTACCCCAGTGTGTTCTCACATCCAGAGCAAGGGCAGGAGCCCATGCAGGGCTGCTGCAGTGCTTGGTTCTGCTCCCAGTTAGCACATCCACACACTGTGTGGAGCAGGTGTCTTTTCACTGAAACAAACAGGGCATTGAGGGTATACAGTTACATGGCAAGTCAAACAAAATCTGCTTGTGTTCTACAATAGCTAGAAGCATCACCCTGTGGGAAGAAAATCTCAACTGGGAAAACTTAGGCTTTTGTAGTTTATCATCAAAAATCTCTGGGGAAGATTAACATATGGTGCTAATTCTGAGAAAGTTATAAAATGAGCACGTGTTAACATTTCATTTAACTCATTAATTAAAGAGGAAACCAGTAAGATGTTACTACTGTTTTGAAGGAGAATTGTCAGGCCAGGCCCAGACAATTAAAAAATTTTTTTTGTAGAGATGGTGGGGGTGGAGTCTTGCTATATTAATTGCCCAAGCTGGTCTTGAACTCCTGGTCTCAAGAGATCCTCCCACCTCAGCCTGCCAAAGAGCTGGGTCCACAGGTACGCACCACCATGCCAGGCTAACTTTTTTTTTTTTTTTGAGACGGAGTCTTGCTCTGTCGCCCAGGCTGGAGTGCAGTGGCACGATCTTGGCTCACTGCAAGCTCCACCTCCCAGGTTCATGCCATTCTCCTGCCTCAGCCTCCGGAGCACCTGGGACTACAGGCGCCCTCCACCGCGCCCAGCCAACTTTTTGTATTTTTAGTAGAGACGGGGTTTCACTGTGGTCTCGATTTCCTGACCTCGTGATCCACCCGCCTTGGCCTCCCAAAGTGCTGGGATTACAGGCGTGAGCCACCGCGTCCGGCCTAACTTTTTACTTTTTGTGGAGATGGGGTCTTGCCATGCTGCCCATGCTGGTCTTGAACTCCTGGGCTCAAGTAATCTTCCCACTTCAGCCTCCTGAAGTGCTGAGATTACAGGCATGAGCCACCCCACCCAGCTCCATCTTAATTATTTTCAACTGTTCAATCCAGTGGCATTAACTGCATTCACACAGTTGTGTGATCCTCACCACCATCCATTTCCAGATCTTTTTTCATCTTCCCAAACTGTAACCTTGTACCCGTTAAACACTAACTCCCCTTTTCTCCCTCCCACCCAGCCCCTGCCAGCCACCATTCCACTTTGTCTCTATGAATTTGTGATCCCTTTTAAAGTCTCTCACAATTTTTCCTTACCAAGAGTAGAGGCAGTGAATCACATTTACCATCTTTTCGACCCTGCCCAAGTTATTAGCCTCCTTGAGCCTTCATTTCCTGTCTGTAAAATCAGCATAACAGCACTTACCTCAAGGATATGTGGTGAGGATTATATGAGGTAATCCATGCAAAGTGCTTAGAACAGTGTAATTAACGATGTAGAAAGAGCTCAACGGATGGGAGTTGTTATTATCATGAAGACCATCTCTCCACCTGAGTCAACTGTCCCTGGAGACAGAAAAGTCAGTGGTTCTCAGTACTGACTGCACGTGTGACCACCTTTAGAGCCTTAAATACTGATGCCCAGGCCCATACCTAGAGGCTGTGGTTTAGTTGGTCTGGGGTATGGCCTGGGCTTGGGGATTTTTCAGAGCAGCAAGGCGGAGAACCATTCACTGCTCTTGGTATTTCCCCCTGAGGTTTCAGAGCCTTCCATGCAGGGCAGGACAACACTGTCCATTGAGCATCGGGCCAAGCCAGTGGTTAGACATCTGAAAGTTGTGCTGCTCTTTGTAGAATACCATGAAATACTGATATTCTAAATGCCATGATTCAAACTAGAAACAATTTTACTAGCAGGAAATAAATGTCTCAAATATGGGAAAGCAAACATATGCTGTGAATTGTTGTGTGGCTTGTCTATGAGACAATGCATGGAAAATTATTGGATCAATAATACGAATGTCTTAAGTGTTAACTTACTATGATAAGGATGGTAATTAGGCATGTACCACAGTGACTCATGTTTCTAGCAAAGGTAGGTAGGTGTCCCTAGGAGATGATCTTTGGAGGAAAAAGAGGCAGCCCCTCAGATTGAGAGGGATAATGGAAGAATTGGTATGGCAGGTCAGACACACTGTAATTGAGGAGAACAAGCCTCAGAACTTTGGGGATGGGCCCCCAAAGCTAACTCAAGCATCTTAGGAGAGGTTATTAGGCTGCTGTTAAAGAGTCTAGGTAAGAGTTCATCCTGAATCTCTTGGCTGCTCTCTCCTGCCCCTCACTGCCTATGCAGAATTGCAATGTCTTTTCCTCCTGCCCTCTGTAAAGGCCCACCTTATTTACAGTGGTTCTCAGTGGCAGTGAAGGCAGGCCCTGTTTGCCCCCTGCTTCTCTCCTCAACTCTAGGTAGGTTTGGTGGGAGTTTGGGCCCAGAGGCCCCGCCAAGCCCTGAGTGTTCAATCAGCAAGCCATCCACTATCTGCCACCACCGTGATTTGTCCATATTGCATCCTGTTGCCTTAGCAGATTGCACTTAAAAGTAAGTCTAACCACACAGCTGAGTGCTTTATAACCCAGATTATGTGCTAGTAAAACTCACTGAAAACATATATTTAGTAGGTCCTAACCACTCTAGACGAGACATTATAATATTGTGGCACAGCTGGGTGTCAGCGTTTAAAAATCCTCCCTAAATACCTGTACCTTTCCTGAACAAAATGCGTTGGAGGATTACTGGTTTCCAGGCCAGTAATCAGCATGTTGTGAGGCTTGCATGGGTGATTCTCCACATCCCCACCCTGGTAGTGCTGTAAAATGAAGAAGCCAAAGAGGAAAGGAGCTCTTGAAGCCACTGAGCTGCCCACTTGGGCCTCTGCTCAGACGCTAGTGCAGGTGGTCTATCGGCGAATTCCCTGAGGCCCGCTTAGTAGTTGTCTTCTTTTTCTTTTCTTTCTTTTAAGTTATAATGACTTAGGTTTCAGAAAATAAATTAAGCCAGGAACTTGTTGGGACACTGAAAATTCTTTCTCAGCAGGCCAGTTTGTTTCTAGTGAGAGGGGGCTGTTACATGTTTCCTTGTTCTAAGCCAGTAATTTAGGGTACGTGGGTGAATAGGTAGCAGCTCTGCCTAGTCTGCTTTTAGCTCATCTTTTCAGTGAATTTATTGAGCAATGTGTAAGAATTATAAACTATGATCAAGTGAAATTTATTCCAAGTATGCAAGACTGGGTCAACATCAGTGTAATCTACCATATCAACAAGTGCCTTAGCTCAGGCTGCTGTAACAAAATACCACGTATTCGGTGGCTTAAACAACAGACATTTATTTTTCACAGTTTTGTAGGATGGGAAGTCTTAAGTTCAAGGTGTCTACAGATTCATTTCCTGGTGAGTGCTCTCTTCCTGGTTTGTAGATGGCTGGCTTCTCTCTGTGTGGCAGAGAGAGGGATCTCTAGTCTCTCTTCCTCTTATAGGGGCACTAATCTTATCCGGGCCCTACCCTCATTTCCTCATCCAAACCTAATTACCTTCCAAAGGGCCCCATCTCCAAATACCATCACGTTGAAAGTTAGTGCTTCAACATATCAATTTTAGGGAGACACAAACATTTAGTCCATAACAAGCTAAACAAGAAAAATCATCTGATCATATTAATAGGTACAGAAAAAGAATTTGACAAAACCAAACACGCATTTGGGAAAAGAACTCTCAGAAAACCAGAAATTGAGGAAAACTTTCTCAACATGATAAAAAGCACTAAAAAAAACCAAGAGCTAACATCATATTTGATAGTGAGAGACTGAATATTTTCCTGCTGTGATAAGGAACAAGATGGGGATGTCTGCTCATTCACTATAGAGCTGGAAGTTCTAGCCACCACAGTAAGGCAAGAAGAACACAAGGAATTTAATCCCCAAAAAAGTCCTAGACAGGGATGGTGGTGGTGGTTGTGCAACATTATGAATATACTTAATGCCGCTGAATTATACACTTAAAAATTGTTAAAATGGTAGATTTTATGTATATGCATATTTGATCACAAATTTATAAATCACAAAAAATGGGCCCAAGAATAAGCAGAAAACTTAGTCTAATTAGCATAGGAAATATTGGAAACACGATTAAAGATGCAAGTTTTAGAAAGTACTGGGGTCGGCCGGGTGTGGTGGGTCACGCCTGTAATCCCAGCACTTTGGGAGGCCAAGGCGGGTGGATCACTTGAGGCCAGGAGTTCGAGACCAGCCTGGCCAATATGGTGAAACCCTATCTCTAAAAAAATACAAAAATTAACCGAGCTTGATGACGTGTGCCTGTAGTCCCAGCTACTCGGGAGGCTGAGGCAGAATTGTTTGAACCCTGGAGGCGGAGGTTGCAGTGAGCCGAGATCGCGCCACTGCACTCCAGCCTGGCTGACAGAGCGAGACTCTATCTCAAAAAAAAAAGAAAGCACTAGGGCCAGATGGTTTCATGGTCCTGTTTTATATTTTATCAACAACAAAAAATCCAATGTTTAAATTATTGTAAAGCACAGAACAAAATAGAAAGCTGTACTTTTTCATGTAGTCAGCACAACCTTAATGTCAAAAACAGATAAATAAGAACAAGAAACACCAATCTCAATTATGGATGCTGATTTTTAAAATTCTTTATAACATTACCTAATAGAATGCAGCATTTATGAGAAGAATAATACAGTGTGATCAGGTGGGTTCCAGGAATGCAAGGATTGTTCCATAATTCGTTATACCAACAAATTAAAAGAGAAAAACACATGATTATATTAACAGTTGCTGAAAAGGCAGTGATTCTTGTTTTCTGGTTTTTGTTAGAACCCAGAAGAGAAGCAAGAACAGTCCTTATATCCAACCATAGTTCATGATGTATTGGACTACCATGCTGTGCTCTGTCAGCGTCAACCCATTGAAAATGTAGTCTGGCCAGGCGTAGTGGCTCACACCTGTAATCCCAGCACTTTGGGAGGCCGAGGCGGGTGGATCACAAGGTCAAGAGTTCGAGACCAGCCTGGCCAACATGGTGAAACCCCGTCTCTACTAAGAATACAGAAGTTAGCAGGGCGTGGTGGCACATGCCTGTAATCCCAGCTACTCAGGAGGCTGAGGCAGGAGAATCATTTGAACCTAGGAGGTGGAGGTTGCAGTGAGCTGAGATCACGCTACTGCACTGTAGCCTGGGCGACAGGGCAAGACTCTGTCTTGGGGGAAAAAAAAAAGAAAATGTAGTCTGGGCCGCCACCTGTGAGGAGTGTGTGGGCCATTAGCTGATGTCTTACCACTCAGGGACAAGTACTGTAGAAGCTGATGGAATTCTTAATAGCCAGTAAGTTGCCTGAAATATTTTGGTCCTTCTTCTTGGTGGATCTTTACAGAAGGAAGCCCAACCCTAGCAATTACTGAGTTACCTCAAAAGGAAATCTTGGCCGGGCACAGTGGCTCATGCCTTAAATCCTAGCACTTTGGGAGGCTGAGGTGGGTGGATCACTTGAGGTCAGGAGTTCAAAACCAGCCTGGCCAACATGGTGAAACCCTACCTCTACTAAAAATACAAAAAAATTAGCCGGGCGTGGTGGTGGGCACCTGTAATCTCAGCTACTTGGGAGGCTGAGGCAGGAGAATTTCTTGAACGTGGGAGACATATGTTGCAGTGAGTTGAGATCATGCCACTGCACTCCAGCCTGGCGACAGAGTGAAACTCCGTCTCAAAAAAAAAAAAAAAAAAAAATAGGCTGGGTGCAGTGCCTCACGCCTGTAATCCCAACACTTCGGGAGGCCGAGGCAGGCAGATCATGAGGTCAAGAGATTGAGACCATCCTAGCCAACATGGTGAAACCCCGTCTCTGCTAAAAATAGAAAAATTAGCCAGGAGTGGTGGCGCATGCCTGTAGTCCTAGCTACTTGGGAGGCTGAGGCAGGACAATTGCTTGAACCTGGGAGGTGGAGGTTGCAGTGAGCCGGGATCATGCCACTGCCCTCCAGCCTGGCGACAGAGCAAGACTTCATCTCAAAAAACAAACAAAAAAGGAATTATCTTATCAATTAAACCCATTGTTAGGAATAACTGATTCCTAACAATATACATTTCAAATCACCTCTCCATATCATTTATGATGATTATTTTACAGGGCCATCCTAATACTTCCATCCTTGTGTGATGGGACTGTTGGCCCCCAGTGCAGGAATTACCCTTTGCCCCCATTACATTTTGTCTTTTTAAAATTAGCCTATTCCAATCTGAGATTGTTTTGGATCCTGATTTGTGTCAGCCAAGGAATTTATTCCCTTGCCGTTTCTTGTCAACTATTGTCTGATTAAGATATGATGTGTCACTCATGTAAGTAGACTAGTAGATAAAATATATTTGCAACAAGGAAAGAAAACTCTGAAAGCTTCTTAAACTATAAATTGTTTTTAAATGTAAAGTTTTATTTTCTTTGATCGATGGTACTTTTTCAATTCTTTTCTCGAATGTGTTCCATTTTTTTCTTGAATGTCTTCATAACTTTGTCTTCATTGAATCATAAGGCTGACAAGGACTTTGAACTTTTCTGACCCAAATTTACACCATTCCAGGCTGTTGAAGCTCTCAGGGAACACCATCTATGATAAGAGGACCCTTGGGGCACTTAGAAAAGTTGGTGGGGTCTTCCACTATTTAAAATCTAAACGAGGAGCCAGGTGGCCAGAATTCCAGCTGTTGCAGTTCTGCCAGATCTAAGATTGGAGGCATTGAGAATTCCTTTCATCTCTTCAGCCAAATGAAACTCTCAAAGACACTTCCCATTCTGAATATTATGTTTGTAAAATATGTGCCACTCTTATTTTAGTGGTGTTACAACTTTCTTGCCTCCTACTACCTCTCTCTTAATGCAACAGATAATACAGGCAGACTGACTCAAAAAAGACTGCATGACCCTGATCCAATGTATTTCTCATGGTCTCTTGAAGAAAAGAAGCTTTATGAAATGATTACACTGATTTAACCTAAATTCTTCCCATTACACCATTTCTCCTTGTGTGGATCACAGCATGCAGCTGCCCTCCTTGTTACAGTCCCTAGTTAAGATGGTTAAATTGTTTATTGTTTGAGCCAATGAGCCTCAATTCCTTTATACAACCTTTCCCTACTCCCTTCCTTCAGAGTTTCTGCCCTTTTATTCCTTTGGCTTCTGCCCCAGGTCTCCTTTTGACTCTGGTCATAAGAATATCATTGAGACCAGGCACGGTGGCTCATGCCTGTAATTCCAGCATTTTGGGAGGCCAAGGCAGGTGGATCACCTGAGGTCAGGAGTTCGAGACCAGCATGGCCAACATGGTGAAACCCCGTCTCTACTAAAAATATAAAATTAGCTGGGTGTGGTGGTGCACGCCTGTAGTCCCAGCTGAGGCAGGAGAGTCGCTTGAACCCAGGAGGCAGAGGCTGCAGTGAGCTGAGATTGCGCCACTGCACTCCAGCCTGGGTGAGACAGAGCGAGACTCTGTCTCAAAAAAAAAAGGTGTTCCAGGAATGGCTAAGCACCACACCTTTCCTTCTCACTTTTCAGGTGCATTCTGTTGGGCCAGGCCTTGTCCAGGTCCGCTCTGTTAGACCTGTCATTCCTTGGACAGGTACTGTTGGTCTGAAAGGCCTGCCCTTTAGTAAGTAGGGTCCAAGATACTGAAGCAGGAGCAAGGAGCTGGGACCCAACCTGCGTCCTGGCTGGAGTGACGAGGGACCAGGGTCATGGCCCTGGGCTCCCAGGCCCCATGCAGTCAGTGGCAGGGGCAGTTGACTGGCTTGTTTCTGTAGGTTGTAGTTCTCAAATGGCTCTGGTTCGCCTCTCTCCAAGGGTCCTGGCCCCTCCTAGGGAGGGTTTTCTAATGTAACGCCTTGGTCTACCTGGAGAGTCCAGGAAGAAGGCTGAGCGCCAGTCTGACACCTGCTGGCAACAAAAACACCTCCACTTCCTTTCAGGGTTTCTTTTAAGCCGATTACCTTTGGCTGGGCTCCCTTGTCATCCTCACTGGTGGGAGATCATTATCTTAACGGGAATCCTCCTCCTGGAAGGTTCCCACTCCCAACTGGGAATTGGCCTCTTCAGAGTGAATAGCAGGGACCATTTCATTCTAGGCATCATTGTAATCACTTGTTCATGTAATTTATTGCCTGCTGGAATGGGAGTCACTCTGATGTTCCCGTGCAGCAGTTATGCTGGAGTTAGATCCACAGGGCTCAGCCTGAACAAATCATCATCCCAGTCAGTGCCCCAGTGGTGTGGACAGTGGGGACACATTTTTGTGGTTGTTGCTTCACAACATCTCAAGACCCTTTGATCTGGTTCCCTGGAAGCAAGGCCCTGAGTACTGTGCCTCTTCCTGACTGGATCAGAGGGAGATGCAGGAAGTCAGGGTGGATACTGCCTCTTCTCCTTACCCCTGCCGGCCTCAGATGGCCCAGCCTGATACCAGGGCCCCTTGAGGAACCAGCACCTTTAAAGGGTCGAAGGCAGTGGTGATAACCTCCAGCCGCACGTGGAGATGCACTGAAAATGATTGGATAAAAATGATAATTTGGGTTGTGGAATTATAGAGGATATTCTTTTCCATATTTTTAGTAATGTCATTACATTGCTTATGTACTCTGAAGATCTGGGAAGCTGTAGGTTGTGGCAAGGCAGTATTTTCGGTGTTTTATATTGATAGGCTGATGAGAGCATCAACAAGAATGTAAAAGAGATATGGCCCTCGCTGGAGCAGGCCTGAAGGGCGGGTTTAGCCTAAGGGCCTGTAGCTGTCCAGGGAGGGTTTATCCTGGCCCCTCCTCATCCCATCCTGTGGTTCTCAACCAGGTCACACATTAGAGTCACCTGGGGAGGTTGTATAAAAACTGCCTGGGCCTCACCACAGCGAGTTGATGAGAGACTCTGGAGGGAGAGGCTTACACACCAATACAGAGAAATGACAACAGACCAACCTCCCCAGGAGAGCCAGATGCAGAGAAAATAGAAAACATCTCTCCTTGTCCTTGAGATTCTAAAAGAATCAGGTTATTTTTAAACAAACCCCAGAGGTTAGTGGCTGGGCTAAGGTAAAACACCCAAGAACTTGGGAGCGGAGCTTCCTAAGGGTGAGACATGAAGCCCCTGCTCTGCCAGGGAAGAACTTCGCTCCTACCCTCACCCCCAACACAACCAGGGCAGCGCACAGAGTGGTAGGGAAAGCATGCGGCTGAGCTCAGATGGCTTAAGAGGTGATCCAGACTCCAGTTACCTGCTGTATAACTTAGAACAAGTGACAGTCTCCCAAGCCTCAGTTTCCTTATCTATAAAATGGGTTCGATAATAGTGTCCACCTCATAGGATAATTGGGAGGATAGAATTAGCTAACGTGTGAAATTCTTAAGCTAGTGCCTTCTACACAATAAATGGACCCAAGTGTTCAATAAATTCTGGCCACTGCTGCCTCTTGCTCTGCCCGATTATTGATCTCGCCGGGCTCACCAGGGCCTAAGATGAGTTAAGCTGAACTGATCTTTGAGGATAACTGGGGTAGGACTCAGGGCAAATTGATGCTTTAAAACTTCATCCTTTTTTTTTCTTTCTTTCTTTTTTTAGAGAGAAGGTCTTATTATGTTGCCCAGACTGAAGTGCAATGGTGCAATCACAGCTCACTGCAGCCTTGATTTCCCGGGCTCAATCCATCCAGCCTCCTCAGCCTCATGAGTAGCTGGGACTACAGGCGCACAAAACAACACTCAGCTAATTTTTGTATTTTTTGGTAGAGATGGCGTTTTGCCATGTTGCCCAGGCTATAGAACTCCTGGGCTCAAGTGATCCACCCGCCTTGGCCTCTCAAAGTGCTGGGATTACAGGCGTGAACCACCTTGCCTCGCCCAAACTTCTTATTTGTAATACATGGTCTTTTCTCCTGTTCCCATTTCTTCCTGTGGCCAGTCCTAGGGGCATGGAAATGGAAAGGAGGAGAGCAGTTGCATCCTTAAGCCTAAGTCATTCAAAGCTGCCTCTAAGGATCAATTTTTATTTGCTCCCTCACCCTTAGAGGAGTTCCAGCTTTTCCCATTAGTCAGACATGCCTGGGGGCATTCCTATGTGCTGGATAGGGGCAGCCTCTTCTCCAAAGGGCTCTATTTTTGTTGCTATTTACTGCAGAATGTTCTGGAAAACCAAGTACATGTCTGCTGCTTTCTTGCTTTTCTCCTTTGGCAGGTGATGTGTGTTTAAGAGGGTGGGCCTTGTGCTAGGAAAGCCCCAGGATGGAGGAGATAGCTTCAGCTTCTCTAGGAAACGGATTACTGCCTTTGCTATTGCTGTACTTTAACCAGAGGCCAGAAAAGGAGCCAAGCATGTGCAGGGAACACAGCCCCTCCTCAGAAAAGCTCCTGTGCCATTGTAGCTCAGCTCCTGAAGCTCTCAGGGTGTCACACCTCCTTGCTGACAGGGAGCCTGAGTGCTGTGCGAGGCCAGGAGCATTGCTGGAGAATCAGGGAAGTCGTAGTTTGGAGAATGGTGTTCTTGGTGAAGAATGCTCTTCCAAGAAGAGACACAGAGACTGGGAACCACAGTTTACATTTCAAAAATGGAAGTGGACAAGTGGGCCAGGACTGGCTGGTGGGTACCTGGACCCTCCAGCCATAGCCCTTCTGGTTGGAAGAGATCCAGCTCTTCACCCAAATCCATTTGACGTTGGAAATATCTCACTGGTCTTTGCGAAGGCAAAGGTGTAGGGTGTCGAAGAGGAGAGGGAACGGTTGGGGTGTCCTCTGGGATGGGGTGGGGGCTAAGGACAGCGGAGGGAAGGGAGACCCATGCTAGATGATGGATGTTACCTCATGTCCTTATTTCAAGCCTGTGGAGTGGGCAGTGGAGGTTATTCCTATTTTACAGATGAGTAAACACTTAGTTTGGGGGATTAAGCACCAAATGACACAGGTGTTACTAGTCAGAGCTGGGATTCAAACTAAGCTCTGATGCCTCTGGCCTTTCATTTCTCCATGGGTGGTTCTTCACTGACTTTGGATTAGAAAGGTGTCTCCAATCCAGGCCCATCCTGTTTGTAATTTAGTTTCTAAAGTGCCCTCCCAGAAGTGATCTTCTTTGAACCTGTCTTAGTCCATTTGGCCTCTCTAACAAGGTAACATAGAGTAAGTAGTTTAAACAAAAGACATTTGGCCGGGCGCGGTGGCTCACGCTTGTAATCCCAGCACTTTGGGAGGCCGAGGCGGGCGGATCACAAGGTCATGAGATCAAGACCACGGTGAAACCCCGTCTCTACTAAAAATACAAAAAATTAGCCGGGCGTGATGGCGGGCGCCTGTAGTCCCAGCTACTCGGAGAGGCTGAGGCAGGAGAATGGCGTGAACCCGGGAGGTGGAGCTTGCAGTGAGCTGAGATTGCACCACTGCACTCCAGCCTGGGCGACAGAGCGAGACTCCGTCTCGGGAAAAAACAAAAACAAAAACAGACATTTCCTCCTCATGGTTCTGGGAGCTGGGAATTCCATGGTCAGAGTATCAGGAGGTACTCACGCATCTGGGATCCCAAGTACAGCAGGAGGATCTCTTGAGACACGCACAAAAAAAAAACGTTGCCAGGCACATGGCTCACACCTATAATCCCAGCACTTCGGGAGGCTGAGGTGGGAGGATCACTTGAGACCAGGAGTTTGAGACCAGCCTGGCCAACGTGGTGAAACCCGTCTCTACTAAAAATACAAAAATTAGCTGGGCGTGGTGGCACGCACCTGTAGTCCCAGCCACTTAGGAGGCTGAGGCGAGAGGATTGCTTGATCCTGAAGGCAGAGGTTACAGTGAGCCAAGATCACGCCACTGCACTCCAGCCTGGGTGACAAAGTGAGACTCCATCTCAATTTTTTAAAAAGTACTCCTGGGTCTGTTGGCCTCTTTCCAGCCTCCCCAGGCAGCTTCTCTCCATGCTGGTCCGTATTTTCCAGCTGCCCAGAAGCACTTGTGTCCCACCATGCTGTCACCTCCTTCATAGCACACAGGTCTCTGTCCTCACGTGATGAACTCCCCTGTGTTTCAGAATGTCTCAGGAAACTTTGTGAAGGGCACTTACTCAATGTCAAGAAGTCCTTGACAAGGATATGTGGTGACAGATGGAGCTGGGGACCAGGCCCAGCCAGTGGAACCTGGTCATGCCACTCTATCTGATCAGCTATGATTTCTTTGGAAGAATCGAGGTTAGGGAGCACATGGCTGAGCACAGTCACTGTCAGAGAAAGGTCACTCTTCATCTCAGACGCTGCCTTTTTCTGAAGGCTTTTTATAGCCCACTTTTTTGGGGAGTGATTAAAGTAAGTTCTGACCTCTTTCCAGAATCATTCTAGTGCTTTGGTCTCATTTCATGGGGAGAAATTAAGATCCTTTATTGTCTGTTATCTCTGTTTTCCTCCATGGCTCATTACCCATGGCAAACTGGTGCTTTCTTGAAATCATTAATGTGTATCCTGCTAGAGTATCAATAAAGGCCTTTGGGAAGACCTTAGGGGTGGGGCCATGGTTCATTGATGTTTGAATGTTTCTTCACAGTGAAACTTGTAGGGGAAAGCAAAGGAAACGTGTTTGCTTTAGAATTTGGAGAATTTGGAGTTTGGCAGGGCAGTTCTCTAGACAGAAGTTGATTCACATCAGAAAGTGTTATTTCTTCTGGATGTCACCCTTGATGTGGCACCTTGGGAGCTGACATGCTTAGAGCAGTTGAAGCGAATGGTCTTCTCTGTGACCCAGCAACAGGGCTAAGAAGGCTACTCAGGTGCACAAGGAGAGGAACACACTAATATGTTCTGCAGCCTCCTGGCATTAGCGTGGGTGCCCATCAGGAGGAAGATGAGTAAATAATAAGTGAACCAGAACTACATGAACAACATGAAAAAAAAATCTCAAAAATATAAGGTTAGACAAAAAATGCCAAATTTTATTGTATAGTTGAAAACTATTAGGCCGGGCACAGTGGTTAACACCTGCAATCTCTGCACTTTGGGAGGCCGAGGCAGGCGGATCGCTTGAGCCCAGGAGTTCAAGACCAGCCTAAGAAACATGGTGAAACCCCATCTCTACAAAAAAATGAAAAAATTGGCCAGGCATGGTGACCCATGCCTGTGGTCCCAGCTCCTCAGGACACTGAGGTGGGAGGATCGCTTGAGCCAAAAGGTTGAAGCTGCAGTGAGCCATGATCATGCCATTGCACTCCAGCCTGGACAGCAGAGTGAGACCCTGTCTCAAAGAAAAAAAAACTAAGATTTGAAACAAACAACAGTGTTTATATATATTGTCTTTGGCTATAAACATGTAGTAAAAAATACAATGAAAAGCAAAGGAATGATGAATACCAAATTTGAGAGAGTGGTTACCTCTGGGAATGGAAGAGAAATGAGACCTGGGAGTTGTTCACAAGGAATGTCAATGATTTATCTTTTTTCTTGAAATGGTTGGTGGTTATGTGAACTTTAGAATGTTACTTATATTTTTTAGTGGTTGAAATACTTCATAATTTCAGTTTAGTGTTTTTGTTTGTTTGTTTTTTAAGGCAGGGTCTTGCTCTGTTGCCCAGGCTGAAGCGCAGTGGTACAATCACAGTTCACTGCAGCCTCGACCTCCTGGGCTCAAGTGATCCTCCCACCTCAGCCTTCTAGGTAGCTGGGACTACAGGCACATGCCACTATGCCCAGCTAATATTTTAAAAAGAAAATGTTTTTATAGAGATAGGGTCTCACTGTGTTGCCCAGGCTGGTCTCAAACTCCTGGCATCAAGTGATCCTCCCACTTCAGCCTCCCAAAATGCTGGGATTACAGGTGTGAGCTACTACACCCAGTGTAGAATTTCTTTAAAAAAAAGAGGAAGAACCGGCCAGTCATGGTGGCTTATGCCTGTAATCCCAGCACTTTGGGAGGCCAAGGCGGGTGGATCATTTGAGGTCAGGAGTTTGAGACCAGCCTGGCCAACATGGTGAAACCCTGTCTACTCGAAATACAGAAATTAGCTAGGTGGTAGTGGTGTGCACCTGTAATTCCAGCTACTCGGGAGGCTGAGGCAGGGGAATTGCTTGAGCCTGGGTTAGCCTGGCATTAGCCTGGGTGCCCATTAGGAGGATGATGAGTAAATAATAAGTGAACCAGGAGGCAGAGGTTGTGGTGAGCCAAGATGGCGTCGCTGTACTGCAGTCTGGGCGAGAGAGTCAGACCCTGTCTCAAAAAAAAAAAAACAAAAACAAAAACGAAGACCCTTTCCTAATCAGTTCAATCAACAGTTTTAATTTTCACCTGTTACTAACTGGACTCCTCTGGGGCTGATGACCATGACATCTTGCTGTTCTCCCACCTCTTGCCCAGATTCATCATGGCCACTTCATTATTCCTCAGTATTAGTACCAGTGAGAAATTAAGAGAAGGTACAAAACCCCCCGTTTTGCTACTTGATAGTCTGATGAGTGGAGAGTAGAAATAATGCACTAAAGGAAATCTTCACATTTTGAGCATATCGTTTTCATTGATTGCAGTGACAATAGCCAAGGTTAACTGAGATAAACTTGAATTTTGGTTAACCCATAAGAATCGGCCAATCCAAAGGGGCAGAAGGGAGTGATCATCCGAAAGCCCCTGTGCAAACCTTGCTCTAGGCCCTCTGTCTCCCAAGGGAGTAGCATTGATGACTTGTTCTGAAATCATTGTTCGTTTTGCATTCACAGCATGGCCGGACTCCCCTGCATCTTGCTGCCAATAAGGGCCATCTTCCTGTGGTCCAGATCTTGCTGAAGGCTGGCTGTGACCTCGATGTCCAGGATGATGTGAGTAGAAGCCATCATTCTATTAGGCTGAGTTGGCAGGGGAGGTTGTCTGGCTAGAAATCCACAAAGTGTAAGCTATGAGATGGGAGGGTAGTAGATGCTCTCCCAGCACATTTTAGCTGCATCTTGGTCTCTGTGGCGGCAAGAACTTCCTCTGGAAGACCTGCTCTGAGGCCCATTCTCAGTAGCAAGTTAGAGTTTGGGAGTGTGGGGTGGTTCTCCATCATGGTTCACTTCCTGTCTATTATTCAAGTGATCATTTCCTGTCTATTGTACAAAATTCCTCAAAGGGGATTTTTGCCTGTTTCCTGTCTCAGCATAAAGAGACACACACATGCACATCAATGAGTATGGGCAAGACTTGCTGGAAATTTGTGTCAGTGACCAAATTTACTGTTGGAGAAAAAATGGGGATTAAAAACTTAATTTCTTTCTCATCTTAATTTCTCTTGGTCAGTGAATATGACATGGAAAATGATCTATTCAAGTTGGGGAGTTGGGGGAAGACACAGATCTCATAGAATCTAAGAAAAAGGAGGCCTCCAGAAAGAGTTTACTCTGGCACCATGCTATTATTGAGACATGGCCATCAACCAACTCAGCTCTGAGTCTCTTCATTCAGGTTATCTAGAGATGGACTCTGATTGGCTCCTCTGGCATGAAGTGGCCAATCCTGAGTGAGTCAGCAGTGGCTGGGGTGGAGTCACATAGTACAGTGGGCTGCCCTATTGGGTCTTTGGAGAAGGTGGTTCTCTAAGAAAGGACCATATAAATTGTCCTCCAACAGCTATTAGGAAAAGGTCCTTTGATAATACAGTTGAAAACTATTTTTAGAAATGGTTGCAACACTAATTCATGTAGTAGAACTCTAAGAAATAAGAACTTTTATGGGGAACACAGAATGTTGGAGTGTTTGCACTTACAACCTCTTCCAAATTCACCTTTAATAACTGTAGTTACAGAGTGTGATTCAAATTTCACATCTTCAGATGTGCTACAGTGTGGTTTACTAAAGTGCTTCTAGTCTTCTTTGGGTCTGTGTATAATGTCATAAAACTTGGCAAACACACAGTAAGAAGGACAGTACTTGCAAAGAAATAACTAAATATGACTGTTTCATGCATGGGCAGAAGGCCATCCAGTGTCTTTCATAAATCTCTGGTTATATCTGGAACTTGCTGGGTCATCAAGGATGTTATTTTCAAAAAATGTTGATTTAGCTTTAAGCCATTGATTTCTACCTTGGGTCATAATACTTTTTTATTTTCTTGCACTATGGTCATCATAACATTTTCAACTATATCATATCCTTAGATGACAGGAGCAAAAATACAAGGAGAGAGAAAAGATTTTGGCCACAGAAAAGGTGGGGCATTGAGTTATTACTGGTGCAAACATGTTGGGATGCATTTAGTCTTCTCTTCGCATAATTACAGGCTTTGCTTGCCACAGTGGCAAGGCCAAAATGCCAGGCGTGCTAACCCATTCCAACTTGACACCTCTGCCTCACATCCTGGGCTCTAAGTATCACTGTGTTCTCTCGCAGCAAAAGCCTTGCTTATTTCCTAGAACTGCTGCTATTTATACCAGGCAAGGTAGGAAGTGAAACAGGCAAGAATTTTCTTAGGTAGCCAAAGTGAGACGTGTCAGCAGAAGAAAAGCCAGCTCTACTTTTAGACAGAGAGACCCCCTTTTATTTATTGAAGTTATTTTCTTGCATCTTTTCCTTGTCCTAGACAGACAATGCATATATTGCTTCTCCCAGATAAATTAAAATAAAAATAAAACAACAAGAAATAATTGGGAGTGGAGAAAGTAGAACTGACCTTCACTAGTTCTGAAGAAATGCATTTGCCAGCATATGATTCATGCCTGTTCTCTGTGTGTTTACCATGCTGTTGATGAACAGCCTTGAAATACATGCAAGAAATCAAGGAAGAAAACTCTTGATGTGTGTCCTTTAAAGAATCTAGGAGATCAGTTATTTGAAAAAATCTCAGAAGTTACCTGTCTTGGATGGTGGGTAGAAACAGAGAATGTTAATGATATGAAGAATTTACTCCTAACTTCATCATATTCTACAGATACTGATCTTTGTGGCATGGTAAGAACTGATAATTAGTTGAAGAATGACCTCCAGTGGCCTGGAGTGGGATTATTATGAATTTCAACCTGTGGAAACCAGTTCTTTAGATTATGCAACTCCAGGAGCAAATTCTTTCTTGCTTCCCGCCAATCCTGTCAACTCTCATTGGAGCGCTAATGCCATCTCTGATTGGTCAATGAGCAATCACATAGCTCCCGCCTCAGAAATAGTCCAGGATGATGTGGCCACGGTGAAAGCCATGAAAGAAGACAAAAATAAGAAAAACCACAGAGGGAGGGTTAGGAAGGACCCTAGAAGATCAGAGAGAGAAAAAGAGGTCAGCAACTTGCTTTACACACCTAACCTGTCTTGAGCTTCCTTGCAATATGTCTGCCTGTGCCACATGGAGGTGGTTCCTCTTGAAGAGGGGCACACTGCACCCTTGCATGACTGGAATTTCTTCCATGAGCATGGCCTTGGAATCTGCCAAGACTACACTCACTCTTTTTCACCATGTAGGAAAGAAAAATAACAGTATTTCAAAACAAAGATTTAGACCTTATAGGCACCAAAGCTCTTAAAATCCCAAAGTGAGAAACACTGTCTCAGAAAAACCGAGAGCTGGCAGTTCACGTACTTCACAAATGGGTCAACATGTTACAAATCGAAGTGCCAAACTGCAAGGTTGCAGGCCCTTCAAGTTTCCAGATTCCTTCTGCTTCTTGTAGTTAATCATTCAACAAATGCTTTGGGGGCAGCTCTAGTGGCTATGCTTTACTTTATGAAAGAGGCAGTCCCAACCCCACAGATGCATCTGACCTTTACTGAGGCTTGTCTTAAGGTTAATGACTTCACAGGTTGGAAGCAGCTTGGGGTGAGTGCAAAGAGCCTCGACAATTTGATTTCTGGTCCAAGCATGCTGTCCTAGGCTTATCAATAAAATGAGAGAATTAGACTTGGCACATAGTAGGGAGTCAATAAATATTCAGTCTGTAATAATATGTGAATAAATATTCACACCTGTAATCCCAGTGCTTTGGGTGGCTATGGAGGAAGGATCGCTTGAACCCAGGAGTTGGAGACCAGCCTGGGCAACATGGCAAAACTCCATCTCTACAAAAAATAAAAAAATTACCTGGGCATGGTCGCAAATGCCTGTGGTCCCAGCTACTCAGGAGGCTGAAGTGGGAAGATTGATTGAGCCTGGGAGGTGGAGGTTGCAGTGAGCTGAGATCATGCCACTGCACTCTAGCATAGGTGACAGAGTGAGACCCTGTCTCAAAATGAATGAATGTTCACCAAATAGATAATTCAGTAAACACTGTTGAGAGTGCTCTAGCTTTTCCCAGCATTTCAGAATTTCATGATTGACTTAGGTAGGTATCATATACAAGTAAGAATTACATCAAAGTAACCACTTGTATGTATTGAGGCCACATCTTGTTCTTCTCTGTGTCATTTCAAGGAGGAAATGTTTCAATGGTAAATTTTAATCTTATAGGAGGAAACAGTCCATTTGTAGATAACTGACCCTGTTTCAACTGAGGGCCTCAAGGTACTAAATTGTTTGTGTTATATTCTAGGGAAGAATAGATCCGGGATGATAACCTGAGGCAGCCATTGTTTACATGTTTTGTGTCCCTCACCTCAGAGCCTTTAATTCTCATCTTGGTGACTTGAGAAGGGCGGGTTTTTCAAAGCCTGAGAAAGTGTATTGCTCAGTCCTCCAGAAACATTCCAGCTAGTGTCAGCACAGCTAGCAGGCCAGCCAAGGGCAGCCACTTTCTGTAGGGAGAGTCCGAGCCTGGCCTGACAGCAGTGTTTATCTGACCCGGGCTCTCGGTGAGGTCTCTGTCTGAGAGGATGGCTGGAGGGGGAGCTGTGGCCTGGAGACAGGCAGGACAGCCAAAAGGTCCCCCAGAGGAAGGGGTGTGCAGGACCTGTGCCAGCAGCTTAGGACAATTTGTGTTCTCACCACAACCTCACACAAGTCATTAGATCTCCTTGAGTCTTGCTAGTCCGGAAATTTCCTCCTAAGGTGTGAACTGAAAGTTAGATTGAGCTGCTTGCATTGAGCTAGAGTTTCATAAAGGAAAATTTTCTCAAAGGAGGCAAATACAGTAGGTTAAAGCAAGTAATAAATAACTCGGTGCCATTCTGGCTCCAAAGATGCCTCAACTCCTAATTTAGAGGGCAGCCTGTGAAATATGATAAAAAACATTTGACCTAAACCAAGGCTTAGGTTAGTCTGTGCCGTATCATCCAGTGAAGGCCCTTCGTGAAATAATTTGTACAGTGAGAGTGGCTAACATGACCCATATGCTCAGGGCTTGTTGCTCGTACTTTATGAACAATACAGAGTGATAAGTTTTGTCCTGGAAAAAGGTTGTTTTTATTGGTCCAAAGAGCAACTAGAGTGTAAGTAGTTTGTGGTTATATTAAAAAGCCTGTAAGAAGTGGAAATCTAACCAAGTCAGCACTACCCTGAAAGCGTGAGCTGCAATCGCATGGTTCTTGCTAAGAAGGGCACCGTCTTTCTTAGCAGGTCAGTAATCGTCGATTGCACCAGAGGCCTATTTTGGGAAATTCCATCACCATTCTGATAGAGAAATGGGAAGTCTTGGAAATCTTAGGGAAATTTTAAAAAGTTGAGACGTGGGGCCAGGCACGGTGGCTCGTGCCTGTAATCCCAACACTTTGGGAGGTCGAGGTGGGCAGATCACTAGAGGCCAGGAGTTCAAGTCCAGCCTGGCCAACATGGTGACACCTCGTCTCTAAAAATACAAAAAAAATTAGCCGGGCATGGTGGCAAGTTCCTGTAATCCCAGCTACTCTGGAGGCTGAGGCAGAAGATTCGCTTGAACCTGGGAGGCAGAGGTTGCAGTGAGCCAAGATGGCGCCACTGCACTCCAGCCTGGGCGACAGGGCGAGACTCTGTCTCAAAACAAAAAGTTGAGACTTGGGCAGTATCTTGTATGATTACTAGTTTCCTTGTCTAGAACTACTTTCTAAGAGGTCTGAGGTAGACAGCGCAAATGGCACAGCCTACCTCCTGCAGCCACTGACCCAGCGGCCACATTCTTCTTTTAACCACGGCAAGGGTTCTCTTTGAATAAGGGGTCTGGGAAGGTGGATGAGAAGAAAACCAGCCTGAGCCTAACTGGTAACAGGAATAATAGTTTAGGATGCTGAAGGGGGAGGGTCAGTGGTGGCAATGCTGAGGAGAGTAACCTGTCCTCAGTGTCCTGACCCCCTCACTGCAGAAATTCCTTACCTTCCACAAATGAACAGTGGGAAGAGAGTCTGTGACAGGGACAGTCCTGTTACTGGGGTATTGTTTCTGCTCAGACTTCTAATAAGTAGCGGTTTTTCCTGATGCTAAAAGTTATCCATGTTAAATATAAAAAGCTGGAAAATATTAAAAAGTATAAAAAGAAAAGTTAAAAGAGAAAAATCCTTTCATGGATTTTTAAAGGGAGACTTTTTTAATTTTAAGAAAACAATTTTGAGTTTTAACTAGGATTTTTTATTGTAATAAAATATACATAGCATTAAATTTACCGTCTGAACATATTTACGTATATGGTTCAGTGGCATTAAGTACACTCACATTGTTGTGCAACCATCACCACCTCTATCTTTAGAACTTTCTTTCAGATTACATGTTTTTAATGTGCATTGTTTGTTACAGATCTGGGGAGTTTAGTAAGTAGAATCAGTATTTCGTTAAGGTTGTTTATAGGTAGCAGTGCATCCTTCTTTTAAAAAATCTGTTTTATCTTATGATGGCCTCTGTCCTCTCTTGGGCCAAGCACCAGGGACGCCCCAGAATGTTTTCTTTGCCCCTCTGGTGCTCTGCCAGGAAACTTCACAAAACTCTGACCAACCACATCATAGAATCCAACAAGGGAATGGAGGGACCCTGGGATCATCCAGGGTGACACACCTGAGGTCCAGCAGGGTGACAGGCTTCTAGCAAGCCACGCATAGTCCAGGCCTCCTGACCCCTTGTCTCGTGCTCATTGCTTTCCATCAGAACATTTCCACACTGTCCACCCATCCTCCCTTTCAAGGCTGGACCACAGGCTCAGCTTGATTTACCTCACCTTAGCTTCCTGAGGACCTGTCAGAGAGAAAGGGTGCTCTTAGAGACTTCAGAACTCTCCTGTTACAGGCTTGACCTGCTTACCTCTGGGAGTGTTTCATCCTTTACTCAACTGCAATTAGGAAGAGTCAAGTTCCCTTTGGCACCTAAAGGAGAACAACGGCCGGCAATCCCAGGAATCTGATCACAGAGAAAAGGGCTCAGAAGGCAGCATAAATCAGTGAGGATGTTGTCATGAACTCTCTGAAGAGGCTTCTTAGAAATATGCAGTGATAGCTGCAGTCCTTGGAGTCCTCAGATGAAATAGGGCAAACCCCTGCATTGCCCTTGACTAGTATAGGTCAATGAACAAATGACCCACCTGTCATCAAATCATGAGTGCTGCTAACTGGCAGAGCTGGACAGTGGTCCCCCTGCAAGCTGGAAACTCGGCAGGCAGTGGAGATTCCAGGCATTGCTGCTTTAATTGCATAGCACACACCTGCCCTCACACCCACTCTTCACACCTGTGATAGTCACATCCCCTGGATGGCAGGAGAGAGCCTGACCCTCATTCTGAGGTTGGCTCTGTGGCCGAGGGCTATTCTTGTTGTCGGCTTAAGGTCCCCCTCTTAGTTTATTAACAGAATTTCTCTGCCAGCGTGCATTG
Source organism: Nomascus leucogenys (assembly GCF_006542625.1). Classification (NCBI taxonomy): domain Eukaryota; kingdom Metazoa; phylum Chordata; class Mammalia; order Primates; family Hylobatidae; genus Nomascus; species Nomascus leucogenys. The sequence goes on from NC_044383.1 coordinate 76,011,789, forward strand.
TCTACTAACAAGACCACAAAGCCTGCCTTGCCTGTGGTAACCAAGCCCTTCTGCGAATAACCGCTCTGCTCTGTGTGGGGACGGGAAGGGGTCCTTGTGTCCAAGTGTCAAGTGAGTAGTGCAAGCAGGGGGTGCAGGGGAGCTGACTGCTGTTCCTGCCTTCGGGTCACTTTGCAGGGGGACCAGACTGCCTTGCACCGGGCCACAGTGGTGGGGAACACGGAGATCATCGCGGCGCTCATCCACGAGGGTTGTGCCCTGGACAGACAAGACAAGGTGAGTGGACACTGAGCTTCCTTACTCCCCAAGGCAAGGGAAGCCAGTGGCTCGAGGGAGCTGGAGGAGCCAGCTCTGGAAACTTTTGAGTCCTCGAGATATTGTAATTCCTGGCTTACCACTTATGATTTAACATGATTAAATCAGCCCAAAATTCCTTTGAAACACTATCTGGTATCCCAGCCAACTGTAATTTTTTTTTTTTTTTTGGAGAGAGGGTCTCACTCTGTTGCCCAAGCTGGAGTGCAATCAATGGCATGATCATAGCTCACTGCACCTGGAACTCCTGGGCTCAAGTGCTCCTCCCACCTCATCCTCCCAAAGTGCTGGCATGAGCCATTGTGCCCAGCTGCCAATTGTATTTTTTTAAATCTTTTTCCTTGTTCTATGGCACCAGTGACAACCACATAAATCTTAAATGGTAAAGAAAAAAAATCTAGAAATAAGGACCTATGTAGGCCTGGGTGGGGGTAAGGGATGTGCCCCCAGACTTTCTCTTTACTTTCTTAGATAAGTGAGCAAGTCAATTTCTTTAAACTATATTGCAGGAAAAAAAAGTAAGCTCAATTGGGCCAAACACAGTGGCTCATGCCTGTAATCCTAGCACTTTGGGAGGCTAAGGTGGGAGGATTGCTCGAGGCCAGGACTTCAAGACCAGCCTAGTCAACATAACAAACCACTGTCTCCACAAAAAATTTGAAAATTAAAAAAATATATATTAGCAAGGCGTGGTAGTGTACACAGCTGTAGTCCCAGCTACTCAGGAAGCTGAGATGGGAGGATTGCTAAGCCCAGGGGGTTGAAGCTGCAGTGAGCCATGACTGCATCACTGCATTCCAGCCTGGACGACAGAGTGAGACCTTGTCTCTTAACAAATAAATAAGATAGATAGATAGATAGCAAAATGGGCCAGCCACAGTGGCTCACGCCTGTAATCCCAACACTTTGGGAGGCCAAGGCAGGCAGATCACCTGAGGTCAGGAGTTCGAGACCAGCCTGGCTAACATGGTGAAACCCCGTTTCTACTAAAAATACAAAAAATTAGCCGGGCATGGTGGTACATGCCTGTAAACTCAGCTACTTGGGAGGCTGAGGCAGGAGAATTGCTTGAATCTGGGAGGCGGAGGTTGCAGTGAGCCGAGATCGCGCCATTGCATTCCAGCTTGGGCAACAAGAGCGAAACTGTCTCAAAAAAAAAAGCAAAATTGATTCTTTAAGGAATCCTAATGACTTCTTATATATTAACCTAATGTTTTTAAATTTTCAAACAATCTTAAAACACAAAACTTAACAGTTAAGGGCAATTTAGCCTCTGCTTACTTTTTTTTTTTTTTTTAAAGAGGCTATGCTGGGAAGAACTCTGCTTTACTTTTTAAAAATAACTTTACAGTATAATATACATACGAAAAAGTGGACAAATAAGTGTGCAGCTTGTTGAATTTCATTAGCAGAACACACCTGCGTGAGCACCCAGCTCAAGAAGCAGCTCATTGCCAGCACCCAGAAGCCCCATACCCTGTGCCCCCTGCCCCCTGCACCCCCCTTTCCTTTGGCTTCCTCCTTCTGCAGCCAGTCCCACTGCCCGGGCCACACACCGCCAATACAGTTCCCAGCAACCACCCCATCCCCTGGCCTTTGAGACCCTAGACTTCCCCTTGTGGAGGTCAGCTGTGTTAGGCCTTTATCTTTAGCTGTTTCCAGGGGCATGGATGTGGTTGAGTTAAAGCTGAAGCCAGAGCCTGGAGGTAATTGGAGAATGCACCTGCGCCGACCCCTGCTGATTGCCCCGCACCCTTCCTTCTCCAGGCTCCTCCCTCCCTGGAACACCTGCCTTCCCGCCCCCACCCCACTCAATTCATTGCACTTAATGATATTTCTTTGTTTAAAATAGTAAGCTAAGCAAATATGAGCTATGTTCATTAAATGACTTTTATTTAAAAGCAACACATTAGGCCGGGCGCGGTGGCTCACACCTGTAATCCCAGCACTGTGGGAAGCCAAGTGGATCACTTGAGGTCAGGAGTTCAAGACTAGCCTAGCCAACATAGTGAAACCCTGTCTCTACTAAAAATACAAAAATCAGCAAGGCATAGTGGTGCATGCCTGTGATTCCAGCTACTTGGGAGGCTAAGGCAGGAGAATCGCTTGAACTCCGGAGGCAGAGGTGGCAGTGAGCTGAGATCACACCACTGCACTCCACTCTAGGTGACAGAACGAGACTGTCTCAAAAAATAACAGCCACACATTGAGGATACTTGTTTGTTTTATTTCCAAATCACTGTTTCCTCAGTCCCTGTTCATTATTTGTTTGGGGCCCTGAGGCTTTTAAATTAAGGTGGGTGAGATTAAGTTTCAGTGAAAAAAAGTTGGGGAATCTGTCAGGCCCCTGAATCTTATGAAGCTGGCCTCTTCCTTTGCCTGACCTTTGCAGGGTTCTCTCTGATGCCAGGAGCAGAGCAGACTCTAAGGGTGGTGGAGGTGGGAAGAAATAGACGGCATGCTATCTTGATGATGTTTTCTGTTAAGCGAGAGCTGTGGATGGGGCCTGGAGCCTTTCTCAGCTCGGGTTCCTAGAGAGACTTAACCTCTAATGCCTTTTGAACAATCATCCATGGTTCGTCATGGATTCATTTCTCTTCTGTGCATCTAGAATGGTTCTTATTATGTATCATTTCTGGGATAATGGAGAAACTGACCACTCAAATCATCTTCTGTAGTCTGTGGCTCAGATGAGAAAGTCCAATTGAGAAAGGCCCTCCGGTGTTCCGTAAAAATCCACTGTGATGTATTGATCATAACGAGAAGAATTAGGTCTTGGGTAATGTGCCTTTCCCACCTGTGTGTCTTCCTTAGGATGGGAATACAGCCTTGCATGAAGCATCCTGGCATGGTTTCAGCCAGTCAGCCAAGCTGCTCGTTAAAGCAGGAGCCAACGTGCTTGCCAAGAACAAGGTGAGGCCTGGCAGGTGCTAGAATGCCTCATTCACAGGTGAGGATGGCTGTGAGTTTCTCCCCCTGTGGGAGCCTTCTTCCAGTGAGAAGAGTGAGAGCCCAGAGGGGCACGAGGAACCTGAAGGTCCATTCGACCCAGAAGTTTCATTTGCAGAAAAGGCTAGAAGCTGATTGATATTCCAGGTCAGGAGCAAGCCCACCAACAGTGCCAAAACCCTGCTCATGTGAGAGGCCCCTGACTGCTGCTGGGAATCTACATGCGATTACTGTCCCATAGTTTTTTTGTATTCAAAAAATACAGCAATGGAGTTGGCATTAAAAAATATCAGCAAAAGAACTTTAAAATGCTAATACCCAAAATTAGTAAAGTGGGCTCCCTTAGATGCTGCTGGGAAAGTGTGATACGAACAGCCACCTTTGGGAGACTATTTGGCAAAACAAATCAGGAGTCTTAAAAATGGTCCTTTTTTGGCCTGGCATGGTGGCTCACACCTGTAATCACAGCACTTTGGGTGGCCGAGGTAGGTGGATCACCTGAGGTCAAGAGTTTGAGACCAGCCTGGCCAACATGGTGAAACCCCATCTCTAATAAAAATACAAAAATTATCCAGGAATGGTGGCTCATGCCTGTAGTCCCAGTTACTTGGGAGGCTGAGGCAGGAGAATCGCTTGAACCTAGGAAGCAGAGGTTACAGTGAGCCAAGATTGCACCACTGCACTCCAGCCTGGGCACAGAGTGAGAGACTGTCGCAGCGGCAGGTGGCGGCAGGGGGAGGTCCTTTTTTAGCCAGGTGCAGTGGCTTATGCCTGTAATCCCAAACTTTTAGGAGGCTGAGGCAGGCGGATCACTTGAGACCAGGCATTCAAGACCAGCCTGGCCAACATGGTGAAACCCTGTTTCTACTAAAAATACAAAAAAGTAGCTGGTTATGGTGGTGCATGCCTGTCATTCCAGCTACCCGGGAGGCTGAGGCACAAGAATCGCTTGAACCTGGTAGGTGGAGGTTGCAGTGAGCTGAGTTCACGCCGCTGTACTCCAGCTTGGGTGACAGAGTGAGACCCGGTCTCAAAAAAAAAAAGGTCCTTTTTACTTGGTACCTACCTTTCTTGGACTCCATCCTAAAAAGGTAATAAAACCTGCTATTGAAATGAAATATGGAAAAGAAAAAAGAGCAATAAAACCAGTAAAATTTTACTGACAAAGATGTTCATGACAGCAGTAGTTATATTTTTTAAATATGGGGAGGGAGACTTAGAATTATGGTTCATTCATACAGTGGAGTATAATTAATATTAAAATTGTAGTTTTGAAAATAATGCTTTCCATTGTTAAGGAACCTGACAGATATAAGATCGTATATAGTACATGTCCCAGTGCTTAATATAAATTTGTATATTTAAAAATTTAAGCACAGAAGAATATCATCAGAATATTAACAGTGGTTATCTCTAGGAATTGAGGCTAAGATTGATTTTTATTTTTGTGCCTTTCCCAGATTTTCCAAAATGAACCCATTATTTCTTTTACAATTGGGAGAAGAGACTTTTTTTTTTTTTTTTTTGATAGAGAATCTTGCTCTGTCACCCAGGCTGGAGTGCAATGGCACACTCTCGGCTTATTGCAACCTCTGCTTCCTGAGTTCAAGCGATTCTCCTGCCTCAGCCTCCTAAGTAGCTGGGCATGTGCCCCCACACCCGGCTAATTTTTCTATTTTTAGTAGAGATGGGGTTTCACCATGTTGGCCAGGCTGGTCTGGAACTCCTGACTTCGTGATCCGCCCGCCTCGGCCTCCCAAAGTGTTGGGATTACGAGCGTGAGCCACTGTGCCTGTGCCAAGAGATATATTTTATTTCAAAAATAAAAAAGCATGATCAGTACTCTGGAGATATTTGCAGTTGAGGTAAGAAGGGTTATAAAAGGGCTTACCCTCTTTTCTTTCCCTGGATGGCCAGATCGGGTCTGTAGCAGGAGCCTGAGAATTTCCCACAATGCACTGCCACATCACAGGGTGGTAGCTTCAGCTAATAGTGGTAGGATAATGAATCAGGTGGGCTAGAATGGGGTTCTGGGTGGCAGTAGCCTGGGGACCATGGGCAGCAGTAAGTACCCTCCCTGATACACACACACACACACACACACACACACACACACACACACTATATATATATGTACAATTTCATGGCCAAGTCAAATCTGAAACAATAGTATCTCTAGCTTATGACACACACATATCTACATACAAGATCTTCAACAGCAATGCCAGGCAAATCAACCTATAGCAATATATCCCATCAATGAAGTGACTTCTCCAGACCTTTCATGCTGCAGGAAATAGAAATGACAGCCTGAAACTCCTTTGTGAAGGTAATCCTTATGGGAGCAAGAGAACCCACCTCAGTGGCTTTGCTCTCCGGTGAAATCTCCTGGCTCTCACTACCTTTCCATTGGTTTATTAGAGAGCATAGTTAAGCAAGCCATGCCTTCCTCATTTTCATCCGTCTCCCCTCTCCAGTCCCTCATTACATCTTAGGACATCTTCAAGTCTCACACCTGTTCCTTTTTCCATGCTCATTCTTAAGCATGCCCTGGATTATTTCAGAAGCCTCAAGCAGATTGGCGGGCTCAAGTCTAGTCCCTCCTTTCATCCTGCTCTTCCTCTGCTCAGCGACCTTCCCATAAAGCTCCTGCCCGACACTGTCTATAAGCCTCTCTCAGCCCACCTCTGGAGTTCCTCCTGGCTCCTTTCCCTGGAGCGCCTCCTGTGCCCTCAGAGTGGGGCTCACTGGCTTGCTTCTCATTCCTGCCTATAGACCTCCAACCTGGCCCCAGGCCCTCTCCCTCCCCGAAGACCCGCCAGGCTGCTTCTGCAACTCTCCCTCGGCATGCAAAGCATGCAGCTTTGTGCTGTCGTTTCCTAGTTCATGTTTTTCATGGTTCTCTCATGGATCAAAAGCTTGAGGGAGAGCAGCAAGCTACGTACGGTAATATCGCCGGTAGTGCCTGGCTCACTGCTCAGGAGGCGGGTGGCTGCCCATTTCTTCAAAATGCACATAGTCTGGAACAGGAGTTGATGGTGTGTAATCACTTTTTTTTTTTCTTTTTGAGACAGAGTTTCACTCTTGTTGCCCAGGCTGGAGTGCAATGGCTCAATCTCGGCTCACTGCAACCTCCACCTCCCGGGTTCAAGTGATTCTCCTGCCTCACCCTCCTGAGGTAGCTGGGATTACAGGCACCTGCCATCATGCTCAGCTAATTTTTGTATTTTTAGTAGAGACAGAGTTTCACCATGTTGGCCAGACTGGTTTTGAAATCCTGACCTCAGGTGATCCACTCACCTCGGCCTCCCAAAGTGCTGAGATTACAGGAGTGAGCCACCGAACCCGGCCTGTAATCATGTTTTTTTTTTGGTTTGTTTGTTTTGTTTGTTTTGAGACAGAGTCTCACTCTGTTGCCAGGCTGGAGTGTGATCTCGGCTTACTGCAACCTCTGCCTCCCAGGGTCAAGCTATTCCCCTGCCTCAGCCTCCCGAGTAGCTGAGACTACAGGCACGCACCACCATGCCCAGCTAATTTTTGTATTTTTAGTAGAGACGAGGTTTCACCATGTTGGCCGGGGTGGTCTTGATCTCTTGACCTCGTGATCCACCCACCTTGGCCTCCCAAGGTGATGGATTACAGGTGTGAACCACTGCACCCAGCCCACAAATTCTTTCTGTGTAGATAAAATGGCTTCAGAAGGACAGGTCAGGAAACTCATGGGTCCCAGAGGGAGGGACATTTTGTACCAGCCATAGTCCGTAGAAAGATCCTTCTTATTCAGCAAATATAGCAGCTCCTGTCTGGGAAATCAGTACTCACTACTCAGGGTGGGGAAAAACACCTGCTACGTATATATCTACCCTAGGTCACATTTTCTAATGTCAGGTTTTGAGATATAGGTATGAAGTCACGCTGTTCTATGAGTTTTGACAAATGTATACGGTTGTGTCACAACCACCATAAGATATAGAATGCTTCCATTGCCCCTTAAAGTTCCTTTGCACCCTCTGGTGGCAGGCCCCCAGTTACCCTCTCCCAGCCCCGGGCAACCATGGATCTGTTTTGCTTGTTCACAAAGGTCATATAAATGGAATCATACAGTATGCGGCCTTCTGTGTGTGGCTTCTTAAACTCAGCGTAATGTTTTTGAGATTCCTCCTTGTCGTTACATGGAGGAATGGTTCATGCCTCTTTATTGCTGAGGAGTATTCCATTGTGTGGATCTACCACAATTTGTTTATCCAAACCTCTGGTTTTTAATTTTCTTGATGCAAATGCTTTTCCACATCATTGATATTTCCTTATTGGCACTATAAGCTTTGGTATCATCTATTTCTAGAGGCATCAGATTTCTTTCATTTCACTCATTTATTCAACACGTATTTAGTGGTTGCCATGAAGCCCATAACTTGCAGACAACTTGAGAGTAGAGTTTTTAAAACCTGGGCAGACCCCTTGTTGCTGAGAACTAAACTAGCAGTGGTTCTCCACCTGGCTGCATGTTAGACCCTCCTGGGGAACTGTAAACAAACGAAAAAGGAAAAAACAAAACTTAAAAAAAACAAAACCCTGAAGACCAGGCCTGGGGTGACGGACTGTCCCAGTTTGCCCTGGGCTAAAGGGTTTCCCGGAATGTGGGACTTTCAGTACTAAAATGGGGATGCTGGATACCCACCCCCAAGGCCACGTAAATCAGAGTCCCTAGAACGGTTGTGGCTGTGCACAGGGCTGGTTTGAAAGCTTCCCCAGGTGATTCTAGTGTGCACCCAAGGGTTGAGAACCAGCCAGCCTGCTAGAACCTCAGGCCCGTAATCCTCCCTGTGCCTGGAGGTAAAAGTGAGATAAAAGGTCCACCAGGGCTGGTTGGAACTAAGGTGAAGAGAAGGGGGATAAGTAAACTGGCCGCATCCAGTATTCCTCTATTTTCTTTTTTAACTCATTTCTCTTTTTAAAAGATCAGGAATCTGATATCCTGGAGTATTGGCAGCTAGTACTGTGAGATCCAGAGGGGTGTGAACTAGGTGAGGGAGAAGCAATGAGCAGGCAGTGTAATGCTCTGAGCCCACGCACCTGCAAGCCTGACCCAGCATTTAAGCTCAGCAGAACCAACGCGGAGCGTCTGTGTTTAACCTCCTGAGTGCTTGCAGGCTCTTGGATGACACAGTGTCACCTATCACATGGCCTTGTTTTCTTGTTACTTTTCTAGGGGTTATCAGCGGCCTCACATGCCCTACTCCCATAGACTCAAAAGTTCTGTTCATGTCCTGCAATTTTTTCCTGCAGTATTGCTGTGGACCTTATTCTGACCCTTAGTTGTCATTGTGATGTGGTGTGTTGAGGTTCTCAAAAACAAGAAGGACCCAAAAAGCAAGAGGGTCTCAATCCGTGTCCTAAGTGATAGATGCAACTGTACTGCCTGAAAGGCGGGGCCAGGTGTCCATAGTTAAAATTTTGGTGTTTCAAGAAAAATACAAGAATGGGTGACTTGAAAAAGGCTTACAAGTTAAATCTCAGTTGCATTAGCCTGCCCTTCCAGGAAGTGGCTAGTTTTACCTTTTTTAGCCCACCGTTGGCAGGGATTGTAACCACAGCTATTGCCCATGTGGGGCAGGAAGTCATCTGACAGGAATTGAGTGCTGTGCATGTGTCCAGCATTATGTGTTAAGAAAACGCCTTCTTAGACACTCTGAATCAATCCCCATAGTTTTAGGATGTGGGGGTCATGCTCCATTTCCCAGGTAAGGAATTTGAGCATTTGAAGAGGCTGGCTTTTAATTAGTAAGTTGCAGAGCCAGGACTTGGAACCAAGGTTTTATGACAAATAGGACTCTTCTGCCTGTTCAGACTCCAAATTAAATGTTCTTACCTCTGAAGCATCCCCACCAAAACCATCGGGCAAGAGGCAGAGAATGTGAGCGTTGCCTTTTCCCCTGAGTAAGTACTGCCCCTCTGCAAGGCATGCAAGTCTGTGCGGAAGCATGTTGCTAATGTATCCTCCTTCTCTCTGCCTCTCTCCAAGGCGGGGAACACAGCTCTGCACCTGGCCTGCCAGAACAGCCACTCCCAGAGCACGCGTGTCCTCCTGCTGGCCGGGTCCCGCGCTGACCTCAAAAATAATGTGGGTGAACAAAACCAGATTCTCATGCTCTTTCTTGTGTCACTTCAGAAAATAACTTCATGAGCATACTTGAACCTTAACATCTAGAAATTAAAATGTAAAAAGTATTTGGGGACTATCTCTAAAGTGTTCTTTTTTTGGCAATTTTCTAAGGGATCATTCAGGCACGTGAGAAGAGGAATCAAAAGACTTGGAAATACTACTTTTCTCCCATCCTTTTCCCTTCATGCGTCATCTTTGGTTTATTATTTCGTACAGCACGTGTCTGGCCAGTTACAGACTAGGAAACCAGTTAATGTTTTAAGAAAGTCTACCCACATAGAGTGTTGAGTGTTGTACTATTATCAGCAAATATGAACTGGTGCCATTTACAGGGGAGGTCCTCTGATGCCCCATGCCCAGCATCTACAGTGAGCAGGTCCTACTGATGACTGAGGCGTCCTTGGGATGAGCTGACCGGAAAGGTCACATGGGTATCGCTTCTTCACAAAGAAGCTGTATTTCCTTTATAAATCCCTTGCCTTAGCCACGTTGGCTAAATAAATAAATAAATAAATAAATCTGAGGCTTCTTTCTACAGTGTCCTCAGGTGAGGGTCTCCCTGTTTGGGGTAGACTCATCTAATGCTCTGAACCTCAGCTTTGAGCTTGGTTCCGTCTTAATGCAGGGGAGAAAAGTATGCCGAGTGGCCAGCGTTCTCCAGACAGAGCTAGAATGGAAATGGCAAGAAAACACTGCAGGCAGCTTTTTGTCTCCAGTTCTTTATTGTCTTTCTGGGAACAGGGTTCTGCCTGTTGCGCTTACTGAGCATCCTGCCCCTGAGTTTTTCTTCATACCCTTTTATTGCTCCCAGTGATTGCTTCCTTATCAGCTCCCCTACTACATAGCTCCATATAGGATATGGGGTCTAACTGAAGTGGGATGCTCCTTGAACTTCAGGGGGTACGTGTAATCTTAAGATTTGACAACCGACCTGCTTCCCTGTCCTTTCATCCATGAGGGATCTATGCTGGGAAGGGCTCATTTCCAAAGCAATGCTGTTGGTCTTAAGTCAGTGTACTACTGACCTTTTGGGTTGTAGGGAGGCTAGGGTCCCTGGATCCTCCTCAAGCACAGGTAAGCAGAGCCTGCCTTAGCTCTTGCAAAGGTCTCATGGGGAGCAGACGTCTAGTTTCATAAACGTGAAAGCAGTGATTCTGTGACCACGTGGTTGTTCTGCACAGGCAGAAAGGGAGCAGGGCTGCCCACAGCAGCAAAGAATGGCAAGCCTTTGGGTGGAGCATCTATGTTAAAAGAGCTGCTTATGATTCCCTAAAGAGTATATGATAGTCTGCTAGCTTTTAAGTAACATTTTCTTTCTACTTTTCTCTATTTGTTTTGTAACTGCTCAGATTGTGCTTAGAGTTTGATTTTTGTCCGCAGGCAGGAGACACCTGTTTGCACGTTGCTGCGCGCTATAATCACTTGTCCATCATTAGACTCCTCCTCAGTGCTTTCTGTTCTGTCCATGAAAAGAACCAGGTCAGTGCATGTATCCTCTTCATGGCTGCCAGCACCCTTCCCACAAGGCTACTGGACAGGTGTGTTAGTGCAAACGGGAGCAGAGACATGCTGCCATGTCACCTATCTGGGACTCAGCCAGCAGTGGGCTTTGCATGGGTGTCACACTGAGTTCTAGTGGCCCTGGCTTATCTGGCCTTCTAGAGAAAGTGTGCCCTTATAATTCCCATGCATATCACCACATTTGCATATTGAACATTTTCTGGAGATCCTGGGGCAGGCTTTGTTTTTTAAATGTGATTTTAAAAAGAAAACCCACAAGGAAGAACGTGATTTAGTAAAGAAGCAAGGGAGGCCGGGTGCAGCGGCTCACATCCCAGTACTTTGGGAAGCCAAGGCAGAAAGATCACTTGAGGCTAGGAGTTCAAGACCAGCCTGGGCAACATAGCAAGACCCTGTCTCTACAAAAAATTTTTTTAAAAATTTGGCCGGCCGTGGTGGCTCATGCCTGTAATCCCAGCACTTTGGGAGGCTAAGGTGGGCGGATCACTTTGAGCTCAGGAGTTCAAGACTGGCCTGGCCAACATGGTGAAACCCTGTCTTTACCAAAAATACAAAAATTAACCGGGCGTGGTGGCATGCACCTGTAATCTCAGCTACTCAGGAAGCTGAGGCAGGAGAATTGCCTGAACCCAGGAGGCAGAGGTTGCAGTGAGCTGAGATCATGCCACTATACTACAACCTGGGCAACAGAGGAAGACTACATCTCAAAATAAATAAATAATAATTAAATTAAAAAATAAAAATTAGGCAGAGTGGCATGTGCCTGTAGTTGCAGCTACTCAGGAGGCTGAGGCAGGAGGACTGTTTGAGCCTAGGAGTTTGAAGCTATGGTGAGCCATGATCTTGCACTGCACACCAGTCTGGGCAACAGAATGAGACCCCATCTCTTTAAAGGAAAAAAAAAAAAAAAACCACCAAGCAAGCATGGGAATAAGTCTTATAACTCTCTAAGTTCTGTTCCTTGCACTGCCACTTACTTACACTTGAGCTGATAGTCGTTCATTTCCATAAAATTGGGCACATGATGTAGAGAGTGCCATGCAATGGGGTTTTGAAATAAAGCTGTGAATATTATCGTCTTCCTTAGAAATGTGCACGATTTCCAGCAGTCATTGGATTTGAAAATTAGATTGTCTTAGTATTTATTGATACCTGTGTGGTACATTGTTTGGCTTTTCTTTGTTGGAGTGCATAAATCTTAACTAAAAAAAAAAAATTAGATTGTGGTGTAGATGAAAAATACCATGGAACGGTGGTTTCTGACCCTGGCTGCATATGAGGATCAACAGGGAAATTAAAAATACTGTTCCTGGATCCCACCCCAGTTGAAAGAGTCAGAACCTCTGGGGGTGAGGTCCAGGCAATGGTGTTTTAAAAAGCTCTCTGAGTATACAGCCACTGACCTAATCAAGTAGCTAAGTCTGTCATTCCACGGCCTCCCCAGTGGGGTGCTAGGTCATCAGGTGACCTCTGCATAGCCCCCACCAACCAGTGCCTTTCAACCTTGGCAGCGTGTCATGGCACTTGAGAGCTTTAAAAAGTCCCCCTGCCCAGCCCACATGGCAGACCAATGAATTCAGAATCTCTGGGAGTGGGACCCAGGCATCATCATTTTTTAAAGCTCTGAAGCTTATTCCAATATTCAGCCATGGGAAAAGCACTGTGCAGAGCTTCCCTTCAGTACACATAGCTAAGTGACTGAGAAACGAAATAAAAATTTTCCCACCCCTCACAAAGATGGCTGTATTTTCATGCTACCCAGGAAAAAAGTATCAGGCGCTTTGCCTGATCACCTGACAGGAGAAAGAATGAATTGTTTCACTTCTCCTATATTTGTCTGGTTTATTTATATCATTGTGTTTGGAAAATGACAGCATTTGCATTTGGAATTGGCCCACTAAGCTGCAGTTGTCCTTATCCTCCTTTCATAGTTGATTTTGTGAAAGCATATTTCTTGTATAAAGATAATATGAACATTTATTTATAGGCTATCTGTAAGATGTAGAAAACAGTTGGTCTTGAGTGAACACTGGTTCTTGGTGTTTCCACCCGCACAAAGCATATCCTGAGCCTGCAGATGGATTGAGTCCCAGTGGCCCCTTCAGATCTACCCGCTGTAGCTGCAGGCTGGCCTGTCACCTCTCCAGTGCTTGCAGAAGTAGCCCTCTTCACAGCTTCTCCTGCTCAATCCAGCACTCAGACACCAAGCAGTTTTCTGACCTCTGACCTCCCTGGGTAAAAGAACAGGCCAAAAGTGGAATGACTAGCCTGCCTGCCCCAGGCCTCCTGCCTGTCCTCCTGTCTTCGTGAGGCTTCAGGTCCCACCATTCTCAACAACCCCAGGCCAGCATTACTTTGCCCCTGCGTTTAATCCTGCTGCATGATTTCAGGTATCCCCACTCAGAAAGAAAGGTGATATGGTGCCGAGGTCACTTAGTTCCAAGGTCTCTTTAAGTAGAGCCTCATAACACTTTAACAAAGGGCCCCATTTCAGTCTCAGGCAAATCTCAGTTTGACTTTGAAGAGCCACACCTAGGCCAGGTAATGAAAAGCTGGGGGTTGTAGGCCATGAGCAGATGAGGTTTAGCAGGCCTTCTAATCACTTCCAGGCTGGAGACACAGCACTTCACGTTGCTGCTGCCCTAAATCACAAGAAGGTGGCCAAAATCTTACTGGAAGCCGGAGCAGATACAACCATTGTTAACAATGTAAGTTGAGTTGCAACATTGCTTTCTAAAGTGGTTCCCACCCCTTTCCAGAATGGGATGTGTACTAAACTCCTGCAGACCCCCAGGCCCAGCACACTCTGGAAGAGGGGAGATCTCTGCCGGAACCACAGCCCCCGGGGCCATTGGGGTGGACTTGAAGGGGACCCCTGCTGTGAGCAGCTCCAGGAGTTGACAAGCCTTGGGGCCTGCTTTTAGCTGCCTAACTGCAGTGAACACACCCTGGCATGAAAAAGAACTCAGGGATGTCCAGTTAAACTGACAAGTGGATGTTACCCAAAGTGAGTTCCAAGCTGTAAATGCATGTGGTGCTCAGAAAAATGGCCACATGGCCCTCAGATTAGTCAGCTTCAAAATTCTAAAGCAACTCCTTTCTCTTCCACTTCGCCTGACCTCACTGTTTCCCTTTCCCCCTCCCCCTCTCACTGTGTGTCCTGCAGATCCTAGAGCAGGCACCAGCTCAGGTGCGCTTTCTTCTTTGAGGCTGTCCTGCGGTCTCTGCCCCTCTAAATGGTTCAGCAGGGGCCTGGAGGGTGCAACAGCTGCTGTGTGGAGGTTTTTTTGAGGGGTGTGGTCTGGGACTGCTGAAGCTGGCACAAGGCTCTTCAGCTTCCTTGGCTCCTGTATCTAGCTCCCCTCTTCCTCCTCCTGCCTTCTGTTAGTTCTACAACCAGTACTGGGGGCGCAGTTACCTCTTCCATGATGCCTTGAATATCTTCCTTTTGCTATCAACTCCTGGGTTTTGGCTTCATCTCCTGAGAACCTACATTATGGCCATAACTCGTAATTGCTTTTCATATTCAGCTTCCTGAATCTCTCTGGCCAGCCCTGATCTGCCCCTCTGGCGTCTTCCCACTGTTTTCCAGTGAAGATTAATCACTGGGCTGGGCCTCAGGTCCTCTGTGGTGTTTCCCCAGCTGAAACATTCCCCCTGGATGCTCTCTGACTGCTACCTTCCCTCCCCTCTTTGCAGGGAAGCACTCCTTGGTGGGTGGTGCCCAGGCCTTGGCCTCCTAAAGCACTTCTTGCCCCCTTGGTCTGCCCTTGCCCTCTGGTGTCATATATTTTACTCAGCGTGTCCTCCAGTGTGACCCACCTCCCTCACTGGAGGGTCTGAGGCTGATGACCAGGGCCACATCACATAGGTGGCCATGTTTTGCCACGTAGGTGCTGGGTGTGACGGGGCGTGGAACTGCCTGTTCCTGGCCAGAGCTGTGCCAGCTGGGCTATGTGCATGTGGGATCAGTGGCCCTTTCTCACCTGTCCTACTCTGCCTCTCCTCAGGCAGGCCAGACTCCGCTGGAGACTGCCCGCTACCACAATAACCCGGAAGTTGCTCTTCTCCTTACTAAAGCTCCCCAGGTAGGATTTACTGCCCTTTCCATGGTACTGATTATGCGGGGCTACAAAGTTGTTGGGACTCCTGGTTGCAATCTACTGAAGCCACTTCAAACTAACTTAAATATGGAATGTAAGCAGGCAGTGGAGGTATAGGCATGCATGGGGGCCCAGGATGACGGGAGTCAAAGGCTTCAAGTCCAGCTCTTCATGTTCATACCTGGGCCGCCTCATCTTCCCCCTGTGGCTGGCTGTTGGTCACGGCCAGCTGCCTGGGTCATAATTTCCCAGCTACTAAGCCAAGGAAGAAGTTCCAGTTTAAGACATTGCAGGAGAAGGGCCATGATTGCAGAGTTTAAGCCAATGCCCATCCCTGAAGAAGTGGGACAGGGACTTTAAGAAGAGAAGGGGCATTCCCCAGAGAAAGGCAGGAGGGAGGGGACCATTCTGGGCAGATAGTCGCCTGCCAGAGATAGTTAAGTACAGTCTAGTTTTCTTTCCTCGTTTACTGACTAATGGTATTTTGACCATCATTTAATTTTTTTTTTAAAATGGTGGCTGATACTTTAGTTGAGGTTGACATTATCTAAGTAACAATAAAGAAATGTAATAATAATTTATAAGCTGTTCGTAATTCTAGCCCCCTGAAACAACTGTTTTTGTTTCATCCACAAAATAGATGAAACAGACACATAATTTTTACATAATTGTGCTTACGATGTATATACCCTTTTGTATTTCTTCCTTTTATCCTATTATAAAACAATGTTCTGCAGTCTTCATAATTATTCATTATAATGGAGGCATAATATTATTTTTGTTGCTATTAATAGTTTATTAAGCGATTTCCTTAATGTTGGACATTTAGGTTATTTCCAGATTGGCACTATTGTGTATTACATTATAGCAAACACTGATTGGCTGTCCATCTTATTCTGCAAGAAGAAGATAAAGTCTCAGGGAGTCAAAGGAAGATTTTGAACACAACCCTGCTATAAAATAACCCGACACCAGCCCAGGGTTTGGGATGGCCTTTATTTCATTTAAGTTTTTAAAACATGCCTAATATGACTAGTAGTTTCTGGAAATGGTTAAGATTTGTGTCTTTTGCAAAATTGATCACCCTCTTGTGCATGGAGCTGGTCCTTCTCAGTGGTCTCTGGAAGGCCACAGCTCCCGACAAAAGGAAGTCAGTAGGAAAAGCTGCGGGGTTTCCACCGCTAGCAGCTTTTATCGTAAGTGGAATCACATCCATGAATCCTGATAGAAAAATGCTAGAATCTCATAGATCTAAAAGTGTGAAGTGCTGTATAAACGTCAGAGTCCATCACATTTTTCTGGCAATTTCAGTATGTAGTAATTTAATGGACAGCCAGCCCCACCCTCAGCCATACAAAGATCATCAAGTCTTACAGGGTTGGAGGGTTCCCCAGGCATAGAAAGATTGACGGATCTTTTGTCATTTGTCTTCCAGAGCCCAAGGATCTTCACTTACAGGGAAAAGAGCCTTACCGTGGACCATTTCCCTGTGCAGTTCTTTTTTGTTTCCACTTAAAACAAAAAAAGACTTAAGTTTCTCCATGCTTACATCGAATAACAAGTTGGATGGCATGCTGTGAAAGTTTATTTTATGCATAATTGTATATGCTGAGGCTTTTTCTCAACACAAGCAAGGAACTTTAGGCATAAGATGTTATGCATACTGTTCTCTTGATCTGTGGTTACAGAAATATCATTAGTGTTTGCTTTGCCTGAAAAGAGAAATCCCCTTGCCTTAGGCCCATAGTTGGACATGGATTTTAAATGGGCCACAGCAGTACTAAGAGGATACTATTATTTATTTATTTATTTAAGACAGAGTCTCGCTATGTCACTCAGGCTAAAGTACAGTAGCGCAGTCTCAGCTCACTGCAACCTCCATCTCTGGGGTTCAAGCGATTCTCCTGCCTCAGCCTCCTGAGTAGCTGGGATTATAGGTGCCTGCCACCACACCCAGCTGATTTTTGTATTTTTAGTAGAGACGGGATTTCACCGTGTTGGCCAGGCTGGTCTCGAACTCCTGACCTCAGGTGATCCACCCACCTTGGCCTCCCAAAGTGCTGGGATTACAGACGTGAGCTACCATGCCCAGCCATAGGATACTACTTTTGGAGGCCTCAAGGTCAATATTCCCTCACTTCTGTGGACTGGAAAAGATTAATGACATCCTATTTGGTAGATGGTCTGGTTTGCTGAGAAAGGCTGGAAGCCATGCAAAGTTATTTTCACTGACTAATGATATGGTGAATGGAGGGAATTTTGCTGATTATTATTTTGGGTTTGGGCAACCTCTGAGTGTCACTTGTCATTTTGATTGGTGTGGTTCGCAGATGCTCTGAAAGTAAATTTTAGGCTGATTCGGGTGCTGTATTAAGAGTCCATACATCAGGTGAGCGATGGGTATAGTCACTTTCTTTCACCATACTTGATTTCCTGGTGAATCTGAATTTAGCTTTAGAAATGACTTGGGGAAGTTGTTCTCAGACTTCTTGGTCTAAGGACTCTTTTACATTTTTAACTATTATGGACCAGAGATTGAAGGCTTCCATCAACTCAAAGATCTGTATTCTGTTAAACACCCTCTGCCAATTAAGCCTCCTGAAGACAGGTAGGGAAGCACCTGACAGTGACTGACAGTCCACTGCATGCCAGCCACCTATTTTTTCTTGGTGAATCCCAACGACTCCCCGTTTTTCTTTCTTTTTCTTTTATAAAAATAAAGACGAAGCCAGGTGCGGTGGCTCATGCCTGTAATCCCAGCACTTTGGGAGCCCAAATGGGCAGATCATGAAGTCAGGAGATCAAAACCATCCTAGCTAGCACGGTGAAACCCTGTCTCTACTAAAAATACAAAAACAAATTTAGCCAGGCATGGTGGCGGACGCTTGTAGTCCCAGTTACTTGGGAGTCTTAGGCAGGAGAATGGCGTGAACCTAGGAGGTGGAGCTTGCAGTGAGCCGAGATCATGCCACTGCACTCCAGCCTGGGCCACAGAGTGAGACTCTGTCTCAAAAAAATAATAATAAAATAAAGACAAGGCCTTGCTTTGTCTGCCAGGCTGCTCGTAAACTCCTGACCTCAAGCAGTCCTCCCACTTTGGCCTCCCAAAGTGTTGGGATTATAGGCATGAGCCACTGCGCCTGACCCGTTTTTACATTTGAGAAGACAGAGCACAGAGAGGTCAAATCACTTGCCCAAAGACCCTATAGCCAGCAGCTACTGGGTTCAAACTGAGATCTGTTCTGACCCACATATGTTTTTCTGTGTCCATTCTGTCACTCTGCACTGTAAGAGGCAGAGTAAAAGCTTCCTTTTGGGGAAGAGATAACTGTCCCGTGGTTGGTACTATGGCTCATAGATACACCTTAATAATATTTTGAATCAAATTGATGTGACTTGGACACAGTTTGGCCAAGGGAACATCTGCTGGGCTAGCTCAGGTCCAGTGTACCAAGATGGAGAGTGAGACTGTGCCTCACACGGGGCTGCTGCGTTGCACAACTCCAGGAGACGCCATTCATATCCTAGTTTATGTGAATGGCACTTCCTGGAGCACAGTCTCTGTGCTTGTAGTTGGCAGTCCCGGCCCAGCATCAGTGTCTGTAGTTATTATCATCATAGACTTTAAGCTTCTTGAGGTCAGGGATAATATCCTACCTGTCTCCGAGTCCCTGTGGTGCCCAGGACAAGACCTAGGAGGATGGTGGGTGGTCCAGAGGTGCTTGCTTGATGTGAACACCTGCTCTCACCCTCTAGGCTGTAAATTCCATTAGGTCAGAGCCCCAGGTCCACGGAGAATTCTCTCACGCAGATGCTGCGCACACCAGTGGTTTTAACAGTGCCGTTTGCCTCCTTCAGGTCTTGCGCTTCAGTCGTGGGCGAAGCCTGAGGAAAAAGAGAGAGAGGCTCAAGGAAGAGAGGAGAGCCCAGTCTGTGCCAAGAGATGAGGTGGCCCAAAGCAAGGTGGGGGGCAGTCCTCCCGCCATCCCCACATCCGCCCGTGCTCAGAGGGTGGGAAACTATCTCCCTGCCTCGGCCAGGTTCACCTGGTGGCTGCCCGGCCCTCTCTGCCTCTCCTCCTTGCTGTAGCTCTTCAAACTGTTGCCAGTCTTTTTCTCTTTGGTTTCACATCCTCCATTCCCCAGGGTTTCAGGCCATGTGCCTCTGTCTGTGCTGCCCATTACCCATCCAGTACACATCGGGGGCACACTTACCAGCCCAGGTATCTGCAGCCTTTGCCCATGCCCTGCAGGTAGCACTGCCTCTCTGACACCATGCCCAGATTGTGTAGGGCAGTGGCTCTCAAAATGTGATGTCCAGTGTGTCACCTGGGACCTTATCAGAAATGATAATTCTTGGGCCTCACCTCAAACCCACAGGATTAGAAACTCTGGTGGGGCCCAGCAATCTGTTGGAACAAGCCCTCCAGGGGATTCTCATGTGGACTAAAATTTGAGAGCCACTGGCATAGGTCACTTCCATTTAGGGAGGGGAGCAAGGCTATGCTAGCCTGTATGGCTCCCTTATATGAATTAGAAAAAGATGCCCCCTGGTGGGCAGACCCACTGTGCACAGGGCACGCATGGTGAGCAGAGCCCAAGCTGATTTCAGCTCCTCTTGCCCCACACCTCTGCCTCAGCTAGGTGCCCTTGTGCTGTGTAGCCCTGGAATAAATCATGCCTTTGAGTTCACTCAGGAGGGAGAAGTCTGGGATATAGAGACAGCTTTTGGCACAGAAAGTGTTATCACCAAGTACTTGCTCTTCTATCTGCTATTTCAGAATCCTCTCATCAATTTCCAGGGTTAAGGCATTGCAACTCTGATTAACTTCCTAGGTGTGAATTGTACATATTCAGTTGTGAACGTTCTCACAAGGACCAGAAATATGATATTTTTTCATTTCAAAGGATTCTTACTCTTTGCCATGAATTTTGTGGGTTGGGGTAGTACAGTGGGGGGATGAGGGGGGCAGGAGGGGGGCTGCATCCAAGGTCAAAGAATGAGTGAGTTACGTTTTGTTGAAATGTAAACAACCAAAAATCTCTAATGCTGAGGTGTTTTGTGTCAGGTAGGTTCCTGGTGTTCTACAACATCGAATTGAACCCAGGAATATATTTAGTTTAGGACCTAATAAATACAATAAAAGCCAAATGTTCAACCAACCAGGAAAACATTCTATGTTAGTTAAGACCACCAAGCAGTGCTTCCTATGTCTGAAATTTATGTCATTTGCAAAGGTTCCCCTGGGTCCCTTACTATATGGAATCTTGCAAAGAAAAGTTGACCCTATTAGTGGAAAAGGCCAAGGAAGCAAACGCAATGGGTCTCTGGGCTTGTTCCTTCTGTAGGGCAGTGTCTCAGCAGGAGATACCCCCAGCAGTGAACAGGCTGTGGCCAGAAAAGAAGAAGCCAGAGAAGAGTTCCTGTCAGCCTCCCCAGAACCCAGAGCAAAGGATGACAGGAGGAGAAAGTCAAGGCCCAAGGTCAGGAGACACAGAAAGCAGCCCAGAGGGTGGCTGGGAGGCAAGGTGGTGAGGGTCCTGGCAGAGCGTCATGCCCATCAGCTAAAAAGCCACCTCACTTGGCTGGCTGGTTTGGAGCCAGAGCACAGAAATTAAATCTGGCTAACATCAGATATAAGGTGAATGTGCTGATATATTTCTTTTGACATGTGTGGCTTGGAGTAGAACACCATGCGGTGAAACAAAGTGGGGCTCTTTGCCCAAACGGGGTGACATGGGCGCCCCTGACTGGTGTCAGTCTTGCAGAGGTCAAAGCATTCAGGGGTGTTGTCTCTTCCTCTCCCACAGGTGTCAGCATTTTCTGACCCCACCCCACCAGCTGACCAACAGCCTGGACACCAGAAGAACCTGCATGCTCATAATCACCCTAAAAAGAGGAACAGGCATCGGTGTTCATCCCCACCCCCACCCCATGAGTTCAGGGCATATCAGCTCTACACATTGTACCGGGGCAAGGATGGGAAAGTGATGCAGGTACCTGCTAAGCAAGGTCAGGAGAAGGGAACATAGGCCTTCAGCAAGGGTTTTTGTTTAACGGCATTCCTGGGGGCTGATAGCCACTTTAGGCATTGACTTAGTTAAGCACAAGCTTTGAAGGTAAGCCAGATGGCCTCCCGACCTGCATGGTGCAGACCCACTCCTGCTGCTAAGGCCAAGGCAGACAGAGGTGTGTAGCTGCAGCGCTTGCTGCACCATCCTCAGGTGACTAGGTATCTTGAGGCCCCAGGGTATACAAAAGCACCTTGAGGAGAGGGACCATATCTTACCCTCTGAATCTTAGTGTCTACTACACCCAAAGCTTGGCCTTTAAGATGTTCCAAAGTTATGACAAGATGAGCCTATCTCTTCCATCATCTCTATCCCCTGGTATATTGCCTGGCACGTGGTGGGTGCTCAAAACATACCTGATGAAGGAACGAACAAGGGATTGATTCCTTTTTTGTTTCTTTCTTAGGCACCAATAAATGGTTGTCGATGTGAACCTCTAATCAACAAGCTGGAGAATCAGTTAGAGGCTACTGTGGAGGAGATAAAAGCAGAGCTGGGATCGGTTCGGGACAAAATGAATACAAAGCTGGGGCAGATGGAGAATAAGACCCAGCACCAAGTATGTCGTAAGGCCCAGCTTCCTAATTGCAAGGTGTTCTGGTGGAACATGAACTCAGGGACTAACTTCGACTTTAGCATACCCTTCCACCCTGGGAGTGTCCAGTGGGCTGTCAGGGAAGAGGCCTACTTCTGCTTATGTGATTTTGTTAAAGTACATTTATTTCAGCTTTTTAAAGAACATGTTTAAATTGCTTCTTATAAAAATAAGATATCCCCATTATAGAGCATTTTTAGAAATATGAAAATTAGGAAAATAAATCACCTACAGGCCCACTGTGCTGAAAAGCACTATTAATATTTGGGTTTAGGCTGGGAATGGTGGCTCACATCTGTAATCCCAGCACTTTGGGAGACCAAGGCAGGCAGATCACTTGAGGTCAGGAATTCAAGACCAGCCTGGCCAACATGGTGAAACCCCACCTCTACTAAAAATACAAAAATTAGCCTGGTGTGATGGCGCACACCTATAATCCCAGCTACTCGGGAGGCTGAGGCATAAGAATTGCTTGAAGCTGGAAGGTGGTGAGGTTGTAATGAGCAGAGATCATGCCACTGCACTCCAGCTGGGTGACAGAGCAAGACTCTGTCTAGAAAAAAAGAAAATTTGGAGTTTATCTTCTTTGAGTTTTTTAATATGTCCATCTTTTTATGTGTCAATTTTTGCTACACTCCTTTCCCATTGCATACAAAATTAGAATAATTATGTATTTTTTTCTTTTCCCAACTTTTTATTTTAAAAGTTTTCAAACATACCGAAAAGTTCACAGAATAATGGAATGAATGCTTGTATATAATCCCTGCAGTCAGCCAGTTAATATGTTGCTACATTTGCCTTGTCTCTCTGACACATATGTTTTTTTAACTCTTGAACTATTTCAGATTTAGTTGCAGACTGTCCTGACAGGGCATCTCTAAATATTTCAGAATGTTTAGAATAAGAATAACACTTTGAACTTCATAACAATATTGCTTTCACACCTGAGAAAATGTTATCCAGTCCATATTCAGATTTTCTCAGTTTTCCTAAAATAGTATTTGTTACAACTTTTTTTTTTTTTTTTTTTAGATGGGGTCTGTCACCTGGAGTGCAGTGTGGCAATCTCAGCTCAGTACAGCCTCTGCCTCCTGGGTTCAAGCGATTCTGCCACCTCAGCCTGCTGAGTAGCTGGGACTAAGGCGGATGCCACCATGCCCACCTAATTTTTGTATCTTTTTGGTAGAGATGGGGTTTCACCATGTTGGCTAGGCTGGTGTCAAACTCCTGGGCTCAAGCCACCTGCCTGCCTTGGCCTCCCAACGTGCTGGGATTTTAGGTGTGATCCACCATGCCCTGCCCTTTTTTTTTTTTTTTTTTTAAAGTTTTTGCCAAGTTGATTAAGGACATTTTACTGTTTAAGTTTTATTTCCTTGTTTACTGGTAAGATTAAACATTTTTAAGGCTTACTTGCTGTATTTTATAGAAAGGCCATTTAAAAAATATTTTCCTAGGTCAATAATATATTAGTGAAGACTGTTTTGTGTATAAAAACCCCACTTCACCTAGCCTAAGCTGAAAGAGGAATGAGAGATGAATGTTGGGATACCTCAAGGGCCTCACTTCAGTTCAAGGGAGTGACAGATTGGGGTATAGAATCTTAGTCCTCCTCCCAAATCACCGAGAAAGGACCCTGGCACCCTTGAGTCAGATGCTCATACCTGAGCCAGTCAGTGTGACCTGTGAACAAAGCAATGTATACCTATGGCTGCTCTTGAAAACAGCCACCTGGAGGAAGAGGTTAAGGGAGGGGAGAGTAGGCCAATCCTAGAAAACAGGAGGAGCACAGGTCACAGGAAAACATGGACCGAAGAGAAAAACAGAAGGTGCTCACCACGTCTCCAGAACTGATGTTTCTTTTTTCCTAATGTTTTGAACATCTGGGTGTGGAATGCCACGTGTGTCCCTGACAGGAGGGGAGCTCACCAGTGAGCCTTTGCAGATTGGCTCTTCCTAACAATAGTTCCTTTCATTCTTTGGTCCTTGTCAAAGCAGTGAAAGTTTAGCCCTCCTAGGTGTGGGATCCCACAGGAAATGCCAAGATGAAGGGGACTCCAGAAGGGCATGTGATTAAAAAGTGACAACTGCTTGTTCTCTGAAGCAATCTTTTAAGTTCCTTCTACACTCTTCTTACATACTTTAGCTACTTCCAGTGAAGCACCAAAAAGATTTGCTCACTGCAAGAGCCGGATAAAAGCTCATTTTACTGCCTTGTAGGCAACCACTAACATGTTTTAAAGTGGGGTTGGGGAAGAGAAAAATCTCCATACTTTGAGATGTAGTTTTTCCTTACAGTAGTCTGGGAAATAATGTTTTTTTTTTTTTTGAGACGGAGTCTCGCTCTGTCGCCCAGGCTGGAGTGCAGTGGCGCAACCTCGGCTCACTGCAAGCTCCGCCTCCCGGGTTCACGCCATTCTCCTGCCTCAGCCTCTCTGAGTAGCTGGGACTACAGGCGCCCGCCACCACGCCCGGCTAATTTTTTTTTTTTTTTTTTTTTGTATTTTTAGTAGAGACAGGGTTTCACTGTGGTCTCGATCTCCTGACCTCGTGATCCGCCCACCTCGGCCTCCCAGAGTTCTGGGATTACAAGTGTGAGCCACCGCGCCCGGCCGGAAATAATGTTTTAAGGCCTACAAGGCCTGCATGGGCTCAGGTTGTGTATTTACTGGATATTCAGAGTCTCTCTCTCTTTTTTTATTTTTTTTTCTGGCTCACTGCAACCTCTGCCTTCCAGGTTCAAATGAGTCTCCTGCCTCAGCCTCCCAAGTAGCTGGGACTACAGGCATGTGCCACCACGCCCGGCTAATTTTTGTATTTTTAGTAGAGATGGGGTTTCACCATGTTGGCCAGGCTGGTCTCCAACTCCTGACCTCAGGTGGTGGGAGTATGGCCCACCACGCCTGGCCTGTATATTCACAGTCCTTATACCTCTTAAACTTTAACAAATGAGATTTTTTTTTTAAAAGAAACATTGGCCTCATAGAAACATGCTCAAGAATTCTGAAAAAGTTCCATGAGTCCTATATGCAAATGGAATCAGATAAGGGGTTGAAGTTTGCCTGCAGGGGCTCCTACTTGGTTCCCCGAGCCCCTCTGCAGGAGCTGAGAAACCAGGGCTCACCCTGAGATCATCTCAGTCTTACACTCTGCTCCACTTGACTCCTAGATGCGTGTTTTGGACAAGCTGATGGTCGAGCGACTTTCTGCAGAGAGGACGGAGTGCCTGAACCGCCTGCAACAGCACTCAGACGTGGAGAAGCATGAGGGGGAGAAACGACAGGTAGGAACCAGCATCTGCCAGTCCTTAACTTATGATTTACCACACAGGCCCACTGAGCTCAGGCAGGCCTGCCACTGAAAACTCGGAGGCTGAGACTCCCTAAGAGCTTTTGCATTATATAGTGTATCATTTTTATGATACTGAAATGAGGTTAATAGAAGAGAACCTGCAGTTCTGTTTATGTTCATGGCTGAATATGCTGGCAACACATGAAGACCGAACATGCTGGGGAAGATGCCATTTCTGTCCTGAACTCATTCCATGTATTGTGCATTGTTAGGCCATTACAGATTTAGAACAAGACATAGTTTCTACCCTCAGGGAGTTTACTGTCTCACCAAGATAAGAGACATGGAATGAGTACAGTGAGTGTGTGAGAACTCAGGCTTTCTAAGCAACCAGAAGTACTTGGTTTGGAAGATTTGGGTGGTTTTGGGTGGTTGAGTTTAAGGTGGCTCTAAGTCACTTAATGAAGATTGTAGATAGCTCTCTGCTTGGGTGCCCGCTGTGGCCTATAGGATGGGTGGCTTAGTCTATGTTGCTATAAAGGAATACCTGAGGCTGGGTAATTTGTAAAGAAGAGAGTTCTTCAGCTCATGGTTCTGCAGGCTGTACAAGAAGCATGGTGCCAGCATCTGCATCTGGTGAGGGCCTCAGGAAGCTTCCACTCATGGTAGAAAGTAAAGGGGAGCTGGTGTGCACAGATCACCTAGCGAGACAAGAGGCAAGAGAGACAGGAGGGAGGTGCCGGGCTGTTTTAAGCAACCAGCTCCTTCAAAAACTAATAGAGCAGATGGGCGCGGTGGCTCACGCCTGTAATCCCAGCACTTTGGGAGGCCAAGGTGGGCGGATCACGAGGTCAGGAGATCAAGACCATCCTGGCTAACATGGTGAAACCCCACCTCTACTAAGGATACAAAAAACTTAGCCAGGCGTGGTGGCAGACGCCTGTAGTCCCGCTACTCAGGAGGCTGAGGCAGGAGAATGGCGTGAACCCAGGAGGCAGAGC
The DNA here is from genome assembly GCF_006542625.1 of Nomascus leucogenys. Lineage (NCBI taxonomy): Eukaryota > Metazoa > Chordata > Mammalia > Primates > Hylobatidae > Nomascus > Nomascus leucogenys. Next base: position 76,037,795 of record NC_044383.1, read on the forward strand.
TTGCAGTGAGCCAAGATCGTGCCACTGCACTACAGCCTGGGCGACAGAGTGAGACTCTGTCTAAAAAAAAAAAAAAAAACTAATAGAGCAAGAACTCACTAACCGTGAGGATGGTACCAAGCCAGTCATGAGGCATTCACCCCCTTGACACAAATACCTCCCATGAGGCCCCATCTCCAACACTGGGGATCAAATTTCAACATGAGATTTGGAGGGGTCAAATATCCAAACCATAGCAGTGGGCAAGCCATAACTTTTGGGTTTGTTGGATGGTATCCTCAACTGTTATAATTGAAAAGTCCATCCTCGATGCTTTAATTCATAAACCATGTATCAAATTCACTTGATTCTTCTGTGTACTTATTTGTGGGTTTTTTTTTTTTTTTTAAAGATATCCTTGGTGGATGAATTAAAAACCTGGTGCATGTTAAAGATTCAGAATCTGGAGCAGAAGCTTTCTGGAGATTCTAGGGCCTGCAGAGCTAAATCCACACCATCTACTTGCGAGTCCTCTACAGGTAACCCACATACAGAGAGCCCTTTTGTCCAAAAGGAACACGACCAGCAGCTCTTGTACTCTGCTGCGTTGAAAGGCAGTCTGTATGATAGGGCTGTGGGAAACACTGGATGGTAAAGTGCACTCTGTAGGGGCAAGGACTGTATTTTGCTCGTAACCATATACTCAGTTGCTATACAATAAAGCACTCATTTATGTGCTCAAACTTATTTGAATAAAGGAATTAAAGAATCGTTGATTGGTGATAACATTGCTTTGAGTACAGTGTTGATAGTATCAGAGTGGACCCCAAAGATGAGAGGTGATGAAGATCCATCGGTTTCCTCAGCAGGGCTCTTCCTCCCTTGCCTTTTGTGCCTTTTACCTCTTCCTTCTCTTTGATCTGCCTTTTACTTTTGTCCAACTATGCAAATCCTCATTAAACAGCAGTTCTTACATAGAACTTGCCCCCAGTGCTAGATAGGAAATGCTGCAAGCAAACCATCTTTACATTAGCCACAGTGATTATGCTCAATAATGACAATTTTGAGGACATTCAGAGCCTGGGTAACTAGGCCTCAGTGGGGGATTTTGATATAAGTGCTTTGTGTTACCACAGGCCATCTCTGGAACTGTGGTTTCATCTTTGTGCCAACAACATGGGGAAACATCCCGGGAAAATGTTTCATGCTAGGACTACTGTTGGAGCTTGTCGTGCAGCTCTGGGTGTGGAAAATGGGGCCTCCTTTCCAAATTGGAGCTTGGGTCAAGCAGTTAGTACACTGGTAGGGAATAGGCCCAGACATTAGAGAATGGGAATACATATTCTCATAGATAAATGTCCAAATCTGCTTTGAGATACCTGGTGAGTGGCATCATCCTTAGGCATCAGGAAACAGGACCGGAGCCTTCTCAGGTAGATTGAGGCAGGCTGAAGGAAAAGCCAGCAACTTTTTTCGCTTAAATGGTACCAGTGTGGCTAACACAGAATCCATGAAAGCTCTGACAAGCCAAAGTGATCATCAGAGGAGACAAAGTGGAAAGGAGGAACAGAAAGGTGAGAAAAGGCTCAGAGGAGACATTACACATGGTGGGTGGTGATGGAGAAGGCTGGTGATATACAGGATCCTTAAGACTCTCAAATACCGACCGACAGCCATATGACTGTGTGAATGTGGATTTGCTCTCACGTTTGTTTTCCTTCTGAAACCAGGTGTGGATCAATCAGTGGTGACTGCAGGTCCAGCAGCAGCTTCTGACAGCTCCCCTCCAGTGGTTAGGCCCAAAGAAAAGGCCCTCAACTCCACTGCTACCCAGAGACTACAGCAGGAGCTGTCATCTTCTGACTGTACAGGCTCCCGACTGAGGAACGTCAAGGTCCAGACAGCCTTGCTACCCGTGAATGAGGCAGCCAGATCTGATCAGCAAGCTGGGCCCTGCGTCAACAGAGGCACTCAAACTAAGAAGTCTGGGAAGAGTGGGCCAACAAGGCATCGTGCCCAGCAACCCGCAGCCAGCAGCACCTGTGGGCAGCCGCCACCAGCAGCAGGCAGCGAGCAGACTGGCCCTCACATTCGGGATACCTCCCAAGCTCTGGAGCTTACCCAGTATTTTTTTGAGGCTGTTTCTACCCAGATGGAAAAGTGGTACGAAAGGAAGATTGAAGAAGCACGAAGCCAAGCCAGTCAGAAAGCCCAGCAAGACAAGGCTACATTGAAGGAACACATTAAAAGTTTAGAAGAGGAACTTGCCAAACTAAGGACTAGGGTGCAGAAGGAAAATTAGCACCAATTAAGAGGAAACACGAAAGGATTCTTGAAGATTTCCAGTTTTGCAACTGCATAATAGCTATGCCCAAGGAGTCAACTATTGTATATATTGCAGATTTGCCTTTTTAAAAAAATCACTAATTCTACAATGTGCCAGATACATGTTTCCTATGCCCGGAAATTATGAAGACTTCAACAATTAAACTGAAACCAGGGGAAGCTTGCTTAGTTTTGGGTTTCATTATAAACTCTTAGCCTCAGTCCAGGTTAATCTGAAGTTTGAAAGCTCAGATTAAGCAAGCCATGCCAAGAAACTGGATGATGTGTAGGCCTAGACTCTAAAATTCAAGATGTGTGAAATAATATAAGTCAAAAGCAAGAAAAACGTAATCCCGTCTGAACTCAAGTAGTCATTCATATAAATTTGAACACACCTGCTGTGCCTAGACAAGTGTCTTTCTTAAGAGAGCTGTAACTCTGAGATATGCTAAATAAACCCTCTTGCTCAAATTCGTAATTCTCCAACTGTTGACATTTTAATCACATGAAAAGTTATCAGATTTTTGAGAAATATTTTCATGTCACAAGATCCAATATATCTTATGATAAAATTTATTGAAAAGTCAGTTTATTTAAATAATGAATAATTGGCTAACAGCTCTGGAAACAATGAGATCAAATGAGAAAGATTCAAATTGTTTGATATTTTCTGTATTTTCAGTCAAAAAATCAGTTATATAGTGATTTTAAAGCAGATTAATGGAAAAAACATTCATGTAACAATTACCTGAAAATTTATAACCTATTCCTAATCAAACCCAATTATATCAGAATACCTTTCTGAATTTGAGATTATTGCTCTACATTTTATAAAGAATAAGGCTATTTTTTGAAAGTATTTCATTTTGAATTCTGTCATTAAAGAACCTCAAAAGCTTTCTACTGCTTTGCAGTGAAGGCAAAATATTCAATAACTCAATGTAGGCCCCACTGTTCCCCAACTTCATGGAGGCCAGAAGACTTTACTTTGTTCCATAATGAAATATAAACACAGAACAAAGTAGTAAAAATAGCTTGGATATGTTGAAACTTTGGACAAGCTTCTTGTCCTTTGGAATATGGGATTTATATTCATCTCCTCAATATCCCATGTATGCACAGAAACTTCAATTCTATTTCTATAGACACAGGAACCTAGTGACTATTGAACGTAATTGTGAATAAAATGCTGCTCATTGAGCCAAAGAAAGAGAAGAAATGACTTATTAACATGACTTATTAACACCAAGAAAAACAAAGTATGCTTTTATTCCCTTTGTCAAGCTCAGTTTTGGGTTTTTTTCTTTTTTTTTATAGTGACAATCCATAGATATAGACATTCCTAAAAGAAAAAAAATAATTCAGTAGATATATGTCACTGTTACCTGAACATGGAATGAATTTGATGTTTTTTATTTTGTTGAGACAGGGTCTTGCTCTGTCACCCAGACTGGAGTGCAGTGGCATGATCACACCTCACTGCAGCCTTGGCCTCTCAGGCACAAGCAATCCTCCTGCCTCAACCTCGCAAGTAGCTGGGACTACAGGCGTGTGCCATCAGTCCTGGCTAATTTTTTGTAGATGGGGGGTCTCACTATATTGCCCAGGCTGAATCTGATGTTATTTCAAGTTGATTTTCATGTGTTTGGGAGCTTGTCTTGTTCTCAACTACTACGCAGTTAGACAGTCTTCCCCCAGAGACTCACTAGATTGCAATATAGAGGTACTTTCTCACTTCCCTATTGTTCCTAATACAGAATTGTAGAGCTGGAGAGTACCTTCAGTTTTCTAAATCTATTCTCAAACAGGGTATCACTAACCTCTTTAGAATCATTCCTCAGTATACATCAATTTATTGAGAACTGCCTAATACAGTTTTCAAATTTCAAAAGAAATTAAATCCTGAGTTCAGTAGGCTGTGTTCTAAGCAGGAATTATTTTCACTTACCAAAATATCTCCTATTACCTCAAGGTATCCTTGTTGAGGAATGCTGAAAACTAAATTTTAAGTATCAAGTCTAGACCATAGAGTGCTTTGGGGGGAGTATTTTGATTACCTCCTACCCATCAGAAGCAGGCAGCTAATACTGTGAACTGAGTATTTTTGTCAAAAGTCACAGGGAAGAGACTACAGAAGAATGAGAAGGGTCAGAAGGACCTAGTGTGGCTTACTACATGGATCTTGTCTCTTGGAGGTCTGTCATAGAAGAAAAAACAAATAGAGGTGAAGACACAGAACAGGCTCAGTCAGCATCCTTACCCAGAGATGGCAACATCTATTAAGACCAATGCAATACCTTTTCATCTTCAACAAATGTTGCTTCGTCTGTTTTTGATCCTTGGCATTGTCAAAAACTTAACTGCAGGTCCAGTGTATATTTTTCCTTATTTTTCCCTTTTAGCTGTCTGCTAAAATGAGTAAATGCCACAACTGTACTTTTCCAAAGAAACAGAACTATTGACAACTTACAGCCTGTCATGCAGGTCATGTTTCAAATCAAGGCTGAAATTTTCAACAGCTGTGGGAAAAACTAAAACACAGAAACATTGTACAGTATTAGTGTTTTTTTAAAGAAATTGTTAGTGCATTATTGAGTATACTAAATATCTGTGATAGATTAAATTAGTTCTAATCTTACTTTTGATTTTGGGAGCCCAAAATAAAGGGAGTGTTGTTTTCATGGTTATGCCTTGTTTGTGGAGTCAAGTGTTGATATACTTGAGGCATGTTATGTGTCTTCTAATTAATATTTTTATCACCTTGAATTTGTGTCTCTTCCAAGCATTAAAGATACTATGGATCTTAAATTCCTTATTAAAAAAATGAAAAGTGTGAATACTTTGTTTAGCTTACATTTTAATTTATTGTGGTTGACCACATTTTATGGCTCCTGAGTGCCTTCACCCAGCTACACTTTACCTTGTATCTATAAAAGTGTAATTTAGAGTAAATACATTGGCTGTAAAGTCGAGATCAGGTGCTCTCCACCAAAAGCAAAACAAAACTGCTGAAATGGGATAAGGTTTCTCAGTGCAAGCTTAAATGTTTAAACTGTTGACCATTTGGAAAATATTGGACAAAGGGGAAGGACAAAACATCATTTGCAATAGTTAAAGGTTATGCAAGGCAAGGCAACATTATACTTTTTGACTAAGTTATTAAAAGTTAAATGCGTTTCTTCTTTGAAGTGTGGATTATAAAAGCCAATCAAAGACAAAACCAGTTTGAAAAACCTTTTGTATTCTACAATACCTTTTATGAGTAAGAGTAAAACATAAATTTTTTATTTGTAATTTTATTTAAGGAGAAATACTCTTTCCCTTTGATACAACTACAGTATTATAAACAGCAAGGAATATGTTCTGCTTTCTGCAATTTTAGAGAGTCATTCCATTCTGGGTGACAGAATGAGGTAAGACTGTCTCTTTAAAAAAAAAAGCTCACACCTGTAATCCTAGCACTCTGGGCACCGAGGCAGGTGGATTGCTTGAGCCCAGGAGTTTGAGACTAGCCTGGCAACAAAATGAGATTCCCCCTCCTCTCTATGAAAAGTAAAAAAAAAATTAGCTGGTCATGGTGGCACATGCCTGTGGTCCCAGCTAAATGAAAGTCTGAAGCAGGTGGATCTGTTGAGCCCAGGAGCTCAAGGTTGCAGTGAGCCATGTTCGCGCCACCACACTCCAGCTTGTGCAACAGAGACCCTGTCTCAAAAAAAAAAAAAAAGTCATCTGTGTGTTTCTTGCAGGCACATCTGTGGCAATGCTTGTACCATGAATTTAAAACTTCTAACTTGATGGCACATTTTTACTTTTTTATTTTTTTTATTTTGAGACAAGAGTCTCACTCTGTCGCCCAGGCTGTAGTGCAGTGGTGTGATCTCGGCTCACTGCAACCTCTGCCTCCTGGGTTCAAGATGAGGTAGCTCTCCTGAGTAGCTGGAATTACAGGCACGTGCCATCAGGTTAGGCTAGCTAGTGGCCTAGCTAGTCTCGAACTCCTGACCTCAAGTGATCCACCCACCTCAGCCTCCCAAAGTGCTGGGATTACAGGCATGAGCCACCATACCAGGCCCTGATGGCACATTTTAAAAGGGGAGAATGACATAAGGGCAATTAACGTTTATATAATAAATAGCTTTAGCCACTTCTTATGCTACAAAGCTCTGCACTTGAATTTTTTTACTAAAGGATCAATTTATTGTAGTTCAAATATATAAACTGACATTCAAACATCTTAAACTTTAGGAACAAAAGTTTAACATTTAAACAGAAGTACAGTTTTCAGGAAACATCCAGAAAGTAATTTGTCTAATCCAGAGCACTGACAAAGATTGCTTCATGATAAAGTGTGTTTCACCAGCAGTTTTCTTTTTTTCATTCCTCTATAAAAATCACTGGCAGTTTGATTCAGACCAACTTCATAATGACTATGGCTCCACACCTTAGAAGAAACTGCTAAATAAATCCCTTAGGTTAATCACCAAGATTGGCCTATAATTCAGAGAGTATAAGCAAAACATATAAGCGAAGAAATTGTTCTTTAGACATGTACAAGCATGTCCATTACAGTAATTTTCACCTCTGACAGATTCAATTTTCAGTTTTACTTTTTTCTGGGGGGTGGGGGTAGGGGGGAAGGGAGGGTCTTGCTCTGTTTCCAGGCTGAAGTGCAGTGACATGTTCATGACTCACTGCAGCCTCAACCTCCTAAGCTAAATGCAATCCTCCCACCTCCGCCTCCTGAGTAGCTGGAATTACAGGCACATGCCACCTTGCCCAGCTAATTTTTTAATGTTTTGTAGAGGCAGGGTCCCCCTATGTTGCCCAGGCTGTTCTCAAACACCTGGGCTCAAGCAATCCTTCCACCTCAGCCTCCCAAAGTGTGTGGATTACTTGCGTAAGCCACAGTGCCCGGCCTTACCTGCTTTAAAAAACAAAAAAACTTAGGTTTTCTTGGAGTCTGTGCTAGTTGAATCTTGCAAATGCAAACTACATATGCTCTTTAATGAAAACCTTTCCATGTACACCACTGTTATGAAGAGCATCATTAAATCACTGACTTCTACACCCATAAAAGGATGATTTTGAGTTTCAAGATTTTAGATTTACTAGAGAGCATGTATTTATCAATCATGTCACACAAAAAATATTTCCAAAGTGTTCTCTGTTCAGAAACGTCACAAATGCTTCTATTTGTCAGATCATTTTGCAACAGGTTAACTAATACTTATCTACATAAAAACGTGAACATTGGCACAGGCAGGCATTTTGAATTAGTAGATTACCCCCATGGAACAGTATTCAGAATTATTTTGTCTTGTGGGCTCTGAGGCTCTGGGAGGTAGAGGTGGACCCTGACAGTCCAGGTCATCAACATCCACGTACAGTTGATGCCTCTCAGGCACAGTCCAGTACTGGATACTATTTATCATTCTGCAAAATGTTGTCTACATCTTTCAGGTGCTGGTCATTCTTAGATTAGCTTCTTAGCTGTTCTGTTGATAAACAGAAGACTTCAATTTTCAGGATGGATGATTCCAACATCTTCCACAAGCTTTCACTTTCATTAAATTACTTGTTATAAATTTGATCTCCTTCAAAAGTGCCCTGAAGTCAACTTTGGTTGTAACGTATTTGTCTCTAATGTATTCTTCAAATTCTTTGTTTTTTTCCTGTCATTGGAGGAGAACTGCACCCAGAATCTTATTTTTACTACTTCCACGTGAATGTTAAGGTACTCACAGAGGTTTCACCCAGAAGTCTTCCCTCTTCTTTCTGGTAAGTGCTTCAATGAGCTCATTAAGCTTCTCTTTCTCTTCCCTTTTCAGCAAAGATCTAGATTCCCAGTGGTGATCTTTTTGATGAGTCCTCTATCAAACTATGACACATGTGAAGAAGGTACCTGAACAACCCTCGGGGATAATGCACAATTTTTTGAGAAAGTTCCAGGGTATCTCCTGGTGTCAGTATACTTTCAGTCCTACACCTCAAGAGTTTTTTAATAACAGCTTTATTATAGAGATATAATTCATACCTTACATTTAAAATGTACAGTTCAGTGGATTTGAATATATTCAGAGTTGTGCAGCCTACACCACAAGCTAACTGTAGGATATTTTCATCACCCTGAAAAGGAACCCTACACCCATTAGCAGTTACTCCATTCCATCTACAGCCAGCCTAGGCAACCACTAATCTTTCTGCCTATTCTGGACATTTTGTATGAATGGAATCATCATGTGATCTCTTGTGACTGGCTTCTTTCACTTAACGTTTTCAAGGTTTATCCATGTTTAGCATATATAAGTCCTTCATTTCTTTTTAGTGCCAAATAATGGCTATGGGCATGGGGTAGAATTGCTAACTCATACAGCAGCTGTTTCATCTTTTGAGGAACTCACAGTCTGTTTTCTGAAGTGGCTACACCATTTTACATTCCCACCAGCAATGTATGAGGGTTCTCTAATTTCTGTACATCTTCACCAACACTTAATATTATTTCTCTTTTTAATTACGGCCATTCTAGTGAATGTGAATCTCAGGTTTTTGTTTTTTTTTTTTTGTTTTTTTTTTTAAGAGACAGTCTCACTGTCACCCAGGCTGAAGTGCAGTGGCACGATCTCAGCTCACTGCAACCTCCACTTCCTGGGTTCAAGTGATTCTCCTGCCTCAGCCTCCCAAGTAGCTGGGACTACAGGCATGTACCACCGTGCCAAGCTAATTTTTGTATTTTTAGTAGAGATGAGGTTTCACCATGTTGGCCAGGCTGGTCTTGAACTCCTGACCTCAAGTGATCCACCTACCTCAGCCTCCTAAAGTACTGGGATTACAAGTGTGAGCCACTGTGCCCAGCCTCATAGTAGTTTTGATTTACACTTCCCTAATGATTGTGTCCAGCATCTATTGGCCATTTGTTAGCGGTTTTTTTCTTCTTTTAAAAACTGCTGAGACATCTGTAAACATTTTCAAAATGCAGGGTATGTTTTTCAGTGTTAAGGCAACTGTTTTGATGTGTTTTCCTTTGCTCTCTATCACCAAATACTGTACATATAAATAGTAAGACTGGGTTTTGTGTTGTCCATTGTTAATCCTAAATGCAACAAAACACATGGAGACTTTGAAAATCCTTCAGAGTAATGCTATAGTTAAGATTTTGCTAAAGCAAGTGTTTTTTCTAACTCCTTGAGCTGCATATTGCCTTGAGTTATCATCATCCGGATTGTATCCTGTAGAATAAAATGAAATCTGGTTATTGTTTTACCTGGTTAAACAAGGTATAGCTATACCATTTTATCTGTTAAAATCAAGAACCAATACTAGGTATTGGAACTGCTGCCTTTTAGAAAAGCCAAAAGATTTCCACATACATACATACATACATATAAAATGTACAACATAAAAGTCAAGTGATGATGCTGAAGAGTGTAGATACAGCAATATTAAATTTTTAAATAATCATTTAAATTTGGTAACATTACAAGCAATGATCAAGATATACCAGCTCAGTGGCACTATATTCCAAGATGTCTGCTAAACTTAAAAAAAAATTCACTGATCAATAAAAAGGGTTAGGATCTGTCCTCACCATGATTTTGTTCTCACCTCTTCGGTGGCACTTTTGTTTCTTCTGAATTCTTCTCTTGCCCAATCCTTCAGGTATTTGCGATCAGAATCATTTGGAACTTGCCGAATTGTTTGCAAAATCCTTCTGTAGAGGAGAAGAACTTGTTGCCTTCTTACGAACTGTAAAAGGGAGGAGTAATAGCAATTACTACTGCACAATCGCCAGCCTGGAAAGTTCTACTTCAGCAAACCAAGCTGTAACCAGAGTACTTCTCGTTGGTCAATTTTGAAAAAGGCAAAGAAAAACTTTTTTTTTTTTTTTTTTTTTTTTTTTTTTTGGTCAGGTGCAGTGGCTCAGGCCCGTAATCCCAGCACTTTGGAAGGCCAAGATGGGAGGATCACTTGAGCCCAGGAGGTCTAAGCTGAGGTAAGCCCTCATTGCGCTACTGCACTCAGCCTGGGCGAGAGTGAGGCCCTGTCTCAAAAAGATGTTTTAAAGAAAGCATCACGAGGTTCATCTGATCTTTTTGCTTACTGCTCTGTCAAACCTAAGAACCATTAAAAAATCAGGAGCTGACTACCGGGCTGAAAAGGGCTGCCGGTCTCCTAGAAGTTGCTATTACAACGACAGCACTTTTTCTAAATTAACAGTTGTTCGAATCTTTGGTAATCTCATTTGCTGTTTGCCACAGCTCAGTGCAATAGACTTTTACCGTGGGCAGCTGAGGCACCGGGACTCAGGGAAATCAAGCGCCTGACGCGTCTCACGCGATCGCACCAAACCAAGGAAGCAGCCCGTGCCTCCCGTCAGGCACCGCGGAGCGAAGCACCGCCCCTCAGGCATCGGGCCAATCTCAGAGGGCGCGCACGCCGCGTCAGGACCCCGGAACCCGCCCCGTTGGGGGGACGGACAGATGGAGAATCCAGAAGCTCAGACCCAGGTAAGCTACTCTGGAAGGCAGAGAACCGCGGGTACCTGCTTTAACGTTAGCGTCGCTGGGGGTAAGCAGGAAGCAGCCATGTCCACCGGAGGTCCGCCGGAGCCTCAGCGCGCAGGAGCGGAAGTGGGGTCCGACCAAGGGATGTGGCGAGCCCGGTTTCCTAGGGGACGGCCCGCGGGTTGCTTTCTGACTGAGAGCGCGAGGCTTCGGGACTGAGCCGTAGGTGCTGCGCTGGCCGAAGTTTTCTCGTTGGTAAAATAGGATAGCAGTGCACCATAGGGTCGTAGTGATAACGAAAGAAGAAAGGTAGGGCACATAACACAGTTCTTGGTAAAGAGAGTTCAAATGAAAGTGAAGGAGGCCGGGCGCGGTGGCTGTCACCTGCAGTCCCAAGCACTCTGGGAGGCCTGTAAGGTGCCTGGGATCCCAGCTCCTCGGGATGCTGAGGCAGGAGAATCGCTTGAACCCGAGAAGTGAAGGCTGCAGTGAGCCGAGATCGCACCACTGCACTCCATCCCGGGCGACAGAGCGTGACCCTGTCTCGAAAAAAAAGTTAAGGTTTTTTGGGGGGAAAGACGTGAAAACTTATTTGAATGTTTTCGAGCCTTTAAAAATCTGTATCGTTGAAAATACTAAAATTGAAAGTGTTAATTTCTTTTACAATTTGTGTTTTTTTTCTTCTCTGTTTTTTTGTCCTGTTCTTTTGTAGCGCAAAGGTTTTCCGGGAGCGGTGGCCTTCATGATCATTTGAAACAAAAGCTTTGAATGGCTAACCCACTGCAGTCTTAAGCACTTTTCATCACTGATAACGAGGAGCCTAACATCCCTAAGCCTCAGGCTTTTGCTTTTATTTCCTCATAGCTGTTTTATCTTTCCCACAGTACACACGCCTTTAGGTTAAATCACTAGAAGTGGAGTTAGCGAATCTTTGCCATATTAATTTTCCAAGTAGTGTTGTATCGAATTAAAATAGAACCAAAAATGTTCAATTACTAGTTTACTGGGGACTTTCTTGCCTCGCCTGTTGGCATCCTGGGGCTCCCTATTCCTAGCTGTGTTCTGGCTATTTCCCCTCTCCTGGCCTATCACTTCCCCTGTAAAGTGAAATATAGCATCTACCTCAGTTGTGTATCTCTAAGGTACTGAGAACAGGTCCTGGCACGTGTAAGAACTCTAATCATTAGCTCTTTTGAACTTTACCAGGCACTGTATGAATGATGCTAACTGCATGATCATATTATCAATAATGTATGTCAAATTTTGTCTAATACATTAGCTGTAATAGTTCATTGCTAACTTTTTAAAAGGAGTGAAGTTAAATACCCCTCGCCATTTTTAGTTATACTGATTTTGTGAATTGTTCATGACTTGGGTCCATTTATGATGAGGACTTTTATATGGGCTCTATATTTTGTTTTTGTCATTTCTTTATACATACAGAAACTTTATACAATCATGTATTTTTGTGCCTTTTGAGGCTTTTCATTTCCCATTCAGACCTTTCTAATTCATTTTTTTAAACTTTAATTTTTAAAATATTTACTCCATCTAGAATTTACTTTGGTTTACAGCATCACGTGGATCTAAGTTCTTTTCTAGATGTTAAGCTGTATCAATACCATTGATTACATAACTCATTCCTTTTTTGGGGCTTTATGATGGATGCCTTTTTGACTGTATGATAAATTCTTTTAGGGTCTGAGTAATCTGTCTAGAATTGTTTCATTTAGGGTTAAGTTTTTACTTTTTGTTTTATATGTTTTTATTATCTGGCAGGACTCTAGTTTCTTGTAAAAAATCCATTAGTACTGTTCTCTATAATCTTTAGAAATGTTTTGTATCATTTCCCTCCAAATCATCTTGTGATCTTGGTTGGAATTTTGAAATAGTGTTGAATCTATACATTAATATGTGAGAAAAGACATTTTTACATTATTTCTTCTTCCCATCAAGAAACACTCAGGCCAGGCACAGTGGCTCACGCCTATAATCCCAACACTTTGGTATACCGAGGCGGGTGGATCACCTGAGGTCAGGAGTTCGAGACCAGCCTGGCCAACATGGTGAAACCTCGTCTCTACTAAAACACAAAAAATTAGCCGGGACTGGTGGCGCACGCCTCTGGTCCCAGCTACTTGGGAGGCTGAGGCAGGAGAATCGCTTGAACCTGGGAGACGGAGGTTGCAGTGGACCGAGACTGTGCCACTGCACTCCAGCCTGGGCAACAAGAGCAAAGCTCTATTTAAAAAAAAAAAAAAAAAAAATGCTCACTCTTGCTAGACACTGGTAATGCTGTTGTGAGTCACATATGCTCCTTGCTCAAAGACTCATGCTTTGGGCAGGAAAACCTCTAAGTAAGTTCAATATAGTGCCAACAAAGAATGCTGCAGTTCATACTGTGGGAAATTATTCTTCCAGAGGGCTTGTCTGAGCTAGGTATTTGTCAGAAAGGCAGAATCACTAAAAGGATTCCAGACAACACATGGAAACACTGGCAGGGATGCTGGGAGAGGAGGGACAGGAGAGTCAAGCAAGAGCCTCACAGGTCACATGAAGAAGCTTGAATATTATTACCCTCTTCACAAGGGAGAGCCTTGAAGGGATTTTCAGCTACAGAACTTTTAGAAAGATCTTGGATGTTGTGAATAGGATGAAGTGAAGCAAGCAAAGAGAAGTTACTGGTCAGGATCCCATTGAAGTAGTCCCTGCTAGAGATTAAAAGAGCTCAGTCACAGTGGAGTAGGGGGAGGGGGAGGGATGGGATAGGATGTCCAGAAGCCTGACTGGACAAGATGATTAATTTGATTGGGGTATGGATAGAGATGAGAAGGAAGTAAAGCAGCTGTACAGGTTAAGTCCCAAGTTTGTAAACAGGGTGGCTGTTGGAGTGGTCATCCCAGATGGGGAATGTTGAAGGAATGGGTTTGGGATAGGGGAATTAGAACAGAGTGACGTTTTGAATGTGTTGTATTTGAAAGAGTCTGTTGCCTAAGTACAGTTCCAGCAGATGTCTGAATATAATTAAGAATACCAAAGAGTAGATTTCCTGGACCCCTGGATGGAGAATTTTACAGTCCTTTTGCTTCAGTGATGTTGGAGGCCACGGGAGTGGTGAAGAAGTTATCCAAAGTGAGATTTTACTGTTGTTGTTGAGATAGAGTCTTGCTCTGTCACCCAGGCTGGAGTGCAGTGGCACAATCTCGGTTCACTGCAACCTCCACCTCCTGGTTCAAGCAGTTCTCCTGCCTCAGCCTCCCGAGTAGCTTGGGATTACAGGTGCGTGTCACCACATGCAGCTAATTTTTTGTATTTTTAGTAGAGATGGGGTTTCACCATATGGGTCAGCCTGGTCTCAAACTCCTAACCTCAAGTGATCCATCCACCTTGGCCTCCCAAAGTGCTGGGATTATAGGCGTGAGCCACTGCAACCAGCTCCAAAGTGAGAATTTTAAGACAGCATGGAGAACTTTTGTGTTCTGCTGTCCATTCCTTAAATATCAGAACTTACCTATTTGGCCAAGGCCTGGGGGGGTAGGGGGGATGGGCAGGATGGCACAAATGTCAACTATCAATCAATCAACATGGCAGATTAATTTATCGCTACTCCTGCAAGCCCTGTTGGCAGCACAAGTTGAAAATGGCACTCTTGGGTTCCTGCCTCCTGGAATTCCTACCGTCCGTGATCTCAGGAGCTAACCCAGGGCCAAGGGAATCACTCTGGGCACACCAGTTTGGGAGGTCTAAGATGGAGCTTCCAAAGGCAGATGTAAGAGACTGCAGCATTGCCATAATATTGGTGTCTTTCCCTCCCAGACTCAACCCTACTGGAAGATTAAACGCCCTGTCCCATAGAGGGCTTTAGACAATGAAATGTGAGTGGATGCAACATCATTTATGGAGGATAATTTTTATAAGCCTCCTTATGAGGCTACACCAACTCATCCTTTTCATTCTGCTGCAAAGCCAGCATATTATAGCTCAGCCTACTATGGACATATATGCAAATGATAACCTTTGTAGTAAGAGCAACATTGAAGTTGGAGGGTCATGTTAGCACAGCATCAACTAGTAACAGCTGACTGATCCAGCAGAGAAGATCAGTCCCCTAGCGTACCTTTTACAATCCTGTCCTCTTCCATTAAGAATAGTCACAAATTACATTAACAGTGGTATATGTTTTAATAGTTTTCAGAATATAAGCTGCATAGCTTTTTAGAATAAAAAATGATATAACTTCAGGTACATGCTTTGGGACACTTGGTTAAACAAGGAATCTGTGTCTTTGATGACCACCTCAAAAGGGTGGCAGACTTCACAGTGTAACTTGGAAACAGACAAGGAGATAGATTACATCATGACATATTGCCTACAAAAGAACATTCTGACAGAACATTAAATAGAACAGAGCACACAGTTTCAAGTATTCAAGCACTGCTTTCTGGCCAAGTAAAAACTGCCTAAAAATCAGTTTCTTTTGACTGGAAAAAAATAGATGGAGCTGCTGAGCTCTGGACACAGCGTTTCTTTCCCAGAATGAGACTGGCTCAGTCCAGCTTGAAAGCAGTGTGAGGAATGACTCTTCCCCTTAACTGTTAAGAAAAGTTAAGAAAAAAAAAAATGAACTAAACAAATAAATTACTACAACAACAGGGACCATGGCACTGAATGAAATAAAGGGGCAATCACCTTCCCATCATTGCATAGTCTCCCGAAGCAGCACGTGTGAAAGAGGATACTGAAAAGCCACTTCGTTTTTCCACAGCCCAAGGATCGTTTTTATAGATGACCTGGGCGCCTATAATGTCCGGTTGCTTTATGAGAACACACACACACCACATTCTTCCTACCATCTAAGAGAAGGTAGTTCCTTTCACAATAAGAAAACACACCCTCATACTCTCCAGAAACTGGAGCTGTCTTGGCCACTTAACAGCTTTTGGGTACATACTGTGGGCTTGGCAAGGCAGAGCTTAAAGCAGGATCAAAAGGGCAGTTCCCTTTAGTCCTTTATACAAAGGACTATCAGAGTCCCATGCTCCTGGCAGCATCTCCTCAAGGCACAGGTGCCCAGATCCCCTGCAAAAGAAAACAGGTAGCTGGGCTCCAACGGTGGGGTATGACCTCCTCCCAGGCCAGGGCTTCTGAGGGAAGGAAGAAGGATAACTCTTCTTTAGTTACGAGTTCAGGCACCTGCTGCTGCTTCCAGGTTTGGTATAAAAACCTCAGCCCAGGCAAAGCCGGGAGCCAGAGAGCATTCTGTAGACTGTAAGGTCACGTTGTAAAATAAAAATATTACAATAAAATTTTTTGTAGTTGTCCAAAAGGGAGCACCTGGGTAAGCAATGTGACCTTCTGACCACGGTTAAGTCTCACTTTGGACTCCTCTTTCTGTTCTATGGGTGGTCAGAGGCTGTCACCAACTCAAACCACTGTCTGAGGGCATCGCTGAGTGTCTCAGGAAGTGCGTTTACATCTCGAAGAATGACATAGTATGGGAATGGGAACTCTTCCATGTAGGATCGGATTTCAGGCATCTCTCCAGGTCCTTTAAATATCGGTACTTTAATGTCCAAGATAGAATCCTGTCAACAAAAGACATTTTGAAATGGGGAGGCAGCGATTAAACCAGCATCCTTAGCTAGCTCTTCTGTGATCTCTTTTGCTAACAACTTTTACATCTCCTGTGTCTTATTCCTGCATATGAACCTACCTTTTATTACTAAGTAAAAGAGAATTTTCAGAACTCTACTAAGAAGGAGGTAGATGCCTTTCTGTGTGCCCCTTCCAGGAGGATGGACACTGAAAAAAAGGAAAAGGGATAGGAAAATCTACTTTCCCTACAGTGGTGTCTCCCCATCACCCACTTGGAATCATTCACACTAGATCTTTACCTTCCTATCAAGGCCTTAATGTGACCCACAGAGACAATGCTTCCCTGGAACAGAACTGCCCTGTAGGCATATTTCACTAAGATGATTGATGCTTCCTGCTGTGAGGAGCTACTGAGACATAAAGTGTGGCAACACCTAATTTCCATTTCAAAGTGGTCGGTACCCATTATCAAGGCTGCAATACCTGCACTGACTTTGCATAGAGGGAAATGATGACCCACAAGGATGGTCATTCTGAATCTTGGCTCTCCCACTCATTACCTGTAACCCCTATGTGTTTCATTTCCTTCAGTGTAAAGCGGGAATAATGATCCCTACCTCACTGGCTTATTGCAAAGATTAATGGAGAAAATACTTACAAGTGCCTACAATGGTACTTGACAGAATACTATGAATGCTGGGAGTTCTCAGTATGACTGAGTGATCCAGGCCATATTTCAGATTGAACAGGTTGAAGGGAATCCCCACTTTATCTCCACAAAAGGTGGCTTTTAGTAGTCACTCACCCGTGAACTGGGATTGTCCAATACAACAAAGATGACAAAGATATTTGCATTCCGGGCAGCCTGAACTGCTGCCAGGACTCTTTCTTTGCCCTCAAGGAAAAGGCCTCGCCCATCAGAGACTACCAGGAGGAGTTGTGCAGTTTCTGTAGACCATATAAAAGGAAGCAAGAGAATAAAATGAACAGCCATTTTTAATAACTCACAACTACCCAAAGTAGGACAAATTAGTGTAGGCTTTCTCTGTACTATTAAAGCTAAACAGACCTCTAAAGCTGATGAATTCTGGGCACAGACCTAAGGGACCTCTGATGAGACCTATCCCTTAAAATGCTTGAGTCAGAGACAAGGCATAATAAGGGATACTAAGTAAGCTTCTGTCAGTATAGCAGAATTTCTCAATAGTGCTTCAGGAAATGTTAAGTTCTGCTCAACTTCAAATTGTAGAGCAACATACTGTACATGAGAATTAAAACACTAGTTTATGGCTATAAACTTTAAAAATGATGATAGTACTAAGTAGGGCATTAGAAGCAAGTGGCCAAATCAGAAATCTGGAACTGTGTCTTCCAAATTTCAGTCGTCACATATAGTCATCTTTAGATTTCTGTTAATTCCTTGTACCTAATTTCTATATTTTTTTGCCCTTGAAATTTGACTTGTTTAAACAAAAACAAAAAGGAACCACTAAACACTGAATAAAATGTTTTAAAATTTTTGCTACATAGTGTTTCCAGCTAAAGATTATATAGTACATGAGTTGAGGGTGGGCTGTTTTAGCAAATGTTGACAGGTGTGAATAACTTGCTTCCATCAGAATCTGAAGCTTCTGCATGATAAACTGAGAACACTGAGAGATTTTTGGAAAGAACTAAATAACTGGCATGTTTCAAGCCTCCAAAGTAAATGTGGTTGGATTAGCTGGTTTTTAAATTATGTCCTTCTCTACTTTCCTCTGTTATTAAAATATTAGAGAATACAATACTCGAAGGGGACTGGTTTCAGGACACATACCCCCTTCACCCCCAGTATACCAGAATACACATATATTCAAGTCCAGAGATGGCCCTGGAGAACCCGCATACATGAAAAGTTGGCCCTCCATACACTCTGGTTTTGCATCCCTCAAATGCTGAATTTTCAATCCACTTTTGGTTGGAAAAACTCCATGTGTAAGTAGACCTGATCAGTACAGACAAACCTGTGGTATTCAAGGGTCAATTGTAGCCTTTATATTTAATTCCACACATACCTTGCTCCTTTCTCTTACAAATCTGAACTCTTATCAAATAAGCATATACTAGTTAGTGTCTAGATCCCCCATTGATTATAAGCCTCATGAGTACAGGTTCAACAAAAATTTCTGAATGAATGAATAAATAAGTAAAAATGAGCTACATCAATTTATGTCTTTTCCTGTGAAGCACACCTGTTAAAACACAGTGACGGCGGCACTGAGCTGAAGCAAGCAGCTTGGGAATATAGAGTACAAGAAAGCATTTTGTTAATGAAGAGGAAGGCACGCAGCTCACCTGGACTGATGTTCTGTGAGAGCTGCTGAGCGGCTGCAAACATGTTGGCAACAGACTCTAGAAACTAAATCGGAGCCAGAAATAGACAATTAGAAAATTATGTAAATGCTCTTCTCATTGTCAAAGAGACTGATAATATTTCTGACACTGAAGTGATTATCAGATAACCACCTCAGGTTTATAGACCATCAACTAACTGTCCCTTCTGGCCATATGTAGTTAAAAAAGGAGGATCCTTGGATACAGACATTCTGGTTTGTTTTTTTTTTTTTTTTAATTATTTTTTGAGAGAGGGTCTCACTGTGTCACCCAGGCTGGAGTGTAGTGGCATGATTTTATCTCACTGCAGCCTCAATTCCTGGGCTCTGCCTCAGCCTGCCACCAAGTAGCTAGCACTACAGGTATGTGCCACCACACGTGGATAATTATTTTTGTCTTTTGTAGAAATGAGGTCTCACTATGTTGACAAGGCTGGTTTTGAACCCCTGGCCTCAAGCGGTCCTCGCACCTCAACCTCCCAAAGTGCTGGGATCACAAGTGTGAGCCACCATGCCTCGATGATACAGGCATTCTCAAGCACAGGTGAGACGTTTCTCTAACATATAACCCACTAGAGTTCTGGAAGATATCCCAAAGGAAAAGACGTGCTTCCCTGGGGCATAAGAATCAATAACTCCCTGAAATAAACCAAACAGCTGTCTTCTTTCAAGAACAGAAAACAACTGAGCAAAAGAGAAGGCAAGAAAATACAAAATGTCCAGGGCAGCCTAGAAAAAGCAAATTGAATCAGAGCAGGACCCAGGAGAAATATGACCCCATGCTCTGTTTTGAACTTTTGTTCTCCTGAGTAAGTCACTGGCTTTATTTCATATCATTTCTTCTCTAAGCTTAATGAGGGAGAAAAATAGGTCTTGGCCCAGCTGATAAGGGTATGGGAGATGGGTTTGTTTTTGCAGAATGTTCCAAACTACTCAGAAAAAAAAGTAGGGAGCTAGAAAACCAATGATGCAAAGTCAAGTGATCTTTGAGGAACTGAGAAAAAGAAGTCACACCTTGTTTTATAATGGATGCCAAGGAAGCTTCTATTCCAGTGGTACACAAGCTGAGGTTTAGGACTATCCCTGTCCTAATACTGTATGCAGTGGAGGGGGGTTCTCAGCCCAGCATGGTGGTAATCCCGACACTTTGGGAGGATCACTTGAACCCAGGAATTTTAGACCAGCCTGGGCAACAAAGTGAGACCCTGTCCCTACAAAAAATAAAAATTAGCCAGACATGGTAGCATGTGCCTGTAGTCCTAGCTACTAGGGAGGCTGAGGCAGGAGGACTACTTGAGCCCGGGAGTTCGAAGCTATAGTGAGCTATGATGGCGCCATTGTACTCTAGCCTGGGTGACAGAATGAGGCCCTGTCTCAAAAATAAAAATGTTCTCCCTCCTACCTATACCAATTTAAAATAACTGTGCAGAAGACATTTTATTTCATCCTCTTACCTGAGCAATCTTGGTTTTCTTTTGTTGGAATTTGCAGAGACGTAGAATCTGGGACCCAGAGTAATCACCGAACTGCTCATGAAATGGGTGTAACAGTTTTACAGATTCTCCAAAACTTGGGGGAGGAAAACCAAATACAACAGAAGTTATTTTTTGGCTGTGTAATCAAAATAATTAAACAGGTTGTGAAAAGTTTTCATAAGGAATTACAAAGCAACCTTACCTACACACTGCAATCTGACCCACTTCCAGGAGGGTTAGAGCATTTCCAATCACAGCCAAAGATTCAAATGCAAGCTGTGAATTAGAAAGTTAATGATTTTAGGAATCAGAATATCCTCTAAACCAGAGCCTCTCAACTATTTTTTGCATCAAGATTCCCAAAGAAAACATTATTTTTTTGTTCAGCAAGTAGAGGAATAACATCAGTAAGGCTACTATAGTCACAACAAACCCGGAGGCTTTGGTGGCCTGGTACCACATAATGCTGAAACCTAGAATCCATTACACTGATAAGAATGGTCTGCTGTAGACATCAAACAAAGGGCCAGGTGTGGTAGCTCACACCTGTAATCCCAGCACTCTGGGAACTTTGGGAGGCCAAGGAGGGAGGATCACTTGAGTCCAGGAATTCAAGAGTAGCCCAGGCAACACAGCAAGACCCCACATCTGTGGTCCCAGCTACTTTGGAGGCTGAGGTAGGAGGATCACCTGAGCCCAGAAAAGTTGAGGCTACAGTGAGGCACCTGGGCAACAGAGTGAAACCCTGTACCCCTGTCTTCAAAAAAAACCAAAAAAACAACAAAAAAAACACAATTTAGCTGGGCGTGGTGACACACACCTATGGTCCCAGCTACTCAGGAGGCTGAAGTGGGAGGACTGTACTGCTTAAGCCCAGAAGGTTGAGGCCATAGTGACCTATGATCATGCCACTGCACTCCAGCCTAAGCAACAGAGCAAGACCCTGTCTTTAAAAAAAAAAAAAAGTGACCTTGAGAAATATGGTCTATGAATTTTTCTTTCCTTTTTTTTGGACCTACATAAAGAGTAACCTCTTGTAGGTAACAAATTTTAAAAACCAATTTAAAATCCATTCATATATATGTAGTCAGATCAGACTGTAGAACTATATCAGAAAATTTCATTACCATTTGCAATATGACAAAAAAAGTGGCAAACTGAGTGTTCTACATCTATTATTTCATTTAATCTTCATAACAATTCTGCAAGTATGAGGTTATTACTATTCTATGTGTGCTTATAAATATACATATTCCTCACTTTTCAGAAGGTGAAACTGATAACTAAGAAATAAGTTGCCCAAAGTCATGTGTTAATAAATGGAGCTGGGATATGAACCCAGGTTCAGAGGCTACACTAACTTTTTCCAGCAGAACATACAAATTTTAGGTTTCTCATTAGCCCATGCTGTATAACAGCATCACTGCCCAAAACAAACACTGTTTGGCATCTGTAATGGTGGTATAAGTAATTCTATTCAGGCTCCTAAACTTATTATTAGCACTGATAGAACAATAACTCTGGATAATTTCAGATATAAAAGAAATGTATCCTAGATACATACTTAAACTATTTAAGACTATGCAGTAATATCTGAAAACTTTGATTTTTTTTTAATAGTACACTGTTGCATTTTCTGCAAAATAAGCACCATCAGATTTACTTACTCTGCAACTAGACAGTTAAGAACAAACAGCAGGGTCAAGAAACACAACAATGTAAAAGTCCTACAACAGTAAGAAACTAACACATCTGAGACATCCTAAAATTGTAAAATTGCCCTTTTGAACTCTTTAAATCTTAGGTCTTATCAAAGATGGTTATCACATTCTCAAAACAGGCCTAACAGGTATTTCAAAATGTTTTAGCCATATCATATCTAAAGCATTTTGGTGGCCCATGGCTTGATGTTAATTTCCTATCAAACTGCCACTGCATTTCTCTTCCTTACCTGCTTGGTATGATTGTCTACCATACTAGAAGAGTCATCGATAGCCAAACAAATCTGATACTGGCGTTTACTGGGCTTGGTCCTTCGAAGCCAAATCTTGTCTTTCCGAAATTGACTAGCAATGTATGGAATGACTTTCCGTATGTTCAGTCGTTTCCCAGTTCGATAGTCTCCTCTATTTATTCAAACGGGGGCAAAAATTAGTTAACTTTTAATTCCTGAGAATTTTTATTAAGGACAAAAATCACAATAATACCTTAAAACCAATAGCAGGTAACTAGGAACCTGGCACAATGAAGTGTTTCTTTCAATTGAGGACTAAGTGCCAGGATCTTCTTGACCTCTAGCCAGAAAAACTGGACATGTATGTGGCAATAATAATTAGGTCCTTCCAGACACATTTTTAAAAATTAGGAAAAAATGCACTAAATATGAATGATTTTGGACATCTTTGAAAAGATCTAGGTGAGTAACACCTGTAGCAAGTGAATAACTCAACATGTAACAAGGTGATCAATACAGACACCCAGAAACTTTTGTGCAGAGATAATAATAGGAAAACAGGGTAAGGAACAGCATACTGGTTGGTGCCTGTACGGCAGAAGCGGCAACCTAGAATCTGGCACTATAAATGGTTAGGTGCCAAGTTCAACAGAATCAATGAAGCTGCCATCTTCTCAGGGCACTGTGAGGCCTTCCAGAGGGGAAGACTTACTTCAGCTTGGCTGCCTGGGTAGGCTCTAATATGAGACGAAGCTCTTCACATAACCGTTGTGAAAGAGGCGCTGTTAAGATCAGGTAACTCTGCCACATCTCAGCTGCAACCTTCTCCTGTGACAACAACAAAATGTAAGTTACCCTCAGAATGTCAGAGCCAACCAAGTCTTCTAGCAAGATGCAGGCTTTAAGCAAAGTGGTAGAAAATGACCTGCATGAACTTTCTCAACAGAAGCACTTTAAATCTTCTCCCAGCAAGCTACCATGTAATTTACTTGATTAAAAATGTCTCTCCTTCCAGCTAGGGGTGGTGGCTAATGCCTGGTAATCCTAGCACTTTGGGAGGCCGAGGCGGGTGGATCACTTGAGACCAGGAGTTCGAGACCAGCCTGGCCGACATGGTGAAACCCTGTCTCTACTAAAAATACAAAAAATTAGCTGGGCATGGGGGCGGGCACCTGTAATCCCAGCTACTCGGGAGGCTGAGGCAGGGGAATCGCTTGAACCCAGGAGACGGAGGTTGCAGTGGGTCAAGATCGCACCACAGCACTCTAGCCTGGATGACAGAGCAAGATTCCATCTCAAAAAAAAAAAAAAGAAAGAAAGAAAAAAGTCGGCCGGGCGCAGTGGCTCACACCTGTAATCCCAGCACTTTGGGAGGCCAAGACGGGTGGATCACCTGAGGTTGGGAGTTCGAGACCACCTTGACTAACAGGGAGAAACCCCATCTCTACTAACAATACAAAATTAGCTGGGTGTGATGTTGCATGCCTGTAATCCCAGCTACTCAGGAGGCTGAGGCAGGAGAATCCCTTGAACCCGGGAGGTGGAGGTTGTGGTGAGCCAAGATCATGCCATTCCACTCCAGCCTGGGCAACAAGAGCAAAACTCTGTCTTAAGAAAAAGAAAAGAAAAAAGAAAAAAGTCTCTCCTTCAACCAAACCCATAACCCACACTTCTAAGTGAGAAAGAATGAAACGAGGCAGTTAATTATTGTAATTCATGACCAAATCAATGCCTTACTTATGTCACCTCCAAAGAGTAAAACGTGTACCCTTCATATGGGGAGGGAGATGTGAATGGGTAATTTTGGCACCAGCAGATCCAGCTACTTATTGGTGGATGCTCAGAATCATGTTTCAAAAGTAAAAGTGGGCAGGACATGGTGGTTCACGCCCGTAATCTCAGCACTTTGGGAGGCCAAGGCGGGTGGATCACCTGAAGTTTGAGTCCAGCCTGGCCAACATGGTGAAACCCTGCCTCTACTAAAATACAAAAAAATTAGCCGGGCGTGGTGGCAAGTGCCTGTAATCCCAGCTACTTGGAAGGCTGAGGCACAAGAATCACTTGAACCCGGGAGGCGGAACTTGCAGTGAGCCCAGATTGCGCCACTGCACTCCAGCTGGGGCGAGAGAGCAAGACTCCATCTCAAAAAAATAAAAAAAAGTAAAAATGCTAAGGGCAAATCCCTCCAGCAACACACTCAACACAAAGCCCCATGATTTTTCTGCCAACTGTGGCAGAGCACTCAATACATATATGTGGTGGGAGTGATTATGACAATAGATATAAAAGTGAAATGTGTACATAATACAGTAAATTTAGGATGCAAAGTCATTAAAAATAAAACTGCTGGTTAATCCACACTACCACGTTAAGTCAGCCAGCAATGACCTAGCTGGCCTCTTCTCAGGATGGCACAGCACAGACTCTTGCCCAGTTTTTCAACCACTGTCACAACTATTACATCCATTACAGAGCCAGCAACAGAAATTAAAGGAATTAAGCACACCAATTTCTATTTTAATTAAGCTATAGATCTAACAGCAAAGCAGCCAGAAACTGATGGACAGATGTAGGCTTTAGGATTGTAATTATATTCTCCATATGCCTGGTCCTTTTTACTAAGGTAATTGCTAAGAACCTATTAAGTTTGCTATATGTTAAACAAACAAAAAAAAAGTCGAGATATTTTACGAAAAAAAACAGTGAACAGTGACTTACTTCTTCTGGGTTTCCAGATTCACGTGGCTGCCACATTTCCAGCTGTCTCTCCAGCTCCTGTCTTAGCTCATTGACATCTTTTAAAAAGGGCTAAGAAGAAAAAGCCATAGGTAAGAGGTGGCCCAGGTTGGAATCACCAACTTAGTATCACTGGGTGTCTTCCGCCCTACAGTATGAACTCAAAGTACATAGTCAAATGCTTCTGAGATTCAAAACTTAATTCAGCAAATACAGTGACACAATGAGAAGATGCCAGACAAGCATTCTGCTTCCCTCTTAGAGAGACAATATGGATAAAGAAAACTTTTAACATTTATAAAGCCACTGTAGCAAAACAAAACCCAAACACCCTTAAGTCATCAATAATGAAAACGTTATCTGATTAATCAAGTAAGTCAAACTCTTAGCTCAAGAACTTAAATTAAATAGCTCTTCATACATACAGGCACTAAGCCAAAGATTTTTTACTTAACCATCACAAACCTAATTGTCCTGAAGGTTCCTTATACAAGGATGGTTAGAAAAGTGGGATGTGAGTCCCAGAGGCCAAGGACCAGACCCACCATCACAGACAGGTCAGGGCACTGTGACCCTGTGATTAATTGTTGGAACAGTATCACATGCTTGAAGAACACCTATCATACCAATAGTATGCCTAAAAATTTTGAATAAGAACATGAAACCCCTCAACAACCAGATGTTCCATAAAGTTCTAAAGACAAAGATTTAAAACCAGTTTAAAATTTTATTTTGTTAATTTATTAACACTATATTAATGCAGTAATTTGTGAGTTTTACTACCTGGAAGATCGTGTCCATGAGGAATTGATGAGCTGTATGAATGGTAGACTCTCGGCTTCTTTCTGGTTTCTCATTTTCTGTCTCCTTATGGGCTTTGTCTGTTCTGGGGTCTTGGTCTTCCTCTGTTTTAACAGTTTGGATCTCCACTTCCATCTCATCAAAGCCTATTTTCATTTAAGGACATAATTTTACTTATAATAGTAGCCTGATGACTGACCAAGTCTTTGCTATTGCCCGTTAATCCTGACAATTAATCAAACTTCATTCATTCACTCTCCAACACATTTCCACATGTTGATTTCAGAGGTTCTTTCTCTCTGAGACACTCATTGCCAACCCTTACTCTCTAAACTCCCCTCCTCCTCACCTGATGTTGAAGGCAGATGTTCTCGGAAAGGGAAATAGGGGAAATTTTGGGTGTCCTAAGAAGCCTTGTAAAACTGTGGTTCTTGAAACTATATGCATGTAAAACTTTGACAGAAATAAAAACTAAAAGCCACAATTCCATTTTACAGATGAGGAAACTGAGGCAAAGAAAAGATGAACAATTTGCTTCAACTTGTGAGGTGAGAGGCAAAGCCTGGATTGTCACATAGGGTAGTCAACCGTTCTAACAGTTCTAACACTCCTGAGAGGACAGGAACTAAGCAGAAGAAAAAGCCTTTGAATTTGGCAAGTTCTTTTGAATTTGCATTTATTCATTGCTGATAAAGTTATTTTTTTTGCCAAGTAATAGAACTTGGTTAGCTATGAAAGGTAAACTTCTCATTCTATTTCTTTTAATATTTTACTGCATTTTATGCTAATAGCATATACTTTTATATAATTGAAAATATCATTTCTCTAATAATATACTTTCTCATCATAGCTGTAGTAAGTGTACTATTCTGGTTTCTTCTACATATTTTTTAAAAACTGATGAGATTTTGCCAGAAATTCAAGTTTTAGGGGACTCCTTAAAGGATGGTGTCCTGCAACACCCATCCCTGTCCATATTTTCGTTTTCTGGTCCCAAACAAAATATAATGAAATTATTATAGGCAATTTATTCATCTAAGCCATGGATTAGGACATGGAATTGAACACCAGACTAGATTATAGTGAGAGAGAACTGACTACTTCAAGTCAGAGAGCCTGGGAAGGGTTTGTTCACTAGCAGGACTCACCCAAGGGTGCTGTGGTGCCCGACTTGATTTCCTCTGGCTTCAGCTGCTCCACGTCTGCTGCTTTGAGCTCCTCCTGCTCCTCTGTGTCCATGAGGGTGTCCTCTATCTCCTCCTCTTCCTGATCTTTGCCAGAGTCTTTTGCAGACTGTTGCTGTTCTTTGCTGGCCACATCTGTCAACAAAGCACGCACTCACACATAAAAATCCTAGGTCTTTGCAGAACAAAATAATAATACGTGGGTATGGTTTCCGTCATTCTAGCTTCCAAAATGCTACTGATGCAAGTTGTGCCACTGACCAGCTTGGAGACTTGTCTGTACCCAAGATTTCCTATTGACCTACTGACATAATGAACTGCCTGTTCCCTACCCCCTACATAAATTATGAGGATATAGTGTAACTATACATGTGACACTGGCTGCCTTCCGCCCTACAGTATGAACTCAAAGTACACAGTCAAATGCTCCTGAGCATTTGACAAAATAGGGTGTTTAACTGGGCTATAGGGTGACTCTAACAATAATTTATTATATATTTTCAAATGACTAGAAGAGCAGATTTGAATGTTCCCAACACAAAGAAATGATAAATGTTTGAGGTGGTAGATAAGCTAATTATCTTGACCTGATCATTAAACATTGTATACATGTATCAAAACCTCACACTGTACCCCACAAATACGTATCATTATTATAGGTCAATTAAAAATAATGAAAAGTAATAGAAAACAAGGCACAGAAAGACGACTAGGAATCCCAGCATTGTGATCTTGTGTGAGTGAGTTCTTAAACCACCTGGCCTCAGTGTACTTACCTATACAACAGAGAAGCTCTAGCTCATAGGATTCGTTGAGGAAGTTTATGATCATGCAGCAAAGGCTCAGAAAAGTTTTTTGGCACAAAGCAAAAGCTCAATACATGGTAGCTACTGCTCTATTTTTTTTTTTTTTTAAGTGGGATCAAGGAGAGACAAATGTAATCCAATGTAGAGCAATCATTTTCATACCATACTAAAAGGTAGATTATTCTCAATATAAGTTTACATATTAGGAATGAAACAGTGAAGTCACGAAGAGAACTAGAAGGGGAGACTGACCAATGACCTCATGCTGAGACATTTTTCCTCCTTTTTGCACTTATGGAGAAAACATATATTTCAAGTATCATAGCTCCTGTCAGCACAGGGACCTATCCAGAGGTGACTAAGAAGAAAGAAATGTCCAGTACGAAGAAACCCTGATATTGGGGTTTGGATGTAGCCAACTGTTATTTTTAATTATTATATTTAAGGATATTTAAAGTGTTTATACTAAACCAAGAAATCTTAACCATCTTCACTTGGTTACAGATACCTTTGTACCAAAAACAAACTGTATTTCTGCACATTTCTTATGTTTACAAAGCCATTTCCTCTTTCCCCTGATACAAATGTGTACTATCAGCTGCCAGGCACAGCTGACTTGACCTGATCATTAAACATTGTATACATGTATCAAAACCTCACACTGTACCCCACAAATACGTATCAAAACACAGCACAAGCTCTCAGAGAGAGCTCAGTGGGCAAAGGCAGCAGCTTTCCCAGGACCATACCATAGGTCTGTGCATCGTACGCGTCACTGCCTTGTTTAATGTGCTCAAATGCATCTGCATCCTCCACCTGGGCCTGGGGCTGCTGAGCTGGCCCCTGCTCGGCATGGCTGTCCGCATCCACAGTCCTCAGCCTCTTGTGCACACGCTCATTGTGATCACCCATGGAACGTTCATTGTCAGCCTGCCCAGGTTTCCTCTTAAAACTCTGAGAAATACAAGGAAATTCATCAGAGCCTTGTCTGTCATGACAAAAGGACTCAAAGTAAACATAATATCCATCTACAGGGGACAGGATAAGTAAATCAGGTGTAGCCATACAAGAATGGAATTCAACACAGCTATTAAAAAGAACAGGGAATCTATATACTTATATAGAACAATCTCTGTGATATACTTTTATATCTAAAATGAAGGCAAAGAAACATACTTTCACACATCCATATATGTCATATATGCAGAAAATATCTCTGAAAGAAGAAAGAATTGGTAATACCAATTTGCTCTGAGGAGGGTCCCTTGGGGACAGGAATAGGATGTAGGCTTTTTAGGGGATTGGTTTTTTACACTAATTTTGCATCACGTGCATAAATTATACCCTATTTAAAAAACTTACTCTTAAAAAAGCAAAAGCCTATGGACAATGAAAAGAGTGAGAGAGTAGGTGCTGGGCAGCCGCACACAGCACTTGGCTCTTAAGACTTCATGGCCAGAATCAGGGGTCGGGGAGAGACACAGGCAGGGAAGAAGCCCAGTGACAGGATCCCACTGGGTAAAGCCCCATGGTCCTGGTCTGCTCACCAAGGCTGCTATCATATCTGATGCGACAAAAAAAAAAAAAAAAACAGGAGTATAGCTTTTTTTTTTTTTTTTTTAAAGCACTACGTTTGGAACATGTTTTTCTACATGCTGTCTTCACCTAAGTTTAGCTGAGGAGTGATAGAAACCTGTGTGTTTTTCCTGGTGTGCTTCTGGGAGGCCAACTGGGCAATGAAATTCGATTCATGGCCTTCTGCCTGGTTTGCATCTGCAGCTCCACTTCCGTGTTCCTAGGAAATCCAAGCCACAAAAGAATGAGGTGAAAGAAGCTATTACAAGTCCCTGGTTACTGTGCTGCATTGAATACAACTTCTCTTACTGCTATCCTTTATTCTCAGTCATATAATCACTCCTGCCTACCTGCCTGCTCTGGAACTCACCATAACTAAGGCCCGGCCTACAGGCAGAAACAGGAGTGTCTAGGTACAGACCTTGTGTTACCCTCTCAGGGGCCTTTATAAGGCTGCTTAGTTCTTTGCAGGAGTATTATGTCTCACTCCAAAGACCGGACAGACCTCAACTAGAAACCAGGCTTCATCATCAACCAGCTGTGTACACTTGAGGTTGTCATTTAATTTTACTGAGGCTTATTTTTCTCAAATATACAATGAAGAAAATAGTACAATATCATCTATCTCATGGGGACATAGGACTTTCTGAAGTAATGAAAATGCTTAGCACCTAATGGGTGCTCAATGAATATTTGTGGTGGTGGTAGTCATACGGTATAAGCAATATAAATGGTTGTTACTGTCAGTAAGAACTAGGACTCAAAGAGACTAAAGTTGTCCAGAATCACCACTGTAACCAGCAGGTCCTGTGGTGACATTCCATGTTCTTTCCATAGCACCCAGCAACCTGAATTGTGGCCATATCAGCACACATCACCACCAGATCAAAGAATGAAAAAGTTATTTGCTTTTTAAATTAAACATTTAGAAACCTGATGATGAGCAAGGAAAAGCAAAACATCATTAAAGGTATACATTGCCTGAAGTCTAAATTCCATGTTTCCTTCCTGGAGAGCTTTCTGAAAAACAACACGAACCTGATTCTCCCATCTAGAGCTACCAGTCTAACAACTTTTTCTTATTATGCACACCACTTAAATAAAAGCCGATATTCCGGGGTTTGTCCTGGGAGGCATATAAAAATAAGTATCAGTCATGCACCACACAACAACGTTTCAGTCAAGGAAAGACTGCAATGTGCACTGGTGGTCCTATAAGATAATAACACGTTTTTACTATATCTTTTCCATGTTTAGATTCATAAATACTTACATTGTGTTACAACTGCCTGCAGTATTCAGTACAGTAACACTGTACAGGTTTGCAGCCTAGGGGCAACTGGCTCTACCATCGAGGTTTGTGTAAGTACACTCTATAGTGTTCACACAATCACAAAATTACGGAATGAGGCATTTTTCAGAATGTATCCCTATCTTTAAAAAAATAACTGTTCAGTCACGTGTTGCTTAAAGAATGAGATGTGGTCTGTTAGATGTCAACAACAAAACAAACAACAACAAAATAACCAAACATAAACCAACTAATGCTACACAGAAGGTGATGTCAGACAGGGAGAAGAGACCCTATTAAGAGGCAGCTGGTGGCTGCAGTGAAACCACTGATCACCTCTTTCCCCTGCTCTTTCTCAGGTGCGGCCCCAGCCAGCTCCATGGCCTGTGTGCTCTGCATGTTCTCCACGCCAGTCTGCCCACAGGAGGCGTGCTCCTTCCTCTCCAAAGCCTCTGGCACCTGCTCCTCTGTATCAGAGTCCTCCTGTTCTTCTTCCTGCTTCTGCAGAGAAATCAAACACAGCATTAAATGCTCTGGGGGAACAGCATAAGGTGGGAGACCCAGCAACAAGCAGGCTTCCCCACTCCTAACCGAGGGTCTTAAAACAGAAACTTAGAACTCCTTGAAGTGCCACATGTTGATGGAGGAGTATCCTAAAAGGGATTCTAACGGGAATAAGGTGACTTCTCCTCTTCCTCATTATTTTTAACATAAAAAGCCAGACATCTCACGATACCTGGGGCTGGAAACCTTGGTCAGCAGGGCCATTCTCTCCACCTTCTTCATCGGCTTCCTTGTCTTTTTCCTCCAGAGACTGCTGCTGCTCCTCGGAGTGTTCTTCAGGATGCTGAGCAGCATCTCCATCTTGGTCATCAGCTCCTGTGTCCATTTCCTCTTCCCCTTCTGCCTTGTCATCTTCACTGGGGCCTTCCTCGGGCTCCTGTGGACTCTGACTTTCATTCTGGTCAATCTCAGTCTCTCCTCTTTCCTCAGCTTCATGACCTGCTTCTTCTGGTTTTTCTTTTATCTCCAAAGGATTCTCTTCTGTATAGATACAACAAAAGGAGTGCAGAATTTTTTAAACATACATGATTTCTTAAGCTGGGAGCTAGTTATGCAAGTTTTGTCTTATTACAATTCTCTAAACCAGCAAGTGGCAAATTGTGACCCACAGGCCAAATCTGGCCTCCACATGTTTCCATGAAGAAAGTTCTACTGGCCGGGCACGGTGGCACATGCCTATCATCCCAACACTTTGGGAGGCTGAGATGGAAGGATCACTTGAGTTCAAGACCAGCCTGGGCATGCATCATAGTGAGACCCCATCTTTTACAAAAAATAAAAAATTAGCCAAGCGTGGCGGCATACACCTATGGTCTTGGCTACTCAGGAGGCCGAGGCAGGAGGATCACTTGAGCCCAGGAGGTCAAGGCTGCAATGAACTATGATCATGCCCCAGTACTCCAGCCTGGGTGAAAGGGCAAGACCCTGTCTCCAAAAAAAAGTAAAGTTTTTACTGGAACACAGCAACATATATTCTATGTTTACCCCATCCAGTTTGTACTGCCTATGGCTGCTTTCACTCTACAACAGTAGAACTGCGTGTTTGCAATCGAGAGCTTATGGTCTGCAAAGCCTAAAATACTTAGTATCTGACACTTTATAGAAAATGTTTGCCCACCCTTGTTTTAAACCATATTCATACATACAGTTGTTTTAATGGCACATTTCATTAAAAAATAATAGCTAATCCACCCAAAAAAAACCCCATAAACAAACACAAAAAAACACAATAGGAAACTTTTAGGCCAACAATAGGAAATGACAGCTTAATGCTCAATTATCATTGTGAATAATTGGTGGATGTCATGATCATATACAGAAAATACAACTCACGCTGAAATAGAAACACTTATTTTGAAAAAGTTTTATCAAAAGAGCTTTTCTATACTTTGGACACTTCAAAAATCAGTTATTAGCAAATTCTTAAAATAACTCATTTTTATTTTTTTTATTTTTTTGAGATGGAGTCTCGCTCTTGTTGCCCAGGCTGGCATGCAGCGGTGCCACCTCGGCTCACTGCAACCTCTGCCTCCTGGTTCAAGCAATTCTCCTGCTTCAGCCTCCCAAGTAGCCAGGATTACAGGCATACACCACCATACCCAGCTAATTTTGTATTTTTAGTAGAGACGGGGTTTCTCCATGTTGGTCAGGCTAGTCTCGAACTCCTGACCTCAGGTGATCTGCCCGCCTCAGCCTCCCAAAGTGCTGGGATCATAGACATGAACCACCGTGCCTGGCTAATTTTTTAATTTTTTAGAGACAGAGTCTCCTTCTGTCACCCAAGCTGGAGTGCAGTGGCGAGATCATGGCCTACTGCAGCCTCAACCTCCTGGGCTCAAGCAATTCTCTCGCCTCAGCTCCTGAGGAGCTAGGACTACAGGTGTGTGCCATAATACCCAACTACTTTTTTTTTTCTTTGGTAGAGACAGGGTCTCACTCACTATGTTGTTCAGGCTGGTCTCAAACTCTGAGCTCAAGTGATTCTCCCACCTTGGCTTCCCAAAGTGTTGGGATTACAGGCATAAGCCTCTGCAACCAGCCTATTGTTTTTTTTTTTTCCATTATCTATTATTTAATTAGCAAACAATTTTAAATAATTGTTCCTTAGTTACAAAATGAGTCTGGCTATTTAAAAGCAGATAGCGTATTACATTCTCAGTGGATTTTAATTTTCTTAATTTTATGCTTTCTTGGTTATTGACTTTGTTTGCAACTAGATTCTAAAATTGATTTTTACATAAATGGCACCTCTTATTTTTTCCTTTATAACTTGCTATTTTTGTTCTAATACAGCATTATAAAAATATACATATACATTTTTAAAAATAGACTTTATAACTATGTAACTGACTCATTTATCAGCGAGGCCAGCTCACATCTTTCTGTCTGATTAAGCAGCAGGAATGGGGCCCTCTGTTACAGGGGCACCTCCAACACAATGCTTTCAACCAATACCAGATAACACTCCCTAAAGGACTCACTAGGGTTGAAAAATGGATGACAAAGGCATGAAATACTGTCATATGCCATGTGATTTCTCTTGGGATTATTTAGTCTCGTTCCTCACTACACGTGACAATCAATAACTGAAACCATTTCTCTAAAAAAGCTGTAACTGGACTCCACGACAGCTTGGTATACCCAGACTGCACAGCGTTTACACCATCCCATGAGATGGGATACACAGTGCTGTGTGTGAAGCACCACCAGGGCACAGCAGTGCCAAAAGCGAGAATAGGACGTGACAGTAGTTTGATAAATACTTCGTGGTTGATGAGCTATAGGGATAATCACATGAGAAATACTACAAAGGAAAGGCAAACCATTGTCTCAAACTGGGATTGAGCCAACCAAACGTGATTTATCACGTGGCCATGACACAGAGCCAGCTCTCAAAAGAGAAATCAGTTACTGTTCATTAGTGAGTTCTAACTGGTCTCTTTGTTTCTGAAAGACGCACCTTCTCCTTCTTCATTGTCGGTGTCCTCACCACCATTCTTGTCTTCACTGTCGAGGTTCAAGTCATCTGGAAGGTCCAAGGCCTCGGGTTCTGGCACCTTTTCCTGTTTGCCATGGTAAGGGTCCACCTCATTTTCATCATATTCCCTCTTTGGGACAATGGAGACAACAGGGATAAGATAAAAATACAAATCTTTTTTTAAAAAGTAGAATTCCCATAAAATCAGCTCTAAGTATTTTACACTGTGAGAGAATACAATATCTATTCCCTAAAATTATCTGTACACATTAGTATTTTAATAATATTTTTAGACCTTTCACGTTGGAATCTCAGATTTCACTTTCTGTGCAGGTTATCCAAGGACAAGTGGTGCTATGTTACTTAATCTCAAAGAAACTTACAAGAAGAAATAAAGAAGGGATCACAGGTTTTAGCTTCTGATCTATAGCATGAGCCCAGACAACATGTGGACTACCCTGTCAGGAACCAACAGTTAGATATTTTATGTCCTGTTAAGAGCCTCTGTTGCATATTCTTTTATGAGGTAATGGGAGAGCAGTCAACGAATAGGGGAAAAAATGTCTTGAGACACCTTGAGAACTATACAGTTCAAGAGCCCTGGCCTTGAGTCAAGAGAGCGGATCAGTTTCAAATCTTCATTACCTCATCTATTTGTTCATTAATTTTGTCTTCACCTTGTCCACCATCATCAGCTTCTGCTTCTTCCTTCTTATCTTGCTGGCTTTTATCTTTGTTTGAATTGCCACTATCCAAGTTGTCATCTTTAGCAACAAGTTCAGAATCTTCCTAAATGTCAGAGGAAGAAAAAACAATCATCACACTCAATCCAAGAAACTGCTTCTGCATGGGTTGACTTTTAGACATGCATAATTTCTGCCTATTGGACCTATCCCATGGATGGCTGATGAAGTGCCATCCATGACCTAGAGAAAACAGTGCAGGTCTCCATGACAGCAGCAATATTATTAGGTGTGTGAATGGTGGGGTGAGTTTGATAATTCATTGCATCACCCTGGGCTGTTGCAGTATTACACTCAGCCCTGGAGTTCTCCCAAGCTGGGAGCTGGAAAAATTCAGTGGCCTATAGGAGAATCAGCTTAGAACATCTGCACAGGGTTTTGTTCATCCTCTTCCACAACACATGGGATGACTCAGGTCAAGCTACTCTTAGCTTTCAATGTAATCAATAAGATAGGATAGCAAAAAGAAAAAGAGGAATGGGAAAAAGAGAACAAAACAAATACAGAAAAAGAAGAGAAGTAAATGACAGAGAATGGTAGGTGGTGGGCAGATTACCTCCTCTCAGCTTGTTTGGGAGGGGGGGATCTTTCAATTACCTCATCCATTCCTGGTCCTGTTTCTTCAGTTTTATTGTCTTCTTCCTCCTCATCTTCCTCCTCATCGTCATCACCCCAAAGCCTCTCATCTAGTTTGTCAGCTTCCTCACCATTGAGATCGCCCATGTGTTTATCCAGGTCTCCGCCCTCACTATCTGATTTCTCATCATCCTCTTCTGAAAGGGAAGGCACTGAGCTTAGTTAGGCAGATCTCCAAACTGACCCAGTCCTGTGTATGTAAGAGAGGTGTGGATCCGCTTCCCTGGCAAGGGCCCCACCTGAGATTTATTGCCTTTTTCTGCAGAACACACCCTACAGGCAGATGCCTTTAGATCTACTGACATAGTCTTACTGTGTTTTGCAAAGTAGAGGAACAAGGAAGTCTATAATGCGTGAAGAGATGGTAAGAAGAGTAAGGAAATACCTAGGAGGATGTCTGGTTTTGGTGCTGGGGGAATGGCCATTATGGGACTCAGCAACCTGAGTTTTGTGTCTGAAATGATGGGGTTGGACTAGGTGGTTTCCACGGGTCCTCCCCATCTTCAATATACTGCTATGATTTTTTCCAACACCTAAAATCAGGTCTCAATCAGAATTGTCTTCATTTGTCTTTGCACAGGGTCTACTTTGCAAAAGGTCATATCCTATGTGCCTTAGGCCAGCTGCCACTAAGGTCAACTTTCATTTCTGCAAGATATTCATTTTAGAATAAGATACAGTTATCTCCAATTCGACAGAAATTTGGGGCAAGAGCTGAATTATGGTACAAACATATGACAGATGACGATGTACTTTAAAAAATCAAATTCTCAAATAATTTTTAATGACAGGGAGAATGTTCATAAGATGTTAAATGAAAAAAGCAGGCCCAGCGCAGTGGCTCACGCCTGTAATCCCAGCACTTTGGGAGGCTGAGGTGGGCGGATCATGATGTCAGGAGATCGAGGCCATCCTGGCTAACATGGTGAAACCCCATCTCTACTAAAAATACAAAAAAAAATTAGCTGGGCGTGGTGGCAGGCGCCTGTAGTCCC
This sequence comes from Nomascus leucogenys, assembly GCF_006542625.1. Classification (NCBI taxonomy): domain Eukaryota; kingdom Metazoa; phylum Chordata; class Mammalia; order Primates; family Hylobatidae; genus Nomascus; species Nomascus leucogenys. The sequence goes on from NC_044383.1 coordinate 76,074,304, forward strand.
AGCTACTCAAGATGCTGAGGCAGGAGAATGGCATGAACCCGAGAGGTGGAGCTTGCAGTGAGCCGAGATTGCGCCACTGCACTCCAGCCTGGGGGACACAGCGAGACTCCATCTTAAAAAAAAAAGAAAGAAAGAAAAAAGCAGACTACAGAATGGTATATGGTCTCTGTGTGTGTATACATGCAATAAATGGAAAGAAATATACCACAATTTATTAAGTACTATGGCTAGTAGGCCTGAGGGGGGGATCTATTTCTTTTCTACATGTTTGTTCCAAATCATCTACAACAAACATCTACTATTTTTCTAATTAGGAATAAAAGGTATTTTAAACACTACAGAACAATTTGCCTTTTGTTGAGAGCCCAGCTCCATTAGGGATCATCTCCTTTCAGGCATCCCTGAAGGGCACTACTGAGCCACTGCATCTACCACATGAGGCAGCTAGAACATCAGTCAATGTGAGAAGAATCTATGAGAGACCAGGGACTTCTGCCTCAGTGGAGGTGGTGATAGCACATGCAGCTGCTGAGGTTTTCATTTGCAGTTAAGCACAGTAACCAACTTGTTTCAAAAGATTATATTAGGTTCCTTATTAGGAACATGTAATTTCCTGGATAAAATATTTATGCTTTCAAAAACAAGAATGAAGTGACAGATAATCTGCAACCTTGTTCTTCAAGCTCCCCATCATGCATTTTCCCATCAAAATCTTCTGACATCTCAATGGCATTATCCTCGCCCTTAATATCGGATTTTGAATCAGGATCCTCTTTGTCTTTTTCTTGACCCTTCTGAAATGTATCTTCCACCTACATAAAGAAGTATTATAGTAAACATAAATATATGAAACTTTACCAATGTTTGCTTCAGCTCTGAGATATAAATGCCAAGGTTAATGGTGTAAAAATATATCTGGGAGAGGAAAAAAAAAGAGAAACAACAGAGACAACCACATGGAATTTGTAAAATTTCTGGAGTTAGTTTCCACTTATTTTAATCAGAGTACAGAATTTTGTTCAGGTTTTCTTATTGGGAATTGTAAAAATAGTCCCAGACACATTTGCAAGAATATATATTCTTTGTAGGATAAAAAAATTCATCAATCTTTTATTATCCAATTCTTTAATACTATTTTTGTCACTATGATCACTGAAAGACAGTGGCCCAAGAGAATCTTGTTCATTCTTCCTTGGTTTATATATTTCTTTTATAAAAAATTATATATGTTTTTAGACAGGGTGTCACTATGTTGCCCAGCCTGGAGTACAGTGGCACAATCATGGCTTACTGCAGCCTCAACCTCCTGGGATCAAGAAATCCTCTGCCTCAGCCTCCCCAATAGCTGGCAACACAAGCACATACAACCACACCTGGCTAATTTTTTATTTTTTGCTAGAGACGTGGCCTTGCCATGTTGCCCAGGTGGGTCTCAACTCCTAGGCACAAGCAATTCTCCTGCCTCAGCCTCCCAAAGTGGTGGGATTACAGGTGTGAGCAACTGAGCCCAGCCTAATTTATATGTTTCTATATAATCGATGTGCTATTTGGGGCAAAATGTTTTGTGATTGTTACCTCTTTCATTATGGTTGATTTTTGAAAGTCCTTTTTAAGGCCAGGCACAGTAGCTCATTCCTGTAATCCCAGCACTTTGGGAGGCCGAGGCGGGTAGATCACGTGGTCAGGAGTTTGAGACCAGCCTGGCCAAGATGGTGAAACACCATCTCTACTAAATATACAAAAATTAGCCAGGTGTGGTGGTGGGGGCCTGTAATCCCAGCTACTCGGGAGGCTGAGGCAGGAAAACCGCTTGAACCCGGGAGGTGGAGGTTGCAGCAAGCTGAGATCATACTACTCTAGCCTGGGTGACAGAGCAAGACTCCATTTCAAAAAAAAAACAAAACAAGAAGTCCTTTTTAAAATACAAAAGTAATGGCCAGGCATGGTGGTTCACGCCTATAATCCCAGCACTTTGGAAGGCTGAGGCGGGCAGATCACTTGAGGTCAGGAGTTCAAGAACAGCTTGGCCAACATGGCAAAACCCTGTCTCTACTAAAAATACAAAAATTACCCTGGCATTTGGCGTGCACCTGTAATCCCAGCTACTTGGGAGACTGAGGCATGAGAATCGCTTGAACCCGGGAGCTGGAGGTTGCAGTGAGCCGGAGGTTGCAGTGAGCCAAAGACTACGCCACTGCACTCCGGCCTTGGGGAGAGAGCAAGACTCTGTCTCCAAAATACAAAAAAACGAACAAAAAAACAAGTTTCCCCATAACACCTCCATCCTCGAATCCTCTCAGAGAATGACTACCAACAACATTCTGATGAACCTTTGACTTTTTTCTATGAATACACCAACATATACTTAGTGATACAGGTGATAGCTACCAATACCTGCCTCCCAACATCTTTTTAAACAAAAAAGAGATCATGCTTTACAGACTGTTATGCAATCTGCTTTTTTCATTTTTATTTTTCTGAAACAAGATCTTGCTCTCTCGTCCAGGCTGGAGTGCAATGGCACGATCTTGGCCCACTGCAACCTCTGCCTCCCAGGTTCAGGTGATTCTCCTGCGTCAGCTTCCGAGTAGCTGGGATTACAGATGCATGCCACCACACCCAGCTAATTTTTGTATTTTTAGTAGAGATGGAGTTTTACCATGTTGGCCAGTCTGGGTTTTGTTTTTTGTTTTGTTTTGTTTTAATTTTATAGAGACAGTGTCTTCCTATGTTGCCCTGGCTGGTCTCAAACTCCTGGCCTCAAGCAATCCTCCTGCCTTGGTCTCCCAAAGTGCTAGGAATCCAGGCGTGAGCCACCACACCCAGCCTGCAAAACACATCTCTTCTTAAAAACATCTCAACCCGGTGTGCTGGCTCACACCTGTAATCCCAGCTACTCAAGAGGCTAATGCAGGAGGACTCCTTGAGTCCAAGTCATGGCTGCAGTGAGCTATGATTATAGAACTGCACTTTAGCCTGGGCAAGAGAGCAAGACCTCATCTCTTAAAAATAAGATCTGGCTGGGCGCAGTGGCTCACGCTTGTAATCCCAGCACTTTGGGAGGCCGAGGCGGGCGGATCACGAGGTCAGGAGATCGAGACCACGGTGAAACCCCGTCTCTACTAAAAATACAAAAAAATTAGCTGGGCGTGGTGGTGGGCGCCTGTAGTCCCAGCTACTCGGAGAGGCTGAGGCAGGAGAATGGCATGAACCCGGGAGGCGGAGCTGGCAGTGAGCCAAGATCACGCCACTGCACTCCAGCCTGGGCGACAGAGCGAGACTCCGTCTCAAAAAAAAAAAGATCTTAGGTTATTTCCATGTTGATACATACAAAACCATCTCATTCTACTTCATTCATACTTTTACCATTGTTCTGCATGGATGGTGCCATAATTTAATTCTCTTCTGATGAATATTTGGATTGTTTCATAATTTTCACCATATAAATAATGCTGTAGTAAATATCCATGTGTAGACATATATACACACTCATATACCTATTTATCTTTGACACTAGCATTTCTGTAAGAAAGCATGGAATTTGGGGGTCAATGAATACACATAATTTAAAATTCAGCAGACACTACCAAATTGTTCTGGAAGCTTTTTATTCCACGTAATGTTTTTTGTGTGAACTGTACTTTTCTATTAGATTTGCTTTTTTTTTTTTCGACATTTTTTTTCTACTAGAAAAGTGGTATACACTGATTAAGTTAGATTTGAGAAGTATAGGAAGGCCAAAATAACAAAGCAATTATGTAAGGACAATATAGGTCCAAAAAAAAAAAAAATTAGAGCTCCATAACATAAATACTAGCATTATTCTTTTGGCTTTTAATTTCTTTCCAGTTTTCTCTGCCAAGGAAGGGAGGGAATTTGAATTGGTTTTCTCCTTTATTTTTAATAACTATAAAATTACCTTAAATACAAGTTTCTGATCTGATTTAACTTAGAATATAAGTAATACACCCAACACACAAAAATCACTCCCAAATGAGACAGGCATTTTAAAAATCCATGCAATGTAACAATCTTAGTCCACAGCATCTGAATAGTTCAGAAAGTTGCTTGATTTCAACCAAAAAATGATACAGATTTTTTAAAACACTCTATGCCTTAAGGATATACAACAGCAAAACCTATTAACAGCAAATTTTGGCATTATTGTTTAATGCAATCATCACTTAGGATAGCCAGGCCTTTTATGCTTAAAAATACTATCAAAAATACTCTAGAAAATCATCAGTAAATATCTGCCCATTAAAAAAAAAAAAAAAAGCAAAAATCATTTCCTCCATAATTATAGCCAAAACAAATGATGGAGTTGCCAGGTTCCTTCCTGTGGATTTTAGGCTTTTTATTTACACCTACTGCTGAAGCACCAATATATCTAGGGCTCTGTAGATCACAGATTAAAAATTATTAACCTAGTAAAAACCATTTTTATGTGTAACTTACATGTAGAAAAGAAAGAGAGTGATCTTCTGTCAACTGTATACCTATGTGAAAACGTACCTGTTCTTCATTTTCTATCTGGTCACTCACATCCTTCATGCCCTCGCCTTCTCCAATTCCACCTCCCTCATAGTCATGGAACTCAGCTGCTCCCTCTCCAGCTGAATCTTCCATGAATTCTTTGGGCAAGCAAAATCCCTTAGAAAAAAGAAAAAGGAAGTGAACAATTAGGCACAAAAGCAATTTTAAAAGGAGATTTTCATTCTTGCAACAGGAAAATAATTTAAACACACACTGAATTCTTTTTCTAGCTCATTATCTTAAATCCGCTGGAAGTACAGTAGACTTCTGACATTCTTTTCCTCTTTGGTGCTAATAGTTATGCAGTTTCACAGCTTGACATCAGATTTAACATGTGACTTGACTTTGTAGAAGCCTCTGGCATGTGGTCATTTGTCACTTTGCCAAGACAAAAACCTAAATGAAGTGTACTAGAAGGACAGGTTTTGGAAAAAGTCCTTGAGCAAGGGCAGAACAGGCTCTGGAGAGAACACAGTCAGACATAGTAATATCTGTGAAATGTTGAAAAAAAACTATTTTATACAGGAAAATAACCTGAGAAGAATACTAGCCCGCTGAGCAGAAGTAAAACGAAAAAGTAGTAGTGTCTCTCAATAAGAAATTTTAATTTTGTAAGAGAAAATATATACTATGAAGATATATCTGAGGATGAGAATGCACAAAAAAATAAGCTGCTAATTAGCAAGGAATTAAGATCCCAAACCAGTAAACACTAATTATGACTTGGTTACACAGAAACAGCTTCCTGCGGATCAAGACGTTTAATTACAACCTAGATCTATTATCTTAGCACTGTCTAACCTACTTTCAAGTTCCCTTGGAACTACTCAGAAAAGATATGAATACAATTTGGACACTTAGAAAATTTTTAACAAGGCAAACCCACTTTTAGGACATATATTCTCAGAATGTTATATAGGAAAATACAATTTGGCTTACTTGCTTAATTTTCCCATTGAACTACATTATTTAAATGAGAGACATTCAGATATAGACGGAGAATATGACCACATAGGAGGGAGTTTCAGATGCCCTTACCAGAGTATATCATTGGAGTTGCTACGTCTGGGATAGCCACAGGGCTCCCAACATTCTGCAATATCAGAACCATTCCTACCCGCAAACAGACAAAGGTTTGAAAGGCCAAAGTCATTCTACAGCCTGTCAGACAAAAGCTATGGTGCAAATGGACAAATCTAGCTGAGCCAAATCTCAAGGCACCCAAACCATACATTTTCCTGCCACTGTCTTTAGCATACAGTGTTTTCTCCAAGAAGCGATGGAATGTTAAGACTGGCTTGGTGCCCACCAGAGGGGGAGAAACCTGAGACTCATTCTTTTACTTATTATTACTTATTATTATTATTATTACTGTTATTTATCATTACTACAGATAAACATATTTATCCTCTTGATACAAGGCATTAGGCTTGGCTTCCACTTTTTAACTCTCCAGTATTTCAGAGACTCGGAACTAAGAACTCTTAATTGTTTATAAGAAATCTAGACCCCATCTTCAGTTTGTAAATTCATATCTTCCTCAAGTACATCTCATCTGTATTTAGCTTGGAGAAAATCTTAGAATGCTAAGGAAGAACAAAAACAAAACTTATATACCCAAATGCAGGTGGTTCTCACAAAAATGCATACGAGTATAGGCAGATCTCATTTTACAGATGAGGAAATTGAGGCTTGGTGAGGTTAAGAGAGACCAAGAGCTGGATACCTCTATGACTAGACCTACCCACACCATGTTGCTATTAGATTTCACTGTCTACTGCCCCTGAGTTTCAAGGGGAGGGTCTACAATCTCTACAACCTCAGTGCTTTTCACAATACTGGGTACATGGCTGAATGAACAAATGACTTCCCTGCTAAAGAAAAAAACTGGCTGGGTGCAGTGGCTCACACATGTAATCCCAGCACTTTGGGAGGCCAAGGTGGACGGATCACGAGGTCAGGTGATCGAGACCGTCCTGGCCAATGTGGTGAAACCCGTCTCTACTAAAAATACAAAAATTAGCCAGGCATGGTGGCACGTGCCTGTAATCACATGGAGATTACAATTACAATTTTGGAGACTCTGTCTCCAAAAAAAAAGATGCAGTTTTGCTCGTTGCCCAGGCTGGAGTGCAATGGCATGATTTTGGCTCACTGTAACCTCCACCTCCCCGGGTTCAAGCAATTCTCCTGTCTCAGCCTCTTGAGTAGCTGGGATTACAGGTACGTGCCACCACACCCGGCTAATTTTTGTATTTTTAGTAGAGACGGGGTTTCATCATAATATTGGTCAGGCTGGTCTCGAACTCCTGACCTCAGGTGATCCACCCGCCTCAGCCTCCCAAAGTGCTGGGATTACAGGCGTGAGCCACCACGACAGGTGAAAAAAACTCTAATAATAATAGGCCCATTATCATTTAATCATAATTACACCTACATGGTTAAAAGAAAACTTAATAGCCTTAAGGGTTTATCCTACAACTCTAGTTCGAGTTATCTGAAGAAGATTTAAATTGGGGATGGGAAGGGAAGAGTGTTAACAGACAGCAGCAGCTTTTAGACAGCCCTGGAGTTTAGGGAACTTGTCAGTTTGGGGGATAGGGTGGGTTGGGGATAGGGGGTATAATCTGCAGGTTCTGAGACTTTAGTGGAAACAGCGTTAGCAAAACGATGCCAGACAAAACCCTAAATAATCCACAGGGAGAGCAAATCACATCCTACTACTTGTGGTGGTCCAAAATAAAAGCCTATCACACCAAAGACTAATGACATGAAATTTACTTGGGTCCCTGCTGCTCACAGTGCACCATGTGAACGGTCCTTACCTTCTGGGCAAGCTCCGCAAAGACCTGGGCAAGCACAGAAAGCAGCTTTGCAGTACTACGGTGAGTTGCTAAAGACATGGTCAGGAAGAAGAGGACGAGGTCTGAGTAGCTGGAGAGGACCGGCACCAGGCGCACCAGCAAGGAACAGGATTGGCTGAAGAACTGAGATCAAAACAAAACAAAAGGCCTGCTCACACTGCTTGGCAGGTACCAGGTTTCCATTCTGGAACTAGATAGCAGTGGTAATTGCACAACATTGTGAATGTACTAAATAGTACTAACAGCAAGTTACATGTATGTGTTTGTAACCTCCACCCACCCCAATACACACAGCTCACTGAGATTTCTTCATTTACATATATCATCACAAAAATACAATCTCAAACCAACGTCTCCTTTGGCTAACAATGTTGGTTTTTTAAAAATAGAACGTTGGCCAGGCACAGTGGCTTACGCCTTTAATCCCAGCACTTTGGGAAGCCAAAGTGGGTAGACTGCTTGAGCCCAGGAGTTCAAGTTCATGTTGCCTGGGCAACATGGCAAAACACCATTTCTACAAAAAATACCAAACACACAAAAAAACATATAGCCAGAACCCATCTCTACAAAACTTTAAAAATTAGCTGGGCATGGTGGTGCATGCCTATAGTGCCAGCTATCTGGGAGGCTGAGACGAGGATCACCTGAGCCCAGGAGGTCAAGGCTGCAGTAAGCCATGGTCACGCCACCACACTCTCCAGCCTGACAACAGAATGAGACTGTGTCCCAAAATAAAATAAATAATAAAAATAAAATGTTTATAAATAAATTCTGCTGATTCAAAGTTAGCACAGGAGGCAATGCTACAGAATGACATACAATGTCCTGCAAAGTAAGTTGCTTCTCTGGACTTACTGTAAAGACTACAACTGCTTACTCTGTTCGCTTATTGTAGTGGGAATGGTGTTTACATAGGATGGCTGCTAAGCCTCAGTTGATAACGTCGTCTATCAGTAACATCAAATACTTAGGAGTATGTGAATAAGATATGAAAGAATCCTAATACAATGGATATTCTGAACGGTTAACATTTCTGCACCTATGCATCTAACAATTAGCTAGCAAGCCCTAAGCTCTTCAAAGCTTGTCAATGACTTTGCACGTACAAATAAAGAGACCAAGTTCTTAGTGATTTTGGCACTGAGGCCTGCTCTGGCACTTATCTACGTGGAGGGAGGTAAAGCCCACTCTGCCTTTGCTCAGTGCATTCTGAAGAGGAAGAAGTTTGTAAAGAACAGTTAGTTACCAGGTGCTTTGCTGCTGTGCCATCCTCACCGTACGATTTCAGCCTCTCCAACAGCTCAGAGATGGCAGAAATTATTTTCTGCACATGCAAAGTGCTCACATCGGCCCAGAAGTCATCCTCTAAGAGTTTTGTTAGATGTCCTGATTGCAGTCTCTCAAAGCCTGCTGCCTCATTCATTCAGAGAAAATAACATGATGAGTAACAGAAAACAAATCCTTTCATCTCTATCCATGCAGTCATCTGTTTCTAACATCCATCCTTAACTATTTAGCCACAGAAATAAATCATCAAATACAAAAATTAAATCAGGCATGAAACTAATTTCTGCCTGATTTCAGACATACCATACTCTTCTTGTGGGCTTGCTTGGTCAGTGTTCTCCTCTGCTTTTTCATTCTTTCTTTCTTCTAAGTTCTGGATGGCACAGAGGATGGCTCGGATGGCAATTTCCATTTGCTCTGAAAAATCTTCCACAAATCCTTCGTCCAACATTTGATTTCCTAGCGGGTAACATGGTGCAAAACAAACATACAAACAAAAGACACCAATCATTTGCTTTAGTGCCTCTGGAAATCATTAAAAATACTCATTTGTTGATGAGCCACTGTGTCAAGCTGTGCCAGATACAAAGAAGAGACAAATTCCTTGCCTCGATAAACCTACAAGTTTATTACCTTGTATTAAAATATTTTTACTAAAATAATGTAAAAAATATAAAAATAACAGTTAAGACAGTAAGAATAAACACTAACTTAGTCCAAATATCAGTGCCAAGCTTTTTCAATCTAAGGGAAAACTAACAGACAGTGAGCTGATGCTGCCTTCCTATGTGTGTTACAAAGCATGTAACAGGCATCCAAACAAATGGGGCAAAAAAGTTAAGAGCTGTGGATTTCAACCGCACCTCCCTGCCTCAGAACCCTGGACAGGTACATGTAGACCAAAACATAATGTGTCTTTAGGACAATGAGACTTACATCTATAAGACATCATTTCTACACTGGACTTTCATTCCCTGACTGAACAATATTCCTTACCTCCTTGGCTACCTGAAGTAAGCAGATGTGTCTTCCAGGTAGTAAAGTCAGCCATGGCTTTACTAATTTCTCCTCTTACATATTCCAGACTTTCAACTAGTGCCATTTGTGAGTCTCTTTGTTCAACCTCCATCCCTGGAAGAATGAACAAGGACTCTAGGCCCTGCAAATGAACTGACACCTGGGACAAGCAACTCAGCGCAGAAGAGCAAACTTCAAAATCTTTCCTGCAACAGAAATGCCACAATGTTGAAAGGAATGCATTACAATTCCCAAAAACACACACCCCTCCCTACAACCACTACAAGATATGCAAGGTAGAACTCACCATAGCTGAAGGTTTACAGCTAAACACATGCCACAAAGTGCTGTGCAGGTCCACTGAGTAACAGAGGACTGAAGCACAATTATTTTCATAATTTGATTCTATTACTAAACACCTAGGTTTAGTAATGGAATAAATTACTAAATTTATTCCATTAATGATAAATTTATTCCATTAATTTATTCCAATAAATGATAAATTTATTCCATTAATGATATTCCATTATCATTAGTATTTGGTGTGATAGGCTTTTATTTTGGACCACCACAAATAGCAAGATGTGATTTGCTCTCCCTGTAGATTATTTAGGGCTTTGTCTGGTATCCTTTTGTTAATGCTGTTTCCACTGAAGTCTCAGAACCTGCAGATGACACCCCCTATCCCCACCCCACCCCATGCCCCAAACTGATGAGTTCCCTAGGCTCCAGGGCTGTCTAAAAGCTGCTGCTTTCTGTTAACACCCTTCCCTTCCCACCCCCAATTTAGATAAGCACAATAAGAACCTAAGCACACAGAGAAGTGTAAAGACATATACACACTTACCAAGAATGAAAGAGAGTCTCACAAGACTGCTGTCTAATTTTGTCGATGTCAGCTTTCACTGTTTTAATGGTTTTTAGCATCTCTGTTAATCTCATAGTTGACTGCTGCCAAAGCTGATCCTGTTTCCGCATCTGGCAACCAGAGGGCAGCTGACTTCCAGGTATTGGAGATGGGTAGCTCAGATCGGAAGGAATTAGGTCCGGCACTACTCCACAAAGTTGTCCCTTGCTAAGTTCTGGTCCTTCCAGGCAGGAGGCAGGAGGCTGCCCCAGTACCTGGACATTGCCATGGCCTGGAGCTGGCCCTGCACTGGGGCAGCACTGGAGGAGCCAGGAGAGCTGCTCGAGCAGGATCTGGCACTGCATGGCCAGGTGCTGCAGGCGCTCTGTCCACTGCTGCACGCCATCCTGAGGGGGGAAGGCCACGGGGTAGGCCTGGGGCCCCATCAGCCTGCTGTGAATCTCTTGCACACAGCTGAGGAGGTTCCTGTACAGAGAAACCCATGGGAAAAACACAATGAATGGCACCTTAAACCACTCTACCACATTGTTTTAAAAGAAATTAGTGTTTCTGAACAAGCATGGGCTTTTTCATAAGTCAAGAAGGAAGAATCCCCCAGATAGGTAAAAAGTCTGTTAAAATGCCTCCCAAAGTACTTAAACCCATCCCTCAGTCTTTCAGGAGAAGTATCACAACACAACCACACCACTACAGTGACTTCAACTAGCATTATCTAGTAAATGTGCTGTACTTTCCTACATAAACCCTAATGAATGGAGCAGAAAATACCTGAAGCTCAAGTGAATAGTCTGGAAATACTATCCCTCAGCCACAATCCATTCAACAGATGACGACAACCTTTCTAACTGTCCTCATCTCTTAATTATTTGTTTCCATTGAGAAGCCTCCATGTATGGCTCAGATTGCCATCTGGGGGATCCCCAAAGCCTAAGTAACAGAAGCAAACTCAAATCTCATCTGTGCCCAAGACCATCTCACCCTAATACCATGAACACAAGCCTAACTATTGGTGTACATGGACTTTCGGCAATGTATATCCTCATTCCAGACACAGGTATAGTTCACCCATGACAATTTTCACTGCCTGACACAGCCCTGAAATCTCCACAGCTCCATATTCTCAGGAGGTTCAGTCAGATCACGGAGGGAGAGGGACACTAGATGCATATCAATGAAAGCAAGGGGCAGAGCTGGGAGAAACCCTACCTGCCTCTTTGGGCCTTAAATTCATTTCACAATTGAGAGCATGTCTTATTCCTCTCCCCGTATGCAGCAACTCTGAGCTGACTTGGATCTAATTCTTCCCAATTCATGCCACAAGCCCAACTCATCGGCTGATACCTGAGGATGATCCACTGCTCACTGAGCGTGGTCAGGGAGCGCCGCTGTCGGACGAGCATCTTCATCAAATGTGCTGAGAACCCTCTGCACCGCTCCACATTGCCCATGCCCATTTCCTGGCAGAAGGAGAAGGAAAAACATGCTGAAGGGGCTGCTGACAAACACCACCCACAGATGTGCCGCTAGAAAGTTGTTTCTACTATAATTGTCAGACATGCCACACTCTAGAGGTGACACACTGATTTTTTTGAGCAGTGTTTCTCCAATTATGCTTGCACACATCATTGATATTCCATAGACAGGAACTGGATTTAACTCCAAAATGCATTTATTAGTGGTATTTTCTCAATTCACAAAGGGAGGAAAGATCTGAAGATGTCATTCTCAATTTGAAGTTTTTAATTTTTCTTAAACATTAAGAAAATGTGTCCTGCTGGCAAGTGTAACTGAATTTTTATTTAAGGTGTTCTGATTTTGCACAAAATTACATTGATTTATATTTTAAGTTTAAGGATGTACTGCAAAAAGCTCAGTTCCACTACCAGGCTGTTATCACTTAACAAGGTCTGAGAATGCAGCCCTGGGATGAACAGAACAAGGGCTTTCCCTGAGCCCCTGCAAGACTCATGTTTTATCATTTTACCTTGGCAGGAGTTGCTAGTGCTGCGTTAAGCCTGGCATGCCGTGCAAGAGAGCGATAAAAATACTTCTGGCATCCATCCCATGAAGACGAGATTTCTGTAAGTAGCCTGGAAAAGATATCAACCAACATCGTTTACTTAATTAAAACCACGCTCTCCCACCCCAGATCCTGAAAACTCAGATATTGGTATATTTGACCATAACCAAGAGTCAGCTGTCTGAATAGGTTTATTTCTATGAGGAATCACTCAGTGAGGCACTCATTAGTCCTTTACTTAACTCAGCACTGGAAGTATCAAGGGGAAATAAATTATGCTGACAATATGGTTTCTTCAAAGAAATCTTCCTATCTTGGCAGTGGAGGCTAGGGGGTCATAAACTCTGATGCCTACAGGGGGCAGGCAAATAACATAAGAGGACTGAGGACAGCCAAGCATAAAATGATGCATGGCAGTGACAGCTGACCTCAATGTGGGGAAGACATAGGGGTTGTTGAGGGCTCAAGTAAGCTGGAGAGCATGTGTCCTATCAAAAGGAGGAAACTACTATTCGGCTACAGCACTGCTGACTGAATGGGAATGCAAGCCCACTTGGCAAATTTTCCTGAAAAAGAATGCTTATGTAAAATTTCCCATTTCTACAATGTTCTGTTGAATTCAAATTTAAAGCCCTGGGAGCAAATAAAACACACACATGTACTATACCCAGTTCATGCAAAGCATCATTCACAACATCCTCTGCTGTGTTGTAAATAGAGGTAGCGCTGCCTGTCTCAATAGTGTATGGACTCGCAAATTCAATAACATATTAGAACTTAGGAGTGTATGTATATAGAGCAAGTAAAAATGTACCATTTTCTAATAGATTTCCACATGTATGATCAAATGAAGCAAGTAGACCTCAGGAAAATCAAAAGACCAAAAAAAAAAAAAAAAAAGGAAGAAGAAGAAGAATGGAGAGGTGAATGCAAGGAAGGAAGAGAAAGAAAAGAAATGTTTTTGTTTGTTTTTTTTTTTGACAGAGACTTACTTTGCTGCCCAGGCTGGAGTGCAGTGAGTGACGTAACCTCAGCTCACTGCAACCTCCACCTCCCGGGTTCAAGCGATACTCCTGCCTTGGCCTCCTGAGTAGCTGGGATTATAGGCATGTGCCACCATGCCTGGCTAATATTCTGTATTTTTAGTAGACACGGGGTTTTGCCATGTTGGTCAGGCTGGTCTTGAACTCCTGACCTCAAGTGATCTGCCCACCTGATCCCAAAGTGCTGGGATTACAGGCATGAACCACTGCACCCAGCCTCACCCTTTCATTTGAATGTCCATCAGGAGTCAGATCCTGAGCCTGGCACTTTTGTAAGTGGTAGCCACAGTGGTATTGCTATTCCCATTTTTGCAATTTGCAAATGAGGACAAGGTGTTTTAAATTACTTGCTCCATTTATAAGTAGGGAAAAAACAAAACAAAAACAGACAAACCTAGAATCAGCCTCCTGAGTGCTGCTGACGATGGACAATGCGCTCCGGAGATCTAATGGGTGAAGATGAAGCATCTCTTGAGGGTTTTTTGAACGGGCCCAAGCAAGACCTTTGCGATACGACAAACCTAGGAAATAAACAGCATTTGTTTAAGCAAAGATGCTTAGTAGAGAATGGATGTGCCCCTCTCTCCCCTGCTACTTAAAGCAAAGTCTTCTAAACAGCATCACCTGAGAGCTTGTTAGAAATGCAGACTCTCAGGCTGCACCCACACCAATTGAAACAGGATCTGTAGCTGCACTTCCACAAGATTCCCCAGGTGATTCACATGCACGTTCAAGTTTGAGAAGCACTGCTCTCTATGCTATGCTGCAAGCATATGGTACAGCACGTGGCGACAGAAATTTTAAAAATACAGATTCTGCCAGGCACGGTGGCTCACGCCTATACTCCCAGCACTTTGGGAGGCTGAGGTGGGTAGATCACAAGGTCAGGAGATTGAGACCATCCTGGCTAACACAGTGAAACCCCGTCTCTAGTAAAAATACAAAAATCAGCCGGGCGTGGTGGCTCGCGCCTGTAGTCCCAGCTACTCGGGAGGCTGAGGCAGGAGAATCGCTTGAACCCAGGAGGCAGAGGTTGCAGTAAGCCAAAATCACGCCATTGCACTCCAGCCTGGGCAACAAGAGGCGGAGGTTGCAGTAAGCTGAGATCGCACCACTGCACTCCAGCCTGGGCAACAGAGCGAGAATCAGTCTCAAAAAAATAAAATAAAATAAATAAATAAAAATATAGATTCTGAGAAACCTCATACAAAGCGGAAAATATTTGGGAATCATGGATGGCTGGTCATAGGATTTTCCTGCATGTGAGTGGAACTCTTAGACATCTGGAAACCTTGCCTGTACCTTCTGTTGTCCACCATCTCAACTGTCTATGGAATTTCCCCCAAATCGGTCGTGTCATTTCTCTTCCTAAAAGTTGGTGACTACATTTCATTGGGTTTCAAGTGAGAACCTTACCAATTTTTGCAAGGTGTTTAAAGAGGTCTGACAAAGCTCGCTGTTTTTGCATGAGAATGTGCTTGGCTTCTGACCGCTGCTTCTCCTTCTCTGCAGAGAGTTCCACCTTTAAGCTCTGCAGCTCACTCACAGAGGAAATCACTTCACCTGTAAGGGAAAACAAGGCGGGGAGGGGAGACAATAAGAAAATCCCAGGGGTCTGGTAATGTGTTTGTTACCCAACACCAGGGACCTTTTGGAGAACAAAGGCCAAGTATCATTCATCTTTATACCCTGGGTACTTAACATAGTCCCTAGTATTTGGTAAAATCTCATTAAGTGTTTTAACCAAACTGGTCAAGGTACATGGAAATAGAAAAGTAACACACAGGATTTCAAATCTCTTAACAATAACAACCCAAACAGCAGCAGTCATTCTTTTGTATTTAGGGGTTTTATAATCAATCAAGCAAATGCACTTATTGAGCACCAACTATGTGCAGTGCATTATACTAGAAATTTATAATCACTTGAAGGAAATTTCAGATTAATATAATATGTATTGAGTTTCCACTTGTAGCTGGTACACGGTAAATTCTCTTTTCATGTGCACAACTTCAGAAGCACCTATTTGTAGCTCCATTTTACAGACTTCAAGAAAGGCTCAGTGAGGTCTAATCTCTATCTGAAGGCCACGTGGTGAACGAGTAGATGAGCCAGGACTTGAACACTGGCCTACCTTACTCCAAAGCCCAAGTTCTTTCTATACAACACCAAGCTGCCTTCCTGAATACACGTGGGTACCAATAACACAAGGGTGCCACCTCCCTGCTGCAGGCAGTGCTATAGGCTGGGTTGTGTCTTCCCCCTCAATTCATATGTTAAAGTCCCAACCCCTAGAACTTCAGAATGTGACTATATCTGGAGACAGGGCCTTTAGAGAGGTAATGAAGGTGAAATGAGAATGGGCTCTAATCTAATCTGACTGAAGTCCTTAAAAGAAGAGATCAGGACACAGAACACACAGATGAAGAGTGACCACGGGAGGACACAGTGAGAAGGTGGCCATCTGCAAGCCAAGGAGAGAGGCTTCAGAAGTAATCAACCTTGCTGACACCTTGATCTTGGACTTTTAGCCTCACACTGAAGCCACCCAGTCTGTGGTACTGTATTAAGGCAGCACTACCAGCCAAATATAGGCAGTCACCAGTGAGCGCAAGGACACCAAAGACATCAGATTGACAGTGTGGGAGAGTTAGATGAGGGAGGCTTTACATCCCACAGCGCATCCCCTCTCCAGGAGATGCAAATAGATCTGTATTCCACTCACCCCCACCCCTAGTCCTGAGTCACCTTTAAAAAGGAAGAGCTCCCTGAGATTAGATGCAACCTCATTAAAGGAAGGCCAGCCTCACTGACAGCACACTCACTGAGGTTGGGGGGTAGAGGGGTGAAGGAGGTAGTCAGAGGCTGCCAGGGGCCCAAACATTCTATTAAATTCTGGGTTCCCTTCCCAGCTATTGCTGTGTTACACTATGAGATCTTGGCTCTCACCTTCCCTGAACAAAGACAGCCTGAGAAATGAAACTGCTGTCCCTCTCTGAAGTGAAGAAAGCCAAGAGGATGGGGATGAATCCACCTCAAGTGAGACAACTTTTTGACAGTGGGGACAGCTTAGACACTGGGAAATCCACCTCTGTGCCCCTTTACTGGTAACACCAACCAACAAGAACTAGTATAGACAAGGCTCTCATAAAAGATGGCACAGTGCCAGGTTACATGAGAGGATGACAATGTGAAAATTATGACTGTGTGTTCTCAGTAGGCTCCTATTTCTGAGCTCTGTGGGTTTTTAAGCCCACTTGCTTATTAAATCAACTGTTCAACACTACACACGGTATCAAGAAAGGACACAGCTGCCACATTCTCAGCCCTCCTGCACCACTGGGGAAAACAGAAAGATCCACCCTTGACTTGGATGCTGGCACCCACCTGTGAACTGATCAAGGCCCTCCACAAGGCGAGGCAGGGGGCTCTCCTTCATGAACGTCAGGCACATCTTCCTCATGCGTTTCCTGAGCTTTGGCAAGCGACGCAGAAGCTCCCCTTCCAAGCCGGAAGGAGCAGCGCCCTGACACCACTCTGGAATTGTGGCCTGTGAGACAAAAGACAGGTTAGCCTCACTGTCAAGAATGACAGGCATCATTTTAACCTGCACGGGAACTAAATTTAACTGTTGCACACACAAACACATCCCTAGTTCAGCAAATAGAGAACAAATGTAGCATCACTAAAATTAAAAGAGACATACTGTGGATATTTAGAAAACCATATTACTGCTCCATATGAGATCACTATAACTGAAGGACCCCCATGCTCCTACATCCAGCAATGCTTGCTATGATAGCCACAAGGAGACTCCAGTTCTGAATTATGAACAGAGTAGAATGAATATCACTGCTGCCCTTAAGGTGCTGAGCCACATTGTGTTTCTCAGACACAGTAGCCAGGCGAAACTGGTCCTACTCCTGTGACCATTTACCCCTAATTAACAGTTCAAATTTCAGGAATTCAGATTTCTTTCCTTTTTTTTTTGAGACAGGGTCTGGCTTTGTCACCCAGGCTGAAGTGCAGTGACCCGATCTTGGCTCACTGCAACCTCCGCCTCCCAGATTCAAGCGATTCTCGTGCCTCAGCCTCCCGAATAGCTGGGATTGCAGGCAGGCATCACCACGCCCGGCTATTTTTTGTATTTTTAATAGAGACGGGGTTTTACCACGTTGGCCAGGCTGGTTTTGAACTCCGGGTCTCAAGTGATCTGCCTGCCTTGGCCTCCCAAAGTGCTGGGATTACAGGCATAAGCCACCGCACCTCAGACACAGGAATTCAGATATTATATGAAGGGAAGAGCTTTCATCTGTCAAGGGCATATTTTCATTTTTTTTTTTTCCTTGAGGAATAACCTGAAACTCCTATGTTGCCATTATTAGCAAATCAAAATTGTTTATCAGAATGATAGAAGCAGCGAGCTGACAAATACAGTCAAAAGAAAATAAATTTGGTAGCCATATCCTATCTCTGCAGCCATCTTATGGCTGTATGTTCAGTTTCTATTATGAGTTTTGAACCACTAAAATAACAAAAATAGCTTAAGGACTTTCATTACTAACTCTGTGAACCGCAGGTAGGAAATACAGTAAGAAGACAAAGCTAATTACTCTTTAAAAAGTAATTTTTTTTGGAGAGACAGGGTCTCATACATTGCATAGGTTGGTCTCAAACTCCTGGGCTCAAGTGATCCTCCTGCCTCAGCCTCCCAAGGTGCTGGGATTACAGCCGTGAGCCACTATGCCTGCCCAGGAATTACTCTCCTGAGGGATGTCTTCCAATCCTGGAGCTCTCCACACCCAAGGACATGAAGCAGGAACATCCATTCTGTAACAGACCTGCTAACTCAAGGTGTATCACTGTTAAATTTTCAGGAATTTTGAAAGCCAAATCTTAACTGTTGGTGCTTGAAATTGGCCATAATAGGAGTACTTACACCACAGTAATCAGCATCTGCTATAAACCAGCACATCACGGCACATATTCACACCCTGTGCAGTAGCTTCCTCATATGGTAGCCCACAGGCAGCTTCAATGGCATATTCTTAAACTGATGCTTCAAATCTTTGCTCATGGCACATGAAATGTTCACAGGTAAAAGCACAATTATTTCTCACAGGCTGACATTAAATTTTAAGCAGCAAGGCCAAGTGCGATGACTCATGCCCATAATCCCAGCTCTTTGGGAGGCCGAGGCAGGGAGGATCACTTAAGACTAAAAGTTCGGCTGGGAGCAGTGGCTCCCGCCTGTAATCCCAGCACTTTGGGAGACCGAGGTGGGCGGATCATGAAGTCAGGAGATCGAGACCATCCTGGCTAACACAGTGAAACCCTGTCTCTACTAAAAAATACAAAAAATTAGCCAGACGTGGTGGCGGGCACCTGCAGTCCCAGCTACTAGGGAGGCTGAGGCAGGAGAATGGCATGAACCCAGGAGGCGGAGCTTACAGTGAGCCGAGATCGCGCCACTGCACTCCAGCCTGAGCGAGACTCTGTCTTAAAAAAAAAACTAAAAGTTCGAGACCAGCTTGGGCAACAAAGTGAGACCTCATCTCTACAAAAAAAAAAAAAAAAAAAAAAGCCAGGCATGGTGGCATGTGCCTGTGGTCCCAGCACTCAGGAGGTTGACACGCAAGGATCATTTGAGCCCAGGAGGTTGAGACTGCAGTGAGCCATAATCATGCCTGGGCAACAGCACAAGACTGTCTCAAAAAAAGCAAAAAAAAAAAAAAAAAAAAAAAAACCCAAGATTTTTTGCCTTATTCTGCAGGGAAGTCAGGCAAACAAATACATGCTATATATGTCCAAAGAACAAGATTTCAAACGCATTTTCTTGTCTAATACTGAGGCATGCCTTGCACATAAAACATAGATCCCACTTGACTGGCTTGGGAATAAGCCAGCACTGTCCCACAATCAAGTACCTGCCCAGCTGCTGGTCGTGCTAACAGGGTCTCCCTCAGTGCCCTGTTCAGATTCTGAAAGGAAGACAGTTCACTTGCAGCTCCATCTGTTGGCCTCGGAAAAAAGTCAGGCTGTTCTTCCTTGTCACTCTCCACCAGGGATGACCGGCAGGGTTCACTCAGGACTGCTTCAAATTTCTTCATGAATTTAAAGAGGGTCCTGTCCCCAGGTAATGACAGAGATAAGAAGAAAAAAACTGGATTAGCAAGTTAAGAAATATAAAGAATACATTATCATGCATCCATACATAATTTAATAGCCTGTACCTTTTATATACAATGCTGTCCTTGAATATTAATAGTTGTTTTACTTTTAAGAGAAAAAGTATGGCAGGTACTGTTATCCTCCTTTTCTAGAAGAGAAACTAAAAGCCAGAAAGAATGGGACTGCTTTGCTCAAAGTATATAGCTAGTGGGTGGCAGGAGACATAGCCTGCTTTGTCTCAAGGCACACTAATCCTTACCGCAGGTAGACTTTGCTTGGAGAAGAAGGGGGTGGTGTTGAAAGCAACATCAAAACAATCAAGGTGTTATTTTTTGAGAAGTTTAACACACTTAATATTAAGTCAGGTTATGGTAACTATGTCGTCTTGCTCCCTACCACACAAAATTCTATTTTGGTTGTCCCCAGTTTTAAAAGATGGATTACCTGTGTGTCTTTTCTACAGATTGCTTAATGGACCAGAAGCTGACATCATTCCACTTGGAAATCTTAACAAATTCCTGTAAGATAAATGATGTTCAAGAAATGGCTTTATAAAGCTAGTGTCATTCTGTTTCTTTCTAGATTTCTGTTCAGCAAAGACCAGAGCCCACTCTATCCCAAACACAGGACTGTGTGTCAGTGAACAAGTAAAATAGGTCTAAAAAAGAAACCATGGGCCAGGCGCGGTGGCTCACACCTGTAATCCCAGCACTTTGGGAGGCCAAGGTGGGCGGAATCACGAGGTAAGGAGATTGAGACCATCCTGGCCAACATGGTGAAACACCGTCTCTACTAAAAATAGAAAAAATAGCCGGGCTTGGTGGCTTGCGCCTGTAGTCCCAGCTACTCAGGAGGCTGAGGCAGGAGAATTGCTTGAACCCGGGAGGCAAAGGCTGCAGTGAGCTGAGATCGTGCCACTGCACTCCAGCCTAGGCAAGAGTGAGACTCGGTCTCAAAAAACAAAAACAAAAACAACACGTTTTGGTCTCAAAGTGATTAAAAAAAAAAAAAAAAAGAGTGCTGCTAAAGTCACTAAGTCACCTGACATATACTCCAGCTTAGGAACCACCAAGTTAGTCACGTCCCTTGTACCACGGTTGGTTCCACAACCACTGAGAATATCAAAAAGAGAGGTCCCTCCTTCCCCCATGGTAATTCAGTAGTGTGTGGACCAACACGACATGGCATAGCTCTGAGGTGGGAGACAGGCCTGGGCAAGACCAGGGGAGCACAAACAGATTTCTGTGGCAGTCCTCTGAGGAGGCTCTGAATGGCCACTCCACCAATCCCTCACACACTCTGCAAAAGGAGCCAATGCCACCGATGTACATATTGCCATCCTCCCTAGCAGTGGCAATGCTCACCTCTATTCCCCTAGATCCCTGCCTCAGTGCTAAATGGGTAACAGGGTTAATGAAAGAGAATTTGCTGATTTTGTCCTCCCAAGAGTGATCATGACAGCTGTTCTCTTACTTTAAGTTCTTTTTCTAGGGGGGAACGAAGTTCCACAATTTTGGCCTGGACCCGGTCAAAGAATTGCTTGTAATAATGGTACAAATTCCATAGAACACTGCAAAGTGCATCTGGAAGAAATGAAAAGGAAACAAAAACACCACACTTGCTGCATGTGCTACTGGTGCCAGCTGTGGCCTTCATATTTCAGTGATGACCCTTCCTCATTACTCTCTATGCCATGAGATTACAGTGAGTTTCACAGGCGCATTATTTAGGGATCCTGTCTGAGTTTAGCATTTCCCAGAGATGCAGGCTGTCAACACTCCCCTATTTTTCACTTCTGCTTGTAACAGATGTTTTTTTGGACTTTTGTTCTTGAAGATGATGTACTCCTAGGTTCTTCTAAAATCACAATGTCAAATTCTTTCTGTGAATCTTATTGTAAAATCAGCAGAAACTGAGCTTTTTTTAAAAGATGGCATATTAAGCAGTTCACCTCAAATGCTCATTCATGTACAATCTATACTCATCTTGTAGTGAGACTTTTATCCCAGTTGCTGTGGTCAGGGATAGTACTTGACAGCGGGCAGTTTTAGGTGCAGTTCCTTGATGGCTGGCAGTGCTGTCACTGGATGAAAGAAACTAATAATGGCCTGGATCAAGGAGCAGCTTAGCAGGACATTTACAGTGTCTAGAGAGAGATGTGCTGCCTCAACATGCTAGGTCCTGAGATCTTCTGGCAATTTACCTCTGCCAGAGCTCACCAGTCAGTGCTAAACGTATAACCATCTGCACCTCACTTTGAATGTTCTTCTCTATACCTAATGTCAATCACATTAAACATAACTAAATGTGTCTTTTTTAAAACCTAGAGTGCAACGAGGCACCTGTCTCATGTAGAAAATTCAAAGCCTAACTCATTTTAGTCGTACAATGTCAAAAGGAAAGGAAAAAAAAATCCTCACCCTTTCCTTCAACCTGTGGCATCAGCAAGACGTGACAATGGAAAACCAGTAACATCTGAAGTCGCACATGGAACTCTCCCAGCGAGGACCCTTCAATAAATGCTTGTAACGTGCTGACCAGCAACATCAAGGTCATCTGTTTGTCATCTTTAAAAATTCAAAGAGAAAAATATATGTGTTCCTTCGACCATGACTTCCTATTCCTAACATGCGCGCAATCTATTTGGGATACTATGGATGGCCAGGAGGTAGACATCACAATGTGAAACTCTCAAGCAAGGACCATGGCTAAATTCTAAGCTGATTTAAAAGTAACAGGCCGGTGTGGTGGCTCACGCCTGTAATCCCAGCACTCTGGGAGGCCAAGGCGGGCAGATCATTTGAGGTCAAGAGTTCAAAACCAGCCTGGCCAACATGGTGAAACCTCATGTCTACTAAAAATACAAAAATTAGCCAGGCATGGTGGTGGGCACTGGTAATCCCAGCTACTCAGAAGGCTGAAGTAGGAGAATCACTTGAGCCTGGGAGGCGGAGGTTGCAGGCAGCTGAGATCGCACCACTGTACTCCAGCCTGGGCAACAGAGCAAGACTCTGTCTCAAAAAATAAATAAATAAAAATAAATAAATAAATAAAAGTAGCAGCTGCACATAAGAGCATGTGTTAAATGCACTCACAGCAAATTATGAAAATGAATTATAAGGTGCTTGTCACAAGTATAAAATAAAAGACTGTTCATTCAAGCATGTTGGCTACTACCTACCAAAAAGTCAACTTTCAGTTTGACTTCTATCATGGACATAGAGAAGAAGGAAACCTTATCACACGACTGGTTCTCTAGACTTTTGGAGAAGACATTTAAACCTCTCAGACTTTTGTTGTTATTCTCTCAGTTAGACAAGCACGATTTAGTTTCCTTGGCTGACCTCTCAGAAATATCATGAAGTCAAATGGGAGGCATTCCCATGAAAGCAGTGTAGCGGGAGAAGCGGGAGCAGGAAAATCCTACACTTTGCAGCACTCCATTTAGCCAGGAAGCTCTAAGTGGGCAGGAAATGTACTGCCAGGCATTACCTTCCTGTTCTTCTGTTTGTTCCTGCATGTGCTTCTCAAGCATCTGATAGATGGAGAACCAGTGCTTGGTGGATTTCTCGGTGTGGCGCTTCATAGTATTATCCAAACTCATGGACCAGCAGCTGAAACGAGAAGAAGCCAAGGAGGCATTTACGGAAACCCATTTGAAATAATCTGAAACCAGAGATGCAGAAGCTACATGCTCACTATTCTCTCCTCCCAAATGGAGATGGAGGAGCCACCCAGTTTCCTCCCTCAAGAATCTATGCTGTTGTCTGGACTGTATTCAGGTCATTTTAATGCCCTACTTTTAACTCTGTGATTAATAACTGAAAAGCACATTCTGTAGCTGTAATACTATATAAATCCTAAAGAAATTTAAACTACCAAAAGACAAAAGCCCTTACAACCTAAGTTTAGGAGAGGGAAGGAGAGTCACTTACTTCAGCTCCAGTTTACGCCACCGAATAATCATCTGACTGATCGAATCAAGATGTTTCCGCAAAGACAAAGCTCGACTTGCATTTTCCTCCCAATCCTAAAGAAACAAAGATAAAATTTACTACAGACATTATTCAATGCCATAATCACCTCCTCCCTCAAGAACATCTTGAACTTTGCTTGAGTGAAGACTACTGGGCCCTTAAACAACTTGCAGCAATTGCAGGAATGAATTTACAGCGTATCCAGCTTCAAGTTCTTTCTGTTCACATGACAGAACTCCACCAGAGCCAAGTTTAGAGGCTGGCAAAAAAGCACAGTGTTTATAGACTGGAGCCTGAATTCGTGCTCTTTGCTATCTGACCTAAAACAAAGACATGTGGCCCTTTTCTGTCCAATGGGGAGGCAACAGCTAACTTAGAGGCCATGAGGGCATTGAGGGGAACCGTGTATGTGCGCACTCAGTTGGACTGAAGGCCCACCTGGAAGGCTGGGAGTAGTGCACCCTCATTACCGGTAGATACTGCATCCCACTGGATAAAAGGCAAGGCAGCTAGCCCTCACCACAGGGGCAACAGCCTCACTTGCAATGATCTCACCCCATGCCAGAAAAACCAAGGATGTTTATCTTTTTCCAGCCCAAACTATAATTTTCTGTCTAACAACAAAGATGCCACAAGATGTATCTTTTGCCAACTGACCACCAACTAAAATGAGGAAGAGAGCGATTAGCTCACCTGTGCCTTTGCCAGAAGAATCTCTAAGCCATTCAGGAACTTTGAGATAGGACTGGAAAGTGGGAAACTACGAATTCTGTCCATTACAACCAGGAGCTGCAGAAATAAAGATTTGGGTGTCTCAGTAGGAATACCAATGATCCTAAGTCACAGGGTACTGAAGACAGTCCTGACCAGAAGTTTCCCCCCAGTTCTCTACTTTTAAAACACCTCTGAAAAAAAAAACAGAGCAACATGGCAGCATTTTATTATGTGGTCAGCAACTCCTGACCAACAAATAAAATTAACAGAATCCCCAATCATTTATACAAGAGAAATACAAAACTGGTGTGTTCATCTTACAGTAAGTAAGTAGCATCTCATTGAACTGCAGTTCTTTAAGCCTTTGTTTATATGTATACATGTGCAAGTGGGTGCCCCCAGGGATAATGGTGAGGCTGCATCCTCATTGCAGATTCAGTACTGTGAGCATTCCTTCCTCAACAGCTGCCCTACCTGTTCAAGTGCTGGGTGTTCTGGCCAGTCCTGCAGCAAGTGACTGACAGCCTCTGAGAAACCTTGAAGCACAGGTTGACACTGCCGTGCTTCTGGAACATTGGGATGCTGGTAGAAGTCATAGGGCCCATCAGGTTTCACCATCAGGTCTGAGGGTGCCTCCCCAAAAAGAGTGTTATGGGAGAGGGTGCAGGCCAGAAGTTGGCTGCCCAAGAGTCGGTCATTCAGTTCAACTCCTGTGAAGTTAACATCACGGTAAAGTCAGTGAATTCAGTAAGTTGATCTATCAACATGTCAAAAAGATGTCAGCAACAGGACCAGGCGCAGTGGCTCATGTCTGTAATCCCGGCACTTTGGGAAGCCGAGGCAGGCAGATTGCTTGAGGCCAGGAGTTTGAGACCATCCTGGCCAACATGGTGAAACCTCATTTCTACTAAAAATACAAACATTAGCCAGACATGCATGTGCCTGTAATCCCAGCTTCTTGCAGGCCTGAGGCACAAGAATTGCTTGAACCTGGGAGGCAGAGGTTGCAGTGAGCTGAGATCATGCCACTGCACTCCAGCCTGAGCAACAGAGCAAGACTCTGTCTCAAAAAAAAAAAAGAAAGAAAGAAAAGAAACATCAGCAACAATGAACTAATTGGGACTAATGAATGCTATTCTCCCCAAAGCAATATTGGCCTAGAGAACTGTAATCCTAATACTATAGTAGCTACCTAAAGCGCTCAAGTTTCTGGAATGTGCAGAGAAGTCAGAAACTGCCTACATATAAACAAATGGTGTAGGGGTTAACTCAGTGCCTCCAAATTCCCAGTTTTTATACCTATTCTAGTTAAATAGAAAGGAAACTTAAAGCCTCCTTCCTACTTCTATGAAATAATGCCATGAAATCATGTAGGAAACTGCAATGAACCAACTATTAAACCATATTCCACAAGATTGGTTGCTCCCAGGTGTATATTATTTCATTTGAAAAGCACTAAGGCTATTTGACAGCAGAAATAATGCTAAAGAAAAAAAACACATACACACACATATTTAAATTAAGTCCTTATCCTTATTATTATTATTTTTTTTTCTGAGATGGAGTCTTGCTCTGTAGCCCAGGCTGGAGTACAGTGGCACAATCTCGGCTCACTGCAAGCTCCGCCTCCCGGGTTCAGGCCATTCTCCTGCCTCGGCCTCCCGAGTAGCTGGGACTACAGGCGCCCGCCACCACGCCCGGCTCATTTTTTGTACTTTTAGTAGAAACGGGGTTTCACCATGTTAGCCAGGATGGTCTCGATCTCCTGACCTCATGATCCGCCCGCCTCGGCCTCCCAAAGTGCTAGGATTACAGGCGTGAGCCACAGCGCCCGGCCTATCCTTATTTTCTTAATCTGTCACCCCAAAGGATCCAAACAATAAAAATCCATCTTTTTCTTGGCCCATTTGTACACTGATGAAAATCCATCTTATTACAGAATCCTAAATCAATTTTCTTGAATCAGCTTCAGTTCTTTAAGCCAAGGAAACTCCAATAAGGAATTATGCGAAAACAGGAAATTCATGAGTGTGATTGTTACAGAATAGCAACAGCATCTATTTGCATTTGCTTTGATTTCCCAGGGGCATAACAAAAGTAAACTACCATACCCATCAGGGGGTAGAAGTGTGTCACAAGCGATGCCCCAGTCTGATAGCAAGACAGAAACAGGCTGAGGTAATGCTTTGCTTCATGTGGCGGCAGAGTCTGTTGATACCAGAGGGATCGAGCAAAGTTGAGACACAGTTGCTGGTGTATCAGCATTACTGCCTGCATTGAATTCTGGGAGAGGAGAGCTGGGTTTGTGGCTGCTTCCTCTTCTTGCCCATCTGAAGTTCCTTTGTTCTCCTCCAACGTTGGCTGTACCAAAATATCTGCAAAGTCCTATAAATAGCATTAGAGAAATTGACCTTTTAAAAATCAGAATCTACTTCTAATCAGACTAAAAGGAAGAAAGAAAAAAGCATAAGAATGATTGAAAAAATGAAATAGGACTAATATATGTATTAAAATATATTTTAAAAGACTACAGGCTGGGCACAGTGGCTCACACCTATAATCTCTGTGCTTTGGGAGGCCGAGGAGGGAGAATCACTTGAGGTCAGGAGTTTGAGACAGCCTAGGCGACATGGTGAGATCCTGTCTCTATAAAAAATATAAAACCTGGCAGGGTATGGTAGCATGCACATGCAGTCATAGCTACTTGGGAGGATTGTTTGAGCCCAGGAGTTTGAGGCTGCAGTGAGCTATGATTGCACCACTGCACTCCAGCCTGATGACAGAGCAAGACCCAGTCTCTAAAATACATACATATAGAGACAGAGATAAAGAGGAAGAGAGAAAGCCATCAGAGGGAATGTAGATGGCATCAAGGGAATTCATTCCAAAACAAACCCTGCCACTACTGCCCTACCTTTTCATGCAGGGGGAACTGTTTTCTGAACTCCCGTTCTTCCTCCTCCTCTTCACTCAGGGCTGTCCTAGAGTTCCTGCTCTTGTATCTATATAGGCTGCTTTCCTGCTCAGCCCTCTCTTGGGCTATGCGTTCCTGCTCATCCCACTCATTGATGATTTCCTGAAAGTCACACAGACAGAAAGCAGCTGAGCTTTCTTTGCTGAGGCATTCACAAAGGCAAGATTTGCTATTAATTTCTCATGAAAATGAAAGTATCATGACTCAAAAACAAATAAAAGCCAACATCCAAGAAACTAAATTCCATGGAATAAAGAGCAAATGGGTTTTGTTTTCCAAGTGTGTAGCCTCAGCAACCAGTTTCCTAAATCCCCCCTGCTGTGTCATTGTAATTTTGAAGGTGTAAAACTTGCCACAGTACAGCTAATGGGAACTTCCTGTCAAGAGGTAAAGGTGCTTTGTAACAAGGACAGACTCAGGGTTGGCCATGAGAGGGTTGTGGTTCAGACAACACTTGGGTGGCACCCCAAGGAGCTGGCCAAGGGGTTCAGAAAAGAAACACTTAGACTAGGGACCGGGTGGTCAAAGGGCACCAATCAGGCAAAACTGGAATGTGTCTTACCAGACACTTCTGAAATTCCCTTCTAAGATTTTACATCTCTAAACTGGCAAAAATTGTAAATTAAAGAACCATCCAGTACTGCTGAGGTTGAGGAAATAAGCACCCACCATCTAGGAAGGTAATTTGCATGTAAAGCCTAAGAAGTGTGTTTAATCTTTGTCCCAGCAATCCTGATCTCTAAAATTTGTATCCAAATATATAGCTGTGAGACTATTTACTGTGGCATTGGGCTGGCTTTTTTTTTTTTTGGCAAAATAGTAAAAAGTATATACAAATGTAAATGTTCAATGATAGGAAAATAGTTAAATTACTTGTGTCATAAACACACAATAGAATACTTGGAAGTCACTAAATATGAAGCAGGTGAAGAATACAGAATAACATGAAAATAATCACTATACATGAAGTTTTTAAAAGCAAATAGAGCTATCAAATAGAACAAACTTTACTAGTGGTTTGTTGTACATTTTGTAGCAATTTAAGGACATGTCTCAGGGCCCTGGGGGGGGATTAGAATCTACCTTAACCGGAGCAACTCTTTTTTTCTGTTAACTATGCTAAGATTTGTATTTTTTAAAAGCTGCTGCTACTAAAAAAAAAATATATGTAAGCCACTGGGACAAATTTTTAATAATTTAGAGTGTGAGTGTCATAGACATACAGCTACAGATAAATATTAATATATATACACACACAAGCAAGCCTGGAATGGGATACCTGGTATGTTAGCAGCGTTTATACAGCTTTAAGTGGTAGGATCATTAGAAATTTTAGTATTCTCTTAATTGCATACAGTGAGAGCAAGTTACTTTTATTAATAAGGGAACATCTTAATGCAAGTTGACATAAGTACCTGGCAAAATTACCATAAACAAAGTCAAAAGACAACTGACAAACTGGGAGAAAACACGTGTAGTGTTTAACAAAGGGCGCTGTCATTTTTTTTTTTTAAACTCTTAAAAAAAAAAAATTGAGAGGCAAAGGTCCCCAAACATGATAGTTAAATAGGGAAAAGGAAGGAACAGAAAACAAAATGCCCACGCCCCAACAACACTATCTGTGTATCTACTAGGCATGCTAATGTCCTGCAGGCTGCCCTGCTGTGAACCTGGCTCTCTGCAGGAGGCAGGGCAGGGCAGGCCTCCCAGAGATGGCTCACCTGACACACATGTCTGAAGAGCTGCAGGGCCCTCTGGTCCAACTCTCCCTTGCATAACACATGGGAGCGCAGGTAAAGGAGGGCATTCATCAGCAGCTGCTCCCGAGTGGGACAGGCTTTCTGGCCCTTGCCTTCCAGCTCCTTTCCTCCTGAGCACTTGAGGATTAGCTTCCCAAGGCATCGTAGAACCTCCTCAGACTTCACTGAGCACAAAGTGTCTGCATGAGCATAGTAAGTGGGGAAGGTGGGGCCCACCGATGGGAAAGCCAGCAAGGCTGTGGCCAGGGTCCCCAGCCTGTCTGCACCAACCATACTGCTGTGAAGTGAGCTGTGGAGCTCAGAGGCCACCAGCCTCATGCCATGTTGTAACTGCAATATGGATGCCTGCAGTGGGCTCACGGCATCTGGATAGAAGGTGTACTCCTCTGCCAGCCGCTTCCGGAACTGGTGGTGTGACTGCTGCCAAGAGGCCTCCTCCTTTAGAAGACTCTGGGCTACTTGGGCAGACCGTGGCCCATCCATGTGGAGGGCCTGCAGGAGCCGTGTGAGCAGATCCTGAACAGCAGGGGCCTTGGCAATGCTGGTGACGTAATGGTGGATCTCCTGAACCAGGGACTCGTACGCAGGCAACTGGGGTCTAAAAGCCTGTTTCTTCAACAGGCGACAGGTTAAATTATCCAGCTGATCCATCCTTTGGCGAAGCAGCCTAAAGGGAAATTAACACAATATGCCAATTATGTCAGAAGAGCAGCAAATCTAGATTGGATCCTCAGATAGGAAAACAGAAGAAAGAAATATCAGCTGCTGCGAAATAATATTTCCAATATCATCTCAGTCGTGATAATACTGATAATTAGTTAATGAAAATGGATAACATTTACACAGCAGTTACTGTGTCATGTATGTTGCTGGTGCTCAGATGCACATCTTACTGAAGCCTCATCATGACTCACTGGAGTAGATAACTACAATTACCCTTCTTATGCTGATATGGACACTGAGATGTAAGGCATTAAGTGATCTACCCAACGTCTAAAACCAAAGGTCAGGAGTAGGACTGGAATTCAGAACCTACTATACTATACAGGCTGAACATCCCAAATCCAAATATCCAAAATGCTCCCAACTTTTTGACTGCCAGCCAATATGACACTTAAAGAAAATGCTCATTGAAGTATTTTGGATTCCAGATTTTCAGATCTGGGATGCTCAACTGGTATAAATATTCCAAAATCTGAAGAAAAAAATGAACCCCAAATCCAAAACACTTCTGGTCCCAGGCATTTTGGATAAGGGATCCCCAACCCATACCGTATTTCCTAGTAACAGATCTACAGCCAAGAACAGCAGAGAAATATAGTGCATACCATCACACCCCACTTCTTCTATGCTGAGACTAAGTTTTGGCTTCAAACATCTTGGCCCCATGTGAGCACACACCTTGAATAGCCCCCCTCTCCTCCTTTCACAAGGCATATTATTTTTCCTGACTATAAACAAGGCTTTGGCATCTAATTGCTAATGTAGTTTAGAGGTGTATATTACCACTTCTACTCACACCATAATTACATTACATCAAAAGGAGAGTCAATAATCCCCAAAACAAATAATCACTCTGCTGTGTTACCTGATGTGAGGATGAGAGTAGCTGACAACGACTTCATCTTCCAGGTCTCTTCCAGTCTGCAGCTGGGATGACAGGTTCCGGGTCTTCCATTCACACTGCAGTTGGTGTAACTGATGGAAAAGAGAGAAGTTAGTCCACTGTGTCCCAGCTATGACCATGCACATGAGGACAATGTCCTGGGAACACGTAGAGGAACAAGATGGAAGGAATCTGGGTTCCTGAATGACCCAAGGAGAGGTGGCTCTGCTCCATTAATCTAGACCACTCACATCAGAGCTGTGAGGGGAAAGAAATGATCTTATTTACACCACTGAATTTTTTAGTCTCTCTGCTATAGGAGCTTAGCTTTCACTCCAACTAATATAATTTTCCTTCTTCAAAATATGTACTAACATACCATTATCTTAATGTATTTAGTTCCTGAACTTGGTTCAAAACTTCAAATAGCAAGGGATACCACATTACCCAAATCAACTTGATTGTTTTTTAAGACAAGGTCTCGGCTCTGTAGCCTGGCTGAAGGCTCACCGCAGCCTCGACCCCCCAGGCTCAAGTGATCCTCCTGCTTCAGCCTCGTGAGTAGCTGGTACTACAAACACATGCCTCCACACCCAGCTGTTTTTTTTTTTTTTCCTTTTTTTGTAGAGACACGAATCTTACTATGTGGTGGCCCAGGTTAGTCTCAAACTCCTGGGCTCAAGTGCTCCTCCCACTTCAGCCCCGCAAGGTGCTGAGATTACAGGGTGAGGCCACCATACCCAGCCTCTACTTGATTCTTGAGTTTTAGATAGCAAGCACCAATAAGTTAAAAATTCCTAGGACATAGGGATACTATATTCTATCTAAAGAAATATCCAAATCCAGGCTGGGCATGGTAGTTCACGCCTATAATCCCAGCACTTTGGGAGGCCAAGGCGGGTGGATCACTTGAGGTCAGGATTCAAGACCAGCCTGGCCAAGATGGTGAAACCCCGTCTCTACTAAAAATACAAAAATTAGCCAGGCATGGTGGCGGGTTCCTGTAATCCCAGCTACTCGGGAGGCTGAGGCAGAGAATTGCTTGAACCCAGGAGGCGGAGGTTGCAGTGAGCCGAGATCGTGCCACTGCACTCCTGCCTGGACGACAAAGCGAGGCTCCGTCTCAAAAACAAACAAAGAAACAAACAAAAACCCAAATATCCAAAACTGAGCTCAGGTAGAGAGAGTCCAGAGATAGTGAGAGATACCACTATTTCTGACAATGGCTCGGGTTTTCTACCTGCCCTCTGCCCATTGCACCTATTGGCAGAGACCTCAGAACCTCAGGAAGGGCTCCTCCCAGAGCCTGAATGTAGTCAGGAGAACTCTCAAAGGGGAAAATACAGTCTCTAAAACAGACTCCTAGAAGTCACAAGGCAACTTATGCTTGTGATGATCTGAGCACCCAAAAGGGAATAAAAGGAGTAATACAATAAGCAAACCCAGCACGTCAGGGAAGGAGCCCATGCTCCAAACTCTTGCCTCCCATACCTCTTCCTTGGCATAATTGAGCTTGTACTCCCTCTTCACCGCAGGGTCAAAGCGTGCCTGGGGAAGCCATGTCTGAATCTGGAGCAAGCCGAGGCTCACCCAGAGCCTCCCACGCTGGGCTGGCTCAGGCAGGCTCCTCTTACTCTCCCCTTCACCAAAAAAGTGGTGCAGGGAGGTGAGCAATTGGCAAAGCAGTTCCTTGGGCAGCACCTCCTGACCAGCCATGTCCCCAAGTGTCTGGCCCACATGCTGGAAGGCCTGGCTGCTCCCAAGCAGCAGCTGCTCACAGTTCTGCATGTACTCCTGCCGCCGGGACTCTGGGAGCAGCTCTGCTAGGCCTGCCAGGTGCCAGAACAGCACCTGCCCCTGGAGTTGGGAATCCGTGCGTCTGTGGGGACAATAAGAAAGCACTGAAAGGTTTGTACTGTATCAAAAAGCATTCCTTTTCATACACTATAATTCTCTCAAGAAATGATAACCACAGAATGCAGCATCAATATATGGAGGTGAATTTCTGTTCTCACATGGTCTTATTTGGTTTACTAAGTTCACCCTCTTGATCACAATATGCTTAAAACTGACAGAGGAACCAGCCAGCTCATGGTAGCCTGAAAACATGCTGATTCAGGCAGAAAATACCCTCACTTCAAACACCAGAACTAGCCACCACTACAGAAGGAAGTTCTCACTGGGTCTCTGCTCCATGCTCTGGAGAAAAGACAGGAACTTTACAGTCTGCTTCCAGGGCAAGGGAATACCTGAATTCTGCTACTGAAGAGATAGCCATGTTAGTCCAAAGCATTGAACTGATGTCCTGGAGCTGCTGAGTTCTCTCAACCCACTCTCCTAGGGTCACGTGAGAGGAAGACAGGATGGGGAGGCCACTCACATCCCAGGGACTTGCTCTCCAGCTGCTGGTTAAGACTTCAAAGCAGCACTTAGAGAATATGGGTCTACTGAGATTGCCAGGGCCCTAAAGGACAAGAGAAGAGTCAATAACTTTTAGAAATTAAGACTATTTCCAGAAGCAGCATTAGGGAACCTGAGAGGAAAGAAACAGACAGTTCAGGTTGCTTGGAACAGGTAAGCATCACTCAGAGATTGGACTAGAAGGACAGAACAGGTTAGTATACCTTAAATGAAAGTGGACTCCACGCTCTAGGAAATGAGCAATGGATGCTTTAGTAATGCATGAGGAAAGCCTGCAAACCTGGGAATCAGAGAGCACATTCTTGCAGAAGGGAAAGAGACACACTGCAGGAGAATGAGAGCCAACTCAGGGTGCAAGGAAAGGAGTGAAAGACAGATGTAAGAGCCAGGGACAAAATCTGCCATGTCTGTGCTCCTTAGACTGTTAGATGGGACACAGTAATAGCTGTCCACAGCAAAGGATTGTCAAAGGGTGACAGCCAAATGTGTGTGACAGTCAACTCTGTATAATGCCATACAACCCTCAGGGATCCAAAGTTTATCACTAAAGGCTTTGAGAGGTGTTTTACAATAAATCCATTTTGATAGTGCAAAAGAATGGAATAGAGTTCAGGTAAATCCAAAAACATTTGGGGCAATAAGGCATTTCACATGAGAGTGGAAAGGAGGAATTAGTCAAAATGATGTTATTACATCGCTTTTGGATCTGTTTGTATAAAAGAAAAAATTTGCATCTCTATATCATAAAACAACATATACAGATTAAATAGATTTGAACATAAAAATATAGGAGAAAATAGTGGAAAATAGTTTTGAACTCTTGAGGTGATGAAGGAAGACATTTTTTAAAAGCATGACACTAAAGTCAATAAGTAGAAGGGTCTGGCATATTTGGAGGGAAAAAAATTATAAAACTTGTGACATATAAGAAAACAAACTTTGAGAGATGACAGAAAACTAGAAATATACTTCCAATTCATATTGGGCAAAGGCTTAATATCCATAATATATAAAAAGATCTTCAATAATAAACTGATGCTGAACAACCCAATTTTTTTTTTTTTTTTGAGACAGGGTCTCACTGTGTCACCCAGACTGGAGTGCAATGGCACGATCTTGGCTCACTGCAACCTCCGCCTCCCAGGCCCAAGGGATTCTCCTGACTCAGCCTCCCAAGTAGCCAGGATTCAGGTGCACACCACTACTGCCCAGCTAATTTTTGTATTTTTGGTAGAGACAGGGTTTCACCATGTTGGCCAGGCTGGTCTTGAACTCTTGACCTCAAATGATCCACCCGCCTCAGCCTTCCAAAGTGCTGGGATTACAGTCGTGAGCTACAGCGCCCGACCGACACAATTTTTTTTTTTTTTTTAAAAAGCACGACTACAACTCGAAAATTCAGAGAAGAACTAAAGGGGATCAGTAAACGTGAAAATATGTTCAATCTTCACACTTACCAAAGAAGTGCAAATGAGTTCTTTTTAACTATATGACAAAAACAATTGGAAATGTTTATAACACCTAGTGTAGTAAGCAGATGAACAGGTCCTCATCTCTATGTTAAAAGAAACTAAACCTCACTGTGGTCATCTAAGACTTCAGGACTTCCCTCTTCACTGGCTCTTCACATCTTTAAAAAAGTGAAAAGCAAAAACCACATCTCCAGTCTGTAATAACCGTAATTTTGTTTTTAATGTGTAGACACTCTGACCAAGGGTTCAATTCTAATTCTAACAACTTATGCATAGAAATGCTCCAACAAGTGGACAAAGATGTATAGTAGGATAGTCAATGTGGCATGCTTATTATAGGAAGAGGGAGAAAATGCAAGAAACACTTTATCAATAAGAAAGTGATTAAAATAAATTCAAGCACATTGATACAATGCAATAACTTTTAAAAATAAGCTGGAATGACATACACATTTCTATTACGTATATGTGTACTTATTTTTGTTTACATATGTATTTAATATAAAAATATATGTAAACAGACGGATATAGAACAGAGTAGATATTTCTAATGAATTCTGTATTATATATACATATATCTGCACTGTTTAAATGTTTTATAGTGGGAAAAATGTTTTAATTAGAAAAAACACTTTTTCAATAAAACCTTTTTTGATTTATCTCAGAATTTCACAAATTATTTAACATGGTATACTTTTACTGACAGTACACTTATTTAACATCCTGCAGAAAATAAAGTGTTGCAATCACCTATTTAAGTCACTACTCTATGCTAGGAATAAATGTTTATTGATAGATCCATTCAGAAACTCTTTTGCCACTATCAAACATTTTTTATAATTTTAGACCAACAAACCTTCAGTGTGGAATCTAAAACGGACTTGGGTACCTCCCTCTGCCGCATACCAGGCAAAGGATTCCACATTAGCCAGTACTCTGGATTTGTGGTCACAGTACTGCTCCAGAAAGACATAAACATGGAATTAAA
Source organism: Nomascus leucogenys (assembly GCF_006542625.1). Lineage (NCBI taxonomy): Eukaryota > Metazoa > Chordata > Mammalia > Primates > Hylobatidae > Nomascus > Nomascus leucogenys. Next base: position 76,110,022 of record NC_044383.1, read on the forward strand.
TAACTCAGACCACAAAGATGTAATTTCTTCAGGAGACACCTAGAAATAAAGGAATAATTAGGTAAGAGAATATCTGAGAAAGACTCCATAAATTATTAGGTCTTTCTTCTAAGACCCATCTAAAACTATCATAAGTTTAAAGGTATTAATCCAAATTTTTCCATTTCTCTGCCACCCCAGTCATCTTGGTCAAGGAATGTGACATGTTTACAGTTTTATTTAAACCTGTACTAATGAAATTCTATTAACCGGAGTGTACCAGTATTCATATTCAATTTATTAGAGAGTAAAAGTACAAAAAAGTATAAAAAACACTCTCACAATATATTTTTGAGCAATTGGGAAATTTTAAGCAGCAAATATTTTCATCTCATTTAATTGGAAACCAAATGAATACTCCTGTGATAAGAGTTGTAATATACCCTCATAATTACTACAAAAGAATATTTAAAATTCTTCCCTTTAAGAGGCAATTCAAAAAAACCTGAGGTTTCCAATATGGAATTTTGAGAATAAATAAAATGTTTTCCAACCAGTCTGTCACAGAAAATCTAATCAACTCATAGTGTAAAGGAGGCTTATGTCTTGTGATTTTTACCTTCTGATGATGCAGCAAGGACCACAGATCTCGAAGCTCTTGAGGTGTAACAGGTGTGTGATAAAGACAAAATGAGATAAGATGACTTATCTCCTCATTTATCTGGGGTTGTTGATTTTTGCTGCATCTGTTCCAAAAATAAAGAGGGAGAGGGTGGAGTATGGACTATCAATGAACTACTGGAAAGCTGCTACATTAGGGAAAGTGTAACATAAAACTTACAGTACATTTATCTAAAAATGAACAACTCTACTGATAAAATTCCCAGTGACTTTTAAAGTAGAGTCAAAACTAGTAAAAAAAAAAAAAAAACCAAAAACAAAAAACCTTCAATAAATTTTGGCTTTCCAAAATGGCAAATCACTTCCCTCTGCTTCAGTAACCATCCCCATCAAGTCTGTGGTTGGTTTATGGGTATAGGATACACAGAATAACCAAGAAAAAAAGTTCCTGCAAGGAAAACAACTGAAAGCATGGTTTACCTTCTGAGACAAGCTTGTGCCATAAAATCAGCTGTCACTTTGTACCGCCAAAGCATAGCCAGGTACTCCATTGCAGGCCACAACTGAACACTCCTGGTAAGGTGGATTACGGAGGTCAAGTCTGGATGGGACAGGGAGGAAGCTTCATCACGCTTTTTCTCCAGAAAACCAAGTGAGAGTCCTTTGGCTTTCAGTTCTAAACACTGAGCATGCACAAAATTCTTCAATTCATCTGGACAAAAAGACAAATGTTGTATCAGAGTACAGTGGTTAAGAGTACAGCCTCTAGATTCTCAACAACCTACTATGTGACTGCAAGCTTAACAAGCTAACCAGTTAAGCTCCTTAACCTGAGCTTTGAGATTCTCATCTGTGAAATGATATTAATACCCACATGATTCTGATGGAATTAAAAATATATGTGAAGTTTAGCCCTATGCCTGACACTTATTTAAAGGTATATATACTCTACCCCTCACATCACCCAGAAAAGAAAAATCTAAGGGAAACTTATTAACTACCAGCAAGAGGATATTTTCAGAGCATCTGTCAGCTAGCCAAGTGCTAGAATATTTTACCTAGGTTGACATCTTCCAAAATATTTGCTCTGAGGATCAATCCCCAGGCTTGCAGGAGACTTTTCTTTAATGTCCACTGAGAAGCAACCACTTGGAGACGATTAATGTCTTCCTGCCATCCACTCTCCCCAAGGGCAGACATCTGCTCCCTGATGGCAAGGACTTTGTTAAGGACCTTCAGTTGTGAAAAACACTCCACCACCAGCTTGTCCTGAAACAACAAAACCCACAAGAGCATACTATAGAGCACAAATGTGGTTTTCTTTAGTAGCCTATTACAGGTCTCAGAATAAATTTATGATATATTCTTAATGTTTCCAGAAAACAAAAGACTTGTTTATTCCTGTTGCTGTCAAGAGATTTTACAGTGGTAATAAAGTTAACTCTCTACCCAGCCTTAAGGGTCTCAGGAATATGTAAGATGATAATATGTAGCAAATTACTAAACAGGATTCATGGGATAGAGCCTGCCCTCTTGTTATCTGCGGGTTCCGCATCAATTCAACCAACCATGGGTCGAAAATATTCAGGGGAAAAATGGATGGTTGCGTCTGTCCTGAACACGTAAGGATTTTTTTATCTTGTCATTATTACCTAAGCAATACAGTATAATCACTATTTACAGAGCGTTTACATTGTACGAGGTACTGTAAGTAATTTAGAGATGATATAAAGTGTACATAGGTTATATACACACACAACGCCATTTTATATAAAAGTCTTGGGCTTTCCTGGATGTTTGTATCCAAGGAGAATCCTGGAACCAATCACCCCCAGATGCCAAGGGAAAACTGCAAGAGTTATGCTTTGAAGACAAGGATTAATCTTATACAACGTCAGTTCCCAAGTTCCAGAAGGACTTTAGAAGTAGTCAAATTTCTTTTATTTACTAAATGCTTCCAGGTGTACCTTAAAAGGAAACGGTCGTCCCAGGAACTTCTGCAACTTCTTTATACCAGCAAAGCCACCAGTCTGGCTCCCTAGACAATTCTGAATATGTTCTGAGACAGTCTGAACTTCTTTGTAGTATCTTTAAAGGACAACAAGGGCACAGGGGAAATAAGGAAAGGGGGAAATGCTAGACAGTAAGACAAGCCATTAATATTTTCTTTCTTTCTTTTTTCTTTTTTTTAATTGTACATTCACCAATATGCCAATTCACCAATAAAGCAAGAAGAAACAGTTTCGGTTCCAAATCTTATCCTTAACATCTGTCTGTAATCATTGACATTATTACTCTAAATATGAATCTTACTTGTCTTCATAATTCATCAGAAGTCGGGGGATCTGGTGGACCAGATGTTTTAAAACCCAGTGCCAATGGAGGGCAAGAAGGGCCAGACCTGGGGCATCTACTTTTACTGTGTCGGCCACAGTCCAGAACCGGTCCCGCCACCGCAGAGAACCTAAAATCTAAAAACAAAGTCTCTTAGATAAGACGGCATGAAGAAAGACTAAAAAAAGAAGAAAAATAAAAACAAAGTGAACCAAGACTGCTCACCAACATCTCCTGGGAAAAGACACACAACATAGGCTATAATTGTTAATCAATGCTCAATTTACATACATGAAAAGTCTAAGACTGGACTGGAATATATGTAGGAACATTAAGGCAGACAGAAGAGGCGAAGATCTTTTCTCTTAGTATTTGAAGCATAAAGTTATTAGAGAAAATGGAATTGCTGGGTCAAAGTATAGATTTTATAAGAAACTACTAACTGTATTCCAAAGCAGCTGTACAATTTTGTACTCAGACCAGAAGTGCAGAAGAGTTTCAGTTGTTCCATTTCTTTACCAATACTTGCTGTTAATGATTTTAACTTTAGTTTTAATTTTAATTCTATTCTGGTGGATGGTACCTCACCGTAGTTTCAAGTTACATTTCTTTGATAACTGATGACATTACAATTTTTAAAGTTCTTACTGGGCATTCAGAGCTTCCGAGAAGATATTCTATTCAGATGTCTTGCTCATTTTATAAACTGGGTTGTATTATAGCTAGTTTATGGAATTTATGTGCTTTGTTAGCAGTTTTTCCCAGTATATTCATTTTGTCACAGTATGTTCATAAAGGTATCTATGAAGAAGTTTTAAATTTTGATGAAATCAATTTATCAATTTTTTTCATTTAGAAAGAATCCTAAAAAATCTTTGCCTATACTTAGATTGTAAAGACCTTCTCCTATGTTTTCTTTTAGCCAGTTCATAGTGTCAATTCTATTTTTAAAGGTTTCATCCATGTTGAGGTAACTACATATAATGTGAGGTAGGGGTAAAGGCCCTCTTTTTTTTTTGAGACAGCATCTTGCTCCATCGCCCAGGCTAGAGTGCAATAGCGCAATCTCGGCTCACTGCAACCTCCGCCTCCCAGGTTCAAGTGATTCTCCTGCCTCAGCTTCCTGAGTAGCTGGAATTACAGGCGCCTGCCACCACACCCAGCTAATTGTTTTGTATTTTTAGTAGAGACGGGGTTTCACCATGTTAGCCAGCCTGGTATCGAACTCCTGACCTCAGGTGATCCACCCACCAAGGCCTCCCAAAGTACTTAGGATTATAGCCATGAGCCACCATGCCCAGTTAGGCTCATTTTACTTTATATAAACATCTAATTCTTCCATCACCATTTACTGAATAGACCATTTTTTGGCATTAAATTACCTTTGCATATTTAACAAAAAACAAAACAAAAATAACTGACCATGTATGGGGAAGGGGAGGGGGGAGTCTATCTGTGAATCCTCTGTTTTATTGGTCTAAATGTCTATTCTTAGACAATACCGTACGGTTTTGTTTAATACAGGGTTGCAATGCAAATCAGGTAATATGAGTCTCCAACATGGCTCTTTGAAGACGCATTTTTACAGTAACATTGTTTCTAGATTAGTGATTTCCTATAGTGGTTCCATGAAGTCAAAGCTATTTTCATAACATCATGTTATTTGCCATTTTCACTATGATGACATTTACACTAATGGTATAAAAAAAGGAGGACTGACAGGCAAATTATGACTATCTGACAGACACTGTATTGAAAATCAATGATGTGAACCTGTCACTTCAAGAAAAACAATTGAGAGGCCGGGTGCGGTGGTTCACACCTGTAATCCCAGCATTCTGGGAGGCTGAGGCAGGCAGATCATCTGAGGTAAGGAGTTCCAGACCAGCCTGGCCAACATGGTGAAACCCTATCTCCACTAAAAATACAAAAAATTAGCTGAGCATGGTGGCACGCACCTGTAATCCCATCTACTGGGGAGGCTGAAGCAGGAGAATCACTTGAAACCAGCAGGCGGAGGTTGCAGTGAGCCAAGATGGCACCACTGCACTCCAGCCTGGGCAACAAGAGAGAAACTCCGTCTCCAAAAAAAAAAAAAAAAATTGAGGATATATGTTGCCATGATAAAATTTCAGCTTTTAAGCAAAACTTAGAATTCTGCAAAACTGGCCTGGAATGGTGGCTCATGCCTGTAATCCCAGCATTTACAGAGGCCGACGCAGGTGGGTCACCTGAGGTCAGGAGTTCAAGACCAGCCTGACCAACATGATGAAACCCTGTCTCCACTAAAAATACAAAAATTACCCAGGTGTGGTGGTGCGTGCCTGTAGTCCCAGCTACTCGGGAGGCTGAGGCAGGAGAATCGCTTGAACCTAAGAGGTGGAGGTCGGCAATGAGCTGAGATTACGCCATTGCATTCCAGCATGGGCGAGAGAGCGAGACTATGTCTCAAAAAAAATTCTGGAAAACAGAGTTTGATGACTTCCTGGTAACAATTTTTCTGAAGAGATGTGTGATTTTTCACAAGTGTGACTTTTTACTTATTTATATTGAAGAATGAAATGTGCCAACTCAGTGAACAATATTTTCCAAGTTACCAATGCACGAGCTATAAACTAATGCAAGGTCAAAGTCCATCCAAGGTGCAAACTAGGCCAATGAATTCTATTTTTTTTTAGACAGAGTGTTGCTCTGTCCCCCAGGCTGGAGTGCAATGGCACGATCTTGACTCACTGCAACCTCTGCCTCCTGGGTTCAAGCGATTCTCCTGCCTCCCGAGTAGCTGGGACTGCAGGCGCCCGCCACCATGCCTGGCTAATTTTTTGTATTTTTAGTAGAGATGGGGTTTCACTGTGTTAGCCAGGATGGTCTCGATCTCCTGACCTCGTGATCTGCCCACCTCAGCCTCCCAAAGTCCTGAGGTTACAGGCATGAGCCACCGCACCTGGCCGTGGCCAATGAATTTTAACACAAGAAGTTCACTGATTATTTGCTCAGATTTTCCATTGCAAATAACCCTTACAAAACTACTTGTCATTGTTGGTGTGCCATCAAATAAGAATATTTGAAATTACACGAAATGATTACTAAAATATTCCTCCCCTTTCCAACCTCCTAACTATAGGAGGCCAGTTTTTCTTCATAAACTTTATCCCAAACAACATACTACAAGAATCTATCTTCTCAGAAGCCAGACATACAGAGACTTGCAGGAATGTACAACAGTTCCACATTTCTCAAATTTTATTTTAGAAATTGCTATTTTTTATTGAAAATAAGTTATTCATATTAACATGAAATTCTTTGCTAATGTATTTTTAAGCAAATTTATGGGTTTTTTTATATTTTTCAGATTTAGTTCTTAATATGTAAAAACTGACAGATGTAACATCTTTGGAGTTTCTGAGAACCTTTGAGTATAGAGGCAGAGATCAAAAAGTTTAAGACCGGCTACTCTACTTTACTAGACTTACTAGAATGATCTGGATTAAAAACTCCATTTAATCCACATGTGACAATAATGTCTAAGAGGATTTAAGTGGATTAAAATATAACTGTTACAATCTAACAACAGGTGAACGAATAAAAAAACTAGTAGATCCACACAATGGAATACTACTCAGCAATAAAGAGGAATGAACGACTGATACATGAAACCACATGGATGCATCTCCAAATCACAATGCTGAGTGGAAGATAAACAAAAAAGTATATATACTGCATAATTCCACCTACAGAAAATACAACTGATCCACAGTAACAGAGAGCAGATCAATGGCTACCTTGTTGTGGGTGGGAGCAGGAAAGAAGAAAATACAAAAAGGGAATGAGGAAACCTTTGGGGGTGATGGATATGTTCATTATCTTGACTGTGATAATGGTTTCATAGGTGTATACATGTCAAGACTTATACACTTTAAATGTATGCAGTTTATAATATATAAATTATACCCCAATAAAGATTTTAAATATGTGTATAGGTATATTTAAAACTGTTAAGAATAAGTTTCTTAAATAATATTGGGCATATAACAACACTAAAGTTAGTCTTAGCCCTAAGAATCTTTATGCCAAGAAAGATAAATTTTGTTGTTTAAAAATAAAACAAAGTGCAGTTCCTTACCTCATTGACACTGGCATCAGACACCATTCCCTGGGAGGACTGTACCCAGAGCAGGACTAGCGCATCACAAAGTTCAAAAAAAGCAGCAAGATTGACCACAATTTCATGGGGCAGAGTGTGATAGCTTTCTGGATCTGAGAGTCGACATAAATAAAATGAGAACATTTCATCAGATTTAAAATAATCTCTGGACATTTTCAAAATAAACTGTAATCTAGAACTTAAATGTTATCCCCAGTATAAAGGTCAATTTTGAAAGAGCAAAAGCAAAAGCAAATTCTTTGCCTACTACAGGTTGAGTGTCTCTTATCTGAAATGCTTAGAATCAGAAGTCTTTCAGATTTTGAATTTTTTTTTTTTTGATTTTGGAATCTTTGCATATACATAATGAGGTATCTTGGGGAAACACATCGTCCAAATTTTCTATTTTATAATATTTTTAATAATTTTGTGCATGAAACAAAGTTTGGACTGCATTTTGACCATGGCTCATCATATGAGGTCAGGTATAAAATTTTCCATTTGTAGCATCATGTCAGTGCTCAAAAAGTTCCTGATTTTGGAGCATTTCAGATTTCAAATTTTCATATTAGGGATGTTCAATCCGTATTATTAAACTTGGCAAATGAGGCATGTATACCTACAGATGTAAATAATGTCTCACTGAAAAATGCAGATTATAAAGAAAAAAATGTATATTTTATACAAGTATTTAAGTATAAAATGAAAACTAAGTACATATGTTTAGATGGATAGTTAATACCAATAGACATGAGAAAATATAAATGAAACTATTACTAACAGTAGCTGATGTAAAGATGAACTTTTTCAATTTTTATACTTTAAAAGTTTGAATTTTTTCCAACAAGCACAACTATCTTTTCAATTAACAAAAAATAAAGATGGGAGAAATGCTCCCCCCTATAATAAATGCTTATGAATATGTACTTTTTAGCCGACAGACCTAGTTTTCAAGTGGCTCTGTTACTTGCTAGAGATGTGACCTTGAGCATCTCCGTGTCTCCCTTTCCTCACTAACAACATGGGGACCTATATCACAGGTGGCTATAAAAAGTAAATGAGATCAAGGACACATAAAAAGCATTTAGCTAAGCACCTGGCACAAAGTAAGTGCTCAGTAAATGTTAGTCATTACTACTGAGTAAGGGGACATGTTTAAAATCAGGCCAGCAGATTAAAAGAAACCAGTAAACAGCAGCAGCTGCTGAATATGCCTCTCAACTTTAGCAACATTATGCAATCAGATGCTTAATTAGAGAACACAAAAGGTAAATGTTCTTACCTTGATGGAATTCAAAGGACATTCTCAAAACACTATCTCTTAGCTTTTTGCTACCAACAGAAACCAAATTTGCTTCAGTAAAAACCCGTTTTTCCCGGTCAAGATATATGATTGTCCTGGAATGAGATTCAAAAAACTAACAAGTAGCTATCGGTTAATAACATTTTCAATCATATCCTCTATTTGGTGGAACACTTGGAACATCAGGGTCCTTCATCCTGCCATTCCTCTCCTGCCTCTGCAAATCTTGGACTAAAGAGATGGAGATGAAAATGACAACTACTAAGGTGAAAGGAAAGAAGATCGATGGATGGAGAAAGCTGGGTCTAGGTAGACTGCCAGGCCTTGGTCTGTCATGATCTGACAAACTGCATTGTGAACTCTTCAGAGTGGCCATGGTAGAAATGGAGGAGTTGGTGGAGCAGAGGAGTAGGAGGCTGGTAGCTTGCAAGGCAACCTCTGAGGTACACACTATACTTGTGGATTCACTTTGAAAATTATGTAAATTCATATGTGAGTGTGTACATAAGTATGGAGGTGCTATTATGTCTCCAACATTTGAGGACAGGAAATGATGTGGACAGACAGATGGCTGAGGAAGAGACAAGTAAAAACAAGTAGGTGAAAATGGGAGGAGTTGCTGGGAATCAAACAAAAACCAGGCTGGGCACAGTGGCTCACACCTATAATCCCGGCACTTTGGGAGAATGAGGCAGGTGGATCACTTAAGCTCAGAAGTTTAAGACCAGTCTGGGCAACATGGCAAAACCCTGTCTCTACAAAAAAGTACAAAAATTAGCCACGTGTGGTGGTGTGTACCTGTAGTCCGAGCTACTTGGGAGGCTGAGGTGGGAGGATGGCTTAAGCCCAGGAGGCAGTGGTTGCAGTGATCCAAGATTATGCCACTGCACTCCAGCCTCAGTGACAGAGCTAGACCCTGTCTCAAAAGCAAAACAAAAACAGAAAACAGTAGAAAATATGATTATCATACGATAAAGGAAATCATGTCCAACACACCACAACTTCTCAGGTTCACAAAATTCAACACACATAAGCTATTTGACAGATTCTTAGGAAAGGTATAATCTGAGACGCCAGTGAGGCAAACAGTGCCCAGAGCAGCAGGTTTCACTTACTTGTTTGCAGCTGATTCTAAATGGGCAAAGAGCTGGTCAGGCTGGTCCGTTTGTGGGTCAAAGTCCATCAAATTTCTAATCATGTCCAGAGCCTGCATATTCCATCGGGGATCCAGAGGGATCACAAATTCATCTAGTTTAAAAACAGAACAAAACAAAAATCAGAAATATTGGAATTAAACTCCTTGCCTGGGAAGTTTCAGTTGAATATTTTCATTGTTTTACTTTGAGCATATTGAATCCTGATGGGGAAGAGGTTGAACCAGTAAATACCAAGAGTTTCATCCCATAATACTAGAACAACAGGGTTTAATAGCTTTTACACTCTATCTTTACCAAATGCAAAGTATCTGTATGTCCTGAAAGTTCATTCCAAGGCAGGATATAAAGGTAATCCCTACTAGAATACAACATTCCAACCAATGAGTTCACTTCCTGAGATCACACTAATCCATGGGCTAAATTACACAGTGGTCACCATTAGCTTAAAAAAAAAAAAAAAAAATTACGTACACGGCAGAAAATGAATACACCTCACTATCTGTTTTCATTAAGAAAACAATGCAATTTTTTAAACTTAAAAACAAATTCTCTATAATCAGAGATTATACTGCCCCACAATCCTCTGGCTCACATTTGACACAACTTCTGTGAAGCAGCAGGAGGAGACTGACACTCTCCAGAAGTTGTGAAAACCCAAGGAAGGGAGGCAAGACACAAAAAAGGGTAACATTAATTTGAAGATAGCTGGCAGGACGGTTCAGTGGAGCGCTTTAAGTTTTAAAAGCATCCACCATATAGTAGACTACCCAGACTACCCAGGACATACTGTGAACAGCAGGTACATTAAGAAGGGAACCCATATTCCAACACTCAGTAAGATAAAAAGGCTACAAAACTGAAAAGGACAGTTGGAGCTAATGTGTTCCAACAGAGGACAGGCAATGCCTGCTGAAAATGAAAGCTGCTACTGTAGAACTGTGTTTGTAAAAGTTACAATCCTCTCATAGTGGAAAACCATGACTTAGTTCAGCCACAACTTGACTAGCAAAGTATTTTTCTCTATTGTTTGATTTCTTCCCATTCACTCCATGATCTTTAGTGCACATAAAGGAATTATTTAGTACAAAAGCATCATGCATATTTTTTTCTAAACCAAACGGCCAGTGGTATATTTTGATCAACATCAAATGAAGATGGAGGTAGAACATTTTTAATCCGGTGTCGTGAAAATGCCCATTTTCCTCATTAATGCTTGTGCCAATCAAGTTAATATTACTCTGTTCTAGGAAATGTTTATTCTCTCACTCCTTATTTTAAAAAAATAAATCTTGAATACTTCCTTTGATCAGATATCTTAGATGTCTATTTCTGTTATCACTATGGTTTTATAACTTTGTCATCAAGGCTTTCTCAGAGACAGGATCTGGCTCTGTTGCCCAGGCTAGAATGCAGTCAGTGGCACTATCACAGCTCACTGCAGCCTCAAAATCCTGGACTTACACAATCCTCCTATCTCAACCTCCCAGGTAGCTGGACCACAGGTACAAGTCACCGCATCTATCATTAAAGTTTTATATTTTCCTAAATTAAATGACCCTGTGTAACTTTCCTTTAAGTCAAATATCTCGTGGTTTGAAACTCTTCCTACTAACAATACCGGTAGACAACACAAAGTTAAGGGTGGAAGGGACCTCAGAGAAGTAAGAGCTTAATTCCCCTAGTTTCTAAACACAGGCAGAGACAGTGAATGATGAGCCAAAAATCTACCAAGCCAGTTTGTGGCAGAGTTGGTACCAGGGCCCAGTGTTCCAACTCCTAGATTCTTTTCACCCCATGGCATATCATCAGCCTCCTTCAGAAGCTGGAGGATAAATGGATAGTTTCAAGCCAAGCATGGTGGCTCAAGCCTCTAGTCCCAACACTTTGGGAGGCCAAAGCAAGAGGATTGTTTGAGGCCAGGATATCAAGACGACCCTGGGCAACTTAGTAAGACCCTGTCCCTTAAAAAAAAAAAAAAAAAAAAAAGGTAGTTTCAAAAAAAAAGAGGGAGAATTTGCTTCTGCATATCATGAGTCTTCTAAAAAATACTGTTATGTTGAGACCTCTAGCAAGTCAGATCTTTTCCCCATAAACTCAAAAGATAAGTTTCCAAAACAGTGCTGAGAGCTAGAAATCAAAAGCGCATACCTGTTGTATTTGGTTGTAATATTTTGAAAACATTACTGACTGCACCTGAGAGGGAATGTGAGTAAAAATTCCTGAGAGATGCAGCACTGGCTTCCAAATGAATTTGTATGGACTCTGTGGAAGAAGGCGAAACCAGTGTTAGACTCTAAAGCAGTGCTATTCAATTGAACGTTCTGCAGTGATGAAAATGTTCTACAACTGCATAGAATAACCACTAGTCACATATGAAGACCTGAAATGTGGCCAGTGCAACTAAAGGACTGGATTTTTTATTTTTTTTTTAAATCTAATCTACATTTACATTTTAGTAGCCCTCTGTGGCTGGCTAGTGGCTATCGTATAGGACAACATAGATAAAAATATTTCTAAAAATTCTCTACATATATTTAGACAGATGACCACATGTGTTACAAAATATTATAAACATCCATGGGCTTATTGACAAATTCTCATGAAGTAGAAAGGCTCATGTAAACTCAATTACTTAATCTCCACCAACAAATTCCATGTTCTGTACTTTACAATTCAAGCAATGTTGTTATTGTTGCTTTGTCCTCTCTTAAAATGAAAGAACTACAAAGAAAGTACAGGTGGCCCTCCATATCTGAGGGTTCCACATCTGTGGAATTCAACCAACTACAGATCAAAAATATTCAAAAATTTTGAAAAAACAAAAAATAAAAATACAACAAAAATAATACAAATTTTAAAACAACATACTACAACAACTATTTACATAGCATTTACATTGTATTAGGTATTATAAGTAATCCAGAGGTGATTTAATGCATACAGGAGGATGTGTGTAGGGTATATGAAAATACTATCCCATTTTATATAAAGGGTCTTAGTGTCCACGTATGTTGGTGCCTCTGGGTGGGAGAGGGAGATTCCTCGTATCAATCCCCCACAGATACCAAGGGATAACTCCAAGTGTGACAACATGGAGCACTGGAACTAAAATAAGATTAGAATCTTATATACTTTTAGAGGAAATGCATTTATCAAAACCAATACCTTTCCCATATAGAATGGTTCTGTAGCAGTAGTACAGCACAAAAAGCAGATGTTCAAAACTAAAAAGTAAAATAATACAGTATGCTTTCCTTTTGAATTTGTTAGGAAGGTGACTATGTCCTGAAATGCTAAGGATAACATGGAAACAAAAGTTTATCTTGTGACACATCTACAGGCAGACTTGCTCCTTAACAGTAATGCTAGACCACAAATTTCTTCCTAGGAGACCTCCCAACTGTAATTTTAACAGTGTAGTCACAGATTAACACAGCTGCTGAGGCACTTAAATAGCATAAGTGTATATAAATCACATCAGTGGACAAATTAAGCTGTTCTACTCACCAAGCCCCTGCGGTATATTCCTGGCTAAATGATAAAGCCATTTAACTCTGAGCATCCAATCCTGATTGGTTGCTCTTTCTATGAGCAATTTAACAGCCATGGCCAAAACATCTGGTTCATCGATCCAGTAAGTATTCACTTCGACTGCATTGAATTTCAGGTTCTCAGGGCTGGGGGACTGCATAATTTTCTCTAAGTCTTGCAAGGTAAGAGGCTGACTCCTGAAATTCATTTGAATGAACAAACTCAGTACTAGAATAATCTTTTATTTCACATTCCAAATAACTGAGAAAACCTCTTTCACAAATATTGGATCAAAGGTAAGAGAGAAAAGGAGAGTCTCCCACAGAGGAAGAAAGTTAAAACATACCTAATAAACAATCAATAGGGAGCAATATCACAATGAACAATAAAGCTATGACAGCTACATAATAAATGGCCACAGAATGCTCCAGTTAAATATATTGTGTCCTGACCATTTCCAGCAAAAACAAAAACCAGCCAAGAAACCAGAGACACAAGCTGAAGGCTCCACTGACCTTGTCCAGCTGCTGGTTTTCATGCTCATCCTGTTGAGACAATATGCTAAGATCTGTCCGTCTCTTCGGACTGTAGACAGGTGAGAATCTTCAGTAGCAAAGAGAGCTGAGTGCACAGAATCTGGCCACAGTCCCATGCCAAGAATGGAGTCTCCCCAGTTTTCATGTGCTCGCAAAGAAGAAGCATGTTTCTCCAGTAAAGCCTGTACAAGCTTGTAGGAGACAAAAACACAATACAGTGGTACCAACATAAAAGTGATATTCCCCAAAAAACAGCAAAGTAATAATAGTCCATGTGACCACCTTACAACAACTTTTAATACACTCTTCAATGAAAAACACAAGTTAAATTCTACTTTTCCTGATGACATGTAAGTTTCAAAAAAAAAAAAAAGGGAATATTTACATTCAAGCTATTTTCCAGAAAAGTACCTGGATACCAGATCTCTATTAGAGCAAACTGCAGTGGTCAACTCTCTTAGGTCACTGGGTTGCCACCTTTAAAAATAATTTCCTCATACTCAATAATGTAGGGTATTACAACTTAGAAACATTCTGCAATACTTCATAGTACCTTCCGGTTTGCTGGTGAATGCTGGGAACAGACATATACTTCCCAGCATGCTTCAGAAAAGGCTCTGTCTAAACTCAGCCCTCGCTGCAGGTACTGGACAATTAGTATGGCTGTCTGGATTAGAGTTGATACAGAAGACGCTGGAGAACCTATTAAAAAAAAATTGCCATCTATAAACAATAGAGTCTTTAAAATCTCCAATGAAAATGGATAAATTCTGCCCTCCCATCAAACCTCCTTCCTGTCAGCCCCACCCAAATACTTACTTTACAAAACATTCTAAGTAGACTCCAGAGTCCTCCGAGGGCACAAGGGACCTGTAGGAACCTTTGTATTCCTATCTCCCCTGTTTCTCTCTGGCTGTCTGTAGTTTATTATGGGGGACTCATTTACAGATGTGATAAAGCCTGGTCACATATATCCTTAATCTAATGCTGACACACACTGAAGGTGGCAAGTTGAGTGTAACCTCATAAAAGACCATGGGATTTGAAATCCAACAGGCCTATTTGCAAATTCCAGCTGTTATTATTAACTGATAAATTACTCAGACTCTCTGAGTCTTATCTGGAAAATGAAAACATATGTCTTGCAGAACTAATGTAAAAGATTAAATAAACAGCTGGGCATGGTGGCTCACGCTTGTAATCCCAGCACTTTGGGAGGCTTAGGTGGGCGGATCACAAGGTCAGGAGATCGAGACCACAGTGAAACCCCGTCTCTACTAAAAATACAAAAAAAAAGTAGCCGGGCATGGTGGTGGGCACCTGTAGTCCCAGCTACCCAGAGAGGCTGAGGCAGAAGAATGGCATGAACCTGGGAGGCGGAGCTTGCAGTGAGCCGAGATCACGCCACTGCACTCCAGCAAGGGCAACAGAGCTAGACTCCGTCTCAAAAAAAAAGAAAAAAAAAAAAAAAAGATTAAATAAACAATCTGCATGGTACCTAAAACAGAGTAGTTATCCAACAAGCAATACTTCATTTATTATCTTGCTCCTTTTTGTGTAATTGAACGTTTAGAAAAAGTAACACCTGTCTGCTTTAAACAACTCAAAGTTTCCTCTTTATTCCAGCTTCAAGAGGCTGTTGATGACCCTGGAGAAATGATGGGCAAACTTCATAAACCTCAGTGCATAAAGTGGAATTACTCAAGGGTTAGCCTCTGCTTACTTGCATCAGAATGACATAAGAAGCGTCTTTCAGATACTGATTCCTGTGCCTCACCCTGCCCTGCTGAACCCAATCTCTTGGGGTGTCTGGAAATCCACATTTTTAATAAGCTTTCCTGATAATTTCTATATACACTAAATGTAAGAAAACTTTGACTAGCAGTCCAATGGAATCACATAAATTTCTTGAAGACTAAAACTCTGCAAAGGCCCAAAAGTCAAGCACCTCACCTACAACAGTGCTCCGGGTCTCTGTGTGTAAAGCCAAGAGGATGTCACATACACTGTTCCCCACCAGTCCAAGGCTGTGCAGCAGAACTTTCAAATCTAGGTTGTCTGGGGTGCTTGCATCCCCTTCCCCTGAAATGTAGATTTCAAGTCCACGATTCCTCATAGCTCGGGATATATCTCCATGAACAGGATCCATCGAGAGGAAAAGTCTAGAAAAATAGCAATTCAAAGAAAAAAACTATTTTAAATCCCAGTGCAACCAAAGGTGTAGCTCAGCATCAGTCAGTGAGGGCAAATCCCATGTGGCTCATTGTCACAGAATTCACACCAAGGATCTTTTACTTCTAGCATGCATCAATATAGCAAAAGATTTTCTCTAAACCTACTTTCCTAAGGAACTGTGTATGATATATCCAGTGTACCTTTAGTGCTGAGAACTTTAAAAATTTAACCTTCAGATATTCCCCAGAGTAGGCTATACTAATCCATTATTCTAACTCACCTACAGACGGCAGAACAGGAAGCAAGTGTAGTCTCCTGAAACAACTGGATTCATATATTGAATGCCCATCAACATCTCCATCTAGTTATCTTACACCTCTGATTAATGTCTGAAAGTAAACAGCTGATTCTCTGTAGACCCTCCCCACATTAAACCTGCTCCTTTACCAGTCTTCCCTTTCTCAATGAATGGCAACCCCATTTACCTAGTTACTCAAGCCAAAAACGTAGGTGTCATCCTTGATTCTTCTTTTTCTCAACCCACATGTCCATCAGCAAACCAACCCATCTGACCACCCTCATCTAAGCCACTGTGATGTGTTGCCTAAATTACTACAAAAGGATTGTGACTGGTACCTCTGCTTCCCACCTTCGTCACCAATGCAAGGCAAGGACCTTGCCCCTCTTGTTTATGCTGTGTTTCCAAAGCACAGCAATGACTGGCAAATAGTAAAGCTTCAGTAAGTATTCGTTAAGTGAATTAATAAATGGGTGAACTTCCCCATGATTCAGTTTATAAATAAAATATATAAGGAAGTCCTACTGAACGTCTACCTCTGCTACTGAGGCTGTCAGATTCTAAGGCAGAAATATAAAAGATATAAATACCTGAAATTGGGATTTGGTGTTATCGTGGGAGTGGATCCATCTATCATTCCTCTCTCACTAATAGTGAGGACACCTCCAGGTTCAAGCAAAGCATTCAAACGATCCAACACTGATGGGCTGCAGAGACAGAATTCAGATGGTGGATAGGCTGACATGCTGCATTGACTCTTCTTTCCTTCCATGCATGGGGCTCCAAATGCTTTTGACTCACATTTCCTTTTGGCACAATCACTCACCCAGATACAATAGTGATCTCTTTCAAAAGTAGATTCCCCATTGATTTCCCTTCTCGCTTCCCTAGACACATAGCCCAGAGCCTTATACACAGTAAATACACAAGATATTTTTGAATAAATGAAATTAAAGAAAATGATAAGTTCCTTGCACTATAATCTTTTCACTTTTCCTTTCCTGCCCCCCATCCCTCAACATTATCAAATCCATTTAAGGCAGCTGGATTTCAATTTGTAACATTCAGATAAATGCTCCATGAAGAAATAGCCATCATCTAACTTGTAGTAGCTTCTATGTTAACTGTATATGTACAATAGTTTCACACTTGTCCTTTACCTTACTGTAAGATCAAGAATGATACATGGTTGAATCACTGTATCACTGATGGCCATTTAATAAATGCCTGCCCTGTGTCAGACTCTGCATTAGAAAAAACTGCACTGAAGAAACCCTAACAAAAGGAAGACTTCTGATATTAAATTAAAAGGCCTAACTCAAAGGACAGTGCCAGGAAAAATAATCCAATTTTGTTAGCCTTTGCTTCGGCTGAAAATTATCATACAGAGCTGAAGTCTTGTAACTGTCTGATGACAAATTACCACTGTTCACAGGGAGAAGTCTACAGAATATGGCTGAGGATGCCTGCGTAATTAAGAAAAATAGCAGCTTCAAAATACCAGCACTTCTATCTGGGTTTCTACTTTGACAAGCATATCCCAAATTTCAAGTTGGACCATTGATTAGGCATAAGGTTCTTACTTGCAGAAGTTAACATTGTCCATCAGAAGCCAGTCTCCAGACTTCAGGGCCTGAACCAACATGCTGTCAACCCATTCAAATGTGCCATGGCTACGGCCACTGGCTGACTGCGTAAGCTTCACACCAAAGCTTCGGAACTCTTCAACAAGTTTGGCAAACTCTGAAATGTCACAAGGAAGAATCACCATCCACAGCACTTAACTTCAAACCAATAATTAGGTTTATGAAAAGGAAGCTTGATACTTCTAGCCGAGGTTTTTAAGATTTCATAAAAGAATAAATAGAAGAATGTTTTGCTTCTGTTTAAACACAGATAGGAAAGTTAAGTTTAAGACAGAAAATACTTCTTAATGGCTCTCTGTATTAATAGCTACTCAAGGTTGACTCTAGGGTGATAGAGGTGGTAAATGATTTTTCTGTATTACGGTTTCTCAAATGGGAGAAGGAGGATGTTTCCCACCTATCAGTGCATTTATACTAAATGAAAGTGCTATAACTTCACACAGTGCAAACTGCGCTTCTTTTATAATGAGCATATCATATGATTATAGTAACATAGTAATAACTGGTAACTACTTGCCAAATGCTTTATAGTTTATATAGCCCTTCCCTGGAAATTTTTCAATTTATCTTTTTGGTTGGAAACTGTTTTATGACCATTTTTCATATCACAAGATAATACACATTGGATTTCTACTTCTAAAGATGAGGGAGTAACAAGGTTTAGACTTAACATACCATAGCCCAACCACTTGCTAACTGTAAAACTGCAGGCAAGTAATTTCGTCTCTATGAATATTCACATCCTCATCTATTAGATGTAGATAATCCTTCCTATAATGCAGTGTTGTCACAGTGATTAAAAGTACATATATTCAGTATAGTGTTTACAATAGAAATTCATAACTCAATGGTGAGTTTTACAATACCCATTTAAAAGTATATGACACATGACTGCATCGGGTATCTTTTATAATTAGAGTGAATGAGTAAAGGATTTCAGTTCAAATGGCAGGCTTAAAGTGAGAAATGACAGATCAAATCAACAATGAAGAAAGTAAATGAGTGGCCCACCGCCACAGATAAAATGTTTGCTGGCCTAGAAGTGGGATGTCTGATTTCTTCGGTCATAAGGAATCAACACTTTGTAATCAGTTACAAGCAGGCTTTGGAAATGAAGAATGACAAGCATAGTGACAGACCCAGTCTATGGGCCTTTAGGTTGAATCCTCCCTAAGAGCATGCTCACCACCACTCTGAAAGTGGCACCACAAAATGAGAGAAGTTTCCATGTTAATTGGATGGCATACAGGATGATATAGTTCCTCCATCTCCACACAAATGAATAAACACATCCTATGAATTCAGACTCCTATTCTTCAGTTTAAAAATGCTCAATTTCCTGAGAAATTATTGAGTAAAAAAATAGCCAATAATAATACAAGTTTTACATGCTGTTTTATCATTATAGGTGATTACACACAAAATAAACCATAAAGCACCGTAACCAATTTTTTTCCTATTTGATTTTTCAGGATCAACTATTCTGAATACTTTACCTCAGCTTCATTTTACTTTCTAGGCCAAACTTTCCCACAAGTTCTGATTGTTAATAACTATTAAATTAATACAAAACATTTGTAAATCTATTACATGTAAATGGACACAATACAAGCAATGGTAAGTTCCTGATACAGAGATCTAAATATACATACCTGCCTTGGAGTATGAGTTGATTTTATTGTTGAGTCGCTGCATAAGCAACAACACTGCTTCTAGTTTGTTGACAATCTCCATCGTGATAGCTTTACCACCTTCTCCAAGACACTTAGGCTTATATGTCAGAAGAAAATGACTCCAGGCTCGCAGCACTACTTCTGCATCATCAGCACTGATAAGTAGGCTATCCCTTAACAGTGCCCTTACAGTTCCCTCCACCTTCTCTAGCAGCTGCCTCCAAGGTCGTATAAGATCAACCTGTAATTTCCAGAGGACATGAACTCATCATAGGGTCAGAGAATACTGTTATATGTACTCATCACCAACTCAGAAGACCCTCAGTCAGACCACGGGGTTTATTATGCTTTGCCAGAAAATATGAAGGCAGACTGGTTACCTGCTCAAATCCACCCAGCAGTTCAGTAGTATCCATTGCACTGTTCATAGCCATGATCTTTAATGTGTGGCCAGTAAGGTGTGCCAGAAGCTGGACCAGGCTGGTCTTGCCCACAGAGGCTGGCCCGACCAGGATGACCATCCAGCTCATCTGCACACACTTCATTATTGACTCCAGGGGCTGGAATGACTGGTGCAGGAGCAACAGGGGATGGCGGGACGGGTGAGGAACACAGCTCCCACGGGAAAGGACTGAGTAGCCCAACTGAAAAGACATGCCAGTGAGATTTCCATAAGCGTGCCTGGTAGTGGGAGCAGAAGAAACCATTAAAAAATGTCAAAGGATAGAGGATTATCCTAGTCTCCTTACCTGAACATCATAGGGAGTGATACGAAATAGTCTGGTTCCCATGTATGGGTTGGAATTTGAACCAAACACATCCTTGAATACAGCAATGACCTAAAGGAAGAATATAATGCAATAAAAACACAAATCACTCCACCTAATTCTTAGGCAAACTTTCTAGAAAACAAGCACAGTGATAAGAGTCACTATTCTAAAAACACTGGCCACAATTCCCTTATCTTTTTGAATTTTCTCTTATGAAAAGGATTGACTGCATTTATTTAATTCTTTGGAATGAAAGTAAATTTGAGATTGAGAACATAGCAGTCATATTCCAAACTATCTGAGATTCCAGTGAGAATGCACCATAAATTAAATTGAAGTCATGGACGCTGTAGTATTGAAATCTAGAGACAAAAAAGACTTGTTTGCTTTCATCATTGAAGATACTACCTAAAAAGAGGATAGAACAGTAATACGAAGATTATAAAGAAAAATGACCATTCATTAACCACCTCCTATGTACCAAACACTGTATTAAGTACTTTGGTAGATTATTTCTGATCTTTGTACCCATGCAAAATAGTTATCATGTCCATTTTATATAGACAACAGCACTCACAAGAGTTATAGAATTTGCCCATGGTTGGTGACCGATTTTAAATCTAAGCCAGTCAGCCTCCAAAAACATGTTATCCCTCCAAACATTTATGTAGACATGAAAACCAAGTTTATTCCTCTAACCAATTATTTACATTGGTATCCTTTCATTAGCAGTAATGCTATTAGAAAATGTTCTGTTGACTCTCTTTTATTTTGGATCTCTAAAAAATCTAAGAGTAATGGTGGGGGAGCGGGGATAGAGGTATATAAAAAACATTAATTTAGCCCATAGAAGTAGGGAAAATCAGAGCCAGAAAAAAAATAAAGTACAAAATAGTATTTCTAAAAAGCAGCAATACTTATATAATTGAATACTGCAATGAAGTTAGAAAATAAAAATAATATAGATAAAATCATAATCAGTGTCAAACATTGGACTGTGAGACTAAAACCAACATAGGAAAGTGTTCCTGTCACCTACCTATGAGTCCAGGTGATACATGACCTGATGTTCCACACTAAAACATATAATCTCCAACCCCTGATGTTCTACCAGAGGGTTAAAATTACAAATATTGCTACTCGGGAGGCTGAGGCAGGAGAATTGCTTGAACCCAGGTTGCAGTGAGCCAAGATCACGCCACTGTACTCCAGCCTGGGCAACAGAGCAAGACTCCACCTCAAAAAAAAAAAAAAAAAAATCCCAATCTAGCTCTTCGGTTTAGCTTTATAAAATCAAAATTCAATTCAACTGGATTCTTCTAGCTTTTACAGACTTTATCCCTCTATGACATTATTTTTCTTGACCTTGTCTCCCCTGCCAGAAAACACCTGTAAGGTCCATTACAATAACCCTGAATTGGAAGAGTGATGGAAAACTTCCAAATACCACAATGACCCAGCACCTGACTAATCAATCATTCAACAACTGGCATGTGTTTTGGTCATAATTAATATACTATAAGTGGATGAAGAAATTAAAATACTAGCTGATTATGTGAATTATATCTCAATAAAGCTGTTAAAAACTACTAAGACTTTCTCCTAATCAAATGATTGAAAGTCACCTACATATGATAAACGAGTTAGTGTGTAATTAGATTCTGAATACCACACTAAAGAAGACCTGGGTGGCCGGGCACAGTGGCTCACTCTATTAAAAGTAAAAACAAATTAGCCAGGCTGTGGTGGCATGTGCCTATAGTCCCAGCTTATCAGTGGGCTGGGGGTGGAGGATCCCTTGAGCCCAGGAGGTCAAGGCTACATTAAGCCGGCATTGTGCCACTGCATTCCAGCCTAGGCAACAAAGTCAGACCCTGCCTCAAAAAAAAAAATAAGAACAAACAGAACGGGTAGCAGAATGAAAGGGCTGTGAAAGTCACATGTGCTATGGGCCAGCCACATCTTCACATTTCAACAAGGAGGTTACTGCTTCTAGTGCATGCATCTATGTATCTATTCATTTATTTTCAAACAGTAAAGTTTACTAGAAGGAAACAGCAGACAAACTGGAGAGGGCCTAAACTGGAAAGCTGGCTCGCTACCTGTGACACTCCATAACTTCAAGCCTTGGATCTTCACGTGTAAGATGCCATGACAGCACCTCCTGCCTACAGCTATTGTGAGCATTCAGCGAGACAGGATTTTAAATACCACAAACTAAAATGCACACATTATTACAATTCCTTACAGTGGGAATTCTAGTTTTACAAACAGGTATTTTTATTTTCACTTAAACACAGAATATTCTCCCTTTATACGATTATACTTTCTAGACAAAATGCTTTGTAATTTGACATTTATTTAAAAACAAAATAAAACAGAAAAACTTCCTCTTCTACTGAGTATCACCTGTCTGCCTCCTCCTGCTTCTCACCTTGGTGCCTGTAAAGATAAGGAAGACTTAGTTCTTTACTACTGGAGGGCAATACTGCTTTAAGGTATATGATCATGGGGATTTGGATAGATAAGCAAATTATGTCCTCTAAAGCAAGCTACTCTATATTGTGAGACCCCAGGGTAGGAGAACGTTTAGTCTGTTCTTTTAACTTTTAAATTTTGAAGCAGCTTTAACAGGCTTGCTAGCTGGGCACAGTGGCTCACGCCTGTAATCCCAGCACTTTGGGAGGCTGAGACAGGTGGATCGCCTGAGACAGGTGGATCACCTGAATTCAGGAGTAGAGACCTGCCTGACCAATATGATGAAACCCCATTTCTACTAAATACAAAAAATTAGCCGGAACTGGTGGCTCATGCCTGTAATCCCAGCTACTTGGGAGGCTAGGGCAGGAGAATCACTTGAACCTGGGAGGAGGCGAAGTTGCAGCAAGCCAATATTACGCCATTGCACTCCAGCCTGGGCAACAAGAGTGAAACTCAGTCTCAAAAAAAAAAAAAAAAAAAAAAAAAAAAGTCTTGCTATTAGTGTAAGTATGTCCTTTCTCACCCACAGGAAATCAACTTTCAGATGGAAAGAAATATAAATACCAAGTGTGAAACTCACCTTTTTTTTGTCTTCTTCGGTTCTCATTCTTTCACCATAGACCAAAAACACATGCTGACCAGGATCGTAACACCCAGGGGACTGGTCAACCAGCATCAACTGACACCAGCGGAAAAGGTCCCGAAGGTTGAATTCCCAGGGTCCTCCTTTTTGCCCCCATTTCTTCTCAACAGTCACTTCATGATCAATCTAGAAAAAAAACATCCTGATTGGGAAACATGCCCTGCTTACTACTAGGCACTGCATTAAGTACTAGGAATGTACTACAAAAGCATATGTAATCTGAAACAAAAATTAACAGACTTGATTCAGAGCCTCTTTCTCAAGACTTCCAAATGCCTGGCATATCCTCTAAGCATTAACACTGGTAGTCACAATACAGAAATGAATTACTGGAAGCCTCCACTACATAGTGTGCCTTCACTAGAAACCTGTAGAATTTAAAGTAATTTTTTTTAGTTAGAGATCCTGATAATTTGGTAGAACTCTATGTTGAAAAAATGCTGGTTCAAATACAGCCAGAAAAAAAAGAAACCAATACATGTAGGTACTTACTTGGTTATTGAAAGCAACCATTTTCTTAACAATATTTTTCTCAATGGCTGGAAACAAAGTACTGGCAATGAACTCCATGTCAATTACTGTAAGGGGATCAACAAAGACCTAGAAATCCAAAAATAACATGAAGAAATGCCTTTGTTTCTCTTCACCAAACACTAGAAATGACTACCATGCCTTATTATGCAAAATCTTTAATATTAAGTAACAATACATGAGAAATATAATTTTCAGTTATAGAAATTTCTTTGTGTTTTGAGAATAAAAAACCACAAAATCTTCTAAATACAGCAGAGTAGAGGTTTTAAGGTCTATTCTAGTGAATTAAAGAAAAAAGAGGCCCAGTGTGGTGGCTCACACCTGTAATCCCAGCACTTTGGGAGGCCAAGGTGGGCAGATCATGAGGTCAAGAGATCAAGACCATCCTGACCAGCACGATGAAACCCTGTCTTCACTAAAAATACAAAAATTAGCTGGGCGTAGTGGCATGCGCCTGTAGTCTCAGCTACTCAGGAGGCTGAGGCAAGAGAATTGCTTGCTCCCAGGAGGAGGAGATTGCAGTGAGCCAAGATCACACCACTGCACTCCAGCCTGGGCGACAGAGCAAGACTCCATCTCAAAAAAAAAAAAAAAAAAAAAAAGATATATGTTATTAAAAATTTCCTATGTATAATGTAAAATGCTTTTAAATCTGGGTGGTAGATATGAGTATTCACTATAAAAGTCATCCAATTTTTCCACATGTTTGAAAGTTTTCTCAATAAAACATTCTTCTTAAGATGGCGTCTCGTTCTGTCACTAAGGCTGGAGTACAATGGCGCGATCTCAGCTCACTGCAACCTCCGCCTCCCGGGTTCAAGCGATTCTGCTGCCTCAGCCTCCTCAGTAGCTGGGATTACAGGCACCCACCACCACACCCAGCTAATTTGTGTATTTTTAATAGAGACGGGGTTTCGCCATATTGGCCAGGCTGGTCTTGGACTCCTGACCTCAGGTGATCCACCTACTTTGGCCTCCCAAAGTGCTGGGATTACAGGCATGATCCACCACACCCAGCCAATAAAACATTCTTAAAAGATACTCAGCCAATTCTTAATCATAAGAGACAGTGACACTAAAGAAATCTAGAGACATTTCCAAACCTCTGGATTGGCCAAACTCTGAAAAACTGATGTTAAAACAAGTAAGCATACACATACACAGGTACCTCTCTGCATGTAAGAATAAAGGCATAAGATACCAAAATGTTAATAATGATTGACTGGGGAATAGTGGATTTTTATTCTTCATAGTAGTTTTCTGTTCCTTCTTTTCTTCAGTTAAAATGCATTATTTTCAATAAAAATTTTTCTTATATATTTCAACAGATCAGAGGGACAATTGAAAAGGTCCAAGATTGGACTTCACCCCAGAGTGCAGTAATAGAACCCTGAAAAGGCTGGGGACCTTACTTTCTTCCAGCTGATAACACATCTAGTCTTCGGGGCAAAAGATGAAGGACAGAAGCAATGATGGGAATCAGTCACATTAATATTGATCATATAAGGACAAGAAAGAGGATCGTTAAGCTGATCCTCTCTAATTCTCATAGTGAACATCCTTAAAGGCTTCATAATAGTAGTCTTATCCCCTCACAGTCTATCTTTGGTCTCTATGGCAACAGCAAATCTTACCTGAGTGAATCTGTTAAGGAAAGACCTGGGCAAGCCTTTCCTCCCACCTCCTTGTCTAAAGGGATTCTGACACCCAAAAATCTTCGTCTTTTCATGCTGCACTTGAAAGCTCATTCCTAACTCAGGTACATAGATTTCTCCTCGGTGGTCAAAACAAGCATTGAGTCCTTCCAATACAGACTGAGAAGCCAGGTTAAGCTATTTAAAGAAGAAAGTACATATATTTGTCTCAAAAATACGTTATACAATTGCAACAAAAAGCAGGGGAATAATATGCAGCAAATAAAGCTAGAGTTATCTTCAGAAAGGGAATTTCAAACAATATTGATAACCTTCTGTATTTTTGGCTGAGCTATGGTTGGTCTGTCTTCATTCTATTATTCTTTTGTTTTGAGACAGGGTTTCACTCTGTCACCCAGGCTGCAGTGCAGTGGCACAATCACAGCTCACTGCAACCTCTACCTCCAGGGCTCAAGAGATCCTCCCATCTCAGCCTGCTGCATAGCTGTGACCACAGGTGTGCACCACCACATCCAGCTAATTCTTTTTTTTTTGGTAGAGCCATGGTCTTGTTATGTTATCCAGGATGGTCTCAAACTCCTGGGCTCAAGTAATCCTCCAACCTTAGCTTCCCAATGTTAGAATTACAGGCATGAGCCACTGTACCTGGTCCAATTCTATTATTCTTTATTTCTCATGTACGTTAAAGAGATCTTGGCTGGTATTTTATACACACACACACACACACACACAAACACACACGTATATATACACACATACATTAATAATCTTTAAACTGAATAAATGCTCAAATTAAATTTTAAAGTTAAAAATCTTCTCAAAAGTTAAACTGTATCCATTATACGTAACCTATATTAACCTGCTCTGTAAGTAATAACTTGCAGAAAAACTTGCCAATACACAGATATTTCACTTTCACAATCTGAGTTTTTAAGATGTGTAACACAAATTAGCCAGGAGTGGTGGCTCACGCCTGTAATCCCAACACTTTGGAAGGCCGAGGCAGGTGGATCACGAGGCCAGGAGTTCAAGACCAGGCGGGCCAACACAGTGAAACCTTGTCTCTACTAAAAATACAAAACTTAGGCATTGTGGCGCATGCCTGTAATCCCAGCTACTCAGGTGGCTGAGGCAGGAGATTCACGATTCACTTGAACCTGGGAGGAGGAGGTTACAGTGAGCCGAGAACCCACCACTGCACTCCAGCCTGGGCGGCAGACTGAGACTCTGCCTAAAAAAAAAAAAAAAGAAAAAAGAAAAAAAGAAAAGGAAAAGAAAAAGACATGTAACACTAATTGTAGAGGATAGATAAGGTTTGCTAACTCTTTAAATACTTTCCCATCTCAAACACTAAACAAAATCTCCAACGGGTTTCAAAGTCAGGATATAAAGTGAGTCAATACAGCTGATTTCCACCAATTTTGTAAATAAGAACAATTACAAGGGGCTCTTGTGCCAGGATGAAAAGAGCTGAACGTAGGTCTTCAGATGAGTAGTTCAGAGCTCAGGGATGTGAAGCATGTGTGGTTTGTTGGTAACACAGAAAAAGGAGATTGGGAAAATACAAGTTAATAAAATGCAAACAGGCAAAAATCAGAGCATACTACATTAGAATTTCAAGTGTCATGTTTACACAAGCACCACAAAGTACAAACACTTCTGTATATTCCCAAACAGAAGGCCTCTCTTAAATGTGTTTATAAATCTAGAATGTCTTGCCGTCCCTGAATGCAATTCCACTAAATACGCAATTTCACTAAATACTAAGTATGGTCAGTAGCCTTCAGCTTTAAAACTAGGCTTTCTCTTTTCCTGGCTAATATATATTCTATCAGACATCTTGTTCCAAAAAAAAAAATCTGAAAAATGGAAAAAAATTCCCTCTCCTTGTTATCCCAAGAATAAAAGGCAGAAAGCAGCTCAGCAGACAGGAGTCCCACAGCACCCTCTCTGATGATCGGACCCAGGAGTCTGAACCTGGGGGACCTGTTGCAGCCTGTGTCCAAAGTCTCACCTGTGACACGTACATCACTCTAATCATTTCAGCTCCACAAATATTTCTAGCCTTTTCCTGAATATTGTACACCCCAAACTGACCCAGCTCCGTATCTCTAGCTGTCAGAGATTCAGTATTTATCATGTCTCATACTCTGCTCTTTCTTCTGATGAATAATTTACCCGATATGCACATATAACTGATCGTTTCCTCATTTCGGTAGGTCATTTTGTATGTCTTTCCTTAGTCTCTCTGGTGCACTAATAAAACACGAAGTGGTTGACACTATTTGTAAAATGCCTCTAAAATAAATGCAAAAACGGCAAGCCTGTCAGAGACTAAACTAGTGACGATGCAGTTTTCCTCTGAAGGATAACTTTAAACAGTGGGAGAGTTTGTAGGTTTTATGTACAAGGGCCTCTTTCTGTGTATTCTGCCAAGTGACCTTCCTTATTCTTAAAGGAAATTACAGAGGATCTTTTCATTAGAGAAAAGTCATCAGCGGGATCTTCCACTGAGAAATGGATTGTGAAATGAAGCTGTGAAAGGATGACTGCTCCTCACACACATAATCACCGTCTCAGGCATGACAAACAGGCCCCTCACCTCATCCAACACCACCCAATGGCCTGCCTTCAAAGCTGCCAGTAAGGGGCCATCACGCCAGGCAAACTCTCCTCCCTTGCCACCCTCAACAGGTAGATCTGCTCCAAACAGGTCTGTGATGTCCTTTGAAGGGGAAGAAATGGAGAAAAGCCATTATTACTTTAAAAATCAACTGGATTCTAACACCCTAAATCTGAAATGATAAATACTTGGGGCTAGCACCACTACTCTTCCTTCCTACACCCAAGATAGAACTAACCAATCCCAGGTCTCTTTACCAGGAGCCCAACATGCCCTCAAGAACTTTCCAACATGCTCCATATATCAATCAATTTGAGCTGGTGCTCTAGATTAACAGTTCTCAACATTGGCTGTACTTGGAATTTAATTGATAGGCTTAAAAAAAAAAGAAAACAAAACCCTATTCCAAAGGATTCTCATTCAATTTGTCATCTGTACCATATTTTCCTTAGATTGTTAAAAGTCATTTTATTTCTACTACTTTTTAAAAAAAAGATTTAAGCAAAAAATTAAGTGGGGTTATATTACAATAAATACCAAAGTGGATAATTCTCTCTCGAAAGAAAATTAGAATAAAGCATCCAGAGAGAATTAATATTATAGGTGTCAGCAATTAACAAATCCAAAGAAGATTTAGTTTGGAAGGTCATGTTGCTGTGGTCTTTATTATGATATGAAATATCTGAGGATACAGGCCGGGCGCCATGGCTTACGCCTGTAATCCCAACATTCTGGGAGGCCAAGGCAGGTGGATCACTTGACATAAGGAGTTTGAGACCAGCCTGGCCAACATGGTGAAACCCTGTCTCTACTAAAAATACAAAAATTAGCTAGGTGTGGTGGCGGGCACCTGTAATCCCAGCGATTAGGGAGACTGAGGCAGGAGAATTGCACCCCACTGCACTCCAGCCTGGGCAACAGAATGAGACTGTCTCAAAAAAAAACAAAAAAAAAGAAAAGAAATATTTGAGGATACTGATAATGTAACCATTTCTGATTAGGGAACTATAAATTGACACAGACATTACTATCTATAGCTATCTCCATCAGCTGTAGGATGACTGAGCTTACCGTTTGCTCTGATAAGTTGATTCTAACAAGGGTATTTCCTGAAGCCTTTGCTAATGCTCCCACCAAACTTGTCTTGCCAACACCAGGGGAACCCTCCAGGAGAATGGGTTTCTTCAGTTTGGTAGCTCTTAGGAGCCTCTGTGCATTCATAGCAGTGGTCCCTGCACTGAGTGCATAGTCTGCAATATTATTCCTGTGTAGGACAGGTCCTTAAGTGGAGAAAAGTAAAGCCACGTATAAGCGGGACATCACCAAATCACATGTATGCATCAACTCAAGATTTTAAAAATCTACCACATGGGCTATCAGTTAGTGAAATACCATTTGCAATGAAAATGTTTAATCCCTATTTCAATATTTCCCCACTTTTAGATCCATAAAATGCTTTAAAGGAATATCCAATAGCACATTTTCTTCAACAGTGCCTACTACACAGATCTCTCCATCTCCTATACACATACATGTACATGCAAACACACACCTGTCCTTTCACAACCTACACCCTGAATCACTGTATGTACTTGTACAATTTACCTTCATAGTTACTTTCCTAAAAACCAAGTGTAAGCTAGGCGTATGGGCCACATGGCTCCACATAATCAATTTCATCCAATGTTTTTGGCCACCAAAACAATTCACACTATGTCCTTAACCCGTAAGTTAACTGATATGCAGGACTAATAACAGTCTTGTAAGATTTAACATTTGTGCCACTGTCTCTTGGAAGAAGTTTTTGTTTTGTTTTCGTTTTGTTTTTTGGTTTTTTTTTGTACACCAGTTTGAAGGGAGTGAGGCTAGGAAAACACTTATTACCTCACCCTTGCTAGCAGAAGCAAGGACCACCTCAGTTCTTGGCCACTAGCATATATCTCCTACACAGGAGCACTGAATCCTATGATGGTGGCTTAGAGAAGGGATTTGATGGTTAGATTATACAGCCCATCAGGGATGAAGAGAGAATACTGCTAAGGAGAGATGGAGCTCTGAGGACAGGGGCAAGGGCAATGGAACCTGGACTGGTTATGTTCACCACTGAAACCCCAGTATTTGCCACTGCAACTCCATATATTTCAGGCATTCATCAATCATTAACTTAGAGAGGACGGAGGGACAAGAAACAGATGACTCTGCTACAGAAACAACATCCTGAAAAAATAGGAGCACCTTAGAAGTAGCTAATCTAACTGCCTCATTTAAATATTTGGTAGAGGCAATCTAGTTAGACAGAAAGAGAGGAAGAATTAGAACACAAACCCACGATCTCCTAGACTACTGCATTTCCCATTTAATCATTCACTCATCCATCAGAAATTTTCTGAGTGCCTATGACTGTGAGGCTAAATGTCAGATGCTAGGGACCAGATCAGGAATGACACATTACCAGCCTTCAAGGGTTCACAAAACCTGTTTCTGTAAAAGATGATGAGGTTGTATAGTTAAGATACATTATAGGCGAAATAGGTCTTTGCAAGCCACTTAAAAGTTTATTGTCAACATTAGTAGAGTTTAGAGCTTTACTATAGGAAAGTTCCTATTGCGGGAACCAACTAATAAAAAAATAAGCACTGTATAAGACAATCTATTTATAGATTGAAGTCTCTATTTCCCTCTATTTCTACATGCCTGTTAACGTATTTTCAACGATTCACACAATTATGGTTATTCCCAAGTCAGAATCTAACTCAGTGCAAATATAAGCATGGGTATTACACATTAAAACTAAGTCACAATAAAAGCCAAGTATCCATGATCTATAGAAAAGGAAACTTCATTTTTTAAAAATCATTCTTACCCCTTGGTATAAAAAATGGATGAATTCCCCAAAGGTTATCTATTCCAGTGAATTCTTTGGCCTTCATTCTGTCATAAATCTTCAACTCATTTTTCTGATATTCTGTAAGTCGTACTATCTTGGCAAGCCTCTTGATCAGAAATTTCAGACATTCTTTTCGTGCCAAAAGGGCTGTACCAAACCCAGAGGAAGTTACCCCTAAAAGACAGAGGATCAGTCCATGAAGCAACAGTACAACACCAAGCTTCACCACCATTCAGCAGGAGCTCTAGCACAGGTTCCTGGAAAAAAGAGGCCTCAGCAAAACTGCAGCCTAAATGTGATTTCTAGTGTAAGCAGTCGTAATAAAGAAGTCTAACACGCATCCCCCACAATCTATGGATTATCAATTAAGCAGCAGATCATTCAATAAAGCACTCTAGTCACTCAATGATAAATCAGCCTAGATACAGTACCTAATACGGCACTAGTAACCATTTTTATTTATATTTCAAATCTTCATGGCTGAAAAACCAGAACATAGCGATTTTTATGACATTAAAATAAGCTTAAAATATTCAGGCCCATTATCAAAAAATGACTACTCATGTTAAACATCGGCCAGTGCTTCTATTCACAATAGCAAAGACTTGGAACCAACCCGAATGCCCATCAATGGTAGACTGGATAAAGAAAATGTGGCACATATACAGCATGGAATACTATGCAGCCATAAAAAAGAATAAGTACATGTCCTTTGCAGGGTCATGGATGAGGCTGGAAACCATCATCCTCAGCAAACTAACACAGGAACAGAAAACCAAACACCACATGTTCTCACTCAAAAGTGGGAGTTGAACAATGAGAACACATGGACACAGGGAGGGGAACATCACATACTGGGGCCTGTCAGGGGATGGGGAGCAAGGGGAGGGAGAGTGTTACGACAAATACCTAATGCGTGAGGGGCTTAAAACCTAGATGACGGGTTGATGGGTGTGGCAAACCACCATGGCACGTATGCTTATGTAACAAGCCTGCATATTCGGTTTCTCTTCAAATAATCTGATCAATCTTTTATTCTTTAATTCATAGTACCCCCCCACCCTCTTCCTTTTTCTCCTTTTTTCCTTTTTGCCTTTGTTAAATGCCCAGGCATGCCACAATACCAGGCATTATCAATACCAGCTGACATTCCTTTCCTTATTTAAAAAAAAAAAAACTAACTTTCTCATTACAAACACCCCTCCCCCTTCCTCTCCACTTTCTTTTACATGCCCACCTTATCTAAAAAAATTCAAATGTCTAGCCAACCAAAATTAGTTTAAGTTATACAACCCAACCCCGACCAATAAAAGAAAAATACAAAAACAAAACTTGTGTCAAAAATAAAGGCTCTCGTGCCCTTTGTTCAAGTGTACTCTCATGGCAACTGGCCAAAAAAACACCCCTCTGCACAAAAATAAAATTGCTTTGCTAAAAACCTTTTGTTCAAGTGTTCAATTTCTTTAAAATTTTAAGCGTTATTCCTAACACATGTATCCCAGAACTTAAAAAAAAAGCCAGTGCTTCAGAAGCAAAGACATTTCAGCAGTCTTTACTCTACTCATAATTACCACTTCATATGTTTGTTAAGTACCTGGTCTACCAGCTTTGAGAAGTTGCAGTGTATCTTGTATGCCAATTACCTTTCAAAGAGTACAAACAAAAGGAAAGCCATTCTGAGTTTTAGAAATGTTCTGAGAAGTGATTCAGTAAAATAGCTGGGTCAGAGGCCTGGGCTTGCTCCTTTTCCTATGCCCCTCTATACGAGCCCCTTGTCCCCACCAGCTACCAGACAACATACCTGAACCTATTCCATCTATGTACACCAGGCATGCAGCATGGACAAAAGATGTCACAGTGGAGATGATCTCTGGCCTTTTCGAAGCAGCTTCCTCCCCCATTTTGTTCATGAAGTTAACCCAGGACAGGATATCTCTGATACTGACCACACACTTTCTGCCAAACTCTTGGTGGGTCAGCCAGTCAATGAAATCCAGCATCACTTCAGGTATGTCAGACCCTAAACACAAGAAACAAAAAAAGCATTTGCTGTTAGGGGGAGATCCCAGAACAAAAGTTCATAACCAGGGGCACACAGATGGCTTAAAAGGGGTCTCTGCTCCTTCTAAGCAAAGTTCTGTGAATGTACATAAATGCTGTTCTAACGAAAGCAGCCTGCAGCTTTGATCAAATTCCAAAAGGATTCATCAATAGCAGTCCATCCCTATCCAAAGAACAAAACAAAACCTTGGGAGTTATAGTTTTAGATACTGACCTGAAAACTGCTCAAAGAAATATTCATTTGATTCGAGTTCGGACACAGTTTTGAACTTCTATTATAATTATTTTAGAAAATATGCAAATTTTGTTATATCTTATAATTTTACTTGTATTTTAAATAAATTTATTTTTTTCCATTTAATGTAATAAAGAATGTCATCTTTTCAATGGCACTCATTCAAGGTTTTTTGTTTTTTTTTTTTTACATCTATGCAGCAATCCGAATTCAGCAAATTAGGGGGGTTCACAAATTTTGTTTCATGAATCAAGTTGAATATTCTAATTATCACAATTTCCTATCAGATAATATTTGTCTCGAAATAAAGAAAGTAAGTAGTATATATACATTCAAAGTAATCCCAATTAAATTGAGTACTTTATAAAATGTCTTAAGTCAATAGTAGACATTTATCTCTAAAGTATGAATACCAAAGAATATTTTAAAAAGAAAGAAAAGATTAGAAGGAAGCGCTGCTATAATATAAAGCACAGCAACAGCCTCCAAAGCTATATATATTGTGAATTAGAAGAAATGTAATTGGTTGGAAGAATACTGATTACAAAAAAAAAAACTTTAAAAAGAGCTTAAAATGACAAAGCAAAGGGGAAATTCCAGTAACAATGAGGAAACAAATTAAATGCTATTTCAACAACTAGATAGTAAATACTAGTACTTAGATCCACACTTCAGAGAAGAATAAATTCAAGATAAATTTAAAAAATGAAAATGAAAAAATCCATTAATAGAAATTAAATTATGACCATTTAAGAAACGAGATCAGAGATAAATAGGTTCACATATGTATTTTTAAAACAAATATATAAAGGTAATAGAATATTAAAACCTGTGATAAATATAATAAAAAGTATCACCCCAAAAGACATAATGAATACCAAATGCAAAATGATTAATTCATTAAAAATAAAGGCCAGGCACGGTGGCTCATGCCTGTAATACCAGCACTTTGAGAGGCCGAGGCAAGCAGATCACTGGAGGCCAGGAGTTCAAGACCACCCTGGCCAACATGGTAAAACCCCGTCTCTACTAAAAATACAAAAATTAGCTGGACATGGTGGCACGTGCCTGTAACCTCAGCTACTTGGATGGCTGAGGCACGAGAATTGCTTGAACCTGGGAGGCAAAGGTTGCAGTGAGCCGAGATGGCACCACTACACTACAGCCTGGGTGACAGAGTGAGACTCTGTCTCAAAAAAATAAAAATAAAAATAAAACACAAACAATGTTTCATGTCACTAATAACAAAAGACAAGGAAATTTTAAACCTCCGCTAAACTAATAAGGATAAAATAAGGGATTTCACTATATTTTTTAAAATGAGGCCAGGCACCATGGCTCCTATCTATAATCCCAGTTCAAGACCAGCCTGGCCAATATGGCAAAACCCTGTCTCTACAAAATATACAAAAATTAGCTGGCCATGGTGGTGCACGCCTGTAGTTCCAGCTACTTGGGAGGGTAAGGTGGGAGAATGGTTTGAGCCTGGGAGGCAGAGGTTGCAGTGAGTCGATATTGTGCCACTGTACTCCAGCCTGGATGACACAGCCAGACCTTGTCTCAAAGGAAGAAAGAAAAAAAAAATGAGAGAGGGAGAGAGAGAAAGAACTCCCTGATGGAGGGACTGTGGCAAGCAGGCACATTCACTACATTGCTGGCAGTGTTGTGAATGAGACCATCTTTCTGGAGAGCAATCTGACCTTACCTAAGGAGAACTATACAGTTTCTTACCTACACTTTTAGAATACAACACAAGGAAATCATTGTAAATAATTGTTTTTTGGGTTTTTTTTGAGACAGAGTCTCATGCTGTTGCCCAGGCAGGAGTGAAGTTGTGTAATCTCAGCTCACAGCGACCTCCACCTCTTGGGTTCAAGCGATTCTCCTGCCTCAGCCTCCCGAGTAGCTGGGACCGCAGGCGCGTGCCACAACGCCCAGCTAATTTTTGTATTTTTAGTAGAGACGGGATTTCCCACGACGGCCAGGATAGTCTCAATCTCTTGACCTCGTGATCTGCCCGCCTCGGCCTCCCAAAGTGCTGGGATTACAGGTGTGAACGACCGCGCCCAGCCGATAGTTGTTTTAATGAAACAGAATGGTTCATTAAAGTATTGACTAATGTACCAATACTTGGTACATTAACCAATGTAATACAGAAGTATTGTTTACAAAAGTTTGAGATTGTAAAAAGCGGTTCATGTGCCTTTCACAGTTCAATTTTTTTTTAAACACATCAATTTCACAGAACTTTTTTTTTTTTTTTTTAAAGAGATGGGGTCTCACTCTGTTGCCCAGGCTGGAGTACAATGGTATAATCATAGTTCACTGTAATCTCAAACTCCTAGGCTCAAGGGATTCTCCCACCTTGGCTGACTGAATAGCTAAGATTATAGGCATGTACCACCATGACTGGCTTTTAGAATCTTTTGTTTTGTTCATACTATGAATATATGGATAATACTACTACAGAGATTTGTGAACTAAAAATACTAGAGAAATCAAGTAGAACCCACAGTGGTATTTATATACTCATTAAGATAATACAATAAATATAAGTACTACAATTAGGATCAGAATTCAATTTAGAAGGACACTATTAGTTAAAATATTAAATTCGGCCGGGCACAGTGGCTCATGCCTATAAACCCAGCACTTTGGGAGGCCAAGGTGGGTGGATCACAAGCTCAAGAGATCGAGACGACCATCCTTGCCAACATGGTGAAACCCCATCTCTACTAAAAACACAAAAATCAGCTGGGCGTTGTGGCACATGCCTGTAGTCCCAGCTACTCGGGAGGCTGAGGCAGGAGAATCGCGTGAACCCGGGAAGCGGAGGTTGCAGTGAGCCAAGACTGCACCACTGCACTCCGGCCTGGCGACACAGCAAGACTGTGTCTCAAAAAAATAAATAAATTCATCAAATCTTAACTCTCTTTAAAGAAAATCTAAAAACAAAAAGCTATGTCTAGTTTCTTGTTTTATATTTCACAATTTTTTAAAGAAGTTTTTATGTTGTGCCTTCCTGATCTATTTCTAGAAAATAAAACTGCTGTGAATTATTAAACCACTTCCCTTATTCACCATGCTCCCTTCAAGGTCTCTAATGCCTCCCTGGGAAGTCTGCTGCTGTGTAGCCTAGAAAGCCTGGAGTAAACAAGCACCTAAGGACAAGGTGTGGGGCTCAGAGGTAAGTCCTCAGGGCTCCCATGCTTGCATGGAGCACACTGGTGATGCAGCAAGCATGGTCGTGACAACAACTGAACCCTCTGTCATTCTTATCACAATCCAAATAACAAAGGAATAAGCACAGCCCATAGGAGATGAAAAGGTGACTTCCTGAAGGAATCCAGCCCCTACACAGACCCAAAAGACAAACCATGCTTGGTTAACGATTTCTGTCTTCAGGCCTGCTTTGGTCTTCTGGCTCCTGCCTATAGTTCCCAGCACTTATGGAGGGCAAAGCAGGCGGGTCACTCGAGCCCAGGAGTTCCAGACTAGCCTGAGCAACATGGTGAAACCCCGTATCTTAAAAAAACACAAAAATTAGCCTGGCGTGGTAGTGCATGCCTACAGTGCCAAGTATTTGGGAGGCTGAGACAGGAGAATCACTTGGGCCCAGGAGGTCAAGACTGCTGTGAGCCGTGATTCCACCACTGCACTCCAGCCTGGGTGACAGAGACCTTGTCTCCCCACAACCCCCCAAAAAAGTCTGTATTATACTTCTTCTTTTACTGGAATTCTCACAATAAATGTGCTGCTGCAAACAGCACACAAGAGTCATGGGTTCTGAGTTCTGAGGCCCTGAGCCTGGGCCTTAGACCAACATTAGTGGCATCACCTGAGGCCTTATTAGACAGACAAATTCTCTGCCCCTGCTGAATAAGAAACACTGGGTGTGGGGCCCTGTAAGCTGCATTTCAACAAGCCCTCCAAATGAGTCTGACAACTAACTATAGGCTTAGTCAGTTCTTGTGCCACTGGGTGACTGTGATATTGGTAGAGACTGCAGAGAAAAAAGGAAGTTCAACAAGGCATGGGGAATTCTGGCCATTCAAGCAGCAGTGTGCGTACCTATAAATGTGGCAGTTCACCATGGGCCATTCTTAAAAAGAAGTCTTTGCTCAGATGACTAAAGAGTCAGTCGTCCCTAAAACACCACAGGTGAGAATGGGTTCCATGCAGATTAGATGCTCTCCACAGCTACCCTACTCATTTTAGAAACTGTGTGGTAGGGCACCTTTAAAAAGTGGAACATAGCCATGAATCCCAATTTAAAAGAAGCAGATATCTTTTTTTATATTCTTTAAGAATATAAAAATGATCCAAAAAACTATGTATTTAGTCTTGGAACCAGACCTGGGTTCTAAATTTATTCCATTGAATGTCTAAGATAAATATGCACACATCAAACCAATACAGGCTTCAAAAACAAAAAGAACCATATAGTAAGAGTGTTGACTCTTACTGGATATTTTAAATTGTTAATTCTAGGTTATGGATACTAATCTATTTTCCTCAGGCTTGAGATTTTTCATAATAAAATTTATTTATTTATTTATTTATTTTGAGATGGAGTCTGTCACCCAGGCTGGAGTGCAATGGTGCAATCCCAGCCTTTTTTTTTTTTTTTTTTTTTTTTTTTTTTTTTGAGATGGAGTCTGGCTCTGCTGCCCAGGCTGGAGTGCAATGGCGTGATCTTGGCTCACTGCAACCTCCATTACCCAGGTTCAAGCAATTCTCCTGCCTCAGCCTCCCAAGTAGCTGGGATTACAGGTGCCCACCACCATGCCCAGCTAATTTTTGTATTTTTAGTAGAGATGGGGTTTCGCCATGTTGGCCAGGCCGGTCTCAAACTCCTGACCTCAAGTGATCCGCCCACCTTAGCCTCCCAAAGTGCTGGGATTACAGGGGTGAACCACCACACCCGGCCAAAAAAATTTTTAAATAAAGTGAAAGAATAACATGTTCATTGATGACAACTAATGAAATGCAGCTGAAATTCTACAGCCATTGTGTCAAGTGGTAATGATGAAAATATGAAGATGGGACACTTTAACAGAAGGTAACAGAATAGTACCATATTCTCCTTGTCTACTTTGTTTCATTTATCTATCTCCTTTCTTCTTATAACACACCATATACACATAGGGCTAATGTCCTGTAAGAGATCCCTCAACTCCCAACACAAACCCTGCTATGATCCAATACTACCATCACCACCTGCAAACTCTCACCTTTAGGATCTATTCTGCCCAGACACAATCCTGGACGAAGATTATGATTGATTATCCGAATTAAATCTTCACGGCTTGTGCTTTGAGGGCACCATATTTCTGTAAACCGGTTTCTTAAGGCAGGAGACAGCTATAAGAAACACAAAACTCCAATGTGAATTTTTAAAACTGTAAGGAAAGCTGGAAAACAAGTCTTGAAAGAATGTTAGCTGTTAAGTCCAGCAAATACTACACACTTTTTTTTATTATTTCTACTATCAGATATAATTAATTAAAGATGTACTTTGCCTTGACTCCTTATATTCCATGACACCTTCCAGTATCATCATCACTTTCTTAATAGACATGGTCCAGAGGCCTTATAGACTAAGTGGTGGAAGCAGGATTCCAGCTAGTCCCAGTCAAAGCTGAACTCTTCCCCTTAAGCAAAGATTCTTCCTTTTACTTTACCTTTACTTTGCATCAAGTACCTAAATAATACTTCAGAGAAAATAAACACCTGTCTTCCCACAGAGGGCAGTCTGATGTAGGAGGAAGAAACTTCCTTTATGTAGCTCAAAGAGAGTGTGATTTTAAAAAGTATATATTCTACCTCTTGAATAACAAGAAATTGTTTAGCCACTCCAGTCTTAGGGCCTTTGCCCCTGTAGATTCCTTTTCCCTCCACAAGGTCAGTTGACACTATTCACAAATGTTTGCAATGCCACATAAGCATCATTATTGGTTTGTCTGATTACTTTGTTACTACTTTCCTTTTACTTGATGATCATCTATCTGGTCTACCACAGAGGCCCAGGAATAAAGAATATGTGTGTGTACCTCATCAGTATCCTAGACAACCAGTACCTCTGGTGTCCAGCATCCTACCTTGCTCTGCTTGTTAGGCATGCGATACTAAAAAGTAACTTTCCCTTGGGTAAAAGTCAGCAAGCATTGACTTAAGGAAAACAAGACAATCTGACAGCCAAGCTAATATACACAAACTTGAAATCAGACCTCTCTGTGGCATTTCTACTTGCCCAGAAGCCAGTTTTTATATTTTGAATGCAATGTATTTTATTCCCTCTCTTCGGAGCATATCTTGAAGCACAGAGACAATCTTTCATCTTATGATACTGAGGAAACCTAGGCCCAAAATATCAGTTCAGCTACCCACCAAATTACCAACACTCTTAATTGTCTTATTTAAGATCAAGTCCTCTGTTTCTTCTCATCATCCCTGACCTGTTACATCACTCTCTTCCTAACTTTAACAGACTGGGATCCAACACGTAGTGCTGACTTCTCCACTGAAAGGTTTCTTGAGCCAGAAACCAACAAAGTTGTTAGTTCCTGAATATATCTGAATACAACCCTCTGAAGATAGGAACTGCCCTCTGCCCTTTACTTTACGAGCAGTCAGAAAGCGACACACATAACCCTTACGAGAACAAATAAGCTCCATCTACAAACCAGAAGAGGGTTCCTGCTGTGACTTTTTGTCACTTTAAAACCATCCATGAAAGCAGAGGTGTGTTTAAGAAAGTGGACTCTAAAAACAGAGGTTAAATTTAAATTTCAGATCCAACTTTTCTCATCCATAAAACTACAATAATAACTTTCTTACAGAGCTCCTGTGAGCTTGCTCAGGGTAACATATGTAAAGGGCTAGGCAAAGTGACTGTAACAATGACATTTCAGGCACATACACAAAGTGAGATATCAAATAAGGAGATATTTGTGTCAGAATTGTTTTCTAACCCAATAATTATTTAAAAATATTTTTGGGTTTTTACACTTTTTACCCAGTTTTTACGTAACATAAAATTCCAAATCCATTATTACATACTATGTTTACGAGTACCAGTAAGCTGAGGTCAAAACCTAGAAAGAAAATGTGCATCAGAAAAGTTTTACCTCCTTTTTTCCAAAGTCACCCCCAGGGTTCATGGTTGCCAGAATACGAAATTTTTTCCCAGCAGTCAACAGCTCTACTTCACTATCCTTGTCCTCTGGACTGCCTTTTTCAGCTAATACCAGAGACTTTTCTACTTCAAGGACACTAAAAGAAAAATTGAAGAACAGTGAAAAGGGCTTATACAATCTTTCTGTTTTACAGTCTCCAATGCTCTTTAAAACAAAAAAAAAAAAGTTATCTCCTCTCTACTGAATTTTTACTTTAGTTAATGGTTTCCTATCACAAATTTTAAAATGACTCACTATCCCAATTCCTGTGTAATAATGGCTATTTCTGATCAAGAAAAAAAAAAACTTTTCAACTTATAAACTAGTAAGGCATTGGTCTTAAAAATGAGTAACTTGCAAGAAAACAAATTGCATGCATTATCATAATAGCCAACAACTAGAAAGAACTCAAATATCATCGACTGGTGAATGGATAAACAAAATGTGGTATATCCAATACTATTCAGTATAAAAAGGAACAAACTAATAATATGTGCTGAAATAGGAATGAATCTCAAAACATTAATGCAAAGTAAGAGAAGAGAACTTTTATTTGAAATACCCAGAAAAGAAATCTACAGAGACAAAAAAGAGATTAATCAGAAATTTAGTGTAATGCGCACAAAGAATTCTATTGAATGATGGAAATGTTGTAAAACTGGATTGTGGGCCGGGCGCAGTGGCTCTCACCTGTAATCTCAGCACTTTGGAAGGCCAAGGTGGGGAGATCACTTGAGACCAGGAGTTGGAGACCAACCTGGTCAAGATGGTGAAACCCCATCTCTACTAAAAATACAAAAATTAGCAGACTGTGCTGGCTCACGCCTGTAATCCCAGCTACTCGGGAGGCTGAGGCACAAGAATCACTTGAACCCGAGAGGCAGAAGCTGCAGTGAGCTGAGACTGTACCACTGCACTCCAGCCTGGGCAATACAGCAGGATGCTGTCTCAAAATAAAACAAACACAAAAACTAAACTGTGATGGTTGCAAAGCTTGAAACCACCTTTGCAAAAACTATGAGTGAGAAAAAAATCTAACAAAAAGTTATGACAGTAAAAAAAACACAAAAACCTGTCCTAACTGACTCCATCTTTCTTCTAGCCTCCAAGCTGCCCTTGTTCATTCCTGGGTGTAGGCCAAGTAAACTATGGGAGAAATTTAGTTTATAGTTTAACTTTAAAACAAAAGTAATAGCCCCTCCCCAAAACTAACCCCCTCCTTCATAAAACTAACCACAAGGTTAAAATTACGGCTCAGGACACAGCCAGAGGTCACAAGATTCATAACCTTCCCAATTGCTCCTATAAGATAACATCTCTATTATAAAACCTAAGATTAGTGTTTAAGGTACTTTTCAGACCCTGATTCTGACAAAACGGCTAGCACCACCTGGAATGGAAACCCATACCAAGAAGTGGCTCAACAGGTCTTATGATCCCATGAACTTATTCAGGGCAAAAAGATAGCTCAACTTCCTGTGATTTCAACCCTGTCCCAACAGCATTCCCCATTCTCTAGGCCTCTGACCCTAGCCTCCGCTGGGCACAGTGGCTCACGCCTGTAATCCCAGCACTTTGGGAGGCAGAGGCAGGAGGATCACTTGAGGTCAGGAGTTCAAGACCAGCCTGGCCAACATGGCGAAACCCCATCTTTACTAAAAATACAAAAATTAGCTGGGAGTGGTGACACGTGCCTGTAGTCCCAGTTACACAGGAGGCTGAATGAAAAGAATGGCTTGAACCCAGGAGGCAGAGGTTGCAGTGAGCCAAGATCACATCGCTGCACTCCAGCCTGGGTGACAGAGGTAGACTCCGTCTCAAAAAACAAACAAAGAACCGCTAACCTCCAGGCCAGGCGCAGTGGCTCACATCTATAATCCTAGCACTTTGGGAGGCCAAGGTGGGCAGATCGCCTGAGGTCAGGAGTTCAAGACCAGCCTAGCCAACATGGCGAAACCCTATCTCTACTAAACATGCAAAAATCAGCTGGGCCTGATGGCACACATGTGTAGTCCCAGCTACTCAAGAGGCTGAGGCACAAGAA
The DNA here is from genome assembly GCF_006542625.1 of Nomascus leucogenys. NCBI lineage: Eukaryota > Metazoa > Chordata > Mammalia > Primates > Hylobatidae > Nomascus > Nomascus leucogenys. The sequence goes on from NC_044383.1 coordinate 76,152,530, forward strand.
TCAAACTTGGAAGGCTGAGGTTGCAGTGAGCTAAAATCACACCACTGCACCCCAGCCGGGGAGAAAGAGCAAGACTCTGTCTAAAAAAATAAACAAACAAACCCCTATCTTCCAAATTTTCAGGGAAGCTGATTTGAGTAATAAACTCCTGTCCTTCCACTTGGCTAGCTCCGCAACTACTAAATTCTTTCTCTACTGCAATACCACTAACTCAGTGACTTGGTTCTATGCATATAGCTTGCAAGAAGAGCCCATCATGGGATTATAAACTTACTAAAACTCACTGAATTATACATTTTATGATATGTATACCTCAAAAGAGAAAAAAATAAGTGTTACTACATCAAGATTCATATTGGTCTGAGGTCGATGATAGCTTATCGCCATGGGTCTAGGATTCTGACTACAGTTCTTTCAAAATATTAAGACAGTAGGCATATAATTCACCTTAAAAAATAGTTTTGACTTTGGCTCATGTTTTAGCCCTGCCATTCCACGATCCCATCGTTCTGATTATTGATAGCAAAAAAAACCTAGAAATTTAGGAAACATTGAATGCTAAAGCCAAAAGACATGGTAATACACCAATAATTTCAAGCATTTACTAAGGTGCACCTATGAGAAATATTACTGTGCACAAGATTTAATATCTATAAAAATCACATCAATCACCTGAGCCCAGAAGTTTGAGGCCACAGTGAACTATGATCATGACACGGCACTGCAGCCTGGGGTGACAGAGTGAGAACACTGTCTCAGGAGAAAGAAAAAAAAATCACACCAACAAAAATATTAAACACAAGGCAAACCTCTCAGGCATGTACCTGTTGAGTCTTTCCAAGACAGAGTCATCGGCCAATGAGATCTCATCCAAGAGGAAAAAGCCATCCTCCTTCATGGCCTGAACCAGAGGCCCATCACGCCACTCAAAGAGTCTTGATGTGTCGATTTCTTCCTATAAGTTGAAAAAGTGGGGAAAATGAAAGGGCAGGTGGCTCCACAGACAATATACAGGGGTGAAGTAGGCATTCTGAAGAAAGTAACAATCTGAGAACAGGAGATAGAACTTGCACACCAGAATGCTTGTGAAGGCCCTTGTAGATCAGAGAAAATCTGCAGATATGCACATTTAACCAAACCAGAACCCAGCTCCAGAAACCCCACCACTGACTCATGCACAGCTAACTGCAGTTTTTTAAAATAACAGGAACACTTGCTGCTAGACAAACCTTGTCGTTTGGCTTTTGTCTCACTGGCCGCAGGCCACCCAGGAAGTCTGATGTCTCCATGTGTAAGTGGCAGCTGACAGAGTATAATTTCTGATTTGCCAAGGCTGCAAATACCTGACAGATAGTAGTTTTCCCACACCTGTTAGAGATATGCAACTGATTAACAAGACATGTGTTTCAAATACACATCCATAAACACCCCCCTCAGCAAAAGAGAAGAACCACTGTGGGAGTCTCAATGAAGCAGGCAAATAGTGCTGGCCAATGTGGAACCTCAACCCCAGGCTCATGGCACCCCTCTGCACGACTGCACTCTCCCACATTCTTATCCAGAAGGTATGTACTGCACAAACTCCAACCTAGTTCTATCAACAACCACCGGCTGGGCGCAGTGGCTCACGCCTGTAACCCTAGCACTTTGGGAGGCTGAGGCAGGAGAATCACTTGAACCCGGGAGGCGGAGGTTGTGGTGAGCCGAGATCACGCCATTGCAGTCCAGCCTGGGCAACAAGAGCAGAACGCCTTCTAAAAAAAAAAAAAAAAAACCACCACCAAGAGAGGGAAAAGAAATCTAATCCTTATAGACTTGACAGACTTTCAAGAGACACTAGTTTATCTCCTCTTCTCTACATACGTATAGAACGAATCTCACTGTTTAAAAGAATAGACAAAAACTGCCCTCAACACAATGAAGCAAAAAATCATTCTTGCCAGGTACAGTGTGGCTCATGCCTGTAATCCCAACACTTTGGGAGGCCAAGGCAGGAGGATCACTTGGGCCCAGGAGTTCAAGACCACTCTGGACAACATAGTGAGACTCCATCTTTTTTTTTAGTCAGAGCTTCACTCCTGTTGCCCAGGCTGGAGTGCAATGGCACGATATCAGCTCAGTGCAATCTCTGCCTCCCAGACTCAAGCGATTCTTCTGGCTCAGCCTCCTGAGTAGCTAGGACTACAGGCAGATGCCAACACAACCAGCTAATTTTTGTATTTTTAGTAGAGACGGGGTTTTGCCATGTTGCCCAGGCTGGTCTCGAACTCCTAAGCTCAAGTGATCCGCCTGCCTCAGCCTCCCAAAGTTCTGGGATTACAGGCATGAACCACCACAACCAGCTGAGACTCTGACTTTACAAAAAAATTTAAAAATTAGCCAAGCGTGGTGGTGCATGCCTGCAGTCCCCGCTACTTGGGAGGCTGAGCCAGGAGGATCACTTGAGTCCAGAAAGTCAAGGCTGCAGTGAGCCGTATTGCACCACTGCACTCTAGCCTGGACAACAGAGTGAGACCCCATCTCCAAAAATAATAATAATAATAAAGCCATTATTTTCCATTAACAAAGAACCTAGTCTGAAGGTAGAGGAAACTAAACAGTAACAGATCTCTTAGTTTCTTTTTTTTTAGGGTACATGTGCAGAATGTGCAGGTTTGTTACATAGGTAGTATACATGTGCCATGTTGGTTTGCTGCACCCATCAACTTGTGATTTCCATTAGGTATTTCTCCTAATGCTATCCCTCCCCCAGCCCCTGATCTGCTCTTAGTTTCTTCTTAAAAAAAAAAAAAGAAAGAAAGAAAAAAGAGGAAGGAGGAAAGAAGGGGGGATTAATACTTTCATGAGTTCTTCAGCGATAACTCAAGTAATCCTATGGAATTGAAATGAACCCTCATGAGTCACTGTCACAGATCTTTACCCAGTGTCTCCAACCAGCAGCACAGGTTCACCAAATTCCAATGCCCTTCCCACTAGCATTGCGAGTCTCCGCATGCCCTCAGTCCACACGATGTGGCCGAAGTTAGACTCCAGTGTGGATATCTGAGTAGACAATTTACCTATCCAAGGAAAAATAAATATTTAGATTCTAATGAGTACAACTCAAATCATACTCCTCTAGGGATTTTGGCCTACTCACCCAGCAATTTTAGAACATTTTCTTTGGAGAAAAGAGATTGAGGACACAATTTTTTCTTGAAATGTTTCTCAAGGACTTCTTGAATCACATCAACTTCCTCCTGCTTCCTGACTCGACCTGCCAGAAGCATATAACCTGGGAGGAGGAGGAGGAAAAGGAGGAGAGGAATCATCACGTGTCTACTGGGAACACCAAGGGACATTGAGAATATGGAACAATAGCAACTCTCATACGCTGCTGGTGAGGTAGAAATCTGAAGAACTACATGGGAAAACTAGGAGAGCCTATTACAATTAACCATATACCTGCCCGATGCCTCAGCAATATGACTTCTAGTATCCCCAAACACAAATGAACACGTGTGTGTCAAAAGACACACGCAAAAATGTTCAGAGAAGCTTTATTCATAACTAAAAAATTTAAATGATCCAGATGTCCATAACCAAGAGAATGGATAAACAAACTATGGTGTCTTCGTACAGTGGATTACCACATAAAAAGAAAAAGAAAAAAAAGAATGAAGTCCTGATACACATAACGGCATGACTGAATCTCACATCAGGTTTAGTGAAAAACCCAGAACCCAAAGAGTACATACTGCATGGTGTCAGCTAGGTGAAACTCAAGGACAGGCAAAATTACGTTCAATCAGATTAGTAGTGATAATCAGACAGAAGTCAATTAGTAGTGACAGTAGTCAGGGTAGTGATTACCTCCACTGGCAAGAGACCTACTGAGTTATTGGAAATATTCTAAATCTTGGTCTGGGGGATGCTTTACATGGGAAAATGCTTTACTGTATGTTACACCTCACTAAAAAAGTTTTGCTGGGCACGGTGGCTCACGCTTGTAATCCCAGCACTTTGGGAGGCTGAGGTGGGCAGATCACAAGGTAAGGAGTTTACAACCAGCCTGGCCAACATGGGGAAACCCCATCTCTACAAAAAATACAAAAATTAGCCAGGCATGGTGGCACTTGCCTGTAATCCCAGCTACTCGGGAGGCTGAGGCAGGAGAACTGCTTGAACCAAGACCCAGACCCGGGAGGCAGAGGTTACAGTGAGCTGAGATCGTGCCACTGCACTCCAGCCTGGGCTACAGAGGGAGACTCTATCTTAAAAAAAAAAAAGAAAGAAAGAAAAAAAGTTTTTTAAAAAGTATTCCTCTATGTAAATATTCTTTACAAGTAGAGAAAAAATCTCTTGTACTAGTTTTACATACTCTTCTTACTTATTAACTAGCCCATTAATCAATCATCAGCACTTTTCAAATCAGAAGATTCCAAAACACTTTGTATCCTATCACAAACAGTAACAAACTTTTCCCATGCTTTAAAGGAAAACAACAAAACCTGAGTCTCAGGTTATATGAATTTTTTCTCAGAATGCCAATGTTTTCTGACAAATCAGCTTTCTGTATGTCTATAAAGCACTAGCCAGACTACCTGTGGTGACACTGCAGAAAAATGGCCCACAAAGCCATCTACCATTTGCCTAACTCCCAAAGAGGCTATGCCCATATCCTGACTCCCACATGTGGCTACCTGAAGCAAAGAGTAAGAAAACCTTAGCAACCAGTCCTTACTAGCATGGAGGTCTGCAGGAATAAGATCATTTACAAAAGCTGTTAGAACTGGAGGGAAACAGGCTCTCTGGAATACCTAGTCAAATGTATGTATCAATCACAATTTGAGGCAAGATTTGTTTTAATAAAAAGTTTGACATTTAACATAACTATGTATTGAGAGCATTTGACTGAAAACACACCATCATTGGCTAAATGCTGTAGCCAGTCATACTCCTTCTCGGTCTGCTCAGCCAATCTGTATCTTTCAGCCCATCGGAACAGATCACGAAGGGTGATGAAGCCCTGCTTTCCAGCAAACACTGAAGAACTTCTGCGATAGGACTGTTGAAGTATCAAAACAAATGAAAAGGGGCATCAGCTGCAATGCATGGTAAGTTTGTAGTACAATGTATATAAAATTCATAACAAATTTATGCTCCAATTTAAATGATTTCATTCCACTAAATAAGATTAATTTTTTGGCCGGGCACGGTGGCTCAAGCCTGTAATCCCAGCACTTTGGAATCACAAGGTCAGGAAATCGAGACCATCCTGGCTAACACGGTGAAACCGTCTCTACGAAAAATACAAAAAATTAGCCAGGCGTGGTGGCGGGCGCCTGTAGTCCCAGCTACTCGGAGAGGCTGAGGCAGGAGAACGGCATGAACACGGGAGGGGGAGCTTGCAGTGACCCGAGATTGCGCCACTGCACTCCAGCCTGGGCGACAGAGCGAGACTCCGTCTCAAAAAAAAAAAAAAAAAAAAAAAAAAAAAGATTGATTTTTTAATGTAAATAACTTGTAATATTCTGAAGAAAAATGTTCAAATTCATGTTTAAATTAAGAATGTAAAATGGAATTCCACATTTCTTATGCCACATAGAAAAAAGATGATTAATAGTAACATAAATGGGCGCAGTGGCTCACACCTGTAATCCCAGCACTTTGGGAGGCCAAGGCGGGCAGATCACGAGGTCAGGAGATCGAGACCATCCTGGTCAATATGGTGAAACCACGTCTCTACTAAAAATACAAAAAATTAGCCAAGCCTGGTGGTGCATGCCTATAGTCCCAGCTACTCAGGAGGCTGAGGCAGGGGAATCGCTTCAACCCAGGAGGCGGAGGTTGCAGTGAGCCGAGATAGCACCACTGCACTCCAGCCTGGCGACAGAGTGAGGCTCCGTCTCAAAAAACAAACAAAAAGTAATGCAAATGGTGGCAAAGATGCAGGAAGATTAGTGAAACAATGTGGAACCATAATGGTAGGAGTCTTCATTATTATTAGCTTTCTAAAAAGAAGTTTGGCAATGTATACTTTCTGATAAAGAATACTTTTAACCCCCTAAGATAAATGGAATTTTTAAAGATCAGCTATAGCTTTGCAGTTGACATGGGGGAGCCACAAAGAATGGATCTCTTTAATTATGTCCATTCAAGGAGTATATCCATTTAAAAACCAAAAACCAGTTTTCCCTAAGCCAAATTACATTCTAAACAAAATGCTTCAATACTATACGCAAATACAAAATCATCATCATATGTAAATATCAGAAAAATTTTAATGATGTAAAATTGTTGATTGATTTAAAAAAACTAAAAATATATATTAGTGGGAAGCATTTAAAAGACCTCTACTTGAAGGCCAAGAACTGTGGTTCACACCTGTAATCCCAAAACTTTGGGAGATCAAGGTGGGTGAATCCCTTGAGTCCAGGAGTTCGAGACCAGCCTGGGCAACATGGCGAAACCTTGTCTCTACAAAAAAAAATGTAGCCGGGCATGACGGTGCACATTTGTGGTCCCAGCTACTAAGGAGTGAGTAGTCAGAGATGGGAGGATCACCTGAGCCCAGGAGGTCGAGGCTGCAATGAGCTATGATTGTGCCACTACACTCCAGCCAGGACAGTAGAGTGAGACCGTGTCTTGCAAAAAAATAAATAATAAAAAAATTAAAAACAATAAAAAATAAAAAAAATCTCTACTTGGAAAAATACATCAACAGACAGGTTCTTTTTTCTAACAAAAGAAGCCATGAAATTTTGATCACCAAGTATATCAACACATTCCATTTGAAACTAAGTACCTGAAGATCCAGCATGACTTTAACCAACTTGCTGCAATAGGAGGGTGGCAAACTACACCGCTTGTGCAAGATTGTTTCCAACTCAGAGCTAGGTAACTCATCAAAGTGCAATTCCACAAACCGATTCCTGAAGGCTCTAGAAAGGACCTAGACAAAGCACAGGAAGAATGCAGTAAAAGGTGCCTTTTAATTTCCAATATGGAGGCTCTGACATTCACCATAAAATATTAAAGGAGAGGTAAAAACATTTCATTGTTACTACGAAAAATCTACGATCTGATGTGTTAACAAATTGAAGGAAGGAGACAAATGCTACATACCTTTCTGCCTCCATAAAGTCCTGGGGGATTTTGGGTGGCAAAAAGCATAAACCGAGGGTGTGCTTTAACAACTTCCTGTGTTTCTGTTACGAGCAATTCACGGTTATCATCCAACAGCCTATTCAGCGCCTCTAACACATCAGTAGGGGCCAAATTTAATTCATCTAAAATAATCCAATAGCCTTTTCTCATAGCATCAATAAGAACACCTAGGAAGAAACAAACAGCAAGAACTAGTGTATAAATCAGTACAAAGTTTTAAAATGCGTTATGTACAAATCAACAAATCCTAGGCTATCATTAAATTTCAAAGCAAATTGCTTTCTATAGCTAGTCTTGCCTCAAAATAAATTATGACACTGCAGATCAAGGAGGAACAATTTTCAATTAAAATAGTCCCTTTTTTCCCCACAGAAAAGCAGCTGAAAATACCTCATATTTCTTGTGTAATCTTTCCCCTGCAGTCTAATTTCATTTAAATCACCACATTCTGTTGACTATTCCCAACTTCCTTTTGGCTAACACTAACCCCATTCTCTGAATTCCTAGAAAATAAAGCAGCACTTCAACTCCCCTCTCGAAAATTGGCCCTAGTCCGGTATACAGCCAGCAAGATTAGTAGAACCTAAAGAAAGCCAGCACTTTATGCATCACCCCTTAACTATCTTAGCTCAGGTATCGAGAAAAACCGGCTGTTACAGCAAAGGTCCATGTGCCTCAATTGGAAAGGATGGAGAATATTACTTAAGGAAATGTGTGTGAAAGAATAAACACCTATGTCCATGGAATGGAATCTTAACCCTACCTTCTTTAAAGACAAGCTTCCCTGAGGAGTCAGATGCGTAACAACCAATGTACTCCTGAATATCCGTGTGTTCGTGATTGTTAATACGCACACAGTGGTTGCCAGTAGCTGCAGCCAGCCACTGGATCAGGCTTGTTTTACCAACTGATGTCTCTCCCTGAATCAGCACTGGATAGGTTCTGTAAAAGATTAGCCAATTAAGCAACTTAAAACCACAAAAAATTACAAAGCTGAGAAACCAGAACGGCATATCGGTTTGTTTTGTTTGACAAAGGGTTTCACTCTGTCACCCAGGCTGGAGTGTGGTGGTGCAATCATATCTCACTGCAGCCTCGACCTCCCAGGCTCAAGCGATCCTCCCACCTCAGCCTCTTGAGTAGCTGGGACTACAGACATGCACCACCAAGCCCAGCTAAATTTTGTATTTTTTGCAGAGACAGAGTCTTGCCATGTTGCCCAGGCTGTTCTCAAAACCCGGGGCTCAAGTGATCCGACCGCCTTGGCCTCCCACAGTGCTGGGATTACAGGCATGAGCCACTGCACCTGGCCAAGTACTGTTTTGTTTTTTGGTTTTTTAAAAAAAATGACGACATCATTTAACAGCATCATTAAAAGAGCATGTTTTTCTTTTTTTTTCCTTTTTACATTTCCGGAAATTGCAAGAAGCAAAAGAACATTTTTATTCCTATACACTGAGAAGTTTCTTTGTAAAAATTATTCCTCAAAAAATACTAAGGAAAGCGATTCCAACTATGCTGGCAACATTTGTAAGAAACTGTAAGTAGAACTTTTAGCCATTTACTGAATAATTTGTGGTATTTATCAGCAAAATAACAAAAGACAACTTTAAAGACAGATAAAATCATCTGCATCCATAGTGCTCCCTCCAAAGTTGCACAACTAGAAACAAAGTGTTCTACCAGGAAGAAGTTATCGTACTGACTTTTGTAAATAATTGTTCAGTTGGCCAATGAACAAGAATAAAGCTCTTTGAAAGTTAAGGAAGTTAGACCAAAATGTCATCAATGCCTATGCCTGTATCAAGTTCGGGGCAGCCAGAAAAAAGCCCACACACCCTGCAGAGACAACTCGGACTATATCTCTCAGGTTCAGCTTCACAGAAGATGTCAGAATGTACGTCTCATCTATTGTAGGCTCCTTGTCTCCCACCGCAATCCAGTAGCCTTCAACCTGGATAAGCCGACCTCCTTTTGGCTCTGGAATAGGCTGAAAGACACAGAAGTTCAAGGAATAACCCACAGTTATTCATTCTTAAAGCATAAAGTAGGAAAAGAGCCACTTGTTGAACAAGCTGTCTTGTTCTGCATACTTTCAACACTAAAACTGGGTGAAATATGAACATAAAATTATGAGGAATGAGAACAAAATGGTGTTACATATTGTTTTTAAAACTGAAGTGGAGTAGGTGGGTTTGGAAAAAAACTGAATCAAAACAAATTCCCAGAAGGTTTATGTACCAGTTCTCTTCTCACACATATGAAAATGCCCACTCCAAGTATTTTTATAGAAAACATGAATTTCATATAAACCACGTTCTCTGAAAAAGGGCCAGTGTTGTAGTAAGGAAGGAGGTTTTGCACTATTATACTCTGGATTGCCTAGAAGACATTAAAAATAAAACTGACTTTTCAGAGCAGCTAGCCCATTAAGGATAATATTGTGGATGATGGCATAACTTTGCTGAGATATGGTTTAAGTTATTAGGTTCAATTATACAAATTCCCATTTTTATAAGTAAAAAAATGGCTAAATGGTGGTCAAATCTATAACTATGGAAAAGTACTCTTCTAGAGCATTTGGTCCCCAGATTTCAAGCTACACGTCTAGGCCCTGCTTTTAAGGCCTCCTCAGTTGAGCTGAGAAGCAATAGGGGGAGGGGAGGAAGGATCTTTTTAAGTTTCTATCACACCCTGAGGCACACACACGCAAAAAGACCAACTGGAAGAGACTGGTATTTAATTACAATAATGGTAAAGCAAACCTGAGTCTTTTCTCAATGTTTTTACAATTTACCAAAAGTATTTACGCATGTGTTACTTGTACTATTTTTTAAAAGGCTGAGTCCAAAGAAACTCCAAGTCCCAAGGGGTCTCTCTTCCTAATGAATAAGCAATCAACATGTAAACAAGCCAATTTACATGTTGATTGTGAGCAAGTTTCTCTCAGCCTCTTTCAGTCCCATGCTATTCTGTAATTTCCTGTCAAACCCAAAACGGCTATTGTTTATCACAGTGCCCCCACTACTGCCTCCTCAAAAAAGACCCATCAATCGGAAGATATAGATTATACCTAACTGTGTAGTTAAACTATGCAGACAGTGAAACTACGGTGTACCCATCCAGTGAAATGCTATGTGGCCCTTAGAAGGCATGTCACAATGAACTCTGGTACAAAAACAAAAATATATCCAAGATTCAGTTAGGTCAAAAAGGAAAGCTACAGAATATTCTTATGGGCCCGGCACGGTGACTCACGCCTGTAATCCCAGCACTTTGGGAAGCCGAGGCGGGCGGATCATAAGGTCAGGAGTTCGAGACCAGCCTGGCCAACATGATGAAACCCAGTCCCTACTAAAATTACAAATATTAGCTGGGCATGGTGGCATGCGCTTGTAATCCCAGCTACTCGGGAGGCTGAGACAGGAGAATCACTTCAGCCAGGGACGGGGAGAATGCCATGAGCCAAGATTACACCACTGCATTCCAGTCTGGGCAACAGAGCAAGACTCTATCTCCAAAAAAAAAAAAAAAAAAAGAATATTCTTATAAGACAGTCCCATTTACATTAAATGCATATTACAATTTTACAATTTACCTCAATAAATCAACACACACACCCCAAAAATTTGGATATGTAAGGAAATAAAATATATACATTGTATATCTGGAAAGATTATCCACAGTATTTAAATCTCCAAAGAGCAAGCTTATTGGGAACTTTCACCATCTAAACGTACGTTTCTGTAATGTTTAAACTTTTTGCAACAGATTACCTTTATAATTAAAAAGTTATGTGAAAAAAGAAAAAAACAAACAGCTGAAAATTTGGTAATTCAGTCTTTCAACTATAACAAGTCAAAAATAACAACAGAACATACCTGCTTCAGCAGACTCTTGACATTACCAGGGACGATGTGTTGACAGATGAGCTTCTGAACTATTGGGTGTGATGCCCTGTCAAGCTGTGTTAAGAAACCCAAACAAAAACCCTAGAAAGAAAAGACAAATATGCATAATGCTAAATAACCTTCTGCAATACAATCAAACTTATTTCCAGAACAAAATTTAACCTCTTAGGTGATGCTGCTTCCCAACTTTTAAATATAGTGAGGTGGCAGATAAAGGGAAGGGTAGGCCAGGCACGGTGGTTCATGCCTGTAATCTCAGCACTTTGGGAGGCCAAGGCAGGAGGACAGCCAGCTTGAGCCCAGGAGTTCGAGACCACAGTGGGAACACAGTGACACCCTGTCTCTATGTATAATTAAAAATAAAAATTTTAAAATAAAAAGTAAAATATTTAATTTAAAAGGGCAGGGTAGATCTAGTAAGACGTATTATGGGCTGATCTGACTAACTGGAAAGCACAGGCAACCTGGCATATGCATCCCTATTCCTTCCTTCCCATGAACCCATCCATTAAGCTCATATCCTGTCAAAGAGACTTCAGAAAGACCTCATAGAGTGAGCGCTGAATGTTGCCACATGGATTGGAGGCTGCAAATCGCAGGGCCCGGCACAGAGTCCGAAGGCTGTAGTGAGGCCTATGGCCAGTGCCATCCACCAGTTTGGTCCCAGACTCTTTCCGCAAAGCTGTGTAGAAGCTACAAATAGAATAAAGGTCGGGCAATTTTATTTACTAATAAGTATCCAGTATTATCAATTCTCTACAGAAAACCCAAAGGACATTTTTTAGATCAGAAATGGTCATGCATACAACTTCCTAGGGCATGCATCAAAATATCTTAGTCTCTTTTAAATCTACTTTTCACATACTCAGAGATATCTTTCAAAATAAAAAAATGAACACCTATCTATTTCCTTTGGGAAACTGGGAAGTGCAATGTGCAATTCCTCTAGCAAAAAGGTACTGATAAAGAGAGGTGAGAAGCTTCTGTGTTCCAGAGTCTGTTCAAGCTTAAGGGACAAACAAAGTTCCTATGCAATCTAAAATGGGGATGAATAAAGACATGGCAAACAATGCATGGTGTTTTGAAAGGCTACAAATATGGCTATAATTAGTACTGACAAAACGTTAAAAAGCAGGAGGAGACGATGGCCATTACTATTGTCACTACCACACTTTAGAAGTCCAGATGATGACAGGATGGGAAGTTTCAGACTGAAACATGCAGGTCTTGCACTTTGTGAAATTCATGATCAATTAGCACCATAAGGTCAAATGAAACCAAGTATGAATGCATCACAGATGAAATTCAAGTTCCTGCCCAAATGAGCTTTATCTTTGCCTCTTTGCTATCTAACAGAATATTTTTTCTTGTGCAGAAAGAACCTGTGTTTTGGAACTGGGTTTTTAATACATGGAATATATACTACTTGTACTATCAGTATTTTATAAGTGCCTCATTTTATCCTTTATCTACCTCTTTAGATAAAATGAGGCACTTATAAAAGTTTACCTTTAGCATCTGGAATCTTAACTATACGTATTTATACTTTTGTCCAAATATTCTTGGCTAACAAAACGTATTCCAATTTAGGGTGTGGTGTGGTAAACCATTCTGAAGCATTCTAAACACATGCCTCGTTGACTAATCTATTTAATATATTTAGATTAGTATATGACTCCTCTAGAATTAAAGCTCAACGAGAAGAACCAAGATTTTGTCTGCCTTACTCATAGCTATATCCCTAGCACCAGGGCACTCAATAAGTATTTGTATTAAGGAAGAGAAAAAATGCACAAATACACAGTAAAACATTAATATCACCCTATTTCAATCCTTTTACATGTTCTATTTCTTTCTGGAGAACACACAATTAAGTTACTGGCCCAGAATGACACAATTAGTTTCTCATAGAACCAATACTAGAATTGAGGTTGTCTGACACAAAAGATTGCACATTGTCCATATGGCATACAAAAAACAGGAATAACAGTCTCAAATTAAAGCACAAGCCACATAACTACTCTATTATTTATTAGGCTAAGCTTCCATTAATTCCAAACCTGACACAATCAATTATATTAACCCTTTTCTCCTTACAACCCACATAGCTAGTATAAATATTGCAAATAGAAAAGTAACCTTCTTCAAGACATTCAAAACGCAAGCCATGTACATCTCCAAGAATTCAAACCCTCAGCTATGAATATAGAGGCAATCACGAGACCATTATCTGGTAGTTTATATCTTCTCATAGGTAGTAATTCACAGCTTTCTATGTAATTTCCTTAGAAAAACCTGAAGGAGTTCATATCAGGTTCCAACTTTACAAAAGAATCTAAATAATAATCCTGCCATCAGTTTTCTCAAGTTAGAAGTAAAAAAGAATACATATTTGTGTGTGTGCACGAGTAGCACATTTTCATGTTCAGAGAAAGAGTTTATAAAGACATACCAAAGGGAACCTACTTTATGATTCCTTGCACTGTATTCTTGTTCACACTCAATCCTTTCAGATAATCTACAACAAGAACCTGTAAGTCTTCTTTGCTTTCTAATTCTTCTACATAAAGTTCTGTGAACCTGTAAAACAATACATAATAAACACTTTTTAGGAAGTTAATATAACTACGTTGACAATAGAAAAACATGAAACAGAAGCTATGTCAGCTCATTTTAACTGCTTGCAGTATAAAATGTCTGTCAACCTGATATAAAAACTGATCATAATTAAAGGATAATGTAACCATTACCAAAAATATACCATTATTGCTTCTTCTATACAATAAGTCTTCTACGTATAGTCCTTACAAGAAGAAAAAGATACAAAAGCCGGTGCGGTGGCTCACGCCTGTAATCCCAGCACTTTGGGAGGCCGAGGTCGGTGGATCACGAGGTCAGGAGATCAAGACCATCCTGGCTAACATGGTGAAACCCCGTCTCTACTAAAAATACAAAAATTAGCCGAGTATGTTGGCAGGCGCCTGTAGTCCCAACTACTCGGGAGGCTGAGGCAGGAGAATGGCATGAACCCAGGAGGCAGAGCCTGCAGTGAGCCGAGATGGCGCCACTGCACTCCAGCCTGGGCGACAGAGGGAGACTCTCATCTCAAAAAAAAAAAAAAAAAGATACAAAAATAAGAATTAATTATCCTCATTTTCAGGTATTTTTTATCAGAACCGCATATTTAAAAAAATAAGTGCAATAAAAAACAAGCCCCTTCACCATCAAAAACAAAATGGTTGAAGAGAAACCAACTACTTTAATGTAGTTTCTAAAGCTTCCCTAACAAGCTTTTATTGCTTTATAATGAAGAGAGAGGATCTAATAAACTTACTATTTTAAAACTCAAAATGAAGTAAACGGTTACCAACAATAAATCTGGTCATTTAATTTATTTTGTCCCAAATGTTACCTACATAAAACACCAACAATTAAGTATTTTGTTCATGTCAGCGCTTAGTGGCAAAAAATAAAAGAAACTTTAAAGCCCTTTTCAAATCATTAGCCTCATCCAAAGAGGACTGTGTTCCTAAAATATACGTATACTGGTATATGTTTTCCTGTTATATTGTGTTATGAAATTTTTCTAATAGCCAAAAGATTACCTGAGGAAAGAAAGATTTTTATTTTCAACAATATCCACTGTCATACTAACACAAAGGGAAAAATTCTCCAGTGTTCTGAAGATTCCCATATGCCTACCACCTACAGAAAGCAGAGGAATACGACAAATAAGGTAATAAAGATTCCTCTAACAGAGGCAATTTCAAGCATTGCTCTAAAGTTCGGTTACATTAATATCACCAATCTAAAAATAAAGAGAATCTTAAAAGGAAGTCTTGGTAATCCCAGCACTGTGGGAGGTCAAGGCAGGCAGATCTCTTGAGCCCAGTTAGAGACCAGCCTAGGCAACATGGCGAAATCCCATGTCTGCTAAAAATACAAAAACTTGAGGCCGGGCACAGTGGCTCACACCTGTAATCCCAGCACTTTGGGAGGCTGAGGCAGGCAGATCACAAGGTCAGGAGTTCGAGACCAGCCTGGCCAACATAGTGAAACCCCGTGTCTACTAAAAAAAAAAAAAAATAGAGAAATCAGCCAGTCATGGTGGCGTGCACCTGTAGTCCCAGCTACTCAGGAGGCTGAGGCAAGAGAAGCGCTTGAACCCAGGAGGTGGAGGTTGTGGTGAGCCAAAATCGCACCACTGCACTCCAGCCTGGGCAACAAAGCAAGACTCCGTCTCAGGAAAAAAAAAAAAAAAAAAAAAAAAAAAAGCCGGGTGTGGTGGCATGCGCCCATAATCCTGGCTATTCAGGATTCTGAGGTGGGAGGTGGGAGGTGGGAGGTGGGAGGTGGGAGGTGGAAGGACTGCTTGAACCGCGGACTTGCAGTAAGCCAAGATCACGCCACTGCACTCCAACCTGGGCAACAGAGCAAGAACCTGTTGCAAAAAAGGAAAGTCTCCAAGAACCAACCCCTCACCTGTTTCTTATTCCTGGTGGGAGATTTCTTTTGCCCACATCAGTCGCTGGATTCATAGAGGCAAATAAACGGAAGTCAGGATGCCGAACCAGTGGCTCTATTAAGAGAAAATTATAAATTCTCAACAAAGGTATGATTATCTAATTCCACAGAACCCCGGCCCAGCCAGCCTGATGCTGGCTGCTCACACCATCCTTGTCTTTTCTGAAACCCCACTGAAATAACTTTCCAGACCTATGTATTCAATCTAATCTTATACTGCAGTCTTTTGTGGTATGTTTATTCACTGTTATTTATCTTTTATCAACCATTCACCTGTTATTTTATAAGTGTGTCTATTATCCACAACTCAAACACCTTGTCAAATTATATTCTTCTTCTTTGCATTCCCCATACTACCCAACAACAGTTCAATGCACTTTGCAGAAAATTAATATCTTTATTGGGAGGCCCATGTCATCCTTCTAACAACAACAACAAAAAATCTCACTCTAAAGTGGCCAAAGGGCTTGACACCAAGTCAAATCCCAAGGGATTCAAGTGCTACCTGTGTCTCCACGATCCAGCAACACCAGGGATCCAGAGGATCCTTCAAGCAAACCACTCAGACATTCTAGTATTTCTGGAGCAGCCAAGTTAATCTCATCCAACAAGATCCACTCTCCTTTCTTTACAGCCTGAGCTAATGTACCCTAGAAAAAGATAAAATAAAATGTTAACAATGTGTCAAATAAAGGCACACTTGCCAAGAACAGTTACGCAAGCAGGGTTAGAAACAGAGGCAGAGGGAAATCTTTCCTACTTGATGGGTCTATGCCTTAACTGGCTGACAGCAGATAGGCAGAGTTAAGGCCAAGTTAATTTTTTAAATGTCCAAAAAGGTCAAGGGAATATCTTTGAGCCTAACAAAGAGATGCAATAAACTAAATCCTCTCTTTATGTGGATGGTCAGGTAAATAGCTTACATTGTAGTCAGGTGTTTAAAGGCACCCAAGTGGCTATTAAAACTCAAAATAAATATAGGGTCAGGCTATACCAAGATTAGACAAATGTCTAAATCCCAGAGTGTTTAGTGATTGTCATACACTGACTTTCACACTTGCTGAAGATCAAAATGCATCATCCCTTGGCTTTAGTACACTGGTGTTATCTCTTCAAATTCTATTTCCTAGAGCAATAAAAACAAATCTAATAATCTACTCAGTTGACACATCAAAAACTATTTTACTATTAAGCTGCTTTATGCTTTTGTTTTCATGCTCATCCTAACAATCTACTACAAATTTAACTGAAAAACATAAAACAGAACAAATATATTAACTCCAGTATATTACTAAGTCATAAAACATAAGCCTTGTTTTGAGAACACAACAATTTAATTGGTTTTAGAAATAATCCTATTAAGAATAATTCTGGGCTGGGTGTGGTGGCTCATGTCTGTAACCCTAGCACTTTGGGAGGGTGAGGTGGGCGGATCACTGGAGGTCAGGAGTTCGACACCAGCCTGACCAACATAGTGAAACCCCGTCTCTATTAAAAATACAAAAAATAGCTGGGTGTTGTGGCACGCACCCTTAATCCCAGCTACTCAGGAGGCTGAGGCAGGAGAATCGCTTGAACCTGGGAGGCGGAGGTTGCAGTGAGCCGATATACTGCCATTGCACTCCAGCCTGGGTGACAAAAGCAAAACTCCGTCTCAAAAAAAAAAAAAAAAAAAAAAAAAAAAGAATAGTTCTGGGGCCAGGGGCAATAGCTCATGTCTGTAATCCCAGCACTCTGGAAGGCCAGGGTGGGTGGATCACCTGAGGTCAGGAGTTCTAACACCAGCCTGGCCAACATGGCAAAACCCTGTCTCTAGTAAAAATACAAAAATTAGCTGGGCGTGGTGGCACACACCTGTAATCTCAGCTACTCCAGAGGCTGAGGCAGGAGAATTGCTTCAACCCAGGAGGCAGAGGTTGCAGTGAGCCAAGATTGCGCCACTGCACTCCAGCCTGGGTGACAGAGTCAGACTCCGTCTCAAAAAAAAAAAAAAAAAAAAAAAAAAAGAATAATTCTGATGACCAAATTTTCCACACCCATAATGTATGGTTGAGTAGACCTCTGTTACTAAAACATCATCAAGTAAGACTCCTGCTTCCTCTAGGGCTTCATCTAAGGACTGTCACAGAAACAAACTTTTTTTTTAATGCCCAAGCCACAAATATTAAACCAAGTTGATCCTTCCTACGGGGTCACAGGACAGCAAACAGTAGAGATGTCCATGCCCTGGGATTAAAATTGAGGCAATTAAGTGAACGGGTCCAAATCCCTCTCTCACATCCACACACTCTTTCCCCAGAGACACACATGGCAAGAGAAAGAATCCAGAGTTCACTAGCTGTCATCAATTGCATCTTTAAAAATAATAATAGATCCAACAATCTCACTTCTAAGGTATTCCCCCAAAAAATCTGAAAATAGTATGTCGAAGGGATGTCTGCAATCCCCTGTTCATTGCACCACTATGCACAATAGTCAAGATATAGAGGCTGGGCGCGGTGGCTCACGCTTGTAATCCTAGCACTTTGGGAGGCCGAGGCGGGCGGATCACGAGGTCAGGAGATGGAGACCACGGTGAAACCCCGTCTCTACTAAAGAAAAAATACAAAAAATTAGCCGGGCGTGGTGGCGGGCGCCTGTAGTCCCAGCTACTCGGAGAGGCTGAGGCAGGAGAATGGCGTGAACCCGGGAGGCAGAGCTTGCAGTGAGCCGAGATTGCGCCACTGCACTCCAGCCTGGGTGACAGAGCGAGACTCCGTCTCAAAAAAAAAAAAAAGATATAGAATCAACCTATGTCTCCATCAACAGATGAATAAAGAAAATGTTGTATAGATACATATATACAAACAGTGGAATCTGATGGAATCTTATTCGGCTTGAAAAAAGAAATAAATTTTGTCATTTGCTATGACATAAATAGAACCAGAGAATATTATGCTAAGTGAAACAAGCCAGGCACAGAAAGACAAGTATCGCATGTTCTCACTTACATGTGAAATCTAAAACAATAGAACTCAAAGAAGCAGCCAGCAGAATGGTAGTTAGCAGAGGCTGGAGAGTTAGGGAGTATAGAGTAATGAGAGTATAAAGCCTTGGCCGGGGCCGGGTGCGGTGGCTCAACGCCTGTAATCCCAGCACTTTGGGAAGCCGAGGCGGGCAGATCATGAGGTCAGGAGATCGAGACCATCCTGGCTAACACGGTGAAACCCCGTCTCTACTAAAAATACAAAAAATTAGCCGGGCGAGGTGGCAGGCGCCTGTAGTCCCAGCTACGCGGGAGGCTGAGGCAGGAGAATGGCGTGATCCCCCGGGGGGCGGAGCCTGCAGTGAGCCGAGATCGCGCCACTGCACTCCAGCCTGGGTGAAAGAGCGAGACTCCGTCTCAAAAAAATAAATAGATAAATAAATAAATAAAGCCTTGGCCGGGCGCGGTGGCTCATGCCTGTAATCCCAGAACTTTAGGAGGCCAAGGCTGGCAGATCACGAGGTCAGGAGACAAGACCATCCTGGCTAACATGGTGAAACCCCGTCTCTACTAAAAATACAAAAACAAAAAATTTGTCGGACATGGTGGCATGCACTTGTAGTCCCAGCTACTCAGGAGGCTGAGGCAGGAGAATGGTGTGAACCCAAGAGGCGGAGCTTGCAGTGAGCCGAGACTGTGCCACTGCACTCCAGCCTGGGGGACAGAGTGAGACTCTGTCTCAAAAAAAAAAGGAAAAGAAAAGAAAGTACAAAGCCTTAATTAGACAGAAAAAAATAAGCTTTCTTCCCTTTGAGATGGATATTGCATAGCATGGCAACCATGCCATAAATAATGTTTTGTACATTTCAAAATTACTAAGGCAGTACATTTCAAATGTTCTCACCACAAAAAACGGTATTTGAGATGAGGAATGTTAACTAGCTTTAGTTACTCCACACTGTGTTCATAAATCATAACACCCTTTTGTACCCCATGAATATATACAATTATAATTTATCAATTTGTACTTTTAAAATTTTTATTTAAATAATGATGGTGCTCATTAAGACTTTATAATTGCCATAATTACCATGAAGGACACTTTTCAAAATCTTCCCCCAAAATCATTATTTCATTAAGACAATACAAAATAGTAACCTGCCTGAAACATTGTGTTTTGCATAAAATCAACGTTCCCATAAACTAAATAACGAAAACAGAAATACCTCTACAAATGCGAACAATAAGGTATTTTCAGTCATTTTCATCTGTTGTTGGGCATGGTTGAGTCTAAGACCAAATGCTTCCCATTTCTCTTTTATGAGTAACCCTAAAAAAGAAAGACAAGAATTTAGCACACATTTTGAATTGTAATATATACAACTTTTAAACAAACAAATACAATTAACAAAACACACAAAAATTAAGCATCTTACATAAAACACTAAGTCTAAAAACTTATATAATGCTAACTAAATGCCAGACATGACACTAATTAGCCCACATGTATGAATATGTATGTATTAACTGCCTCATTTATCCCTCACAACAACCCTCTGGACTAGTTATTTTTATTCCTGCTTTACAGATAAGGAACCACACAGAAGTAAACTAAGATAGCAAAAGCCTCTTGGCTATGGAATCTAGCTCCTTAGAAATAAGCTTTTTCTGAGGAAATGTGCCTTACTGACCACTAAATAGTACTTGCACATCAGCATTACCAGTCATCTGTTTTTGTGGAAATCATGTGAATAATGGGGCACAATACTTCATAATTTGTACTTCTGCCAAAGTCCTAGAAAGCTCCAATTTGTATTGCTTTACTCTTCCCCAAAACTAATACGTTAACTAAAGCCCAGCCCCATGCCCTCCCCCATCGCAGCCTGGGTCACATCCTTACCAGTTTCACTGTCTTTTCCATCCTTGTTAACAGCAGACTTGTGTACATGCTGCATTAGTCTCAGGAGATCATGCCACCGTTTCTGTCTGTAACAGGTCTGAATGTGCCCCAAGAACGTAAAGTTTTGTTTCTTGGAAAATGTCTGAGCAAAGAGTTCCTCAAATGCCTCCCGTAAGGGTAGCCAAATAAGCTTATGGTCCACCGGTTTATAACTGAAACAGACACAGGTAAATGTGATTCACAAACTTCTGAAGTTAACAGAAGTTAGAAAGCATGGCTCAGAAAATAGGAGTAGGTCTCAGATTTCATTTAATTAATGTCAGAAATACTACTGAAATATTTAAAATCTACATTACAGTTTTAAATTGTAATCTGTTTTCCCCCATCCCAAGCATTTGAAGGGTCCATAATGAAGGTAAAAACTATTATTAGATAAACAGTGTTATGAAAAAAGCTAGCCTAGCATGGCTGCTCACATCTATAACCCCAGCACTTTGGGACAGTGAGGTGGCCAGATCACTTGAGCCCAGGAGTTCAAGCCCACCCTGGGCAACATGGCAAAACTCTGTCTCTACAAAAAAAATACAAAAATTAGTCAGGCGCAGTAGCAAACACCTGCAGTCCCAGCTACTTGGGAGGCTGAGGTGGGAGGCTTGAGCCCAGGAAGTGGAGGTTGCAGTAAGCCAAGAACACGCCACTGCCACTCCAGCGTGGGCAACAGAGCCAGACCCTGTCTCAAAAAAATAAAAATAGCCCACATATTATCAGTTAGGAAAAGGGAAGAGTAGGAGAGAGCAACAATGATACTGCTTTCAATGGGATAAAAATTAGGGTAGGGCACGCAAAAAAAAAAAAAAAAAAAAAAAATCTTAGCTATTGCAATGGTTTGTGGTACTCCAAAGCTCAACTTGTACTTTTTAGTGTTTAGATTCTTCATTATTCCTTAGCATTAAATTCCTCTGGCTAAGGAGCTAGGAAATTAACTTATATTTGAATATTTGGGGGAGGTAAGAGATAATATTTTTAAAAGGTTGAAAAACATTGCTCTAGCTTAAACATACGATGTCTAAGAGGCACTACTTATTCCTAGAAAATCTTAAGTATACAATTTTGTGTGGCATACCATTACAATTCAGGAAGAATGAGATAAATTTTATTTCCATGAAAAATAATTTAAGTTGAGAACTTAAAAGGTACCAAAATATGTTTCACAACAAACATAATAAGGGAACTGATGGATTACTGCTGACTCACTGGCCTAGTGAGGGAGAAACAATGAGATGAGTAAAACCCAATGGCCTGATACTGAGCATCTGAATCTGAGAGTGCAGTTCCAAAGAGAAAAAGTTGAAGAGGAACGTCAAACTCACTTTCACTTACTCATAGCACTAATACATTAGTATAGGCATTTCTTTAGTCCATTTATTAAACAAAAAATGTACTGAGGCCAAGCACAGTGGCTCATGCCTGTAATCCCACCACTTCGGGAGGTCAAGGCGGGAGGATCCCCTGAAGCCAGGAGGTTGATACCAGACTCGGTAACAAAGCCAAGATCTTGTCTCCATAAAAAATTTAAAAATTAGCTAGGTGTGGTGGTACACATCTGTGGTCTCAGCTACTTGGGAGGCTAAGAAAGAAGGATCACTTGAGCACAGGAGTTCTAGGCTACAGTGAGCTATGATAACACCACTGTACTACAGTCTGGGCAACAGAGCAAGAACTCATCCCTTTATAAAAATTTTTTTGAGCACCTGCTATATGTGTTAGCCACTGAGTCAACAAGACCCACAAGGTCTTACTCCTGTGTAGCTTACAATCAAATGAAAGTGACAATAGGCTAGGTGCGGTGGCTCACGCCTATTAATCCCAGCACTTTGGGAGGCTAAACAGGTGGATTGCTTGAGCTCCAGAGTTCAAGACCAGCCTGGGCAACACGGTGAAACCCTGTCTCCACAAAAAATACAAAAATTAGCCAGGCATGCCAGTGTGCCCCTGTAGTCCCAGTTACTTGGGAAACTGAGGTGGGAGGCTTGTTCAAGCTCAGGAGGTCAAGTAGTAGCTTAACTGCTATAAACATAATGTAGGGTAAAAGCTGAATGGGTGATGTGAGTTTTGGTAATTTGAATATCACAGTCAGGAAAGGCTTTGTTGAGGAGGGGACATTTGAAGGATACCTAAGTCAAGCAAGGATGTGAGCTAAGCAGTTATCTGTGCAAGGAGGCCACACAGAAGGAATAGCAAGCATTTAGGTGCAAAGCAGAAGAAAGTGGTTGGAGCTCAGCAACACAGGGAAGGTGGGAGATGATGTCAGAGAAATACCACTGTTAGATTATAAAGGGCTGTACAAACCAAACATTTTATTCTAAACCTTTGTATTTTATCCTAAATGGACTGAGAAGTTCAGTGGAGGAACCTGAGGAAGAGAGTGAGACCAGACTGGGTTACAAAGCAAGACCTTGTCTCCATAAAAAATTATACTTTATTGGGCCAGGTGTGGTGGCTCACGCCTGTAATCCCAGCACTTTGGGAGGCAGAGGTGGGCAGATCACGAGGTCAGGAGATCGAGACCATCCTGGCTAACATGGTGAAACACCATCTCTACTAAAAATACAAAAAAAAATTGCCAGGCGTGGTGGCGGGCACCTATAGTCCCAGCTACTCAGAAGGCTGAGGCAGGAGAATGGCGTGAACCCGGGAGCAGAGGTTGCAGTGAGCCGAGATCGTGCCACTGCACTCCAGCCTCGGAGACAGAGTGAGACTCCGCCACAAAAAAAAAAAAAAAAATTTATACTTTATCTGATTATACTTTAAAGGATCATTGTAACTCCTAAACAAAAAAGACTATGAAAAGATTAGGAGTAGAAGCAAAGATAAGAGACCAATGCAGTGGACTAGACAGTAGATAAACTAGAACGACAACAGTGAAAATGGTGAGAAATTGAACAAACTACATGTGTCATTTAAATAAGATTGCTAGTCTTTTTATTTATTTATTTTTTTAACTTTTTATTGTAAAGATAAAGTCTCACTATGTTGCCCAAGCTGGTCTCGAAGTCCTGGCCTCAAGCAATCCTCCCACCTTTGCCTCCCAAAGTGCTGAGATTACAAGCATGAGCCACTGCTCCTGGCCAAAATTGCTGGTCTTGAAAATAATAGTATAAATGGGATCCAAAGTTAACTGAAGAAGCAGAGTAATGGTTAAGAACACAGATACTCAAGACTGCTTAGGTTCAAATCCTGGATCTGCCATTTTCTTGAATAAGTGACTTATCTCTCTTTGCCTCAGTTCTCTCATGTTTAAAATATGGAGAATAACAGTCTGGTGTCTCACATGGTTTTAAGAAGACCAGCTAAGTTAACACAGAAAAAGGACTCAAAACAGTGCCTGGCACATGACTGCCATAGAGAGTTAGTAGATAATTAATACAATTATTAATGTCTCTGTTATTATTGAGCTATTGAATTTATGAAAAAGGCAGCTTAATATTTCAAAGTAGACTGAGTTCCTTAAAGAAAAGCTCGTTCAGGCCAGGCACTGTGGCTCATGCATGTAATCCCAGCACTTTGGGACGCTGAGGCAGGCCAATGCCTTGAGGTCAGGAGTTTGAGACCAACCTGGCCAAAATGGCAAAACCCCATCTCTACTAAAAATACAAAAATTAGCCAGGCCTGGTGGCGGGCCCCTGTAATCCCAGGTACTCAGGAGGCTGAGGGAGAAGAATCGCTTGGGCCTGGGAGGCAGAGGTTGCAGTGAGCTGAGATCACACTGCTGCACTCCAACCTGGGCGACAGAGTTAGACTCCATCTCAGAAAAAAAAAAAAAAGGAAAGCTCATTCATTTAAAGCTGAGCACAGTATTACCTAAAGCCCTTAAGTCAATACATATTTCAATGCATGAAAAGATAAAAAAAAAAATACATTTCAAAAAAGAATAAACAAAACAAAATCAACTGCAACTGCAACACAAATATTCAATGGGAACCAACCTGACACCTCAGAGAACTGAGGATATAAACTACAAACAACCAAACAACTAAAGAGCAAGATTTTCAAACCGTCTTCTGCAGAAAGGCACCTTGGGAGCCATTTAAATGCCAAGAAGCAGCAGGTCCAGAACACCTGCCTTCATGGAAAATAACTTTGCTTATACCTGTTACATACACTGGAACCACACGTAAGCATTCATGTGAGAATGGCTACACAAAATTATAACATGTGAAACAATAAAAAGTGTAAAAAGAACGTAAAATGTACAGGCTGAGTAATTAGAATGATAAGCCCTTTCTCTTCATGTCATGGACAGGGTTCAAGTTCAAATTGTATGCTCCTGCCATACCCTCTTCTGGGCAGTTTCTTTTAAAGACTGCTCTATGGGTGGGTGGCAAGGAAGATGAGGATTGGCTGCTTTATTGCTATTTCTACAATATCTTTAATTTTCATCTATTTTTTTTCTTCTTTCTTTGCCAAGCTGTCCAGGGTAACCGGTCCTTCTCAATATATCACTGTTTCTCCCTCAGCGGCTGCCCCTCTGAAGCCCATTCCCTATAGTAAGTGCTATGAACACGCACTCTGTATTTTGCCCTTTAGTGCTAGACTTTCTCTTTCTGGAATGATTTTATCTGCCATATCTAAGTCTTCCATGCCCTCTACTCTTTTTCAAGGATTCTCTTGGGCTGTCCCCACCCGCAACTCTTCAAATTTATGTCTCTACCTACAGGTAATGTGAAGGTCTACATGCTGCTTACCAGAAGCCCATGTTAAATAAAATGACAAAAACGAGTTTAAAATTAAATGAAGGAAAAAGACATATCACGCCAACACTAATCAAAAAGCAAGAAGCACTAAAGAATAAAATGCAAGGAGGTAATGGACAATGGACACTAACAAAAAGCAAAAAACAATTTGCTATAATGTAAATAATTTGATGGTTTCTAAGGCCCTTATTTTTATAAAGTATCTTTACCCATAACAATAATTGCTTCAAAAATCAATCTAGGGCAGGGCACAGTGGCTCACGCCTGTAATTCCAGTACTTTGGGAGGCTGAGGCGGGTGGATCACCTGAGGTCAGGAGTTCAAGACCAGCCTGACCAGCATGGTGAAACCCTGTCTCAATTAAAAATACAAAATTAGCCGACGTGGTGGTATATGCCTGTAATCCCAGCTACTCGGGAGGCCGAGGCAGAAGAATCGCTTGAACCAAGGAGGCAGGCATTGTAGTGAGCCAAGATCATGCCATTGCACTCCAGCCTGGACAACAAGAGCAAAACTCTCTCAAAAACAAATAAATAAATAAAATCAATCTAAGCTGGGCACGGTGGCTCACACCTGTAATCCCAGCACTTTGGGAGGTCGAGGTGGGAGGATCATTTCAGCTCAGGGGACCAGCCTAGGCAACATAGTGAGACCTCATCTCTATGAAGTTCAAAAAAAATCAGCTGGGCATGGTGGCACATGCCTGTAGTCTCAACTACTCAGGAGCGCCTAGGTGGGAGGACAGCTTGAGCCAGGGAGGTCAAGGCTGCAATAAGCCCTGATGGTGCCACTGCACTCCAGCCTGGGTGACAGAGTGAGACCCTGTCTCAAAAAAAAAAAATAATAATAATAATAATTTTTAAAAGTTTTTTAAATTAATCTAAAAAGGCCAAGTACAGTGGCTCATGCCTGTAATCCCAGCACTTTGGGAGGCTGAGTGGGGAGGACTACTTGATCTCAGGAGCTCAAGATTCATCCTGGGTGATATGGTTTGGCTGTGTCCCCAACCAAATCTCATCTTGAATTGTAGCTCCAATTCCCACGTGTTGTGCAAGGGACAGGTGGGAGGTAATTGAATCATGGGGGTGGGTCTTTCCCATGCTATTCTCATGATAGTGAGTAAGTCTCATGAGATTAGATGGTTTTATAAAGGGGAGTTCCCTACACAAGCTCTCGACTGCCACCATCCATGTAAGACACGACTTTGCTCCTCCTTGTCTTGTGCTATGATTGTGAGATCTCCCCAGCCATGCGGAACTGTGAGTCAATTAAACCTCTTTTCTTTGTAAATTATCCAGTCTCGGGTATGTCTTTATCAGCAGCGTGAGAACAAATGAATACACTGGGTAACAGAGTGTGACCTCATCTCTACAAAAAATAGAAAATAATTAGCTAAGTGTGGTGGTGCATATCTGTAGTCCCAGTTACTCGGGAGGCTGAGGCAAGAGGATCACATGAGCCTAGGAGGTAGAGGCTGCAGCAAACTATGAGGGCACCATGGTACTCCAGGCTGGGCAACAGAGTGAGACCCTGTCCAAAAAAAACCAGTTAAAATTAAATAAATAAATAAAATCCAAGACCAGCTACAGTGCCTGTAATCCCGGCACTTTGGGAGGCCTAGGCGGGAAGATTCCTTGAGTTCAGAAGTTCCAGACCAGTCTGGGCAACATAGTCAGAACTTATCTCTACTAAAAATAAATCAGCTGCATGTGGTGGCTTGTGCTTGCAGTCCCAGCTGTTCAGCAGGCTGAGGTGGAAGGATCACTTGAGCCCAGAAAGTCAAGGCTGCAATAAGTCATGTTTATGCCGTTGCACTCCAGCCTGGGTGACAAAGTGAGACCCTATCTTTAAAAAAAAAAAAAAAGATCCAGATTTGCAAACCAGGTTATTACTTAACA
This sequence comes from Nomascus leucogenys, assembly GCF_006542625.1. NCBI lineage: Eukaryota > Metazoa > Chordata > Mammalia > Primates > Hylobatidae > Nomascus > Nomascus leucogenys. The sequence goes on from NC_044383.1 coordinate 76,179,631, forward strand.
CATTGGACACATGCAAAATATATTTAACATAACTTATAAAACAGATGAAACCAGCAACACAGCCTGAGGATAGGATTATTTATCTTTTCCCTATCCCATCTCCTTGCCTACAGGTGAATTTTGTTCTCCATTCCCTTGCCTTTTTAAAAACTTTTTGGTATTCTCATCTTCTACAATGATTCTTAAACAAGGGAGTCACCTATTCATCTATAACATAATATATATTAAAGATTTTATTTAAATCTCTTTGTAGTAATGTAAGAGTACAGAAAACAAGGCACATTTCCAACCACACAAAAACTGAGAAAAGGCTCGGTGGCTCATGTCTGTAATTTCAACACTTCGGGAGGCTAAAACAGGACTACTTGAGGCCAGGAGTTCAAGACCAGCCTAGGCAACAGAGCGAGATCCTGTCCAGGGTCTTGCTTTGTCATCTCAGCTAAAGTACAGTGGCATAACCACAGCTCACTGCAGCCTCAACCTCTCAGGCTCAAGTGATCTTTTCAAATTGAAATGTAAGTAGCGTTTTCTTTTAATAACTGATGCTGACCTACTAACAAGGAAAAACAGATATATTCTATTCACCAAGTTGGCACCAAAACCAAATTCTAGTTAATCATATTTTGAGTCCAACGTTTTCATGTCACCAATTTGCATCACAAATGTACTCCTGTTTACTCACTATATTTAAAACAACTTGCAATGGCTAACATAACACTACAAATTCACAGTAGAAGAGAAGGACCCAGTCCATGTTCAGTTAGTACAAGATCAATGCCATTTACGTTAGGACTACTTAATGGTATGAAATTACTAAAGACATATAGATACAGAATAGAGAGAAATAGACTAGGCATGGTGGCTCATGCCTGTAGTCCCAGCTACTGGGTAGGCTGAGGCAGGAGGATTGCTTAAACCCAGGAGTTCAAGGCTGTGCTAAGCCATGATCATACCACTGCACTCCAGCCTTGGTGACAGAACGAGACCCTGCCTCCCAAAAAAACAAAATAAGAATTAAGAGGCCAGGTACAGTGGCTCACACCTGTAATCCCAGCAATTTGGGAGGCCGAGGTGCGTGGATCACGAGGTCGAGAGATGGAGACCATACTGGCAAACATGGTAAAACCCTGTCTCTACTAAAAATACAAAAATTAGCTGGGCGTGGTGGCATGTGCCTGTAGTCCCAACTACTCAGGAGACTGAGGCAGAAGAATCAGCTGAACCTGGGAGCCGGAGGTTGCAGTGAGCAGAGATCGCGCCACTGTACACCAGCCTGGTGATAGAGCAAGACTCTGTCTCAAAAAAAAAATAAAGAAAGAATAAAGATAAATATATAAGGCAGTATAGACATGTCTGCTTAAATGAAAAATCATATATATTAATAAGAACAGATTGCCAAGTTCCTCAACCAACTAAACGTAAGTAAAATAAAACCAAGGTAGAAAGGCTGGAGTGCAGTGGCACAATCTCAGCTAACTCCAGCCTCTTGCCTCCCAGATTCAAGCAATTCTCCCACCTCAGCCTCCCTAGTAGCTGGGACTACAGGCGCACACCACCACCCCCAACTAATTTTCGTATTTTTTGGTAGAGATGGGATTTCATCATGTTGGCCAGGCTGGTCTCGAACTCCTGACCTCAAGTGATTCACCCATCTAGGCCTCCCAAAGTGCTGGGATTACAGGTGTGAGCCACCACGCCTGGCCCAGAACTTACACTTTAGATCAACTGTACTGTATACACAAACATTAATTGATTACATACTTGCCTGCTTTTTCTCCTTCTTCCATCATATGACCTTTGAGAACAAGGGCCTCAAGTGTTCATTAAAATGAAGAGAAACATCTACACACCCATGAGCTCCTCAATAAATTCAAATAAATACCTTGCTGTGGTTGGGAGGTAAGGTGCAATCTTGCTCAAGCTACCTTAGAGGGACTAAGATGAGCAATGTCCCACCACAAATCTTACTAAAAGCACCGTACACACTGATGGTGGGACCCTGAGGAAACTAAAATAAGCAACTCACACCTTAAATCTTACTCAAGGGAGTTTACCCTTTTTCCTGCACACACACAAGACCAGAAGAATGACTGATCCTTCACCTTAGCTTCACTGCTATACTAAAAATCATACCCATGCTGAGACATGGGACACATGAAGAAACATGTTATCAAACTGTTCAAGTGCCAGAAGTTCCCCACCTCTACATGCTTAAATATCACTTCCTTCCCACTTTAGCCCCTTAAAATTACTTTTCTGTCTTAGTGGGGCCAGCTACAGAATTCTCTCTTTTGTGTCCCTGCTACCCTGCCAAAAGCTCTAATAAAGCCTTATCTGAGAAAACTCTTTTTCTATTGCATCGAGCACCCTAGAACCTGTGGTTGTAACACTAAGAAAACAGTATTTCTTACCTCAAGCAATAAACACAAAAACAAGAAAAAAATTTTAAGCCACACTTACCCTCCAAGCAAGTCTGCAGTATCACTTTGTTGATTCATATTGACAACCCTCAAGCGGTGGCCTTTTATAAAGAAAGTGCAGAAGTGTTACTCCAAAAATTTAAAGACTGATAATATCCAGTGTGCTCCTTAAGGCTGTGGGAATATGGCATAGGGCTTTATTTTTTGAGACAGAGTCTTGTTCTGTCAACCAGGGTGGAGTGCAATGGTCCCATCATGGCTCACTGCAGCCTCAACTTCCTGGGCTCAAGTGATCCTTCTGTCTCAGCCTCTCGAGCACCTGGGACTACAGGCGTATACCACCAGACTTGGCTAATTTTTGTATTTTTTTGTAGAGACAGGGTCTCATGATGTTGCCAGGCTGGTCTTGAACTCCCAGGCTCAAGCAATCCTCCTACCTCAGGCTCCCAAAGTGCTAGGATTACAGGCATGAGCCACTGCGCCCAGCAATAAGGTAAATTTTCAAATGTGCATTTGCTCTGAATCATGAGAGCCCAGAAGTTGGAGACCAACCTAGGCAACATAGTGAGACCTCGTCTTTACAAAAACCGTAAAAAATTAGCCAGGCGTGGTGGCACACGCCTGTAGTCTCAGCTATCTGGGAGACTCAGGTAGGAAGATCACTTGAGCCTGGGAGGTCAAGGCTGCAGTGAGCTGTGAGCTCGCCACTGCACTCCAGCCTGAGCAACAGTGCGACCCTGTCTCAAAAAGAATAAAAATAAAAAGAAGAAATAAGGTATAATGCAATATGTAGACTATAATCCCATATCTGTTTTGAAATAAAATCTATACGTGCATGTATTTGCATAAGCATAGATTGGAAATGAAATAATTTAATAATAATCTATTAACAGTAGTTATTTCCAGGCAGAGATTACATGGGGGGTGCTGGCACTTTTTAAACTCTGTGGTCTTTGGATTTAGTATTTTTAAAAAAGGAAAAAAAGCAGTCAGTGTGAAATGTCTGGGGGCAGATTTATTTTGTCTAGGGATTACCTGTAATGTGAGCCAAGTATTGGACAGTAGAGGTTTTGCCAGTCCCAGTCTCTCCCACTAGCAACACAGGCTCCCCTTTGCTGACACACACTGCAAGCTGCTCAATGAGAACAGAGGACGGCCGTGTAGCAGCAAAAGTGAACTTCTCCCTGGGAAGGAGAAAAAAGAGTTTAAAAACCACGCTGCAAACTTCTCCTAGTTTTGCTCTGGGAAACCAGATATTCCAGATTCAACAAACAAGGATGAGAAAACAGCTCACAGTAACGGTCCTCAAGCTATACCAGATAGTCTTACAACATATGAAAATTACAGAATTTAGTTGCTCTGCAAACACTGAATACTCACACATCTGATACCATGCTAGGCTCTGGAGATTAAAAAGATCAGTAAGACAAGACTATCCGTACCAGTTAGCTCATCTTGGACAAATTACTTAATCTGTCTTAGCCTCAGTTTCCTCACCTGTAAGATGTGGGTAACAACAGTACCTAGTTGTAATAGGTTAATAATCTTTCCCCAAACTCATGTCTACCCAGATCCTATGAATGTGACCTTATTTCAAAATAGGGTCTTTGAAGAAATTTAATCAAATTAAGATAAGGTCATATTGCATTAAGGTGGGTCTTGAATCCAACGACTGGTGTCCTTATAAGAGGAAAATTTGGTGACATAGAAATACACACACAAGGCAGAGCACGGTGGCACACGCCTGTAACCCCAACACTTTGGGGGGCCAAAGCTGGCAGATCACAATGTCAGGAGTTCAACACAAGCCTGGCCAATATGGTGAAACCCCATCTCTACTAAAAATACAAAAATTACCCGGGCATGGTGGTAGATGCCTGCAGTCCCAGCTACTCGGGAGGCTGAGGCAGGAGAATCACTTGAACCCCGGAGGCAGAGGTTGCAGTGAGCTGAGATCACACCACTGCACTCCAGCCTGGGCAACAGAGCAAGACTCCATCTCAAAAAGAAAAAAGAAAAGAAAAAAATACACACACAAGGAAGAAGGGCCACGTGACAACAGAGACAGAACTTAGAGTGATACAACTACAAGCCAAGGAACACCAAGGACTGCTGGGAGCCAAACAAACCAGGAAGAGGCCAGGCACCGTGGCTCAGGCCTGTAATCCCAGCACTTTGGGAGGTCAAGGCAGGTGGATCACCTGAGGTCAGGAGTTCAAGACCAACCGGGCCAAGATGGTGAAACCCTGTCTCTACTAAAAATACAAAAATTAGCTGGGCGTGGTGGTGCACGCCTGTAATCCCAGCTATTCAGGAGGCTGAGGCAGGAGAATCGCTTGAACCAGGCAGCCGGAGGTTGCTGTGGACCAAGATCGCATCACTGTACTCCAGCCTAGGCAACCGAGTGAGACTCTGTCTTAAAAAGAAAAAAAAAAAGAAAAGAAAGAAAGAAATCAGGAAGAGGCAAGAAAGCATTCTCCCCTAGAGCCTTCAGAGGGAGGAGCATGGCCCCGATGAAACCTTGATTTTACACTTCCAGCCTCCAGGACTGTGAAAGAATGTCTATTGTTTAAAACCACCAAGTTTATGAAAATTTGTTATGGCAGCCCTAGGATACTAATATATTAATTCACAGAATTATTACAATCACTACATGAGAAAATATGTAAAATTACAAAGTCAGACATGTAATAAGTATTTAATGTTACCTCGATCTCAGAATCTTACACAACCCCAGCCTTCCAGGAATTTACAGACTAATGTTAGACATAAGCCTGACTTCCAACTGAGGCATACTTCACTAAATACACTGCAGTGAATAAAATCAATAATTAATCTTTGGTAGTGCCAAATCTCTAATGACTTTCATCGCCTCTTTCACCTATTAATATCTAATTTCACAGAACATACTTTGGGAAAACACTGCTCCTTCCCATATAGCATACTACAGATATCCCAGTTCAGACATGTGTTTTGCGCAAAGACAAGAGGCTGAGCTGGACCTTCTATCAAGTTTCTGGAAACCCCACAGTTGGCAGCTTAGTTTAGAGCCCTACTTACCTCTGTATGTGAACAGCCTCACTTTGTTTCCGTAGAAGCCGCACTCGACCCACTTGCAAATCTAGCTCATTGATCACAATTTCTGGTTTATAAAGTTGACAAAAGAATTCAGCCTGTAGAAGGTAAGATTTCACCTGAGTAAAAATCCACATGCTTTTGGAATATTTCCTCATCCAGAGGCTTATTTTGACCCTCAAATTAGCACTCTATAAAGAATCATTCTCTACTTCCCAGATAGTTAAGTTGGCTTTTCATAAAGAAATTTCTTTTTTCATTTTCCAAACTTCTAATATTATGTTTTTCACAACATTTATCATGTTTCCCTAAAATGGTACTTTTCGAATAAGCCCTACCTATACATGGAGTGAACACACTGATATATCCAACAGTAAGTCTACACCTAAAAGGTAAGAAAAAAAAAAATCAGAGAAATCTTTCTCTAGCTATGCTCTCCTCTGCTTTAAATTTCTAACATAATGTAGGAAATCATGGTACATCTGACTACAGCCAAAGCAAAAAGAGCTGTGGCAGATGCTCCTGGATGTCTACCCAACAGCCATTCTTCTCTTCTCCAAAGAACACAGATTTTGTTCAGGTTTGGGGCAGGAGTGAAAGAAGCAAACTGCTCTGGGAAAAGTGAGCCCTTCCACAACAAGAGAAGATGAATATTGGTGGAATGAATGTTCATGGTGGTTTCATTCTTCTTTCTTATGATTAATATATGTATCATTTAAGTCCCTTTCAGTAGGACGTTCTATGACCTCCAGCCAAAACCATCACAACTATTTCAGAAGCCTTATAAAAATCTCTACTACTGTAATTCCTGACATAAGATCTTTTAGAGTCATTATTCATGTGAGAATGTCAGATATCTGCTTCAAGATGAGCCCAGACATTTTTCCAGACACCAATGCCACTGCCGAAAGGATCCCTCCTCCCAAAATACGTATTTTGACATAAAATAAGAATGGCAAAACATTAACAATGTCAGCAATGAAACAAAGTAGTGAGTATACAGGTATTCATTGGTACTACTCTTTGCAATTTTTTTTTGTTTATTTGGTTGGTTTTTATCAGAGAAAGAGTCTGGATCTGTCACCCACGTTGGAGTGCAGTGGCACAATCTTGGCTCACTGCAACCTCTGCCTCCTGGGTTCAAGTGATTCTCCTGCTTCAGCCTCCCAAGTAGCTGGAATTACAGGCATGTGCCACCACACCCAGCTAATTTATTGTATTTTTTTTTAGTAGAGACAGGGTTTCACAGTGTTGGCCAGGCTGGTCTTAAACTCCCGACCTCAGGTGATCCACCCACGTCTGCCTCCCAAAATCCTGGGATTACAGGTGTGAGCCACCACGTTCAGTCTCTTGCCAACTTTTCTAATAAGCGAAAATAATAAAAAAGATGGAAAAACTCTGCATTAAGTTATAGACAAAGGTATTACTAAAACATAGTTACAGTCCTGAGTCTATTACCTACAAAATAAAATAAATGCTCACTAAAACACTGAAGACACAGGACATGAGGAAGCTCCCTTTAAGAATGTGGAACATGGCCACGCACAGTGGCTCATGCTTGTAATCCCAGCACTTAGGGAGGCAGAGGCAGGTGGATCACCTGAGGTCAGGAGTTTGAGACCAGCCTGACCAACATGGAGAAACCCCATCTCTACTAAAAATACAAAATTAGCTGGGTGTGGTGGCACATGCCTATAATCCCAGCTACTCGGGAGGCTGAGGCAGGAAAATCGCTTGAACCTGGGAGGCGGAGGTTGAGGTGAGCCAAGATGGCGCCATTGCACTCGCGCCATTTGGGAGTTGTATGCCCACGAGAGGCCGCAATAAAAGCACCAACTTTTACAAAAGAGGCACCACTGCAAAAGCTGTTCCAGCTAAGGACTAGAGACCAGAAAGCAAGCAAGCAAAAAATCCCAGGCTCCTTTCAACAGGGAAGTAAAAAACAGCACACATACCTTTTTTCTAGAAATGTTCAATTTGCTTCCAATAACTTCTGCCATTTTCAGTTTGCTTGTATGCTCAGAAAGCATTGCTGTGAAACAGTCTAGGGCCTATTAAAATAACCAAGGTAAATGCTGACTGATTTTTAAAATAATATATTAATCACAGAACATCATTTTCCTGGCCACAAGAGGGAGAAACACAAAATCCAGCAGGAACATTTCTCTAAAAATGAAGGGAGTGCAAATAAGCACCAACCCAGGACTAAGGACCTGACCACAATGGAAAGACAGGACACCAACAAATATAAATAATTGACTACTGAAATACTTGCCAAATAAAAAAAACAAACAACAACACACCCCACTTTGCAAATCCTAGCTTCGGGCAAAGAAGAGCAATTAGTGTTGACCACTGGGTACATGGTTCAAGGAGAACTGACTCATATAGTGCTGAGGTAATATCAAAAGACTGCTTTCTAACCGCAAGGAAAACACTAGGTGTGCAATACCTCATGGTCATTATCTTAACCTAGGACTTAATCTTAGCAACTACCAGTGAGCCAACCAGTTATGTCTTCTGATGTGATGAAATATAAAATACCACCAAAAATGGATTGTACCCCAAAAATGTTAAACTTGAATTCATCAAGCATTTTTTGTATTTTCTACTTACAGAAAATATGAGAGATAAAACAAGGTAAAGGACACCCATAGTGTGGAATTGAAACCACCTTTGCAAAGATTATGACAGAGCAATCTAACATGGCTGACTCCATCTTACTTCTAAGCCTCACAGGCTGGCCATCTTCACTCATTCCTAGGCATAGGCCAAGCTAACCATAGTAGGAATTTAGTTTATAGTTTAACTTGGAAGCAAGGATGATAATAGTCCCTCCCTAAAACTAACCCCCTCTTTGCTTAGGGACTGAAACCTAATGAAAGACCACAAGATTAAGATTATGGTAGGGGCCTGAATTCTGCTAAAAGGTAGGTGTAGTTTCTATAATCCCTTAGTGCTCAGTAGTCATGTGGCCAGAGGTCACAAGACTTGTGACTTCCCCAGCTGCTCCTGTAGATAACACCACTATCGTAGAAACTAAAATTGGCCTTTTGAGGTGATTTTCAGATTTTTGCATTCCGGCAACTAACTAACCCCACCTGACTCAGTCACCCCACCCAGAAGTAGACTCAGTATACAAGATCATTTTCCACATCCCTATGAGTTCATCCCCAACCAATCAGCAGCACCTATTCCCTAGTACCCTGCGCACCAAATTATCCATAAAAACCCTAGCTTCTGAGTTATCAGGGAGATTGATTTGAGTAACAATTCCATTTCCCATATGGCTAGCCTAGTATTCATTAAGCTCTCTTGAAGACTGCTTTGAGTACTAATAAAACTGGTCTCCCATACAGCGGGCTCTGCATGAATTACTCTACTGCAATTCCCGTCATGATAAATTGTCTCTGTCTAGGCAGCAGGCAAGGTGAACCCATTGGGCAGTTACAATCTGATCTATCTTTTCATCCTTTTTAAAAGTATTTTATATTTTTGTCCTGACAGTTGAAATACTCAGAATACAACATTTAATATACAGCATTGTCTCAACTAATAAAAAAAAAAAGAGAGAGAGAAAATAGGCCCCCAATACTGCAAACTGCTTTTGTCTCAGTGGTAGAGTTAGTAGTTAAGTTTCTTCCATCATCGTTTCTATTGTTTTTTAACAAGAAGAATCTAGTCCTTTTAAAATTAAAATATATTTTAAAGCCGTAATTCTAAGTAAAGTCAGTTTACAAGATGCAAAAAGACCCAAATAATGGCACCCCTAAAATTCAGTAATAAGCAGGAAAACTTACACCCAGAAATCTAAAGTTACGAACATCAATATTAAAAATATAGGATTTACTACTGTAATACAGTTATCCCTATGTATTCCTGGGGGATTGATTCCAGGACCTCTCACGGAAACCAAAATCTGAAGATGCTCAAGTCCCTTATATAAAATGGCATAGGGTGACCAGGCACGGTGGCTCACGCCTGTAATCCCAGCACTTTGGGAGGCTGAGGCGGGTGGATCATGAGGTCAGGAGATCGAGATCATCCTGGCTAACACGTTGAAACCCCACCTCTACTAAAAATGCAAAAAAAAAAATAGCTGGGCGTGGTGGTGGGTGCCTGTAGTCCCAGTTACTTGGGAGGCTGAGGCAGGAGAATGGTAGGAACCTGGAAGGTGGAGCTTGCAGTGAGCTGAGATCATGCCACTGCACTCCAGCCTGGGTAACAGAGTGAGACTCCATCTCAAAACAAATAAATAAATAAAATAAATAAATAAATAAAAAAGGCATAGGGCCCATGTCAGTATGTAGAAAAGTAAGACAAAGAAAAAAAGTTTTACAGATGTAGAATCTGCATATAATCTATGCACAACCTCTTTATTTAAAACTCTAGATTATTTATAATACCTAATACAATGTAAATGCTATGTAAATAGTTATTACAATGTATTGTCTAGGGAATAATCACAAGGAAAAAAGTCTATACATGTTCAATACAATCATCATTTCTCCCCTGAAATATCTTATTTATTTACTTGCTTTTTACTGTCCACCTTAAGGACAGGAATGGAATATTTTAGATCCAAGTTTGGTTGACTCCACAGACATAGAGCCCACAGAAACAGAGGGCTCTTCCTCTGAACAAATTTGATTGTAAACATTTTTGAGGAAAAAAAAATTTTCTCAATGTCCTTAGAGAAATCACAATTTAGTTCTAACAAGAAAATATAGGTGGAGTTGTTAAATTAACTGTAACATAAATTATAGTAGAGCTGATATCTGATAAAGGTATTTGGTCTGCATGGAATAAGTGCGGAAAAGAGCTGGACAAAAACAATTTGCCAGTTCTCAAAAGAATATACCCTATTCATTTGAAATGGCTGGTCTCAAATTCAGTAGAAATATATTTTAGAGTAGAAGATAACAATTCCTCTGGTTACCATACTATAGTTTAAAAGAGTTACTTCTAAAAGAACATCCAACTCCTTTTGTTCTTATTCCACCTTTACATTTGGTCTTCTGTAATAATATCCACTAGAATGGTTAAGTCCTGTGCACATACATGCTCCCATCATAGATACTAACAATGGATGAATTAGTCAGAAGAGTCTACCACCCTCATTAGAAACCCATCCTGGATTTATGCTGTCTTACAAAGAGGTTCAGTCAACCAACATCAGCCAGCCTTACTGAGAAAAGTAGAGGGATCAGATAGTTACAAATTTATCAAACAGACTAAGAAATTATATACAGGAGGCCGGGCGCGGTGGCTCACGCTGGTAATCCCAGCACTTTGGGAGGCCGAGGCGGGCGGATCACCGAGGTCAGGAGATCGAGACCACAGTGAAACCCCGTCTCTACTAAAAATACAAAAAAATTAGCCGGGCGTAGTGGCGGGCACCTGTAGTCCCAGCTACTCGGAGAGGCTGAGGCAGGAGAATGGCGTGAACTGGGAGGCGGAGCTTGCAGTGAGCCGAGATTGCGCCACTGCACTCCAGCCTGGGTGACAGAGCGAGACTCCGTCTCAAAAAAAAAAAAAAGAAATTATATATAGGAACAAACATTGCTTTATTATTACCCGGGAGTTTCTTTCATTTTACCTTTAATTTCACTATCTGTTTTACTCTATATCAAACTATACTTCTTCTGAAATTAATAATAATTTGTTTCAAAAACCACAAAACATGTATTACATTCAATTAGCTTTAATGCCACGTTAGTTGAGTTTTAACTAGCTAAGAAAAACAAACCAGGCTGGGTGCAGTGGCTCACGCCTGTAATCCCAACACTTTGGGAGGCCGAGGCGGGTGGATCACTTGAGGTCAGGAGATCGAGACCAGCCTGGTCAACATGGTGAAACCCCGTCTCTACTAAAAATACAAAAATTAGCCAGGGGTGGTGGCAGGTGCCTGTAATCCCAGCTACTCAGGAGGCTGAGGCAGGAGAATCGCTTGAACCCAGAAGGCGGAGGCTGCAGTGAGCTGAGATCACACCATTGCACTCCAGCCTCAGGGACAAGAGCGAGAGACTTCGTCTCAAAAAAAAGGAATAATAAACTATACTTGGAAAAAAGAAAAAAGTCTAATGGCAATCAAAACACAGAAAATAACAACGGAAGTCAATAGCCTTACAGAACCAAGACAAAAAAGACTGGAAAACTATATCTTACCTCTTGAAAAATATTTAATGATGCTGATAAAGATGAACTGTCAAAGCTATGGGCAATCCTATTACACCAATTCAGCAGATCCCTTTAAAAAAAAAGAAAGAAAAGAAAAGACCACAGGCCAAAGACATCAAAGGCATCAGAATTTATTGACCCACTTAAGTCTGGGCATACCTGATAACTCTCTTCTTCTGACAATGCTTACATAAAAGGTATTTGGGAAACCAGTAAGTAAGCGTTCCCAGTCCTTCCCCTCTTTGAATTTGTATGTAAAATTTAAAAACAAAACAAAAACAGTTCCCAATCTTCACCCATTCCAGGAAGTGACCTATCAACTCATTACTCTGCCATCCATGCCAGACAAGGTAGCAGGAAAGGAGGGGAGCAACCAAATCAGATCAGAATGAGGAGATGCCCATTTCCTTTTTTTTTTTTTTTTTTTTTTTGAGACAGTCTCACTCTGTTGCCCAGGCTGGAGTGCAGTGGCGTGATCTCGGCTCACTGCAACCTCCACCTGGGTTCAGGTAATTCTCTGCCTCAGCCTCCCAGTAGCTGGGATTACAGGCACCTGCCACTGCACCGGGCTAATTTTTATACTTTTTTTTTTTTAGTAGAGATGGGGTTTCACCATGTTGGCCAGGATGGTCTTGAACTCCTGACCTCGTGATCCGCCCGCCTCGGCCTCCCAAAGTGCTGGGATTACAGGCATGAGCCACCGCACCCAGCCAAAGCAACCTATAATTTCAAAACCTGACTACTTACTTCTAGCTGGTAAGAACCTTGAACCTAGGAGGCAGAGGTTGGAGTGAGCCAAGACTGCACCACTGCACTCCAGCCTGGGTAACAGAGCGGGAATCTGTCTCACAAAAAAAAAAAAAAAGAAAGAAAGAAAAGAAAAAATTGTTTAGTTCAGTACCTTAGAGATAATTCTCTTCCCTCAAGGGTTGGTCTTTTGTTTTCTCTTCTGGCTTCTGAAACTTCTTCAGGTGCCTTTTCACATCCAACAGAACTATCACTCCAAGAGTGATGTTTCTCTCCAGTAAGTTGGATATAAATGTCAAGCAGGTGATCAACCACTGCCAATAGGCTAGGATATCTGCTCTGAAGAACCTGACAGAGGGAAAAAAAAGAAAATTTAACAGCCAGCATGGTAATTTTTAAAAGCACACAAACTACTGTTGAAACTGGTCAGCCAAAAAATGGATTTCTCTATGAAATTTTTTCACTGGAGGACGGTAGCTCACACTTGTAATCCCAACACTTTGAGAAGCCAAGGCAGAGGAATTGCTTGAATTCAGGAGTTTGAGATCAACTTGGGCAACATGGTGAAACCTCATCTCTACAAAAAATACAAACATGGGCATGGTGGCGTGTGCCTGTAGTCCCAGGTACTCAGGAGGCTGAGCAGGGAGGATCATCTGAGACTGGGAAGTTAAGGCTGCAGTGAGCAGTGATCATGCCTAGGTGACAGAACAAGACCCTGTCTCAAAAAAAGTAAATAAATAAAACATAAAAATAAAAATGAAATGAAATTTGTCAACTTTACCAAAAATAAGAACTTCCCCCTTACTCACTCCTGCTCCCACCCACCTATTTCACTCAATCATGATGATTTTCTTCCTACTCAAAACTCAGTTATCTGGCAATCTCACCATCTATAATACAGTTTCGGGGGTAGAAGTCATGTTAAAAGGTTCTCCAAGTAACCAAAATATAAGCAACCAACTCCATAAAGAATTTATTCATTAAAGAATTCTTAAATTACTATTTAATTTCAAACACAGCTCTGGTAAGGCCATTATGTAATTTCTCAATGAAAAGCATGTAAAAGAAGCAGGGTACAGTGGATCACACCTGTAATCCCAGCATTTTGGGAGGCTGATATGGGCAGATTGCCTGAGTCCAAGAGTTCGAGACAAGCCTGGGCAACACGGTGAAAACCTGTCTCTACAAAAAATTTGCTGGGCAGGGTGGCACACACCTGTAGTCAGTCCCAGCTACTTGGCAGGCTGAGGTGGGAAGATCACCTAAGCCTGAGAGGTTGAGGCTGCAGTGAGCTGAGCACCACTGCAGTGCACCACTGCACTCTAGCCTGGGTGACAGAGTAAGACCTTTTCTCAAAAAATAAAATAATAATAATAATAAGATATAAAATCAGTTAAGCTGGGCGTGGTGGCTCACGTCTATAATCCCAGCACTTTGGGAGGCTGAGGTGTGTGGATCACAAAGTCAAGAGATCGAGACCATCCTGGCCAACATGGTGAAACCCTGTCTCTACTAAAAATAAAAAAATTAGCCGGGCGTGGTGGCTCACGCTTGTAATACCAACACTTTGGGAGGCCGAGGCGGGCAGATCACGAGGTCAGGAGATCGAGACCACGGTGAAACCCCATCTCTACTAAAAAATACAAAAAATTAGCCGGGCGTGGTGGCGGGCGCCTGTAGTCCCAGCTACTCGGAGAGGCTGAGGCAGGAGAATGGCGTGAACCCGGGAGGCGGAGCTTGCAGTGGGCCGAGATCGCGCCACTGCACTCCAGCCTGGGCGACAGAGCAAGACTCCGTCTCAAAAAAATAAAATAAAATAAAAAAATAAAAATAAAAAATAAAAAAATTAGCTGGGCGTGGTGGCATGTTACGGGAAGTCAGGGACCCCAGATGGAGGGACCGGCTGGAGCCACGGCAGAGGAACATAAATTGTGAAGATTTCATGGACATGTATCAGTTCTCAAATAATACTTTCATAATTTCTTATGCCTGTCTTTAATCTCTTAATCCTGTTATCTTCATAAGCTGAGGATGTACGTCACCTCAGGACCACTGTGATAACTGTGTTAACTGTACAAATTGATCGTAAAACATGTGTGTTTGAACAATATGAAATCAGTGCACCTTGAAAAAGAACAGAATAACAGCAATTTTTAGGGAACAAGGACAGACAACCATAAGGTCTGACTGCCTGCGGGGTCAGCCAAAAAGAGCCATTATTTTTCTTCTTGAAGAGAGAGGCTATAAACGGATGTGCAAGTAGGGAAGATATTGCTAAATTCTTTTCCTAGCAAGGAAGATTAATATTAATACCCTGGGAAAGGAATGCATTCCTGGGGGAGGTCTATAAACAGCCACTCTGGGAATGCCTGTCTTATGCAGTTGAGATAAGGACCGAGATACACCCTGGTCTCCTGCAGTACCCTCAGGCTTACCAGGGTGGGGAAAAAACTCCGCCTTGGTAAATTTGTGGTCAGACCAGTTCTCTGCTCTTGAATCCTGTTTTCTGTTGTTCCAGATGTTTATCAAGACAATACGTGCACCTCTGAACATAGACCCTTATCAGTAGTTCTGCTTTTGCCCTTTGCCTTGTGATCTTTGTTGGACCCTTATCAGTTGTTCTGCTTTATGCCTTTTGCCTTGTGATCTTTGATAAACCCTTATTAGTAGTTCTGCTTTTTGCCTTTTGAAGCATGTGATCTTTGTACCTACTCCCTGTTCTTACACCCCCTCCCCTTTTGAAACCCTTAAAAAACTTGCTGGTTTGAGGCTCAGGTGGGCATCATGGTCCTACCGATATGTGATGCCACCCCTGGCGGCCTAGCTGTAAAATTCCTCTGTTTGTATTCTTTATTTCTCAGCCAGCCAACACTTATGGAAAATAGAAAGAACCTATGTTGAAATACTGGGGGTGGGTTCCCCCAATAGTGGCATGCACCTGTAACCCCAGCTACTCAGGAGGCTGAGGCAGGAGCATCACTTGAATATGGGAAGCGGAGGTTGCAGCGAGCCAAGATCGTGCCACAGATTACCATTCTGGGCGACAGAGAAAGATTCCGTCTCAAAAAAAAAAAAAAAAAAAGAAAAGAAAATGTAGGAAAAAATATTTGAAGTTTGTGGCCAGGCACAGTGGCTCACACATATAATGCCAACACTTTAGGAGGCCAAGGCAGGCAGGTCACCTGAGGTCAGGTGTTTTGAGACCAGCCTGGCCAACATGGTGAAACCCCATCTCTACTAAAAATACAAAAAAAATAGCCAAGGATGGTGGCAGGCACCTGTAATCCCAGGTACTTGGGAGGCTAAGGCATGAGAATTGCTTGAACCAGGAGGCAGAGGTTGCAGTGAGCCGAGATCACGCCATTGCACTCCAGCCTAGGCAACAAGAGCGAAACTGTTTCAAAAATAAAAATAAAAATAAAAAATTGAAGTTTGTTTGGTATCACATATCTACCTACATACCTACATCAATAAAGGGAAAAGCATCTCTTCCATGTCTGAATGACCACTGACAATGCTTTGTCTGCCACTCTCCTAGATAAAGCACTGAGGAAGGGAAATCTTCCAAGTGAGACATACAAGGGAAGTGGGGCATGAGTGCAGTCAAGTGTAATATACTTCTTACTGATCTAGGATAACCACAATACTAGAAACTGAATCAATGTAGAAAACTTATAAAGTAACTTACCTTAATTCTCATTAATGCCTAGATCAAAATGTCCATTAAGTGTGAAAGACATTACTTCAAATCAACTTAGTAAAATGATCCTCTGTAGACAACTGGGAAAATTTGAATATAATCTAAGAATTCAATGATACTGAGGAATTACTGTTCATTTTACTGTGTATAATAATGTTATTGTGCTTATATATGAAAATGCCGTTAAATTTTTAGAGATATATGCTGGGAGTTTGCTTTCAAATATATTAGCACAGAAAAAATAATAGATGAAGCAAATACAGTAAAATACTAGCACACAGACTGTAAAATTTAGGTTGATGAGGGTTCTGGTGGTTTATTATACTATTTCCTATTTCACGCGGGAGCCACTGCGCCTGGCCAGCATTGATACTTTCTAAGACCCACGTACCTCATTCAGTTCTCTCTTATCCAGGTTATCCAGGTGAATTTTGGTCCAATATTTGTCTAGCAAAGTAGCATGACTGTTTAGCGGACGAAACCAATTTCCTCCACAGCTCAAGAGTCTACGTTTCAAAATAAAAAACACAGTCACACAAAATTCCAAATTTTAATCCTGAATTGTGCCTCTGGATATTACTTGCTGTACACTGTCTCACATAGGAAAAATATTCATAATCCCTTCTGTTTCCAGATACTACACTGTTGGACTTACAGGACAGATGACATATGAAAGGCTGACAGTTAAACCATGTTTGGCTCTTCTCCTAAGTAGTAGTGATAGTGCTTTAACCAAATATTTTCAAATCACTGCAAACAATTCTACAAGGTAAATGTTTTTATTTCAATGACAGGTTCCTCTTCCTTAAGGCATAAATAACTTCAGGAAAGAGAAAGCATAATCCAAGGCTCATAGCATTAACATTAAGTTCGCTGCTTGTTACCAGAAGCTACAGTACTTAAAACCATTAAAAATTTCCAGAAGAGAAAAAAGTAGAGAAGGAATATACATTAAACATACACTCTGGGGAAGGTACATGCTTATGCATAAGCCACTTAGTCCTCACAACTGTCCTGAGAGGAAGATGCCGTTCTTTTCTTCTGCCATAAATGGAAGAGAAGGAAAGAACGGCCCTTATACACTCAACTGTGACTGAAAATGGCAGAACTGAAACTTGAATTCAGGTTTATCAGATCATAAGTTTGTCTAACATCTCTCCACGATGCCCCAGGTCTTTCTGGGAAGTGTTTGAATCTACCAGGGAAGAACTTCACTATCTCTATAAATAAAATCAAGGTCAGCCAGGCTCAGTGGCTCATGTCAGTCGTTGGGAGGCCAAAGTAGGAAGATTGCTTGAGCCCAGGAGTTCGAGACCAGCCTGGGCAACAAATTGAGGCCTCATCTCTAAAAAAACATAAAATAAGACAGGCGTGGTGGCTCACACCTTTCAACACTTTGGGAGGCTGAGGCAGGTGGATTGCTTGAGGCCAGAAGTTCGAGACCAGCCTGGGCAACATGGCAAAACCCCGTCTCTATTAGAAACACAAAAATTAGACAGGTATCGTGGCACGCGCCTGTAGTCCCAGATACCTGGGAGACTGAGGCACAAGAATCGCTTGAACCCGGGAAGCAGAGGTTGAAGTGAGCCAAATCATGCCACTGCACTCTAGCCTGGGCGACAGAGTGAGACTCGGTCTCAAAAAAAAAATTAATTAAATAAAATAAAAATCAAAGTCTATCAAAACTAACAGTGCCAGGTACAGTGGCTCATGCCTGTCATTCCAACACTTAGGAGGCCACAGTGGGAGGACTGCTTGAGTCCAGGAGTTAAAGACCAGCCTGGGCAATGCAGCAAGATCCCATCGCTAAAAAATAAAAATAAAAATTTGTTTTTAGCCAGGCATGGTGGTGCACCCCTGTAGTCCTAGCTACTTAAGAGGCTGAGGCAGGAGGATCACTTGAGCCCAGGAGTTTGTGGTTACAGTAAGCTATGATCAAGCCACTGCATTCCAGCCTGGGTACAAAGCAAAACACTGTCTCTAAAAAATAAATAAATGTTTAAAACAAAAGTAACAGGATTGGGCCGGGCACGGTGGCTCATGCCTGTAATCCCAGCACACTGGGAGGCCAAGGCGGCGGATCATGAGGTCAGGAAATCAAGACCAGCCTGGCCAACATGGTGAAACCCCGTCTCTACTAAAAATACAAAAATTAGCCAGGTGTGGTGGCAGGTGCCTGTAATCCCAGCTACCTGGGAGGCTGAGGTAGGAGAATCGCTTGAACCCAGGAGGCAGAGGTTGCAGTAAGCCAAGATCACACCACTGCATTCCAGCCTGGGTGACAGAACGAGACTCCATCTCAAAAAAAAAAAAAAAGTAACAGGGTCAGCTGGGCACAGTGGCATGTGCCTGTAGTCTCAGCTACTTGGGAGGCTGTGCTGGGAAGACTGCTTGAGCACAGAAGTTCAAGACCAGCTTGGGCAACACAGTGAGATCCCATTTCAAGAAAAAAAAGAGTAATTGGGTCTAGGAAGGTATTCCTTGAATACTATCGGGTTAGCTCCACACTCCATGCAGAAGTGAATGTTAACTGAGGTAAACACTAATATAATCATTAACTATAGAATGATGTTAGTTTCACTCATGGGCATTTAAAGACATTGAAGAAGCTGTGCAGGTATAGACTAGCAGTAAGAAATAAACCACTGCCTTCAGGTAATTTTAAAATGTAGGCAGGAATATACACTAAGCATGCTCAGTTTTCGTGCCTTTGTTCATGCTTATATCCAATTAATGTTTCAATTGCCTGAAATCTACCTATCATTATCACCATCATGGCTAGCCATTAACTGGGCATTTATTGTGACAGGTCTTTAGTACAAGTCATTTCACTTATTCTTTACAGCCACCATTTGAAGAAGGTATTATTAACCCCATCATAACCAGACAAGGTATACATAGGTACTAAGTACCAGGGTCAGGACTCAAACCCTGGGCTATCTGACAATAACCTCACCTCTGATTATTTTTTAAAACATGAAATAAGGTGAAGTGTTTTAAACTGGTTACTTATTTTTAAGTGGGGGGGGGAACCTCTTATTTTATAAATTATCTTCATTAAAAATAATCAGGAATGAGAAGGTTAGACCTGTTATCACTTCCAACTAACCTTGCTTGAAGTAGACCCAGAGAACTCTATTACAGGACTTCTGGCTCAGCATGTAGACTCATGAGTAAGTGGCTCCAGAGTGAAAACAGAAAGGTTACTAGTACATACCTCCTGGTTGCAAAAAACTGAAATCCAGGTGCCACTTTCAGACAGTCACCTCGGCCAGGAATCAAGAGCTCTCCATTCTCCAAGAGAGGGATCAGCACAGAAACCTAAATCAGGTAACAATAACCGCACTGATAAAGTAAAGCTATTAAGACAGAAGTAATCAAAACAAAACAACCCTCTCTCAAAATGACAGACACACCCTTAAAGCAAACTTCAGCTCTCATAGTCCAAACTGGGGTCAACATGCAGGTGGGAACGTCTGAATCACCTACACTCCAGCACAATTTATACACTCTACATTCACGAGTGCCTCCTATGGATCACAGCCAAGCAAGACACAAGAATACAGACGGGACCAAGGCTTTAGAGCCTAGAGGCTGATGGGAGAGGGCAGGCATGCAAATTCCTACACAGCATAATCAGTGTACCCCAGGAGTATACAAAGTCATATATAAAGATAGAGGGGGTTCTGAATCAGAATAGAATGATTTAGAAGCAGGGCAGTGAAGTCTTCCCAGAGGTAGTGACATTTGCTGAATCTTAAAGAAGAATGAGCAGAAATTAACCAGGTTTGGTGAAAGAAAAATAGTACATACACTTCAGGCAGAAGTATGCAAGTGCATTTTTAAAAAACTGATAAATCTAAAAGCCATGGCACAAGAATTCTGTTATGTTTAGGGTAGAATGTGCATTAAGAAGCAGCAGAAAGATGTAAGGCTTAGAGATAAGTAATAAAAGGCCTCCTGTGCTGAGCTAAGGGCTTTGAACTTTTTCATAAGAGTTATCGAGAGGCTTTTAGGCTGAGAAGAAAAGAAATAATTCCATTTCTTTCCAGAGGAAAAACGGCCAAAAAGGACACTATTCAGGTAACAAAGGCAAGATAGATAGGTAGATAAAATAAGCCAGTGCTAAGACAGTGGGATAAGAACAGAATAAAGAGATAAGGAAAAGGCAATAAACGATATGGAGACCAACTGAATGAGAGAAGAGGAAGCGGTGTCTAGGGTTTAGAGTGGTAGCTTGTGGAGGAAAAGGTGTTCCCTTTGTTTTCTTTTGCCCACAGCAAAGCGGTGGGGTTTTTTTTGTCTTGAGATGGAGTCTCACTCTGTGGCCCAGGCTGAAGTGCAGTGGTGTAATCTCGGCTCACTGCAACCTCTGCCTCTCGGGTTCAAGCAATCCTCCCACTTCAGCCTCCCAAGTAGCTGGGATTACAAGCATGTGCCACCATGCCCGGCGAATTTTTGTATTTTTTTTTTTAGTAGAGACAAGGTTTCACCATTTTGGCCAGGCTGGTCTCAAACTCCTCATCTCTACTGAAAGAAATACAAAAATTTGCTGGGCATGGTGGCACCTATTGTAATTCCAGCTACTGGAGAGGCTGAGATGGGAGGATTGCTTGAACCCAAGAGGCAGAGTTTGCAGTGAGCCAAGATCGCACCACTGCACTCCAGGCTGGGCGACAAGAGCAAGACTCTGTCTCAAAAAAAATAAAATAAAATAAAATAAAATAATTTAAAAATAAAAATAAAAATAAGTAAACCTAATGACTTCCCAGATAACCTGATATCTGAAAAAAAACTGCCCAAGAAGAAGGGCACTAAAAAGGAAAAAAACTCAACAAATATTTTTAAAACTAAGATGTGGTTTACATCTTAGTTTTATTTTTAAGTCTCCTCGGTAGGAGTCGGCCTTGGCTCTGGGCTTCTCAAGAAAACTGAGTTTCCAGCCCTGTAGAAGTGAACATTAAGACACCAGAACACAGTGATCAAACTGTGAGGCCCTGTCTGGGCCAATATCCCCAGAACATCTTTACCTCATCACACTCTAAAAACATTGATATAACACACACACTTATTTTCAGCTATTCCTTCCCCTTCATCTCTCCCTAAACACGCACACACACACATACGCAGGCACACACTCTCTCTCTCTCGTTCTTTCATATCCAAGACAGAAAAGTCCATATACAGTTAATTTGAGCAGGTTCACCTTAAAAGAAAATTAAAACCAACCAGGCACAGTGGCTCACACCTGTAATCCCAGCACTTTGGGAGGCCGAGGCAGGCGGATCATGAGGTCAGGAGATCGAGACCATCCTGGCCAACACGGTGAAACCCCGTCTCTACTAAAAATACAAAAATTAGCTGGCCATGGTGGCACATGCCTGTAATCACAACTACTCAGGAGGCTAAGGCAGGAGAATTGCTGGAGCCCAAGAGACGGAGGCTGCAGTGAGCCAAGATCGTGCTACTGCGCTCCAGCCTGGTCAACAGAGCAAGACTCTGTCTCACAAAAAAAAAGAAAAAGAAAATTAAAACCAATCTCGGGAAAAATCTGTCCAAAGGAAGAATATTTCATCCTGCAATACATTTTTTGTCACTTTTCAGAATACAAAGGCAACATGGATTGTCTCAATGGCAAATTTCATGTATATAGAAGTGGTCTTTTTACAAACCAAAATGCAAATCCAGCATATTTTTCTTAATTAAACAAAGGCAAGCACACTCTAATTACATCATCTCCTCCTTCACTTGTCCTCAGCCCACTCCTCTGCAGCTGCCACCACTAAGAAGCAGGATCTCAAAGTTCTCAATGTACATGTAACATGGCTGAGATGTTCCAAACCAGACCTGTTCTTGGAAAATGTTGATCTCATATTCAATTAAGGGAGGAAAATACTACTATGAAACTGGTCACATAGTCAACTACTATAGGAAACAGCACAACCAAAATTTTATAGATTCTCTATCAAACAAGAAACCAGTCAAGTAATTCAGGACCGCAAATCAGATCAGGTAAGTAACCATGAAGTACCTGCAACATACTATGTCTAATCAAATACATTTTTGTTTAAATCATCACCAGAATCACTATTAACAAAATGCTTTTCCAAGACAGGAAAATATATTAAGGGACAATGAATTTCCTGAGATGACATACCACGTCTAAGGGGGCATAGTCAATATCCTCCAGAAGGATCCAGTGGCCCATTGTGGCTGCCTGTGTCAGGCTGCCAGGCTGCCACACAAATTCTCCAGGAACATCTGTGCAGCGATACATCCCCAAAAGCATCTGCAGAAAGAAGATAAAGTAATTACTGAAAAACCATATCTATAGTGGCAATGCTACATCCTTTGATTAACTGTTAATCTTCTATAGGTAGGTAGAAGTAAGTAGGCACTTGAGGTTTACATAGGTTGGCCCCAACAGTTATAAGCAAGACCAATAACTATTCTTATATTCCCTTAGCAAAAGCAACATTTTAATGCAAATATTTAAAAGCATGACAAGCCACCAAAACTTAACATTTCCTTATTACCTTACTGTCAGTCTGATCTCCAAGCTGGACTTTCAGAAGCTGAGGAGGCTTCGTTCTACCTGTCACTGTAGCTAAATATTCAACTAAGGAAGTTTTGCCACATCCTATTGGTCCTTCCAACAACACAGCATTCTGAGAAGCAACCGCCATAGCCAGGGTCTGAAGATTTTTGCAGACAGACTCAACCAGCACATAAGACCTAAGTGCCAGCTCCTGTTCACGTGAAGAACTCCTATTACTACCCTAAAGAGGCAAGACAAAAGCCATGTCAAGAAGAGTTCTTCCCCCAAGGAACGTAAGTTAATTTCTACAGTAAGCCTTCTACTAACCTTACACAAACTTCTTTAAGTAAATCAGTAGTACCAAAACTATAATAACAAAAGGTATGTCATCTAAAGATCTCATGGGCATTGTGGCCCATGCCCATAGTCTCAGCTACTGGAAGTGCTGAGGTGGCAGTATCATTTCATCCCAGGAGTTCAAGGATAGTAAGCCATGATCACACCACTGCACTCCAGCCTGAGTGACACAAAGAGATCCCAACTCTAAAAAAAATAAATAAATACATTTTTAAAAATAAAGCAAGGGGCCAGGTGTGGTGGCTCCAGCCTGTAATACCAGCACTTTGTGAAGCCAAGGCAGGTGGATCACCTGAAGTTAGGAGTTCGAGACCAGCCTGGCCAACGTGGTGAAACCCCGTCTCTACTAAAAATACAAAAACATTAGCTGGACATGGTGGCATATGCCTGTAATCCCAGCTACTCGGGAAGCTGAGGCTGGAGAATCACTTGAACCCAGAAGGCAGAGGTTGCAGTGGGCCAAGATCGTGCCACTGCACTCCAGCTGGGCAACAAGAGCGAAACTCCATCTCAAAATAAATAAATAAATAAAAATAAAAATAAAGCAAGGATCTGACTTTTTTTTCTTTTTATTTTATTGGGGGTGAGGGATGGGGGGAGGGTATTCCATGGGAAGTAGGGAAGCAGAATTTGTTGGCAAATGTAAGAAAGTCTTCCAAAGTTTAAGTAGCCAAAAAAGCTGACGCACAAAGGTGGGGAAGAGCAAACCTCATCTACTACTGTTGGATTTTTCTTTTATTCCTTTCCCCATATTCTAGGATTTCCCATCTAAGATCACAAATACACACAATACATTTAGGAGACAATCAGGGAAATATGGACACTGAGAGGACATCTTATGTTGTAATTTTTTTTTTTTTTAGGTATAGTAACAATACCAGGGATTTTTAAAGTTTGCCTCCTTTAGAGATATATACTGAAATATTTTCATATAAAATAGTATGATGCCTGGTATTTGTTTCTAAGTAATATAATGTGAGGAAATCATGCAGAAATATAAATGAAATGTAATTGATAATTATTGAATACCCAGGTCCATCAGGTCCATGGGTATTCACTACACCATTCTTTCTACTTCAGAATATGTGCGACATTTTCTGTAACAAAAAGTAAAAAATAATATTAAAACACACCCAGTAAGTTTAATGAGAAGGAATTTCAGTTTTGTAAGACGAAAACATTCTCAGTCAGATGTGGTGGCTTACACCTATAATCCCAGCACTTTGGGAGGCTGAGGAGGGAGGGTGGCTTGAGGTTAGGAGCTCAAGACTAGGCTGGGCAACATAGTGAGACTGTCTCTACAAAAAATGTGAACTAACGTGTAAAGTAAAAAATGTTAACATGGTAAATGTTGTATCAAAACTTTTAATTTTTTTTTTTTTTTTTGAGACGGAGTCTCGCTCTGGAGTGCAGTGGGGCAATCTCGGCTCACTGCAAGCTCCGCCTCCCGGGTTCAAGCCATTCTCCTGCCTCAGCCTCCCAAGTAGCAGGGACTACAGGCGCCCGCCACCAAGCCTGGCTAATTTTTTTGTATTTTTAGTAGAGACGGGGTTTCACCATGTTAGCCAGGATGGTCTCGATCTCCTGACCTCGTGATCCGCCCACCTCGGCCTCCCAAAGTGCTGGGATTACAAGCGTGAGCCACCGCGCCCGGCCTTAAATGTGTTTAATAATAACAATGCATCCAATATACATGGGGGAAAAGGGGAATGATTTATAACTTTTAAGGGGTAGTAAGTTCTCAAATACGGCTGGTTCCCTAAAAATATATGAAGATTAAATGAGAAATTCAGAGCTGGAAGCTCTTGAACTTTCCTCAGTGTTGTCCTCTCAGAAGTTTAGCAGGCAGGCTGCACCGCAACTCTACCCTGCACTTCGGCCCCAGGGTCCCCACTGCTAACTAACCAACAGCAGGTCCATTCTAACCAGAATCTTTCCCTATGTTAAAATCCTAATGCCCTAAACATAATCTAGGTTGGGATACTGGTTACAGGATATGTGGGAAGTAAAGAGGGAGGGGGGAAGGGGATGGGTCTTCAAGACTAGAAAAAAACACAAAGAGCTTTGGAAGTACTGGGTGTTTGGTGTTATTTATATGAAGTTTATGAATAATCACTGACTACACTTAAGACAATGTACATTTTCCTATATGTATATTACACTTTAATTTTTTTTTACTACCACTGACCAGAACCCAACTGATGGGTTCAAGAAACGACCCAGAACTTATTCCAAGAAGAAAAGTGGGTGGGCTGGGTGCAGTGGCTCACGCTGAGGCAGGTGGGTCATGAGGTCAGGCATTTGAGACCAGGCTGGCCAACACAGTGGAATTCCGTCTCTACTAAAAATACGAAAAATTAGCCGGGCGTGGTGGCAGGCACCTGTAATCCCAGCTACTCGGGAGGCTGAGGCAGAAGAATCACTTAAACCTGGGAGGCGGAGGTTGCAATGAGCCGAGGTTGTGCCACTGCACTTGCACTACAGCCTGACCATCAGACAAAGTGACAACTGACTGAAGACTGCTATGGAAAAAGAGACTGGCTCCCAGTAGTGCCAGACTTATGATCTATAAGCCTGTTCAAGTGTGGTCTCAAGCCATTCGTGGAAAGAAGCTTGTTGCATACGGGAGAGAGGAAGTTTACTAGATACTGGACTCTCATACAATGAGATAGTTCTGAAAGAAGAGGCTGCTGGGAGTTATCTCTAGACCTAGGCCTGTCGTTGCCACAGAGCAGTCCAAGGATCTCCAGCAAGTAATTCTGCCTTTGAATTACATCAACATAAGATCGTAACATGTGCTACAGAATTTCACACGGTTTTTGCAGCAAGCAAACAAGAAGATATATGGAACAGCTCTGCGCAAGTTAAAGGCATCACACAGGAACCATTAGTTTCTAATTTCATATTAAACAGGGACAGGCTGGGTGCAGTGGCTCAGGCCTGTAATCCCAACACTTTGGGAGACTGAGGTGGCATGATCCCTTAAGGCCAGGAGTTCCAGACCAGCACAGACAACATAATGAGACCCCGTCTCTATAATTTAAAAAATTAACAAAAAATAAAAACAAGAACAGTGGGAATATCAGGGGAAAAGCCCAACATGAATTTCTTCTTAACTTCCAAAAATGGAGTAGCAATTTAACAAACTAAATTTAGCTCACACCTGGTACATAGAACCCAGCCAAAGACAGAGCACACTCAGTGTTTAGTAGGAGGAAGGGGACACACCCCCTACTGATACCAACATACCAGCTCTCCAGGGGCTGGCGGCTGCCCAGGCAGCAGCACACCACAAACAGCTGTCACCCTAGGGGAGAGGTCAGATGAAACAAGATGTCCCTGTAAGTACTGCAGCTCCTTCTCCTTACGCCAAAGGGAGACTTCTGGATTGGCCAAAACCAAGGCCTTCTCCAAGTCCTGCAACTGGGCCTCTTCTAATAACCTGAGAGAAAGGAGAGTCTCGTCAATTACCTTATCGCTCAGAAATGCTATGGCAAGACCTGCAGTCACCTCTGGCCTGTCACCCCCAGAAAAGAAAAGAAAAAAAAAAAAAAAGAAATGCTATAGCAAGACCTCCATGAAGGCTCCTGCTTACCTCAACCTGAAATGGATCAATTCATCACTATTAAATATCTTCTTAAGAAATGATAACTTGTGCTCTTCATTCATACAGGTAACCAAAGCAAGACAATTGGCTGTATACCTAGGGAAAAAGAAAGTATGTAAATTCAGTTTATCTGCAGTTGATTATAAAGAATAAATAAAATTCACTAGCCAACTGAACACTAGAAAAGGAAATCTCAATTATTACAACACATTTAAGAACAGAAAATACAAGTCAGACACAATGGATTTACTTGATGGAACATGAAAAAGGTGAAACTCCATTCATATCATCTCGTATTCCTCTGCAATGACACATGATTAAAGAAAGGAAGTAAAACCCCAAAAGCCACAAGAACAAAAATAACAAATTTTAAATGGTTTCCTTTCCCTCCTGACACATACAACTCCACACATGCCAGGTACCATCCCCACACTAGAATTACAAAAAAGTCTAACAGCTACGCACCAGCGAACCAAGGTGTCATGGCTTCTGAGGAGAGGGACACACACACTCCAGTCCCAGAGCTCCCGGAACACAGACTGCTCCTGCTGCAGAAACTTGTAGGCTGCTTCCATTAGGTCCCGGAGTTTCATCCTCCTACGCCCATAGCGGACTGGATTAGCATCTGAACTCTCTAGGAAAAGTCTTTGAAACACTGGGGATGTGTCCTTGAAATACCTCAGGGCAAACCTTCAAACACAAATACAGACATCCCCAACTTAACAATGGTTGGACTTAATTTTTCTGCTTTGTAACAGGTTTATCAGAGTATTAAGTGCATTTTCAACTTAAGCTATTTTCAACAAGGAGTATCTATATTTTCATTGATTGGTGGGAATATCATAGAACACATCTCTCTACTCTGACCAAACCACAAAACAGAACTCCCGAGGGTCTGAGAACATAGGTTAATGAATGCTGAATCTACTTAGTCCTAAAATTGTATCCTGTTCAATTTCAGGAACCAGGACAATGGCATGAGATAATTCTGACTAAGAGGATACAAAAATCTAAAGTAATTACCTACAAAAGCAGGGGGTACCTAACGTAAGTGTTTACAACGGAAAAGGCACTCATTTCCAACAAACATTTACTCAGTTCTATGAGCCAGATACCGTAGTTTAATAACTGGGATTCAAAACCAAAGAGATACTTTTCTTGAGGATTTGTTTGCTGTCTAGTAAGGAAGACAGCCACTTTTAGAAACACTAAGAGACATACACACACGAGTCAACTGAATCTGGGGAGAATCAAGAAGAGATGCTGAAGGTACACCTTAATGAATGAAGAGGACAAGCCTGGGCAACATAGTGAGACCTCATTCCTATGGAAAAAAAAAAAAAATTAGCAGGGTATGGTGGAGCCTGAAGCCTATTCAGGAGCCTGAAGCTGGGGATCATTTGCCAGGTTCGAAGTTACAATGAACTATGAAGGTGCCACTGCATTCCAGCCTGGATGACAGAGCAAGATCTTGTCTCAAAATAAGTAAATGAACTGCAAACCCTTCGCCAGATTAAGAAAAAAAAGATTCAAATAAACTAAAATCAGAAATAAAAGACGGGGCTGGGTGTGGTGGCTCACACCTGTAATCCCAGCACTTTCGGAGGCTGAGGCGGGCGGATCACCTGAGGTCAGGAGTTCTAGACAGCTGGACCAATATGGTGAAACCCCATCTCTACTAAAAATACGAAATTAGCCGGGCGTGGCGGTGGCGCATGCCTGTAATCCCAGCTATTCGGGACGTTGAGGCAAGAGAATCACTTGAACCCGGGAGGCGGAGGTTGCAGTGAGCCGAGATCGCACCACTGCTCTCAGGCCTGGGCAACACAGCGAGATTCCGTCTCAAAACAAACAAATAAAAAAGGTGGGGGAGACATTGTATTATATAACCAATGCCACGGAAATAAAAAATATTATTAAAACTTTGAACATGGCCAGGCACAGTGGCTCACACCTGAAATCCCAGCACTTTGGGAGGCTGAGGTGGGCAGATCACTTTAGGTAAGGAGTTCAAGACCAGCCTGGCCAACATGGTGAAACTCCGTCTCTACTAAAAACACAAAATTAGCCAGGTGTGGTGGTGCATGCCTGTAATCCCAGCTACTCAGGAGAATGAGGCAGGAGAATCACTTGAGCCCGAGACACGGAGGTTACAGTGAGCCAAGATCGCGCCATTGCACTCCAGCCTGGGTGACAAGAGCAAAACTCTGTCTCAAAAAAAAAAAAAAAAAAAACCTTTGAACATTATAAAGAAATGAAAAATATGTACAGACCAATAAGTAACTAGTAAAGAGATTTAGTCAGTAATCAAAAACCTCCGACCAAAGAAAAGCCCAGACTGCACTAGAGAAAAGCTAGATGATTACACTAGGGAATTCTACCAAACACTGAAAGAAGAATTAACACTAATCCTAATGAACCTTAATGTAATTGGATGGACTTTGAGTAGGCTCATCAATTGTAACAAATGCACTACTCTGATGGGAGATGCTGATAATGGGGAGGCTATGCATGTGTGGGTACAGTGTGTATATGGGAAATCTCTGTACCTTCCTCTCAATTTTGCTGTGAGCCTAAAATGGCTCTAAATTAAGTATTAAAAAATAATTAGCATGCATTAGATGTTTGTTTTTAATTTTATAAAAATTTCTGGGCTGGGCGCAGTGGCTCACACCTGTAATCCCAGCACTTTGGGAGGCTGATGCGGGTGGATCACCTGAGGTCGGGAGTTCGAGACCAGCCTGACCAACATGGAGAAACCCCATCTCTACTAAAAATACAAAATTAGCCGGGCATGGTGACACAAGCCTGTAATCCCAGCTACTCAGGAGGCTGAGGCAGAAGAATCACTTGAACCTGGGAGGCGAAGGTTGCAGTGAGCCAAGATCGCACCATTGCACTCCAGCGTGGGCAACAAGAGTGAAACTCCATCTCAACAACAACAAAAAAATTTCTGGTCGGGTGAGGTGGCTCACGCCTGTAATCCCGGCACTTTGGGAGGCCAAGGGAGGCGATCACAAGGTCAAGAGATCGAGACTATCCTGGCCAACATGGCGAAACCCCGTCTCTACTAAAAATAAAAAAATTAGCTGGGTGTGGTGGCGCACACCTGTAGTCCCAGCTACCCAGAAGGCTGAGGCAGGAGAATTGCTTGAACCTGGGAAGGAGGCAGAGGTTGCAGTGAGCCAAGATCACGCCACTGCACTCCAGCCTGGCGACACAGCAAGACTCCACCTCAAAAAAAAAAAAAATTCTATCTTAAAAAATTGTGTACAAATGTTCAAAAATGGACTGTAGTGGGTTCTGTTCTTATGGTCGGTGGCTGTGTTGCTCTCTGATAAAGGTATGTAGTTGTTAGCTGCAACCTCTGGCCTGGGATGATTCACGTTCCTGGTAGAGGCAGGGGAGCCCAGCTGGAGCTGTGGCCAGTACAGTAGTAGCAGTTGGAATGATTTGCTGCCATGGGATTCGTAGGCCATTATGTTTTGCAAGCCATGAGGCATATGAAGTCTCAAGTAAAACAAGTTTTTCAAAGTCTACCAAAATCTGCCTTCAGTGGTAGCTATTACAGAGGTGGGTTTGAATTAAAAATGACAAAACAGAAGGCAGCATAAATACCAGGTCTAAGGCCTACTGCCAATAAAGGGAAAGTATGAGATGCTCATTAATGAATGATGCTCTTAAACAATCCAAGTAAAAGAGGATCTCCTTACACAGCAGCCAAAAGAAGAGAAGCTAAAGATTTATTAGAAAGTCGGCCAGGCGCGGTGGCTCACGCCTGTAATCCCAGAACTTTGGGAGGCCGAGGCGAGTGGATCACGAGGTCAGGAGATCAAGACCATCCTGGCTAACACGGTGAAACTCCATCTCTACTAAAAATACAAAAAAAATTAGCCAGGCGTGGTGGCGGGCACCTGTAGTCCCAGATACTCAGGAGGCTGAGGCAGGAGAATGGCGTGAACCCAGGAGGCGGAGCTTGCAGTGAGCCGAGATCGTGCCACTGCACTCTAGCCTGGGCGACA
Organism: Nomascus leucogenys; assembly: GCF_006542625.1. Classification (NCBI taxonomy): domain Eukaryota; kingdom Metazoa; phylum Chordata; class Mammalia; order Primates; family Hylobatidae; genus Nomascus; species Nomascus leucogenys. The sequence continues at coordinate 76,210,280 of NC_044383.1, forward strand.
GAGTGAGACTCTGTCTCAAAAAAAAAAAAAAAAAAAAAGATTTACTAGGAAGTCAAGTTAAAAAGTGAAGTAGGCCGGGCACAGTGGCTCACGCCTGTAATCCCAGCACATTAAGAGGCTGAGACAGTTGGATCACCTGAGGTTGGGAGTTTGAGACCAGCCTGACCAACATGGAGAAACCCCATCTCTACTAAAAAGACAAAATTAGCCGTGAGTGGTGGTGATCCCAGCTACTCAGGAGGCTAAGGCAGCAGAATCACTTGAACCTGGGAGGCGGAGGTTGCAGTGAGCCAAGATTGCACCACTGCATTCCAGCCTGGGCAACAAGAGTGAAACTCTGTCTCAAAAAAAAAAAAAAAAAGTGAAGCAAATGTATGATGAATTTTAAGTTCATATTAGTTTATGTATGAGTAGCAAGTTTTTATAAGAAAATGCCTAAAGGTTAAAATTTTTGAAAATAATTTAGTGCAAGCTAAAAATAAACAAAAAGTAAATATAATTGACTGTAGTGATGACTGCATATATTGATGAAAATACTAAAAACCACTGAATTGTACACTTTTATATAAACTATTCCAATAAAGCCATATTTAAAATGCATGCATATTCATGTACTTGTGTGTATACTCTGATGTGTGCAACAGTGAGAAAAGACATTTGGGAGAAAACATATCAAAATATTAATACCAGCTATCTTTGGAGGGTATGATTTCAGGGTGGAGAGGACCTTTAGCTTCCTACCATTCTGTATTGTTGAATGTTATTTGAATATATCACTTCTGGAACTAAAAGAAGAAAAAGGAAAATAGGTATTATACTATTAGCACATTATTTTCCTCACAGGGATACAGTGAGAATAAAGTAGTTCTTGGAGAGGAAGAAAAGTCTAAAAACAAATACAAGATGTTATCTTTAAGGCATTTCTAGATACAGTTTTTAACTAAAATGTGTAAGAGCAACTATTTTGCTCCCTCATTCTGCTGTATGGCCGCATGACTGGCCACATGCATACAGTACCTTACACATGGACTATATCTTTGAAAAGAAAGTGCATGCTCCACCACAACAATCCATCTGCTATCCATAAAGGCTGTGACTGGGCCCACCCACTATTGCTCTTACCAATCAAAAGACAGACAGCACTGATGTGGGGCACGTGCCCAGCACAAACTAGCAGCAGATGCAAAACTGTAACCAAGAAATTAAGCTAAAATGCAATCCAAATAAACTGCACACTTAGAAATAGTAAAGCTGGGCCAGGCGCAGTGGCTCATGCCTGCAATCCCAACACTGGGAGGCCGAGGCGGGTGGATCACCTAAGGTCAGGAGTTCGAGACCAGCCTGGCCAACATGGTGAAATCCCCACCTCTACTAAAAATACAAAATTAGCCAGGTGTGGTGGCACATGCCTGTGATCCCAGCTACTTCAGAGGCTGAGGCAGGAGAATCACTTGAACCTGGGAGGCAGAAGTTGCAGTGAGCCAAGACCACGCCATTGCATTCCAGCCTGGACAACAAGAACGAAATTCCGTCACCAAAAAAAAAAAAAGAAAAGAAACAGTAAAGGTGATCAATTTTATGCATTTTCCTACCACAACGGGAAAAAGTGTATACACATTTTTAAGAATGAAACTTAAATTTTGTTAAAAACTTGAGCTTAGGCCAGGCGCGGTGGCTCACGCTTGTAATCCCAGCACTTTGGGAGGCCAAGGTGGGCGGATCACGAGGTCAGGAGATCGAGACCACGGTGAAACCCCGACTCTACTAAAAATACAAAAAATTAGCCGGGCGTGGTGGCAGGTGCCTGTAGTCCCAGCTACTCAGAGAGGCTGAGGCAGGAGAATGGTGTGAACCCGGGAGGCGGAGCTTGCAGTGAGCCGAGATTGCACCACTGCACTCCAGCCTGGGCGACAGACCAAGACTCCGTCTCAAAAAAAAAAAAAAAAAGTTGAACTTATTTGTGATATATGTTTAGTTTTCAATCTGGTTCCAGGACAGAGCTCCAGGAATTGTAATTCCCAAAGCAGTAAGAGCTATTCTTCTGTTATTCAACCCCCTTTCAATCACACCTGAGTTTATGTAATGAGGTGACAATGGCGAGGGCGGGGGGTGGGGGGGGGGGGCGGGCACTGGTTGGTTGCCAGGAGAACCAACCAAGTGATAATAAAGTTAAAACTTTCAGCCCAACTGCCAGAGAGGAGAGAGGGGATGAAGGTTAAGAGGATCTCCAATGGTCAAAGATATAATCAATCATGCCTTCCTAATGAAATAACCATTTAAAAAGAAAAAAAAAAAGGAAAAACAGGCCGGGCGCAGTGGCTCACACCTGTAATCCCAGCACTTTGGGAGGCCTAGGCGGGCAGATCACCTGAGGTCGGGAGTTCGAGACCAGCCTGACCAACACGGAGAAACCGTGTCTCTACTAAAAATACAAAATTAGCCAGGCATGGTGGCACATGCCTGTAATCCCAGCTACTCAGGAGGCTGAGGCAGGAGAATCACGTGAACCTGGAAGGCGGAGGTTGCAGTGAGCCAAGATCGCGCCATTGCACTCCAGCCTGAGCAACAAGAGCAAAACTTCATCTCAAAAAAAAAACAAACAACAACAACAAAAATAAATGGGGTTCTGAGAGCTTTCAGGGTGGTAAACAAATGGAGGTGCTGAGAGGGTGCTGCAGCCGGTGGGGAGCATAGATGCTTACTGTCCCCTTCCCCCATACCTTATCCTGTGCATCTCTTCTAACTGGCTCTTCCTGAGTTGTATCCTTTTCTAATACACTTGTAATCTAGTAAAGAAACTGTTTTCCTGAGTTCTGTGAGCTACTTTAGCAAATAATCAAACCTGAAGAGGTGGGTCAAGGAAGTCTCTGATTTACAGCCTTTTGGTCAGAAGCATATATGATAACCTAGACTTGAGATTGGTGTCTAGAGAGCGGGTCTGCAGGGGAGGAATGGTGAGATACTCTTGTGGGACTGAATCTTTAACCTGTGGGGTCTGTACTAACTCCAGATAGACAGTCTCAGAGTTGAACTGAATTGTAGGGTACCAAACTGGTGTCAGAGAATTGATAGATATAGGTAAAAAGTCACACATCTGGTGTTAGAAGTGATGTGTTCCGCAAATGTAGAGGAAAAAGAACTGTTTTTTTCTTCTTTACTAGTCCAGGATACTTCTGTGTATTGCAGACATGATTCACAGCAGGCGCTGGTCACGTCAGTATAGGTAAAACTTAGAAATAAGGTTACACTCTGATATAACATTAAGAGAAATAATCTCTGGGTGTGGTGGCTCATGCCTGTAATCCCAGCACTTTGGGAGGCCAAGGCGGGCAGATCACCCAAGGTCAGGAATTCAAGACCAGCCTGGCCAACATGGTGAAACCCCATCTACACTAAAAATACAAAAACCAGGCCAGGCTCACACCTGTAATCCCAGCACTTTGGGAGGCCGAGGCGGGCAGATCACTTGAGGCCAGGAGTTCAAGACTGGCCTGGACAACATGGTGAAAACCCAAAAAAATACAAAAGTTAGGCCAGGCGCAGTGGCTTACACCTATAATCCCAGCAATTTGGGAGGCCGAGGTAGGTGGATCACGAGGTCAGGAGTTCAAGATCAGCCTGGCCAACACAGTGAAACCCCATCTCTACTAAAAATACAAAAATTAGCCAGGTGTGGTGGCATGCACCTGTAGTCCCAGCTACTCGGGGGGCTGAGGTGGGAGAATCGCTTAACCCAGGAGGCAGAGGTTGCAGTGAGCCAAGACCACGCCACTGCACTCCAGCCTAGGTGACAGAGTGAGACTCCGTCTCAAAAAAACAAAACAAAACACAACACAAAAATTAGTGGAGTATGATGGTGGGAGAATCACTTGAATCGGGAGACGGAGGTTGCAATGAGCCAAGATTGTGCCACTGCACTCCAGACTGGGCAACAGAGTGAGACCCTGTCTCAGAAAAAAAAAAAAAAAAAAATTAGCCAGGTGTAGTGATGTGCATCTGTAGTCCCAGCTACTCAGGAGGCTGAGGCACGAGAATCACTTGAACCCAGGAGAAAGAGGTTGCAGTAAGGCGAGATCGTGCCACTGCACTCCAGCCTGGGCGACAGTGAGACTGCTTCAAAAAGAAAAAAAAAAGAAAATAATCAACACATAATGTGTCATTCTAACCTTCTGAAACTGTCTCCAAAGCTATAGCTGAGGGGATTTGGGAGCACAAGTTTAATCAAGGTGAAGAGAAAGAAAGGAACAAACTGGGTAATTTTTTATGAGACAGAACTTTGATACCTAACTGACATATCAGAATAGAGAAAGCCAGGAATGTTCTCAGAGTCCCGATCTTTACTTGGCTGTATATTTTCTAGTTCCATTAAACCAGGTCCATTTTTTTCTCATCCCCTTTTAGAAAAGCTCATACCAACAGTGTTTTCCCCCAAGTCTTCATTTCCTATTTCCTCATTAAAGGACCAGACTAGATATCATACTTCCAAGAAGGCCGAAGTGTATTTACTGTATTGATGAAGGCTAATAAATAAAACACTGGATATGAGGAATGTTCTGTTGGCCGGGCACAGTGGCTCACGCCTGTAATCCCAATACTTTGGGAGGTCGAGGCGGGCAGATCACGAGGTCAAGAGATTGAGACCATCCTGGCCAACATGGTGAAACCCCATCTCTACTAAAAATACAAAAATTAGCTGGGCGTGGTGGTGCACGCCTGTAGTCCCAGCTACTCAGGAGGCTGAGGCAGGAGAATCAGTTGAACCCAGGAGGGAGGCAGAGGTTGCAGTGAGCGGAGGTCACACCACTGCACTCTAGCCTGGTGATAGAGTGGGACTCCGTCTCAAAAAAAAAAAAAAAAAGAAGAAATGTCCTATTAGTACACGGAATATTAATTATTTTTACAGTGAAAGTTTTAAAAATCTTCTCAATTTAAAAACCCCTGACACTCAGTTTTGCTCTCTTTTGATTATTCCTCACAAACCATATTTTACTATCTCTTTAAAAGTCACATTAAAATCCAGCTCTAACACAGCTCTTAGTATACGAATTCAGACAGATTTATAGAATTTGGGAGGGATACTATAGCTCTTCTAATGCACTCCTTCAGCTGCTCTAATAAGGAAGGAATCTTTCCCATTAGAGGTGGATGCTGTAAGAGCCTCAGTTAAACTTCATTTACTCCGCTGTATATGCATGTCTTGCCACATGATACAATCCTTGAGAGCATTGGGGACATATCCTGGCCATCTTTCCAGGTCTGTTCTGATGGCCAAGATTTAAGAGAAACCTAGTAAATGCTCACTGAACTGAGCTGGATAAATGGATTCTGCTGTGACTTTTTATAAAACAATACTATTTATCTCTCTCCTTTCTGTATTTCCGTTTTACCTTCTCGGCTCAGCCTCCCTTTCATCCCAGGAAGACAGCAGGTTCTATCACCTCAAGGAGAAATGTGAATAATAAAATTGCTACTCACGGGAGGACATCAGGATGGTCACCGATGAGTTTGCTCATCGACACACAGAGCCGTTCATGCAGATCATGGTTGATTTGGCCTCCAGCTTTAATGGCTTCGGCATTCCTTTCCAGCAAATCCAAAAGGAGAGGGCGAAGCTGGCGACCAACCAGCACGGTACAGTCCTTATCCAAAAGCAACTGTGCTAAGGTACTCAGGACACACTGGCGATCTTGAGGTGTCCACACCTGAGAAAGACAAAACAAAACATCTTTCACTTTTTTTTCCTTTTTTTTTGAGACAGAGTCTCGCTCTGTCGCCCAGGCTCGAGTGCAGTGGTGCAATCTCAGCTCACTGCAAGCTCCACCTCCTGGGTTCATGCCATTCTCCTGCCTCGGCCTCCCGAGTAGCTGGGACTACAGGCGCCCACCACCATACCCGGCTAATTTTTTATATTTTTAGTAGAGACAGGGTTTCACCATGTTAGCCAGGATGGTCTCGATCTCCTGACCGCATGATCCACCCACCTGGGCCTCCCAAAGTGCTGAGATTACAGGCATGAGCCACCGCGCCCGGCCTTTCTCTCTCTTTTTTTTTTTTTTTTGGAGACAGAGTCCTGCTCCATCTCCCAGGCTGGAGTGCAGTGGCGCGATTTCGGCTCACTGCAACCTCCACCTCCCAGGTTCAAGCGATTCTCATGCCTCAGCCTCCCATGAGTAGCTGGGATTACAGGCACCCACCACCACACCAGACTAATTTTTGTTTTGTTTTGTTTTAGTAGAGACAGGGTTTCATCATGTTGGCCAGGCTGGTCTCAAACTCCTGACCACAGGTGATCCAACAGCTTCAGCCTCACAAAGTGCTGGGATTACAGGTGTGAGCCACCGTGCCTGGCCCAAAATATCTATGTAAATATTCATTTGCACTGTTGTAGAAAAGCAGAGATGGGTCCTGGGTTGGAACTAAAATGTCCAATTTCCAGACTTCATAAGTGAGATTCTATTATAAAATATCGTGGAAATTTTTTGCAATGGAGGATCAGAGTTAATTTAATATAAAGGCTGTTACAAATAAGTTTCAGTACACTGGAGTTTGAGGTACAGGGACTGATACCTGGATTCCATTTAAAAGCTACACGACTTATCTGAAAAATAATCTATGTGCTGAGGTTTCAACAATCTCCAGGGAATCCAAAACCCCAAAATTCCCCCAGCTCCTTTAACTCTTGGAAGAAAAAAATGAATTCTGCAGTTAGCAGACAAAACTTCCAACTCTTGAGGAAAGGACAGAGGTAAAAAATTAATTCCTGGGAGTGAATGAGGATATCCCTATCAAGCTGATCAAGGCATCAGCCTCTAATAAATAAACAAAAAACAGATCCAAAGTAGACAGCAACACTTTGATATGGATGATGAAATAGAATACAAAATTCTAGTGCCCGGGTTCAGAATGTAGGTAAGCATACAAAGGAAAACTGAAAACTGTATAAAAGGCATTATGTTGCTAGTGTGTATATAGGTCTGCACAACCCTTTCTGCCCAGCAATGTAACATCAAGTTTAAAATGGGGACATGCCCTTTGACCTTGCAAGTCCCATGCCATCAGTTTATCCTAAGAAGTTTCACCCCAGGCCAGGTGTGGTGGCTCATGCTTGTAATCCCAGCACTTTGGAAGGCCGAAGCAGACAGATCCCTTAAGCCAACGAGTTCAAGACCAGCCTGGACAATATGGTGAAACCCCATTGCTACAAAAAATAGAAAAATTAGCCAGGCTTGGTGGCATGCACCTGTAGTCTTAGCTCCTCAGGTGGCTGAAGTGCGAGGACAGCTTGAGCCTGGGAGGTCGAGGTCGCAGTGAGCTGAGATCATGCCACTGCACTCCAGCCTGGGTGACAAACAGTTAAAGCCCTGTCTCCCCCAAAAAAAAGGAGGAGAGGAGGAGGCTCACCCTAGTCACCTATATAAATGCACCCTGAACACAGCCTAAATGTCATATGCAAAATTTAACGAGTTTTGCCAAAATTATCACCCAGAAAGTCACCTTACACCTGAGCTCTTACAAAGTCTTCCAATTATAGAGCATTCTCTCATGAAAACATTTGATTCTGATCAAAGCACTGATTAGGGAAAAATATTACCTTGAAACAATTTCTATCAGTCTTAGTTCTGTCCTTTATAGGAGGCTAACTGAAGGATTCCATAAAAATGGAGGCAAAGAAATTTAACAGATTTTGTCATCATCATACATAGGAGCAAAACCTCACATTTTCAACTGCTGCACGTCTGCATAAACAAGCCCTCTAAAGATACCCTTTTTTTTCTTTTGAGACAAGGTCTTGGTCTGTCGCCCAGACTGAAGTATAGTGGTAAAATCACAGCTCACTGCAGGCACACCCTCCCAAGCTCAAGCAATCCTCCCAACTGAGCCCCCTAAGTAGCTGGGACTACAGGTGTGTGCCACCACGCCCAGCTGATTATTTTATTTTTGTAGACATGGGTGTCTCACTATGTTGCCCAGGCTGATCTCAAACTCCTGAGCTCAAGCAATCCTCCTGCCTTGGCCTCCCCAAAGTGCTAGGATTACAGGTGTGAGCCACTGTGCCCAGCCCCATTTTTTAAATAATAAAGTAAGTTACATTGCAGAGGAAAGAAACATATCCAAAGAAAACTGGTCAGGCATGGTGGTACTTTGGGAGGCCAATGTGAGATGATCACTTGAGGCCAGGAGTTTGAGACCAACCTGGGCAATGTGGTAAGATGCCATCTCTTCAAAAAAATAAAAATAAATTAAAAATTAGCTGGTGTGGCCAGGAGTGGTGGCTCACGCCTGTAAACCCAGCACTTTGGGAGGCAGAGGGTGGTGGACCACTTGAGGTCAGGAGTTTGAGACCAGCCTGACCAACATGGTGAAACTTTGTCTCTACTAGAAATACAAAAAATTAGCCGGATGTGGTGGTGTGTGTCTGTAATCCCAGCTATTTGGGAGACTGGGGCAGGAAAACGGCTTGAACCCAGGAGGCGGAGGTTGCAGTGAACTGAGAACGCACCACTGCACTCCAGCCCAGGCAACAGATAGAGTGAGACTCCATCTGAATAAAAAAAATTTTTTTTAAAGTTTAATTAAAAAAACGTTTTAAAAAATTTGTTTAAATTAGCTGGTGACGGTGTGCATCTATAGTCCCAGCTACTCTGGAGAGTAAGGAGAGGATCACCTCAGCCCAGAAGTTCGAGGCTGCAGTAAGCCATGACCGTGCCCACTGCACTCCAGCCTGGGTAACAGAATGAGACTCTGTCTCTTAAAAATAAAATACATAAAATATAAATTTCATTCCTCAATAATTTTAAATATAAAAATAATAACTCATTTTTATACATTGACCTGGTATCCTGTGATCTTATGCAATTCTTTATTTTGAAGATTCCTTAAGACTTTTTACATACAAAATTCTTTCTTAAGCAAACACTGTTTTGTTTTTTATTTTATTTTTTGGGGACAGGGTTTCCCTCTGTCACCCAGGCTGGAGTTCTTTGATATCAGCTCACTGCAGCCTCGACTTCCCGGACTCAAGTGATCCTCCTGCCTCATCCTCCCAAGTAGCTGGGACTACAGGCACACACAACCATGCCTGGCTAATTTCTGTATTTTTACTACAGTCAGGGTTTCACCACATTGCCCAGGCTGGTCTCGAACTCCTGGGCTCAAGAGATCCACCTACCTCAGCCCCTAAAGTGCTGGATTACAGGCATGCGCCACCACGCAAGGGGGTTATGGTTTTTCTCAGCATTTGAAAGATGTTTCATTGTGTTGTTTCTGTTAAGAAATCAGCAGTCATTTTTATCTTTGCTCCTCTACAAGTAAAGTGTCTTTTTTTCTGGCAATTTTTAAGATGTTATTTATTACTTGTTTCTAGCAACTTGATTATGATGTGGCTTGGTGTGGTTTTGTGTTTATCAGATTTAAGATTATGAGTTTTTGGGATCTGTGAATTATTTTTCACCAACTTTAGAAATTTTGAGATTATCTTTTTATATTTCTACTGTTTCTCTTCTCTCCCTCCTCCTGTAACTCCAATTACACATACAGTAGACTAGTTGATAATGTCTCACAGATCACTGAAGCATTTTTATTCCAGCTTTTTCCCACCGTGTCTGTTTAAGCCTAGATAATTTCTATTGCCGTATCTTGTAATTCAATGTTTTTTTCTTGTGAACTGTCTAATCTTCGATGAGGCCTATCCAGTAAAATATTCATTGCTAAGATTGTATTTTTTTATTTCACTTGCTTTTTTCATAGCTTAAATATCTCTCATTATGTTTATGTTTCCCTTCAAGTCCCTGCAAATATAATTACTATTTTTTTATGTTTTTGAGAGTGACGGGGTCTCACTTTGTTGCCCAGGCTCAGACTGATCACAAACTCCTGGCCTCAAGTGGTGCCTCTTGGCCCAGCCTATAATCACTTTTTTCTTTTTTTTTTCCCGAACATTCATATCATCATTATATAATCACTTTTTAAAGTCCTTGTTTATTAATTTAAATATCTTTATTATTTTGGGGTCTGTTATAGTGACTGACTTTTCTCCTGGTAATGAGCCACCATTTTCCTTTTCCTATATCTAGTACTTTTTTAATCGGATGCTGAATGTTGTAGATATGTGTCTAGATTTTGCTCTCTTCCTTTATTCTAGCAGGCAATTAATCAGCTTGTAGGTCAGCTTGATCCTTTCAAGACTTGTTTTTAAGTTTTGTTAGTATTGGTCTAGAAAGACCTTTGAGGGCTGATTTAGCCCTAGAGTGTGGCCCTTCTGGGTTCCACACTAATTATGCCAGTATTCGACTTGGTCATTCCACTCCAACTAGTAGGAGTTGAACATCTCCTACACAGAAAAACTCCAGTAGTTATTCTTTGCATAGCTCACGAAATTTCCCTAAGAAAACACAGCTTTACATTCAGCCAGTACTCACCAGACCCCATATTTCTAGAGCTATTCCCTTCATTCCAACACCCTTCCCAGCATATTCCAACTAGCGCAACTCTGAGCTCTGTCTTCTCAGCTCAGTAGGACCACCACTGCTGAACTTCATTCTTCCTTTGAGTCAGTCCTATAAGTGATTCCAGGTAGACAGCCGGAATCATTCTAGGGCTCACCTTGTTTCCCAATTTTAGGAATCCCAATCCTGTGCTACCTACCTTTCATCCAATGTTTGAACGTTTTTCACATGGATTTTTTCCTCTTTTTCTAGTTGTTTTGGCAACAGAGCTAATCCAGTACTAGTTATTCTATCATGAACAAAAGTATAGATATTTGGCTGGGCACGGTGGCTCACGCTTGTAATCCCAGCACTTTGGGAGGCCAAGGCGGGAGGATCACCTAAGCTCAGGAATTTGAGACCAGCCTGAGAAACATGCTGAAACCCCATCTCTACTAAAAATACAAAAATTAGCTGGACATGGTGGTGGGAGCCTGTAATCCCAGCTACCAGGGAGGCTGAGGCAGGAGAAGCACTTGAGCCCGGAAGGTCGAGGGTGCAGTGAGCTGAGATCGTGCCCCTGCACTCCAGCCTGGGTGACAGAGTAAGACCCTGTCTCAAAAAAAAAAAAAAAAAAAAAAAAGAAGTATGTATATTTGACTCTTTCCTGTTACAGCACTGTTTGCATAGCTTCATATATATTTAAACCTTTTTATTTTATCTTCCCAGATTTGTAGAGAAAAGACTATATATACAAGACTGAACATAGTGGTTCACACCTGTAATCTCAGCACTTTGGGAGGCCAAGGCAGGCAGATCTCTTGAGCCCAGGAGTTCGAGACCAGCCTGGGCAACATGGCAGAACCCCATCTCTACAAAAAATACAAAAGTTAGCCAGGCTTGGCTGGGTGCAGTGGCTCACTCTTGTAATCCCAGAACTTTGGGAGGCCAAGGCGGGTGGATTACTTGAGGTCAGGAATTCAAGACCAGCCTGACCAACATAGCGAAACACCATCTCTACTAAAGGTACAAAAATTAGCCGGGCATTGTGGCACATACCTGTAGTCCCAGCTACTCGAGAGGCTGAGGCAGGAGAATCGCTTGAACCCAGGAAGCAGAGGTTGCAGTGAGCCAAGATCATGCCACTGCACTCAATCCTGGGTGCCAGAGCAAGACTCCCTCTCAAAATAAATAAATAAAATAAAATAAAATAAAAAATTAGCCAGACTTGGTGGTGTGTGCCTGTAGTCCCTACTACTCATGAGGCTGGAGTTGGGGGAAATCACCTGAGCCTGGAACGTAGAGGCTGCAGTGAGCCATGATTGCACCACTATACCCCAGCCTAGGCAACAGAGTGAGACTCCGTTTCATTAAAAAAAAAAAAAAAAAAAAATTAAGTTTGGAATATTATCTATCAAAATATTAATATGGGCAGTCTCTGACTGTTTTTCTTACCTGTATTAATTTCCCAGAGCTGTCATAACAAAATACCACAAACTGACTTAAAAAAAACAAGGCCGGGTACAGTGGCTCACATCTGTAATCCCAGCACTTTGGGAGGCTGAGGTGGGTGGATTACCTGAGGTCAGGAGTTCGAGACCAGCCTGAGCAATATGGTGAAACCCCGTCTCTACTAAAAATACAAAAATTAGCCAGGTATGGTGGCGGGTGCCTGTAGTCCCAGCTACTAGGGAGGCTGAGGCAGGAGAATCGCTTGAACCCGGGAGGCAGAGGGTGCAGTGAACCGAGATCGTGCCACTGTACTCTAGCCTGGGCAACAGAGTAAGACTCTGTCTCAAAAAAACAAAACAAAACAAAAAACAAATTAATAAAACAGAAATGTATTGTCTCACAATTCTAAAGTCTGGAAGTCCAAGATCAGGGTGTCAGCAAGGCCATACTCCTTTGAAACCTATAGGGGAGAATCCTTCCTTGCCTCTTCCTAGCTTCTGGTTGTCATCATCAATCCCTGTTGTTCCTTGTCTTGCAGATTTATCACTCCAATATGTATTTCTGTCATCACCACATGGCCATCTTCCCTTTATGTCTTTTCTCTCCTCTTCTTATACGAACAGTCATATTGGGCTGGGTGTGTGGCTCACGGCTGTAATTCCAGTACTCTGGGAGGCTGAGGTGGACAGATCACTTGAGGTCGGGAGTTCAAGACCAGCCTGGCCAATATAGTGAAACCCTATCTCTACTAAAAATACAAAAATTAGCTGGACGTGGTGGCACACACCTGTAATCCCAGCTGCTGAGGCAGGAGAATCGCTTGAACCAAAGAGGTGGAGGTTGCAATGAGCTGAGATTGCACCACTGCACTCAAGCCTGGGCGAAAGAGAAACAGTCATATTGGATTAAGGCCCTATCTAATTATCTCATCCTGACTTTATTACATCTGCAAAGACCTCATTTCCAAATAGGGTCACATTCAGGTATTACAGGCTAGGACTTCTACATATATTTTTGGCAGACACAATTTAACCCACAATACGGGTGGTGCTTTCCTGAATTTTCCTAGTATTCTGCATGAATACTACTAGTTAATGAAGTTTTAAAAAATTATAAATGTTTTACTAAAACCCATGAAAGGGTAAATGCCAGGCCTGCAAGAAAAGAGACCAGCTAGACTAGGATACCTATGAGTATCTAGGGGGTGGGTGGGGGTTATAGGAAAACTACATAATCAGCTTTCTCCTTATGTAAACCCAGGGGCCTTGCTAATCAAAGCATCTTTGACCATGTCAGCTGGCTTGCTATTGTAGGAAATAAAAACAGGACAATGAATGCTAAAGGATTTACTTCTTTTTATTTTTTTTTTTTTAAGATAGGGTCTCACTCTGTCGCCAGGCTAGAGTGCAGTGGTACAATGTCAGCTCACTGTCACCTCTGCCTCCCTCTCGGGTTCAGTTCAACCAATTCTCCTGCCACAGCCTCCCAAGTAGCTGGGACTACAGGCGCCCGCCACCACGCCCGGCTAATTTTTTGTATTTTTAGTAGAGACGGTGTTTCACCATGTTGGCCAGGATGGTCTCAATATCTTGACCTCATGATCCACCCACCTCGGCCTCCCAAAGTGCTGGGATTATAAGTGTGAGCCACTGCGACCAGCCAGGATTTACTTCTTAAACCTGTGATTACTCCCGTAACATTCTTAGGAAATCTTGCCTTTCTCCTTGGGAGACTGGGACCCACTGGAAAAGGGAAAGGACTGCATTCCTCCCAGCTACACCTTTGTATTTTCTCACTTCTCTTAACATTCTGTGAAGCTTAAATGGGTTTTATTTAGGTGGCTGGGATACAAGCAAGTATGAGGAAAGCTGAAGAATACTGATTACTTAACAAATACAAGAAAAAACTTTTTTTTTTTTTTCTGAGGCAGAGTCTCGCTCTGTTGCCCTGGCTGGAGTGCAGTGGCCTGATCTCGGTTCACTGCAACCTCTGCCTCCCGGGTTCAAGCAATTCTCCTGCCTCAGCCTCCCGAGTAGCTGGGATTACAGGCATGCGCCAGCACACCCGGCTAATTTTTGTATTTTTAGTAGAGACGGAGTTTCACTATGTTGGCCAGGCTGGTCTCAAACTCCTGACCTCGTGATTCGCCCACCTTGGCCTCCCAAAATGCTGGGATTACAGGTGTGGGCCACCACGCCCAGCCAAGAAAAAACATTTTTATTGGCCGGGTGTGGTTACTCACGCCTGTAATCCTAGCACTTTGGGAGGCCAAGGCAGGTAGATTGTCTGAGCTCAGCCACCGCGCCTGGCCAAGAAAAAACATTTTTAAGGTGGCTCAGCTCTTCTCTTCCCACCAAAAATACAAACCAATTCCATTCCTTTGCTATAACAAAATTCATCAATTTCCCAATAATTAGCCAACAAAAATAGAAAAGGAAAAAAAGTCTTCATATTTGTATGTCTGTATGCTTAACATACTGAATTTTTTTACTGTTTTGAGTAATGAAATTACTATATTGTTATATTCAACTGCTAACTGATCAGTTAGCCCTTCTCAAAGCAGAGTTAATTAAAAGGATAAGGCAAGTTTTTCTACCTCAGTGTTATTATTTATAATTACATGTATCAGCTGAGATGTGTATTTTCAGCTAAAAAGAAACAATTCCTAAACTACTCTATAAAACCTAAGCAATTAGGCTGGGTACAGTGGCTCATACCTGCAATCCCAACACTTTGGTAGGCCAAGGAGGGAGGATGGCTTGAGCCCAAGAGTTCAAGACCAGCCTGGGCAACATGGTGAGACTCACCATCTCTACAAAAAAAAATTTTTTTTTTTTTGAGAGGGAGTTTCATTGTTGTTGCCCAGGCTGGAGTGCAATGGCGCGATTTCGGCTCACCACAACCTCTGCCTCCCAGGTTCAAGAGATTCTCCTGCCTCAGCCTCCCCAGTAGCTGGGATTACAGGCATGCGCCACCACACCTGGCTAATTTCGTATCTTTAGTAGAGAAGGGGTTTCTCCATGTTGGTCAGGCTGGTCTCAAACTCCCAACCTCAAGTGATCTGCCCACCTTGGCCTCCCAAAGTGCTGGTACAGGCCTGAACCACTGTGCTCAGCCACAAAATTTTTTTTAGAAATTAGCCAGGCAAGTGGCTCATGCCTGTAATCCTAGCACTTCAGGAGGCTGAGGCAGGAGGATCACCTGAGGTCAGGAGGTCAAAAGCAGCCTTGCCAACATGGCAAAACCCTATCTCTACTAAAAATACAAAAATTAGCTGGGCACGGTGCCAGGTGCCTGTAATCCCAGCTACTTGGGAGGCTGAAGCAGGAGAATTGCTTGAACCCAGGAGGCAGAGGTTGAAGTGAGCCAAGATCATGCCATTGCACTCCAGCCTGGGTGACACTGCAAGACTCTGTCTCAAAAAAAAAAAAAAAAAAAGAAATTAGTCAGGCATGGTATTGTGCACCTGTTGTCCCAACTACTCAGAAGGGTGAGGTGGAAGGACCATTTGAGCCCAGGAGGTCAAGGCTGAAGTGAACTATGATCACTGTACTCTAGCCCAGGCCATAAAGGGAGACCCTGTCTCGGGCAGGGGAAGCATTAAAGCATCAACACTGTCATCATTTGCTTCAAACACTGAAAGTTAAAGCTACGTTCTGCCAAAAATAAGTAAATATGCCTGTAATCCCTGCATTTTGGGTGGCCAAGGTGGGAGGACTGCTTGAGCCCAACAGTTTGAGACCAGCCTAGGCAACACAGCAAGACCTTGTTTCTACCTAAGATTTAAAAAAAAAAAAAAATTAGCCAGACGTGGTGGCATGCCTATAGTTCCAGCTACTGGAGGGGATGGGGAGGGTCCTAAAGTAAGATGATCAGTTGAACCTAGGATGTCAAGGCTACTGCTCTCCAGACCCTGTCTTAAAAAATAAAAAGAGGCCGGGCGCGGTGGCTCACGCTTGTAATCCCAGCACTTTGGGAGGCCGAGGCGGGCGGATCACGAGGTCAGGAGATCGAGACCATCGTGGCTTACACGGTGAAACCCCGTCTCTACTAAAAATACAAAAAAAAAAAAAAAAAAAAAAAAAAAAAAAATTAGCCAGGCGTGGTGGCGGGCGCCTGTAGTCCCAGCTACTCGGAGAGGCTGAGGCAGGAGAATGGCGTGAACCCGGGAGGCGGAGCTTGCAGTGAGCCGAGACTGCGCCACTGCACTCCAGCCTGGGTGACAGAGCGAGACTCCGTCTCAAAAATAAATAAATAAATAAATAAATAATAAAAAAAAAATAAAAAAGAAAGCATAAACCAAAAATAAAATTCTAAGCCCCCCCAACCAACTGAATGAAGGTAAATCCTTCTCCTCTCAGTCAAGTGCATTCTAAAGTAAACCTGAAACACCAGTTCAGGCCATGCTGGGAATGGGTGGTCAGACACGCCTCATTATACTCTCTTCCCTTTGGAATTCTGGCACAGCTAACCAGCATTAGCATTAAAACCTTAGGACTGACAAAATAGACTACTGGTAGCAATAAGATACAAATATGACAGACAGCAAACCCTGAAAGAAGTATTTCAGCAGTATTTTAACCCCCCCCCTTTTTTTTTTGGTAGAGACAGTCTCTCTCTGCTATGTTGCCCAACCTGGTCTCAAACTCCTGGGTTCAAACAATTCTCCTCCCTCAGCCTCCAACAGTGCTGTGATGACAGGCATGAGCCACCACATCTGGCCCAAAATATATAGCTTTGACAAATTTTGAAATGGCCTTGCAAAGTTGTCTCTTTAAGTCTTATAAGAAACATTTAACATTTACAGTGCTTGGCTTCAGGCATATGTTGGGGGTGTTGAGGTCTAGTGGGCAGAGTAGACTCTTGGCCAGACAGATGGTTTCTCAGTGGCAGGATGTGAGGGCCTCCATGCACTGGAGATCTCTCCAGCACCAGGAGCAGCTGCTGGACAGCAAGGAGCTGCAGCCTATGGTCAGCCATCGGGAGATCTCCGCCAGGGCCCTGGGTTCTCTGTGCAGACAGTTCCAAAGGAGGCTGCCCCTAAGAGCCATCAACCTCAACCTCTGGACAGGCACCTCCTAGAAACCCCTAGAAACCAGGGTCAGGGCAGTAAGAGACTCCAGGCTGCAGCTCGCTCAGCTAAGAGCACCCTGGGTGCCATGTCACAGAGAATCCAGGAGTCCTGCCAAAGTAGCACCAAGTGGCTGGTAGAGACCCAGGTGAAGGCCAGGAGGAAGAAGAAAGGGGTACAAAAGGGAGGGCAGTGGCTCCCCAACTTACAGCCTGAGCCAGAAGAGGATTCGGCTGTCTGGAGCTGCCTCTGACCACTCAGCCACAGACCCCTGTGCATCACCACCTCTCTACCTGGACGGGCTGGGCTCAGGTGCCCACCCTCTACGGCAGTGGAGGCGGGAGACTGCCTTCCAGAGCCCCTACTGCTCGACGGAGCTCCTCTGCTCTCCCAGTGAGTCTGATAGTGACCTAGAGCCTATGGGGAGCAGGAATTCGGCATCTCCAGAAGCAGTCCCAAGAGCTGGATGAAGCCATTATGGCAGAAGAGAGTGGTGAAATGATACTCTCATTCATGATTGAGGAAGTGCCCTGCAGGAAACAAGCCCTGTCTGACCACCAACGCTTCATACCCAAGAATGTCTGTGCTTCCCCATGAGCTTCCTGGTGGAAGCTCCCAGGAGTCATCAGTACCACTGGGCCACTGCTAACAAAGACCCGACTAGCAAGGAGCCCAGAACCCCCCTGCTCCAGCCACATCTGGACCCATCAGTGACTGCCTGCCACAGCCTGAGAGTGTCTTGGGGAGATCTTGCAGAGGTGGGGAGAATTGTTCCTTCTACTCCCCAAGGGGACTCTTGGGCTTAGAAATGCATTGTATACTTGACCTTGAGCCTGGTATTTGCTTCATCTACAATGTGAAGAGCCAGCATCAGATGTTTGAGAGCTCTGAACTCAAACCAGGTGCTTGGTTTTTGGGGAGTCATCCACGGAGTCACTCACCCACTGTGTTTCCAATGCCAAGGCCCTTGGAGGCACCACTCTCATCCCTGCTTTCCCTACCAGGGACCTGGAGGAAGGCATAGGAGATAGTTCCAGGCTTAAACCCTGGGCTCACAGGTACCTATTTATATGCTTAAGGCAGAGCACTGTGGGTGTGCCAGAAGGGGGAGCCCTGTTCAAGAGCAATTCCTGCCCTTTATAAATTATTTAAGAAACCTACTTTGTCATTTTATTAGAAAGAAACCAGATAGCATTGCTTTCTTATAATAAAGACTAGATAACACTACTTTCTCATAATAAAGACTGTTTTGTGGCTGGGCGCAGTGGCTCACGCCTGTAATCCCAGCACTTTGGGAGGCTGACGCGGGTGGATCACCTGAGGTCAGGAGTTCGAGACCAGCCTGGCTAATGTGGTGAAACCCCGTCTCTACTAAAAATACAAAAATTAGCCAGGCGCAGTGGCAGGCGCCTGTAATCCCGGCTACTCGGGAGGCTGAGGCAGGAGAACTGCTTGAACCCAGGAGGCGGAGGTTGCAGTGAGTTGAGATTGCGCCACTGCAGTCCAGCCTGGGTGACAGAGCAAGACTCCATCTCCGTCTGGGGGTGGGGGTGAGGAGACTGCATTTGGGAAAAAAAAAATCATTTACAGGCTAGGCTTATAATCCCAGCACTTTGGGAGGCTGAGGTAGGTGGATCACTTGAGCCTAGGAGTTCTAGACCAGCCTGGACAACAGAGCAAGATCCTATCTCTTTAAAAAATAATAAAAATTTTAAAAAAAGAAACATTTGCAATCTGTTCTCTCTGAAACCTGTTACCTGGAGGCTTCATTTGCATAATATGAACCTTGGTCTCCACATCCCTATCTTTTTTTTTTTTTTTTTTTTTTTTGAGACAGAGTCTCGCTCTGTTGCCCAGGCTGGAGTGCAGTGGCACAATCTCAGCTCACTGCAAGCTCCGCCTCCCAGGTTCATGCCATTCTCCTGCCTCAGCCTCTTGAGTAGCTGGGACTACAGGTGCCTGCCACCATGCCCAGCTAATTTTTCATATTTTTAGTAAAGACAGGGTTTCGCCATGTTAGCCAGAATGATGTCGATCTCCTGAGCTCATGATCCACCCGCCTCGGCCTCCCAAAGTGCTGGGATTACAGGCGTGTGCCACTGTGCCCAGCCTCCACACCCCTATCTTAACCTAGACACTCCATTCTATTGATTCCAGGGATTTAAATAAACTCTCAGCCAATTGCCAGTCAGCAAATCTTTGAATCCACCTGTGACTTGGAAGACCGCCCCCCTCACCCTTGGAGTTGTCCCAGCTTTCCAGACCAAACCAATGTACATCTTACATGTACTGACTGATGTCTTAGGTCTCCCTAAAACGTATAAAACCAAGCTGTAGCCCGACCACCTTGGGCACATTTTCTCAAGATCTCCTGGGGCTGTGTCATGAGCCATGGTAACTCACATTTAGCTCAGAATAAATCTCTTAAAATATTTTAGAGTTTGACACTTTTCATTGACAAAAGTATCACAATTTGTGAGTACCTTAACCTGTTAATACAGTCAATAAACATTTACTGCCTACTGCATATCAGACACTGTACTGGACACTACAGCTACACAGTCCCCTTCTCTGGACATACTCTTAATCAACCACTGAGAATCAATTAGTTGAAACAAAGGTTAAGAGGAAGGGGAAAGGGTAAAGTCAGAAAAGTCTTCCTGGGGAAGACCATTACAAAAGCAGTCTTCCAGAACAAACAAGTTAACAAACAAGTCCTAAGCAGGGCATAGAAGAGAGATGCAGCCTTCTAAGGAAAGGAAATGCAAAGTCAATGAGGCAAGTAACAGCGAGGAATGGTCCTGACAATAACAGACATTAACAACGGGAGGTGACTCCAGTCAACAACAGTGGAGGGTAACAACCTGCGGTCATTGCAGGCAGCTTAGTGTTGCTGAAATAGCAAGCCCTGAGCAGAAAGTAAACAACCAGTCTGGGGCAGGGTTTCTTAATTTTGCACCACTGCCATTTACGACGGATAACTCTGTTGTAGGGGGTTGTCCCATACATAACAGAATGCATAGCAGCATCCCTGGCCTTGATGCACTAGATGCTAGTAGCACCCCCATAATGAACAGTTGTGATAACCATAAAGGTCTCCAGATTTGTCCCTGGGAGCAAAATTGGCCCCACTCCCCAGAACAATTGGGCTGGAGATACATCAAAAAAATACTTCAGGGCTGGGCGCCGTGGCTCATGCCTGTAATCCCAGCACTTTAGGAGGCCAAGGCGGGTGGATCACCTGAGGTCAGGAGACCAGCCTGACCCACACAGTGAAACCCCGTCTCTACTAAAAATACAAAACATTAGCCAGGCATGGTGGCGCACGCCTGTAATCCCAGCTACTCGGGAGGCTGAGACAGAAGAATCGCTTGAACTCGGGAGGCGGAGGTTGCAGTGAGCTGAGATGGTGGGCCATTGCACTCCAGTCTGGACAACAGGGCGGGACCCCGTCTCAAAAAAAAAAAAAAAAAAAAAATTTTACGCCGGACACGGTGGCTCACTCCTACAATCCCTGCACTTTGGGAGCCAAGGCAGGATGATCACTTGAGCCAGGGGTTCCAGACCAGTCGGGGCAACAAAGGGGGACCTTATAGCTACCAAAAAAAAAAAAATTTTTTTTAATTAGCCACGCCTGGGACCCAAGTACCGGGGACCACACTCACCTGTCCCGTGGCTCACGCCTGTAATCCCAGCACTTTGGGAGGCTGAGGCGGGCGGATCACGAGGTCAAGAGATCGAGACCATCCTGCCCAACATGGTGAAACCCCGTCTCTGCTAAAAATACAAAAATTAGCTAGGCGTGGTGGCGCGCGCCTGTAATCCCAGCTACTTGGGAGGCTGAGGCAGGAGAATCGCTTGAACCCAGGAGACGGAGGGTGCAGTGAGCCGAGATCGCGCCACTGCACTCCAGCCTGGCGACACAGCGAGACTCCATCTCAAAAAAAAAAAAAAAGTGTCTTCAACTCAGGTAGAAGGAGTCAATGAGAAGGTTCTTAAAAGCCCGAAGACCTATTTCCCAGAAAACTCTAATTAACCTTATAATTTGTATAGTTAGTTACAGTGAGTATTCGCTGTCTTGCTTTGTCCTTCAGCTGTTTTAAGTGTTTACGAACTGTCTCCAAAAATAGATGCAAATTTCCCTCATGGCAGAGATCGTAACGAATTTATCTACCCACTTTCTCACAGCGCCACACCGTTCCTTACGCACAACAGGAATGCAATCAATATTTGTCAATAGTTCACCCAAACTAACAGGAGCGGCTGCACTACGCACACTTAGGTGATACGTACACTTGTCAAAACGGCAGAAACGCAACCTCAATTTCAGAAAAACAAACCACATTCCTTTCGGAAGGCCACCTCCGCCACAAGCAGCCAAAGCGCTTGCATAGGGGTGAGAGGCGGTGGGAAGGGTACTGGAAGGCTCCCCCAGATAAAAACAAAAGACTCCTTCCAATCGCCTCAAACACGCTCGGAAACCTCCACGACCTGCGCCAGCCCAGAGGAGGGGGCCAGCTTGACTTGAGGCTGCACCACTCTCCCCTTAAAGCGGCGAGTATCGGCGGGGGAGCGCAGGAAGCTTACTAGTGGGGCGACCCAGTCGGTCCGGCGCCTTCCCTCTCCCTTCACGTCTTACCTGCTTGGCCAAGAACCTGCCCAACTCACTGCGGCTCTTCTCGTTCTTGGCTGCGATTAACCGCAGCGGCGCGGCTGCCACCTCCAGCAAGAAGTGCTCCATGACCCAGGGCCCTCACCCCGAGGGGCCACCTGCGCTCCCTACTTCGCGGCCAGCGTCCCCAAGCCGCCGAGGTCCCAGTGCCCAAGCAGCCACCACCAACTACGCCCCCAGGAAAGGCGTCCTCAGCTCCAGCGCCGACACCGGGAAAGGGGCACCACACGTGGGTGAGCACACGGCGTTTGACGTCATCAGCTCGCGACGGCTACGCGGCGCCCTCCGGGCCTCGGCCCCTCAGCGGCGGAAACGCCGGTGTTCGCTGTCCCGCCTTTTCCGGGAGGGAAATGGAAGCAAAAATCTAGTTGGTTTGGATGCATGAGTGATGGGGGCTCGCGAACACAGCACGTGGTGGGACAGAGAGAAGAGTGCGTTAGGCCGGGGAGGAAAGAGGGGGCGTGTGATTCTTAGCCCACCGTGCCTTCCTTCTGCCTAAACACACGGAAAGATCAGATGTGAGAGAAAAGCTGATTCTCGGCCGGGCGCGGTGGCGCATGTCTTTATCCCAGCATTTTGGGAGGTCGAGGCGGGCAGATCACTTGAGGTTAGCAGTTCGAGACCAGCCTGGGCAACGTGGTGAAACCCCCTTCTCTACTAAAAATACAAAAATTAGCCGGGCACGGTGGCGCGCGCCTGTAGTCCCAGCTACTTGGGAGGCTGAGGCAGGAGAACCGCTTGAACTCGGGAGACGGAGGTTACAGTAAGCCGAGATCGTGCAGCTGCACTCCAGCCGCGCGACACAGCAGAATTTTCTGTCTCAAAAAAAGAAAGAAAAGAAAAGCTGATTCTCCCCTTCTTGTTAGCGGTGGCAGTTACCCCGTGTATAGGTAGGGGTCAGCAGTAACCTTAGTTCTTGCCTCCTCAGAAGAAAGAATTCCACGAAGGGCATAAGGCAGGAGAGACCGAGACAAGTTTCAGAGTAGAAGTGAAAGTTTATCAAAAAGCTTTAGAACAGGACGGAAAGAAAAGGAGGAAACTACAACTTGGAAGACTGCCAAGCAGGCGACTTGAGAAACCAAGTGTGCAGCTTGACCTCTTGACTTGAGGCTTTATATGTTGGCATACTTTCGGGAACTTGCATTGCTTCTCCCCACTCCTGAGATCTTACTTTAAGCTACTGATCAGTTTCAGGTGTTTTCTATTAGGAGCCTGCCTTTCGCTGGCCCCGGTGAACATTAGAGAAATAGTTAAGAACCGCCTGACCATCATTTGATTGTCACCCAATAGTCCTGGTGTGTGTGGGGTGGGGAGCGCTCTCCTGCTCTGCTCATACCTAACTAGTTAACATTCTGCCCCAGCAATTCCACTTGTAGGACTCTAGCCTGCGGAAATCCTCACATAAGTGTGACAAAGACACCCCTTGCAGTTTTCTTAATACAGATATTGGAAGAAAATGTTCAATTGGGAATATTAAACTATGGGGTGTAAGTTATAGAATATTCTGGAAGTCATAAAAAATAGTAGAGTCCATAACATTAAAAGTGCACTTGTGGGCTGGGTGCAGTGGCTCAAGGCAAGGCAGGCAGATCACAAGATAAGGAGTTGCAGACCAGCCGGGCGGTGGCTCACGCTTATAATCCCAGCACTTTGGGAGGCCGAGGCGGGCGGATCACGAGGTCAGGAGATCGAGACCACGGTGAAACCCCGTCTCTACTAAAAATACAAAAAAAATTAGCTGGGCGTGGTGGCGGGCGCCTGTAGTCCCAGCTACTCGGAGAGGCTGAGGCAGGAGAATGGCGTGAACCCGGGAGGCAGAGCTTGCAGTGAGCCGAGATTGCGCCACTGCACTCCAGCCTGGGTGACAGAGCGAGACTCCGTCTCAAAAAAAAAAAAAAAAGGAGTTGGAGACCAGCCTGGCCAACATGGTGAAACCCCGTCTCTACTAAAAATACAAAAATTAGGGCTGGGTGCCTTGGCTCACGCCTGTAATCCCAGCATTTTGGGAGGCCGAGGCAGGCAGATCACCTGAGGTCAGCAGTTCGAGACCAGCCTGACCAACATGGTGAAACCCCGTCTCTACTAAAAATACAAAAATTAGCCGGTGTGGTGGTGCATGCCTGTAATCCCAGCTACTCGGGAGGCTGAAGCAGGAGAATCGCTTGAACCCAGGAGGCAGAGGTTGCAGTGAGCCGAGATTGTGCCATTGCACTCCAGCGTGGGCAACAAGAGCGAAACTCCGTTTTTTTTTTTTTTTTTTTTTTTTTAAAGGGGGGGCGCCAGGCGCGGTGGCTCACGCCTGTAATCCCAGCACTTTGGGAGGCCAAGGCAGGCAGATCACCTGAGGTTGGGAGTTTGAGACCAGTCTGGCCAACATGGTGAAACCTTGTCTCTACTAAAAATACAAAAATTAGCCGGGTGTGGTGGCAGGCACCTGTAATCACAGCTACTCAGGAGGCTGAGGCAGGAGAATAGCTTTAACCTGGGAGGCGGAGGTTGCAGTGAGCGGACATTGTGCCAGTGCACTCCAGCCTGGGCGACAAGAGCAAAACTCTGTCTCAAAAAGAAGAAAAAGACAAAAAAAAAAAAGTAGTTGTGTAGTGATAATGCACCCTGGCAACTATTCTCAGGAATCTGTTGAAAGAGGTGCCCCCTGAAAAAGGAGGATAAAACCAAGAAAGAAGACAACATGGGATCCAGGAAATAAGAGATTTAGCACAGAAAGAAAAAGTAAAATAATCCTGTGGATCGTAATCCTAATCCACAGGATTATTTTACCTTTAAGTGTTTAAAGTTAAGGGAAATCCCAGAACTTTCATCTGGGCAGCAGCAGGAAGATGAACAGCTCTAGGGTGATTAAATTAATAGATCAGGTTAGTGGTTTCCTGAATTTGGGATTGGAAGAGAAGACAATGTAAACAGCCAGGAGGCAAAATTTGGGGGTAATAAAAATCTAAGACTGGGCAGGGCACAGTGGCTCACGCCTGTAATCCCAGCACTTTGGGAGGCTGAGTCGGGTGGATCACGAGGTCAGGAGTTCAAGACCAGCCTGGCCAAGATGGCGAAACCCCATCTCTACTAAAAATACAAAAATTGGCCAGGCACAGTGGCTCACACCTGTAATCCCAGCACTTTGGCAGGCCAAGGCGGGCAGATCACCTGAGGTCAGGAGTTTGAGACCAGCCTGGCCAACATGGTGAAACCCTGTCTCTACTAAAAATACAAAAATTAGCCGGGCATGGTGGCACATGCCTGTAGTCCCAGCTATTTGGGAGGCTGAGGCAGGAGAATCACTTGAACCCGGGAGGCAGAGGTTGCGGTGAGCCGAGATCGTGCCACTGCACTCCCACCTGGGCAACAGAGAAACTCCGTCTCAAAAACAAAAACAACAAAAAATATGTATATAAAAATTAGCCAGGTGCAGTGGCAAGCGCCTGTAATCCCAGCTACTCGGGAGGCTGAGGCAGAAGAATCGCTTGAGCCGGGCGCGGTGGCTCACGCCTGTAATCCCAGCACTTTGGGAGGCCGAGGCGGGCGGATCACTAGGTCAGGAGATCGAGACCATCCTGGCTAACACGGTGAAACCCCGTCTCTACTAAAAATACAAAAAAATTAGCCGGGCGAGGTGGCGGGCGCCTGTAGTCCCAGCTATGCGGGAGGCTGAGGCAGGAGAATGGCATGAATCCCGGGGGGCGGAGGCTGCAGTGAGCCGAGATCCCGCCACTGCACTCCAGCCTGGGTGAAAGAGCGAGACTCCTTCTCAAAAAAAAAAAAAAGAAGAATCGCTTGAACCTGGGAGGTGGAGGTTGCAGTGAGTCGAGATCCCACCATCGCACTCCAGCCTGGGCGACAGAAGGAGATTCTGTCTCAAAATAATAAAAAAAGGCCAGGCGCGGTGGCTCACACTTGTAATCCCAGCACTTTGGGAGGCCGAGGTGGGCGGATCACGAGGTCAGGAGATCGAGACCACGGTGAAACCCCGTCTCTACTAAAAATAAAAATAAAAAAATTAGCCGGGCGTGGTGGCGGGCGCCTGTAGTCCCAGCTACTCGGAGAGGCTGAGGCAGGAGAATGGTGTGAACCCGGGAGGCGGAGCTTGCAGTGAGCCGAGATCGCACCACTGCACTCCAGCCTGGGTGACAGAGCGAGACTCCGTCTCAAAAAAATAAATAAATAAATAAATAATAATAATAAAAATGATGATGATAAGGAAGGAATAGAGCATATGTAGTATAGATGAAATAAGGTTGACAGTGTATTAGTAATTATTGAAACCAGATAATGGGTAATAGGAGTTTATTGTATTCTTTTCTCTTCTTTCTTTTTTTTGAGACAGAGTCTCGCTTTGTCACCCAGACTAGAGTGCAGTGACACAATCTCAGCTCACTGCAACCTCCACCTCCCGAGTTCAAGCTATTCTGCCTCAACCTCCGGAGTAGCTGGGACTACAGGCATGTGCCACCACACACCCGACTAATTTTTTCTTTTGTATCTTAAGTAGAGACAGGGTTTCACTACGTTGGCCAGGCTTGTCTCGAACTCCTGACCTCAGGTAATCCACCCGCCTTGACCTCCAAAGTGCTGGGATTACAGAGGTAAGCCACCACGCCCAGCCTATTGTACTCTTCTTTTACTTTTGTGTATGTTTGAAATTTTGCACAAAAAAAATAGTATCTTTGATCCTTTTGTAGTTCATAAGCATGATGATTGGGTTTTCACACACATGTGTAATACGTGCCTCCCTCAAACCATGTTATGACCTCAGCATATTACCTGTCTGATATAAAAATATGTATATATTTTAGAAACAGGGTCTTACTCTCTCACCCAGGCTAGAGTGTACTGATGCAATCATAGCTCAATGTAACCTTGAACCCCTGGGCCCAAGCAATCTTCCTGAGTAGCTAGGACTACAGGAATCTGCTACCACATCCAAATTTTTTTTTTTTTTTTTTTTGAGATAGAGTCTCACTCTGTCACCCAAGGTGGAGTGAAGTGGTGTGATCTTGGCTTACTGCAACCTCTTCCTCCTGGCTTCAAGCAATTCTCCTGCCTCATCCTCTGGAGTCTCTGGAGTAGCTGGGATTACAGGCGTGCACCACCACACCTCTCTAATTTTTTGTATTTTTTAGTAGAGACAGGGTTTCACCACGTTGGCCAGGCTGGTCTCGAACTCCTGACTTCAAGTAATCCGCCCGCCTCGGCCTCCCAAAGTGCAGGGATTACAGGCGTGCACCACCACACCCAGCTCTTCTTTTTTTTTTTTTTTTTTTGAGACAGTCTCGCTCTGTCGCCCAGGCTGGAGTGCAGTGGTGCAATCTCGGCTCACTGCAAGCTCTGCCTCCCAGGTTCACGCCATTCTCCTGCCTCAGCCTCCGGAGTAGCTGGGACTACAGGCGCCCGCCACCAAGCCCGGCTAATTTTTTTGTATTTTTAGTAGAGACGGGGTTTCACTGTGGTCTCGATTTCCTGACCTCGTGATCCACCCGCCTCAGCCTCCCAAAGTGCTGGGATTACAAGCGTGAGCCACCGGGCCTGGCCTTTTCTTTTTTTTTTTTTTTAATAGACAAGGTCTCCGTATGTTGCCCAGTCTGGTCTCCCACTCCTGGGCTCAAACAATCCTCCAGCCTTGGCCTCCCAAAGTGCTGGGATTATAGGCATGAGCCACCATGCCTGGTCTTAAATGTGTTAAATTGTCTTAAGTCTTAACGCTACTTTCTCTGCTGGCAATGCCCACCCAACAGCCATTGGTGACCTCTGAAAATTAATATTTTTGAAAAAAATTATGAGTGTCATGTAAAAAGAACTTGGGTATCAACTTGTAGATGCTACCATTGACCAAAGATGATACAATCTGAGCTTTAATAAAGATAGCAATTATAATGAATCAAAACCTATTAGGTTTTGATTATAATGAACCAAAACCCATTAATATATACTAATAATTTAAAAAATCTGTTGCCTTTGGAGAGTAAGAAGTCAATCTTGAAAGCTGATAAAGGGAGAAATTTAAAAATGTATCCTGCCTCTCATATGTGAATTGTACCACTGGATAACTAAATAGAAGATGATGACAAGTGTCTCTTCCTGAGAATAGTCCACCTAATTTGAAAAAGAATTGCCGGTGCGGTGGCTCACGCTTGTAATCCCAGCACTTTGGGAGGCTGAGGCGGGCGGATCACGAGGTCAGGAGATCTAGACCATCCTGGCTAACACAGTGAAACCTGGTCTCTACTAAAAATACAAAAAATTAGCCGGGCGTGGTGGTGGGCACCTGTGGTCCCTGCTACTCGGGAGGCTGAGGCAGGAGAATAGCGTGAATCTGGTAGGCGGAGCTTGCAGTGAGCAGAGATCGCACCACTGCACTGCAGCCTGGGGAACAAAGCGAGACTGTCTCAAAAAAAAAAAAAAATTGACAAAATTAGAATACCACTATTTTGCAACTCCCAGTTAATCCATTAATCTTGGCATTAAGTATCAATGGCTGCTAACATAGCAAAAGGGGCAAAAAAAACAGACTTTAGATGGCTCTTGATGAAAGAACATAATGCTACCTACAGTCTTACCAAAAGGATCAAACTTCTGATCCAGCTGTCAATTTTTTTTTGGGGGGGGATGGAGTCTCGCTCTGTCACCTAGCCTGGAAGTACAGTGGCGCAATCTCAGCTCACTGTGACCTCCAACTCCTGGGTTCAAGCGATTCTCCTGCCTCGGCCTCCCAAGTAGCTGGGATTATAGGCTTCCACCACCACACCTGGCTAATTTTTGTATTTTTAGTAGCGACAGAGTTTCACCATGTTGGACCAGGCTGGTCTCAAACTCCTTGCCTCAAGTGATCCACCAGCTTCGGCCTCCCAAAGTGCTGGGATTACAGGCATGAGCTACTGTGCCTGGCCCCAGCTGTCGATTTTTTAAAATGAAGAGGATAGAATATGTGAAGCTGCACCATGAATTTATAATCAGAAAAACTCAGACTGTGAAAGATTCTACAGATCAAAAACTCAGGTTTTTCAAGACATAAATTTTAAGAAAAAAGTATGGGAGGGGAAACTGTGAATTATAAGAAATGGCAAAATGATTTAAATGTTTGTGAACCTCCAAAATTCATAAGTTGAAGTCTTAATACCGCAGTGTGATGGTATTTGGAAGTGAGACCTTTTATTTTATTTTATTTTTATTTATTTATTTTATTTTTTTATTTTTTTTGAGACGGAGTCTTGCTCTGTCACCCAGGCTGGAGTGCAGTGGCGCGATCTCGGCTCACTGCAAGCTCCGCCTCCCGGGTTCACGCCATTCTCCTGCCTCAGCCTCCGGAGTAGCTGGGACTACAGGCGCCCGCCACTGCGCCTGGCTAATTTTTTGTATTTTTAGTAGAGACGGGGTTTCACCATGGTCTCAATCTCCTGACCTCGTGATCCGCCCGCCTCGGCCTCCCAAAGTGCTGGGATTACAGGCATGAGCCACCGCGCCCGGCCCGGAAGTGAGACCTTTTAGAGGTAATTAGATTTAGATGAGATTTTGAGGATACAGTCCTCATAATAGGATTACTGCCCTTATAATGGGAGGGAAAGACTAGAGTCCCTTCTCTCTCTGCCATGGGAGGATACACTAAGAAGGTGGCCATCTACAAACCAGGAAGGGAGCCCTCACCAGACAATAAATCTGCTGGCTCCTTGATCTTGGATCTCCCAGCCTCCAGAACTGTAAGAAACCTTTGCTTGTTGATTACGTTAAAGAGGTTCAGAACGTGCAACCCCGAAACAGACCATTTTGACATATTATTTTGAAGTAAAGAAAAATCAGAACCAGCCAACTCAGTAAAACCTCTTTACCTCCCCAATTGCCTAAAATAAAGTATAAACTTACCCTTTTGTAAAGGAAATTTATACTCACAGAGGAAATTTCTGTTAGTAAAGCTATCTGTACCAGAAAGAGAGCTACTCCAAGACAACTTTTTTCACTTAACAGACTGTTATCTGTGTCAATAAATCCACTGAGAAAGTTTATGTTTTAAGCCTCAGCCTCCCAAGTACCTGGGATTACAGGCATGCGTCACCACGCCCGGCAAATTTTGTATTTTTAGTAGAGACGGAGTTTCACCATGTTGTATTTTAGTCTCCACTAAAAATACAAAAATTAGCTGGGCATATTGGTGCACACCTGTAATCCTAGCTACTGAAGAAGCTGAGGCATGAGAATTGCTTCAACCTGGGAGGCAGACATTGCAGTGAGCTGAGATCATGGTACTGCACTCCAGCCTGGGGACAGAGGCAGACTCCATCTCAAAAAAAAAATGTTAGTTTTATTCAGTCTAGTCTTACCGAGGACTATAGACTGAGGTCTACAGCCCAGGGCCTGTCCTTCAGAGTTCTGTCAGACTGCTGCAGCACAGTATTTCAGCCCACTGTTTATATACCTGTGGTAGAGGTTCAGTATGTGCAAAATCACATGAAAGTTTCAGTGCAGGAGTACATCTAGTTTTAGATTTCAGAGGCATAATCACTAATCCTATCAGACATTATCTCATGTGTAGGGAAAGGCACTATATTCCTCCTTTCCTTTTTTTTTTTTTTTTTTTTGAGACGGAGTCTCGCTTTGTTCCCCAGGCTGGAGTGCAGTGGTGCGACCTCGGCTCACTGCAAGCTCCCCCTCCCGGGTTCACGCCATTCTCCTGCCTCAGCCTCCCTAGTAGCTGGGACTACAGGCACCTGCCATCATGCCCAGCTAATTTTTTGCATTTTTTAGTAGAGACGGGGTTTCACCGTGTTAGCCAGGATGGTCTCGATCTCCTGACCTCGTGATCCACCCTCCTCAGCCTCCCAAAGTGCTGGGATTACAGGCGTGAGCCACCACGCACGTCCATATTCCTCCTTTAAGGAATATAGTACTCAGGCAAGAGATGTTGGGGGCCGTGTGCTCTATCCTGGTTTGCCTTCAAAGCATCTTTCCAGAGAGCTGCACTTCCTCACAGAGTCAGGGGCTTTGTGAAATTAGATGGCAAGCAGAAATGAGCAAAATGGCTTCTTACCCTTTTTACTTTGTCTCACAATAATTAGAGCACTATGTTTAAAAGTCCCTTCAAGGAATTATTTTCTCTATGGTTACATTTCTCTCTTTTTACAGTTTAACTTTTTCAAATAATTTTCCATTTTAGGATTTTTTTCTTTCTGACTTAACTCAGTCTTTGAATATGTGAAACAGTTACATGGTTCAAAAGTGAAAGGTTATAAAAATACAAACTCAAAAATTAATTAATTAATTTCGTTTTTCTTTTTCTCACCCTGTCTTATGGTGCTGAAAACTCAACAGTTTAATTGGGGCCAGGCACTGTGGCTCACATCTGTAATTCCAGTACCTTGGGAGGCCCAGGCATGAGGATCTCTTGAGCCCAGGAGTTCAAGGTTACAGTGAACTACGATTGTGCTACTGCACTCCAGACTGGCTGACAAAGGCAGACTGTGTATCTAACACCCTCCCACACCCAACCTATTTGGGTGAATTATATACTATGTAAATTATATCCCAGTAAAGCTCTTATTAAAAAAATTAAAGCCGGTCAGACGCAGTGGCTCACGCCTGTAATCCCAGCATTTTGGGAGGCCGAGGAGGGCGGAATACCTGAGGTCAGGAGTTTGAGACCAGCCTGGCCAACATGGTGAAACCCCATCTCTACTAAAAATACAAAAAACTTAGCCAGGCGTGGCGGCAGGTGCCTGTAATCCCAGCTACTTGGGAGGCTGAGGCAGGAGAATCACTTAAACCTGGGGGGTGGAGGTTGCAGTGAGCTGAGACCGCCCCATTGCACTCCAGCCTGGGCAACAAGAATGGAACTCCAACTCAAAAAAAAAAAAAAGTTAATTAATTAATTAATTTTTAAAAAGCCATGCATATGTGCAAATAAAAATACATAAGTTAGGTGGAGTGGCTCATACCTGTAATACCAGCACTTTGGAAGGCAGAGGTCAGAGGATTGCTTGAGGTCAAGAGTTGGAGACCAGCCTGGGCAACAACATGGCAAGACCCTGTCTATATTAAAAAAAAAAACAAAAAACAAACAAAAAAAAACAAAAGAAAGGCGAGTGTGGTGTTGTGTGCCTGTGGTCCCAGCTACCTGGGAGGCTGAGGTAGGAGGATTGCTTGAGCCTAGGAATTTGAGGATGCAGTAAGCTATGATCACACCATTGCACTCCAGGTAGGACAACAGACTGAGACCTTGTCTTTAAAAAGATAAGAATAAAAATAAAGCCAGGCACGGTGGCTCATGCCTGTAATCCCAGCACTTTGGAAGGCCGAGGCGGGCAGATCACCTGAGGTCAGGAGTTTGAGACCAGCCTGCCCGAGATGGCGAAACCCCATCTCTACTAAAAATACAAAAAATTAGCCAGCCCCCTGTAATCCCAGCTATTTGGGAGGCTGAGGCAGGAAAATCGCATGAACCCAGGAGGTGGAGGTTGCAGTGAGCTGAGATCACGCCACTGCACTCCAGCCTGGGCAACAAGAGCGAAACTCCATTTCAAAAAAAAATAAAAATAAAAATAAATTGGTTGATATGGCAGTTAAGACTACATGGGGTCAGGCGCAGTGACTCACACCTGTAATCCCAGCACTTTGGGAGACTGAGGTGGGAGGATTGTTTGAGCCCAGGAGTTCGTGACCAGCCTGGGCAACACAGCAAGACCCCATCTCTACAAAAAATTTAAAAAATTAGCCAGGGGTGGCTGGGTGTGGGTGGCTCACGCCTTTAATCCCAGCACTTTGGGAGGCCAAGCTGGGCAGATCACCTGAGGACAGGAGTTCAAGACCAGCCTGGTCAACATGGCGAAACCCTGTCTCTACTAAAAATACAAAAATTAGCTGGGCGTGGTAACACGTGCCTGCAATCCCAGCTATTCGGGAGGCTGAGGCAGGAGAATCACCTGAACCCCAGAGGCACAGGTTGTAGTGAGTCGAGATCGTGCCATTGCACTGCAGCCTGGGCAACAAGAGTGAAACTCCATCTCAGAAACAAAACCAAAACATCCAGGGGTGGTGGTCACTCGTGTCTATCGTCCCAGTGGGTCTGGAATTGGTGGGTTCTTGGTCTCACTGACTTCAAGAATGAAGCCGCGGACCCTCACGGTGAGTGTTACAGCTCTTAAGGGGGCGCGTCTGGAGTTGTTCGTTCCTTCTGATGTTCGGATGTGTTCGGAGTTTCTTCCTTCCGGTGGGTTTGTGGTCTCGCTGGCTCAGGAGTGAAGCCGCAGACCTTCATGGTGAATGTTACAGCTCTTAAGGCAGTGCGTCTGGAGTTGTTCATTCCTCCCGGTGGGCTCGTGGGCTCGCTGGCTTCAGGAGTGAAGCTACAGACCTTCGCGGTGAGTGTTACAGCTCATAAAAGCAGTGTGGACCCAAAGAGTGAGCAGTAGCAAGATTTATTACAAAGAGCAAAAGAACAAAGCTTCCACAGTGTGGAAGGGGATCCGAGTTGGAAGGGGTTGCCGCTGCTGGCTCGGGCAGCCTGCTTTTATTCTCTTATCTGGCCCCACCCATGTCGGCTGCTTGGTAGAGCCGAGTGGTCTGTTTTGACAGGGCGCTGATTGGTGCATTTACAATCCCTGAGCTAGACATAAAAGTTCTCCACGTCCCCATCAGATCAGTTAGATACAGAGTATTGACACAAAGGTTCTCCAAGGCCCCACCAGAGCAGCCAGATACAGAGTGTCGATTGGTGCATTCACAAACCCTGAGCTAGACACAGGGTGCTGATTGGTGTGTTTACAAACCTTGAGCTAGATACAGAGTGCCGAATGGTGTATTTACAATCCCTGAGCTAGACATAAAGGTTGTCCACATCCCCACCAGACTCAGGAGCCCAGCTGGCTTCACCCAGTGGATCCCGCACCGGGGCTGCAGGTGGAGCTGCCTGCCAGTCCCGGTGCCATGCACCCGCACTCCTCAGCCCTTGGGTGGTCGATGGGACTGGGCGCTATGGAGCACGGGGTGGTGTTCGTTGGGGAGGCTCGGGCCACACAGGAGCCCATGGAGGGTGTGGGAGGCTTAGGCATGGCGGGCTGCAGGTCCCGAGCCCTGCCCCGCGGGAAGGCAGCTAAGGCCCGGTGAGAAATTGAGTGCAGTGCCAGTAGGCTGGCACTGCTGGGGGACCCAGTACACCCTCTGCAGCCGCTGGCCTGGGTGCTAAGCCCCTCATTGTCCGAGGCCGGCAGGGCCAGCCGGCTGCTCCGAGTGCGGGGCCCGCCAAGCCCACGTCCACCCGGAACTCCAGCTGGCCCACAAGCGCTGCACGCAGCCCCGGTTCCCGCTCGCGCCTCTCCCTCCACACCTCTCTGCAAGCTGAGGGAGCCGGCTCTGGCCTTGGCCAGCCCAGAAAGGGGCTCCCACAGTGCAGCGGTGGGCTGAAGGGCTCCTCAAGTGCCGCCAAAGTGAGAGCCCAGGCAGAGGAGGCGCCGAGAGCCAGCGAGGGCTGTGAGGACTGCCAGCATGCTGTCACCTCTCACCAGCTACTCTGGAGGCAGAGGTGGGAGGATCTCTCGAGCCTTGGAGGTGGAGGTTGCAGGAGGCCGAGATCGCGCCACTGCGCTCCAGCCTGAGCGACAAAGCGATACCCTGTCTGAAAGCAAAAAGAAAAAAAAAAGCTAAGTGGACAAACAAGAGGAAATGGGTAGGGATGAATATAGGCAGACTATAAGTGTAGCCGAGGAAGGTGGCCTTATTTTCGCACCTATCAATGCTCAGGCTGAGCTCCTGAGGCTAGACCTACCGACACCCCCCATTCCTACAGGTTCTGTAAGACAAGCCAGGTATTCCACCCTCTAAAAAGCTCTTCTCTCTCCCGCCCCGCTAGACTAGTATCCCCTCCTTAAGGCTCCCAACATCCGAAGCTAAGTTGTTTGTCTGCCTATCACGCAGGAACGCGTCTGAGGGCAGGGAACAAATTTATTCATCGTAATCGAGCCCAGCACTTTGTTTAGCACGCAGCTGACAGCAGAATTTTAAGATAAAGTATTAAATAAATGACAGACCTCTCAAGGCTTCCTGTCTCTTTCACTAAAAAGCTTCTCTCAGGCCACGCCCCTACCTCCACTCAGGTCAGCCCTTTCCGTATTGAAGCCCCGCCCCGTCGCCTTCCCCGCCACCTTACACCCCGCCCCTTTCTCTTAAAGCCCTGGGAAGATTACTGGAGTTTGGCGCCAACCGTGTTTTTTTTTTAACCTTCCAAAGGCGGGAACTAGTTGTGGGCGCTGCGACGTGCTTTGCGTCTGATATGATTGGCCTTAGACACTCAGTCCCGCCTCCGTACCCTGATTGCGCTCTGGTATTGGTGGAGATGCTAGGGAGACCTCGGTGGTCAGAAAGGAACCGAGTTGTCTTGGGCCGGGCAGGGCGGGTAAGTTGTAGGAGCCCGGTCCGTGAGGGACTGCTAAGGAAGAGGCTGCATGGCGCGGTAGTCCCCCGAGTGGAGGTCGGCTGCCCCTGGGAAACCAGAGAATCGGAGGGAGTCCATCTGGAGCGGCCAAGTAGGTCGGGGAAGGGCCGCGCCTGACGTCTGGCTCCGCAGGTAGCCACGTTCCCTCCGCCCCCGGTGCAGCTTCAGGGCGTGCACCCTGCGTCCCTCTGTGGTCCCTCGAGAGGGTCTGGGCGGGGACTGTGGGTGGGCGCGCCCGGGAATTGTCCCTTCGGCCGCTCGTCCTGCCCCTCCCCCCCACCATCCAGTCTCTCCTTGGAATATACTCTTAAAATCTTTCGGATGGAGTTCTTTGGAGAAATGGGTTTCCTGGAGTGTCAGGTGATCATTGATGTTGATTGTTTCTGAAATGCTTATTTAGGCATCAAACCAACATGCCTAAATAAGTTTATTTTCATTTCTGCAGCGCCTAGATTCATCCCTAGCACATAGTAGGCCACAACTCAGATGTGAATGTAGAATTCGCAGGAGCTGAGCATTTGTGCTTCAGGCATCAAGTTGTCTTTGACTCTTCGACTCTTCCTTGGTCTTTTTTCATTCTCCACACCTCCAGCAGCAAACCTTTCGCCTCTCCTCAAAGCCCTTCCCCCCATCTCCCTCAGCGCCTCTTTGACTGGAGGGGGACAGAGGCTTTCATGGCAGGGATTCTCCCATCTCCCTTCCTATCCCCGCTATGCCCTCCAATTATCTTTTCCTTGCGTCCCGTTTTACAAGAGATGGCCTTCTTTCCAAAAACATTTATATTGTATTGAATATTCTTGATTTTGGCCATCTTGCTTTACAGACAGACCTAGGGTCTAATTTCAGCTCTGCCACTTACCAGCTGGTTGCCTTGTGCAAATTTCTTGATCGTCTGTGTTTTCTTCATCTGTAAAATGGGAAAAAGAATAATATGGACCTCATAGAACTCTGGGGAGGATTTAAACTAAGTGAATAATGTATTTAGACCATTTAGGTTAGTGCCTGGAACATAGTAAATGTGCTGTATATGACAGATTTTGTTAGTATTTGCCCTTTACATCTTCTTCTGGGGTCTTGATGTATTAGCCTTTCCCATGAGTGTAAAAATACACTGTCTCCTCTGGCTTTT
This sequence comes from Nomascus leucogenys, assembly GCF_006542625.1. Taxonomy (NCBI): domain Eukaryota; kingdom Metazoa; phylum Chordata; class Mammalia; order Primates; family Hylobatidae; genus Nomascus; species Nomascus leucogenys. Next base: position 76,246,451 of record NC_044383.1, read on the forward strand.
TCCTGTTTTTCTCTACAAATGCTTGTGTTTTTTTCTAAATTTTATTTTTTATCTTTTAGCGTCTACATTAAGGACACATTCTCAGTTTTGTAGTGATTTTTCTTTTTCTTTTTCTTTTTTCCTTTTTTTTTTTGAGACTATAGCCCAGGCTGGAGTGCAATGGCAAGATCTCGGCTTACTACTGGTTTGACCTCCTGGGCTCAAGCAATCCTCCCACCTCAGCCTTCCAAGTAGCTGGGACTACAGGTGTGCACCAGCATGCCTGGCTAATTTTTGTATTTTGTAGAGACTGGGTTTTGCCATGTTTCCCAGGCTGGTCTCGAACTCCTGGGCTCAAGTGATCAGACTGCCCTCAGCCTCCCAAAGTACTGAGATTACAAGTGTGAGCCACCCCGCCCGGCCACATTCTCTCAATTTTAAAAAGAAAACTTCCTTCAGACTGCCTGTAACGAAAGGCTATGTGATCCTTCTCCTGTCTACTTTGCTTTCACATCTGAATCCATTGGAATTATTCCAGAAAAGATTATGTATGAGTAAATCTGCTTACAAACTTTTTTTTTTTTTTTTTTTTTGAAACAGTCTCGCTTTGTTCCCCAGGCTGCAGTGCAGTGGTGCGATCTCCGCTCACTGCAAGCTCCGCCTCCTGGGTTCATGTCATCCTCCTGCCTCAGCCTCCTGAGTAGCTGGGACTACAGGCGCCTGCCATCACGCCTGGCTAATTTTTTGTATTTTTAGTAGAGACGGGGTTTCACTGTGTTAGCCAGGATGGTCTCGATCTCCTGACCTCGTGATCCGCCCGCCTCGGCCTCCGAAAGTGCTGGGATTACAGGCTTGAGCCACCGTGCCCAGCCAAACATTTTTTTTTTAGACATTGTCTTACTCTGTCGCCCAGGCTGGAGTTGCAGTGGCACGATCTCAGATCACTGCAGCCTCCGCCTCCCAGGTTCAAGTGATTCTCCTGCCTCAGCCTCCCCAGTAGCTGGGATTACAAGTGTGTGCCACCATGTCTGGCTAATTTTTGTATTTTTAGTATAGATGAGGTTTCACCATGTTGGCCGGGCTGGTCTTGAACTCCTGACCTCAGGTGATCCGCCTGCCTCGGCCTCCCAATACGAACTCTTTTTCAGCATGATAGTTCTGAACTTTGAAAATTTTGCCTCTACCCTTTCACAGGTGCATCACTTCTATCGGTAGCAACTCTCATATATCGAGATCTTCAAATGGGAGAAAGTGAGGAAAAGTGAAAAAGACTCATTTTCCAAGAGATTCTGATACATTTTTCTTCCTCCTCTCCTTCCTCTCCTTCCAGGAGAATCACTGGCCTATGTGATTTCAAGAGTGTAATCTCACCTATCACTAAGGTGCTAATGAGTCCCAAATCATAATACCTACCATGCCTTTTCTGTATGACATTTCCAGCTGTTAGACATCTTTTTGTTTTTTGGTTTTTTTTCCCCTAGACGGAGTCTTGCTCTGTTGCCCAGGCTGGAGTGCAGTGGCGCTATCTCAGCTCACTGCAACCTCTGTCTCCCAGGTTCAAGTGATTCTTCTGGTCTCAGCCTCCGGAGTAGCTGGGATTACAGGCGCACGCCACCACGCCCAGCCAATTTTTGTATTTTTAGTGGAGATGGGGTTTCACCATGTTGGCCAGGCTGGTCTCAAACTCCTGAACTCAGGTGATCCACCAGCCTCGGCCTCCCAAAGTGTGAGCCACCACGCCTGGCCTTATTTTTTTTCTTTTCTTTTTGAGATGGAGTCTTGCCCTGTTGCCCAGGCTGGAGTGCAATGGCACGATCTCGGCTCACTGCAACCTCCACTTCCCAGGTTCAAGTGAGTCTCCTGTCTCAGCCTCCCGAGTGTGGGATTGCAGGTGCGCACCACCACGCCCAGCTAATTTTTTTTGTATTTTTAGTAGAGGCGGGGTTTCACCATGTTGGTCAGGCTGGTCTTGAACTCCTGACCTCGCGATCCGCCTGCTTCAGCCTCCCAAAGTGCTGGGATTACAGACATGAGCCAGCACCCCCAGCTGCTGTTAGACATCTTTATCTGGATGTCCTACAGATAACTCAACATGACTTCGCTGGTTGTCCATTGCAGTTAAAGCATGACTATCCTCCAAAGCTAGAAACATGAGAATCGTCTTTAACAAATTGGGAATTTCATTAATTCAGCAGATATTCTTTTATTACTTACCATTCTGCTAGGCCTGCTGAGAGCTGGGGATACAGTGAGAGCTGGGGAACAGAACAGAGATGGTCCTAGTCTTTATGGAGAACCATTGGGTGGTCCATTGGGTGAGATGGACATTTCTCCAGGAATCCCACAAAAATGGAATCATGAACTTCAAGAAGAGGTCACGTAGGGAAAGGACACAATGGGGTAAGAGTATATAACAGAGGGCCTGACTTAGTGGGAAGAGAGGGTGAGGGGAGACTCAAAATGACTTAAGCAAAATATCAAAGAAGAGCTAAGTGAAAGTAGAATATTGAGGAAAGAATATTCCCTGCAGAAGCCCTGTGGTTCTTTTTTTTTCTTTTTTTTTTTTCGATTTATAAATAGTTTGTCCTGTTCATCTTATGCAGAATTTCAATATCATTAATCCACAATGTTAGTATGGTAACAGAAACACAAAGGAGAAAAAAGGCAGGTGGGGGGAGGTTCATAGTGTGGCCTGACATAGTCTAAGGGTTCTCTCCTGTAATATGCATCTCCTGCAGGCAAGTATTAATGTCACTTCATTGTTTGAAGTAGAGTACACTATCCAGGATTCATTTATTGTTCAGGTGTCTTTTCCAAAGTATGAGAAAACAGGAGTAATTCAATAATGAATATCTGCAATTCAAACCAATTTAACTACAGGTCAATGGTGTCTTTCTTATCTATTATCACAAACATCCCAGTTGCCTCCATCTAAAAATTTCTTTCAAAAGTTAAGACACAATTAATTATACCTTATTAATTCCCTCAAAAGCAAAAAAAAAAAAAAAAAAAAAAGTACCACTCAGCATACAAAAGTTACACATTAAAAGTGTATATATAGGGCCAGGTGCGGTAGCGCACGCCTGTGAGCCCAGCACTTTGGGAGGCCAAGGTGGGTGGATCATGAGGTCAGGAGTTCAAGACCAGCCTGGCCAAGAAGGTGAAACCCTGTCTCTACTAAAAATACAAAAAATTAGCTGGGCGCGGCAGCAGGCGCCTGTAATCCCAGCTACTGAGGAGGTTGAGGCAGGAGAATCGCTTGAACTCTGAGGGCAGAGGTTGCAGTGAGCAGAGATTGTGCCACTGCACTCCAGCCTGGGTGACAGAGTGAGACTCTGTCTCAAAAAAAAAGTGTATATTTCCTTTTTTTTTTTTTGAGATGGAGTCTCTCTTTGTCGCCCAGGCTGGAGTTCAGTGACATGATCTCGGCTTACTGCAACCTCCTTCTTTCAGGGTAGAGTGATTCTCCTGCCTCACCCTCCTAAGTAGCTGGGATTACAGGTGTGCACCACCATGTCTGGCCAATTTTTGTATTTTTAGTAGAGATGGCATTTCACCATGTTGGCCAGGCCGGTCTCGAACTCCTGAACAAAGGTGATCTGCCCGCCTCAGCTTTCCAAAGTGCTGGGATTACAGGCATGAGCCACTGCGCCTGGCCTCAAAATTTGTTTTTTATCCTGAAATCAGCAGGAAGCACTGAAGGGTTTTTTGGTTTTTTTTTTTTTCTTTTGAGACGAAGTCTCCTTCTGTCCCCCAGACTGGAGTGCAGTGGCACGATCTCGACTAACTGCAGCCTCCCCCTCCCAGCTTCCAGAAATTCTCCTGCTTCAGCCTTCCAGGTAGCTGGGATTACAGGCATGCGCCACCATGCCTGGCTAATTTTTGTATTTTTAGTAGAGATGACGTAGGCTGGTCTCAAACTTCTGACCTCAGGCGATCTCCTGACCTCAGGTGATCGCCCGCCTCAGCCGCCCAAAGTGCTAGGATTACAGGCGTGAGCCACCACATCCAGCCTAAGCACTGAAGGGTTTAAGTAGAGTTGGCAACACGATCATGTTTGCATTTTTAAAAGACAACTCATGCTGAGGTTTGAAGAACAATTTGAAATGGGGGGGAAGACTGTCCATTTGAATACACTTTCCATTAAATCTTGTTGACTACCTCTCAGATCTGTTTTTAGTGTTTTGTGGGTTTTTTGGTTTTGTTTTGTTTTGAGACAGTCTCGCTCTTTGACCCAGGCTGGAGTGCAGCGGTGCAATCACAGCTCACTGCAGCCTCCGGAAGCATGTGCCACCACACCCAGCTAACTTTTCTTTTTTCTCTAGATACGGAGTCTCACTGTGTTGCCCAGGCTGGTCTTGAACTCCTGGGCACAAGCAGTCCTCCTGCCTCAGCCTCCCAGAATGTTGGGATTACAGGCATGAACCACCGTGCCCAGCCAAGATCTGTTTCTTATTTTTATTTCCACTACTAAGAACTTACAGTGACACCTCGTTGTCTTCTGCCTTGTTTTGGTAGTCTTTTCTATCTCCCTTCCCACTCATATTTTCCAGACTCTTGCCAGAGTAAACATTTAAGATGCAGATTTTATCATTATATTCCCCTGCTTTAAAAACCTTCACTGGTTCCCCCATTCCCTTCTGGATGGAATCCAAGTATCTTAATCACATAATACATCCCCTGACCTTTATTTTTTTTTTTTGAGAGAGTCTCACTGTCACCCAGGCTGGAGTGCAGTAGCACAATCTTGGCTCACTGCAACCTCAGGGCCTGTGACTTTCTAAACTTTATTCTCACATTCTGATCTTGCCTTCCCTTGTTCTATTCTGTGGGTGTTCACACCCATACTTGATTGTGAACCTTATAGATAGATGTGGTGGGGAACAGATGTGGGGAGATCGTGTCAAGAAGTGTTTGCAAACATGAGCCTAATTTAATTGAACCTTGGGATTTTGGAAACCTTGAGATAGTGAATAATGGAGCTAGAATGGTAGGTGTCAGTCTATATCAGGATAAGGAAGTTCTTTTTTTTTTTTGAAATGGAGTCTCGCTCTGTGGCACAACCTCGGCTCATTGCAACCTCCGCCTCCTGGGCTCAAGCAATTCTCCTGCCTCAGCCTCCCGAGTAGTTGGGACTACAGACATGCACCACCATGCCCAGCTAATTTTTTTGTATTTTTAATAGAGGTGGGGTTTCACCATGTTGGCGAGGATGGTCTCGATCTCTTCACCTCGTAATCTGCCTGCCTTGGCCTCCCAAAGTGCTGGGATTATAGGCATGAGCCACTGTGCCCAGTTGGGATAAGGAATTTGTACTTTATTTATTAAAAATTGGGAAGTAATGGAAAGTTTTTGAGCAGGATTGTGGTAGAACTAACCCAGTAGTTGTGTGTAGCATGTATTTGGAGTGGGGAAATAATTAGATAGCTATAGTGGGGTCCTGAAACAAATCGAAATGGCAAGAATGGGAATAAATGGGAGAAATATTTCAGAGGTAGCATCTAGATCAGTAGTCTGTTAGGGAATGTTAGTGCTACTCCAAAAAATTAGAGAAATCAGGAGGTGAGCAGATATGGATGGAAAGATGATCTCTTGTTTTGGACTTGGTGAGTTTGTACCTACAGGAATGTGTTTAATAATGTTAGCATTTGTTTGTTTGTCTGTTTTGAGACAGGGTGTCAATTCTGTCACTCAAGCTGGAGTGCAGTGACTTGATCTTGGCTCACAGCAATCTTTGCTTCCTGGTTGTGCTTAAGCAATCCTCCCACCTCAGCCTCCCAAGTATGATTGGGACTATAGGAGTGTGTCACCACGCCTGGCCAATTTTTGTATTTTTTGTGGAGATGGGATTTCGCCATGTTGCCCAGGCTGGTCTCGAACTCCTGGCCTGAAGTGATCCACCCACCTCGGCCTCCCCACAAAGTGCTGGGCCCACAAAGTGCTGGGATTACAGGTGTGAACCACTGTGCCCTGGCATCCAGCCACTAATTTTTTTTTTTTTTTTTTTTTTTTGAGACAGTCTTGCTCTGTTGCCCAGGCTGGAGTGCAGTGTGACAATCTCAGCTCACTTCAACCTCTGCCTTCCCCACGCTCAAGCAATTCTTGTGCCTGAGCCTCATAAGTAGCTGATATTACTGGTGTGTGTCAGCATACCCGGCTAATTTTTTTTATTTTTAGTAGAGACAGGGTTTTACCATGTTAGCCAGCCTGGTCTTGAACTCCTGACCTCAAATCTGTCCGCCTGCCTAGGCTTCCCGAAGTGCTGGGATTTAGGCATGAGCTACCATACTTGGCCACTAATTGTTTTTTTGTTTGTTTTTGTTTGTTTGAGACAGAGTCTCCCTCTGTCGCCCAGGTTGGAGCGCAGTGGCACAGTCTCAGCTCACTGCAACCTCCACCTCCCAGGTTCATGCCATTCTCCCACCTGAGCCTCCCAAGTAGCTGGAACTACAGGCGCCCACCACACCCGGCTAATTTTGTTTTTGTATTTTTAGTAGAGACGGGGTTTCACCGTGTTAGCCAGGATGGATGGTCTCAATCTCCTGACCTCATGATCTGCCTGCCTCAGCCTCCCAAAGTGCTGGGATTACAGGCGTAAGCCACTGTGCCCGGCCCACTAATTGGTTTTTTAATGTTAGACATCCTCACATTTTTGGGATAAATCTCACTTGTCTGTAGTGCTTTTTCGTTTAATATCTTGCTGGATTCAGTTGGTTGATTTTTTTTGTGTGTGTGTGTGTGTGTGTGTGTGTGTGACAGAGTCTCGCTCTGTTGCCCAGGCTGGAGAGTGGTGCAATCTTGGCTCTCTGCAACCTCCACCTCCCAGGTTCAAGCTACTCTCCTGCCTCAGCCTCCTGAGTAGCTGGGATAACAGGTGTGTGCTACCATGCCCACCTAATTTTTGTGTTTTTAATAGAGATGGGGTTTCACCATATTAACCAGGCTGGTCTCGAATTCCTGACGTCAAGCAATCCACCCACCTTGGCCTCCCAAAGTGCTGGGATGACAGGCCGATTTTTATTTTTTTTTTTAAGGCTATTTCTGTTTATGTTCATAAGAAAGATTGGCTTGTAGTTGTCTGGTCTTGTAGTTTTTTTGTTTTGCCCTATTCTTGACCAGTTTTTTTGTTTGTTTTTTGTTTTTATTTTGAGACAGAGTCTCGCTGTGTCGCCCAGGCTGGTGTGCAGTGGCGTGATCTCAGCTCACTGCAACCTTGGCCTCCCAGGTTCACGCCATTCTTCTGCCTCAGCCTCCCGAGTAGCTTTGACTACAGGTGCCCGCTGCCACGCCCAGCTAATTTTTTTGTATTTTTAGTAGAGAAGGGGTTTCACCGTGTTAGCCAGGATGGCCTTGATCTCCTGACCTCATGATCCGCCTGCCTCAGCCTCCCAAAGTGCTGGGATTACAGGCTTGAGCCACCGTGCCCAGCCCAACCAGTTTTGAAATTAAGGTTGTATTCGCCTCAAAAAATTATTTGCTTATTTGCAAATAGTTTTTTTCTGTTGTCTGGAACAGATTAACCTTTCATTATTATTATTAATTTTTTTAGAGACAGAGTCTCATTATGTTGCCCAGGCTGGTCTTGAACTGGGCTCAAGTGATCCTCCTGCCCCACCCTCCCAAAGTGCTGGGATAACAAGCGCGAGTCACTGTGCCCGGCCTAACTGTTTTAAAATTTTTGGTGTTTGTGCCTTCTTTCTTTTTCTTGATTAGTTTTGTCATAGATATGCTTATTTCTCTTTTGACAGAGCCAAAATTTATTTTTATTGATCTTTCTAGTGCTTGTTTATTTTTGTTAGTTTTTGCTGGTTATATTTTTATTTCTTTGGGTTTACTTTGTTCTTTTTCTAACTTCTTGAGGTGACTGATGGCCTCATTAATATTTTGTCCTTTCTTCCTATACATTTAGTACTGTAACTTTGCCTTTAAAAGTACTATTTTGGTTTTATCCCATACATTTTCTGTATTGTATTCATTGTCATTCAGTTCTGTACTTTTTCCCAGTTTCCATTAGTATTTGTTCTTTGACCTATGTTTATTAATTTCCAAATGAACAGGGAAATTTGAAAGTGCATTGTTAACTTTGAATTTTATTGGGCTAGATGGAAACATTTCTTTGATATTTGTGGAAACTTGCACTGCGGCTTGATACATAGACAATTTTTATAAATGTGCTTAAAAGTAGTGTAAGTTCTTTTAATTGTGGTATGCAGGGTTATAAAATTATCAGATCAAACCTGTCAATTTTGTATTCAGAGCTGTATCCTTAAATTTCTTTAACTGCTTGATCATCAGAGAAAAGTATGTTAAAATCTCTGTTGTAATAATTTTTTTTTTCTTTTGAGACAGAATCGCTCTGCTTCCCAAGCCGGAGTGCAGTGGTGCCATCTCGGCTAACTGCAACCTCTGCCTCCTGGGTGCAAGTGAGTCTCCTGCCTCAGCCTCTAGAATAGCTGGCTTTATTGGCACCCACCACCACGCCCAGCTAATTTTTGTATTTTTAGTAGAGAGGAGGTTTCACTGTGTTGGTCAGGCTGGTCTCGAACTTCTGACCTCAAGCAATCCACCCGCCTCCATCCATCCCAAAGTGCTGGGATTACAGGCATGAGCCACTGCGCCTGGTCTATTGTGACCTACTTATCTATATCAGTCAGGGTCCAGTCAGTAGACAAAAACCACATAGTAATTTGAAAGGGAAAGTTTAGTATAAAGAATTACTGGTCGGGTTCCGTGGCTCAGGCCTGTAATCCTAGCACTTTGGGAGGCCAGGGCGGGTGGATCACTTGAGGTCAGAAGTTTAAGATCAGCCTAGCCAACGTGGTGAAACCCTGTCTCTACTAAAATACAAAAATTAGCCAGGCATGATGGCGGGTGCCTGTAATCCCAGCTACTCGGGAGGCTGAGACGGGAGAATCGCTTGAACTGGGGAGACGGTGTTTGCAGTGAGCCGAGATCCCTCCCACTGCACTCCAGCCTGGGCGGCTGAGCGAGACTCCGTCCCACACAAAAAAAAAAATTAAAAAAAAAAAAAAAAAAAAAAGGCCAGGCACAGTGGCTCACGTCTGTAATCCCAGCACTTTGGGAGGCCGAGGCGGGTGGATCACGAGGTCAGGAGATCGAGACCATCCTGGCTAACGCCGTGAAACCCCGTCTCTACTAAAAATACAAAAAATTAGCCGGGCGTGGTGGCGGGTGCCTGTAGTCCCAGCTACTCGGGACGCTGAGGCAGGAGAATGGCGTGAAACCAGGAGGCGGAGCTTGCAGTGAGCCAAGATTGCGCCACTGCACGCCAGTCTGGGCGACAGAGTGAGACTCCGTATCAAAAAAAAAAGAATTATTGACAGGATTGAAGTAACTAGTAATTGTCAAGTAATAGTTAAAGAATAACTGAAAAATATAGGAATATAAGATATAGGGAGCAGCTATGACCTGTAGGGTTTTGATAGATCATCCAAAGAAGAGCTGTGTTCTTTCACTCTAAGGATGGGATCCAGACCTCATGGAAAGAGTATTGCTGGGGTCAGCTGGATGGTGGAGACGTTGCTAAGTGTCTTACTCTGTTGTAAATCTGCCAGAGGAGGTGTATGGGGAAGCTCCTGGGTGCTAAAGGATCTATGAGTTGGAGAAGCTGCCCTCTCCATGAACCTAGCAGGAGGAAGCCGTATTCTGCAGGAGCCAATCATAATAGGAACCTGATGTACAGGAAGTGAGCCTGTGGAAAACCACCCTGCAGGAACTGAATGCTGGAGACAGCAGGCTCTGTAGGAGCTTTGCTAGCCAGATGCACTGAAACTAGGGAAAGAATCCCCCTTCCTCTTCCAGTGTTCCTCCACCATTCTGCTGATAAGGTTTAACCTTGTGCCAGTTAGCAAAGGAGAAATAGCTACAAGGCCTAGATCCATTATCACAGAAGGATGGATTTGGAATTGAGAGGCATAACTGTCACAGTCCCTTTAACTACTTTTTTCCTTTTCCTGCAGCCTAGGAAGCTAAGAACCTTTAACTTTTTCATGTGTACACAGTGAGAAACCACACACACATAACTTCTTTTGATGACTTCTCTATATTACTGTATATGTTCTCAGAAATTTTGAAGGACTATTAATGCATCATGTGATACAATTAAGAAATGAGCAGCCACTTCTTAAATTTATAAATAATCTTTTAAAAAATACCTTTGGTGATGGGGACCTAGAATTAAGATGTGGAGATAATGGTCTGACAAAAAATTTGGAGAAAAATTTAAGACAGATGGGGGCAAAAGATCCATGATGAGCTGGTCCGAAAGTAGTGTTTTCTCAGTTGGCTGTTGACAATCAGTTACAGATCAAACTCCTTGTTCTACTCTTTCCCCCCTTGACTAGTTGTTTAAAAAAAAAAAAAGAGACCCAGGATTACCAGGTCTCTTAGATTTATATTTATTTCCAGGTTTAACTTACTAGGTCAAGTCTTTCTCTTTTTCTAATTATTATTTTTGAGACACGGTGTCTTACTCTGTTGCCCTGGCTGGAGTACAGTGGCATGATCACAGCTCACTGTAGCCTCCATCTCACAGGCTCAATTGATCCTCCCATCTCAGCTACTAGAGTAGATAGTACTATAGGTGTGAACCACCATGCCTGGCTACTTTTTAAAAAAAATTATTTTGTTTAAGTAAAGATGGGGTCTCTCTATGTTGCCCAGGCTGGTCTCGAACTCCTGGGCTCAAGTGAACCTACCACTTTGACCTCCCAAAGTGCTGGGATTACAGGTGTGAGGTTTTTTTGTTTTTTTTTTTGTTATACTTTAGGTTTTAGGGTACATGTGCACAATGTGCAGGTTTGTTACATATGTATCCATGTGCCATGTTGATTTCTTGCACCCATTAACTCATCATTTAGCATTAGGTATATCTCCTAATGCTGTCCCTCTCCCCTCCCCCCACCCCACAACAGTCCCCGGAGTGTGATGTTCCCCTTCGTGTGTCCATGTGTTCTCATTGTTCAATTCCCACCTATGAGTGAGAACATGCGGTGTTTGGTTTTTTGTCCTTGCGATAGTTTACTGAGAATGATGTTTTCCAGTTTCATCCATGTCCCTACAAAGGACACGAACTCATCATTTTTTATGGCTGCATAGTATTCCATGGTGTATATGTGCCACATTTTCTTAATCCAGTCTATTGTTGTTGGACATTTGGGTCGGTTCCAACTCTTTGCTATTGTGAATAGTGCCGCAATAAACATACGTGTGCATGTGTCTTTATAGCAGCATGATTTATAGTCCTTTGGGTATATACCCAGTAATGGGATGGCTGGGTCAAATGGTATTTCTAGTTCTAGATCCCTGAGGAATCGCCACACTGACTTCCACAATGGTTGAACTAGTTTACGGTCCCACCAACAGTGTAAAAGTGTTCCTATTTCTCCACATCCTCTCCAGCACCTGTTGTTTCCTGCTTAAGACAGAGTCTTGCTCAGTCGCCCAGGCTGGCTTGCAGTGGCGCAATCTCAGCTCACTGCGACCTCCACCTCCCGGGTTCAAGTGATTTTCTTGCCTCAGCCTCCCAAGTAGTTGGGTTTACAGGCACGCCCCACCATGCCGGGCTAATTTTTGTATTCTTTTTTTTTTTTTTTTTTTTGAGACGGAGTCTCGCTCTGTCACCCAGGCTGGAGTGCAGTGGCGCGATCTCGGCTCACTGCAAGCTCCGCCTCCTGGGTTCTCGCCATTCTCCTGCCTCAGCCTCTCCGAGTAGCTGGGACTACAGGCGCCCGCCACCACGCCCGGCTAATTTTTTTTATATTTTTAGTAGAGACGGGGTTTCACCGTGGTCTCGATCTCCTGACCTCGTGATCCGCCCGCCTCGACCTCCCAAAGTGCTGGGATCACAAGCGTGAGCCACTGCGCCCGGCCTAATTTTTGTATTCTTAGTAGAGACAGGGTTTCACCATGTTGGCCAGGCTGGTCTCAAACTCTTGACCTCATGATCCGCCCACCTCGGCCTCCCAAAGTGCTGGGATTACAGGCATGAGCCACCGTGCCCAGCCCGTTTATATATATATATTTTTTGTCTCGATGTGGTTTTGCCACGTTGCCCAGGCTGGTCTCAAACTCCTAGGATAAAGCAGTCCCTTCCACCTCAGCCTCTCAAAGTGCTGAGATTACAGGTGTGAGTTACCACACCTTGTTTTTTTTTTTTTTTTTTAAAGTAATACCTGCCAGTAGTATAAACTAAAACGGTATGAAATAATAGTGCAGGGAAAGCTTTGATCTATTTGATCTCTTTAACCAAATCATTAGATTCTCCATTATTCTGAGAGGACACCTCATGACTAATGCTCCCCTCTCCATGTGCCCGCTTACAGCTACTAGTAGTAGATTTCTCATTAGGAAACCTCTGAGTATCTGATTTCACGAGTTGAATTTTGCTTTGCAAAGAGTCAGTTGTGTTATTTACCAAATGTGATTGTGTTATTTGTGCTTTTTGTAATTGTGCAGGCTATTTTATAACAGTTACTCAAATGAATAAGTGAAACAAATGTTAGATTGAGGAATGTGAGGAATGGAGAAAAAAAAGATAATACACTTTGATTTTATTTATCTCTTGTGGTAGAACCATGATCTTTTCTTTGAGTATGAATCCAATGATGAGAGTGTTGACGTCTTTCTTGTGTAAACTACACCCGTAAGACATTGCCCATGATTTTCAGTTTTTGTTTTGTCCTTGCTTGAGCCCAGGGAGGTTGCAGTGAGCTGTGATCATGCCACTGCACTCCAGCCTGGGTGACAGAGGGAGACTCTGTCTTAAAAAAAAAAAAAACCATAGATACTTTTTAATTGATCTGAGTATAGACTAGATTTTCTCCCCTAGTACTTTGAATCATTTTGTCTTCACTTGATTTGACATGCAGAGGTGTGTGTGTGTGTCTCTGTGTGTCTCTGTGTGTGTGTGTGTGTGTGTGTGTTTTGCTACCTATCTTTCCATAGCATTCTGCCTAGTTTTCACTAGAAAATAACTCCCTTTGGTATTGTGATCTTTCATCGTACTGTGATTTAGAAAAATAGGAAAATTTGGGCATAATTGGATTTGACAATAAATGCACATTGGTAATCTTTGAGAAAAACCCAGAATCGTATATAGAAAATCTTCCCCCAAACTAAGAGGGAGCCAGGAGACCGAAGAATGACTCAGACAAGTCCAGCTTGGCGAATAGATACATTTATTAGGACTAATAAGTTTATTTATTACAAGGCACTCCTGGATGGCAGCAGGACAGCTTTAGAGATCCATGCTGCCCTTTGTCTGTAAACTGTTTTTAAGCTAACTTTCTGGCTCATTGCCTACTGTATTTAAGCCATGAGACTGTTTTTCTTGGTAGATTCTCAGATACTCGCCGGGATGTTTGGGTTCTCAGGGGTACTTGCTCTTCAGGCTGTCACCATGGCCTTGGCTCACCTCCTGTCCTTCAGGATTCAGGCAGCAGACATACGCCCTCCACTACATAAGCATATATCTCAATTGGTAGGAGCAGAAGTATGCAGGTGCAGGCTTGCTAATAATTTCATAGCCCCAAGTGGCCACAGTTCAGTGGCCATAAGCATCATTCATTGGGTTTTACTGGCAGATTAGAGGATGCCAGATAAGTTAGTGAAGAGAGACTTTTTTTTTTTTTTTTTTTGAGATGGAGTTTCACTCTTGCTGCCCAGGCTGGAGTGCAGTGGCGCAATCTCGGCTCACTGTAGCCTCCGCCTTCTGGGTTCAAGAGGTTCTGCTGCCTCAGCCTCCCAAGTAGCTGGGATTACAGGCACCTGCCATCACACCCACCTAATTTTTGTAGTGTTAGTAGAGACGAGGTTTTACCATGTTGGCTAGGCTGATCTCGAACTCCTGACCTCAGGTAATCTGCCCACCTCGGCCTCCCAAAGTGCTGGGATTACAGGCATGAGCCACTGAGGCCCAGCCTGTTTTTGTTTTTTTATTGTTTTGGATTCTTATGTTGTTTCTAGTTTTTTTTTTTTTTTTTTTTTTTTTTTTGAGACAGTCTCACTCTGTTGCCCAGGCTGGAGTGCAGTGGCACAATCTCGGCTCACTGCAAGCTCCGCCTCCCGGGTTCAGGCCATTCTCCTGCCTCAGCCTCCCGAGTAGCTGGGACTATAGGCGCCTGCAACCACGCCCGGCTAATTTTTTGTATTTTTAGTATAGATGGGGTTTCACCATGTTAGCCAGGACGATCTCGATCTCCTGACCTCATGATCCACCCGCCTCGGCCTCCCAAAGTGCTGGGATTACAAGCGTGAGCCACTGCGCCCGGCCTGTTTCTAGTCTTACCATAAACGACACTGGTAACAGATTATTAGATGTGAAATTTTTGGGTCAGAGTATTGCACTTAAACATTTCATCACATTTTTAATCAAATCAAAGCTGTTGCCAAATTGCTTTCATGGAGCTTTTACCAGTGTACTACACTTGAGAGAGCTATGAGAGTACCTCTTTTCCAATACCTTTGTCAACCTAGTGTACTATCAAACTTTTTGTTATTTGCTTGTCTCACTATGTTTTGGTGAAAACGTGTCAGGAGTCCCCAAAACCACCCCTAAGTTTGATGATTTGCCAGACTTACAGAATTCACTATGTAGTTGTACTTACAGCTATGATTTATTACAATGAAAGGACGCAAAGCACAATCACCAAAGGGAAAAAAGGTCCATAGGGTAAAGTCTAGAGAAAACCAGGTTAAAGTTCCCATGGTTTTGCTCCCAGTGGGGTCATGCACTTACCTGTTTATTCCCCCAGCAACTAGTGATAGCAGGTGTGAAATGTTGTCTACCTGGGAAGCATGTTGGAGACTCAGTGTCCAGGCTTTTTACTGGGGGCTGGTCACATAGGCCACCTCTGCCTGGCATATACTAAGATTTTAAGACTCCCAGAAGGAAACAGATGTTTATGATAAACCAAATTGTTTGTATGAACAGTTTAGGCACATTGAGCCACTTTTTATCAGTCTGGAAATTGTGGGAACCCTCCTGAAATTTGAGTTCTTAGACTCCAGCCAAGGGCCTTAGTAGGCAGGCTTTCTAAGGATAAGTAGCCATGCCTTGCTATGCCAACACTTTACTACACAACGTGGCATATCTCATTGTTTTAATTTGTGTTTCCTTATTAGTGAAGTCAAACATCTTTTAGTTCCAAAAGCTTTGCTTTTTTTTTTTTTTTTTTTTTATGATTTGCCTGTGTTTTTTGACCATTTTTCTATTTGGTCTAAGTGATTACTTTTTTTTGGTATCAATATTTCTTCTCTTTTCTTTTTTTTTTGAGATGGAGTCTTGCTCTGTCGCCCAGGCTGGAGTGCAGTGGTGTGATCTCGGCTCACTGCAAGCTCTGCCTCCCAGGTTCACGCCATTCTCCTACCTCAGCCTCTGGAGTAGCTGGGACTACAGGCGCCTGCCACCATGCCCGGCTAATTTTTTGTATTTTTAGTAGAGACAGGGTTTCACCATGTTAGCCAGGATGGTCTCGATCTCCTGACCTCGTGATCCGCCCGCCTCGGCCTCCCGAAGTGCTGGGATTACAGGCGTGAGCCACCGTGCCCAGCCTGGTATCAGTATTTCTTGTTAGTATTAATATGTGTTTGTGTGTGTGTGTGTGTGTGTGTGTGTGTGTGGTGATAGTAGTGATGGTTCTTATTTTAGTACAAAAGTTAATTTGGCCGGGCGCGGTGGCTCACGCTTATAATCCCAGCACTTTGGGAGGCTGAGGCCGGCGGATCACCTGAGGTCGGGAGTTTGAGACCAGCCTGACCAACATGGAGAAACCCCCATCTCTACTAAAAATACAAAATTAGTTGGGCATTGTGGTGCATGCCTGTAATCCCAGCTACTTGGGAGGCTGAGGCAGTAGAATCGCTTGAACCCGGGAGGTGGAGGTTGTGGTGAGCCGAGGTTGCACCATTGCACTCTAGCCTGAGCATCAAGAGTGAAACTCCATCTAAAAAAAAAAAAAGTTAATTTGTATTTTGGTCTGTTTTATAAAATTAGCATCATTTACTTTGTACATAGCTTAATGACAATTTTTGTTTGTTTGTTTTGTTTTTGAGACAGGGTCTCACTCTGTCACTCAGGCTGCAGTGCAGTGGCACTATCGTGGTTCACTGCAACCTCTCCCTGCCAGGCTCAAGTGATCCTCCTGCTTCAGCCACCAAGTAGCTGGGACTACAGGCACAGGCTACTACAGTCAGCTAATTTTTGTATTTTTTGTAGAGATGAGGTTTCACCATGTTGCCCAGGCTGGTCTCAAATTCCTGGGCTCAAGCGATCCACCTGACTTGACCTCCCAAAGTGCTGAGATTGTAGGCATGAGCCACCATGCCTGGCCGTATTAACAAGTTTAAAATTTTTGTTTTATAGTTTTGACTTTTTCCTGAAAAATATTAGGCACTTTTTTTGATAACACAAATCTGCTTTTAATAATGGTAGAGAGAAAGGCCGGGCATGGGGGCTTATGCCTGTAATCCCAGCACTTTGGGAGGCTGAGGTGGGTGGATTGCTTAAGGCCAGGAGTTCAAGACCAGCCTGGCCAATGTGGCAGACAGGCAAAACCTTGTTTCCACTAAAATTACAAAAATTAGCCAGGCGTAGTGGTGCACTCCTGTAATCGCAGCTATGGTACGCTCCTATAATCCCAGCTACTCGAGAGGCTGAGGCACGAGAATCACTTGAACCCAGGAGGCAGAGGTTGCAGTGAGCGGAGATCAAGCCACTGCACTCCAGCCTGGGCGACAGAGTGAGACTTTGTCTCCAAAAACAAAGAATGATAGAGAGTGAACTTTTTCAATGTGTCGAAATTCGAAAATTGCTTTTTGTTTTGAAGCTAGGTTTATTCTCTGAATTGTGAGGTTTATTTTAACAGTGGAAATTTTAAAATATTTAATACCGTAGGTGGTGACTTTCAAAAGGAAATAGGATCATGGCAGCAGATGATGACAATGGTGATGGAACAAGTTTATTTGATGTCTTTTCCGGTAAGAGCTACTTTTAATTGTCTTTCTAATTTCCTTTTTTGTTTTTATTTATTTATTTATTTTTTTACGAGACAGGGTCTCCCCCAGTTGCCCAGGGTGGAGTGCAGTGGCACCATCAATAGCTCACTATGACTTCAGACTTGGGAGCTCAAGGGATCCTCTCGCCTCAGCCTCCTGAGTAGCTAGGACTACAGGCACATGCCACCACGGCCATCTAATCATTTTATTTTTTGTAGAGAGAAGGTTTCACTGTGTGGTCTAGGCTGGTCTCTAATTCCTGGACTCAAGTGACCCTCCCTTTTTGCCTCTCAAAGTGTTGGGATTACAGGTGTGAGCCACTATGCCTTGCCTAACTTTAGTTTTTAAATTACAAAATCATTTACCTATTCTCATTGGAAACACAGTCATTATCAGCCTTTTCTCTCTATACATAGATGAATTAATACAGTAAAATGCCTGGGACATGGAAATGCTTAATAAATGTGAACTTACTGTATGCTTTCAAGCCTCAGAATGTAGTCAAATTAGTGATTTTACTAATATGAATGATGATTTTTATTGTTATATCTAAAAATATATAAGATAGGTTTTTGTTACTCTTGAAGTCAATATTTCTAGTAAATGCAATGATGTTTGTTGTTCAGAAAAAAATTGGGCCAGGTGTGGTGTCTCATTCCTGTAATCCCAATACTTTGGGAAGCCGAGGCGGGCGAATCACGAGGTCAGTAGTTCGAGACCAGCCTGACCAACATGGTGAACCCCATCTCTACTAAAAATACAAAAATTAGCCGGGCGTGGTGGCATGTGCCTGTAATTTCAGCTACTCAGGAGGCTGAGGCAGGAGAATCGCTTGAACCCAGGAGGTGGAGGTTGCAATGACCTGAGATTGCGCCGCTGCACCCTAGCCTAGATGACAGAGTGAGACTGTCTCAAAAAAAAAAAAAAATTGATAGTCACAATGGATGATTAGTTTGAAAAAGAGATAACTGTCAATACCTGGTATTAAAATAAGCTCATAAAATAGAATTTCTTTCTTTTTTTTTTTTTTTTTTTTGAGATAGAGTCTTGCTGTTGTCGGCCTGGGCTGGAGTGCAATCTCGGCTCATTGCAACATCCGTCTCCTGAGTTCCAGCAATTCTTCTGCCTCAGCCTCCCGAGTAGCTGAGATTACAGGTGCCTGCCACCACATCTGGCTAATTTTTGTATTTTTAGTAGAAATGAGGTTTCACCATGTTGGCCAGGCTCGTCTCGAGCTCCTGACCTCAGGTGATCCACCCACCTTGGCCTCCCAAAGTGCTGGAACTACAGGTGTGAGCCACCGTGCCTGGCCCAAAATAGAAATATTTTAAATAATATGCAGAAGGTAAACTTCCAAATACTGACATAACATTATTATCTCTTTCTTTTAATGATAATCATGCTGTGACCTCATTGAATTTGTTGAGATATGGGCGTATGTTTATTGACCAGAATAATGATTCCTATGCCATGGAGAGTAAGAAGGGCAGTTATAAAACATGTTTAGTAGAATTCCTTTTTTGCATAAAATAATGTTTTAAACAATTCATATTCTGCCGGGCGCGGTGGCTCACGCCTGTAATCTCAGCAATTTGGGAGGCCGAGGCGAGCGGATCACAAGGTCAGGAGATCGAGACCATCCTGGCTAACACGGTGAAACCCCGTCTCTACTAAAAATACAAAAAATTAGCCGGGCGTGGTGGTGGGCTCCTGTAGTCCCAGCTACGTGGGAGGCTGAGGCAGGAGAATGGCGTGAACCCCGGGGGGCAGAGCCTGCAGTGAGCCGAGATCGCGCCACTGCACTCCAGCCTGGGTGAAAGAGCGAGACTCCTTCTCAAAAAAAAAAAAAAAAGAAAAAAAAAAGAAATAAATAAACAATTCATATTCATAAATACGGAAGAGTTCACACCAACTGTGGCCATTATAAAATTGGTGTTTATTTTTGCTGATGTAGTTTCAAGTTGTTATTCTGTTATGTAATTTTCTTTGATGTTTTTTCCTTTGAAAAATTTTAAGCCAGGCTGGGTGCAATGGCTCACGCCACAGTAATTCTAGCACTTTGGGAGGCTGAGACAGGTGGATCACCTGAGGTCAGGAGTTCAAGACCAGCCTGACCAACATGGTGAAACTCTGTCTCTATTAAAAATACAAAAATTAGTGGGGCATGGTAGTGCACGCCTGTAATTCCAGCTACTCAAGAGCCTGAGGCAGGAGAATCGCTTGAACTGGGAGGTGGAGGTTGCAGTGAGCCAAGATCGTGCCATTGCAGTCCAGCCTGGGAGGAGAGCAAAATTCCGTCTCAAAGAAAAAAAAAATTTAAGCCAACAAACAGAAAAATCGGGACTATAATATAATGAACAGCATTATTTGTCACCTAGATTCACAAATGATTACATTTTATCACATCTGCAACGATTAAAATTTGAAGGACAAAACTACAATTTAATCTGATTTTCTGGATGCAGCTGTTTTTATTTCTATGTATCACTGTCAAGCTGCTATCTATACACACACACACGTATATATATATATATATATATTTTTTTTTTTTTTTTTGAGACGGAGCTTTGCTCTTGTTGCCCAGGCTGGAGTGTAATGGCATGATCTAGGCTCACTGCAACCTCTGCCTCCCAGGTTCAAGCAATTCTACCGTTAGCCTCCTGAGTAGCTGGGATTACAGGAGTGCACCACCATGCCCAGCTAATTTTTATGTATTTTTAGTGGAGACGGAGTTTTGCCATATTGGCCAGGCTGGTCTCGAACTCCTGATCTCAGGTGATCTGAACGCCTCGGTCTCTCGAAGTACTGGGATTACAGGCATGAACCACTGCGCCCAGCCAGGTTTGTTTTTTTGTTTTGTTTTTTGTTTTGAGATGGAGTCTTGATCTGCCACCCAGGCTGGAGTGCAGTGGCGCAATCTCGGCTCACTGCAAGCTGTGCCTCCTGGGTTCATGCCATTCTCCTGCCTCAGCCTCCCGAGTAGCTGGGACTACAGGTGCCTGCCACCACGCCCAGCTAATTTTTTGTATTTTTAGTAGAGACGGGGTTTTACTGTGTTAGCCAGGATGGTCTCGATCTCCTGTCCTCGTGATCTGCCCGCCTCGGCCTCCCAAAGTGCTGGGATTACAGGCATGAGCCACCGCACCCGGCCCATATATATATTTTTTAGGCTAATCAAGTGAAGCAGTAGGAGAAGCATGTACATTTTAAAAATAGTCACAGCTACAGTGTACTTTCTACTTTGTGTCTTGCCTTTTTTTTTTTTTTTTTGAGATGGAGTCTCGCTCTGTCACCCAGGCTGGAGTGCAGCAGTGCTAACTCGGCTTACTGCAACCTCTGCCTCCCGAGTTCAAGTGATTCTCCTACCTCAGCCTCCAGAGTAGCTGGGATTACAGGTGTGCACCACTATGCCCAGCTAATTTTTGTATTTTTAGTGGAGACGGGGCTTCACCATGTTGGCCAGGCTGTTCTCAAACTCCTGATCTCAGGTGATCCACCTGTCTTGGCCTCCCAAAGTGTTGGGATTACAGGCGTGAGCCACTGCGTCCAGCCTAGACTCTGTCTTTGTAAACACACACACACACACACACACACACGCACGTCTAGATGCACACCCATTTTTTTTCCTGACCCATTTGAGAGTAAGTTATATATATTATGGCCCCTTACCCCTAAGTATTTCAGTATGTATTTCATAAGGAAAAGTTGGTTCTCTTATATAACCACAGTGTAATTTCAGTTTCATTAGATTTAACACTGATAAAATACTTTTGTATTTGATTTGCTATTTTTATTCCAGTGAATAATGTTCTTTATTATTGTAGTTGGATTTAGGTCATTTTAATATTTGAGTTTAATTTGTCTCATCAGTTATTTTTTTCTGATTTTCTTTCAGATATTATTTGAGTATATATTTACTTATTTAAAATTTTTTTTCTCCCTTTAGCACTAGTGCTAACTGCTAGTAATGTTTGAGTATATTTTTGAAATGCTTTTCATTTATGTATGAGCTTTTTCACTATACCTGTTTGTATTATTTCTAGTACTTGTTCGAGGAAGTGTATACATCTTTAACATTTTGTAGTCTGTTTACTAGTATTGTACCTTTTTACAATATCTTGCATGTATAGTTGCATCTATCTGCTCCCTTGCCTTTCATGTTATGAACCCCACAATAAAATGCTATAGTGTTTACTGGGCCGAGTGTGGTGTCTCACGCCTGTAATCTCAGCACTTTGGGAGACCAAGGTGGGCGGATTGCTTGAGCACAGGAGTTCAAGACCAACCTGTACAACACAGTGAAACCCCGTCTCTATCAAAATACAAAAAGTTAGCCGGGCGTGGTGGCGTGCACCTGTAGTCCCAGCTGCTCGGGAGGCTGAGGCAGGAGAATTGCTTGGACCTGGGAGGCGGAGGGCAGAGGTTGCAGTGAGCCAAGATCGCACTACTGCACTCCATCCTGGGCGACAGAGCGAGACTCTGTCTCACAAAAACTAAAACAAAAAAAAAACAAAACGCTATAGTGTTTACTCTAACAGTTCTATGGATCTTAAATTAAGAAGAAAAATCAGGCCGGGTGCGGTGGCTCACGCTTGTAATCCCAGCACTTTGGGAGGCCGAGGCAGGCGGATCACGAGGTCAGGAGATCGAGACCACGGTGAAACCCTGTCTCTACTAAAAATACAAAAAAAAAATTAGCTGGGCGTGGTGGCAGGCGCCTGTAGTCCCAGCTACTCGGAGAGGCTGAGGCAGGAGAATGGCGTGAACCCGGGAGGCGGAGCTTGCAGTGAGCCGAGATTGCGCCACTGCACTCCAGCCTGGGCGACAGAGCAAGACTCCGTCTCAAAAAAAAAAAAAAAAAAAAAAAGAAAAATCAGTCTTTTACGATTACTCATTTATTTACCATCTCCAGTCCTAGCATTCTTTGATATCCCTCTAGTAGCAGTTTCCCCCCGTTCTCTATTTGCTTCTGGACTCCAGATATACATTATGTGAGAACTTTTGATATTATCATGTAGGTCACTAAGACTCTGTTCTTTTTTAAGAAAGTCCTCTCTCATCTACAGATTGGGTAATTTCTGTTGATCTGTCTTCAAGTTCAGTGGTTCTCCGGTCAAGTACATCCAGTAATTTTTTATATTAGATATTGTAATCTTCAGTTGTAGGTTTTTCATTTGGTTCTTTTTCATTGTTTCTGAGATTTTCTATGTAGTAAGTTTGTGTTTGTCTGTGTGGGTTTTTTGGAGACAAGTTCTTCCTCTGTCAGCCAAGCTGGAGTGTAGCGGCATGAACATGGCTCACTTCAGCCTCGACCTCCTTGGTTCAAGTCATCCTCCTGCCTCAGTCTCCTGAGTAGCTGGGACTACAGGCATCTGCCACCATGCTCAGCTAATTTAATTTTTTTTGTAGAGACAAGAGTCTTACCATGTTACCTAGACTGGTCTTGAACTCATGGGCTCAAGCAATCCTCTGGCCTTGGCCTCCCAAAGTGTTGGGATTACAGGTGTGAGTCACTGCACCTGGCCACCATGTAGTAACTTTGGATTGAATAATCAACATTGTAAATGAAATGTTAGACACTGGATGCTGTTAACATTCCTCTGAAGAGTTGTTTTTAATTTTAGCAGATATTTAACTTACCTGAACTTACAATTCGGTCTCTTCTGTAATAGCAACTGAAATATCTGTTTTAGATTTAGCTGGCTTTTTGGAGTTCTACCCTTTTTTGAGGGTCACCCAGAGATTTGGGCAGAATTTAGGTAATGCTCTTTGTGGATTTCTGTAATTCCCCTTTCATGTACTAGTCACTGTTATCATGACAAATTCTTTTCTCCGGTTCTTCAAGCTACTAGGACTGGAGGTTTCTTTTTTTTTTTTTTTTTTTTTGACACACAAAAACAATAAACATTTTCTAAAAATACATACAAACAAAAAGATGCGTATCAAACAGGAAGGTTACACATGGGAAGTCGGGGAATAGAAATGGGGGGTGGGAGTTAAAATAAGGTAGAGAGGGACTTTATGTGGATCAGTGATAATAACTCAATCCTCTATTTGACAAAGAAGAGGGAGAAGGAAGAGGAAGAAAAAGAAAGTGGGATAAAGGATCAGAAAGGGAGGAAAATAGAAAAAATTAGAGTATGACTCCAGGGTAGACCTGTTTTGTTGTCACTGAGTTGGTTGGTTGGTTTGTCTGTTGTATTTTTCATGTTTCGCCAAGTTGGCCAGACTGGTCTCGAACTCCTAGCCCGAAGTGATCAACCCGCCTCGCCCCCCAGAGTGCCGGGACCACAGGCGTGAGCCACCACGTCCAGCCCCCACATTGCTTCTGGCCTCCATTGTAGACCTCCCAGACGGAGCGGCCGGGCAGAGGCGCTCCTCACTTCTTCCCAGACACGGGGCAGCCGGGCAGAGGCGCTCCTCACTTCCCAGACGGGGCGGCCAGACAGAGACGCTCATCACTTCTTCCCAGACGATAGGTGGCCGCGCAGAGGCGCCCCTCACTTCCCAGACAATGGGTGGCCGGGCAGAGGCGCTCCTCACTTCCCAGATGAGGCGGCCGGGCAGAGGCGCTCCTCACTTCCCAGACGGGGCGGCCGGGCAGAGGCGCTCCTCACTTCTTCCCGGACGGGGCGGCCGGGCAGAGGCGCTCCTCACTTCTTCCCGGACGGGGCGGCCGGGCAGAGGCGCTCCTCACTTCTTCCCGGACGGGGCGGCCGGGCAGAGGCGCTCCTCACTTCTTCCCGGACGGGGCGGCCGGGCAGAGGCGCTCCTCACTTCTTCCCGGCGGGGCGGCCGGGCAGAGGCGCTCCTCACTTCTTCCCGGCCGGGGCGGCCGGGCAGAGGTGCTCCTCACCTCCCAGACGATAGGTGGCCGGGCAGAGGCGCTCCTCATTTCACAGATGAGGTGGCCGGGCAGAGGCGCTCCTCACTTCCCAGACGGTGGGTGGCCGGGCAGAGGCGCTCCTCACTTCCCTGACGGGGCGGCCGGGCAGAGGCGCTCCTCACTTCCCAGACGGTGGGTGGCCGGGCAGAGGCGCTCCTCACTTCCCAGACGGTGGGTGGCCGGGCAGAGGCGGTTCTCACTTCCCAGACGGGGTGGCCGGGCAGAGGCGCTCCTCACTTCTTCCCGGAGGGGCGGCCGGGCAGAGGCGCTCCTCACTTCTTCCGGACGGGGCGGCCGGGCAGAGGCGCTCCTCACTTCTTCCCGGACGGGGCGGCCGGGCAGAGGCGCTCCTCACTTTTTCCCGGATGGGGCGGCTGGGCAGAGGCGCTCCTCACTTTTCCCGGACGGGGCGGCCGGGCAGAGGCGCTCCTCACTTTTCCCGGATGGGGCGGCTGGGCAGAGGCGCTCCTCACTTCCCAGACGGTGGGTGGCCGGGCAGCGGCGCTCCTCACTTCTTCCCGGACGGGGCGGCCGGGCAGAGGCGCTCCTCACTTCTTCCCGGATAGGGCGGCCGGGCAGAGGCGCTCCTCACTTCTTCCCGGACGGGGCGGCCGGGCGGAGGCGCTCCTCACTTCCCAGACGGGGCGGCCGGGCAGAGGTGCTCCTCACTTCCCAGATGGGGCGGCCGGGCAGAGGTACCCCCACCTCTTCCCAGACGGGGCGGCCGGGCAGAGGCGCTCCTCACTTCTTCCCGGACGGGGCGGCCGGGCAGAGGCGCTCCTCACTTCTTCCCGGACGGGGCGGCCGGGCAGAGGCGCTCCCCACGTCCCAGACGGGGCGGTGGCCGGGCAGGGGCTCGGGAGGCTGAGGCGGGCAGAGTACTCGGCGTCAGGAGCTGGCGAGCAGCGTGGCCAACATGGCGACCGCGCGCCTGCAGCCAAACGAGAAAAAGCAGGCAGCGGTGGCGTGCGGCGGCAGTCCCAGGCAGTCCGCGGCGCGGGCAGCAGCGAGCTGAGTAGATTGCAGCCTGGGCCACAGAGGGAAAGAAAGAAAGAGAGAGAGAGAGAGGGAGGGAGGCAGGGAGGGAGGGAGAGAGAGAGAGAGAGAGAGAGAGAGAGAGAAAAGAAAAGAAAGAAAGAGAAAGAAAGAAAGAAAGAGAGGGAAAGAGGGAGGGAGGGAGGAAGGAAGGAAGGAAGGAAGGAAGAAGGAAAGAAGAAGGAAGGAAGGAAGGAAGGAAGGAGGACTGGAGGTTTCTATCTTGAGCTGTCACTGCCCAGTGTAGCTACAACTAGGGCCTGTCTTTATACAAAAAGCAGTAATAAAAGGGGACAGGGAACTTGGGAGGTGGTATTTTCTTTCAGTTGTCATTACCCTTTTAGTTTTTGCCTGCTTTAGGTTGTTCTCTAGCTCTTTAGATAGCTTCGAATGTTTTATTTAGTGTCTACAGTAGTTACCTGCAGAAGGATTGGTTTCGTAGAAACTACTCTGCTATAACTGGAATTGGAACTCTTTCAGTAGAATATATATGTATGAGACAGGATCTCGCACTGTCACCCAGGCTGGAGTGCAGTGGCATAATCATGGCTCGCTGCAGTCTTGACCTTCTGGGCTCAAGCAGTCTACCTCAGCCTCCCATGTGCCACCACACTGTCCAGCCTGTCTTGATCTCCTGAGCTTAAGCAATCCTCTCTCCTCAGCCTCCTAAAGTGGGGGGGATTACAGGTGTGAGCCACTGCTCCTGGCCTCACTAGTATATTTTTGAAACTGAATTTTTAAAGTCTATATCTGAGGTAGTCAATAAATAAATCTGTGTGCCAAAATCTTCCTGTTTATAACTATGTGTAGAGACAATGTCTGTAATGTCTGTCTGTCTCTCTCCCTCTCTCTCTCTCTCTCTCTCTCTCTCTTTAATTTGAGACATGGTCTCACTCTGAAATCCAGGCTAGAGTGCAGGGGCACAATCTTGGCTCACTGCAACCTCCACCTCCCGGGTTCAAGCAATTGTCGTACCTCAATCCCCCTAGTAGCTGGGATTACAGGCATGCACCACCACTCCTGGCTAATTTTTGTATTTTTAGTAGAGACAGAGTTTCACCGTGTTGTCCAGGCTGGTCTCCAACTCCTGGGTTCAAAAGTGATCTGCCTACCTCGGCCTCCCAAAGGCTGGGATTACAGGCATGAGCGACCACGCCCGGCCTTTTTTTGTATTTTTAGTAGAGATGAGGTTTCGCCCCGTTGCCCAGGCTAGTCTTGAACTCCTGAGCTTAAGCGATCCGCCTGCCTCAGCCTCCCGAAGTGCTGAGTTTACAGGCGTGAGCCACCGTGCCTGGCTTATCTCTTATTTAAAGCAAAACTGTTAAATCTCTTTCTTTTCCTGGTCCTTCAGTGTAGGAATGGAAAAATCTCAGTGCCTAAAGTCATTTTTAACTAGTCTTTGCCTTTCTTGCAGCTTCTCCTCTTAAGAACAATGATGAAGGCTCATTGGACATATATGCTGGGTTGGACAGTGCTGTTTCTGGTATGTGAATTCCATAAAAATAGTTTCTTTTTTTTGGTCAGTTCATTGTTTTGTGGTTACTAAATCCTGGTATATCATAGGTCCTAAACAATTTGCCCATTCTTTGTAATTACGCTGAGGTAATTCTTTTCTTTCTTTTCCCCCACAGTAACTTCCAGAACCCAATCTTAACCAAAGCTTGATCAGAAAAACAAATTAGCACACAGGTTTTTTATTCATCTTGGTCTCAGATTTAATTGAGCCGTGTGCAAAAACATTTTCTACTATTGAAGTGCAACTAGTGCTGGTGTCTGTTACTACTCACTCATACTCTTTTTTTTTTTTTTTTTTTTTTTTTTTGAGATGGGGTCTCACTCTGTTGCCCAGGCTGGAGTGCAGTGGCTTGATCTTGGCTCACTGCAACCTCTGCCTCCTGGGTTCAAGTGGTTCTCCTGCCTCAGCCTCCCAAGTAGCTGGGACTACAGGCATGTGCCACCACACCCGGCTAATTTTTTGTATTTTTAGGAGAGACAAGGTTTCACCATGTTAGCCTGGATGGTCTCGATCTCCTGACATCGTGATCCGCCCACCTCGGCCTCCCAAAGTGCTGGGATTACAGGCGTAAGTCACCACGCCTGGCCGCACTCATACTCTTGAAGGTTATATGATGTTAGAACATTTGAAAAGTGTAAGTTACTATAAATATTTTTAAACGTATCAGTAAGAGTGATATGCTGAGAATCTAATGACCTATTCAAATTAGAAACCTTTTCCATAATCAGATTTCTTAGAGTTTTGAACAGTTATGATCTTCATGCCTAATTTGGTTGACACAACCATTTTAGGTAAATTGGTAGTCCATCTGTAAAATCAGTATAAATTTGGAATGTAGGATAAGTGAAATGTAGGATGAAGTATAGGAGATGGAGAAATGTATAATCTTTGAAGCAGACAAAATATCAAAAAGTGTTAACAAAGCTGGGCGCGGTGGCTCACGCCTGTAATCCCAGCACCTTGCAAGGCTGAGGCGGACGGATCCCCTGAGGTCAGGAGTTGGAGACCAGCCTGGCCAACACAGTGAAACCTCGTCTCTACTACAAATACAAAAAAAATTAGCTGGGCATGGTGGCACGTGCTTATAGTCCCAGCTACTCAGGGAGGCTGAGGCAGAAGAATCGCTTGAACCCAGGAGGCAGAGGTTGCAGTGAGCCAAGATTGCGCCACTGCGCTCCAGCCTGGGCGACAGAGGGAGACTCCTAAAAAAAAAGGTGTGACAAATATTTTCACTTTGTGAGACCAAGGCGGGTGGATTTCTTGAGGTCAGGAGTTCGAGACCAGCCTGGCCAACATGGTGAAACACCATCTCACCGTCTCTACTAAAAGTACAAAAATTAGTGGGACATGGCGGCGTGCGCCTGTAATCCCAGCTACTCGGGAGGCTGAGGCATGAGAATGGCTTGAACCTGGGAGGGCGAGGCTACAGTGAGCCAAGATTTGCGCCACTGCCACTGCACTCTAGCATGGGTGACAGAGCGAGACTCAAAAAAAACAAAACAAAAAAGTGTAACAAGTATTTTTATGGAAGGTTTTTTTCGTTTGTTTGTTTGTTTTTAGACAGCGCTTCCAAATCCTGTGTACCATCAAGAAATTGTTTGGACTTATATGAAGAGATCCTGACTGAAGAAGGAACTGCAAAGGAGGCAACATATAATGATGTATGGGTTGCCACAATTATTAAGGACAGTTATTTACTGTTTTGTAGCTTCTGAAGAGTAGTCAGCTGCTTAGTTTTGAACAAATATTTTGTTTAGGAACTTAGCTCATAGACTAACAAATATTTAAGTCAGTTTTTGTCTTCAGACCTGCTTTTTAAAGGAAAGTTTTCTGAACACTTGTCTAAATTTGGTTATAATTTTGCTTGACCCAATTTAAGTATCTGAATATAAAACCTCAACAGCCAGTGTTATAACATTTTTTCTTTCATGATATGTACAAAGTTAAATTATATGTTGCATAAAATGTCCTGAGATTTCTATTTCTTTCTACTATATTTGAATTTTAAGGTTTGGATGTTGAATGTGAAACTAAACAAAATAGATTATTTGTAGGCTTAACTTTAAAACTGGTTATCTTTCTGGTAGAAGTAGACCTCATCTGCCTTCTTAGTGAATTGATTTGCAAATTTTAAAATATTTTGAAATGGCAATTAAGCTAAGAAGATAATTTTGAATGCTACTTAAATTAATCCTTTTATATTTTATAGTTGCAAGTAGAATATGGAAAATGTCAACTACAAATGAAAGAGCTGATGAAAAAGTTTAAAGAAATACAGACACAGGTAGGGTATAAATGAAAACATAAACAACAAATTACCAGGCACAGTGACTCACACCAGTAATTTCAGCACTTTGAGAGGCAGAGGTGAGAGGATTGCTTGAGGCCAGGAGTTTGGGCCCAGCCTTAGCAAGGTAGCGAAACCTCATCTCTACAAAAATATAAAACAATTAGCTGTGTATGGCCCCCTGTAGTCCTAGCTACTTAGGAGGCTGAGGAGGGAGGACTCTTGAACTCAGGAGTTTGAAGTTACAGTGAGCTGTGATTTTGCCACTGCACTCCAGCCTGGGTGACAGAGCAAGACCCTGTCACTTAAAAAACAACAACAACAACAAAAAAAGTTGTTATAAATAGAAATTAAAATGTTAAAACTGTTGACAGTTTATAAGGAAGCTTTCTTTTAGTATTAAATGAAATAGCAAATGTGGCAAGTATGCATTATTTCCTGAGTTGGTGAAATTGAATGAAATAGCAAATGTGGCAAATATGCATTATTTCCCAAGTTGATGAAACTGATAAAGGAAAACGGCTTGATTTGTTAAATGACATTGATTATAAAGGGTCTGTTAGACTTAGGCCAATTAATAGTTAATTAATAGAAAATTTGTGGAGATGATGACAACTGGTTTAAAAGAATGGTTTTGAGGAGCAAAGATACGGGTTTAAGATGGCTCTTGGGAGACACTGATGATGCCTTCACAGCTTTTGCCAAAATGACCTATTTTGTGACTGTGCTGCAAAAATCAGGAATGTCATGTCCTGTTCTAGTTTTTACTTTTTGGTAAAATTGTATCTCTTCCTTCTCTTCCCCCTGAAAGAACCAGTGAACTCTCAATTCTTTCTTTGTTTATCTGGGAACTAATACATCTTTTTTTTTTTTTGATGGAGCCTTGCTCTTCACCAGGCTGGAGTGCAGTGGCATGATCTCGGCTCACTGCAACCTCCAGCTCACTGCAACCTCCACCTCCCAGGCTCAAGTGGTTCTCCTGCCTCAGCCTCCCAAGTAGCTGGGATTACAGGCACCCGCCACGACACCTGGCTAATTGTTGTATTTTTAGTAGAGACAGGGTTTCAGCATGTTGGCCAGGCTGGTCTTGAGCTCCTGACCTTAGGCGATCCACCTGCCTTGGCCTCCCAAAGTGCTGGGATTACAGGCGTGGGCCACCACGCCCAGACTGGACTAATACATCTTTGCAAATTTAACCAAAGCTGTTAAATATAACCTAATTCTTATCATTTTTATTTTCAATTTTCAAGATCATGGCCCAGGCAGAACTTACTTTTTCTGCTGTTCATTGGTTTTTCATTTCAATCTCTGTTTTAAGTAGTTTCACTTTAAGTGGGACTATTTCTGGTGCCAGTTATCTTCTCTTTTTTTTTTTTTTTTGAGATGGAGTCTTGCTCTGTCACCCAGGCTGGAGGGCAGTGGCACAATCTCGGCTCACTGAAAGCTCCTCCTCCTGGGTTCACGCCATTCTCCTGCCTCAGCCTCCCGAGTAGCTGGGACTACCGGCGCCTGCCACCACGCCCGGCCAATTTTTTGTATTTTTAGTAGAGACAGGGTTTCACAGTGTTGGCCAGGATGGTCTCGATCTCCTGACCTCGTGATCCGCCCACCTCAGCCTTCCAGTTATCTTCTCATAGTCTCAGCTTCCCCACCTGTATAAGAGGGATAAATAGTACTCCTCATAGGGCTTATAAATGTGTGATGCCTGCATGTAGTTAACATTCAATAATTATCAGCTAATATATGTAATAGTATTAGTAACCCTATAGGTATGTGCTTTATTAATATAGTTTGTGGTGTTTTAGAATTTCAGCTTAATAAATGAAAACCAGTCTCTTAAGAAGAATATTTCAGCACTTATCAAAACTGCCAGAGTGGAAATAAACCGCAAGGATGAAGAAATAAGTAATCTTCACCAAAGGTATTACTGAGTGGTGTAGCTGTTATAAATTAAGTGGGTATTGATATGTGGAATATTTTTAACTTTGAGAGGAAAGATGAAAATAATGTATTTTTTTTTTTTTTTTTTAGAGACAGGGTCTCATTTTGTCACCCAGGCTGGAATGCAGTGGTGTAATTATAACTCAATGTAGCCTCCACCTCCTGGGCTCAAGGGATCCTCCTTCCTCAGCCTTCCAAGTAGCTGAGACAACAGGTGCACAACACCATGTCTGCCTAATTTTTTTATTTTTTATTTTTGGTGGAGACAGGGTCTCACTATGTAGCCCACACTGGTCTTGAACTCCAGGCCTCAAGTGATCCTCCTGCCTCTGCCTCCCAAAGTGTTGGGATTATAGGGGTGAGCCACCATGCTTGACCCACATATGATTATTAATAGAACATTGTGGCCAGGCGCAGTGGCTCGTACCTGTAATCCCAGCACTTTGGGAGGCTGAAGGGGACAGATCACTTGAGCTCAAGAGTTCGAAACCAGCCTAGCCAACAGGGTGAAACCCTGTCTCTACTAAAAATACAAAAATTTGGCTGGGCGTGGTGGCTCATGCCTGTAATCCTAGCACTTTGGGAGGCCGAGGCGGGCAGATCACCTGAGGTCAGGAGTTCGAGACCAACCTGACCAACATGGTGAAACCCCGTCTCTACTAAAAAAAAAAAAACAAAATTAGCTGGACATGGTGGCGCATACCCAGAATCACAGCCACTTGGGAGGCTGAGGCAGGAGAATCTCTCGAACCCAGGAGGCAGAGGTTGCCGAGATTGTGCCATGCACTCCAGCCTGGGCAACAAGAGTGAAACTCCATCTCAAAAAAAAAAAATATTAGCCAGGCATGGTGGTGGGTGCCTATAATTCCACCTACTTGGGAGGCTGAGGCAGGAGAATCACTTGAACCTGGGAGGCAGAGGTTGCAGTGAGCTGAGATCATACTACTGCATTCCATCCTTGGTGACAGCGAGACTCCATCTCAAAAAAAAAAGGAAGCACATAAAAATAGAACATTGCCACATATTTCTCTGAATATATTTAGTTTCCTAAAAGACTGAGTTCTTGCTCTAATACTGTTTGCCCTGATGAGATGATGGTGTATATGTCATGGGTTCTTCTAGGTCCCCACTAAATTACTAAAATATCAAGAGGGCATCTGTGCTCATATACCCTATTAATAAACAGCCCTTATACTATCCCTCAATTGTATATTATTTTCTTTCTCAAGGGGATTTTCTCCATTAATTTCTCTCTTTTATTGGTTGGAGGCAATATT
This sequence comes from Nomascus leucogenys, assembly GCF_006542625.1. Lineage (NCBI taxonomy): Eukaryota > Metazoa > Chordata > Mammalia > Primates > Hylobatidae > Nomascus > Nomascus leucogenys. Next base: position 76,278,388 of record NC_044383.1, read on the forward strand.
TTGCTCCAGAGAAGTTCATATCTTCATAGCCTAACCTCTGAAAAAGTTGTCTAAACTTGTAAACTTGTTTTCGTTTTCTTTCTTTCTACTAACTCACATTTTTTTTTTTTTTTTTGAGACGGAGTATCGCTCTGTCTCCCAGGCTGGAGTGCAGTGGCGCAATCTCGGCTCGCTGCAAGCTCCGCCTCTCGGGTTCCCGCCATTCTCCTGCCTCAGCCTCTCCGAGTAGCTGGGACTACAGGCGCCCGCTACCACGCCCGGCTAATTTTTTTTTTGTATTTTTAGTAGAGACAGGGTTTCACTGTGGTCTCGATCTCCTGACCTCGTAATCCGCCCGCCTCGGCCTTCCAAAGTGCTGAGATTACAAGCGTGAGCCACCGCGCCCGGCCTGAGACGGAGTCTTTCTCTGTCGCCCAGGCTGGAGTGCAGTGGCGCTATCTCGGCTCACTGCAAGCTCCGCCTCCCGGGTTCACACCATTCTCCTGCCTCAGCCTCCCGAGCAGCTGGGACTATAGGCGCCCGCCACCACGCCCAGCTAATTTTTTGTATTTTTCGTAGAGACGGGGTTTCACCCTGTTAGCCAGGATGGTCTTGATCTCCTGACCTCGTGATCCGCCCGCCTCGGCCTCCCAAAGTGCTGGGATTACAGGCTTGAGCCACCGCGCCCGGCCTCACTTTTTTTTTTTTAAGATGGAGTCTCACTCTGTTGCCAGGCTGGAGTGCAGTGGCGTGATCTTGGCTCACTGCAACCTCCCCCTCCTGGGTTCAAGCAATTCTTCTGCCTCAGCCTCCTCAGTAGTTGGGACTACAGGCGCGCGCCACCATGCCTGGCTAATTTTTGTATTTTTAGTAGAGATGGGGTTTCACCATGTTGGCCAGGGTGGTCTTGATCTCTTGACCTCATGAGCCGCCTGCCTCAGCCTCCCAAAGTGCTAGGATTACAGGCATAAGCCACTGTGCCCAGCTTTTATTTTTTTTATTTTTTTTTATTTTATTTATTTATTTTTTTTTACACAGAACCTCACTCTGTCGCCCAGGCTGGAGTGCAATGGTGCAATCTCAGCTCACTGCAACCTTCGCCTCCCAGGTCCAAGTGATTCTGCCTCCTGAGTAGCTGGGATTACAGGTGCTCGCCACCACACCCGACTAATTAAAAATTTTTTTTATTTTTTGAGATGGAGTCTCGCTCTGTTGCCCAGGCTGGAGTGCAGTGGCGTGATCTCGGCTCACTCCAACCTCCGCCTCCTAGGTTCAAGCATTCTCCTGCCTCAGCCTCCCGAGTAGCTGGGATTACAGGCACCCACCACCATGCTGGCTAATTTTTGTATTTTTAGTAGACACGGGGTTTCACCATGTTGGTCAGGCTGGTCTTGAACTCCTGACCTCAGGCGATCCACCCACCTTGGCCTCCCAAAGTGCTGGGATTTCAGGCGTGAGCCACTGTGCACTGTGCACAGCCTTTTTTTTTTTTTTTTTTTTTTTTTTGGCAGAGTCTTGCTCTGTTGCCCAGGCTGGAGTGCAGTGGTGTGATCTCAGCTTATTGCAACCTTTGCCTGCTGGGTTCAAGCAATCCTCCCACCTCAGCCTCCCGAGTAGCTGGGATTACAGGCATGCACCACCTGTAAAAAAAATTAAAAAAAAAAAAAAAAAGATTTTTTTTGTATTTATAGTAGACGGGGTTTCACCATTTTGGCCAGGCTGGTTTGAAACTCCTGACCTCAAGTGATCTGCCCGCCTGGCCCTCCAGAGTGCTGGGATTACAGGCATGAGCCACTGCACCCAGCTTCAAGGGTGTTCCTTTTATGGTTAGTGCTTTTCGTGTTTACATTTCCCCAATGATCTCAAAGGTATCTACCAATAGTTGGTCGGTTGAGTCAGTATCTATATTAGTTTCCTAGGCTTAGTGTAACAAAACTACCAGAAATGGGTGGCCTGAACAACCAAAATTTGTCTCACAGTCCTGGAGGCTAGAAGTCCAAAATGAAAGTGTCAGCAAAGTTAGTTTCTTTTGAGGGCTCTGAAGGAAGGATCTGATTCTGGCCTCTGTACTTGTAGATGGTTGTCTACTTCCTATGTCTCTTTGTATCCTCTTTCTAAATGTATCTCTGTGTCCAAATTTCCCCCTTTTTTTTTTTTTTTTTTTTTTTTTTTGAGACGGAGTCTTGCTCTGTCCCCCAGGCTGGAGTGCAGTGGCGCGATCTCGGCTCACTGCAAGCTCCGCCTCCCGGGGTTCACGCCATTCTCCTGCCTCAGCCTCCCGACTAGCTGGGACTACAGGCGCCCGCCAACACGCCCGGCTAATTTTTTGTATTTTTAGTAGAGACGGGGTTTCACCGTGTTAGCCAGGATGGTCTCGATCTCCTGACCTCGTGATCCGCCCGCCTCGGCCTCCCAAAGTGCTGGGATTACAGGCTTGAGCCACCGCACCCGGCCTAAATTTCCCCCTTTTTATAAGAACACCAATAATATTGCATTAGGGCCCACCTTGAGGACATCATTTTAACTTGATTATTTCTGTAAAGACCCTTTAAATAAGGTCATATTCTGAAGAACAATGGCTTAGAACTTCAAATTATGAATTTGGTCGGGAGAGGGGACACAATCCATAACAGGGTTCATATGAGGTTTACATATTGTTTTAGGTTGTGTGTTTTTCTAATCCTCTCTTATAACAATCTCCCTATATTTGTGAGTTTTTTAAGTTTTGGGTTTTTCTACACATTTACTACTGATTAGAAATAGATATATGAAATTTCAGAGAAATTATGGAAGTTCTGGAAGATTAAGTTATTACCAGAAGCCAGAATAGGCCAGGCACAGTGGCTGATGCCTGTAACCCCAGTACTTTGGGAGGCGAAGGCAGGAGAATTGCTTGAGTCCAGGAGTTTGAGACCAGCCTGTGCAGCATAGTGAGATCCCATCTCTACAAAAAATTAAAAATTAGCTGGGCGTGGTGGCTTGTGCCTGTAGTCCCAGCTACTTGGAAGGTTGAAGTGAGAGGATTGCTTGAGCCTAGGACATCAAGGCTGCAGTGAGCCATGATCATGCCGCTGCACTCAGCCTGGGTGAAAGAGGGAGACCCTGTCTCAAAAAAAAAAAGCTGAATTGAGCTATCTACACTTTATTGCTAGGAAACTTACCAGTTTTTTTAAACACTAATATAAAACCTTAAGACTTAGATTTTTGTTTGTTTTAAACAGTAAATATATACTATTCTCCTAGGAAAGAATTAAAACTTTTTATTCCTTTTACTTTTGCATAGTATATAACATCTTAAGATGGCCGTTGGTGCTTTGGCTTGCTATGGGATTGTATGTGAAACAGAAAAGTAGGATAGAGAATTATGTAGAGTTTTACTTTGATCATGTCTGTTGTTTAGCAAGATTTTACTTTTCTTTGTGTTTCAGTTGAGCTAGAATGAATAAGGCAAGAAAATGATGTCACTTGTTCTAAAAGAAGTGAACTCATGGTTAGCTGGGGAGTTATGCACTGTGGTGAAGTAAGTCTAAGAGCCACTGGCAAGTATTGGGATAGATCCTCAGGTCCTCAAAACTTATTTGAGCAAAGCACATGAAAGAGAATTTCATGTTTTAAAAACAGGCTAATTTAGTTGGAAGCTGGTAATTTCTTTTTCTTCTTTTTTTTAGGGACAGGGTCTCACTTCGTTCTGTCACCCAGGCTGGAGTGCAATAGCGCAATCATGGCTCACTGCAGCCTCCGCCTCCCAGGTTCAAGCAGTTCTCCTGCCTCAGCTCCCAAGTAGCTGGGATTACAGGTGCCTGCCACCACGCTTGGCTAATTTTTGTGTATTTTTGGTAGAGACGGGGTTTCACCAGGTTGGCCAGGCTGGTCTCAAACTCCTGACCTCAAGTGATCCACCTGCCTTGGCCTCCCAAAGTGCTGGGATTACAGGCATGAGCTACCATGCCTGGCCAAAGCTGGTAATTTCTTAATCATGAATTACTCATGTGAATAAAGTTTGGAATATTGCTAAATATAATCTAACTTTTTTTTTATTTCACAATAGATTGTCTGAGTTTCCACATTTTCGAAATAATCATAAAACTGCAAGGACATTTGATACAGTTAAAACAAAAGATCTTAAATCTAGATCTCCACATTTGGATGATTGTTCAAAGACTGATCACAGAGCTAAAAGTGATGTTTCTAAAGATGTACATCATAGCACTTCACTGCCAAATCTGGAAAAGGAAGGAAAACCACATTCTGATAAAAGGAGTACTTCACATTTACCTACATCTGTCGAGAAACACTGCACTAATGGTGTTTGGTCACGTTCTCATTATCAGGTTGGTGAGGGTAGCTCCAATGAGGATAGTAGAAGAGGAAGAAAAGATATTAGATATAGCCAGTTTAACAGAGGAACTGAAAGAGTACGAAAAGACTTAAGTACTGGCTGTGGTGATGGTGAACCAAAGATATTGGAGGCTAGTCAAAGGCTACAAGGACATCCTGAGAAATATGGTAAAGGTGAATCAAAGACTGAAAGCAAAAGTTCAAAGTTTAAAAGTAACTCAGATTCTGACTATAAAGGTGAACGCATTAACTCTTCTTGGGAGAAAGAGACCCCTGGAGAAGGGTCACACAGTCGAGTAGACTCTCAAAGTGACAAAAAACTAGAAAGACAAAGTGAAAGATCACAAAATATAAATAGGAAAGAAGTTAAATCACAAGACAAAGAAGAAAGAAAAGTTGATCAAAAACCTAAATCAGTAGTAAAGGACCAAGATCACTGGAGAAGAGCTGAACGAGCATCACTTCCTCATTCCAAGAATGAAATAACATTTTCTCATAATTCAAGTAAATACCATCTAGAAGAGAGAAGAGGATGGGAAGATTGTAAAAGAGACAGGAGTGTAAACAGTCATAGTTTTCAAGATGGAAGATGTCCATCTTCTCTTTCAAACAGTAGAACTCACAAAAACATTGACTCTAAGGAAGTTGATGCTATGCACCAGAGGGAAAATACATCTTTAAAAGCAGAAAGACATAGAACTGAAGATAAGAGGAAAAGAGAACGAGAAAGCAAAGAAGAAAATAGGCATATTAGAAATGAAAAAAGAGTACCTACAGAACATTTGCAGAAGGCTAATAAGGAAACTAAGAAAACCACTACTGATTTAAAGAAACAGAATGAGCCAAAGACTGATAAGGGAGAAGTCCTTGATAATGGTGTTTCTGAAGGAGCAGATAATAAAGAGCTTGCAATGAAAGCTGAGTGTGGTCCAAATGAAACAAAAAACAAAGACCTAAAATTGAGTTTTATGAAAAAATTGAACTTAACTCTTTCTCCTGCTAAAAAGCAGCCTGTTTCTCAGGATAATCAGCATAAAATAACTGATGTTCCCAAGTCCAGTGGTGTATGTGATTCAGAGTCTTCAGTGCAAGCTAAAACAGTGGCATATGTTCCCTCCATCAGTGAACATATCTTGGGGGAAGCCTCTGTCAGTGAACATACCATGGGGGAAACCAAGTCAACGTTATTGGAACCAAAGGTTGCTCTTCTAGCAGTGACTGAACCCAGGATCGGTATCTCAGAAACCAAAATGGAAGATGAAAATTGTTTGTTAGTTAGATCTGTTGACAATACTATGCGTTGTGAAGTGCCCATTTGTGGTACAGAGACTTCCTTCCCATCTCCTATGGAAATACAACAGACAGAATCCTTGTTTCCATCAACAGGAATGAAACAAACCATTAATAATGGAAGGGCAGCAGCTCCTGTGGTAATGGATGTATTACAAGCAGATGTGTCTCAAAACTTTGGCTTGGAATTGGATACCAAAAGAAATGATAATTCAGATTCTTGTGGTATTTCTGAAGGTATGGAAATGAAGGTGGCACTTTCAACAACAGTGAGTGAAACCACTGAAAGCATTTTGCAGCCTTCAATTGAGGAAGCTGATATTTTGCCAATAATGCTTTCAGAAGATAATAACCCAAAATTTGAGCCTTCTGTTATAGTTACACCACTGGTTGAGAGTAAGTCGTGTCATTTGGAGCCTTGCTTACCTAAAGAGACTCTAGATTCTTCACTTCAGCAGACTGAGTTAATGGACCACAGAATGGCAACTGGTGAAACAAACTCAGTATATCATGATGATGATAACTCGGTTTTGAGCATTGACCTTAATCACCTGAGACCTATTCCAGAAGCCATCAGTCCTCTGAATAGTCCAGTGAGACCTGTAGCAAAAGTTCTTAGAAATGAAAGCCCACCTCATGTTCCAGTGTATAATAACAGTCATAAAGGTAATAGTTTGTATTATCTTCTCTAACTTTGCATTTTATGAGAATGTAAAATACATAAGATAAATTGGTGCTTTTTCTTTTTTGATAACATAAAAAGTAGCATCTTACTCAGCCCCTGTTATCTAGAAGTGCACATGGAGAGTTTTTTTGTTTTTTTTTAGATGAAGTCTCACTCTGTCCCCCAGGCTGGAGTGCAGTGTGCACAATCTTGGCTTACTGCAACCTCTGCCTCCTGAGTTCAAGCAATTCTCCTGCCTCAGCCTCCCAAGTAGCTGGGACCACAGGCACATGCCACCACTCCCAGCTAATTTTCGTATTTTTTTTTAGTAGAGACAGGGTTTCACCATATTGGCCAGGCTGGTCTTGAACTCCTGACCTCATGATCTGCCCGTCTTGGCCTCCCAAAGTGTTGGGACTATAGGTGATAGATGTGAGCCACCGCACCCAGTCAGAGTTGTTTTTTTGTTTCCTTTTTTTTTTTTTTTTTTTTTTTTTTTTTTTTTTTTGAGAGAGAGTCTCACTCTGTCACCAGGCTGGAGTGCAGTGGTGCGATCATGGCTCACTGCAACCTCCGCCTCCCAGGCCCAAGCGATTCTCCTGCCTTAGCCTCCCAAGTAGCTGGGATTACAGGCACCCGCCACCATGCCTGGCTACTTTTTGTGTTAGTAGAGATGAGGTTTCACCATGTTGGTCAGGTTGGTCTGGATTTCTTGACCTTGTGATCCGCCCTCCTCAGCCTCCCAAAGTGCTGGGATTACAGGTGTGAGCCACTGCGCCTGGCCCTGAGCACTTTTTAAGATCAATAAAAACCAATGATACAGGCTGGGCATGGTGTCTCACACCTGTAATCCTAGCACTTTGGGAGGCTGAGGCAGGTGGATCATGAGGTCAGGAGTTCGAGACCAGCCTGGCCAACGTGGTGAAACCCTGTCTCTACTAAAAATACAAAAATTAGCTGGGCGTGGGGGCAGTCACCTGTAGTCCCAGCTACTCAGGAGGCTGAGGCAGGAGAATTGGCTTGAACCCGGGAGGTAGAAGTTGCAGTGAGCCAAGATTGCACCACTGCACTCCATCCTGGGCGACACAGCAAGACTTCGTTCTCAAAAAAAATCAATGATACAAATATTAGGCATTAACATCCTGCTTCAAAAAGAACTAGTAAAACAGTGAATTGCCTCAGTATTTAATTTTTTGTTATATGTAATATTTAATATGAACATGTCAAATGACTAAACTTTAATATACTTTTATCTTCTATAAATGTCTTTAATATATTTTTCTCTTCTACAGATGTGCTTTTACCAAATTCAGCTCATTCTACCTCTAAGAGTCAGTCTGATCTCAATAAGGAAAATCAAAAGCCAATTTACAAATCTGACAAATGTACAGAAGCAGACACATGTAAGAATTCACCATTAGATGAATTAGAAGAAGGAGAAATTAGAAGTGATAGTGAAACATCTAAACCACAAGAAAGTTTTGAAAAAAATTCCAAGCCTAGAGCGTCAGCTGATGTGCGGAAGTCAAAGACTATCCCACGACGTGGGAAAAGTACTGTGTGTTTAGATAAAGACAGTAGGAAAACACATGTAAGGATCCATCAGACCAATAACAAATGGAATAAAAGACCTGATAAATCTAGCAGATCTTCAAAAACAGAGAAGAAAGATAAAGTGATGAGCACTTCCAGCTTGGAAAAAATAGTTCCAATTATTGCTGTACCCTCTTCTGAACAAGAGATCATGCACATGTTACGAATGATAAGAAAACATGTAAGAAAAAATTACATGAAATTCAAGGCAAAATTTTCATTAATCCAATTTCACAGAATTATTGAGTCAGCAATTTTGAGTTTTACATCTCTAATTAAACATCTCAACTTACACAAAATCTCTAAGTCAGTGACTACCTTACAGAAGAATCTCTGTGATGTTATAGAGTCTAAACTTAAGCAAGTTAAAAAGAATGGCATAGTTGATCGTTTATTTGAACAGCAGCTACCAGATATGAAAAAAAAATTGTGGAAGTTTGTAGATGACCAACTTGATTATTTGTTTGCAAAGCTTAAGAAAATCTTAGTATGTGATTCCAAAAACTTTGGAAGAGATAGTGATGAAGGCAAACTTGAAAAAACAAGTAAACAGAATGTACAGTATTCAAATAGTCAGAAACGGAGTGTGGACAACTCCAGCAAAGAATTGCTGAAAGAAAAATTATCAAAATCAGAAGACCCTGTTCATTATAAGTCTTTTGTGGGATGTAAAAAATCTGAGGAAAGTTATCAAGACCAAAATAACTCCAGTATTAACACTGTAAAGCATGACATTAAAAAAAATTTTAACAATTGCTTTGATAATACAAAGAACTCTCAATCCGAAGAGCGCTCCTTGGAACTACACTGTCCAAGCACCCCAAAGTCAGAAAAAAACGAAGGAAGCAGCATAGAGGATGCACAGACATCCCAGCATGCAACTTTGAAGCCAGAACGAAGTTTCGAGATTCTTACCGAACAGCAAGCATCGAGCCTTACTTTTAATTTAGTGAGTGATGCACAAATGGGTGAAATATTTAAAAGTTTGTTGCAAGGTTCTGATCTTTTAGACAGCAGTGTTAACTGTACTGAAAAAAGTGAGTGGGAGTTAAAGACTCCAGAGAAGCAGCTGCTAGAGACTCTTAAGTGCGAGTCTATACCAGCTTGTACAACAGAAGAGCTAGTTTCAGGGGTGGCTTCTCCATGTCCTAAAATGATTAGTGATGATAATTGGTCATTATTATCATCTGAAAAAGGTCCATCTCTGTCTTCAGGGCTTTCATTGCCGGTTCATCCTGATGTGTTGGATGAAAGTTGTATGTTTGAAGTGTCTACTAACCTACCTTTAAGTAAAGATAATGTGTGTAGTGTAGAAAAGAGCAAGCCCTGTGTTTCTTCCATACTTCTTGAAGATCTAGCAGTCTCTTTAACAGTACCATCGCCTCTGAAGTCAGACGGTCATCTCAGTTTTTTAAAGCCTGATGTGTCATCCAGTTCAACTCCTGAAGAAGTCATTAGTGCTCATTTTAGTGAAGATGCCTTACTTGAGGAAGAGGATGCATCTGAGCAAGATATTCATTTAGCTCTGGAGTCTGATAATTCAAGCAGTAAATCAAGTTGTTCTTCTTCCTGGACTAGCCGATCTGTTGCTCCAGGCTTTCAGTACCACCCTAATCTACCTATGCATGCTGTCATAATGGAAAAGTCCAATGATCATTTCATTGTGAAAATACGACGTGCAACACCATCTACCTCTTCTGGTCTTAAACAGAGTATGATGCCTGATGAATCATTGATGTCTTTGCCCAGACATGGAAAGGAAGCTGATGAAGGAGCAGAGAAAGAATATATTTCATGTCAGAACACAGTTTTTAAATCTGTGGAGGAATTGGAAAATTGCAACAAAAATGTTGATGGCAGCAAGTCAACTCATGAAGAACAGAGCTCTATGATACAAACACAGGTTCCTGATATATATGAATTTCTTAAAGATGCTTCAGATAAGATGGGTCATAGTGATGAAGTGGCTGATGAATGTTTCAAATTGCATCAAGTATGGGAAACAAAACTGCCTGAAAGCATTGAGGAACTGCCTTCAATGGAAGAAATCTCACACTCTGTCGGGGAACATCTTCCAAACACATACATAGATCTAACAAAAGATCCAGTCACTGAAACCAAAAACTTGGGGGAATTTATAGAAGTAACAGTTTTAAATATTGATCAGTTGGGATGTTCTGGAGGCAATTTAAATCAAAGTGCTCAAATATTAGACAATTCTTTGCAGGCTGATACTGTAGATGCTTTTATTGATTTGACACAAGATGCTTCATGTGATACTAAAAGTGAAGGTAATCATCCTGAATTAGCTGTGGAAGACTTGGGATGTGGGGTGATACAGGTAGATGAAGATAATTATAAGGAAGAAAAGGCACAAATGGCAAACAGTCCTTTAAAATGCATTGTTGAGGAACCCTATATCGACTTGACGACAGAATCTCCCAGTTCATGTGAAGTAAAAAAAGATGAATTAAAATCAGAGCCAGGATCAAATTGTGATAACTCGGAGTTGCCTGGGACTTTGCATAATGCTCACAAAAAGAGAAGAAACTTTTCTGATCTAAATCATCCTCATAAAAAACAAAGAAAGGAAACAGACTTAACTAATAAGGAAAAGACCAAGAAACCTACCCAAGATTCTTGTGAGAATACTGAAGCTCACCAAAAGAAAGCTAATAAGAAGGCCCCTCCTGTGAATAAAGATCCCTCATCATTAAAGGCAACCCCAGGGATTAAGGATTCATCAGCAGCACTTGCCACTTCTACAAGCCTTTCTGCAAAAAATGTTATTAAAAAGAAGGGAGAAATTATCATTTTATGGACAAGGTAAGAATCTTGTGAGATATTTAAATCACCAGGAAATTTTGAGCTCAAAAATCTAATCTGTCTGGCTGGACGCAGTGGCTCATGCCTGTAATCCCAATAATTTGGGACGCTGAGGCGGGTGGATCACTTGAGCCCAGGAGTTTGGGACCAGCTTGAGCAACATGGCGAAATTCTGTCTCTACAAAAAATACAAAAATTAGGGCTGGGCGCAGTGGCTCACGCCTGTAATCCCAGCACTTCGGGAGGCTGAGGTGGGCAGATCACGAGGTCAGGAGAGCGAGACCATCCTGGCAAACACGGTGAAACCCAATCTCTACCAAAAATACAAAAACTTAGCCAGGCGTGGTGGCACGCGCCTGTAGTCCCAGCAGTCGGGAGGCTGAGGCAGGAGAATGGCATGAACCTGGGGGGGCAGAGCCTGCAATGAGCCGAGATCGTGCCACTGCATTCCAGCCTGGGCAACAGAGTGAGACTCCGTCTAAAAAAAAAAAAAAAAAAAGCACATACAAAAATTAGCCAGGCATGGTGGTGCAGGCCTGTGGTCCCAGCTACTTGGGAGGCTGAGGCAGGAGGATCACTTGAGCCTGGGAGGCGAAGGTTGTACTCCAGCCTGGGTGACAGAGCAAAACTCTGTCTAAAAAAAAAAAGAAAACTTAAAGATACCTAGCCAGGTGTGGTGGCGGGCGCCTGTAGTCCCAGCTACTCAGAAGGCTGAGGCAGGAGAATGGCCGTGAACCTGGGAGGCAGAGCTTGCAGTGAGCTGAGATCACGCCACTGCCCTCCAGCCTGGGTGACAGTGTGAGACTCCCTCTTGAAAAAAAGAAAAGAAAACGTAAAGATACCTAATCTGTCATGTCTTCATAGCTTTATCATCCTAAAATAAGGAAAATGATAACTTCGAAAGTGGCCAAATTTAGTTGAAGATACATTCTAGAGTACAGTCCTGCTGTACTGTTGTACAGTCTAGAACAGTGGCTCTTTTTATTTATTTATTTATTTTATTATTACACTTTAGGTTTTAGGGTACATGTGCACAATGTGCAGGTTTGTTACATATGTATCCATGTGCCATGTTGATTTCCTGCACCCATTAACTCGTCATTTAGCATTAGGTATATCTCCTAATGCTGTCCCTCCCCCCTCCCCCCACCCCACAACAGTCCCCGGAGTGTGATGTTCCCCTTCCTTTGTCCATGAGTTCTCATTGTAGAACAGTGGCTCTTAACCAGAGGTGTGCAGTAGTACCATGGATATAACTTTTCACTTTGAAAAGCTCTATTGTGAAGTTAAGAAAAGTGAAGTTTTTCATTTAAAAAAAGTGAAGTGAAAGAAAGTTAAAAAGTGAAGGGGAAAAGTGTGTTTTAACTTCACTTTTTAAATTAAAAACATTTCATTTGGAAGGAACTGGTGTAAGCACATCTTAGAAGGAATGACAAGTGATGAAATAGCAAAAAATGGGAGTGTTGGTATAGGTTGGTGCAAAACCACAATTACTTTTGCAGCAACCTAATAATTTGATTTTTCCTCCAGATTAGAAGTTTACAGTTTTGTAAACCGGTTGTACTTTTGAGGGTTTTTGTTTGTTTGTTTGTTTGTTTGTTTGAGACAGAGTTTCACTCTTGTTGCCCAGACTCGAGTGCAATGGTACCATCTTGGCTCACTGCAACCTCTGCCTCCCAGGTTCAAGTGATTCTCCTGCCTCAGCCTCCCGAGTAGCTGGAATTACAAGGGCACGCCCAGCTAATTTTGTATTTTTAGTAGAGACAGGGTTTCTCCATGTTGGTCAGGCTGGTCTCGAACTCCTGACCTCAGGTGATCTGCCCACCTCTGCCTCCCAAAGTGCTGGATTATAGGCATGAGATGTTGTGCCCGTACACTTTTGAGTTTTATATGAACTGTTTAAGAAAATCAAGACCCCATTCAGATGTAAAAGTAACCACAGTTATAAATCATTGGACTAAAGGTAGATATACTTGACTAGAATGCTTAATGAGAGAAGCTGAGTTTTGTGAAAACTGGTGATCAGTTTTGTTAATTCCACAGTCCTCAAATCCCCATTTCAAGTAACTTTGCAGGTGGCAGTATAAAATCTCAGCAACTGTATTAATACCCATTTGGTCAGAGTATGTAGAAAAAGCAGAGGTCTGGGAATTAGAAGATATGGATTCTATTTTAGTTCTGGTTCTTTTTTTTTTTTTTTTTTTTTTTTTTGAGATAGAGTCTTGCTCTGTCGCCCAGGCTGGAGTGCAGTGGCGTGGTCTTGGCTCACTGCAAGCTCCGCCTCCCAGGTTCATGCCATTCTCCTGCCTCAGCCTCCTGAGTAGCTGGGACTGCAGGCACCTGCCACCATGCCCGGCTAATTTTTTTTGTATTTTTAGTAGAGACGGGGTTTCACTGTGTTAGCCAGGATGGTCTCGATCTCCTGACCTCGTGATCCGCCCGCCTCGGGCTCCCAAAGTGCTGGGATTACAGGCTTGAGCCACCGCGCCCGGCCTAGTTCTGGTTCTTCTGCTTATTATGTCTGTGACCATCTTTGGGCCCTAAGTTTTTTAGTGTATACATTAAAGGTAGAATTAAAAAGAAATACTTTAATTTTGTCATTAAGAAAATAAATCAGTACATTTGTTACAGAATACATATGAACTCATAGAGCAAAATCATCTAAATCTTATTTCTCAGAGATACCCATTGTCCATATTTTGGTATATACACTTTTCCTTTTTCCTATGGGTTTAAATTTCCCTGGTTGGTGGACTTCAAGGCAGTGGGATTTTTATTACCTTTCTACTACAGTGTACTAAAACTAAATACAATTTTTTCCTCCTCAGAAATGATGACCGGGAAATTTTATTGGAGTGTCAGAAAAGAGGGCCATCATTTAAAACATTTGCATATTTAGCTGCCAAGTTGGATAAAAATCCAAATCAGGTAACTACCCAATTTTTACATCTCTATTGGTTCACAGATGTTGCTACTCTAAATACTTAAAATTTAGGCTAGGTGTGGTAGCTCACATCTGTAATCCCAGCACAGCCAAGGTGGGAGGATCCCTTGAAGCCAGGAGTTCGAGACCATCCGGGCAACATGGTAAGACCTCTGCCTCTACAGAAAAATTTTAAAAAATTAGTGGGTGCTGTCGTGTGCACCTGTGGTCTCAGCTCGGAAGGCTGAGGAGGGAGGATCGCTTGAGCCCAGGAGTTCAAGGCCAGCCTGGCCAATATAGTGAGACCATGTCTCTACAAAAAACAAAAAAAATAGCAGGACATGGTGACATGCACCTGTAGTCCCAGCTACTCGGGAGGCTGAGGCAAATTGATCACTTGAGCCCAGGAGGTTGAGGCTACAGTGAGCTGCGATCATGCCACTGCACACCAGCCTGAGACAGAGTGAGACCCTGTTTCAGACAAAAGTAAATAAATAAATGTTTAGATTGAATTTTTTTCTTTTTGAATTAAAGTTAGTTTCACTCAGTCTTTTTTTTTTTTTTTTTTTTTTTTTTTTTTGAGACAGAGTCTTGCTTTGTTGACCCTGCTGGAGTGCAATGGCGTGATCTTGGCTCACTGCAACCGCCACCTCCTGGGTTCAAGTGATTCTTGTGCTTAAGCCACCCGAGTATCTGGTATTACAGATGTGTGCCACCACACCCAGCTAATTTTTTGTATTTTTAATAGATTACTGGGGAGGCGGAGTTTTGCTATGTTGGCCAGGCTGGTCTTGAACTCTGGGTCTCATGTGATCTGCTTACCTTGGCCTCCCAAAGTGCTGGGATTACAGGCGTGAAAAAAATGTTTTAAGAGATGGAGTCTCATTATGGTGCCCAGGCTAGATTTGAACTCCTGAGCTGGCTTAGACTTACTTTTTGAGTGTTAGAATATGTAGATATTTATTAGCCAGCCTCTTTAAAAGTATGGCTCAGTGTAGGACTGTTAAAAACTTGGTAACTGGAAGAAGTATGACTGAGACGATCCTGATTGTTTTGTAAACTGATGTTTGCTTGTTTAAGAAATATTAATGTTAGGCTGGGCACGGTGGCTCACGCCCGTAATCCTAGCACTTTGGGAGTCCGAGGTGGGTGGATTGCATGAGCTCAGGAGTTTGAGACCAGCCTGGGCAATATGGTGAAACCCCATCTCTACTAAAATACGGAAAAAAAAGAAAATAGCCGGGCGTGGCAGCGTGTGCCTGTAGTCTCAGCTACTTAGGAGGAAGGAGAATTGCTTGAACCCAGGAGGCGGAGGTGCAGTGAGCTGAGATGATGCCACTGCACTCCAGCCTGGTGAGAGAGTGAGACTCTGTCTCAGAAAAAAATAAATAAATAAATATTAATGTTTGTAATCCCAGCACTTTGTAAGGCTGACTGGGAGGATTGCTTGGGCCCAGTTTACAGTAAGCTATGCTGTTGACACTGCACACTCCAGCCTGGGTGACAGCAAGACTCTGTCTCTTAAAAAAAAAAAAAAAAAAAAAAGCCGGGTGCGGTGGCTCATGCCTGTAATCCCAACACTTTGGGAGGCTGAGGCAGGCGGATCACCTGAGGTCGGGAGTTCGAGACCAGCCTGACCAACATGGAGAAACCCCATCTCTACTAAAAATACAAAAAAATTAGCTGGGCGTGGTGGCGCATGCCTGTAATTCCAGCTACTCAGGAAGCTGAGGCAGGAGAATCGCTTGAACCCGGGAAGCAGAGGTTGCAGTAAGCCGAGATCGCACCATTGCACTCCAGCCTGGGCAACAAGAGTGAAACTCCATCTCAAAAAAAAAGAAAAAGTTCAATATTGAAAAGTTAACTAGTAATCACCTTTAGTATGAAGATATTTTTCTTTCTTTTTTTTTTTTAAGACGGAGTTTCACTCTTGTTGCCCAGGCTGGAGTGCAATGGCGCGATCTCGGCTCACTGCAACCTCCGCCTCCCGAGTTCAAGTGATTCTCCTGCCTCAGCCTCCTGAGTAGCTGGGATTACAGGCATGCGCCACCACGCCCGGCTAATTTTGTATTTTTAGTAGAGACGGGGTTTCTCCATGTTGGTCAGGCTGGTCTTGAACTCCTGACCTCAGGTAATCCGCCTGCCTCGGCCTCCCAAAGTGCTGGGATTACAGGCATGAGCCACCACACGTGGCCATGAAGATATTTTTCTAAACATTACTTCATCTCTTTATTATTGAAGGTGACTTTCTCTGTCTTTAGCTGTCTTATGAAAGTATTCTTCAAAGATGAAAAAAGATTACTGAGGTATTTATAATTAACACTCATTTTTAAATTTTCAGGTCTCAGAAAGATTCCAGCAGCTAATGAAGCTCTTTGAAAAGTCAAAATGCAGGTAGTTAATGGTTACACTACAGGAGACTAGTAAAATAAATGTTTGACGCTGTAGTTGTGCAGTTAATGGCCTGTTAGTCATTGAAGATGTGAATAGTGGGTGAGAGACATCCAGTTGAGTTCCTGCTTCAGTCACAGGTTGGAGGATGGTTGCTCGAGCAGGCATCTAAGGTGACCTCATCCACAGGGACGTGCTCAGAGTGAAGCCTGCTGCAGTTCAGATCAGCATGGCATCTCTCCTCAACCTTCTGATTGCTGATGAGTCTAAGGTGGGGGGAAATCCATTTGATTAATAATAAAGTTTTCATAGATACATCAAACATTCTTGAAAAGCAGTATGTGGTTCATAAGCAGTGAAGTCTGTGTAGTGATGGTAATTTAATATTTCTCACATTTTTAATTAGTGCTAATTAAAATACAAAACATTTATAAAGTCTATTGTCATCCCAATTGATGACATGATTTACCATATTAAATTGTTAATAATGTTCACAGACATGTTTCCTCAGTTTTTGTTTTTGTACTTGTCGTACAAGTCGTTCTTGTACATACAGGTTTATTAGTGCAATAATATTTAAATTATCAGCAGAAGGCTGGGTGTGGTGGTACCCGCCTATAGTCCCAGCTACTCGAGAGGCTGAGGCAAGAGGATCACTTGAGCCCAGAAATCTGAGGCTAGGGTACTAGGATTGCACCTGTGAATAACCAATACACTCCAGCCTGGGCAATATAGTGAGATCCAGTCTCTAAAACCTAAGTAAGTAAATAAATTACCAGCAGGTTTTTTCTGTTAGATCTCCGCCAATTGCTTAAATATTTTGGATTTTTATGTAAGCAAAATTTTAAAGATATTTAATGTATCACAATATTTTTAATTGATTTGCTGTCCTAATTATTTGAATGCAAAACATGCAGTTTTAAATGAAGTTTGAATTAAATCTGAACAGCAACTATATTTGGACATACAGAGTCAGGCACAGTGGCATGCCTGTAATCCCAGCACTTTGGGAGGCCAAGGTGGGCAGATCATTTGAGGCCAGGAGTTCTATACTAGCCTGGCCAACATGGTGAAACCCCATCTCTACAAAAAAATACAAAAATTAGCCAGGCATGGTGGCACGTGTCTGTAATCCCAGCTACTTGGGAGACTGAGGCATGAGAATCGCTTGAACCTGGGAGGTGGAGGTTGCGGTGAGCCAAGATTGCGCCACTACACTCCAGCCTGAAAGACAGAGTGAGAAAAAAAAAAACAAACTAGATTTGGACATAGAGCACAGTGCTAGTGAAATCTTCAAAATATGTGTAGTAGTTTACTGTGATGTTAAATTTCTTTTTTGTTTGTTTGTTTTGAGACGGAGTCTTACTCTGTCACCCGGGCTGGAGTGCAGCCGCACGATCGCAGCTCACTGCAACCTCTGCCTCTCAGGTTCAAGTGATTATGATGTTAAATTTCTATTTACATAATTCAGAATGTTGCCAGGTGCAGTGGCTCATGCCTGTAATCTGAGCACTTTGAGAGGCTAAGGTGGGCGGATCACCTGAGTTCAGGAGTTCGAGACCAGCCCAGCCAACATGACGATGCTTCATCTCTACCAAAATTACAAAAGTTAGCTGGGCATGGTAGAACATGCCTGTAATCCCAGCTACTTGGGAGCCTGAGGCAGGAGAATCACTTGAACAAAACACACACACAACAGAATATAAGCTTGAATAATGGGGAATTTGGAGAAGAAGCATATTCTAAAGAATTTTTTTAAAAAAGCTCTGGGAAAAAGTGGCTTGATTATTAGATTAACTGTGCTTTTTAAGATTTTTGCTGCCTTTAAGAAATTAAATCAAGTTTTTTTTTTTTTTACCTTAATGTTAAAGTATGATTTCCATTCTGTTGTGAAGAGAATGTAAATTATTTTAAACAGAGATGGGGTTTCGCCGTGTTGCCCAGGCTGGTCTCGAACTCCTGGACTCAAGCGATCCATCTGCCTTGGCCTCCCAAAGTGCTCGGATTACAGGCGTAAGCTACTGCATCTGGCCAAAAATCTAAAACCATTTAATAAATTTGATATTTGAGATTTCTTTGCTTGCAGGATAGCACATACTTGGGTTATTTCATTCGTAGCTTGTCTCTTAACTGATTTTTTTTCCCCACAAGTACTGTAGTCCTATTAAATTTTTGTCAGTATCAAAGTATAATGATAGTTACCAAACTGATTGCAAAAGCTAGGTTTTTTTTTTTAAATTTTGAGACCAATTGGAAGATAAGAAAGCTAGTTTATTAAACACCAATATTGTCTAAATGGAGCTCATTTAAGGTAACACATTATGAGATAGTCCTGTCAGAAAAATAGAATAATAACTTTAGCATTTTCTTACATTACAGATAAGTTGCTGAATTCCTGGGACTCTTAATTGATATTCCATACTACACAGAAGCTTCAAATTCCTCATATTTTAAATGAGCACTAGAAAGAGGTTTATCACCTTTTTGGTTACCAGATGATAATCTACATTTGTTATTACTCAGTGACTCTCTAATTTCACATCAGCATGTTCAGCTTGTTCTAGTCATCATTCTGATTTGCTTATCGGTTTTTGGTCAAAATATTTATTTTTAAACATGTTAGAACTTACCAAAATGAAAGCAACAGTGATGTATTGAAATCTTAGTTTTGATATTTTAAAGAAATGACTTTCTAGATTAAAAAAATAGTTTTGTAGCATTTTAAACTTAGTGACTATTTAGTTCAAGTGTTCATCCATTTTTTATTTGCTTTTCTAATTGCCTCTCCTTGTTTTGGTATATTGTAAAATAATTTAAATAATGTATTTATAAATATGTATAATTATGATATAAAATACTGTGTGTATATGTATGTATGTGTGTTTCTGTGTATGCACACATAAATGGCTTTGCCTAGCCAAGGATTTTTTTTATCTGTATAAAATTTTTTGTATAAAGTTTGCTTTCAATAACAGTAATGTATAATAAAACCATGTAAAGTTTTGTTGTATTTTGATGCAAATGTTTCTTTTACTTTTATTGTGTTTAGGTAATAATTTTTAAAAAGCAAGAGGTAAAAGTCCCAGGGGACATAGGGTGCAATTTTGAAGTGGTTCCTGGTGGGGGTGCGGCTGGCTGAATGGCTCTGAGTAGATTGAGAAAACTGATTGCTGTTGCCTGCCTTCTCACAGCAAGTACCAGAATGGTGAACCATATCTCTGCTGCAGGTGTCCTCACAGATAAAATTAGAGTAGCACAAGAGCTTTTTGGGTGAAGCTTTGGAGAAAACAGGTGTAAGGATTGATTAGCTTGGGCATTACTTCTTCACCCTTCTGCCTTCAGACTCACAGAACTTCTCAGTTAATAATCTAGGCCCTAGACTCTAGGAAGTGCCTCTTCTCATTGCCATTTTTCTCCGGGGGTCCAAAGGAAGAAGCCCTGTCCTAAAGGATTACACATCGAAATAAACAGCAGTGGTTTTGTAGTGCTAGGGCTCTCCAACATGGGGTTTGTCCCCTTCCCTCTGTTTGAGCCCTTAATACCGACTAGAGGGTTGGCCATCAGTCCTTCTCCAGTGCATACTCTCACTCAGAAGATCTCATACCACCAGGTAAGTGAGTTCACAAACGATATGATAACCGAAAGATACTACTAGTTCAAAAGAAAACTGGATTACATAAGACTTTCAGAATCTAAAATGAAACTAATAAACATTAAAAGATGTTAGCAACGTGATACAATAATGAAACATTTAAAATAAATAACATAATAAATGGAGTAAAAGGGTAGAGGCCAGGCATGGTGGCTCATGCCTGTAATCCCAGCACTTTGGGAGGCCGAGGCAGGTGGATCACGAGGTCAGGAGTTCAAGACCAGCCTGCAAGATGGTGTAACCCTGTCTACTGAAAATACCAAAATTAGCGGCGCATGGTGGTAGGTGCCTGTATTCCTAGCTACCTGGGAGGCTGAGGCAGAGAATTGCTTGAACCCGGGAGGTGGAGGTTGCAGTGAGCCAAGATCACGCCACTGTGCTGCAGCCTGGGCGACAGAGCAAGACTGTCTCAAAAAAAAAAAAAAAAAAAAAAGGATAGATACAGGTGCAGAATGAATTAGTTGGAAAATCAGGCTGAGAAAACCCCAGAAAGAAGCAAGAAAAAGAATTTAGGAAATATGAAAGCGGATTTAAGCAAGATGGAAGCCAGAAGTAGGTGTGCCAACATTCAGGTAAGAGGCCTAGAAGGAGGAAAAAAATAGAGATTGAAAGGGCCATAGGGTGCCAAACGAGAGACATACTGAAATTG
The DNA here is from genome assembly GCF_006542625.1 of Nomascus leucogenys. Classification (NCBI taxonomy): domain Eukaryota; kingdom Metazoa; phylum Chordata; class Mammalia; order Primates; family Hylobatidae; genus Nomascus; species Nomascus leucogenys. Next base: position 76,298,693 of record NC_044383.1, read on the forward strand.
AGGAGTATCAAGGTAACGAGAAAAATCTAAAAGCTTTTAGAGTAAATGTATAAAGGTACAAGAATAAGATTGACTTCAGTCTTCTCAAGTGCAATACTGGATGCAGGAAAATAATGTCATATTTAAAGTACCGGACTTAAAGTTTTAGTCTATCTAAATTGTCATTCAAATGTGAGGACTTAATAAAAACATTAAGATTAAGATCTCTATCCAAAGGAAAAGAAGTCACTATATCAGAAAGACACACACGTTTCTTGCAGCACAATTCACAGTTGCAAAGACATAGAATAAACCTAAGTGTCCATCAATTGATGAGTGGATAAAGAGAATGTGGTATACATATATCATGGAGTGCAACTCAGCCACACAAAAAGAATAAAATAATGTCTTTTGCAGCAACTTGTATGGAACTGGAAGCTGTTCTTCTAAGTGAAGTAACTGAAAACCAGATAATATTCAGGTGTGGTGGCTCACACCTGTAATCCCAGCAATTTGGGAGGGTGAGGTGGGCAGATCACCTGAGGTCAGGAGTTTGAGATCAGCCTGGCCAACATGGCAAAACGCTGTCTCTACTGAAAATAAAAAAATTAGCCGGGTGTGGTGGTGGGCGCCTGTCATCCCAGCTACTCAGGTGGCTGAGGCAGGGAGAATTACTTGAACCTGGGAGGCGGAGGTTGCAGTGAGCCGAGACTGTGCCATTGCACTCCAGCCCGGGCAACAAAGGGAGACTCCGTATCAAAAAGCAAACACAAAAAAACCCAGATACCCCTTTCTGCTTCCACTGCCACCATGGCAGTCATGAAAAAGCTTGTGGCAAAGCAGGGCAGAAAAAAAAAAAAAAGAAGCAGGTTCTGAAGTTTACTCTTAATTGCACCCACTGTAGAAGATGGAATCATGGATGCCGCTAATTTTGAGCAGCTTTTGCAACAGGGGATCAAAGTGAATGGAAAAGCTGGGAATCTAGGTGGAGGACCAAGAGCAAGATCACCATGACTTCTGAGGTGACTTTTTCCTAAAGGTATTTGAAATACCTCACAAAATTTTGAAGAAGAATAATCTGTGTGATTGGTTGCACGTAGTTGCTAACAGTGAAGAAAGTTATGAATTACATTACTTCCAAATTAGCCAGGACAAATAGGAGGAAGATGAGGATTAAAATTCATTTATCTGGAATATTTTATATGAGTTTGTGAATAAAACTTGGGAACCAGAGGAAAAAAACTCAGATACCACGTTCTCGCTTATAAATGGGTATGCAAAGGCATACAGAGTGGTATAACGGAGGTTGGAGACTCAGAAGGTGGAACGGGGAAGAGATGAAAAGCTACATTTTGAATACAATGTTTGCGACTTGGGTGACTGGTGCACTAAAATACTAGACTTCAGCACTGTGCAGTTCGTCCATGTAACTGAAAACCACTTGTACCTCTAAAGCTACTGAAAAGTTTTTTTAAAAAATGAAAAAAGATTTGCTGGGCCGTGTGGGGTGGCTCACACCTGTAATCCCAGTTCTTTGGGAGGCTGAGGTGGGCGGATCACTAGGTCAAGAGATCAAGACCGGGCCGGGCGCAGTAGCTCACGCCTGTAATCCCAGCACTTTGGGAGGCCGAGGTGGGAGGATCACGAAGTCAGGAGATCGAGACCATCCTGGCTAACACGGTGAAGCCCCGTCTCTACTAAAAATACAAAAAATTAGCCGGGCACAGTGGCAGGTGCCTGTAGTCCCAGCTACTCGGGAGGCTGAGGCCGGAGAATGGCGTAAACCTGGGAGGCGGAGCTTGCAGTGAGCCGAGATCGCATCACTGCACTCCAGCCTGGGGGGCAGAGTGAGACCCGTCTCAAAAAAAAAAAAAAAAAAAATCAAGACCACCCTGGCCGACATGGTGAAACGCCGTCTCTACTAAAAATACAAAAATTAGCTGGGTATGGTGGCGCACGCCTGTAATCCCAGCTACTTGGGAGGCTGAGGCAGGAGAATCGCTTGAACCCTGGAGGCAGACGTTGCAGTGGGCCGAGATAGGGCCACTGCACTCCAGCCTGGTGACAGAGCAAGACTCCGTCTCAAGAGATAAAAAAAAAAAAAAAAAAAAAAAAAAGATTTGACAATGCTTCGCATTGAAAAATTTTGGAAAAAATACTTAACAAAAAGTCCAGAAGATACTACAAAATCTATGGGGATAACAGTGTTCAGATACCTTGGTAAGATGTGTATAGGGGGAGAAAGATTTTTTTAGAAAGCAATAAACCAGAATTATAATTTTAGACAGTATCAACATAATGGCGAGTAGAGGAGATCAAGAAAGTATTCAAGTGTTACAGTTCTTGCCTTTTTAGGAAGAAGGTATAGACATAAAAATGCCAAACTTAAAACTGAGGTATGGCATTCACATAGAAAAGTGCATGAAAGAAATAGTTTTCACAAAGTAAACACTTATGTAACAGCACCCAGATCAAGAATTAGAACATTATCAGCTCTCCAGAGTGCCCCCATTCCTAGTAATAGTCCTTCCTTCTCCCTAGGGACAAACATTATCAGAACACTGTTTCTGATTTATATTATCATAGATTAGTTTTGCTTGTCTTTGAACTTTCAAATGGAATTATAACTGTAGATACCATTTGGCTTATTTCATTAAGCAGTATGTGAGGTTCTTGCCTGTGTTGAGTATAGCAGTAGTGAATTCTTTCTCACTACTATATATATTTCAATTGAACCACAATTTATCTATCCTACTGTCATAGACATTTGTGTTCTAGTTCAGGACTGTTAGAAATAATGCCATTGGCCAGGCACAGTGACTCACGCCTGTAATCCCAGCACTTTGGGAGGTCGAGGGAAGCAGATCACGAGGTCAGGAGATCGAGACCATCCTGGCTAACATGGAGAAACTCCGTCTCTACTAAAAATACAAAAGCAAAAATTAGCCGGGCTTGGTGGCGGGCGCCTGTAGTCCCAGCTACTTGGGAGGCTGAGGCAGGAGAATTGCTTGAGATAGACTTTCGCTCTTGTTGCCCAGGCTGGAGTGCAATGGCGTGATCTCAGCTCACTGCAAACTCCACCTCCCAGGTTCAACCAATTCTCCTACCTCAGCCTCCCAAGTAGCTGGGATTACAGGCACCCACCACCATACCTGGCTAATTTTTTTGTATTTTTAGCAGAGACAGGGTTTCTCCATGTTAGCCAGGCTGGTCTCAAACTCCGGACCTCAGGTGATCCTCCCACCTCGGACTCCCAAAATGCTGGGACTACAGGCATGAGCCACCATGCTCAGACTTTTTTTTGTATTTTTAGTAGAGACAGTGTTTCACCACGTGGCCAGGCTGGTCTCAAACTCCTGGCCTCAAGTGATCCACCCACCTTGGCCTCCCAAAGTGCTGAGATTATAGGCATGAGCCACCATGTCTGGCCTATTTTATTTTATTATTTATTTATTTACTTTTTTTTTTTTTTTTTTTTGAGACAAGGTCTCACTTTGTTGCCCAGGCTAGAGTACAATGGTGCAGTCACTGGTCACTGCAGCCTCGACCTCTTGGGTTCAAGTGGTGCTTTCACCTCAGCCTCCCAACTAGCTGGGACTGCAGGTGCACAACACCATACCCAGCTAATCTTTGTGTATTTTGTAGAGACAAGGTTTTGCAGTGTTGCTCAGGCTGGTCTTGAACTCCTGAGCTCAAGCAATCCCCCTCCTAGCCTCCCAAAATGTTGGGATTACAGGTGTGAGCCACTGTGCCCAGCCTACCACTTTTTATTTAACCATTCAGTGGACATTTGGGTTGTTTCCACATTTAGGCTACTGTGGAGTATTATGAACACAGCTGTTCATATTTGGGCCCCTGCTTTCTTTCATTTACTCATTTATTTAATTTTTCTTTTTTACCAGCTTCTACATCAAGAACACAAAGCTTGGCAGGGTGCACTGGCTCATGCCTGTAATCCCAGCACTTTGGGAGGCCAAGGCGGGTGCATCACTTGAGGTCAGGAGTTCGAGACCAGCCTGACCAACATGGTGAAACCCTGTCTCTACTAAAAATACAAAAATTAGCTGGGCGTGGTGGCGCACACCTGTAATCCCAGCTCCTTGGGAGGCTGAGGCTGGAGAATCGCTTGAACCTGGGAGGCAGAGGTTGCAGTGAGCCAAGATTGTGCCACTGCACTCTAACCTGGGTGACAGAGTGAGATTCCATCTCAAAAAAAAAAAAAAAAAAAAAAAAAGTACCTCCTTTATTTATTTTCTCCTTTATTAAATGTGGTAAATTAAATCATTAAAAAAATTAAACCTTGCAGTTTCAGAATAAACTTTACTTTTATTTCATTTTTTCTTAAAACTCCTTTTCAACACAATAATAAACCCAACTTTAAAGTAATGTATTATATCCTTTTTAAATATATTGTTGGATTTAGTTTACTATACTGTTTGTTTAGGATATTCTGTTTTTGTGTGTGTGAAATTGGCTTACATTTCTTCATTTCTTTCTTTCTTTCTTTTCTTTTTTTTTTTTTTAAGATGGAGTCTCACTCTGTCGCCCAGGCTGGAGTGCAGTGGCACAATCTCTCTCACTGCTGCAACCTCCACCCCCTGGGTTCAAGCGATTCTCCAGCCTCAGCCTCCTTAGTAGCTGGGATTACAGGCACCTGCTACTGCACCCGGCTAATTTTTGTATTTTTTTAGTAGAGACAGGGCTTCACCATCTTGGCCAGGCTGGTCTTGAACTCATGACCTCGTGATCCACCCGCCTTGGCCTCCCAAAGTGCTGGGACTACAGGCGTGAGCCACCGCGCCTGGCCCATTTTTTTCTTTCTTAATGTCTTGTAAGGTTTTGGTATCCAAGTTATGCTGACTCTGTAAAGTGAATTGGAATGTGTTCCCTCTTTTTAAATTCTTGAAAAGTTACATGATAAGATCAGTGAAAAACGTGAGCATAAGTCCATTGCTGAGTTTCTTCTCCTGTGAAATCTGTTTCTTGAACAGAAAATGTGTACAATGCCATAATGGTGAATAAGTATTCCATTGGGCTGTGCTTGGTGGTGCTGACAAAAGCATTAAGGTCAGGGAGGTAAATCCATACTTGGAGAATACGTCTCTCCCAGTGAGAACAAATTACATTCCCCTTCACGGATAGGGTCAGTCTGATGTAAGAAACCTTTTAGTAGGTAGTTGGCTAGTCCATATTGGGACTTAACTTTGACTTTCTTCTTGACATGTTAAGCCTTCCACAATGGAGGCACCCAGGTCAGCTTTGGTGAGTGGAAATCCATGTCGCTGAGCCCATAGTCTTCTTTCTCACCACCATGGTGATTTTGTATATGGGTCCATTGAGCAAGCACTGGATTTGCAAGGGAAAGACACAGACCGACATCCCCAGAATGTATTATTTTGTTCATTTCGTTATTGAGATTCTCTTCTACAGTAGGTGTCTTTGGTGAACACTGACATAAAACACAAATATCTTCACATTTTGTCTCTAATCCTAGAAGTCCCTTCACGATACTTTTTTCTTAGACCTTGTCACATTTTGTTTTTTCCAAGTCTTAAACCATCCAGGCAAACCTTTAACCACTTCCTTTGAATGTACATCCTATGTCTGGCCCTTTCCCACTCCAGTTGAAGAAGACAATCATATATGCTGCTCAAAGTTCTATTCCCCTTCATCATTATTTCCTGGTTGGCATTGTAACATTGCAGCAGTCTATTTCTGGCCTTTGCTAGCACATCAGTCAGAAACATCTGGAAAATAGGCCCAAATATTTTTTCTCCCCCTCAGTTAACTGGTCATAAGGAACTTCATATGAGGCTCTAGGTGTTGACTGAGTGAGAAAAGAAGCAGGTACAGTATTGGGTATCAGAGGAATCTGCTTATGCAACTAATACACCTTCCAGACCTGCTTCAGCCTGATGTTTCATATAACATTCACGCTTACTGACGTATTGCTGCTGTGTGTGCCCAACCTTATGGTGGCATGGGTCAGATAATGCCCAGTTCATTCTGGATATCTCAGGTCACCTGGTCACTTGATGTACCATGGTCAGGCATTCAGTCTCTAACAGGGCATAGCTATGCTCCAGAATGCTGAAGCTCTGCACTGTGATTCTTTTATTAAGGCTTGCTAGAGCCTCCATGTGACATATTGTATTAGTCAGTTCTCATGCTGCTGATAAAGATATATCCAAGACTGGGTAATTTATAAAGAAAAAGAGGTTTAGTGGACTCACAGTTCCACATGACTGGGGAGGCCTCACAATCATGGTGGCAGGCAAGAGAGCTTGTGCAGGGGTACTCCCATTTGCAACACCATTAGATCTCATGTGACTTATTCACTACCACCAGAACACTATGGGGGAAACCATCCCATGATTCAATTATCTCCACATGACCCCACCCTTGACACCTGGGGATTATTACAATACAAGGTGAGATTTGGGTGGGGACACGGCCAAACCATATCACATATTTATTAGCTAAAGTTTCTTTGAGTTCATCGAATTTGCTGGGATTTTGCACACTCTTGCACTGCAGCCTGAACTTACTGCAGAGCTTTTTCTTTCTCTGTTTCCCAGTAAAAGCTCACAGCCTTACAGGTTATTCATTTAATGGACCAGAGTAGCATATCAAATGACCTCCATAATTCACAAAGGCTTATCAAGCATTGCACCTTTTTTTTGTATGGTGTTGGTGGTAGTGGTAGTTGTAGTGCAAGGGATAGAAACTACTTTCACTCGGGGAGGACTGGATCTCTAGAAACTTTGCTGAAGTGGCAGTTCCCTTAATTTTTGTGGGGCTTGTATTCTACCCTGTGGCCTGCATTTGTCTTCTTACTAAAATATCTACAGTACTTTTCTCTTGCTCCTCAGGTCTAATCAGCATTATGTTATCAATGTAGTGACCCAGTATGATATTCTGGGGGTTATCAAGATCGTCTAGACCTCTGTGGCCTAGATTATGGCAGAGAACAGGAAAATTGATGTAGCCCTCAGGCAAGATGGTGAAAGATGTATTGTTGACCCTGCCAGATAAAAGCAAATTGTTGGAGGTTGGCAGCATACATTCTAACACTCCAGGGCCTTATAAAAATCAAGAAAGTAGCCATTCTCAGATGTCAGCCTGCTCAGCTCACGGAAGCTTAGAATTAAAAAAAATGTATATATGTACATATATATATTTCATAAAAATATATATTTCTATAAACAACATACAGAATTGAGAGTTTTAAATTTATAAGAGTATTCCAAAGTATGTATTGTTCTGTGATGTCCTTTATTCACTCAGGTTTTTTTTTTTTCAAATGGAGTTTCGCTCTTGTTGCCCAGGATGGAGTGTGTGCGATCTGGGCTCACTGCAACCTCTACCTCCCAGGTTCAAGCAAGTCTCCTGCCTCACCCTCCCAAGTAGCTGGGATTACAGGCATGTGCCACCACCCCTGGCTAATTTTTTTTAATTTTTAGTAGAGACGGGGGTTCACCATGTTGGTCAGGCTGGTCTCGACCTCCTGATCTCAGGTGATCCACCCGCCTCGGACTCCCAAATTGCTGGGATTACAGATGTGAGCTACTGTGCCCAGTCACTAAGAATATTTTTGAAATTTATGTTAATACAGACTCATTCACTTTGTTTTGTTCTGAGACGGAGTCTCACTCTGTCGCCCAGGCTGGATGCAGTGGCGCAATCTCTGCTCACTGCAAGCTCTGCCTCCCGGGTGCACGCCATTCGCCATTCTCCTGTCTCAGTCTCCCAAGTAGCTGGGACTACAGGCACCCGCCACCATGCCCGGCTAATTTTTTGTATTTTTTAGTAGAGACGGGGTTTCACTGTGTTTGCCAGGATGGTCTCCATCTCCTAACCTCGTGATCCACCCGCCTCGGCCTCCCAAAGTGCTGGGATTACAGACGTGAGCCACGACGCCCAGCCTTTTTCCTTTCTTTTTTTTTTTTTTTTTTTGAGACGGAGTCTTGATCAGTCGCCCAGGCTGGAGTGCAGTGGTGCGATCTCGGCTCACTGCGAGCTCCGCCTCCCAGGTTCACACCATTCTCCTGCCTCAGCCTCCCGAGTAGCTGGGACTACAGGCGCCTGCCACCACACCTGGCTACTTTTTTTTTGTATTTTTTAGTAGAGACGGGGTTTCACCGTGGTCTCGATCTACTGACCTTGTGATCCGCCCGCCTTGGCCTCCCAAAGTGCTGGGATTACAAACATGAGCCACCGTGCCTGGCCAAGACGGGGTTTCACCATGTTAGCTAGGATGGTCTCCATCTCCTGACCTCGTGATCCACCCACCTTGGCCTCCCAAAGTGCTGGGATTACAGGCGTGAGCCACGGCACCCGGCCTACTTGGTTCTCTTTTTAAGGCACATGACCTCTGTTAATATTTGCAAATTGATATAGAGAAAAAGCATTTGCCATGTGAATGGCTGCATACTGTGTAACAAGACTAATTCGATTTCTTCCATTAAAGATACCACATCTGGAGCAGTAACTGCAATTGGAGTCAGTGCATGATTAAGGTGATAATTTTCTAAGATCTATTATTCTTTTTCTGTACAAAGGATGAGATAGGTAGTACCATGCAGCACATTTAGTGTCTTTTTTTTTTGAGACAGGGTCTCACTCTGTTGCCCAGGCCGCAGGCTGAAGTGCAACAGCATGACCTTGGCTCACTGAAACCTCTGCTTCCCCAGTTCAAGCAATTTTCGTGTCTCAGCCACCCAAGTAGCTGGGATTACAGGCATGCGCCACCATACGCGGCTACGTTTTGTATTTTTAGTAGAGATGGGGTTTCACCATGTTGCCCAGGCTCGTCTGGAACTCCTGGCCTGGAGTGATCCACCCGACTCATCCTTCCAAAGTGCTGGCCCCTTGAAAAGGGCCACTGTGTTCGGCCCCTTTCAAGACTTTAATAGAGGCACTAATCTCTGCAATTGCCCTAAGGATGAAGTATTGTTTTTTTGTGGGGGAATTTAAATCTTCCATCCAACTCTTTCCTCTATTATGTCCTATCTCCTCTGTGTTATTTCCTCTCCTCTTGTTTAATTTCTTTTAGGTTGATTATTTTTAATTCAATTTTACCTCTCTTTATTGTTTTCTGAGAGATTACACATGCATCCTTTACTTATCAACGTTTAAGAGATTACACATGCATCCTTTGCTTATCAATGTTTAATATTCTGATTCTGATAAAATGCATTCAATGTATTATCATTACTTTTCAGGTGACTTTTTACCTAATACTATACAAATACAGTTATTAATACATCATATGTTTTTACCTCTAATTAATTCTGACAGATAATTTGTACTTCGGGCTGATGTGCCAGGCTAGTGGAAGTTTAATGTCACCTGTCTACCTTTCATTATCATCCTTTTTTAAAAACTAAATGACCAAAAATGGAATAGGCAGATTATAACGATGAACTATCAGTAATTTTATGCACTTCTACATTTTACATGGAAAAGAGCAGGCTTAGAAATGTGCCTCAGAGCTGTGATCTGAAACCCTCATTGGGTTCTAGTGATGCCTTTGTAGTCAACACCTCTAAGATGGCAAGAAGATTATGTGCTTGAGATATGACTAGTGAAAGATGCTGCACACTGAGAGTTTGGAGACCTGGTCTATCGGCATTGGGCAAGTCGTTTGACCTCTCTGGAATTCTCATTCTTTCTCGACAAAAATCAGACCTAGGTTTCTAAGGCTACTACTGGCTTCCAGATTCTCTATTTAAAAAGAAAAATATTTTCTTGAGCCATATGTTTTGACCTAATAGAATATTGCTACAAGAATGGTGACACACACCTGTAGTACCAGCTACTCAGGAGGCTGAAGAAAGAGGATCACTTAAGCCCAGGAGTTGGAGTCCAGCTTGGGCAACAGAGCAAGACCCCATCTTTAAAATACTACTACTACTACTACTACTACTAATAGAATATTGGCCCAGAAATGGACGGCATGCTGTGGCGGGGCTGGTGCAAGATGCCGCTGCCGGTTCAGGTGTTTAATTTGCAGTAGGGGCTGGGCGCGGTGGCTCATACCTGTAATCCCAGCATTTTGGGAGGCTGAGGAGGGCAGATCACTTGAGGCCAGGAGTTCGAGAGCAGCCTGGCCAACATGGTGAAACCCTGTCTCTACTGAAAATACAAAAACTAGCCGGACATGGTGGTGCATGCTTGTAATCCCAGCTACTTAGGAGGCTGAGGCAGGAGAATCGCTTGAACCAGGGAGGCAGAGGTTGCAGTGAGCCGAGATGGAGCCACTGCACCCCAGCCTGAGCAACAGAGGAAGACTCTACCTCATTAAAAAAAAAAAAAACACACAGACACACACAGACACACAGACACACACACACACACACACACACACACACACACACACACACACTAAAATTTGCTGTAGGTGTGACCTCCTCCTGCCTGGCATGGCCAGGAACTTAATCTTGAGCGCCAGCCTGTCTCCTATACGCTGCTCTAAGGAGGCGGCAGTGGAGCCCATGCAAGTCGACAAGGACCCCCCAGAGGACCTGCAGAATGCACCAGACGTCAACTACGTGGTGGACGCCACCCTGGAACTGGAGCAGTGCGTTGCCAGTTGCAGCGGCCTGATGTGCACCGAGCGGCTACAGTTTATTGCTGGCTGACTACTGCCCCTTGCTGCGGGTGGAGGCCCTGAATATGGCGCTCTCCTTCCTGCAGAGAATCTTTAACGTGGACCTATACGAAGAGGTCCACCGGAAGCTCTCGGAGGCCACTAGGAATCTGCGGAACTCACCCGACCCCATCCCCGAGAGTGGCGTGGAGCCCCCGCCCCTGGACACGGCCTGGGTGGAGGCCGCTCAAAAAGAGGCCCTGCTGAAGCTGGAGAAGCCGGACGCAGACCTGAAGAACTACAAGCGCAACTCCACCAAGGAGCGCACCGGGCGTGGCCACGATGATTCAGCAATGCCCCCAAGTGTCACTCACAGCCTGAGACTACTGCGGCAGCGCCAAGCACGCCATCAACATGTCCTCAACGTCTTCAAGGTCAGCGTCTACTTGCAAAATTGGCCTTACGTGCTGAGCCGCGTCAGCAAGGCCGAGTCCATCCTGGAGATTGCCGAGCAGCGAGGACAGAGGGGCAGCCAGCCAGGCGCAGGCGGTCCTCACCCAGCTCCAATGCGCTGGAGGCTTGGCCGAGCTGCCGTGAGGAAGTACAAGCAGGGTGCCAAATGCTTCCTGCTGGCTTCGTTTGATCACTGTGACGTCCCCGAGCTGCTGTCCCCCAGCAACTTGGCCGTCTGTGGGTGCCCGTGCGCCTTGGCCACCTTCGACCGGCAGAAGCTGCAGCGCCACCTCATCTCCAGCAGCTCCTTCAAGTTGTTCTTGGAGCTGGAGCCGCAGGTTGGAGACATCGTCTTCTAATTCCACGAGTCCAAGCGTGCCTCGTGTCTGAAGATGCTGGACGATGTGGCCACCTTTATGCTTGAGGCCAGGAGTTTGTGACCAGTTGGGTCAACATGGCGAAATCCCGTCTCTACTAAAAAACACAAAAATTGGCCGGGCCTGGTGGTGCCCGCCTGTAATCCCAGCTACTCGGGAGGCTGAGGGAAGAGAATTGCCTGAGCCTGGGACGCAGAGTTTGCAGTGAGCCGAGATCGCACCGCTGCACTCCAGCCTGGGAGACAAAGCGAGACTCTGTCTCCACAAAAAAAAAAAAAAAAAAAAAAAAAAAAAAAAGGAGGAGATGTAGGACAACCTGCTCTCGGACATGTGTACCTCCCCCACCTCCACTCCCCCACCGCCCCACCGTCAGGACCCTGTACGCCCAGATTCGCAACTGCGCCCTCAATACGCACAGGGTGGCCGTGCTCTCAGCGCCGCGGTGGCAGCCCGGGAGGGTGAGCTGACGCAGCAAGTCCAGGAAGGGCTGATCGCGCCCGCGTGGACTCACACAGCAAGATCCTGGACGCCCGGGATGTGGATCAGCGCAAGCACCACCTTCGAGAAGTCTCTGCGGATCGGCGGGGAGTTTCAGCACCGCGCCAAAGGCCGGATGCTGAGGGTAGCTGTGCTGCGCAACCAGATCCACGTGAAATCCCTTCCGGAGAAGGGAGCCCGGGGAGCGACTCCGGCCAACAGCCAGTCCCAATGAACACCAGCTTCTGAGGGGTGGCCCTCAGCCTCCAGGACGTCTGCACACTCTCCCGCCCCAACGGACCTGTTCACCTCGAGGCAGCTCCGTGCCACCCGCGGCCCAGTGGAGGGCCTGGCTGTGTGCCCTCGCAACCCGTGTGCCCTGTGCTGGGGCCTGGGAGGCAGGCGGCTGCTAGCCATCCTGGAAGGCGGGGCCTGTAGGGCTTGACCCCGTGAGTGTCTGTACCTGGGGGGCAGGCTGTGCAGCGCCTAGGAGGCACCACCTCCTGGAACTCTCATATTCCAAGGAGGAGGAAGAGAAGGAGGGAGAGGGGGAGGGGAGGGGAGAGGAAGGGGGGAAGAGGAGGAAGAGGAAGAGGCAGAATAAGAAGAGGAGGAGGGAGAGAGAAGAGGGAGGCTTATTCTTTTTTTCTTTTTTTCGAGATGGAATCTTGTTCTGTTGCCCAGGTTGGAGTGCAGCGTCGCGATCTGGGCTCACTGCAGCCTCCACCTCCTGGGCTCAAGCGATCCTCCCACCTCAGCCTCCCAAGTAGCTGGAACTACAGGTGCACACCGCCATGCCCAGCTAATTTTTGTGTTGTTTTGTAGAGATGGGATTTTGCAATGTTGCTCAGGCTAGTCTCGAACTCCTGGGCTCAAGCAATCTGCTTGAGGCCTCCCAAAGTGCTGGGATTACAGGAATGAGCCACCACGTGCTGGCCTTTTTTCTTTTCTTTCTTTTCTTTTTTTTTTTTTTTTTTGAGACAGAGTCTTGCTCTGTCACCAAGGCTGGAACGTGGTGGTGCAATCATAGCACTGCAACCTTGAACTCCTGGGTTAAAGTTGTCTTCCCTCCTCAGCCTCCTGAGTAGCTAAGACTACAGGCATGCACCACAATACTTTGTTATTTTTTTTTTTTTTTGTAACGATGGGGGTCTCACTATGTTACTCAGGCTGGTCTCCAACTCCTAGCCTCAAGCAATCCTTATGCCTTGGCCTCCCAAAGTGCTGATATTATATGCGTGAACCATCACACCCGACCGTAAAAAGTTTATTCTCTTTTTGAGATGTTTCTTCTTTCAGCATGGCATGATTTGCAGTAACACTTTAGGTTTGATTGCCACTCCATTATTATTTGTTCACATTTATGAGGCCACACTCACCCCAGGCAGTTGTTTATGAAATCGGACATGACTCATTGATCTGTGAGCATCGATTCCTAGAACAATCAACAGACTGAAAGGAATGCACCCAAACTTAAATCACTGTATGCATTCACCAACGCAAAAGGAAAATTCTCATTTGTTTCACTTTTCATTTCCAAATATGATATACCAGGAGAGGTCCCAGCTTGGTATCAATTAGAAAAAAATACTGTAAGAAAATTGCAAAGCACCGGAGGACATTTTGAACCTTGGGGGAGGACTAGGTTAGACTCCATTGATCAAAATAACTGTGCTCATTCTGGATTAGGGCCCCACAGCCACCTGATCAGAGCCTTTATATCTGCAACCAGCAGCAATTTTTCCACTAATGAGCCACACACGGTGCAACTTTGAGGTTCTGCGAACCCAATCGTGATTTTTTTGTTCACCCATAAGGTAAGTAGTAAATATGTGGACTCTCTTGTTTATGAGAAATATATAGAAAATCCTTGTGGGTATAGAAAACAAGATCTGAAATAATATGCAGAAAAGGGCCATCAGCATTTTACACAGGATATGCTAAATTTGTATTTGATAATAAAAGAAAATTCAATAATATTTCTAAGACCCACATTCATTTAATGGTAAAAAGTAGTTATTAAATGTCTTGTATTCTAAATGTCTTGTATTCTAGTATGTAAGATTGTATTTTTGTTTTTCTTATAGGCTAAGCTCAGTTTTCCTTTCCTTGCTATTTAAAAATAATAATTTCCACATTTTAAAGAGATAGTGGCAAAAAGAAGTATTATATAGTTCAGTACTGCCAAATAGGAATAAGATTGACATGAGTTAGCTTTCCCATCTCAGGATTTTTATATAAAATAGAAGCTATAGGTTTTTTTTAAGTGCTAAGGGAATCCTTTATTTATTTTTTTTCCAGATCTCTACCTGCAGAGGAAATCCCTTTTTAAAATAAAGAATAATGACCAGAAAGTTTTAAAGGGAATAATTATGGGAAAAGACCAAAACTTTAAGACAGGACAGAATTTAGTAAATTATTGCTTTTGGTTAATGAGGTCTGAGTCTTCATTTTAATATCTAATTTTTATTTGCAAGTAATATAAATGACTGCATTCTTAATTTTTTTTTTTTTTTTTGAGACGGAGTCTTGCTCTGTCGCCCAGGCTGGAGTGCAGTGGCGCAGTCTCGGCTCACTGCAAGCTCCGCCTCCCGGGTTCACGCCATTCTCCTGCCTCAGCCTCCCGAGTAGCTGGGACTACAGGCGCCGGCCAACACGCCCGGCTAATTTTTTTTTTTTATATTTTTAGTAGAGACGGGGTTTCACCGTGTTAGCCAGGATGGTCTCGATCTCCTGACCTCGTGATCCGCCCGCCTCGGCGTCCCAAAGTGCTGGGATTACAGGCTTGAGCCACCGCACGCGGCCTCTGCATTCTTAATTTTTGAATCTCAAACAATTCGCAAGTGTATAGAGTAAATTATAAAAGTCTCATTAATACCTCTTCCAAATTCTGAGAGGTATCTACCACTTTTTCAATTTAATTAAAAAATTATTTATATTTATATATGTACATACAGGCAAAAATGTACATAAACATACACTTTTGATAAAAATCACTCATGCTTTCTTAGAATTCTTTTTTCCTTTCATTTCTCTTTTTTTGCCTCTCTTTTTTCCACCTTAACTTCCCGTCCACTCTCATCACCTTCAACAGACCTCAGGTAACCTATATTAAATTCCTGGTGTGTATCCTTCTGCATTTTTTTCTCCATGCTCAATAAAATCACATACATATATATCTCATATACACATGCATACATATACATGTACATTTATAGAGTTTTCCTGGGTGATTTACAATTCCACACTGAATCTTTGGATTAATTTGGGGGGAATTGACATCTTTACCTATATTGCAATTTTCAATCCCTGAGCATAGTATATCACCATTAACTTAATTTATATAGTGGGGTGTGTGTGTGTGTGTGTGTGTGTGTATTTGGCATTGTCAACTATCCCCCTTCTTGAAACTCTGGTTTTGGGCTTTGGTTTCAGAGACAACACCCTCATGATTTTCCTCCTCTCTCTCCTTGGCCATTTCTCGTATTTATTTGTAGACTCTTTTGTGGGGAAAAGAAAGAGAGATCAGATTGTTACCATGTCTGTGTAGAAAGAAGTGGACATAAGAGACTCCATTTTGTTCTGTACTAAGAAAAATTCTTCTGCCTTGAGATGCTGTTAATCTGTAACCCTACCCCCAACCCTGTGCTCCCTAAAACATGTGCTGTGTCAATTCAGGGTTAAATGGATTAAGGGCTGTGCAGGGTGTGCTTTGTTAAACAAATGCTTGAAGGCAGCATGCTTGTTAAGAGTCATCACCACTCCCTAATCTCAAGTACCCAAAGACACAAAACACTTCGGAAGGCCGCAGGGACCTCTGCCTAGGAAAGCCAGGTATTGTCCAAGGTTTCTCCCCATGTGATAATCTGAAATATGGCCTCGTGGGAAGGGAAAGACCTCACCGTCCCCCAGCTCGACACCCGTAAAGGGTCTGTGCTGAGGAGGATTAGTAAAAGAGGAAGGAACGCCACTTTGCAGTTGAGATAAGAGGAAGGCTTCTGTCTCCTGCTCGTCCCTGGGCAATGGAATGTCTCGGTGTAAAGCCGATTGTATATTCCATCTACTGAGATAGGGGAAAACTGCCTTAGGGCTGGAGGTGGGACATGCTGGCAGCAATACTGCTCTTTAAGGCATTAAGATGTTTATGTATATGCACATCAAAAGCACAGCACTTTTTTCTTTACCTTGTTTATGATGCAGAGACATTTGTTCACGTGTTTACCTTCTGACCTCCTCTCCACTATTAACTTATTATCCTGCCATGCCCGATAATGATCAATAAATACTAAGGGAACTCAGAGGCCGATGCCGGCGTGGATCCTCCGTATGCTGAACACCGGTCCCCTGGGTCCCCTTTTTCTTTCTCTATATTTTGTCTCTGTGTCTCTTTCTTTTCCAAGTCTCTCGTTCCACCTAACGAGAAACACCCACAGGTGTGGAGGGGCAACCCACCCCTTCACTCTTTCTTCCTCTATGTTAGTCTCAGGGTTCTGTCATTGTCTCACTTTTTCTTTTTGTCTCTGAGTGATCTTCTCTACCTATTCAATGATAATTCATAAATGTTTATCTCCTGTTTGTACCATTTTTGTTGTTGTTATTCTCTAGACCCAGATGCCTTCTGGACATCTCCACCTTTGCCATTCAGTTTTGCTGGTAGAATCTGTATTTTCTTTTTCTTTCTTTTTTTTTTTTTGAGGAAGGGTCCCACTGTCACCCAGGCTGGAGTGCAGTAGTGTCATTATGGCTCTCTGCAGCCTCAAACTCCTGGGCTCAAGTGATCCTCCCACATCAGCCTCCCTAGTAGCTAGGACTATAGGCACTCACCATCATGCCTGGCTAACTTTTTACATTTATTTTTTGTAGAGACAGGGGCCTCACCAGCCTGGTCTGCAACTCCTGGGCTCAAGCAGTCCTCCTGCCTCCACCTCCCAAAGTTCTGGGATTACAGGAGTGAGCCACCATGCCCACCTAGAATCTGGATTTTTTTCTAATTATAATTTCTGGCACTAATGTGCTTAAAAAGCCTTCTACTTCAAGATTACAAAACATATTCTTTTATAATTTATTTTAATACTTTTATGGCTTACTTTTTTACAATTAATATTGTGTTCCATCTAGAATCAATTGTTGTGTTTGGAGATAAGTTGGAAAAAAATCTAAGAATTCCAGGTTTTTCTCTCTCTTTTTTTGGTTGATATTCATTTTTGTATTATCAGTGTTGATTCATTTTATAGGTTAGTGGGAGTCCTTAGTGATCAAGTACTGTGAGGTCTGGGACCAAATATATTTTGTTATTGAATTCCTGGCATCTAGCACAATGTCTAAGTGATAGCAAGGTTTGATTTATTTTATTTGTTTTATTTTATTTTATTTTTATTTTTTTGAGACAGAGTTTTGCTCTTGTTGCCCAGGCTGGAGTGCAATGGCACCATCTCGGCTCACCGCAACCTCCGCCTCCCGGGTTCAAGCGATTCTCCTGCCTCAGCCCCCCGAGAAGCTGGGATTACAGGCACGCACCACCACGCCCGGCTAATTTTGTATTTTTAGTAGAGATGAGGTTTCTCCATGTTAGTCAGGCTGTCTCGAACTCCCAACCTCAGGTGATCCGCCCACCTCGGCCTCCCAAAGTGCTGGGATTACAGGCGTGAGCCACTGCACCCGGCCTATTTTATTTATTTTTTTGAGACGGAGTCTTTCTCTATTGCCCAGGCTGGAGTACAGTGGCGTGACCTTGGCTCAGTGCAAACTCCGCCTCCCAGGTTCAAGCGATTCTCCTGCTTCAGCCTCCTGAGTAGCTGGGATTATAGGCGCACAACACCATGCCTGGCTAATTTTGCTATTTTTAGTATAGACGGGGTTTCACTATGTCGGCCAGGCTGTTTTCAATCTCCTGACCTCGTGATCCGCCCGCCTCAGTCTCCCAAAGTGCTGGGGTTATAGGCGTGAGCCACTGCGCCCAGCCAATAGCAAGATGTTAGCAAATATTACTGAATGAATGAATTATGGAAGGAGAGAATTGTTTCATTATCTTTTTTTTTTTTTTTGAGACGGAGTCTCGCTCTGTCGCCCAGGCTGGAGTGCAGTGGCGCGATCTCGGCTCACTGCAAGCTCCGCCTCCCGGGTTCACGCCATTCTCCTGCCTCAGCCTCCAGAGTAGCTGGGACTACAGGCTTCCACCACCAGGCCCGGCTAATTTTTTGTATTTTTAGTAGAGACGGGTTTCACCGTGTAAGCCACAATGGTCTCGATCTCCTGACCTCGTGATCCACCCGCCTCGGTCTCCCAAAGTGCTGGGATTACAAGCGTGAGCCACCGCGCCTGGCCTTTTTTTTTTTTTGAAACAGAGTTTCGCTCTTTTGCCCAGGCTGGAGTGAAGTGGCGTGATCTCGGCTCACTGCAATCTCTGCCCCCTGGGTTCAAGTGATTCTCCTGCCTCAGCCTCCCGAGTAGCTGGGATTACAGGCGTGTGCCACCATACCGGCTAATTTTTCTATTTTTGGTAGAGACAGGATTTCACCATGTTGGCCAGGCTGATCTTGAACTCCTGACCTCAGGTGATCCACCCACCTCAGCCTCCCAAAGTGCTAGGATTACAGGCATGAGTCACCACGTCCAGCCTCATTATCTATTTTAACTTAATAATGCTTTCCTATTTTCCCTCTGTATCTTTCTTTTTTTTTTTTTTTTTTTTTGAGATGGAGTCTCACTCTGTCGCCCGGGCTGGAGCTGGAGTGTAGTGGCGCAATCTCGGCTCACTGCAAGCTCTGCCTTCCAGGTTCACGCCATTCTCCTGCCTCAGCCTCCCCAGTAGCTGGGACTACAGGCACCTGCCACTGTGCCCAGCTAATTTTTTGTATTTTTAGTAGAGACGGGGTTTCACCATGGTCTCGATCTCCTGACCTTGTGATCCGCCCGCCTCGGCCTCCCAAAGTGCTGGGATTACAGGCGTGAGCCACTGCGCCCAGCCTCCTCTGTATCTTTCTTATCTGGAAGTCTTCCATATCTTAGAAAGCTTTAACCTACTAAGTATTTTAACCTTACTGAACCTTGAAAAACATTAGTTTTTCAGGATAAACCAAGTAACGTGTTCATGTCAGCTATACCTGGATTGTTTCCCAGATCCTAAGCTTGCTAGAGAAGCAATTTCTATTCACTTTTCTTCTAAGTTAGCAAAAATTCCATGAAAACATGATGTTCCAGATGTGGCTTAATGGATGTAATTATGTGTTATTGCTGGTATTGTTTCTGTGTCTGCCTAATCTTTACTGCCAGTTCCTGAGGGTTTACTTGACTGATTTGTATTTTCTTTACCTATACTTTGTCTTGCAGTGAAAGCCCTGGATAATATATCATGAGGATCTACTTTATTTTGCCTGTTGATGGTTATTTTGGTGATAGGGTCAAGGAACAGAATTTTAAAGTGAAAAGACAATTCCATTGACTATTATATATTGACGCCTTCTGTGTGCAATGACCAACATGCTTTAGAAAGAGTCTCTATCTGCAAGGGGTGTACCTTTCCAGGAAGGGGAACACAACCATCACAAAACTCATTTAGGCACAGTCCCAGGTGAATAATATTAATAATAGTGTTTGTGAGGATTCAGGAAAGGGAAAAATAACTACAACTTGGGATGGGTAGGGAACACTTTCTGAGGAATCGAGACTCCTTTATGATCATCAGATGTATGGTAAGTAGAGTATCTCATGTGGATAGAAAAATGAATACAATTGTTCAATTAGAATGAATTGTACAAATATGGAGACCTATTTGTATACTAGAATAACAAGAAGCTTTGTGGGGGAGAGTAAAAGAGAATAGGAAGAAGTAAACTGCTGAAGTTGTGAGGGGTCTTTAGTGTTTTTCAAAAATTAATATCTTTGGAAATATCCTATTTTAAGCATGGGCTATAAATATTAGGGCTGGAAGATCCTTCATAGTTTTGCTGACATACAAAAGAATCTGCTGTATTTTTGAGCTTGTGTCTATATATTACCACCATGGGTGCTATTAACCTCAGTGTTTTCTGTATATTTCAGACATTAGTCTTTAACCATGGGGGATTGGAACTTATTGGGTGGCATCCTAGAGGAAGTTCACTCCCACTCAACCATAGTGGGGAAAATCTGGCTGACCATCCTCTTCATCTTCCGAATGCTGGTACTTCGTGTGGCTGCTGAGGATGTCTGGGATGATGAACAGTCAGCATTTGCCTGCAACACCCGGCAGCCAGGTTGCAACAATATCTGTTATGATGATGCATTCCCTATCTCTTTGATCAGGTTCTGGGTTTTACAGATCATCTTTGTGTCTTCTCCTTCTTTGGTCTATATGGGCCATGCACTTTATAGGCTCAGGGCCTTTGAGAAAGAGAGGCAGAGGAAAAAGTCACACCTTAGAGCCCAGATGGAGAATCCAGAGCTTGACTTGGAGGAGCAGCAAAGAATAGATAGGGAACTGAGGAGGTTAGAGGAGCAGAAGAGGATCCATAAAGTCCCTCTGAAAGGATGTCTGCTGCGTACTTATGTCTTACACATCTTGACCAGATCTGTGCTGGAAGTAGGATTCATGATAGGCCAATATATTCTCTATGGGTTTCAAATGCACCCCCTTTACAAATGCACTCAACCTCCTTGCCCCAATGCGGTGGATTGCTTTGTATCCAGGCCCACTGAGAAGACAATTTTCATGCTTTTTATGCACAGCATTGCAGCCATTTCCTTGTTACTCAATATACTAGAAATATTTCATCTGGGCATCAGAAAAATTATGAGGACACTTTATAAGAAATCTAGCAGTGAGGGCATTGAGGATGAAACAGGCCCTCCATTCCATTTGAAGAAATATTCGGTGGCCCAGCAGTGTATGATTTGCTCTTCCTTGCCTGAAAGAATCTCTCCACTTCAAGCTAACAATCAACAGCAAGTCATTCGAGTTAATGTGCCAAAGTCTAAAACCATGTGGCAAACGCCACAGCCCAGGCAACTTGAAGTAGACCCTTCCAATGGGAAAAAGGACTGGTCTGAGAAGGATCAGCATAGCGGACAGCTCCATGTTCACAGCCCATGTCCCTGGGCTGGCAGTGCTGGAAATCAGCACCTGGGACAGCAATCAGACCATTCCTCATTTGGCCTGCAGAATACAATGTCTCAGTCCTGGCTAGGTACAACTACGGCTCCTAGAAACTGTCCATCCTATGCAATAGGAACCTGGGAGCAGTCCGAGGACCCAGAACCCTCAGGTGAGCCTCTCACAGATCTTCATAGTCACTGCAGAGACAGTGAAGGCAGCATGAGAGAGAGTGGGGTCTGGATAGACAGATCTCGCCCAGGCAGTCGCAAGGCCAGCTTTCTGTCCAGATTGTTGTCTGAAAAGCGACATCTGCACAGTGACTCAGGAAGCTCTGGTTCTCGGAATAGCTCCTGCTTGGATTTTCCTCACTGGGAAAACAGCCCCTCACCTCTGCCTTCAGTCACTGGGCACAGAACATCAATGGTAAGACAGACAGCCCTACCGATCATGGAACTATCACAAGAGCTGTTCCATTCTGGATGCTTTCTTTTTCCTTTCTTCCTTCCTGGGGTGTGTATGTATGTTTGTGTTGACAGAGAGGCAGATGGAGAGGGAGATTATTTATGGAGAGAGAAAATTATTCATTCGATACATTCAGTTAAATTCAATTCATAAAATAGACTTAGAAAAAACTTATTACATCAATCGCTCTTATAAGTGCTGGGCATGTAAATGGATAAAATACAGTCTTTGACATCAAAGAACTCAGGATGTAGAAGGAAAATTTAGGCAGGTAAAACGTAAATATATCAAGTGTAAGGCGTCATGTTAGTGGGAATGAGTGAGCAAAGGACGGAGTGGTCATATGGGTGGGTCAGGAAAAGGTTCATAGTTGAAGTTACCTTGAACTGAATCTTGAAAGATGTGGCAAGTTTTTCCAAAACTGGAAGGACTGGGGCACATGAAAGAAGCTGTCCTGGTAGAGGGAGCAGTGCAGATAAAGCCTAAGAGGTGAGACACAGCAGTGCTGTCTGAGGAGCTGTGTGTGGCTGGAGCACAGGGTGGTAGGAGGCCGCAGAGGGAGGGAAGGCTGGAGAAGTGGGCATGGAGGCCCTGTAGGGAAGCCATAGAGAACTGACGGAGGATGTGGAGCAGAGGAGGGACTGGATCAGAGTTGCAGTTTAGAAAGTCCTTCTGTCACAGTGTGGAAAATGGTCCAGAGGAGGGATCATTTGTCACCTTGAGTTGCCCTCATCTCACTAAAAAAGGAGGGTGTACTTCATTCCTTTTTTTTTTTTTTTTTTTTTTTTTTTTCCCGAGACGGAGTCTCGCTGTCACCCAGGCTGGAGTGCAGTGGCGCAATCTCGGCTCACTGCAAGCTCCGCCTCCTGGGTTCACGCCATTCTCCTGCCTCAGCCTCTCCGAGTAGCTGGGACTACAGGCGCCCGCCACCACGCCCGGCTAATTTTTTGTATTTTTAGTAGAGACAGGGTTTCACCGTGGTCTCGATCTCCTGACCTCGTGATCCGCCCGCCTCGGCCTCCCAAAGTGCTGGGATTACAAGCGTGAGCCACCGCGCCCGGCTACTTCATTCTTTTAATACTTTTGACATTTCAAAGTCATATACAAATATTTGGTGATACATTTTACAAAGACAAGAATCAATAACGTATTGATTTTAATTTTGTTCTCTGAAAAACCACTGTGGGATTAAACATTTCTTACCCATTATAAACATGAAATGGATATTTACTGTGGATTCTTCTCAATTCTGGAACAAAGGATGACACTTGCTTACTCACTGCTCCCTAGTCAACTGTTTCCATTAAAAAGAAAATTCCCCCAAGGTTGGTGGGAGAGCTTCTGAGTTGAGCTCACCTGCTTGTTTCTTCCTTTGTTCCATTCTTTGTGTTGATAATGACTGAATCCCTCTACCCTAGTTTTACATCTCCTATGGGTTTAGATACTGATGTTACTGTACTACAGACATACTATGAGTGCAAATCAATCTACTTGGATTTTTACTAAAATACTTCTCTCAAACTGATATTCATTTCTTGTCAGTGACCAGCCATTTATTTAGGAGACTGTTTAGGATCAATGTATGGGTGCTTAGAAACCTATGCCAAACTAGAGCAGGGTTCTTAACCCTTGCCATACATTACAGTCATCTGGGAGGCTTAAAAGCCATCATGCCCAGGACCCATCCAATTCTAATTAAACCAGAATCTCTGTGGGTGGGATGCATGCATCAACATTTTTCAAACTCCCATGGTGAGTGCAGTGTGCAGCCAGGGTTAAGAACCACTATTTTAGAATAACTTGGGGCCAGGCGTGGTGGCTCATGCCTGTAATCCCAGTACTTTGGGAGGTCGAGGCAGGTGAATCACTTGAGCTCAAGACTTCAAGACCAGCCAGGGCAACATGATGAAACCCTGTTTCTCAAAAAAATACAAAGATTAGCCAGGTGTGGTGACGCATGCCTGTAGTCCCAGCTACTTGGGAGGATCACTTGAGCCTGGAAGGTTGGGGCTGCAGTGAGCCATGATCATGCCACTGCACTCCAGCTTGGGCAACAGACTGAGACCCTGTCTCTAAAAAATAAAAATAAATAAATAAAATAGAATTATTTGGCCAGTGGCAGCTACTTCTTTTTTTAAAAATTTCCTTTCTTTCGGCCAAGTGCGGTGGCTCACGCCTGTAATCTCAGCACTTTGGGAGGCTGAGGTGGGTGGATCACCTGAGGTCAGGAGTTTGAGACCCGCCTGACCAACATGGAGAAACCCTGTCTCTACTAAAAATACAAAATTAGCCAGGCGTGGTGGCGCATGCCTGTAATCCCAGCTACTGGGGAGACTGAGGCAGGAGAATCACTTGAACCCAGAAGGCAGTGGTTGCGGTGAGCCGAGATTGCACCATTGCACTCCAGCCTGGGCAACAAGAAAATTCTTTTCTTTTCTTTTCTTTTCTTTTTTTCTCTCTCCCTCCCTCCCTCCCCTTCCCTCCTTCCTTCCTTCCTTCCTTCCTTCCTTCCTTCCTTCCTTCCTTCCTTCCTTCCTTCCTTCCTTTCTTCCTTCTTTCCTTCCTGTTAAGTGCAGTAGTAAGAAGGGGGGAAAGAGTAGAACAAGGAGTTCAATCTGTAACTGACTGTGAACAATCAGTTGGGATAATTCACTACATTCAGACCATCCACTGTTTCTTATCTGCATTTGCAAAGTCAGCAATACAATTTTCATCATTTCCTTTTTCTTGTACCTTACATGCAAGAGAAACCTCTTACTGGCAGACTGTTGAGGGAGATACGGCAGTTTTTAGGTGTGATAGATTTTCTTTTTTCTTTTCTTTTTTTTTTTTGAGGTGGAGTTTTGCTCTGTCGCCCAGGCTGGAGTGCAGTGGCACGATCTCTGCAAGCTCTGCCTCCCGGGTTCACGCCATTCTCCTGCCTAAGCCTCCCGAGTAGCTGGGACTACAGGCACCCGCCACCATGCTCTGCTAATTTTTTTGTATTTTTAGTAGAGACGGGGTTTCACCGTGTTAGCCAGGATGGTCTCCATCTGCTGACCTCGTGATCCGCCCACCTCGGCCTCCCAAAGTGCTGAGATTACAGGCGTGAGCCACCGCACCCGGCTGAGATAGATTTTCTTAATCCTTCAGTTTATCTTTTGGGAGAGGCCAGCCAAGCTCGGAATCCTGGAGTGAAGATGATGAAACTGATGGCTCTCTCTTTTCTTTTCTGTATGGACTTTATTATATTCATAAATAGAAGTAGGAGTAAAAAATAATTTGCACTGAGAAAATGCATCACTAACCTTTTTTTTTTTTGAGACGGAGTCTCACTCTGTCGTCAGGCTGGAGTGCAGTGGTGTGATCTCAGCTCACTGCAACCTCCGCCTCCTGGGTTCAAGCAATTCTGCCTCAGCTTTCCAAGTAGCTGGGACTAGAGGCACGCACCACCATGTCCAGCTAATTTTTATATTTTTGGTAGAGACAGGGTCTCACCATATTGGCCAGGATGGTCTCCATCTCTTGACCTTGTGATCTGCCCGCCTTGGCCTCCCAAAGTGCTGGGATTACAGGTGTGAGCCACTGCACCTGGCCACTAACCTTTTATAAATACAAGAAATGAACATCTAATCAGGCCTGTTTTACTCTTTGAATGTTACAGCATTTTGGTTTTTTCCAATTCAACGTTTTCCCCTTTATTTTTCATACTTTAGGAACAATATAAACAAAAACCTCTACAATACATAACATCCAATCCTGTTGTCAAATTAGAGACATAATGGGATTTGACACCCTTATTTCCTGACTTAGATACAAGGACAGGAGAGAAAAGGAAACAGCAGATAACAACAGAGGGAGCCAGGTGGGATGGCTCCACTCAAGGCTGCTGAGAGCCATGAAGTCACTGTGCAGAGGGTTATCAACTTTATTTTTTAGAGCAGTTCACAGTGAAGTTGAATGGAAAATACAGAGAGTGCTCATATACCCACTGTTCCCCTACATGTGTGAACCTCCCCAACTGTTGACATCCTATTATCAGAGTGGTACGTTTGCTACAACTGGTGAACCTACACTGACACATCGTTATCACCCAAAACCCACATTTACATTAGGATTCACCCTGGGTGTGGTACATTCTATGGGTCTGGACAAATGTATAATGACATGGATTTACCAGTATAGTATCATACAGAGGAGTTTCACTGTCTTAAAAACCTTCTGTGCTTCCCCTATTCATCCCTTCCTCCCTCAAGCCCTGATAACCACTGATCTTTTACTGAATCTAATGCCTTGCCTTTTCCAGAATGTCATATAGTTGGATCATACAATATGTAGTTTTTTCATATTGGCCTCTTATGCTTAGTAATATGCATTTAGATTTCCTCCATGTCTTTCCATGGCTTGATAGCTCATTTCTTTTTATCACTGAATAATATTCTTTTATCTGGATGTACCACAGTTTACCCATTTACCTTCTGAAGGACATCTTGGTTGCTTCCAAGTTTTGGCAATTATGAATATAGCTGCTATAAACATCCATGCGCAGGTTTTTATATGAATGTAATTTTCAATTAATGTGGGTAAATACCAAAGAGCGTAATTGCTGGATCATATGGTAAGAGTAAGCTTTGTTTCATAAAAAACTGCCAAACTGTCTTCCAAAGTTGCTGTACCATTTTTTTATTCCCATCAGCAATGAATGAGAGTTCCTGTTGTTTCATACTCTTGCTATTGTCATTGTTTTGGATTTTGGCCATTTAATAGGTGTGTAGTGGTATCTTGTTTCAAACTCCTGACCTCAAGTGGACCGCCCACCTTGGCCTCCCCAAGTGCTGGGATTACAGGCGTGAGCCACTGCGCCCAGCTAGTATGTTGTTTTAATTTGCAATTCCCTAATGACCTATGTTGTTGAACATATTTCCTATGCTTACTTGCCATCTATATCTTCCTTGGTAAGTTATCTTATTGTTGAGTTTTAAGTATTCTTTGTGTGTGTGTGTGTGTGTGTGTGTGTGTGTGTGTGTATAATATATATATAAATATTATATATATATATAATTTTTTTTTGAGATGAAGTCTCGCTTTGTTGCCCCAGGCTGGAGTGCAATGGCACGATCTTGGCTCACTGCAACCTCCGCCTCTGGGGTTCAAGCAATTCTCCTGCCTCAGCTTTCCGAGTAGCTGGGATTACAGGCACCCGCCACCATGCCAGGCTAATTTTTGTATTTTTAGTAGAGTTGGGATTTCACTATGATGGCCAGGCTGGTCTCGAACTCCCGACCTCAGGCGATCCACCCGCCTCAAAGTGCTGGGATTACCAGTGTGAGCCACCGTGCCTGACTGGTGATATGTTTTTAATTTCACATTTTACTTATTCATTGCTGGTATATAGGAAAGTCATAGACTTTTGCACATTAGCCTTATATCTTGAAATCCAGGATATGAATACTATAAATACTCCAGGAGTATTTTCTGTCAACTTTTTCAGATTTTTCTTTTCTTTCTTTTTTTCTTTGAGATGGAGTCTCGCTTTGTCACCCAGGCTAGAGTACAGTGGGGCGATCTCAGCTCACTGCAACCTCCGCCTCCCAGATTCTAAGCAATTCTCCTGCTTCAGCCTCCCAAGTAGCTGGGATTATAGGCATGCACCACCAGGCCTGGCTAATTTTTGTATTTTTAGTAGAGATGGGGTTTCACCATGTTGGCCAGGCTGGTCTCGAACTCCTGACTTCAGGTGATCCACCTGTCTTGGCCTCCCAAAGTGCTAGGATTACAGGCGTGAGTCACCACGCCAGGGCAGTTTTTTCAGATTTTTCTGTGTAGACAACCATGATTTCTGGGAACAAAGACAGTCATTTCTTCCTTCCCAATCCGTATACCCTTTCTTTACTTTTTTGTCTTACCTCGTCTTGTCTTGTCTTAGTGCATTATCTAGGACTTCAGTACAATTTTGAAAAGCGGTTGTAAGAGGGTATATCCTTCTCCTTGTTCCTGATTATAGAGAGAAAGATTCAAGTTTCTTACCAGTACATATAGTATCAGCTATAGATTTTTTTGTAGAGGTTCTTTATCAAGTTGAGTAAGTTCCCCTTTTAGTTTTCTGAGAGTTTTTAATCACAATGGGTGTTGGATTTTGTCAAGTGCTTTTTCTGCATCTACTGATATGGGATGTGATTTTTCTTTGGTAGCAATTTGATGTGACAGATTACATTAATTGATTTTGATTTTTTTTTTTTTTTTTTTGAGACAGGGTCTCACTTTGCAACCCTGGCTGGAGTGCAGAGGTGCAATCTTGGCTCACTGCAATCTCTGCCTCCCAGGCTCAAGTGATTCTCATGCCTCAGCCTCCCAGGTAGCTGGGATTACAGGCATGTGCCACCATGCCCAGCTAATTTTTGTATTTTTAGTAGAGATGGGGTTTCACCACGCTGGCCAGACTGGTCTCGAATTCTTGGCCTCAAGTGATCCATCCGCCTCCGCCTCCCAAAGTGCTGGGATTACAGGCGTGAGCCACCGTACTTGGTCTATAATTCTTTTTATACATTGTTGGATTTGATTTGATAATTTTTTTGAGGATTTTTACGTTTATGTTCATGAGAGATATTGGTCTGTAGTTTTCTTTTCTTGCATGTCTTTGGTTTTGGTATTAGGGTAATGCTGGTCTCATGGAATGAGTTAGGAAGTACTCTTTCCACTTCTGTCTTTTGGAAGAGATGGTAGAGAATTGATACAATTTTTTTCATAAGTGTCTGTTAGATTCACCATTGAATGCATTTGGGCCTAGTGTTTTGGAAGGTTGATAATTACTGATTCAGTT
Source organism: Nomascus leucogenys (assembly GCF_006542625.1). NCBI lineage: Eukaryota > Metazoa > Chordata > Mammalia > Primates > Hylobatidae > Nomascus > Nomascus leucogenys. Next base: position 76,326,904 of record NC_044383.1, read on the forward strand.
TCTTTAATAGATATAAGCCTATTCATATGGTCTATATCTTCTTGTGTGAGTTTTGGCAGATTGTGTCTTTTCTAGGAATTGGTACATTCTAGGTTATCAAATCTGTGGGCATAGAGGTGTTCATAATATTCCTTTATTATTCTTTTAATGTCGGTGGGATCTGTACTGATGTTCTCTCTTTCATTTGTGATACTAGTAACTTGTTTCTTCTCTCTTTTTTTCTTTTTTTTTTTTTATATCTTTCAAATGAAGTTTATTCTCTTTTCTTTTTTTTTTTTTTTTTTTTATTATACTTTAGGGTTTTAGGGTACATGTGCACAATGTGCAGGTTTGTTACATATGTATCCATGTGCCATGTTGATTTCCTGCACCCATTAACTCGTCATTTAGCATTAGGTGTATCTCCTAATGCTGTCCCTCCCCCCTCCCCCCACCCCACAACAGTCCCCGGAGTGTGATGTTCCCCTTCCTGTGTCCATGAGTTCTCATTGTTCAATTCCCACCTATGAGTGAGAACATGCGGTGTTTGGTTTTTTGTCCTTGCGATAGTTTACTGAGAATGATGTTTTCCAGTTTCATCCATGTCCCTACAAAGGACACGAACTCATCATTTTTTATGGCTGCATAGTATTCCATGGTGTATATGTGCCACATTTTCTTAATCCAGTCTATCGTTGTTGGACATTTGGGTTGGTTCCAACTCTTTGCTATTGTGAATAGTGCCGCAATAAACATACGTGTGCATGTGTCTTTATAGCAGCATGATTTATAGTCCTTTGGGTATATACCCAGTAATGGGATGGCTGGGTCAAATGGTATTTCTAGTTCTAGATCCCTGAGGAATCGCCACACTGACTTCCACAATGGTTGAACTAGTTTACAGTCCCACCAACAGTGTAAAAGTGTTCCTATTTCTCCACATCCTCTCCAGCACCTGTTGTTTCCTGATTTTTTAATGATGGCCATTCTAACTGGTGTGAGATGGTATCTCACTGTGGTTTTGATTTGCATTTCTCTGATGGCCAGTGATGATGAGCATTTCTTCATGTGTTTTCTGGCTGCATAAATGTCTTCTTTTGAGAAGTGTCTGTTCATGTCCTCTGCCCACTTTTTGATGGGGTTGTTTGTTTTTTTCTTGTAAATTTGTTTGAGTTCATTATAGATTCTGGATATTAGCCCTTTGTCAGATGAGTAGGTTGCAAAAATTTTCTCCCATTCTGTAGGTTGCCTGTTCATTCTGATGATAGTTTCTTTTGCTGTGCAGAAGCTCTTTAGTTTAATGAGATCCCATTTGTCGATTTTGGCTTTTGTTGCCATTGCTTTTGGTGTTTTAGACATGAAGTCCTTGCCCACCCTATGTCCTGAATGGTATTGCCTAGGTTTTCTTGTAGGATTTTAATGGTTTTAGGTCTAACATATAAGTCTTTAATCCATCTTGAATTAATTTTTGTATAAGGTGTAAGGAAGGGATCCAGTTTCAGCTTTCTACATATGGCTAGCCAGTTTTCCCAGCACCATTTATTAAATAGGGAATCCTTTCCCCATTTCTTGTTTTTGTCAGGTTTGTCAAAGATCAGATAGTTGTAGCTATGCGGCATCATTTCTGAGGGCTCTGTTCTGTTCCATTGATCTATGTCTCTGTTGTGGTACCAGTACCATGCTGTTTTGGTTACTGTAGCCTTGTAGTATAGTTTAAAGTCAGGTAGCGTGATGCCTCCAGCTTTGTTCTTTTGGCTTAGGATTGACTTGGCGATGCGGGCTCTTTTTTGGTTCCATATGAACTTTAGAGTAGTTTTTTCCAATTCTGTGAAGAAAGTCATTGGTAGCTTGATGGGGATGGCATTGAATCTATAAATTACCTTGGGCAGTATGGCCATTTTCACGATATTGATTCTTCCAACCCATGAGCATGGAATGTTCTTCCATTTGTTTGTATCCTCTTTTATTTCATTGAGCAGTGGTTTGTAGTTCTCCTTGAAGAGGTCCTTCACATCCCTTGTAAGTTGGATTCCTAGGTATTTTATTCTCTTTGAAGCAATTGTGAATGGGAGTTCACTCATGATTTGGCTCTCTGTTTGTCTGTTATTGGTGTACAAGAATGCTTGTGATTTTTGTACATTAATTTTGTATCCTGAGACTTCGCTGAAGTTGCTAATCAGCTTAAGGAGATTTTGGGCTGAGACAATGGGGTTTTCTAGATATACAATCATGTCATCTGCAAACAGGGACAATTTGACTTCTTCTTTTCCTAATTGAATACCTTTTATTTCCTTCTCCTGCCTGATTGCTCTGGCCAGAACTTCCAGCACTATGTTGAACAGGAGCGGTGAGAGAGGGCATCCCTGTCTTGTGCCAGTTTTCAGAGGGAATGCTTCCAGTTTTTGCCCATTCAGTATGATATTGGCTGTGGGTTTGTCGTAGATAGCTCTTATTATTTTGAGATACGTCCCATCAATACCTAATTTATTGAGAGTTTTTAGCATGAAGCGTTGTTGAATTTTGTCAAAGGCCTTTTCTGCATCTATTGAGATAATCATGTGGTTTTTGTCTTTGGTTCTGTTTATATGTTGGATTACATTTATTGATTTGCGTATGTTGAACCAGCCTTGCATCCCAGGGATGAAGCCCACTTGATCATGGTGGATAAGCTTTTTGATGTGCTGCTGGATTCGGTTTGCCAGTATTTTATTGAGGATTTTTGCATCAATGTTCATCAAGGATATTGGTCTGAAATTCTCTTTTTTGGTTATGTCTCTGCCAGGTTTTGGTATCAGGACGATGCTGGCTTCATAAAATGTGTTAGGGAGGATTCCCTCTTTTTCTATGATTGGAATAGTTTCAGAAGGAATGGTACCAGTTCCTCCTTGTACCTCTGGTAGAATTCAGCTGTGAATCCATCAGGTCCTGGACTCTTTTTGGTTGGTAAGCTATTGATTATTGCCACAATTTCAGAACCTGTTATTGGTTTATTCAGAGATTCAACTTCTTCCTGGTTTAGTCTTGGGAGGGTGTATTTGTCGAGGAATTTATCCATTTCTTCTAGATTTTCTAGTTTATTTGCATAGAGGTGTTTGTAGTATTCTCTGATGGTAGATTGTATTTCTGTGGGATCGGTGGTGATATCCCCTTTTTCGTTTTTTATTGCATCTATTTGATTCTTCTCTCTTTTCTTCTTTATTAGTCTTGCTAGCGGTCCATCAATTTTGTTGATCTTTTCAAAAAACCAGCTCCTGGATTCATTAATTTTTTGAAGGGTTTTTTGTGTCTCTATTTCCTTCAGTTCTGCTCTGATTTTAGTTATTTCTAGCCTTCTGCTAGCTTTTGAATGTGTTTGCTCTTGCTTTTCTAGATCTTTTAATTGTGATGTTAGGGAGTCAATTTTGGATCTTTCCTGCTTTCTCTTGTGGGCATTTAGTGCTATAAATTTCCCTCTACACACTGCTTTGAATGTGTCCCAGAGATTCTGGTATGTTGTGTCTTTGTTCTCGTTGGTTTCAAAGAACATCTTTATTTCTGCCTTCATTTCATTATGTACCCAATAGTCATTCAGGAGCAGGTTGTTCAATTTCCATGTAGTAGAGCGGTTTTGAGTGAGTTTCTTAATCCTGAGTTCTAGTTTGATTGCACTGTGGTCTGAGAGACAGTTTGTTATAATTTCTGTTCTTTTACATTTGCTGAGGAGAGCTTTACTTCCAACTATGTGGTCAATTTTGGAATAGGTGTGGTGTGGTGCTGAAAAAAATGTATATTCTGTTGACTTGGGGTGGAGAGTTCTGTAGATGTCTATTAGGTCCACTTTATGTAGAGCTGAGTTCAATTCCTGGATATCCTTGTTAACTTTCTGTCTCGTTGATCTGTCTAATGCTGACAGTGGGGTGTTAAAATCTCCCATTATTATTGTGTGGGAGTTTAAGTCCCTTTGTAGGTCACTCAGGACTTGCTTTATGAATCTGGGTGCTCCTGTGTTGGGTGCATATATATTTAGGATAGTTAGCTCTTCTTGATGAATTGATCCCTTTACCATTATGTAATGGCCTTCTTTGTCTCTTTTGATCTTTGTTGGTTTAAAGTCTATTTTATCAGAGACTAGGATTGCAACCCCTGCCTTTTTTTGTTTTCCAGTTGCTTGATAGATCTTCCTCCATCCCTTTATTTTGAGTCTATGTGTGTCTCTGCACGTGAGATGGGTTTCCTGAATACAGCACACTGATGGGTCCTGACTCCTTATCCAGTTTGCCAGTCTGTGTCTTTTGATTGGAGCATTTAGCCCATTTACATTTAACGTTAATATTGTTATGTGTGAATCTGATCCTGTCATTATGATGTTAGTTGGTTATTTTGCTCGTTAGTTGCTATAGTTTCTTCCTAGTCTCGATGGTCTTTACAATTTGGCATGTTTTTGCAGTGGCTGGTACCGGTTGTTCCTTTCCATGTTTAGTGCTTCCTTCAGGAGCTCTTTTAGGGCAGGCCTGGTGGTGACAAAATCACTCAGCGTTTGCTTGTCTGTAAAGTGTTTTATTTCTCCTTCACTTATGAAGCTTAGTTTGGCGGGATAGGAGATTCTGGGTTGAAAATTCTTTTCTTTAAGAATGTTGAATATCGGCCCCCACTCTCTTCTGGCTTGTAGAGTTTCTGCTGAGAGATCAGCTGTTAGTCTGATGGGCTTCCCTTTGTGGGTAACCCGACCTTTCTCTCTGGCTGCCCTTAACATTTTTTCTTTCATTTCAACTTTGGTGAATCTGACAATAATGTGTCTTGGAGTTGCCCTTCTCGAGGAGTATCTTTGTGGCGTTCTCTGTATTTCCTGAATCTGAATGCTGGCCTGCCTTGCTAGATTGGGGAAGTTCTCCTGGATAATATCTTGCAGAGTGTTTTCCAACTTGGTTCCATTCTCCCTATCATTTTCAGGTACACCAATCAGACGTAGGTTTGGTCTTTTCACATAGTCCCAAATTTCTTGGAGGCTTTGTTCATTTCTTTTTATCCTTTTTTCTCTAAACTTCCCTTCTCTCTTCATTTCATTCATTTCATCTTCCATCAGCGATACCCTTTCTTCCAGTTGATCGCATCTGCTACTGAGGCTTCTGCAATCTTCGCGTAGTTCTCGAAACTTGGCTTTCAGCTCCATCGGCTCCTTGAAGCCCTTCTCTCCATTGGTTATTCTAGTTATCCATTCTTCTAATTTTTTTTCAAAGTTTTTAACTTCTTTGCTGTTGTTTTGAATTTCCTCTCGTAGCTCAGAGTAGTTTGATCGTCTGAAGCCTTCTTCTCTCAACTCATCAAAGTCATCCTCCATCCAGCTTTGTTCCGTTGCTGGTGAGGAACTGCGTTCCTTTGGAGGAGGAGAGGTGCTCTGTTTTTTAGAGTTTCCAGTTTTTTTGGTCTGTTTTTTCCCCATCTCTGTGGTTTTATCTACTTTTTGTCTTTGATGATGGTGATGCACAGATGGGTTTTTGGTGTGGATGTCCTTTCTGTTTGTTAGTTTTCCTTCTATCAGACAGGACCCTCAGCTGCAGGTCTGTTGGAGTTTACTAGAGGTGCACTCCAGACCCTGTTTGGCTGGGTGTCAGCAGCGGTGGCTGCAGAACAGCGGATTTTCGTGAGACCACAAATTCAGCTGTCTGATAGTTCCTCTGAAAGTTTTGTCTCAGAGAAGTACCGGGTTGAATGAGGTGTCAGTCTGTCCCTACTGGGGGGGTGCCTCCCAGTTAGGCTGCTCAGGGGTGAGGGACCCACTTTAGGAGGCAGTCTGACCGTTCTCAGATCTCCAGCTGCGTGCTGGGAGAACCACTACTCTCTTCAAAGCTGTCAGTCAGACAGGGACATTTAAGTCTGTGGAAGTTCTTGCAGAGTTTTTGTTTGTCTGTGCCCTGCCCCCAGAGGTGGAGCCTACAGAGGCAGGCAGGCCTCCTTGAGCTGTGGTGGGCTCCACCCAGTTCGAGCTTCCTGGCTGCTTTGTTTACCTAAGCAAGCCTGGGCAATGGCGGGCGCCCCTCCCCCAGCCTCGCTGCCGCCTCGCAGCTTGATCTCAGACTGCTGTGCTAGCAATTAGCGAGACTCCGTGGGCATAGGACCCTCCGAGCCAGGTGCGGGACACACTCTCCTAGTGTGCCGTTTTCCAGGCCCGTTGGAAAAGCGCAGTTAGGGTGGGACTGACCCGATATTCCACGTGCCGTCTGCTTCCCCTTTCTTTGACTAGGAAAGGGAACTCCCTGACCCCTTGCGCTTCCCGAGTGAGTCAATGCCTCGCCCTGCTTCGGCTCGCGCACAGTGCGCTTCACCGACTGTCCTGCACCCACTGTTAGGCACTCCCTAGTGAGATGAAACCAGTACCTCAAGCAGAAATGCAGAAATCACCCGTCTTCTGTGTCACTGGGGCTGGGAGCTGGAGACCGGAGCTGTTCCTATTCGGCCATCTTGGCTCCACCCCCCTCTCTTTTTTTCTTAGTTAACCTGTATATTAAGCTGTTTTTGGATTGCTATAAAGAAATACCTGAGACTGAGTAATTTATAAAGACAAGAGGTTTAATTGGCCCAGGGTTCTGCAGGCTTTATAGGAAGCATGGTGCTGGCATCTGCTCAGTTGCTAGGGAGGCCTCAGGAAGCTTATAATCATGGTGGAAGGGAAGGGGGAGCAGGCATGTCACATGGTGAAAGCAGGAGCGAGGGAGTGAGAGGGGAGGTGCCACACACTTTTAAACAACCAGATCTCATGGGAACCCAGAGTGAGAGCTCACTTATTACCGAGGGGATGGCCCAAGCCATTCATGAGGGATCTGCCCCCATGATCTAAACACCTCCCAGCATGCACTACCTCCAATACTGGGGATTACAATTTGGGGAGGGACAAATATGCAAATGATATTAGCCTGGCTAGAGACTTCCACACTTTATTGATGTTTTCAAAGAGGTAGATTTTGGTTTTGTTGATGTTCCCTATTAATTTCCTATTTCAATTTCATTCATCTCTGCTCTAATTTTCATTATTGCTTTGTTTCTGCTTCCCTTGGATTTAATTTTTTTTTAGTTTCCTAAAAGTAGATAATTGATTTTAGATCTTTCTTCTTTTCTTTTTCTTTTTTTTTGAGACGGAGTTTCCCTTTGTTGCCCAGGCTGGAGTGCAGTGGCACGATCTCGGCTCGCTGCAACCTCTGCCTCCTGGGTTCAAGTGATTCTCCTGTCTCAGCCTCCCTAATAGCTGGGATTACAGGTTCTTGCTACCACGCCTAGCTAATTTTTGTATTTTTAGTAGAGACGGCGTTTCACCGTGTTGGCCAGGCTGGTCTTGAGCTCCTGACCTCAGGTAGTCCTCCCGTCTCTGCCTCCCAAAGTGCTAGGATTACAGGCATGAGCCACCATGCCCAGCCTAGATCTTTCTTCTTTTCTAATTATACATTCAATGCTATAAATTTCTCCCTAAGCACTGCTTTTGCTGTATCTCATAAATTTTGATAAGTTGCATTATCATTTTTGTTTAGTTGAAAATGTTTTTTTCCAAGATTTCCTCCTTGACCTATGTGTTATTTATAAATGTATAGTTTAATCACTAAGTATTTTAGAATTTTCCAGCTATCTTTCTTTTTTCTTTAAGAGACAGGGTCTCTCGCTTGTCACCTAGCTCACTGCAGCTTCAAACTTCTGGGCTCAAGTGATCCTCTTACCTCAGCCTCCTCAGTAGCTGGGACTATGGGTGTGCACCATCATGCTTGGCTTATTTTTAAATTTTTTTGTAGAGCTGAGATGTCACTTTGTAGCCCAGGCTGGTATTGAACTCCTGGCTTAAAGCAACCCTCCGGCCTTGGCCTCCCAAAGTGCTGGGATTACAGGTGTGAACCACTGCACCTGGCCCCAGCTGTTATTAATTTCTAATTTAACTCCATTGTGATCTGAAAACAGACATTGTATGATTTCTATTTTTAAAAATTTAAGAGAGAAGACCACAACCTAGAATGTGGTCTATCGTGGTAAGTGTTTCATGTGAGCTTGAGAAGAATGTGTATTCTGTTGTTACTAGATGAAGTAGCCAATAGATGTCAATTTTTTTCTTTCTTAATTTTTTTTTTTTGAGATGGAGTCTCGCTCTGTCGCCCAGGATGGAGTGCAGTGGCGTGATCTCAGCTCACTGCAAGCTCTGCCCCTCGGGTTCATGCCAATCTCCTGCCTCAGCCTTCCGAGTAGCTGGGACTACAGGTGCACTCTGCCACGCCTGGCTAATTTTTTTGTATTTTTAGTAGAGACGGGGTTTCACCATGTTAGCCAGGATGGTCTTGGCTTCCTGACCTTGTGATCCGCCCGCCTCGGCCTCCCAAAGTGGTGGGATTACAGGCATGAGCCACCGAGCTCGGCCTTAATTTGTTAATAAATTATTCTACATTTTATAGAGATGGGGTCTTACTATGATGACCAAATTGGTCTTAAACTTTTGGCCTCAAGCAATCCTCCCATCAGCCTTAGATGTCAATTATATCCAGTTAATTGATGGTGCTGTTGAGTTCAGCTATGTCCTTTTGGCTTTTCTGTCTGCTGGATCTGTCCATTTCTGATAGAATGAAGCTAGGGTCTCCAACTATAATAGTGGATTCATTAATTTCTCCTTGCAGTTCTAGCAGTTTTTGCCTCACATATTCTGATCTTCTGTTGTTAGGTATATACACATTAAGGATTATTTTTTCTCAGAGTATTCACTCCTTTATCATTTGCATTGCCCCTCTTTATCCCTGGTAACTTTCCTGAAGTCTTCTCTGTCTGAAATTAATATAGCTACTCCTGCCTTCTTTTGATTAGTGTGAGCATCATATATCTTTCTTCATTTCTTTACTTTTACTTTATATATACCTTTATATTTAAAGTTGGTTTCTTATAGATAACATATAATGCATCTTGTTTTTATTTTTATTTTTTTAGAGACAGGGTCTCACTCTGTTGCCCGGCTGGAGTGCAGTGGCATGATCATGGCTCACAGCAGTTTTGACCTCCTGGGCTCAAGTGATCCTCTCACCTCAGCCTCTTGAGTAGCTAGGACTACAGGTGCACATTGCCACGCTCAGCTAATTTTTTTTTTTTTTTTGAGACAGAGTCTCACTCTTGTTGCCCAGGCTGGAGTGCAATGGCATGATCTTGGCTCACTGCAACCTGTGCCTCCTGGTTCAAGTGATTCTCCTGCCCCAACCTCTCGTGTAGCTGGGATTACAGGTGCCACCACACCCAGCTAATTTTTGTATTTTTAGTAGAGACAGGGTTTCACCATGTTGGCCAGACTGGTCTCAAACTCCTGACCTCAGGTGATCTGCCCGCCTCTGCTCCCAAAGTGCTGGCATTACAGGCGTGAGCCACCGCTTCTGGCACAGCTAATTTTTAATTTTTTGTAGAGATGGGTTATCATTATGTTTCCCAGTCTAGTCTTGAACTCTTGGGCTCAAATGATCCTCCCTCCTTGGCCTTCCCAAAGTGCTGGGATTACATGTGTGAGCCATCATGCCCCATCTGTGTCTTGTTTTTTATCCACTCTGACAATCTCTGTATTTTGTGTATTTAGACAACTGGCAGAAAAAGTGATTATTGATATAATGGCATTAATATTTAGTATATTTATTACTATTTTCCATTTGTTGCCCTTGTTCTTTGCTCCTATTTTTGTCATGCACACCTTTTCTGCCTTTTGTGGTTGTAATTGAGCACTCTATATGATTTCATTTTCTCTCCTTTCCTTTTTTTTTTTTTTTTTTTTTTTTGAGATGGAGTCTTGCTCTCTCACCCAGGCTGGAGTGCAGGTGCAGTGGTGTAATCTTGTCACTACAACCTCCACCTCCCAGTTCAAGTGATTCTCCTGCCTCAGCCTCCCGAGTAACTGGGATTACAGTCAAGCACCACCACGCCTGGCTAATTTTTGTATTTTTAGTAGAGATGGGGTTTCACCATATTGGCCAGGCTGGTCTCGAACTCCTGACCTCAGGTGATCCAACTGCCTCGGCCTCCCAAAGTGCTGGGATTACAGGCATGAGCCACCATGCCTGGCACCATTTTCTCTCCTTTCTTTCTTTTTTTGTTTTTTTTTTTGAGACAGAGTCTTTCTCTCTCCCCCAGGCTGGAGTGCAGTGACACGATCTCGGCCCACTGCAACCTCCGCCTCCTGGGTTCATGCCATTCTTCTGACTCAGCCTCCTGAGTAGCTGGGATTACAGGCACACATCACCAAACCCGGCTAATTTTTGTATTTTTAGTAGAGACGGGGGTTTCAGCATTTTGGTTAGGTTGGTCTCGAACTCGTGACCTCGTGATCTGCCCACCTCAGCCTCCCAAAGTGTTGGGATTACAGGCGTGAGCCACTGAGCCCGGCCTTTCTCTCCTTTCTTAACGTATTAATTATACTTCCTTTAAAACTTTTTTTGGTGGTTGTCCTAGAGTTTGCAATATGCATTTACAACTAATCCAAGTTCACTTTCAGATAACACTATGCCACTTTATGGTAGTATAACCACCATTTAATAAAAAAATTCCTAATGCCTCCCTCCTGTCCTTATACTATTGCTGTCATTCATTTCATACATACATAAACATATAAACATATATATGTGTGTCTGTACATTATTCTTAAGAATACGAAAGATACAGGTTCTTTTTTTTTTTTTTTTTATTATACTTTAGGAAAGATACAGGTTCTTATTTTACCTTCTCTTATTTCCTATCTGATGTTTTCCCTTTCTTTATGTAGATCTGAGTTTCTGACCTATATCATTTTTTTTCTCTCTGAAGGACTCTTTTTTAACATTTCTTACAAGGCAGGGCTACTGGCCACACATTCCTACAATTCTTATTTGGCCAAGAAAGTCTTTACTTCTCCTTCACTTTTTTTTGTTTGTTTGTTTTCTGAGACAGAGTCTCGCTCTGTTGCCCAGGCTGGAATGCAGTGGTGTGATCTCGGCTCATTGCAACCTCCACCTCTTGGGTTCAAGTGATTCTCCTGCCTCAGCTTCCCAAGTAGTTGGGATCACAGGTGTGTGCCACCATACCTGGCTAATTTCTGTATTTTTAATAGAGATGAGGTTTCACCAAGTTGGCCAGGTTGGTTTTGAACTCTTGACTTCAAGCAATTCGCCTGCCTTGTCCTTGCAAAGTGCTGGAATTACAGGCCACTGCACCTGGCCTTCTCCTTCACTTTGAAGGATAATTCTCAGGGTAGAGAATTCTAGATTGGTGGTGTGGTATTTTCCTCTCAATGCTTTAACTATTTCATTCTCCTGTCTTCTTGCTTGTATCGTTTATGAGAAGTTAAATATAATTCTTATCTTTGCTCCTCTGTAGGGAAAGTGTTTTTTTTTCTCTCTGTCTTCTTTCAAGATTTTTTTTTCTCTTTGATTTTCTGAAGTTTGAATATGATAAGCCTAGAAGTAGTTTTTTTTTTGGCATATATCCCATTTGGTGTTTTCTGGACTTCCTGGATGTGTGGTTTGGTGTCTGACATCAGATTCGGGAGCTTATTAGTGTTACAGCTTCAAATATTTCTTGTCTTCCTTTCTCTGTTTCTTCTCCTTCTGGTTTATATGTATGTTATACCTGTTGTAATTGTCCCACAGTTCTTGGGTATTCTGTTCTATTTGGTTTTTGTTTGTTTTAGTCTTTTTAAATCTTTGTTTTTTAGTCCTGGAAGTTTCTATTTTTATATCCTCAAGCTCAGAGATTCTTTCCTCAGCCATGTCCAGTCTACTAATGAGCCCATCAAAGGCATTCTTTATTTCTGTTACAGTGTTTTTGATCTCTAGCACATTTTTGTGATTCTTTCTTAGGCTTTTCATCTCCTAACTTACATTATCTACCTGTTCTTATATATTGTCTACTTTTTCCATTAGAGCCCTTAGCATATTAATCATACTTTTAAATTCCTGGTGTGATAATTCCAACATTTGTGCCCTATCTGACTATGATTCTGATGCTCTTTGGGTCTCTTCAAACTGTGTTTTTTGCCCTTTAGTATGCTTTGTGCTTTTTTGCTGAAATGCGAATATTTTGTAGAGATGAAAAGAATGTGGGGCTGGGCGTGGTGGCTTACACCTGTAATGTCAGCACTTTGGAGGCCAAGGCAGTTGGATCCCTTGAGCTCAAGAGCTCGAGAGCAGCTTGGGCAACATAGCAAAACCCTGTCTCTCTTTCTTTTTTTTCCCTTGAGACAGGGTCTCACTCTGTCCCCCAGGCTGGAGTGCAGTGACACGGTCATGGCTTACTGCCACCTTGACCTCCCAGGCTCATGCAATTCTCCTACCTTAGCCTCCCAAGTAGTTGGGGCTGTGCCACTGCACTCCAGCTTGGGGGACAGAGGGAGACCCTGTCTCAAGAAAAAGAAAAGAGAAAAAAGACTCTGGTAAGTAGACTTTTAGTGGTGTGGTGGTAAGGTATGGGGGAGGGGAAACATTCTATAGTCTTATGACTGGGTCTCAATCTTTTGCACCCTAGACTTTCTAATTTTGAAGGCAGTGGTTTGTCCAGTAACCTCTCTTCTCTAACAAATCTAAGAATTGCTGATTTTTTAGTTTGTTCAGATTTCTACTTGTTGCTAGGGTAGAGTGGTTACTTCTAAGCTCCTTACATTTACAGACTGGAGCCCTCTTTCTTATTTCATTTTTTTCTTTCTTCTTTGTTCTTTATGTTTCTAGGAATTATAAATAATGCCTTTGGCCACAGAGCTTTCCTAATTATGGTCACCTTTTCCCAAGCTTTTTACAGAGATGACAGTCCACTTCATTCCCCAAATGATGGAAACACTTGGGAATTGAGGCAACAGCTCTCAACTCAACAGATCAGTGGCTGGCACATGGTGCTTCTTGTAAACAGACGGATCTTTCATTAGAAATTAGTGTAAGGGGCTAGATGCGGTGGCTCATGCCTGTAATCCCAGCACTTTGGGAGGCCAAGCTGGGAAGATGGCTTGAGGTCAGGTATTCAAGCCCAGCCTTGGCAACGCAGTGAGGTCCTGTCTCTTAAAAAAAAAAGGAAAAGAGAAAAAAAGAAATTAGTGTAGCAAACAAAGGATAATAATCCTCTACTTTCAATAAATGAACTGTAAACCATCTGTTACGCTGTATTAGGTTCAAGATGGCAGAATTTCTATTACTCAGCCAGATACATTCTGATTACAGCAGTTGACATTTCAGAGTGAAACGACTCCTGATAGAACCGCAGTTGTTTGGCCGCTTATGCTGTTTCTTACAGAGAATTGTCCTGTGAAAGGAATCCATTGTGTTTTAGAAGGTCAGAAAGCTATCTGATAGAGCCATGATTTTCTTTCCTTTTCTTTCCTCCATCCCTCCCTCCCTCCTTCCTTCCCTCCCTTCCTCCCTCCCTCCCTTTTTCTTTCTTTTTCTTTTATTCTTTCATTCTTTCTCCTTCCTTCCTCCTTCCTTCCTTCCTTCCTTCCTTCCTTCCTTCCTTCCTTCCTTCCTTCCTTCTTTTTTTTTTTTTTATTTTGAGACGGAGTCTTGCTTTGTCTCCCAGGCTGGAGTGCAGTGGCACGATCTCGGCTCACTGCAAGTTCCGCCTCCCGGATTCACACCATTCTCCTGCCTCAGCCTCCCGAGTAGCTGGGACTACAGGCACCCGCCACTACGCCCGGCTAATTTTTTGTATTTTTAGTAGAGACGGGGTTTCACTGCGTTAGCCAGGATGGTCTCGATTTCCTGACCTCATGATCCGCCTGCCTCGGCCTCCCAAAGTGCTGGGATTACAGGCGTGAGCCACCGCACCCGGCCTCCTTCCTCCCTTCTTTTCTTCTTTCTTTCCTTCCTTCCTTCTTTCCTTCCTTCCTTCTTTCCTTTCTTCCCTTCCTTCTTTCTTTCTTTTTTGTAAAGCTCCCAGGTGATTTTTTTTTTTTTTTTTGAGGCAGAATCTTCACTCTCGCCCAGGCTGGAGTGCAGTGGCGCGATCTCGGCTCACTGCAAGCTCCGCCTCCCAGGTTCACGCCATTCTCCTGCCTCAGCCTCCAGAGTAGCTGGGACTGCAGGCGCCCGCCACCGTGCCCGGCTAATTTTTTTTTTTTTTTTTTTTTTTTTTTTTTTTTTTTTTTAGTAGAGACGGGGTTTCACCGTGTTAGCCAGAATGGGCTCGATATCGATCTCCTGAGCTCGTGATCCGCCCACCTCGGCCTCCCAAAGTGCTGGGATTACAGGCGTGAGCCACCACTCCTGGCCTCTCCCAGGTGATTCTAATTTGCAGCCAGAGTTCAGAATTGTGGCTGTAGAGGAAGGAGATTTTGGCGTTAGGAAGAAAGTTGCCCTGTGAACTCTTCCAATCTTTTGGGATGTTAGGGAGATGAAGAATGTAGTGAGAAGACTTGCTCCTAGAAACAGAGAGAAACACTTTCCCCTTCCCAATACCATATAATCTGTAGTACCTAGCCTACAGTTTTAAAAAAGAAACTTGTTTCCTTAATATGTACTTTGTGCAAATAAGTGTTTAAATTGTAAAAATTCAGGCAACACAGAAATATATAGGCCAGAAAGAGAAATTTTCTGTTTTATTTTTGTCTTCTTACCACCCCCAGATCTGTTCTTTCTTTCTTAATTAATTTTTCGTTTTTGTTTTTTTTTGAGACAGGGTCTTGCTCTGTCGCCCAGGCTCCAGGGCAGTGGCATGATCATGGCTCACTGTAGCTTTGAACTTCTGGGCTCAAGTAATCCACCCACCTCGACCTCCCAAAGTGCTGGTATTACAGGTGTGAGCCTGGCCTGTGAAGTGTTTTTTGAATACTTACTAGGTACCAGGCACTGGATGCTGGGTCCTGGGATATAACAGCTCACAGGACAACACAGTCCCTTTTCTCACAGTAGAGAAAAATAAACAAATATTTAAAGCAACTTCACATAGTTTTAGGTGCTAGGAGAAAACAACACAGTGATGTGGACAAAGGGACACTGGGAAGTAGATGGTATTACTTTAGATGAGGTTATCAGAGGTGGGCTCTTGAAAAGGTGCTAGGCTGGGCATGGTGGCTCACGCTTGTAATCCCAGCACTTTGGGAGGCCAAGGCGGGCGGATCACGAGGTCAGGAGATCGAGACCACGGTGAAACCCCATCTGTACTAAAAATATAAAAAATTAGCCGGGCGTGGTGGCGGGCGCCTGTAATCCCAGCTACCCGGAGAGGCTGAGGCAGGAGAATGACATGAACCCGGGAGATGGAGCTTGCAGTGAGCTGAGATTGCGCCACTGCACTCCAGCACTCCAGCCTGGGTGACACAGCGAGACTCCGTCTCAAAAAAAAAAAGAAAAGGTGCTGAAGTCCTGGGTGGATGGGGCCTCTCAGGCAGCGGGACTGGTAAGTGCAAAGGTCCTCGGCTCTCTGGAGCTACAGAAGGAGAGCACTCTTGTGGCAGTGACCAGGAAGGGGAGGGATAGGGATGAGGTTGGAATGGGCAGGGGTCTGATGTGTAGGCCTTTGAGACCGTGAATAGAAATTTGAGTTGGATAGTACAGGGAAGGCATGGGCTGATACATATGTTATAAAAAACAGTCACTCTTTTCAGAGAATCAATTGTAGGGGTAAGGGTAGAATTAGGGAGATCAGGTAGGAGACTGTGCAGTGGTTCAGTGAGCTATGAGGGTGGCTCAGACCAGGGGTACCACTCTTACTGATTTGGAAGAACAACAGTTTTTAAAAGAATTATTGTTTTTCAAATTAAAGTAATACATGTTAATTTAAATAAATTCAAACAATATAAAATAACATAGAGTAAAATGTGAACCTGACCATGGGAAAGTTCATCTCCTCTTGTTCTCATCTGGACTTAACCCCTACTTTTTTCCCCCAAGGCAACCTCTGTCCTCCGTGAACACCACAGCGTGTGTCACTGGTACTTTCCTCAGTGCCTTCATAATCAATCCTTGAAGACAAATATATGTCCACGAATATTTATTGTTTGTTATTTTATTTTATTTTATTTATTCATTTAGAGACAGAGTCTTGCTCTGTCGCCCAGGCTGGAGTGCAGTGGCCCAATCTCGGCTCACTGCAACCTCTGCCTCCTGGTTTCAAGCAATTCTCCTGCCTCAGCCTCCCGAGTAGCTGGGATTACAGGCACCTGCCACCATGCCTGGCTAATTTTTGTATTTTTAGTAGAGATGAGCTTTCACCATGTTGTCCAGACTAGTATCGAACTCCTGGCCTCAAGTGATTTGGCTTCCCAAAGTGCTGGGATTACAGGTGTGAGCCACTGCGCCCGGCCTGTTTTTTATTTTTATTAAAAAATATTTTTAAGTGATACGTAATATTTTACATATCAATGAGGTACATGTGATATTTTGCTGCATCATAGAATGTATAATGATCATTTCAGGGTATTGGGGTATCCATCACCTTGAATAGTTATCATTTCTATGTGTTGGAAACATTTCAAGTTCTCTCTTTTAGCTACTTGGAATTATGTAATACATTGTATAGTCACCCTGCTCTGCTATCAGACATTAGAACTTTCTATCTAACTGTATGTGTGTACCTGTTGACCAACCTGTCTTCACCCCCCTCCCACCCACATACCCTTTCCTGCCTCTGGTATCTATCATTCCACTCTCTACCTCAACGACATCAACGTTTATAGCTCTTACATGAATGAGAATGTGGTATTTACCTTTCTGTGCCTGCCTTATTTCACTTAACATAGTGACCTCCAGTTCCACCATGTTTCTGCAAATGACATGATTTTATTCTTTTTTATGGTCAGATAGTATTCCATTGTGTACATATACCACATTTTCTTTATTCATTTGTCTGTTGATGGACACTTGGGTTGATTTCATATTGTGAATAGTGCTGCGATAAACATGGGAGTGCAGGTATCCTTTTGATTTCCTTTCGATAACTATCCAGTAGTGGGGCTGCTGGATCATATGGTAGTTCTGCTTTAAGGTTTTTGAGAAACCTCCATACTGTTTTCCATAGCAGCCATACTAATTTACAATCCTGCCAACGTGTATAAAAGTTCCCTTTTTTCCACATCCTCACCAGCATCTATTTGTTTGTTTTCTGTTTTTTAAATAATAGCCATTCTAATTGGGGTAAGATGATATCTCATGGTGGTTTTGATTTGCATTTCACTGATGATTAGTGATGGGTTTTTGTTTTGTTTTGTTTTTGCTTTTACAGAAAGTCTTGCTTTGTCATCCAGAGTGCGGTGGTGTGATCATACCTCACTATAACCTTGAATTCCTGGGCTCAAGCAACCTTTCCATCTCAGCCTTCTGAGTAGCTGGGATTACAGGGTTGTGCCACAGTGCCTGACTAATTTTAATTTATTGTGGAGATGGAGTCTTGCAATGTTGACCAGATTGGTCTTGAACTGGTCTCAGGTGATCCTCTTGCCTCAGCCCTCTGAAGTGCTAGGATTACAGCAGTGTGCATGGCCCACTGCTCCGATGTTTATTATGTCTTTCCTTCTACTAATTTTGGGTTTCGTTTGTTCTTGCTTTTCCAGTTCCTTGAAGTGCATCATTAGGTTATTTAAAACCTTTCTACTTTTTAATGTAAGTGTTTATTGCTATAAACTTCCCTCTTAGCACTGCTTTTGTTGAATCCCAAAGGTTTTGGTATGCTGTGTTTCAATTTTCATTTGTTTCAAAAACTTTTTAATTTTCTTGTTAATTTCTTCCTTGACCCTTTGCTCATTCAGGAGCATTTTGTTTAATTTCCATGTATTTATATAGTTTCCAAAGTTCCTCTTGTTATTATTAAATAATTTCTATTTTATTCCATTGTGGTCTGAGAAGATACTAGATATTTGAAAAATTTGTTGAGACTTATTTTGTGTTCTAAAATATGGTTTATCCTGGAAAATATTCCATGTGCTGATAAGAAAAATGTGTATTCTGTAGCTGGTGGATGAAATGTCTGTTATATAAATGTCTGTGAGGTCCATTTGGTCTAATGTTAAGCTTAAATCCAATGTTTCTTCATTAATTTTCTGTCTAGATTATTTGTCTAATACGGAGAGTGAGGTGTTGAATTCTCCAACTAATACTGTATTGGAGTCTATTTCCCTTTCTTTTAAAATCTAATAATATTTGATTTATGTATCTGGGTGCTCCTGTGTTGGATGCATATATATTTAGAATTGTTATATGCTCTTGCAGTTGATCCCTTTGTCATTATATAATGACCTTCTTTGTCTCTTTTTACTGTTTTCACTTAAAGTATATTTTATCAGCCATAAACGTAGCTACTCCTGCTTACTTTTGGTTTCCATTTACATGGAATATCTTTTTCCATCCCTCTACTTTCAGTCTATGTGTATCATCTCAACTGTGACATGAGTTTCCTTTAGGCAGCATATAGTTGGGTCATGTTTTTAAAATACATTCAGCCACTCTGTATCTTTTAAGTAGAAAGTTTAATCTGTTACACTCAAGGTTATTATTGATATGTGAGGGCTTATTCTTGTCATTTTATTAATTAAGTTCTGGTTGTTTTGTATATCCTTTGTTCCTTTCTTATTGTTTATCATTGTGGTTTGGTGGTATTCTGTAGTGGTAACATTTGAGTGTTTTCTCTTCCTTGTTTGTGTGCTTGCTTGACCAGTGGTATTTACATTTTCATGATTTTCATATTATTCTTTCACTTTTTGGTATGGGACTATCTTAAGCAGTTCTATAGGGAAAGTCTAGTGGTGATGAATTCCCTCAGCTTTTGCTTGTCCAGGAAAGACTTTATTCCTCCTTCATTTATGAAGAATATCTTTGCCGGGTATGGTATCACTGGTTGATATTTTTTGTTTTGTTTTGTTTTTGTTTTTTTTTGAGACAAGGTCTGACTCTCTCACCCAGGCTGGAGTGCAGTGGTGCCATCTCGGCTCTCTGCAACCTTTGCCTTGCTGGGCTCAAGCCATCCTCCCATCTCAGCCTCCTGAGTAGCTGGGACTACAGGCATGTGCTACCAGGCCAGGCTAATTTTTGCATTTTTTTTGTAGAGATGGGGTCTCCCCATGTTGCCCAGGCTGGTCTCAAACTTGTGAACTCAAGTAGTCCACCCACCTTGGCCTCCCAAAGTGCTTGGATTACAGGTGCAAGCCACTGCATTTGGCCTGCTGGCAGTTTTTTTCTTTCAGCATTTTGATTATATCATCCTGTTCTCTCCTTGCTTGTAAGGTTTCTGCTGAGAAATCTGCCATTAGTCTGATGGGGGTTCCTTTGTAAGTGCTAGACACTTTTCTCTTGCTGTTTTTAGAATTCTCTTTGTCTTTGACTTTTGGCAGTTTGACTATAGTGTGCTATGGAGAACACCTTCTTGAATTGTATCTATTCGGGGATCTCTGGGCTTCCTGAATCTGGATGTCTAAATCTCTTGCTAGATTTGGGAAGTTTTCATGTATGATTTTGTTAAATAGGTTTTCTAATGTTTTCATTACCCCTTCACATTCTGGGGACATTGAAAATTTAAATATTTGGTCACTTTATTGGTGTCCTATATATCACATGGACTTTGCTCATTTTTTAAAAGTATTTTTTCTTTATTTTTGTCTGACTGGGTTATTTCAAAAGACCTGCCTTCAAATTCTAAGTTTCTTTCTTCTGCTTGATCTAGTCTGTTGTTGAAGCCTTTGAATGTATTCTGTATTTCATTCAATGAGTTCTTCAGTTCAAGAATTTTTGGTTGTTTTTTTATGATGTCTATATCTTTAGTAAACTTCTCATTTGTATCTTGCATTCTTTTTCTGGTTTCTTTGTATTGTTTTTCAGTATTCTCTTATATTTCACTGAGCTTCTTATTGTCAATATTTTGAATTCTTTTTCTGAGATTTCATAAATTTCTTTTTGATTGGGATTTGTTACTGGAGAATTATTGTGTTCCTTTGGAGGTGTCATATTTGTTTGCTTTTTCATGTTTCTTGTGTCCTTACATGGGTATCTGTGCATCTGTTGTAAAAGTTGCTTTTTCTAGTCTTTGAATTTGCTTTTATAGGGGAGACTTTTTCCTGAAGATGTATCTGTGGTTGTTTGGGTAGGGCACTTTGATTCTTGGTGCATGCACTGGAGTAGTCTCTGTATGATTTCTTCGGCTGTAAACAGTGTCAGTGTTGCCTGTGATTTTCTTGGTGGCTTATGGTGTGATTATTAGTGGAGGCTATGTTGAAGTTTGGCTGAGGGCTAGGCCAGTAGATGGGCCAGTCTTTAGGCCCCAGTGGTGACAGCAGTGGGCTGAGCGTGCCTGTTCTTGCACCCCAGCGTTGTTTATGCTGGCACAGGTATTAGTGTGTCCAATCAGGCCAATTCTTGGGCCTCCAGGTGGCTTGCTTGGGTGGCAGGAATAGCAGCAATGGGCTAGGTGGGTGGGCAGGTTCTTGAGCCCCTTAGCAGCAGGCCTGGTGTGGATGATGGCAATTGCAGTGGTGGGATAACTCTTAGGGATCCAAGTGGTCTGCACTGGTGTTGGTGGTGGCTGCAATGGTCTGGGAAGGCCAGTCCTTAGGCCTATAGGTGGTATATGTGGGTGGGTGCCAGCTGTAGTGGTAGTGGGAGATTGGGTGGGCCTGACCAGAGACTATGGGAGGAATGCTTAGGTGTCAGTGGTGGTGGACTGGGCTGGGCAACTTCCACACCCTGAGATGGAATACTCAGGTACTGGGCTGAGAGTTAGAGCTGGGCTGGGTAGACCTGCCCTCAGGCCCCCTGGTGATGTGTGCAGGTGCTGGCTATGATAGACAGGAGTGGGGTGATCCCCAGGCTGCCAGTGGAATGCTCAGGTAGGGACAGCAGCAACTGCACTGTGGCCCTGCTACTGGGGAGGCCAGGGTTGCTTTCAGTGAGAGCAGCTGGGGCACCGCAGCAGTTCACAGCGCTGCCATTGCAGGCAGTGGAATTTGTCCTCAGGGCATGTGAAAATGCCTGGCTGCCTCTCTGCTGGGGGTGCATTTGGGTGGTTGTTATCAGTGGCTCCTGCCTAGCCCCAGTGTGGAGGGGGCTGGGCTCTTAAAATCGTGCCATGCTGCTGCTGCTTAGGGCTTGGGTTGTGTGTGGGACACAGCATGAGCTCCCTCTCTGGAGCAGTGCTGCCGTTCAGTTTCCAGGCAGCTCCCTACCTTAGTCTCAGGGCCCTTGAGGTTGAAGGTTGAGGGGCTCTCCTACAGCTAAGAGTCTGTGGTGGAAACATAGATTGCTGGGGGTCTCTCAGTTACCCTTTCCCCACTTTAAGGGGCCTCTCCAGGCTCCCAGCCAATCCTGGATGAGCAGGCTGTCTTGCTTCCCTCTCCTTCCTTGCTTTTGGTGTTTCCCATTCCTCTGTTGAATTCCAATGCTATCTCTTAGATGATCTGTTTGAAGTGTGATTATCTACTTGCTATTTTGGTTCCTTTTTATGGAAGAGGCGAGTACCATATGCATGTAGTCAGCCTTCTTGAAGCCCCCCAGCCTATTGTTTGTTTTTTAAAATATAAACGTGACCATACTCTGGAAATGTCTCTGCAGTTTGCTCTTGCTCATTTAATGATCTATCTCAAGCATCTTTGTCAGTCCCTATAGAGTTGCCTTGGTGTTTATCTCAGCTCATACTTTTCCATGGTATGATGAACCATAGATATCTGATGGCCATTTAGGCTGTTTCTTTTTTCCTACTACAATGTTGCATTTAATGTTTCCTGCATATATCTTTGATAGGTACCTAGAAATGGAGTTGTTGGTTTCCATGGACATGCACATTTTTTTTGTGCGTGCGTTTTGTGTGTGTATGTATTTTTGAGACAGTCTTACTCTCTCACCCAGGCTGGAGTGCAGTGGCACGATCTTGGCTCACTGCAACCTCTGCCTCCTGGGTTGAAGCGATTCTTCTGCCTCAGCCTCCTGAGTAGATGTGATTACGGGCGTGCACCACCATACCCGGCTGATTTTTGTATTTTTAGTAGAGGTGGGGTTTCTCCATGTTGGCCAGGCTGGTCTCAAACTCCTGATCTCAAGTGATCCCCCCACCTTGGCCTCCCAAAGTGCTTGGATTACAGGTATGAGCCATTGCGCTCAGCTCATTTTGATTTTTTTTTTTTTAGAGGCATGGTCTTGCTCTGTCACCCAAGCTGGAGTGCAGTGGTGCAATCATAGTTCACTGTAGTCTCGACTTCCTGGGCTCAAGCTGTCCTCTCACTTTGGTCTCCCAAAGCACTGGGAATACAGGCACTGGGAATACAGACCTGGCTACATTTCATTTTGATAGATGCTGCCAATTTTTGCTCAGGAAGGGCTGTTCCAACTAACCTCTCACCAGCACAGCACCCATTTTCTCATACTCTTGCCAAGAGCAGACATTCTCTTACTCCCTTCCCCATCTGATGAACTGAAAATATTTCTCTTTGTTTTAATTTACATGTCTGTGATTACTACTAAGGTCGTTCATATATTTATTGGCTATCTGTATTTCTACCATGAATTGTCATTGTTTATTTTTCTGTTGGGATATTTGTTGTTCTTCTGATTTCTAGGAGCTCTTGTATGGTATTATATTAACCTCTTGTCTATATAGACATTGAAAGATCTTTTTTCCCAGTCTGCTTGTCTTTTTTTCCCTGTTTATGATGTCTTTAAACTTGTAATTTTATATTTAGTATGAAAAATCTCTTTGCCTTCTAGGTTCTTTGCCTCATTTGGGAAGGTAT
Organism: Nomascus leucogenys; assembly: GCF_006542625.1. NCBI lineage: Eukaryota > Metazoa > Chordata > Mammalia > Primates > Hylobatidae > Nomascus > Nomascus leucogenys. The sequence continues at coordinate 76,349,516 of NC_044383.1, forward strand.
TTTTCAACTCAACATTATTATTTATTTTACTTTAACTTTTTTAGAGATAGGGTCTCACTCTGTCCCCCAGGCTGGAGTGCAGTGGCTTCATTCACTGCAGCCTTGAACTCCAGGGCTCAAACGATCCTCCTGCCTCGGCCTTCCAAATTTCTGAGATTACAGGCATGAGCCACTGTGCCCAGCCCAACTCAACATTATTAACAAGAATTATGAGGTGGATATTTGGAGGGTGGATTGTTATAATTTATTGAAACTTTTGGCTGAGAAGTTTTACACAAGTTAACAATTACCAAAGAATGTGAAGAAGATGAGGAAGGACACTGCTTTATTGAGGGCTGGATCATGGTCTGGACACGCTGTGGACTTCCTCTCTGTAACCACGTGCTAATTTCCATTTTACAGATAAGGAAATAGGTGACTTGTGGCCAGGCACGGTGGCTCACGCATGTAATCCCTGCATTTTGGGAGGCCGAAGTGGGTGGATCACGATGTCAACAGATCAAGACCATCCTGGCCAACATGGTGAAACCCTGTCTCTACTAAAAATACAAAACTTAGCTGGGTGTGGTGGTGCACACCTGTAGTCCCAGCTACTCAAGAGGTTGAGGCAGGAGAATCCCTTGAACCTGGGAGGCGGAGGTTGCAGTGAGCCAAGATCACGCCACTATACTCCAGCCTAGCGACCGAGCGAGACTCTGTCTCAAAAAAAAAAAAGTTGACTTTTCCTAAGTCACACAATTAGGTTGTGTGAAACACAGTCCTTGGGACAAAGCAGGAGATAAATTAATATTTATTGGATGAGCAAGTGAGCTGGCATTGGACCCTCAGCCTGTCTGACTCAACCCGAGCTCCTGTTCCTACACCCATGGCTGCCCTTGCTCTCCTGGCACATGGCCTCCTGGGTTTAGCATATTTTTAGCATCAGAGATAGATTGTTATAAAATAAACAATTCTGTATTTGAATTAGTTTTCCCTTTCCATATTATGTAAAGTCAAAAAAATCTGGCTAATTTTAAGGGGACTAAGATGGAGCTTAGGAACAAATTGACTTTTTAGTTTTAGGCCTGAATTTTTTCACAAAACAACATAAACCACAACAGGCGGAGGAGGCAGCAGGAAGGATCCAGAGTTTTCACTGTAATGCTATTGGGCACCACCTCTTACATGGACGTTCACCTGTAGGGAAACACAGGGACAGCTGCTGTCTGCAGCAGCTCTTTGATCCCCAGGATTTTTGACATATATAGAATCCCAGGTGGGTGGGTAGAGCTGACTCTTACAAGTCGTTTGAGTCTGTTTTGTTTTTTGGTTCCCTATCTCTTTCAGAACATGCTTCTAGAACTTTCATCTATTATGAAAAAATAATGCATCAGGAGCAGCTGGTACCTGCAGGAGGAGAGTTGTGCCTTTGTCAGCTCAAACTGCAGGAAGCACTTTGGGACCCACACCCTCTGCAGACACCCACCAGGTGAAGGGCCCTGTTCAGGGTGCTCCCAGCCTGGGCTCACTTCCACAGGAGACCCTTCCCTTATGGGGGCTGGGGACAGATTCTCACCTTGCCTGGGCACACTGAGGGAGGTCTGATGCTCGGGCAGGGAGGAGCTGTACACCATCAGAAGAGATCTAGGGACAAGAGCGGCTCTGCCTCGAGGAGGAGGATTGGTTTATGTCACCTCTTCCCCAGTCCCAGCACAGCCTGGTGGGGTATTTTGCAAGAGAGTACCCCAGCTCTGCAGTGGCAGCAACAGTAGCAGTTGGCCCCTTAAACATGGGTCCAGAGCAGGACTGGAGCTTTGCGCTCAGCCTGAGGTCAGATGTGGTTCCTGTCTATAAAGGAGAGGTTGACAAGAAACTTTTCAGGCTTTTCCTCTCACCAGTTCATTTCTTGAGGATGAACCAGTTGGATTTTTAATTCATCAATGGCATGGAAATAAAATATTGATTAAAACTCTGGCAAACACTCGCATGCTTTTTTTGTATCCTTCTGGGATGATTCATGAGTATTGGTGATGCCATGATTGTGCCCCCCCCAGGAACTTCCTGGGGGTGGTAGAAGCCAGCACCTCTTCCTCACCCTGCCCACCTTCTGAGTGGTCCTGAGCCATCCGGGAGAGTGCCCTGTGATGGTCACTGACTAGCCAACCCATGAGGCTGCTCCGCTGGTTGCTGCTTGGCTGATCTTGGCTCACTGCAACCTCCGCCTCCTGGGTTCAAGCCATTCTCCTGCCTCAGCCTCCCAAGTAGCTGGGATTACAGGTGCCCACCACCAGGCCTGGCTAATTTTTGTGTTTTTGTATTTTTAGCCTTGTGTTAGTGAGGCTAGTCTTGAACTCCTGACCTCAGGTGATCCACCCATCTCGGCCTCCCAAAGTGCTGGGATTACAGGTGTGAGCCACTGCGCCCAACCCTGAGTTTTTAGAGCCATAAAGGTGGACTGAATTCCCATGGAAAGAGCCTCTTAGCTCCCCCGTCCTCCACCCCACGGCCAGAGTAGCCCCCAACCCTGGCCACACACCTGGTAATAAAGGCTTCAAGTTATAAGGAGAATCAATTTGGTTCAAAGTTATAAGGCTTGGCATCATCTATGTCCTATGAGATAAAAGCCACAGGAAATTCAGGCACTGGCCCCTGCCTCTGACCTCATTCCCTGCCTCTCACTTGTAACCCAGCTGTGGCAGCTCTCCCGCTCCTGCCTGCTGTTGCCCACCCAGCAGTGTGCTGCTGGACAGTGTCCACCTATCCTGTGGCTGCCTTTTGGGGACTTATTATTTTTATGGAGGCAGTTCCAACATATTTTCTCAGCCACCCCATCATTCACTCACCATGCCTTTCTTTGTGGCAGCCCTGTAATTATAGTAACAGCAGGGGGTATATGATAGGGTTTTTTTTTTTTTTTTTTTTTTTTTTAAAGACAGGTCTCGCTCTGTTGCCCAGGCTGGAGTGCAGTGGTGTGATCTTGGCTCACTGCAACCTCTGCCTCCCGGGTTCAAGCAATTCTCCCATCTCAGCCTTCCCACTAGCTAGCACTATAGAGGTGCACCACCACTCCCAGCGAATTAAAAACATTTTTTTTTTTTTTTTTTGTAAAAATGAGGTCTTGCTATGTTGCCCAGGCTAGTCTGGAACTCCTGGCCTCAAGTGATCCTCCTGCCTCAGCGCCCCCATAGCACTTACATAGATTACAGGTGTGAGCTACCATGCCCGGCCCCCACAAGGTGCCTTTTTAAGGGGCATACTGTATTCCACGTGCTCACATTATCTACACCTTGTACAACTTGTCAAGTTGTTATTGTTCATTTTCGTCTTATAGATCAGACAAAGCTCAAAGAGATTAACTTTCTCCACAGTTAAAGATTACACAGCTGAAGTGCCTGCTGGAATTCAAATCCATATCCAGCTGCTCTGAGGCCCACAGTCCTTTCAGAAATCCTTGTTTCCCTTTCTGTAAAAGTCAGCAGCCCCTGGGCAATGATTTATTTGTACATCTCGCTGCCCAACTAGCCTGTGAAAGCTGTAAGGGTAAGGTATTTGACATCTTGGATGCTTAGCATGTAACACAGTGTTGGTTGAATAAATACATATTTATGTATAAACGCCAAAGGCAATACCTTACCCATTGCTTCCAATTTTCCAGTCTTTATTTCTTATCCATTTTCTGTCATGTTGTGTCAATAGGTTTGTCAACAGGTTTCAGAGGCCCCTATGGCAACTTTTTTTGTAATTTCAATTTCTTTCACTCTGAAAAGTCTTTACAGGGTTGTCAACAACACAGCACAAATAGAGGTTTTAAAAAGCAAGTTTGAGGCCAGGTGTGGTGGCTCACGCCTGTAATCCCAGAACTTTGGGAGGCCGAGGTGGAAGGATCATGAGGCCAAGAGATTCAGACCATCCTGGCCAACATGGTGAAACCCCGTCTCTACTACAAATACAAAAATTAGCTGGGTGTGGTGGTGCACGCCTGTAGTCCCAGCTACTTAGGAGGCTGAGGCAGGAGAATCGCATGAACCTGGGAGGCGGAAGTTGCAGTGAGCCAAGATTGGACCACTGCGCTCCAGCCTGGGCGACAGAACACGTCTCAAAACAAAACAACAACAAAAAACAAGTCTGAGCTGGGCCTGGTGGCCTGCCTGTAGTCCCAGCTACTTGGGAGGCTGAGGTGAGAGGATTCTTGCGGCCGGGAGTTCACAGCTGCGACGCACTATGATGATGCCTGTGAATAGCCATTGCACTCCAGCCTGGGCAACATAGCAAGGCCTTGTCTCTAAAGAGAAGAAAACACAAAGTCTGAAGGGCCCAGTGTAAAATGTAACGTATCCACTGACTGCTAGCATATCTCTGAAGGTTTCCATTCACTGCTTCGGGATGAAGGGCACTGTCTCAGGGATGCACTTGTCTTCAAGAAGAGTAAGAACTAGCCATGGAGAATCAGCAATGCCTCTTTGTGGCTAAGCAGGCCAGTGGCAGATGTGTGGCAGGATCTGCAGGAACCAGGGATGGGTGTGGAGACAGGAGGTGTCATGCTCTTGAGTGAAATGAAAGACACTTGCGTAATGGGATGTGTGGCTTTCTCCATCTCTTTGGGCCTTGATTTTTTGACACCAGGAAGTATTGTGTTGACTTGTACCACGAAGGCATAGGTGCTCAGTGAGGAGAATTGGAAACCCATTTCTGCTCACGGCACCTTCCCCAGCTGGTGTTAAACATTAAGTACAATCTTGCTAATGCATCCCAAGTGGTGGGGCAGAGTTGGGTGAGGTGGTGGGTTGGAGAAGAGTGAAAGACTCTAAAATGATTTCAAAGAACAGCTCAGTTATTTCCAAATACATACAACAAAACTGCTGGCAGGGCCTGGTGTAGAAGGAACCTGTCCTCACTGCCCCAGAGGCAGATACAAATTTCCCATAAGAAGCACATGTAAAGTAGGAAAGAAAATGGCTGCTGTCCACCTGGGGCTGGACAGTGCTTAAAAGCTCTTTTGTAGCTGCGATTCCCAACCTTTTTGGCACCAGGGACTGGTATCGTGGAAGACAATTTTCCGCGGACCAGAGGTAGCTGGGGTGGGGGGATGTTTTCGGGATGAAACCGTTCCACCTCAGATCATCAGGCATTAGAGTCTCATAAGGAGCTGCAACCCAGATCCCGCACATGCACCGTTCACAGTAGGGTTCGCGCTCCTATGGGAATCCAGTGCCACCGCTGATGGGGCAGGAGGTGGAGCTCAGGCAGTAATGTTCACTCCCCAGCTGCTCGCCTCCTGCCGTGCGGCCTGTTCCTAACAGGTCATGGACCGGAACCTGTCTGCGGCCCAGGGCTCGGGGACGCCTGTTTTGCAGGACGCAACAGCTGGTGAGGTTTATTTTCCTTCAATGCATGACCATTATTTGTATCACAAGAGCAAATGTCAGGGTTGAAGGTGCAAATGACCATCAGTTCTAAATTACCAGGTTTTCCCACAGAAAATTTTGGGACTCTGACCCACCTGTTTTTCTCAGAGTGGATTAACTTCACATCTTCAGGCGTAGGTAATCCACCTCTTGTACCGAAAATGTTATGACTGTGATGTCACAGCAGCACACATTTGCAAAACCCATGACCTGCTCTCAGGAAGCCTTCCTTGACTCCATAGGTGCCCATGGAGACTCGCCCGAGGGAGCAGAACTTGGCAGCTTTTAATTTCAGTTTTCCCATCTGGCGGTCGCATGCACTCCTTGAAGCGTGAATCTCGGCAGCACAGCCCTGCCCTGCCCGGACACCATGCGCATGCACTCATTACAGCCTCGCTGACAGCTCAGACCGCCCCTGCTCTGCTCTGGTGGCTTTCTCTCACCTCCGAGCTCCAGTCCAGTGTTCGCTCATGGTCACTCGACCTGCCCACCATTTGATATCTATCTTGTTTTCTCTTTACATCAAAATCTAAGACATAACTATCAAATACACTTTTAGAATACAACTTTTGAACTGTACAGTCATGCATGGCACAACCATATTTTGGTCAATGATGGAACGAATATATGACAGTGGTTCCATAAGATTGTAAACCCTATTTTTACTGCAACTTTTCTATGTTAAGAAGATACACAAATACTTACCCTGGTGCTACAATTGCCTACCATATCCAGTACAGTTACATGCTGCACAAGTTTGCAACCTAGGAACATGTAGTCTAGGTGTGTCATAGGCTTTCCCATCTAGGTTGATGTGGCACACCCTGATGTTCTCACAATATGAAATTGCGTAAGGATGCATTTCTCAGAACGTACCCCCTTCACTAACCAATGCATGGCTGTATGGATTCCTCAGCCACAATTCTAAACATCTTTCCTTGCAACTCATTGCATCTTGGTGTTGGTTTAATGCTTTCTCATTTACTTTCATCTAGTTTTTTAAAAATTAAGCCTATTTGGATATAATTGCAGATTCACATGCAGTTGCAAGAAATGATACCCATCATCCAGTTTTCTCCCGTGTAACATTCTGCATAGTGATAGCACAATATCAAAACCGAGAAATTGGGTTTAAAGCCTTTTATCTACTCTCACAGGCACTAGGGATTTTTAAAATTCAGAGTTTAGGAATCACATTAATATTATCAAATTTTAAAGATTCCTAATCAGATTAATCAGGTAGTAAGTAAGGGTCCAAACTAGAGCAAGAGAAACGGCCTCTAGGAAAAAAGATATCCTGAGGTTTCTCACTCTGTAATTTGGAACACAGGGATCAGAGGCAGAGAAAATCAGTTTACAATGCATAATGATATGTCTTTATTTCATCAACAGAAATGGTGTCTAGACAAAATTCAGTTAACACTAGCAATTCAATTGAGTGAAAATTTTTTTTGCACAATAGTGTATTTACAATGAGTAAATGAAGTTTCAATTCATTAGTTCATAGCAATGCTTTTTTTCCCCAAAAGGTAAAAATTCTTAGTTACAGAGAATAAGCATCAACAGCCTTTCATTTTTACAATAAAAACCACGAGAAAAACCACAATCACTTAGAAAAAAATAAGGACAAGCCTAAGAACTAGTACAATAAAATGATGCATTGAATTAAATTACATTAATCGCATAGAATCTGTGTAAAAAGTATGTAGAAAAACACCTGATGTAACCTGTTACAGTCGTTGACCAGTTATGAGAGGTACAGAGGGTTATACAGGTAGATATGTGTGAAAACTGTCCGTATTGTTCAACCTGGGGAGGAAGAGAAGAGGGGCTGCAGCCCCTTGCATACACTGAGAAGACCCTGTTTTGAATATGGCCTCTGGAGTTTGTAAGGCATATATTAGAGGTGCACTTGCATCAGACTGGTTCTGGAACAAATTGTCACAGGCCCTCTTGGCCTCACTAGCAAAGGTGGTGCCTGCCTTGAATGGCTCACTGTGTCTAACAAGCACCTGAAGCTCCCAAATGCATATGGAATCTTCCTGATCACTCACTAGAGGTGCCATGTCTTTATGTCAGAGCGTGAATGGGCATCCCAGGATTTGCACACACAAAATACATTGTTGGGACTTAAGGGGAGGTCATACTTCTGCCTCCAAACATGTTTTGGTAGAAGACTGAGCATCCATCTGTAGGAAAACCCCTCTTTGTCCAAGTCCCTTCACTCTTTCGCAACATATGCATCTGATTATTCCCATGGGAGCACTTGGCACTGAATGTGAGTCTACCTGAAATGAATGGTCTTGGTGCACACTTCTGCTTCTAAGAAGGGCCAGTGTTTTATCTGAGGTCAATAAACTGGAATGAGAATGAAAGTCAGAGCTGTTTATCCATTGCTTGACAGCGAAATGCATACACCATGTCACAACATTAAATCAAAGCTATGAAAGTTGGCCTCTGCAACCAAGTGGGTATTCTTCACAAAATGGCAGCATCGTTTTCATATTACATTTAAAATGCACTGATACTCATTTGATAGAAATATCATCTCCCAGGGTGGAGTGTAGGAAAATACTATAAACTTACTTTTCTTTGCAAGTAATGTTTTTGCACCGTCAGTTGAATAATTTATCCTCAATCTGCCACAATAAGACTTTTCTATGTACAAATGCTATCTGCACACACTATTTGTGTACAAATATGTTCTGTTCTACAGCATCGGTTTTGGATGCTGGGGTCATGAGATGGCTCGGGCAGTACTATAAACATACACTTTCAACACACAATGCCTCGTGCACACAGACTTCCTGTATGAATACCAACTCCACACGGGGCATTGTATTGTGGACTGACTCACCAGAAATTGCACTTCCAACACAGTCTTCAATTTGGGGAAGAAACACTAACTCCTGATACAACGAACAGCTTTATTCTTAAAAAACAAAAACAAAAACAAAAACAAAAACCACCTTGTTCTTTAGTCTATTTACAGTCATTTGAGGACCGAACTTGATTTTTGCTCCTTCTGGATCTGAGACTCCTCCTAAACTGTAAGCAACAGTGGAGCAGTTTGAAGTCATTTCTAAAACAGCTCCTAGTTTAAATGGGGCATAATGTAGAGAAGTAGGTAGCCAAACAGGGACTTGAGAAAGCTTTGCAGGCAGCTCTTCCTCATTTTGAGAGGATTATGCTACTCCACAGGATGTCAAGCAGCTTCACGGGACAGGAGTTTTTGGTGTCTTAACAGGTTTATCATTTTCAAACCTTTGTTCCTTCTTTTTCTTCTTCTTTGATGGCAATCATAAAATATTAAAAGAGAAAATGTGGGTTTAGGCCTCTTGACAACAGCACTAAAATTCACACTGTGCACACTTCACTTTAGCCAGTCCTCTCATGAGTCTTGTCGCTGGTCCTGGCTCCTTTTGAAGGAGTAGTGGCAGTTGGCATACTAATCACTAGCCTTTTTTTCACTTCCTTGGAAAAGCAATATAAGGATTACATCCCGAATTATAGTGCATCTTAAAAGCAGCAAACCTTTAGAAAGACAGTTAATAAATTACTCGCACAACATTCAGTTGCAGACACACACAGTCAGGTTTTCCACTGCAGCATCATCTCTTACGCCTGAGTCATTGCTGGGAACTCAGAAGAGAAGTAGCAGGATGGCCTCGTAACTTTGTCGGTTTTTTTTTTTTTTAAAGTTTTTCTAACAACTGTTTTGTTCCAGAATCAGTATGTAATAAAGTTCGATTTTAATCAAGGCACCCCCAGATAACGCAGAGAAACAAACACATACAGCAAAGCACTCACCTGCCCAAAGCCTGACCAACACCAACTTGAAGAGAGGTTGCCTGGAGACACAAGCAGGACAAAGGCAGATCCAAGGGGAGGACTGGATTTAGGTGGGATGTTCATTAGTCTCAGGGTCACCTCCACTGGCTCTGCCCCAACAACCATTCCTACCCCAGCCATTCGGAGACCCAAGCAGGCATCCTCCTAAACAGCCCGTGGTTGGAGGGTCTCTTATTTTTGTAAGAAAAGAGCCTTAAGAACAACCAAATGTTACTGTACTGTGCAAACACTCTTCCTTGCTGTTCACTCGCTTTTCTTTTTCCTAAAAGGCGTGGGGTTGACCGACGGATCCCAGGGAAAAGAGACAGGCTGGGTTTTAAAATTCCACTTGAGGCCGTTTGGATTCTGGTCCCCAGCAAGTCCTCCCTTTGAATCAACCCAGAAATAATTTTGACAAGCACATAGTTCTGAATAGGAAAAGACACACACACATCGCATGAACAACTGCACGAAGCTAGTCACTGTTCATGGTGGATTATGAATCAAATAACTTTATAGAAATCTCTATGAAATTGGAAAATGGTTTTTAGAGCACTGTTTTTAACCAGTTCCCATGGCAGAAGTTAGGTTGGGGGAAGAGGAAGAAAAGCAAGGCAGGGGTGGGTGGGAGGAAGGTGAGGTCTGAGGGTGGAGAGAAATGGAGAGAAATAAAGAGACCCCGCCCCTCCTAGAAATGGCTGCCAAACAGGTCTGGGCTACTGAACCACAGAAACCTGGGGAAATGGAAGGAATGTGGTCAAGACTACCAGTTGCACGTGAGTTGTTACCAGGGTAAACCTCATGCCAAGAAGCTGGGTTGGACCTGGTTATGATATGAGCAGAAAGTGTTCTTTTTTTAAAAGAAGAGGAGAGGTCACTTGGAAAGGCAACGATAGAGTTAAAACACAAAATACTGTCAGCTGACTCCACCGTAACATATGCCTGTGAAGTATCACGTGATTCACATTGAGTTTATATTCTCGCTGTCACCAGTTTTCCACAAAGGCAAACCTCACGGTGAAGCACACAACTGTCCTAGTAGGCCAAGAAATTCCAACAACCATAACAAAAACCAGCAGCTCCAACACAGAGCTTTATCAAGGTCTGTTTCAGACAAGCGCGCGCACACACACACACACACACACACACACACACACACACACACGAGAAAAAACAAAAACCCAGAGGCAGGTTTTAAAAGTGGAACTGTTTAAAAAGAAAAGCCTTTTCTTTTTTTTCCTACTGCATGAACTGACAAATTTCTGGCATTCATACATATTTAAACATTTAGTGCTAATATTTGTACAGAAAAAAGTTAATAATACTAAAACATATGTTACTATGATTTCACTTTTAGCCTACATCATATACTAATTTCCCCGTTTACATGCAGCTTTAATATTGTCCAAACAATGGCACAAATAAAGAAACAAAGTCAACCATCTATTCCCCACTGCCCACCACCCCATCCCCACATCAAACCGTTCAGGACTCTCTTCCCCAGCCGGGCTGGAGTGGCCCTTGGGCTGCTCAGTGAGACCTGGACCCAAGGCCACTGGAGTGAGGGAGCTGATTCCTCCTCCTCTGGGGCACACCTTCCTGTAAACGTGGCTGGGGCCAACACGGCCCCAGAACCAAGGGAAGCTGCTCTCTCTGGGTTGCAAGCCAACCAGTTTTGCAGCAAGAAGAGAAAATTATCATCAGGTGAGGGTAGGGTATGTGTGTGATTCGGGAAGGGGACAGGGAGGGTTCCAGGTGATGGCTTGTCCAAAGCCTCAGAATGAAGTCTGCCTTCAGACAAGACACTGGCAGAAAAACCTCAGAAGAAAACTCCAAGCCTTTGGAGAAGGAAAGGAGAAAGAATGTGTCAGCCTGTGTCAGGGATGGATCGCAGATGTCAGGATGCCCTGCTCTCTCTCCCAACGGGGTGAAGGCAGGACCTTCGGGGCTGTGATTCAAATCCCCTCTGGCCAGATGTCCTGGGAGGCCGAGCCTGGGCAGGAAAGCCAGTGGCTGGTTGGCCCCATCCTTCAGGGGAGCAGGTCCTACTGCACAACACTTCCGAGAGCAAGCCGAGGCCTCAGGACGTGTTGAAATGAATGGGACTTACTCCCTGGGTGAAAACGTTCTAACTTGATTTCTAGGAGCCAATGCCTGCTGAGTTCTGGTATAAAATCACGGATTCCTGTTTTTCTGATGTACTTTTGAGTGAGATGTCCAAACTCTCTCCCCACTTAGGAATCTGAACATCCAGCATCAACTCTGAACTCTCTATCTGCATTTAAACTTTGCTTAGGGAAAGGTGGGGAGGAGGTGAAATATAAAAATATTCAAGCAGATTATTGTCTACACATCCTAGGATGAATTCATTATTTGGCAAGATTGTTTTTCCTACATAATTATCACCTGAGTGCTTTTTAATTAGCTAAAATGTTTTACTTTTTTAACTAAAAGCAAAGAATATACAGTATACTTGAGTTATACCGAAGTTACAACTTCATTTAAGAAAATAGGTTTGACCCAAAACTCAGTGCAAGTGGCAAAGTTGACCATTACTGTACAGTATCTGCAAGGAAAAAAACAAAAACAAAAACAAACAAAACCCCCCAAACAAACAAAAAACAAACCCACAATGCTCAAATGACACCACTTGGCGGTGCCAAAACCAAACCAAACGAAAAAGAAATCTGAAATAAAGCCTTGGGAAAAAGCTTCCAACACTGAATTTTGTCCATAAATAAGTACAAATTGAAAATTGAACTGTGAAGCAAGAAAAATGACCATGTTAACAGTTACCAAACTAGTTCTAGCATCAGAGACAAAAGAAGAGGAATGTTGGAACCTGTTTCTAAACAAGAAATAAGTTTCCAGTTTTAGGATGAGAAAGTTGAGGCATGCAGGACTTTTGCATATGGATATATATATATATATATATTTATATATATATTATATATAATATGTACAGTCTAGCTATAAAACTTTGATGTGTATAGAAGCTGTCTTCAATGAAAAAAATTGAACATTCAGAAGAAATTCCTGAGATAGGGTTTGTGACATGGGCCACTGAGAAAAAAAATCCGTGGTTGGGGCCTAGAGGTGTTGTAGTCTATCCCTGTGAAGACTGAAATTGAGCCACAGACAGACAGTGTCATCACTGCTGTCTTTCCTTGCCTGGGCAAGGGGTAGCACCATTGTGAAGGTAACTATCTATCGCTCCTGCTCGAGAAGAGGAGAGAATACTTCGGAACAGTATTGCTGCTAAGACCGCTGTAGTGTGCACCAAATGTGTTCTCGGTTTCTTCGGGACAGCAGATGAACAGTGCCACAGGCTGACTGAAGAACGCCTGAATGGGAGAGGTGTGTGGACTGGGAGGCAGGGCCGAGTCACTAGGTGTAATCTTTCCTGGGCTGTTCGTCAGTTGTACACTTATCAGTCATTTCCTGGCAGAAGTCCACGGTCACTGTTTGGCTCCTGGGTTCAAGAGGAGGTCCTCTCTCTGAGAAGGTTGCCGGGTCAGTGCCTTCTAGTCTCCTCCCAGAGGTACAATTCTCGGAGGTGTTGCTGGGTGCCCAGGGGGGTCCGGGGGGAGCCGCACCTGGCTCCAAGCAGCAGGGCACATTTTCCCCCACTGCGCATTGGGAGGCCGCAATGTTCTGCTCAGCACCCAAGGGCGCAGGGTTAATACTGGAGGCCGTGGGCAAGTCCATGGGTCTGAGGACAGGACAATACCGATGCAGGGCCTGGATCTGCTCGGGGCTCTGGATGTCTCGGCAGACTTCCTGGGAAAGGCAGGAGAAGTTGTCCAACAGTTCCCCCATGCATGCTTTCAGCTGATTCCTCTCTGACAACAGTTTCTCTTTCTCACACACCTGGACAGTAGAGAAAAAAAGAGAAGGGTTGATCAAACCTGAATTGGAGGACAGAAGGCCTCGTTTCAGGAGGTTTTCCAGCCTTTGTTTTGCATCCTCCATTATAATGTAACTGAAGAATGACTAGGTCAGGCTCTAGAAACTTAAAGATACATATTCAGGGGGCCCAGAGACGGGCTTCTGCCACACCTCCCATCTGACGCCAACACCTTCCCCAGGATATCTCTTCATCCCTCTCCAAGGCCCGGGCAAACAACCGGCAAAATCGTCACCAATCAGAAAACTTCAGAGTCAATGTTTTGGTTTCCTGGAATTTGGGGTTTGTAGAGAGTTAAACGAAAAACTCTCAGTCCCGATCTTGTGACTGAAAATCTCCCCCAAATGTATCAGGTTGCCATTTTTGAAAGGCAAAAATCTACCATTCCAACTATATGACATTTCGAAAAAGGCAAAACTATGGAGGCAGTAAAAAGATCTGTGGTTGCTAGGGGTAAAGGGGGTTGAACAGGCGGAGCACAGAGGATTTGGGGGCAGTGAAACCACTCTGTATAACACTATACTGGTGATCCATGTCATTATACATTTGTCCAAAACCATAGAACGTACAACACTGAGAGTGAATTCTAATGCAAACTATGGACTTGGGTGATAATGATGTGTCAGTGTAGGTTCATTGACTAACACATGTACCACTTTGTGGGGGATGTTGACAGTGGGGGGAGGCTGTGTGTGTGGAAACAGGACCATATGGGAACTCTCTGTATAGTGTGTTCAATTTTGCTGTGAACCTAAAACTGCTCCTAAAAAAGTAAGTCAGACTGGGTGCAGTGGCTCCCACCTGTAATCCCAGCACTATGGGAGGCCAAGTTGTGCAGATCGCTTGAGCTCAGGAGTTTGAGACCAGCTTGGGCAACATGGTAAAACCCCTTCTCTACAAAAAATACAAAAATTAGCCAGGTGTGGTGGCACACGCCTGTAGTTCAGCTTCTTGGGAGGCTGAGGTGGGAGGATCACTTGTGCCCGGGTGGTGGAAGCTGCAGTGAGCGAGATGGTGCTACAGCACTCACGCTGGGTGACACAGCGAGACCCTGTCTCCCCCCACCAAAAAAAAGTTTATTAAAAAAAAAAGACAAAAAAAAAGTCATCAGCAATTTCCTATCGTTGCCTAACATACGGAGTTTCATATACAACCCAGTATCAGCAGGCTCTCTGGCCTTGGTAGCAGAGCAGACTGAACAGAAGGGACCCTCCCTAGGACAGCTGGGGAAAGTGAAGTCTGGAGCAGCAATTCTCCCCGACTTGGGAAGGGAGAAGTAAGGATGGAGCCTGAACCCTTGCGTACTAGCCCAAGGTTCTGAGATGTTCTTCTCCTTAAACAAAATCCTACACATGCTCCTGTGTTACTGAAATTCACCATCCCAATAGAGAGATGACTTCAGCGGCAGACTGGAGACTAATTAAGGTTTTACCATCAACATTTGTGAGAAGGGGGCTGGGCATGGTGGGTCATACCTGTAATCCCAGCACTTTGCGGGGCTGAGATGGGCAGATTACTTGAGGTCAGGAGTTTGAGACCAGCCTGGCCAACATGGTGAAACCCTGCCTCTACTAAAAATACAAAAATTTAGCTGGGTGTGTTGGTGCATGCTTATAATCCCAGCTACTTAGGAGGCTGAGACACGAGAATTGCTTGAACCCGGGAGGTGGAGGTTGCAGTGAGCCGAGATTGCACCACTGCACTCCAGTCTGGGCGACAGAGCGAGACTTCATCTCAAAAAAAAAAAAAAATTGTGCGAGGGTGAGGGGAGGAGATGGGGTTCCATGAGGCACACACAATGAAGTGGATGAAGAAAAGGGGCATCTGAAGCAGCATGAAGTCAGTTCTCACCAACCCTTTGCAAGCACCAGGAGAAGAGGATGGGAGAGAAAATGAAGAGGAGAAAGGGAGGAGCAGGCATGCGACACGCACAAGGAATGGGTCTCCGACACGGGAGCTGCATGTGCCGTAACATGAACGCGATCTGGCAGGCGGCGTGGGCATGTGTGTCGGAAAGAGAGATTTACATTGGGAAAGGGCACCTGCTAAAATATTTATAAATTTATCAAGAAAATATGTTTTAAAGATGAAAAATAAACAGATGTACAAGTGCAACTTGAGAGAAATATATTATGTGAGTTTGCGACAGCTGAGTGGCGGGTGTGTGGGAGACGGCGTGGGAGTGGGGAGTGAGTGCAGGGCCTGCTGGGGACTGGGCAGGGAGGCACTTGGGGAGAGGTGGAAGCTGCTCCGCCCACCAGCGCCATCCCTGTCAGGACATAGCATCCTCACCACAGGGTGGTGGATAAGAAACAAAACACATCTGGGATGTCTCCTTAGGGAAAAAACTTATATGGGTGGCTGTGCAACCTGGAGCTCTCCCCTTTTAGTACAGAAATCTACAAAGTGAGGGGCAATACTGCTTGGGTGCTGGGAGAGGAACCCCAGGATCATTCTGCCACATTGCCCTGGCCAAAGCACTGACCCCTCCAGGCCTACTCATCTGTTAAATGTTCCAGGCCACTTTCTAGGGGGAAGAAAATGAGGTGCTGAGTGCGACAGCAGCAGGAAACGCATCGCAAATCATGCCTTGGTTAAAACCATGAAGCTCTCAGTCACAGACGTACACTGATGAATGTGTTCTTATTCAGCACTGAAACACAACGCATTATTTAAAGGGATGCCAAAAAGTGGTTGGAGAACTAGATGATGCTCTTTTGGCTTTTTAGTTGAAAAATGCTAGCAAAGTGCTTTAGATATCTGCCTGGTCTGTGGCTTGGATTTTATTTGTTCAGTATCACAAAATTACACTAAGCAAAATGCAAATTCCCAAAACCAGGCGTTTCTCAAATGTGGGTGACTGAAGTTATCTCACCACCTTAAGCGGAGTGCAGGGCACTATAGACATGTGCCGAGGCCCCTGCAGACTCACACCCAGTGGACTTAACTACCTAAGCCCAGCAGGCTTTCAGAAGACCCACGCTCACCAGCAGGAATGTCATCTCCTTATGTGATTTAAATTTAATTTTGTTGTTTAACAACGTTAAACAATGTTAAAGAAATATTTGAAAGAAAGAAGAAACTCATAATCCCCTGAACTGAATAGTCACAATGTCCAGTAAATTTTAGGGCAATAGACATCTTCTGGGCGCCAGCAATGGGTCCAACACTGGATATTCAGAGATGATCAAGTCACTGTCCTTGTCCTTGAGGAACTGACAGTTGAGGGCTGGGGAGACAGACATATGTAAAGATAACCAAGAGTAAGTGATAAGCACTAAGCCAGAGGTCAGATCAGGGTTCCACGGGCAGGTGCCCAGCCTAACTGGGGACTCAGGAAAGGGGTTTCCTAGACAGGTGATGCATAACCTGACTCATTCATTCATTTAGAGATGGGGTCTTGCTATATTGCCCAGGCTAGTCTCAAACTTGCGGCCTCAAGTGATCCTCCTGCCTCAGCCTCCCTAAGTACTGCGATTACAGGTGTGAGCCATGGTGCCCAGCCATGACCTGACTCGTAAAGAACAAAGGAGATAGAAAAAGTAGAGGAATGTCCAAGGCAGAGAGGAAATGGCATAGGCACAAGTGCAGAGTTTGATTTTATCAGGGATCAAGTCCTAGGAAGGGAGTGGATGGTGACACTGGCGAGGTAGCTACAGACTGGAACACAAAGGGCAGGAGATGTCCTACTAACAAGCTTGGACTTTCTTTGTTGCTGACGGGAGCTGCTAAACACAGACATTTTCCCTGATGGTGAGTGTCAAAAAACCCCACAAAACAACAACAACAACAACAAAAAACCCTGAAGTCCAGGGCTATCTTGATAACATATATCCTGTGCTTTTCTAACATTTCATCCTTGTGCTTTCGTTCTCATTAGCTGGTGGCTCACCATGAGGCCAGGAGGTGCTGCAAACAGTCTGAGGAGCCACACTTAGATCATGACCATACCACGTGGCCTCCCCCTTCTTCAGCCTGACACAGACATGGCACCTCAGATGAGTTTCTGTTATTTGGTGGCAGAAAGGTGGAGCTGAAGGAGGTTGAGCTGGTTGTCTTCAAAGCTACAGTCAGGAACCAGAGGTCACCTGGATTTACTTTCTGTAGCTTATGGTTGCTTATCAAGGAGAAGGGGCGTGGGCACATAGCTCTGAGTATGGGGGGAGCCTGGGAGACGGGAGTTTGTTTTCTGTGACAAAACACTCTCAGGCACAGGGATGGCTATGACAGCCACCTTGAGGCAGAATTGCAAAAGAATGGACCCTGGGGCTGCAAAGAATGTCAGGAGATCATCTCCTGAGCAATGGCCCCTCTGCAGGTGGGTGTCCTAGCTCTATTCCATTCTCTTCTGCCAGGAGGCAGGAGAAAGCAGTGGTACAAGACACGATTTGGAATCAGACACCTGGGTTTGCATTCAAGTTCTACCAAGTACTGGGAAGTTATCCAGCCCTTCTGCAGTTTCCTCCTCTGTAAATGGGGATAAAGGAGTGCCTAAGTCATAGCATTAATGTGAGGATTAAATGGGATCATCCACAAAAACAGTTTAGAAGAATACCTGGACCATAGATGCTCATAATTAACATCAGTTATTTATTCATTTTTTTTGAGACAGGGTTTCACTCTATCACCCAGGCGGGAATGCAGTGGCATGATCTCCACTCACTGCAACCTCCACTTCCCCTGCTCAAGTGATTATCCTGCCTCAGCCTCCCAAATAGCTGGGACTACAGGCACGCACCGCCATGCCCGGCTAATTTTTTGTATTTTCAGTAGAGACGAGGTTTCACCATGTTGGTCAGGCTGGTTTCAAACTCCTGACCTCAAGTGATCCACCCACCTTGGCCTTTCAAAGTGCTAGGATTACAGGCATGAGCCACCACGCCTGGCCAACATCAGTTATTTTCACATGTTGGATGGAAAATAAAAAATAACTACCTCTATATGAATAATGACTGAAGGATATAAAATATTGACACACTATTACACACCTGCGCGCATGCATGCGCGTGCAGACACACACACACACACACACACACACACACAAAGTAGATGTAAAGCTATTATTTCTGTTGAGAAACTTCTTAAAAAATAAACCCAAACTTCCCCAAAGGGTGACTCTTCTGTCTACTTTTCCAACTTTCATTGCTGTTACTTTACATTAGTCCTGGTGACTTCAGGTTGCTGATCACAATGGATGGGTCAACTCACCAATTTGCGGATTTCACATTCTAAATTCTGAATACAGTCCAGTTTCCTCTTGCGGCAGCGCTGGGCTGCGATGCGGTTCTTGCTGCGCCGTCGGACATCATGAATGAACTCTAACTGTTCTGAGGTTAGCTTGTGCATCTTAATCATCATCTGGAAATCGTTCCTTGGAAGATCTGTGATTTGATCTACAGGAAAAGGAAGTTTTACCTGAAACCAAGAATAACAGAAAATGATTATGGCAGCTGGATTTTAATTCCGGCAGGCAGAACATCAAAAATGATAAAACCTTTTTATGATGACCAAGTAATATGGAAACTACTGAAAGCAAGCAGTGATTACTTATTTCCTGTTTAAAGACAGGTAAGATGTAATAATACCTGGATAATCAAACAGAATAAGAACACATATATTGTAATGTTATTGTCTCTGAGATTTTTGAAGCAAATGACATGAACGATATTGGAAAATATGTCATTTTTCATTGATGTAGCACTTTTGTAAGAAAGATTCTAGTTAGTTGAAATGTACTTCCATCAGACCTACAGCCTAACTCAATAAAATGACAAGTTACAGGGAGATACCACATAAGGACATATCTAAAGCACCTGAATGAAGAGAGCCCCACATATCTTGAAAATGCTGGAGACACAAAAAACCCAGTGTGATTCTTAGTTACAATAGCATATGGGAGATAGGAGGAGATAACTTGGATAGGCTTCACCAGCATACAGTAGGAGTCAAAAGAACCGGGCTTTCATCCTTCTCACCAGACATGAGACCTCAGGCTAGCTATTCTACCTCTCTGAGATTCAATTTCCTCATCTGAAAAATAGGGCATTTAAAAAAAGCTGTACATTGCTATACAAGTGTTGGGCACTTTGGGACTTTATTTTCCAATTTTACAATGAAATGTTGACATTCTTTTATCAAAAGGTGAGATGCATTTTCCTGCCTTTTGACCAACAGAATGCAGCAGTAGTAATGGTGTATAGCTTCTGAGGCTAGGTCGAAAATCAGCTGCTATGCCTCGAGGACATTCAAGCAGCTCTGTGGAGAGGCCCATCTGGAGAGTGGCTGATGCCTCTAGCCAACAACCAGCATCACCTTGCCAGTCATGTGAACAAGCCACCCTGGAAAAAGATTCTCTAGCCCCAGTCAAACCTTCAGTTAAGTATAGCCCCAGCCAACATCTGACTTCACCTTATTAGAGATCTTCAGCCCAAACTGCCCAGATGGGCCACTCCTGAATTCCTGACTCACATTCACGTTTCTCATAGAAACTGTGAGAGGTGTTAAGTGATTACTATTGTTTTAGGTCATTAAGTTTTGGGGTGATTTATTATGCAACAATAGACATTGGATGCAGGTACCTGTCAGCAAAATTCCAATTCTTGACAAATCAAGGCAAATAAGCATTATCTAAAGCGAGGACAGCAGTCTCCTGAAGGATGGGTTTGTATCCTTACTATGTTGTTAAATGAGTGCTTATATTTCCTTCTTTTTTTTTTTTTTTGAGACAGGGTCTTGCTCTGTTACCCAGGCTGGAGTGGAGTGTTACGATCACAGCTTACTGTAGCCTTAACCTCCTGGGCTCAAGCAGTCCTCTTACCTCGGCCTCCCAAGTAGCTGGGACAACCATGCCCAGTTCATTAAAAATTTTTTTTTTTTTTTTTTGTAGAGATGAGGTCTTGCGCCAGAGAGAAGGGGGAAAAAAAAAAGAAATGAGGTCTCGCGATGTTGCCCAGGCTGGTTTCAAACTCCTGGGCTCAAGTGATTCTCCCTCCTCAGCCTCCCAAAGTGTTGGTATTACAGGTGGGAGCCACTATTCCTGGCCTAAAATATTTCTCTTCTTTTTTCTTTTGAGATGGAGTCTCGGTCTGTCACCCAGGCTGGAGTAGAGTGGCACGATTTCGACTCACTGCAAACTCCACCTCCTTGGTTCAAGCGATTCTCCTGCCTCACCTCCCGAGTAGCTGGGATTACAGGTGTGCACCACCATGCCCAGCTAATTTTTGTATTTTCAGTAGAGATGCCGTTTTGCCATGTTGGCCAGGCTGGTCTTGAACTCCTGGTCTCAAGTGATCCGCCCGCCTTGGCCTCCCAAAATGCTGGGATTACAGGGGTGAACCATGGTGCCTGGCCTGAAGTATTTCTTAAGAATAGCAACCAGTGAAAAAGATTGCATGAAAGAGCCTCAAGTGCGGAAGGTGAGCAGCAAACCACTACTCTATCTCAAGAGCCTCCTTGGCACCCACGAGGTGACACAGGCTTGCACCTTTGAGCAGCTTGTCACTCCCCTTCCCGAGGCTCTTGGGGATTCAGCAGCTTCTGGGTTCGGTCTGGTCCTGCTTCAGAAGCTCCTGGAATAAAAAGGTTGCGTGCTGCCAGGCTAAGAGACAACATGTGGGTTAGCTCAGATTGCTTCATTCTTGTTTACATTCACGTCTGCTCCGGATGAGCCAGCAGATGGCACTACAAACCTAAACTTCCTTCAAGCGCTAGCCCAGCCCTGTCTAATACAAACAACATGAGCTACATTTGTGATTTTAAATTTTCCAGTAGCCACATTAAAAGAAGTAAAAAGAAACAGGTGAAATGAGTTTGAATACTGTATGTTATTTAACCCAATAGATAAAAATACTTCCAACATGTAGCTAATATAATTATTGAGATAGTTTAGTTTTTTGTGTGTGTGTGCTAAACTTTCCAAATCCAAAGCACATTTTCTCCTTACAGCACATCATAATTCAGAATAGCCACTTTCAGGGGCTCAACAGCCACGTGCAGCATGTGGCAACTGGACTGGACAGTGCCACTCTAGGAGACAGAATAAATGGACTCAGTGAATCCCAGCAGCCAGAAAAACATACGGGTCTGGGCTGAACTGATCAAAATGCTCTAGGGTGAAGAAACCAACCCCTCGATAGTGTTCAGATGCTGCAGGGTTAAGTCTGTGTTCTTCAAGGGAGTGAGGATGAAGACACTTGATCCTGAGCCCAGGTTTCTCTTTGCTTGCATCGTTTGCAGGCAGACACGAGTCCCGATTGCCGGCATGTGTGGCTAGTCAATTCCCGTGCACAAAAGCAAACGTATGAAATGATCATTTGACTTTTCTGTGGTTGGGTGCAAGCTCTTTGTCAGGTTCCATCACAGCTCTGAGCTTGTTCAATGTGGCATTTACTGAAGGTTCCCAGTGGGTGCTCTGATTCAGCTTCTACCTGGTGAGCTCTGTCCCATGACAGCTGTAAAATTTTGGTCCAAGAAAGCAAAATCGCAGTACGGCCCATGACACCACTGCCGGCTTGGCCCTGCTCCGACTGCTAAAGACAGGCAGCCAGGACAAACAGCTCCTTGTTATGGGCTCGGGAAAGGCCTTTGTGCACGGGGCTGTGTTTGCATAGGGCTTCTAATGATATGAAAGAATGTTTGATTTCCCTCTTATACCCGCTGGATAACAAACAGACACTGAGATCCTGCACAGCGTCTCCGGAACACAGAGGTCTGTCTGTTGGAGATGCGGATGTTCCAACGCAGCAGAGGTGGTGGCGCTTTGGGGGCTTGTGGAGTTTTCCCTCTGATGACAACAAAGCCATTCTGCTTCTGCTCTAAATGTGTTTACTTACTCTCAGAAAGAAGATATCCCTATAGTTCAGGCCACAGGGAAAGTCAAAAGGACGCCTATACCAAGAGCTACTATATTTAAATCATCCAGACAGTGAATATAAAACACTAGGGGAATAGGAGGGAGAGTTGCCAGGAAAAAGGAAAAATCAACAATGCTAGTTTCAAAGTCCTTGAGACAAAAAGCCATACAACACTTCAGCAGAGCTGCTGCCAACACAATCTGCTTTTTAAAGAGGGTCAGAGGAAAAGGTAATAGTCAACTATAGACTTTCTCCCAGGTGAAAACACCCCAACTCACTCTTGTTTCTCTTTGCAAGTCTCAGCTCCCCCTCTAGCAAGGGAGGACTTATGTTCACTAACATGCAGGGGTCTCTGAGGTGTTCTCGGACAGGCACCGGGTCGGGGTGGGTGGGAACTTGACCACATCCATGTGTTGTTTCCTGAGTAGTAAGTTCCAAGCCAAGAACATCTTGTCTGGAAATAAGGAGTAGCCACTGACTCTTTGGTCCCGTGGAGGACATGCCTCTCCCAGGCTCTCGGCCCTCAAAACATTCCTCAAATGGGGCTGAGGAGTCAGAGAAGGCCAGCAGGCCTTGGAAAGTGGAAACACATCAAGAAGGTTGAGGCCCGCCTCTTTTCCTTCTAGATAATTATTCTCAGCCAAACAGGCCCAGCTGGGCTTAACATCTTATTAACTGTCCCTCCACACACTCATTCCTCCAGGATCTCACTTCGCAGCAGTGGCTTGGTTTCCTAAAGAGTCCCAACACCCAGTGTGATGAGGTGAAGAGTCCTGTGAACTGTTGCCACCACCCCTAGTTATACTCAGCCACCCACATGCAGCTCTGGACACACAGGCTGCATATAGGGGGAAGGGCACGAGGGATTCACAGGCGCCGCTCTTTAGCCAGGGGTCTACCACTTTGGTTCTCGGTAGAGACTCGGAGAATCAGGGCAGCCACTGAGTCAGCAGGCCAAGGGCCAAACAGGGCACCAGAGGCCTGTGCCACAGTTGGCACAATAAGCTGCTGTTGATTTTATTCAGCCCAGCAAAGTGCTGACTCTTCTCCCCTCTGGAACACAACAGGAGGAGCAGGACTTGAGGTGGGTTTTTAGCACAGTACCTGCCCTGTCCTGCTAAGCATGGCTATAGGAGGGTTAGTTCTTCTGGAGATTCCAGCTTTAAAAATTTTTTTCTTTTAGAGACAGGGTCTCGCTCTGTTGCCTAGGCTGGTCTCAAACTCCTGGCCTCAAGCGATTTTCCTTCCTTGGCCTCCCAAACTGTTGGGATTATAGGCGTGAGCCACCACGCCTGGCTAGGCTCCAGCTCCTGAGCAGTCAGTAAAATGGATAGTCCCTGCAGTGTGTCCAGGGATTCTCAGGTCCAGGTGCGACATCTGGACAGTGCATGGAACCTACATATGTCTCCTTGCATGCCTTCTGCACCAACGAGGCAGAGGGGAGGCTGTAGGCTGGGACCCGGGATGCCGGTGCTTCCTTCTCACCAAACAAATTGGCTGCTTTATTTCTCTTCCCTGCCAACAGCCACGACCATTCTTCAGCCTAAACCATCATCTCCTTCCTCCCAGTTAAAAGGAAACACCGAAAAATTATATAAGTATTATATAATTTTATATATTATTCTCTAAGTATTATATAAAATTAAGTATTATATAAATACAGCTTCTTTCATAAAATATAAGACAAAAGAAGGGAAAAAAAAAAATTCTCATCCCCAAATGATGACTCTCTTGCTCTGGTAGATTTCCCTGTGATCTTTGTTTTCTCTGCATCTTTTTTAGGAGTTGCAATCAAGTGGTGCTGTATCTATCTCACCCAACAAATATTTCGCTTGCCTAGTGTCTCTGGTTTGCTGGGTGAAGTTTACTGGAAAAGCAGGAAAGTAGCTGCAAATTTTGCAGAAAAGGCCAGAAACAAATATTTCCTGTAGAAATCTCAGTGGAAGACTAGTTTGTTAATATTTTTTCCTACTTCATTTCTTGGTTTTATTATCAGATGTTGATTGAAACCCATAGGAGTAGGGTCACATTAGCATGATACCCTGAGGGTGGCACTGATGGGTGGTCAGCTCTCCAAAGTCTTTAACGCTTATACTCTGAGGAGACCCTCAGATCCCAGGGAGCTGTCGAGGGAGGAAGCAATATGCCCACTGGAGATGATTCCAGTGCTGCTGGAACCAGGACAGCCAGCTCAGTGCTGGGCAGATGGCAATGACAAAATCTCCCCTCCCAGGCGAAGAAATGTTTCTCGCGCAATTGTCCTTCCACGCTCTCTTCTCATGGTCCAGTTTCTAGCACAAATACAGGACACCTGGGATTCAGCTGTGATACTTCAATTAATTAGCTGTGTGATCTCAGGCAAGTCTTCATTCTGTCGGTCCTAAAGTTCTTGGAGGATGGATCTAGGAGTCACAGGGCGATAACGCCTGCCCTACTTAGCTTACAGGGTTGCTATGAAGAATACAACTGGATGACAGGTGGAGAAAGTGCTTGGGAAAGTTTCAACTGCCTGATAGATACAAGGTATTATTATTTCTGTTTATCAGCCCTATCTATCTTTGTCACATGGTTTCGTCTTACAGCTTTGGAATTCCAGACACTCACAATGTTCCAGACAACATAAAAACACTGCTTTAATTAGGAATATGGCTGATTTCTATGCTGCCCAGCAAGGTTTCTTTTTATTAAGCAGACCAATTACAGACACTTCTAAGAACTTGCCTGATTCACCAAACCACAAAAATGATAGTAAAAATTTTACATACAACATGTGTCTCAAAGTCAGCATTTGGGTGGGAAGACTCAGAGTCAGACGGCTCTTCTATTCTGTACCATTTCCATGTTTTCTCTGGACTTTATCTCTCTCTTCCCTTCTCTCTCTCTCCCGCCCCCTGCCTGCCCCCAACACACTCTCTTACTCTCATACACTTTTATCCCTCTCAATGTAAAACATGTTAATAAAGCAAGTCCAAAAATCCATACTTTCGACTGTGCCAAGAAACTCTCTGTGGTGCTTCTTTACTAAAATCTACAATTAAGTAGAAATGGTCCAGTTACAAAGCTGTCTTACTAAGAGGCTTACTGCTTTGGAAAATGACTGTGATTTTCTATAATTTCCAACATTTAAAAACAAACCTATAAACCATAATGAGATAAACCATAACTACCCACTCCCACTAGAGGGCATTAACAAAAAAGATGGGCAATAACAAGTGTTGGCGAGGATGCAGAGAAACTGGATCCCTGATACACTGCTGGTGGGAATTTGAAATGGTATAGCCACTTGGAAACAGTCTAGTAGCTCCTCAAAAGGTTAAATACAAAGTTACATGATTTAGCAGTTCCACTCTTAGGAATATTATGGAAATAACTGAAAACATGTCTTAAAAACAACTTGTACTCAAATGCTCACAGCAGCATTATTTATAATAGCCCCAAAGTGGAAACAACCCACATGGCCCTCAACCAATGAACAACAAAATGTGGTATTAGTCAACAAAATGGATCGACATAATGGAATATTACTTAGCAATTAAAAGGAACAAAGTACTAATACATGACAATATACCTGGTGAGTACATCCATGGCAAGGGTAAACCTTCAAAGCGTTATGCTAAAGTGAAAGGAGCTAGACACAGAAGGCCACATCTTGCAAGATTCTATTTATACAAATGCCACAAACACTACAGAGACAGAAGGTAGATTACTGGTTGCCTGGGGCTGAGGGGAGTGGGCAATGAGGAGTAACTGCTAATAGGTACAGCATTTCCTTTTAGGGTGGTGAAAATGTTTTGGAGTTACCTAGTGGCGATGGTTGTACAACATTGTGAATATATCAACAACCACTGAATTGCTCATCTTAGTAGGGTGAATTTTATGATATGGGAATTATGTCTTAATTTAAAAAATAAACCTGTGCAAGATATACATACATAAAATTCAAACATTACAGACATACATAGAAGTGAAACTTTCCTTACACTCCTCTCCAATGGTGCTCCCCGTTTTTTCTTATTCTCTATACTGATTTTATTTATATGGTGTGTATATTTAGGAAACAAACTAGGACCTTGTGCATACTGTTTTGTGATTTTCACTTATGTGACTTGTTCATTTTTTTTTTATTGGAAGAGAAAAATTCCCAACCTGACTTCTTAAGGAATATAGCAAATCCAGAAGTCATAAAGAAAAAGACTTATACCTTGACTACATAAAACTAAAAATTTTTTATATGGGAAAAGGTACAATAAATAAATAAGCAGACTAAGGGAATATTTAAGCAACATTTATGAGAAAGGGTTAATATTCCTAATATTAGGGATTAAGATTCCTACATGTTGATTTAAACAATACAAAAGAAAAATGGGAAAGAGATAAACCAGCAATTCACAGGAAAGGACATATAAATGTTCAATACACATAAAACAAGATGTCAGCCTCATTAGTAGTCACCATTTTTTGCCCATCAAATTGGCAAAAATTGAAAAGACTGGTGACAACTAGCATGGGCAAAAATAGGGGAAACTGGACACTAAGTTGCTGACGGATATGTGAATTGCTACAACATTTTGGGTTGGTCATTTAGTATTTAATAAATGGGCACAACCTTTAGCCCATCTTTGAAACTAACCCACAAAAATAAAAGCACCACTACTAACAGTAGGGTCACAAAATGTTTACTGCAGCAATGTTTATCAGAGGGAAAAACTGAAAACAACTGAAATGTCTGGTGGTAAGTGACAGCTGAATGAACTACGATTTACGAGAACCAGAGATATTGGAGAAACATGTCTTGGCCCTGTGTGATCGACCTACAGCCACATGCATGGTAGACAGCTACGTGAAAAAAGGAAGCTGCTGACTCTACAACATAATGCCATTAAAATAAAACCCAAACCCATAGAGAGGTGAATATATATTTGTATATTGTTGTAGGCAAAGAGAAAGCCTGTTAAATTTGGTATGTTTGGGGCTGGGTATGCTGTGTTCTAGAATTTAAAAAAGAATGTCATTTTAAAAAGCTGATTATTGATAAAGGATAATACTGTGCTAATTTGATCTTTCTCGAAGCTGGGGAACAGTTAAAAAGGATGGGAGAAGCCAATGACTGTGAGATGGAAGGGCTGCTTAACATGGTATAACTACAACATCTTACAGAATACAAGGTATGTTAACACTTTACTTTTGATCTAACATTTTGGCTCCCTACGGGGTGAATGAAGACAGACCGGGAAAACACACGTGAAGTATTAGACTGGTGTCTGGCAAGGGGTGGAAACTCCTGTCTTGATTTCTGACTCTGGTGTCTCCGTGGGGTTCACTTGAAAGAGAAGGCACCTGGATCTCATATGAAAGCAGGGCAGGGCAGAATCAGCCCAACAGATGCTGGCTTCTGAATCAGTTCAGGAAAACAAGTTTTGACTTGTGGAGAAGGATCTGCCTTGAGCACTATTACTGGGGATAATACTTCAACCAGGGTCAAAATAACTCCCTAAAGCAGGTTATCAACTCCTTGAGCAGCAGTCATGGCAAGTCCCTGAGACAGTTCTTGGAAACCTAACCTCCTCTACTCTAGGAAAACTAAGATGTCAAATTGGGAAAAACCTTGGCTTTACTGTAACTGTCCTGTCCAAACTGTACCACTGAGAGGGGCTATGATTTCCAAAATGGCATAGAGCTTTGGTAAATGTCTCCTCTTTCACTGTTCAGGAATGCAGAAGATGGATTCTTTTTTTAAAGGTAAAAATAAGAGTATTTTTTAAAGTAGGGGTATTTCTCAAGGGGGGAAGGCTAGTCCTGTTCATGACTATTTTACAGGTTGAATGAGTCCTCCTTTTAATTGAGTTACTATTTTTAGTTCTAAAGTAAACAACTGACATAGTCCCAACACACACACAAAAAATGTGTTCTTGCTGTGGCCCCAAGACTTTAAGCTCTCTTTTGGGATATTGGCGGTGAGGGTGGGAGGGCACAAAAGAAGATGTATCTGAAACTGACAGTTCTTTGAACATATGCAAATATCATAAAAACACCATCCTCCCTTGAGCTTAATGGCCAGCCCTTTTTTTTTTTTTTGAGACAGGGTCTCACTTTGTCACCCAGGCTGGAATGCAGTGCCACCATCTCAGCTCACTGCAACCTCCTTCTCCTGGGCTCAAGTGATCCTCCCACCTCAGCCCCACAAGTAGCTGGACAACTGGCACGAGCCACCATGCCCGGCTATTTTTTTATATTTTTGGTAGAGAGGGGGTTTCACCATGTTGCCCAGGCTGGTCTTGACATCCTGAGCTCAAGTGATCCACCCACCTGGGCCTCCCAAAATGCTAGGATTACAGGCCTGAGCCACCACGCCCGGCCCCAGGCTCCTCTTAAAAGAGAGACAAAAAACAAAGACTGCAGGCCTTTGTGCTCTTCTCCCTCCACCAGTCCTTGGTAGGAAGCCATGATGCGGATGAGGTGGACGCAGTCACTTGCCTTCCACATCAGGCACGCTCATTCACCGTTTCAGAACAAAAGGAAAACCTCACAAAAGAGGTCAGAGGGAAAGAATGAGTGAGGAGAGAGAAAACACAGCCTTTCACTATTTTCAGGAAAGCTCAATCTTCCCAATGTCCGGGACACAGATGTGAGCCTGGCTTGGGGCACTGGGCACAACCCGCCACCCCAAACCTAAGGGGAGATGGTATATTCGCATGGGAATAGCTCCCATTCAAATTTCCTTTCTAATTTATTTTAAATTAAATCCTTTCAGTGTTTCTCTTTCTCCATGTCTGCTAGGCAGTTAAGAGACAGGCAGAAACCAGGCTAGCGAGCAAAGAAAGTGACCACAGGGCATTTTTGCAGTTCAAAACATGCCCAAACTAAAACCTCATGCGCTTCTCGCCAGTCTTGCAGAGGCTGAATAAACTGCACGTGGCTCTGTGAAAAGCCACCTCATCCCGTATGGCATTTCTGCTTTCTGGCTGGGTTAACATCTCTGCCTTACAGAGGCTGGTAACATCCAGAGAGCACAGACGGGTACCAAGGTTGCTGGCCTCAGGAGGACCATGTTTCATTTCTTCCTGTGTTTTTGGGATACACAGCTCTGAGAAGGGACTTGTCACTGGGTTTGTTCAATCCCGCTCCTGAGGGAGGTCTGAGACACAGGTAGCAGTCTCAAGCTGGTACCTTGTCAATCAGCAAGACAGTGCAGTGAACACCAGGTCACGACACAGACTCTCTCAGGTCTTTCTAGGGCATGTTCATGTTATTGGGGAGGTGGGTCCTCCTGGGGGCACCTCTTGTTTCCTCTCCTTAGTCTTGTGAGTCTTGCTCATGACGTGGCTGCTGTTGCTCCTGTTCCCCTCTCCCAGCAATGGTAAGACACACATGGAGCCTCAGGACATTTTTCCTAGCAAGTACATTGCTTTCAGGGTGGATGAAACTGCTACTCTACCCCACTACTTCTCAAAATGTCTTCCTAGTATTTGAGGGAGCTTGGGAAATGATCCATTATACATTATGTGTGGCTCACTAGGGTGCTTCTGTGATGACCCCAGGACCGGGATAAACAGTGAGCCTTCCATCACCTTCACTGTGATGGACATGCGGTGGCCCTGGGGTCTTCTGTTGACAAGGAAAATCTAAAAGGTGCTGGGAAAGTGTTGATCTATTTGGTTTCAATCAATCAATCTGGAAAGAGATTCTATATCTTCCTTTATGCTGAAGGGGTGAAGGGCAAGGATGAGGGTGATGAACAGGGCATCCTTCCAAAGCAGATGTAGGAGGGGGAGAGAGGGAGAAGAGGGGGGTCTGGAGTGCCTCAGTGTACTTCATGCATTAGACTTCAGTGTTTTTTTACCCAGCAGCTTGCCTCTGCTTGTAGAGTATTGAGATCCAGATCAAATATAAGTGATTTTCTAGGACAGAAGTGGTTAATGTGGAATCACCTTCAGCATCCTGCCTCTGTGGATGGGGAAGGCAGTCTCTACTGTCATCTTTAACCTTAGCACGTAAGAAAAATGTGGG
This sequence comes from Nomascus leucogenys, assembly GCF_006542625.1. Taxonomy (NCBI): domain Eukaryota; kingdom Metazoa; phylum Chordata; class Mammalia; order Primates; family Hylobatidae; genus Nomascus; species Nomascus leucogenys. Next base: position 76,379,497 of record NC_044383.1, read on the forward strand.
AGGCAGGGAGTAGTCCAGATAAAGGGCCTAGAGAGTGGGTCACATGCTTGAATTTATGTGGGTTCCCTACCTCCTGGCCCCTGTCCTGCACAGGACACGACTCACTGTCTGCTTCCGAGAACGATCCGGATTCGTCACTGGAGTTGGTTCCGTAAGACTGCTCACATTTAATTTGGGGCCGCACTTGGTTGTACATTCCATCTCCCATCAGGCCTGGTTCCTGATGTTCTGTGGCAAGGAATCTGGCTCCCTGGGAACAGGGCGAGGAGGAGAACTCACAGAGAGGGAGGCTGCAGGGTGAGCCCCCGCTCCCGTCCTCCGCGTAGGAATAGGAAGAACAGGAGCTGGAAGTCCTGGTCCTGGTCTCCAAGGGGGGTGAGCGAGGGCAGACTTTGATTGGCACCGGGCAGCTGGTGTTGGGCCGCATCCTTCCTGGCAAGTGGTCGGCCATCAGCCCACCATGGGAGTAGGCCTGCGAGCTGGGGAGGGACTGGCCAGCTCCCACCCACAGACCCTTTGGCACCGGCTCAGAGAGGTCTTTGTCCAAACTGCTCGCCCCAGAATAAGAATGCACCGAGGTGCTCACTTGGTCACAAGCACTGGAGGAGAAGATCACGCTCCTCCGGTCCAGCTCTCCCTCCTGTTTACAGACAGCCTCCAACCCAGGCCCCCTGAGGGGCGACCCCATGGTGAAGTTGGACACCTCCTTCTGGCCCACGTGGGGCTGTCCATAATTCCCTGTGAAAGGGGTGTAGTCAGTTTTAAGGTCACCCTGAGTGATCCCCTTGTCAAAAGGGCAGGCTGGACTCCTGGCAAAGTGCTGCTGAGATGTACTGGGCAGGCCAGACAGCTCCACACTTTTCGTTATGCTGAACAGAGACCTTAAGCAGGAGGGCGAGGCCACGCTCCTGGATCTCTCCAGGCAGGGGGCCCCAGCTGGGGCCGTGGGGGTAGGGGCAGGGCTGGGCTGTTTCCGGTCCATCTCGACATCCCCTGCTCTGTCCTTGGCGTCAGGCTCATCTCCAGACAGGCAGAGCGTGATGCTCTCTTCCTCATTCTCTTCACTGGGCGGCTCACTTTTAATCTGCCCCCTGGCAAGCCCCGGCTTGAGGCTGTTGCTAGAGTTATCTTCCCGGAATGTGCTTGCAAAACCTGAGGTACTGTGTGATGATGCATTATAGACATTCTTGGTACATGCAAGCTGGTATTTCTTGTATCTGGGGTACTGCGTTAACGCATCCTTTTCTGAGCTCTCCTTGGTGTCCGTGGGCACGTCAGGCTCGGGCAGCAGGGCTTCTTCCTTCTCTGCTACAGGGATGGCGGCGGCCTCAAAGCTGATGGGCTCTGGAAGCATCTGGTCCCTGGGGCAAGCCATCTTGGCCGTCTCTGAATCCATCGTTTCCTCCTCTTCATCCTCCTCCTCTCCTGCAGAGTTCTCACAGTCCTCGTGCGGGCGCTGGCATGCAGCATCCTTCCGGCACACAAACAGGCCATCCTCACTGTTCAGGAGCTGGGTCTGCAGGAAGCTGAAGCAGGAGTCCTCCAGGTTGTGCATGCGCAGGAACTCAGCACAGCGGATGACCTCGCGGATGTTTTCTCTGCTGAGTAACAGCTTGGCAGTGTAGGCAAACTGTAACAGTGGCCCAAAGCCCCTGGCCGTGACCTGCAAAACAAACAGGGAAATCACCAACATTACCATCAGCACTGCTATTGTCCCAAATCCCCCAACTGAAGCAAGATAACCAGATAGTGCTAATGTCCCAGAATAAAGACTGCAAAGGGGCAGTTAATCTTGTAGTACTGGGTCAGCAATGATTCTACTTCCAATAATTAGTGCCTGTCTCGTGCATGCCACTGTTGTACTCCATCACAGCACAGGCAGAATTGAAAATCACCAGGGTCAAGTGGCTAAACAAGATGACAACGGGTTCAGTGTTTACACTAATGAAATATCCTGGCAAAAATGCACGGTGACAATGGGGAGCCTATTAACTTCCCTCCCAATCAGTCCTGTCAAGAGCCATTCTACACGAGGGGGGAGTGTTGTGACACTTCTTGCAGCTTGCTGCAGCCCAAGAGAGCCTTAACGTTTTCTTGTCAACCACAAAAATGGCCCTGCAAAAGACTAAGTCCAGGGAGTTGCAAAAATAGGTTTTCCTCACTTACAACGTTAAAAGAGACATTAAAACAACTCCTGTTTTGCTCATCCATCACAGTTTCTACTTGAGACTTTCGGTCATCATGTCCTAGCTGATCTTATGATGATGATGATCTCATTATCTCACCAGAGATGACAACAATCAAAAGCGGTGTGCTCAAGATGAAATCAACCCCTGGCCCATAATGAATGGGGGTTGCAGAGTTAAACAAACCGGCTGTCATTTAAATGGTTGAAGCTGCTGAGTGGCACAGGGTATGGGCTATTCCCTCCCTAATTATTAGCAGCAGCTTTGCCATGCAGCTGTCTTTTTTTCCTGGTAAATCTTCAGGGGCTAAGCCTACTGTCATTTGCTGCTTATCCATTATATTTTACAAAGATTCAAAGTGTGCTATTTATGCACAGCTTGCATATGCACACAAACATGTGTGTGCCCGCATGCATGCCCGCTCACACACAATGACTTAGACAATTAAGAATATGTTGCCTAAGGCCAATTGTTTTTTCAGATGGAAATGGATTAAACTTGCTGGTGTTCATCAGGGTAGGCTTCCTTACCCTGCACATAAAACCACACATCCTCTAGGTTCTTGCAAGCACTGCTGACCCCACAGGAAGGTGAGGCATGTCTACAAATCCTATACAAATCAAATGAAAGCCGCAATCATGGGGTCCTTGCTAGAAGCTATGGTAGCAGTGATACAAAATTTTAGCTGGGGGAGTGAGTGCACAGCAAGGTGAACTGGTAAACTTTGTAGCTGGCTTCTGTGTATATTAAACTTACTGCAGCATACAGAGCCAAAATTCTTGCAAGGACCTGTAATTGATGTTCAAGATTCAACCTGGACATTCACTCCTTTGGGAGCGCTCTCCAGTCCTCTTAGAGAGAATGAATGACATTGTCCTCTCAGCTCTCATAGCCAGATGAGGAGACATGCTGGATTCTCCAGGGCAGCACTGATTTCGTATCATTGCATTCTTTCCAGTAAGGGAAATTTCTTAGACATGTAACTGAACGGGATTTTAATTGTTAATCTTTTTAAAGTACTCAAGTAAGATTCCATATTAAATTTTTTTTTCTGTCAGATGATGAGTCCAGAGGTATCTGGTTAAAAAAAACAAAATGAAAAGCCATGACTGCTAGACCCACATTATAAATTCTATACGGGCAATCATTGCCAACTCCCTTTTATTATACCTAATTGTGTCTGTTTCTACCATAAGACAGCAAGCTCCTTCAGATCAGGAACGGTTTTGTCTGTCTTCGTAACCTTGCATCTAATCTAACCTGGGGTCTCTAACTTGGTAAATACTTGTTAAAAGCTTGTATGTTACTGAATATGTCATAAGTCCAACTGTGTCCTAACATACTACTACTGTGTACACAAGGTGACAACACAGCGCTTAGAGGGTGTTGTCTCAAGTTACTTTTGTAGCAAGGCATCATGTAAACCAACTAACTAAACCGATCGACCGATCAAAGGCAGGCAGGCAGGCAAGGGTCTTTGTTTGCCCCGTGTCACAGTACCAGTATTAAAAAGGAGCTCATCTGACCGACACTTTTGTATCCTGCTAAGCTGACATGGTAGTAGGTTCAGCAAATGTAGTACTGACAATACATCCGTTTATGTCCTTTTCTTCTAGGAATCTTTAAAAGAAAGTAAAAAAGCAAGGAAATGTGTATTTATAGGTAACTGAAGGTGACAAGAATGTCACATGACCTATTCCTTTACTGCCACATGGCTCCACCACCAAGAAAGAAATGGTGAAATCAATGCAGAGTTGACCCCTGCCCTTGTAATGATCCTATGCTCCTCTGTAATGTGCCAGTTGCCAAACGGGTGGATAAGACACTTCTTGAGTTTTGGCAAAGGTGCTCACTATATGGGAAATGTAGGAAACTAATTTCAATGCTATTTATAGTGTTCACACAGTTTTTCTCATACTCCCATCCTTATCACCATTTTTTTTTTTTTTTTTTTTGATGCTGTAGGTCTAAGTAAGCCTTACCACTATCTTCCACTGTGGCCTCCTGTAAAGAAAATTTCTAAAGAAGCCAGGGACATCCATGGGGATCTGTAGATCAGGAAGCAGTACTGGGAGTCACCCTCTGCCACATGGCTGCAAGGAGCTGGAGAAAGCATCTCCGCTCAGGGAAGAGCTGATGCTTAAATGTATGAATTGGACCAAGGATGTGAATGAGCAAAGTCTCCACATCACAAATCAATGGCACTCCTTAGATCACTGAGGCTCAGGAGACATGCTGAGCTTGAAATGATCGTCATATGGTCATGAAAGAGTCACAGATCAAAACCTGGTTTGTAAACTGTCACTTAAGCCCAAGGGCAGAGGAAATGGTGTCCTCACCATGAAAGTTCAAGAGCTCATAACTAGCTCTTCTCCCATTCTGGTTTCAGTCCTGCTTTGTCATATTTAAGTCTGCAAGATTTTGCTCAGCTTCTGTGTGTGAGGCTTTGTTCGGTGAGCCAGAATGACCATTTACCAAGTATCTCCTAGTACCCAGCACTGTGCTCTTGCAACGCCCTGCAAGGCAGCATGACTGCCCTTGTTCTGCAGATAAGGAAACTGTGAAGCAGGGAGGTGAAGGAGTTTATTCACGGTCAGTGCTAGTCAGTGGAGAGCTAGGATTCCAAACCAAGTCCAGTCTGTTTCTTCTTCTGTGCTCAGTGGTGTGAGGGAAGGATATGTGCAGGACTCAGGCCTGTGCTCAAGAGATCTAAGATTTAGCTTTGCAGAAGAGGTACAAATGATGAAAAGTTAACTAAGTAACAGTGTAAGTAAGTCAACAATGGAAAAGCCATTGCAAGATTATATGAGTAGTTGCCAACTGAGAAATCCAGACAAGTTCAGGATAGGAGACTACTGAGGCTGAGGGGACTAGCGAGGGGACCCCTTGAACACTTTTATCAGCACACCTTGAGTGTCTGCTCTAGGTCAAGGGTTGCTTTGATACGATGGCTACTTACTGAACTGTCACAAGGGTCCCTCCCAGGAACCCATCTCTGGTCTACTTTAGGCAGTGGTAATTGCTCCAGATACACAAAACAGAAAGCAAGTGCCCATCACACCTGCCAGCAAGTGTTACAACAGGCAGAGTCTTTCTAACTACTGTCTTAGCCTCCATCTTGAGAAGGTGGCACTGTCTACTCATTTTTAGGGACCATTTAAATTCATTCATTATACTCAGAAGGCAAATATTCAGGTACCAGTGAAAAGCTATATGTTCATGAAACTGTGACTGCAAGTCTGCATTGTTACTTACTTTTTGTTCTTAACAAATAAGGCTCTAATAATGGGAAAAAATAAGAGGGGGTGGGAGGTGGAGAATTACACACAAAACTAACAATTCATAAAATGGTATTTTAAAAAGTAATGATCATAAAGTTAAAATGGAATGAAGTGGCTATAAATAGAAGAATAGTTCCAATTCACTGACGTTAATGGAGTTGCATCCCTCTGCTCTAAGCAGACCCATCTAGGCTAAAGTCCACTGGTCAGCAGTGGCCTCAAGGTATGAGAAACAAATGCAAAATATGGTGTTAGGGACAACTTGGGATAACAGTCTTGCATTTTGAATGAAAATATTTTGAATGCCTCATTTCGAAGAATATTTTTTCACGGCACTTAAATATGTAACTACCTGGTCTCATACTGTGCAATACTCATTCTGACACAGATGAGATGGGATCACACACTGGGGCCAGAATACAGTGTGCCATGTGGGGGTGAGACCTTGGAGAGGGCAGAAAGTTAACCCTCCAACCTCCCACAGAGTGCTTCCTAGGAGGCGATGACCTCAGCTAGCAGTTGGCACATATGAGTTGGTTCAACCCTGAAAGAAATAAGGCCAGGCTACCGCGTCCGATGGTGCAAGTCAACATGCTGACAATGTGTTGAAATTTGACCCACTGTAACTATGACCCTTAACCCTTTATTCCATTGGATTCTAACATATCATCTCTCTGCTGAAAGGAAGATGGGCTGATGAAAACTCAACTGGTAGAGAAAGTTTGGGCACTGTTTGCCAAGCTGGGGAGCTCAGTGTTTCATGAGACATCCATTTTGCTGCAGGACAGAGTTTACGGTTAGGATACTTATAACAGTTCCATCTCTGGACTACGACAGGGATGAGGCAGTCAGCCTTCAGGCATTTATTGAAAATAGGGTTTGAGGATTTTAGAGACTTGGAACATCATTCTCTACATAAGCTACATGATTAAGGTGTCTCCAGTTGGCAGTATATACACATGGCTGTAGCATTGAGCCCATCTGCAGAAGGCTGAGCAGATGAATCCGGAGGACAGGTGACTGCTCCCTGGGAGAGGGCTGGCACGCTTCTCAAGGTCCCTTAATCACAACTTCACAAAAAAGGGAAACTTACACCTTCAGCAATGCCATGTACACTTTCCTGATGAAGCTGAATCTCTTACACACTGCAGGAACCAGGAAGATAAAGGTAATGAACCCCTGCCCAAGGGCTTTTTAAAACGCTAGACCACTGACAACCCCTCTGGGTTGTATTTGCACAGCAAGGCACTTGTCAAATGACAAAGCAATGCTGGTGACAACTAACTCTCCCTTCCCACTCTCTTGCTGCACTGCATCCCACTCTGCAGGATGAAAACTGACTTAGTGATCAGGCATCACTCCTCATCTTAATTTTCTATAATTCATATCTACATTATCACATTCTTCTTCCCAAAGCAGCATGCTAGACATTTAGAAAGTATTTGTTAAATTAATTAACCTTACTATTTCAACAAAGCTTCTGGTTATTTTAGTATTAATTTTTATTTTATTTATTTTTAGAGACAGGGTCTCCCTATGTTGCCCAGGCTTGTCTCAAACTCCTGGGCTCAAGGGATCCTCCTGCCTCAGCCTCCCAAAGTACTAGGATTACAGGTGTGAGCCACCACATCCGGCCTCGTATTAATTTTATTTATTTATTTACTGACAGGGTCTCACACTGGTTGTCCAGGCTGGAGTGCAGTGACATGATCTTGGCTTACTGCAGCCTCAACCTTTGGGGCTCAGGTGATTCTCCCAACTCAGCCTCTCGAATAGCTGGGACTATCGGCACATACCACTATGCCCGGCTGATTTTTGTATTTTTAGTAGAGACGGGGTTTCACCATGTTGCCCAGGTGGTCTCAAACTCCTGGACTCAAGCAATCTGTCTATCTTGATCTCCCAAAGTATTGGGATTACAGGTGTTAGCCATTGTGCCTGGGCAATTTTATTATGAATTTTAGATAGCGTTTATCTTGTGTTCTACTCCTAAGGTAATAATATGAAAACTAAATCAACATTGAAAATGATTTATACATATATCATTTCATATGGTGGTTCTTTTAGCTAAAGAAAATCATTATTTGTCTTAGTGAATACGTCTTAAAACATAAACAGAGTGTCTTTTCTCTCCTGTGCAGGTTTGAACTTGGATCTGCAGCCACAATGTAAAAATCCTTCTCATATTTGTAAGTTTTACGCCTGAGACTCTATCTGATCATTCAGTCACTTATAATTTTTTGTTTACTAATTTTATTTTATTTTTGAGAGATAAGGTCTCACTATGTTGTCCAGGCTGGCCTTGAACTCCTGGGCTCAAGCCATTTTCCTGCCTCAGCCTCTCAAAGTGCTGGGATTACAGGCATGAGCCACTGTGTCCATCCACACTCATTTTTTCCATTCTCCAACGATGTGCTAGGCACTCACTGTTACTATGCAAGGTCTGGGGACTCTACTTTCTTGGATTCAAGTCTCAGCTCTGCTGTCTACCAGCTGTGTCACTTGGGCTGGTTACTTAACCTTTCTATGCTTTAGTTTCTCTATGCTTTAGTTTCTACAACTGTAAGACAGGGATACCGACAGTGCCTGCCTTGTAGTAAAACCTTTGGAACAGGATCTGGCATTAAGTAACAACCAGTATTATTGCTGTTGCTACAAATATGAATAAAACAACACCTTTTTCTCCAAGGAGCTAACAAGTGACTGGGGAGACAGATGTTCAGTATAAATGTTTACAGTGTCACCTGAGTATGTAACAGAGGTATTTGCAGGATGCTGGGAGGACAGGGCTGGAGCAGTAACTGCTAAGGGAATTAGCGTAAGGCTGCTTAGAGGAGGTAACGCTTGCCAAGTGTTGAGGGCTGAGTTGAAGTTCTTCAGAATAAGTAAAAGAAAGGCATGTCTCACTCCCTCATCATCTTCTGGCTTTTTCTCAAATGCCATTTTCTCACTGAGACCTTTCTTGGTCCTCTATTCACAATTGCCCTCCCCTACCACAAAACCAGAACTGGCTAGATGGTTTGCAGGGCCTAGTGCAAAATGAAAATGTTAGCCTCTTGTTCAGAGATTAAGAATTTCAAGAGTGACAAGAGAACATTAAACAAAGTGCAGGACCTCTCTGAGCATGGGGCCCTGTGCAATTAGTTGCACAGGTTTTACGCTCACGAAGCTGGCCCTGTCAATAACACATGCATGCACAAGTGCGCGCGCACGCACGTGCACACACACACACACACGTTACCTATTCCCTGCAGTTGAAATGGACTCCCTGATTTGAGGAGGGGGTGATGGCATCCCAGGGTGGAGGTCAAACAGTAGAACACCATTTGACTTCAACTTTGGGCTGAAAAACATGGTCAGCCCACCAAGGTACTTTCTGATTAGCAAAAAAAGGAAAATCATGTAGGCTCAGTGAGCAAAGGCCTGACTCGAATCCCCATGATAGAGAGTCATGACTTGAATCAGTTAACAGACTCAGACTTCCTGCAATTATTCTCAGGAATTCTTGAGGACAGACCCTACCATAACCCACATTTTTGCTATGATTTCTCCTGTCACAGGGTTTTCAGAAATGTACTTGTAGTTTTTCCTAAATCATGACTCAATACGAACTTTTTAAATTAAAAAACATCTAAAAAAATTATTCAGAAACTGTTGAGGCCAGAACCAAAACTATTATCACTCTCTGCGTGTGTATCTCTGTAACACTAATACAACTTAACTACCTTAATACAAACATAACTGGAAAATTGAAATAGTCCTTACCAACTACTAATTTTGACTTCTATTATTTGACTGAATTTTAGTTTGATGTTGTAAACTCATATGTTGGTTATTTACTACTGTCTCTCGGACTCACATCCACTCTTCTCATAATTCCCTCTTGCTGAGGCTGGGAGTTCAAAAACTGTTTCCTAGGCTGTTTTGCTGGTTGACTTATTATCGGACCTGCCAACAGGTGCACAGGCGGGTAAGCTCAGAAGGTGGGAGGCATGACGACGCTGTGGCTCCTTCTGTCTCTTGCTCTGTTTATCTTTCCTTCCTTGATGGTGTGTTCTGGAAGTGACTGCATCCCTGACTGTGGTGGAGTGTCCGGAAGGGGCTGTCTGCCCCACAGCTGCAGCTCCTGAGGCACCGGCCACTCCACCATGCTCACAGGTCCCTTTCATCCCCTCCAGCCCTAGGAGCAGTAGATACTTTCTGCGGTCATTAATCATTAGGTTAGCTCTCCTTCCCTTTTCTGTTCTTCCAGTTTTCCAACACCTGTGTACCCAATTTCCTGTTTTATAGCCCCTCTATTTGAAACACCTGGCATGGTTTCTCGTTCCCTGACTTAACAATCCATTTTACAGACAAGGAGGCCAAGGCCCAGAAAGGTGAAGGGATTTACCCAAGGTCACAGGGCTGCCTGGCCAGGGCTAAACTCAAGTCTTCCGACCGCAGAGTTCAACTCTCACGCTCCCTTTCTACCTGTTGCTGTTTCTCTGAAGTGAACCAGGAAAGAAATGCTATTTCATATGGAAACATGTTATTGTAAATTTTATTACTCTCTCTACAATATTCAGTTTTATATAGCTCTATCCAAAGAAGTCTGGCCAACTGGATGCAGTACATCTTTCGGTATGCAGAAGGTGAATCTCATAATTGGTTCTATTTTTCCAGTGTCTGGATTCCTCCTGAAGAATGAAGATAAGTGCTGTGTCCCTTTCCTGCTCAATGAAACTCTGCAAATCCTAGGAAGCCCTTTTACCACATGCGTGTGGGGAAAAGAAAGAGATCAGATTGTTACTGTGTCTGTGTAGAAAGGAGTAGACATAGGAGACTCCATTTTGTTCTGTACTAAGAAAAATTCTTCTGCCTTGAGATGCTGTTAATCTGTAACCTTACCCCCAACCCTGTGCTCTCTGAAACATGTGCTGTGTCAACTCAGGGTTAAATGGATTAAGGGCTGTGCAAGATGTGCTTTGTTAAACAGATGCTTGAAGGCAGCATGCTCGTTAAGAGTCATCACCACTCCCTAATCTCAAGTACCCAGGGACACAAACACTGCGGAAGGCCGCAGGGACCTCTGCCTAGGAAAGCCAGGTATTGTCCAAGGTTTCTCCCCATGTGATAGTCTGAAATATGGCCTCGTGGGAAGGGAAAGACCTGACCATCCCCCAGCCCGACACCCGTAAAGGGTCTGTGCTGAGGAGGATTAGTATAAGAGGAAGGAACGCCTCTTTGCAGTTGAGACAAGCGGAAGGCATCTGTCTCCTGCTCGTCCCTGGGCAATGGAATGTCTCAGTATAAAACCCGATTGTATGTTCCATCTACTGAGATAGGGGAAAACCGCCTTAGGGCTGGAGGTGGGACATGCGGGCAGCAATACTGCTCTGTAAGGCATTGAGATGTTTATGTGTATGCACATCAAAAGCACAGCACTTAATTCTTTACCTTGTCTATGATGCAGAGACCTTTGTTCACGTGTTTATCTGCTTCTCTCCACTATTATCCTATGACCCTGCCACATCCCCCAAGAATGATCAATAAATACTAAGGGAACTCAGAGGCCGGCGGGATCCTCCATATGCTGAACGCTGGTCCCCTGGGCCCCCTTATTTCTTTCTCTATACTTTCTCTGTGTCTTTTTCTTTTCCAAGTCTCTCGTTCCACCTAACGAGAAACACCCACAGGTGTGGAGGGGCAACCCACCCCTTCACATGGGGATTTGGTAAATTATCAGGCTTAGCTAAGTATTGGTCCTTAGAATCTAGAAGACAAAGCAGAAATGCCCTTCTGGCGGGGTGCCACATGGCACCAGAGCTTTGTTCCAGAGTGGAATGGCAGTTGGATGAAGCTGATGTCTAGGGGGAGCGTTACGTGTTCCCTATCTGTGATAGTCGGCTCAGAATGATCATGGGGCTACATAATGGCTGAAACTGCCCCTTAGGTATTTCTTTCATTGTTTCAGGGTTGATGAGAACAGAAGGTTCCAAAAGCAAACATTCCATATTGTCTTTCCTGAGAACTGGCGACACCTTGGGTATGTGGAACCTTCATTTCAACTGGGTGGTTTTGCCCATCTCATCTCACCTCCTTCATAATGTGGCACTCATAATTTTCCCATTCAGGTATAGATGGTTATATTTCCTAGGTTAGTGACAGGCAAAAGTCATATATGATACAGATACAAGGAACTATATTCATATTTACCCTAAAAGCATATGGTGAAAACAGAAAATCTCCCTTCTGAAAGATTATAAAATGAAGTTCACAGAGTAATTTTTAAAAATCCAATTTCAATCTAAGTGTAGGTCTTAAAATAGATACGAAATAGTAGTAACTTTTCACGTTTTTCAGTGTAAAATAAAAGTGAAAAGCATCCCACTCACCGGTAAGGAAGTTGTAAAACCTGCATCAAGGTTTATGGTTTCATTTGAAAAACTGCCTCCAAAAGAAAATTATTTTTAAAAAGAAGATTTAGAAAAAATTACCTAATTTCCATTTTAAATGACCCTCTCCCCATTCCAGAAACCAGTGATTTTCCTAGGCCAGAATTTCTTGACTCAAGGTCTGGTTTCACCCTCTCAACCCCTCTAGTCATTTCAAACCAACTATGAACCACTTGATCTTCAACCAGAAAATACAAAACATTTTTGAAGGCTTCCAGTGATGAGAAGTTTGGTCCCTCATTAGCAACTTCTAATGGTTCTTCATGTTAAGTTTCAGGAATGGAAGTTTTGGCTTAGTCAGTTATGAGTTCTTATACCTTTCTTGTTACTCTCCTCTGAACCACATTGCCTGCGACTACACCCCTGGCAGATATCTGGATTGAATAAATACTCCAATCATTGGTACAGAGGACAGACTATCACCTCTCTCTGTCTATATCCTATTTTCTAGAAATGCTCAGATTTCACTGTCACTTATTATTTACAATTAACATCTCTGAGCTTATTTCCTCCCATATCTATTGATAAGCCATGTGTCCATCTTAACCTTGCAAAATCAAATTTTTGACCCAAGAGTGTGTACTTGTCTAGATATTCAGAAATCATTCCTATTATAAAAACTACTATTCAGTCAAATTTTTAAAGATCCACTTTCTTCTCTCTGTTTTGAAAATTATGATGCAATTTCTGATCTCTAGTCTTTTGATGCTTTCCTTGGCTCCACAGTCCCTGAAAGATTTTGACCACAGCAATTTGTATCCTAATCATATCTATTACTCCCCCTGCAGTTTGGGGGCTTTACTTCATTCAGTCTGGGAGCTTAGCATTTTCTTTTTGTTCATCTACCTAGGGCTTCCTTTCCTTTTCCAAGTTTTTTCTCACTTTTCAGTCTTATGGTCATTCATTCAGTCATTCTCCTTGACGCACAATATAAAATTAACTCTGGGCTCTTTGCCATCCTCAGTACTACACAGTCAGCCCCAATGAGCAGCTGTTGGTTTCCTCGGCTTTACGCTCCAAAGAGAACCACAAATTCATTTTTGTTTTCTGTGGTCCTCTTTGAAAGGTCTCCACTCATTTGGGCTTGAGTTTTCTTGAATGCCTTATTTGTGGTTCCATACATGTTCCCATAGTTGTTCGTGTTTTTCCAGTGTTTAAAATAAAACTCTGAATGAAACAGAACTGCTGGCACAATTTACCCTCCTTTTTCAAGAAAAGGGTCCTCATGTGAACTTTGTTTTGGACATTTCTAGCCCTCCTGAATCATCTTTCCCCACATATGCATAATTTCTACCTTTTTCTTATTAACATAAAAACCTGTTTAAAAATGTCTGGAACCCAAAATTACAAAACTCTAGAAGAAAACATGGGGGAAAAGCTTCCTGTCATTGGGACTTGGTAATGAGTTCTTGGATATGACACCAAAAGCACATGAAACAAAAGCAAAAATAAACAAATGGGACTATATCAAACTTAAAATCTGACTCTATCAAAGGACACAATCAAAGTAAAAAGGCAACTCATGGAATGGGAGGGAATATTTGTAAATCATATACCTAATAAAGGGGTGATATATAAAGAACCCCTACGTAAAGAACTCTCATTTCAAGAGCTCCTACAACTCCCAACGGCAAAATATAAAATAACCCAACTAAAAAGTAGGCAAAGGACTTGAATAGACGTTTCTCCAAAGACATACAAATAGCCGACAAACATATGAAAAGATGCTCGACGTCACTAATTAACAGAGAAATAAAAATTAAAAGTACAATGAGATCTCACCCACTGGGATGACTACTACCAAAAAAACAAAGTAACAAGTGTCAGCGAGGCCGTGGAGAAATTGAAATCCTTGTGCACTGTTTTATTTTTTATTTTTCTTGTTTGTTTTTGTTTTTAAGACAGGTCTCACTCTGTCACCCAGGCTGGAGTGCAGTGGCATGATCATAGTTCACTGCAGGCTCAACTTCTCAGGCTCAAGTGCTCCTCCCATCTCAGCCTCCCAAGTATCTGGGACAGGAGGCACATACCGTCCTGCCCAGTTAATTTCTTATTTTTGTAGAGACAGAGTCTTGCCATGTTGCCCGGGCTGGTCTTGAACTCCTGGGCTCAAGTGATTCGCCTGCCTCGTTCTCCCAAAGTGCAGAAATTACAGGTGTGAGTCACTGCATTTGGCCCTTGTGCATTGTTGAAGAGACTGCAAAATAGTGCAACTGCTATGGAAAACAGTATGAAGATTCCTTAAAAAATTACAAATAGAACTACCATATGATCCAGCAAACCCAGTTCGGGGGATATTTTCAAAAGAATCCAAAGCAGGGTCTTAAAGAGGTGTTTGTACACTCATGTTCACAGCAGCACTATTCACAATAGCCAAGAAGTGAAAGCAACCCAAATTTCCATTAATGAGTGACTGGATCAACAAAATGTGGTAGATACATACAATGGACTCTCAGCCTTAAAAGAAAGAAAATCCTGTCACGTGTTCTAACATGGATGAACCTTGAGAACATTATGCTAAGTGAATTAAGCTAATCATAAAAAGAAACTTCTGTGTGATTCCACTTATACGAGGCATTGAAAAGTAGTCACATTCATAGAAACAGAAAGTGGAATGGCGTTTATCAGGGGCTAGGGGGAAGAAAAAGAGGGGGAGTTGTTTAATGAGTACAGAGTTTTGGATTTTCCAAGATGAAAAAGTTTTGGAGATCTGTTTCACAACAATGTGAATACTTAAGAATATTGAACTTATTTAACACTACTGAACTGTACACATAAAAATGTATGGTAAATTTTATGTTATGTGTTTTTAAAATCACAATAAAAAAGGTCTTGAAATATTTTGGACTGTACAAAATCTTCTTTGACTATCATGTTCTTTAAGATGATACTGCCGCTTTCTTCTAAAGATCCTCTCATGTGTACTCTTGTTAATTCCTTTTAGCCAGATTACGACCCGAATAGCAGTTCTACCCTTGCATCTTCTACTTTCTGGAAGGTGGAATTGCCAATGTGGCAAATCAATAACCACTCAGGTATTCATCTACTGGTCGAGGAGAATTCTGGTAGCTATTTGACCTAATTTTGTACATGGGAATAGGAACATGGAACCTTTAATTGTCCTGACAATAGGACCCATAAACTCCTACAATATCAATTTTGCTCCTCTCTCTTCTAATCTCCCAGTGCTCTTCAGAGGGCCCCTGCCCTATGTTTCTAGATTTGCTTACAGACCTCATTAGATATAATTCTTTTTTTTTGAGATGGAGTCTCACTCTGTCACCCAGGCTGGAATGTAGTGGCACAATCTCGGCTAACTGCAGCCTCCGCCTCCGGGTTCAAGCGATTCTCAGGCCTCAACCTCCCAGGTAGCTGGGATTACAGGTGTGTGCCACCACACCCGGCTAATTTTTTTGTATTTTTAGTAGAGAAGGAGTTTTGCCATGTTGGTCAGGCTGGTCTCGAACTCCTGACCTCAAGTAATCCACCCGCCTGGGCCTTCTGAAGTGCTGGGATTACAGGCATAAGCCACAGTGACTGGCCTAGATACACTTTTGGCTCTGCTTGTCTTTCCAGTGGTTACATTTTTATTTTGAATATGGAATTCCTTCCCATAGCCATATTTCACTGTGATGTCCTTCTGCTTACCAGGTTACTTGGGTTCTCTGAGAAATTCTATTTATCACTGTGGCAATAATCTCCAAGTCCATTTTTACATTACTCCTGCTTCAACCATGAATAGACATTGGAGACTGTAACTTCTTGATTTATCCCATGATTTACCAAATATTTTACTTTCCTACCAATATCAAACTTGCTGGGTTCTGACATAATTGGTGTTATGAGTTAAGCAAGATATTCTTCTCTCTTCCTCCCCACTCCATCACCTTCAATTGAAAGCATGTGCCTTGTACACCCTAGATTCTCAATAACTATTAGTTGAACTAAACTGAGCTAGCCCTAGTACTGCCCACTTGGGCAAGCAATTTGAATCCCTCTTTCACATGACAATCCATCACATATTTGAAGACATCTGTCATACCTGGTTAGGGAATTTTTTCTTCAAGAACTGAAGTCATATTTTCCATCTGAAATCAGAACTGAAGAACTGACAGATCACACGTCTCTTATGGAAAATATTATTTTCTTCTTGCCTCTGGAAACAAGTAGCTTGACACACCCCTAATCCTCCAATAGCCTTGAGAACCCAGGTGCTACCAGGGGAGGCCCACTGGTCTTTAGCAGGGAAAGCAATCTGACCTTGATACCTGCTGTCATTTGTCCCTTTCATTTGCAAAATAGGAATAAATAGGGACAAGCTGAAGACATGTAGGTAGGTAATATACTTGAAAGGCTTTTGAGAGAAAAGTACTAAAAATTCTGAAGATGTATGTATCAGCTTCTCAAGCCAAGCCCTTTCCTTGGCAATAGAAATGGTGTTACTGTGGCTTACAGAAGGAACAAAGCTACAGAGTATGCCTTATCGGCATGGTTGATACAGCAGCAATGATAGTATTTCTACAGTCTTTAGTTTCTTTCATCTAAGTCCTTTAGCCAACCATCATGTAACAAGCTGAGATATGCTGACTGGGCTACTCAAAGCTGTACAGTAAGTTGGGATAAAAATCATACATGGAAACCAGACTTTTTGCCAAAGGGACGATACACTTCTGATTTCTCCTCCCTTCTTGTGTTTCTGCAATGGGCTCTGCCAATGGAGAACAGTTAATGCTGATGCAATGCAGGCACCATCTGTGCTCTGTGAGGATTTAAACAGCAGCCATTAACACAAAACCCCATATGTGAATTGGACAATGGCTGCCCTGAAGCTACAGGACTCTCAGATAGAACATACCACTCTGTAGCTCTAAGGGATGCAGAAATCATTATGATCCAACACCCACGCCCCTGAATCGGAGCATGAAGTCAGGTTTGTCACTCACCCACTTCCCCTCCCTGCTTCTTAACTGAGTTTGAATCTTTTCTATGTGTTATTCCTGTCTGTCAAGGGAGGGAATGAAAAGGGAGCCGATACCATCTATCAGCACAGCCATGGGTGCCATTTTTACCTGAAGCCACTGGGTTCTTGTCCTGAAGCTTCCCCCAGGACACCAGGGTTCCAGGCATACAAATGACATCGACAGTGACTGGGAGCAAGCCTTTGCTGGGAAAAGCAGTGTGTCCAGGACTTCAGGTTGCTGGGGCATGAAGGCAGGGTCCTATTTATTTTTAATTTTTGTAGAGTTAGGAGTCTCACTCTGTGGCTCAGGCTGGTCATGAACTGGGCTCAAGCAATCCTCCTTCCTGGGCTTTCCAAAGTGCTAGGACTATAGGCCGGTAGGTTCCTATTTTTGACAATGGTGTAATCTCTGGCAGCAGCAGAGATGCCGAGGCAGGGGAGAAAGAAATTTCTAACAATGACTGGTTGGTTGTGTCCAGTTTCTGTGGGGCTGAAACACACTTTTCACACCAACACAGGGGAGGGTGAGAAAAGGAAGTAAGTCACAGGTGCTTCAGAATGGTACCTTGGAGGCTGTTCTGGGCCATCTATTTTGAACATGGCTTGGAACTGTTATGAAAGACCTCATTATTTATAGCTCGTAACTGGGAAAACACCTTTTCTCCTAGAAATAAAGATATCCAAACTTCCTGAAAATGAACCTTTGGTTTTTGACAAATACCAAGTCTCAAGAACACCAGGTGTTCTTGTTCTGGGTGAATCAAACTATTTCTGAGTATACCTTTAAGGATGTGAGTTAAAGCACCTACAGCACCCCGGGTGTTCCAGTATTTGGAGGGAATTTTAGTCACTGAGGTTGCAAATCAGAAACCTAAGAAATCTTAATGAAAAACAAGCCCTCCAGTTTCCTTGCACTATTATAGCAAGAAATGTCTGGTTCATGGCAGGGAGGATTCATAGAGCTCATCCACAGTAGTTTAATGGCACCTTCCCAGAGAAGCGTAGCTTTGAAAACCTCAACTCAGCTAGCAGGTGTCTGGATGGCATCATCATTTCTTTCTTTAACAAGCGTGGGAGGCCAGGGCTTAAGAATCTCTAGGTAGAGGTACCATTGTGGTAAAAATACAGATACTCAAAGCAAAAGGGAAAACTAATACTGCTTTTATATCCCACTTCTGTGCTCATGAACTCTCCTCTCTGTTGATGCCATCTCTCCTCTCTCCTGCCCCTCCATGATCTCTCTGGATAGTCAATCAAAGGGAGGCTGGAGAGTCTCTGAGTTAATGCTTCTGACATGGACTGTGTTTCAAGCAGCAACTCCCTGGTTTAGAAAGCAAACTTGATTCTCTTCTGCCCGGCCTTCCAAATTTCCCCCAAATCTACTCCCTTTTCAGTCTCATCTCCAGTTATCCTCTTGAGCCTGACTCCTAGCCTTTTCTTTGACTTACTAGCATTTGCCCAAGTCATGACCACTGCCTACATGCATTGCTGACTCTACTTCACCAATTCCAACTGTAAAATTCCAACATATGAAAACCGTGGAGGAGAGGGAAGATGGTATCCATCAATGTGGAATGAAAGGGCCAGGGGAAACCCTGGCAAAGGAGGTGGCAATTAAACTGGACCCTCCCTTCTATGACCTGGACAATAAGCACTTGCTTACAGACCACCAGTTTGGGTATTTAATCACAGGAGGACTGTTTTGCATTGTTATCTGAATATTCCACTGGACCTGTCTTGATTAGAAATTCCTCAAAGTCAAGGACCAAGTCTTACACTTCTTACACGTCCTCTGCATAAATTCTAATAAAATCTGTTAAAAATCTGCATTGTGATGAAAGTGTATTTTTTTAAGAAGGCAATAACATTGCATGTTTAGAAAGAATTAACAAAAGGCCACGTTTTCATGCTAGTTGGATGACAGTATTTAAGAAAAGTTACATTGATAAAACATCATTAGATCACAGAAGGGCTAAAGCCATATTTTGTGTATATATGAGGCATTTTGCATAAATGTTGCTAAATAATCAATGCAAAAAATTTACTTGAGCATTCACTGTGCTGGATGCTGAAGTGAACTTGGAAGAAGCAAAAAATGTAGTTTCAAAAATCTGTCTTGGGCTGGGCACAGTGGTTCACGCCTATGATCCCAGCACTTTGGGAGGCTGAGGCTGGCGGATCACTTGAGGTCAGGAATTCGAGACCAGCCTGACCAACATGGTGAAATCCCATCTCTACTAGAAATACAAACATTAGCTGGGTGTGGTGGCGTATGCCTGTAGTCCCAGCTACTTGGGAGGCTGAGGCAGTAAGACTGCTTGAACCTGGGAGGCAGAGGTTGCAGTGAGCTGAGATTGTGCCACTGCACTCCAGCCTGGGTGACAGAATGAGACTCTGTCTCAAAAAATAATAAAAAAAGAATGTGTCTTAAAAATGTAGTCTTTTTTTTTTTTTTTTTTTTTTGAGACTGAGTTTCACTCTTGTTGCCCAGACTGGAGTGCAATGGTGCGATCTTGGCTCACTGCAACCTCCGCCTCCTGGGTTCAAGCGATTCTCCCACCTCAGCCTCCTGAGTAGCTGGGATTATAGGAATGTGTCACCATGCCCAGCTAATTTTTTTGTATTTTCAGTAGAGATGGGGTTTCTCCATGTTGGTCAGCTGATCTTGAACTCCTGACCTGAGGTGATCCGCCCACCTCAGCCTCCCAAAGTGTGGGATTACAGGTGTGAGCCACTGTGCCCAGCAAAAATGTAGTCTTAAGAAGGTAAGAATTCCTGGAGGAACTCACAATGTATGAATGGTATATCAAATAGGAGAATACTTGATGCTGACCTATCCATTGTTGAGACTCCTGGTGCAACAGAAGATGAGAGACAAGGGACAGATGTGGGCTGCCACCACTCTACCACTACGCTTGGATGGGAGTAGGTGGGGGACAGAAAGCGCAGCACCAACAGAGTCAGCCTTTGTCCTCCAAATATTGTGACCCTGACCTTGGCAGCCTCATGCTTTCTAGGAAAGGCTCTGCCATATGCACCTGGGATTAACGCCCTTCTCTACCTGAGAAACCAGTGCCCTCCACCCCACCTAAATGAAACTTCAAATGGGGCTCATAAAAAGGAATGACATGACAGGAAGAGAAACGATCTGTTGGGAAGAGGCTGACAGTGCTTGGAAAACCATGGAGCAAAACAGATGGAAGAGGACACATATACCAGTCCTGCTGGAACTGCAGGATGGTGAGAAAAGCCTGCAAGCTGGCTTGGAAATGAAGGCTGGGTGAGTTGAGTGAGCAAAACTGGTTCATCCTTAACCTGCTAAGTTAGAGTAAGAGAATGTTAGATGGTGGGGGTTGGGGGATGACTGTCTTTTAGATCAGCTTGGAAAAAATAAAAATCCTCTTCTACACTAAAGTAGGAAAGACCACAGAGTTAGCAAAGAAGGCATTTCAGAAAGTCAAATGGGGAAAAAAGAAGAATGTTAGATAAATAGGTAAAATTATAAAGTGTCTAAAACCAACTCCAACAGGAGAAAGAAGGTGGGCAGGGTCAGAGTTCGGAGGACGTGAAGGGCAACAGAGGCCCTGTGAAGTACAGGCCTCCCTCGTGAGGAGTAAGGACAGTGCTGTCCTGCCACCTCAAGGTAGGGCCTGGCAGTGCCCTGTTCCCAGTTTTGTGCCCGGAAGTGAAGTGCTGCCGGCAGGCTTTGACGATCTTTCCACCTCCTGACTCTTGGCGGGCAGAGCATACAGTCACAGACCAGATATTAGAACACTTTATCTAGCATATGGAAGGAACAGAATGTCAAAGGGGTTTATTACTGTACCTGACCAGATAATTAGGTAATTAGCACTATTAACAGAACAGATTGCGCACATTTATACATGCATTTGTATATCTCCGGGGAGGCATAGCTTCAAAAAAACATAATATCAGGTGTTTTTTATTATAATGTTTGTGTGTATGTGTGTTTTTCTACAGAACATTTTATTTCTCAAAAAGGATGCCAGGCATGTTTCTTTTCTGCACCTGTACGGCCCTTTCTTACTTAGTCAAGCTGGACTGCAAAAAATGAAGAAGGAAATTTGTTTCTGGCCCCCCCCAGATCTTACAACAAGCACTGCTGCGCTCGCTGGCTTCTTTGTTCATAGGCCCAGGCCCCCACCTGGGTGGTGCACAATTCTAGGAATATGCTCTGGCTGAAAGAAAAGACCAGGAGAGGGAGCACAAGAACACAAGATATTTCTATATCTGGGTCGCAGGGAAAGTCACAGAAAGAGAGTGAGGCAAAGAGAAGCAAATGCCTCAAAAAATATATGCGGGATCTTAACGCTGTATTTTTTAGGTGCAATGAAAAGGGAATTTGGAACTTATTGTTTGTTCATCATATAGAATA
The DNA here is from genome assembly GCF_006542625.1 of Nomascus leucogenys. NCBI lineage: Eukaryota > Metazoa > Chordata > Mammalia > Primates > Hylobatidae > Nomascus > Nomascus leucogenys. Next base: position 76,400,754 of record NC_044383.1, read on the forward strand.
CATTTTTAGCAAATTATATTTAATGCAGACTAAAAGGCTATTTTATTTATTAGTTTGTCCTGAATGATATCATTACTTTATGAACTGCCAAATCTGTCAGCAATTATTAACACTCCACAGCTAGTTGCCTTCCCCTAGGTGTTTCAGTTCACCTTTGCCACATGGTAACATGGGAACAAATGCGTCAGATGACAAGCATGCAGCCCCAGGCACAGACCAGTGAGTTTCAGTGACACTGTAGCACTTAGCTGGATTAAGTTTATAGGCTGAGAACAAGGCAATTACACCAGGCATTCTCCTCCACAGGAATTCACAATATGGGATGTCACTGGTGGGCACCTTTTCAATGTAAGATACAAATCACCTTATCCCTTTAACGAATGCATACTGACCACTTTGCAGGGTTCTATTGTGTCTTAGGTGCTGGGGGCATAAAACAATGAATATGAAGGAAACAGTACTTGGTCTGAGAGGTTCTAGGCTGTTGGGACAGAGACAAGTCAACAGGTAATCACAACACAGCCATGATAAGAACTGTCAGTATGGTTCTTACTTACAGGGTGTATAAGTCCGTTTTCATGCTGCTGATAAAGACAAACCTGAGACTGGGTATTTTATAAAGAAAAAGAGGTTTAATGGACTCACAGTTCCACATGGCTGGGGAGGCCTCACAGTCATGGCGGAAGATGAAGGAAGAGCAAAGGGACATCTTACATGGCCGCTGGCAAAGAGAGAATGAGAGCCAAGCGAACAGGGAAACCCCTTATTCACTACCAGGAGAACAGTATGGGGGAAACCGCCCCCGTGATTCGGTTTATCTTCCACCGGGTCCCTCCCACAACACATGGGAATTATGGGAGCTAAAGTTCAAGATGAGATGTGGGTGGGGACACAGCCAAACCATGTCACAGGGGAAGTACAGCTGCTGGCGGAAGGGCATCTAACTGAGGAGGTGACATATGAGCTGCAGCCTGCGGGAGGATTAGCTAGGTTTTGGGTGGGAGCTGGTGTTCCAGGTGGAATAAATGAAATGTGCAAAGACCTAAGAGAGAACATAGCATGCAGTGTGGTGTGGCAGGAACAGCAGCTGGGGCAAGGGCACAGGTGAAACTAGAGAAGGGAGCAAGGGGACGGGCTGGGAAGGTCCTTCCGTGTCCACCGCCGAGGACTCACTGGAGTCTGTTGGGCAAGAGAGTATGAGGGAGACTCCTCTGGCTGCATTTGGGGAACAAGCCAGACGGGCGGCAAGCCAGTCACGGAAGTCCAGGCAAGCACCACTGTGGCCGGGATACAGGCAGTGGTGTTGGGAAGGGAAATGTAGACAGATGAGAGAGGCCTTTAGGAGGAAGAGTTGGCGAAGTCTGAGAGTATAGGCCAATTCAAGACTGAGAACGACTAAAAAAAGCATCATGTTGCTTCTAACTAACCGAAGCCACAACCTGGATACCCCACTGACGAAAACAAGGTACCTTTGGAAGCTATTTGGGACGCCTTACCGTGTGTAATAGGAATTATGTACAGGTTCCCAGGCAGACCCAAGGCAGTTTAGGTTTCAGAGTCATAAATTATGGAGGAGGATAGGGCTCAGAATTCTGTAGCCTGGGGCTTTCTTTAAATGGACACCTTTGATGTCAGTCTGTTGTTTTAGTTACTGCCTAATGTAGGATTTTTAAAAACAGCACACTTTCCCAGTAAGTCATTCTGATCTGGCAATGACAAAGAGGTGAAAGTTCTCACAGGATGTGAAGGGTCTTTTAGAAAAACAACGATGGGCCGGGTGCAGTGGCTCATGCCTGTAATCCCAGCACTTTGGGAGGGCGAGGTGTGCAGATCACGAGGTCAGGAGTTCGAGACTAGCCTGGCTAACATGGTGAAACCTGTCTCTACTAAAAATACAAAAAAATTAGCTGGGCATGGTGGCGGGCACCTGTAATCTCAGCTACTCGGGAGTCTGAGGCAGGAGAATCGCTTGAAATCGGAAGGCAGAGGTTGCAGTGAGCTGAGATCGCACCACTGTACTCCAGCCTGGGCAACAAGAGCGAAACTCCATCTCAAAACAACAACAACAACAACAACAACAACAAAACAAAGATGGCTGGGCATGTTGGCTGGGGCCTGTAATCCCAACTACTCAGCAGGCTGAGGCAGGGGGATCGTTTGAGCCCAGGAGTTCAGGACCAGCCTGGGCAACACTGAGACCCCATCTCTAAAGAATGAAAATAAAAAAATAAGAAAATATCAAAAATAAAGGTAATTGGAAAAATAGATGAGCTAGTATAATGTGAGATGATGCTGCATATAGCCATGGTCAGAAATGGGGAAAAGGCAGGGGAAAGGTGACTTTCCTCCCAGGACCTGTTTGTTGATTTTCATGATAATTGTGGAGCAACCTACCAAACCTATCAGTTCTATGACCAGGGTCTCCACTTGGACCTTTAGAAGCTTCTTCATCACTTGAGTGGACTTCAAACTTCAAAGTGGACTTTGTGATTCTGACCCTCCTGCCTCCCTCTTTTAAGGACCCTTGTAATCATTCAGGATACGCCCCTATCTCAAGATCCTTAACTTAATCACATCCACAAAGTCCCTTTTGCTACGTCACATGACACACTCACAGGTTTTTGGGGATAAGGACACGGGTATCTTTGGGGGCCAGTATCCTGCCTGCTATACCGGGTTATAAAATCTGCCTAGCTGGTTTCCTAGAGGAGTCTTATTCTCTCGGTATCTCAAAATAGAGGAGGCCCCAGACAAAGTTAGGTTCTTATGTAAGTTAAAGTGATCCAGGCATTAATGTCTTATGTGATCAACTGACATAAATTGAGAGCCATTAATGGATAAAGTGAAAGAAAAATGATGAAAATTTATTTCAGATTTCAGATATTCTCTCTGTTATCACTTTACATTGCAATTTTTTTCAGCATCCTATTATTTCTTGTGTAAAGGCAAATTTCTAGTGCTGGGTTCATGGTGACTTCTGTGTGGTACGGAGAAACTTGAACTAGAGCTGGAGATACTGAGTCTCCAAACCTACCACTGACTGGTTTGTGATCCTGGACCTCAGTTTCCCACCCGTTAAAAACACAGACATTTGCATCTTTAGTGAGTCTTACTCTTGTCACTGAAGCAAGGAGTTGAGAACTTGGGCTGTGGAGTCGGGCTGCCTGGCCTTAAGTCCTGGCTCCTCTGCTTAGGAGCTCACCTTTTGGCAAGTTAATTAACCTCTCCTGCTCCAGTTTCCTCACCTGCCATATGGAGATAATAATGGTAGCAATCCCACAGTGTCAATGAGTTAAACACGTAAAGTGCACAGGGCAGTGCCTGGCATACCCTGGATGCTCAGTAAAGGTTATTTTAAAAAATCATCATCATCATCACTGTATTAGACACAAGGGATATGCAAAAGATAAAACACAGTCCTTTTCTTAGTGCTGGGTCAGATAATTTTTTAAGACTAAGGTTTTATGATTGCCCATATATCCAGGAGAAAAAACTCCCTGATGTCCTCACACGTTCCATGCATCATGCTGTGCTAGCAAGATCTTTTAACATTTCTCCTTGCTGCCAATTAAACGGCACCAAGTCAAAGTTGATATGTAAAGATTACTGTCCCATTAGCACCTTCTGGCCTCGCTAATAAATCCTAACTTAATTAGGCATATGTATCTTTTTCGTGGGACAAGGGATAACCAAAACTAGAGGTATATGGGCTCCAGCTTGTTTACAACTGTCCCTTAAAAGAGCTCGATGCATAATTGCATACCAATAAATACAAATGCTATAATTTTCTTGGATCAAAGATCATTTTCAAAAAGCAGACACATATGTATCTTCATGGTAGCTTTTAAAGCAAGTTCTACAAGGTCTAACAAGTCAGTTTTGAGAGCAGGCCTTCCAATAGCTGTCCTCCACTTGAAATCTGAAGTGCGGAAAGTGGAGTGGATGCATGTTTTACTGAAAGAGTCAGCAATAGAAAATAGAGTACACTCACAGCTGTAGCGAGCCAGGATGAATTTATACAGTGAATTTTAAATCAGACTCAAAATTGGCTTGCACTATCCATTGAAAAAAATCCCATTGATTTTGGGCTTCATGATGATGTTTTCTGGGAGAGGCAGACCTTAGACTGAGAGCCAAGCAAAGCTTCAGATGCAGATTTTTTCTTTTATTTTCCAAGGAATTTGAAGAGGCAGAAATTGCTAATGGAATACAGGGATAAAAATGAATATTATATTTCTACTTGCTAGCAACTATCTTGGTATGGAACTCGACTGATTTTGTTCTGTCCTAGTGGCTGAAGCCTTTCACTTTATTAACTTTTTTAGATAGACTTTAACATTTTCTTCTTTGTCTTTTTCCATTTTCTCTCTTCTATTCAAACACTTCTGCAAAATGCAGTTCTTCCATTAAAGTCCCTCAGCTTTCTTTTGTTTCTCAGACTCTCTCACATCTTTGTGATTTTGCTCAAATTACCTTCATATTCACTTGGCACACAGTAGGTACTCAATAAAGTTGGTTTCTTCCTTCTTCCTCTGCCTGGCCGCTGTCTGGTAATGTAATTCTTCCTTTATTTTTTGGTTTACAAACTACTTGTTAAATAATTGGCTCCAAGAGCCTTCTTCAGAGTTTACATCATTTCTTGGGAAGCTTAGCCCAAACAGAGATAACTCTCCTAAGATATCCTGGAAATAAAAAGGTTGCAGAGAAAAACAAAGTCCCACTTATCAAAATGAAGTGCTTTTGTTCTCGTTTTGGATCTGGTGGCAGAAAGGAAATACCATCTTTCAGAGGTCCCAATTAAATATTTGACAAGATATGTGAAATGTTTTTCTTCACTTGGACTGCTTTCTTCATAATACAGTCTATGTGTTTCAGGAGAAAAACAAGGTCAATTCAATTGATCAAACACTGTGTCAGCGACAGACACACATACATATAAATGCTCACATTCTCTCACAGTTATAACAACATGGAATCTAATTTAGAACCACAAGAGCTAGGAAATTAAGAGTTAATACTTAAACCCCATCCTGAATTCATCTTGTCATGCCTGAGTATCACTTCTCCTATAGTAAGCAAGATCGCCCACTGTTCCGAGGCCACTAGACAGAGAATAAAATCAGCTATAACATTACTGTGCACAAGGAGGGAATTAGGGATGAGCCTGGAGAACTGGCTTGGGTGCTCTTTGTACTCAAGAGCGTGAAGCAGGATGGGAGAGAAAGAAAGGAAGACAAAAATAAAGCGTAAAAAAGCCGGCACATTAGCCGCAGGCAAGCTCCTGCTTGCCTTCTATCCTATTATTACCACCTCACTACTGCCTTAGGGGGCATCTGTAAGGCAGGGGCAAGCTGCTGCTCTCATTACAGCGGGCTACTAGCAGTCTAAACTCCAAAACAAACTTGAAAGATATATGAACCACAATGATCACAGCTGACAATATGCTGTGGTCTTATACTTGCTCCTGCAATTGTGTGTGTGGGCAGGAAAAGGGGGTCTTCTCTTCTACTCAACTCAAATGTCCCTTGCTTTGCTTATTTTAGAAACGGTTTGAATGACTGTTCCTTCAACAGCATTATGGGTCACGTACTGACTAAAATGAAACAATCACACTTTATGTCTCTATCCTGAATCACTGTTTTAATTTTTAACCTAACCTAGCAGGAAATCATGGGTTTAGCCCTGTTTGATCATATAAAATCTGTTACCAAAGAGAAAAAACTCATGGTACCAGCCCAAAGGCAATAACAGATTTTAGGAGAGAACTGTCCAGATACCTCGTTGGCTCTGGAGCAGGTAAAAAAAAAATCACACATAAAATAGCAAAAAGCAAATTGATTAACTTGCCTGAGCTTTTTGCCTCCCTTATCTACTACTTCACCAGAAAAAGGTCTGCTCGCTATTTACCAATTCATTTTTCTTCAAAGCTTCTTCATATGACTAGGTCCTGCCGAGAAGTAATACTCTCAATTTGTCAATTGTCTGTAAACTTTTAATGTTAATACTTTTTCATTTTTGCAATTTGGCAAATTTTATCATACAGTGAGAAATTATTATCTAGATGCTATCTGCTAAGATATACAATGAACTTTCTCCTTATCCTACTGAAAGTACACCTCTCAAAAAGAATAATATAAAATAGCCCTTCTTGGATTTATTTGGAAAATGAATACATATATTCATTATTGGGACTTTTCAAATATATGAAAAAATATATATTTGAACCTAAAGCCATGTACAGAAGGTTAGCTATTATCTTAATCCTAAATTCTGCTATTATATTTGTATCATAGATGTACTGTGTTGATAGAAAAGTCTGAGCTATTGGATTTGCCAGCTTGGATTAATAACTACCCATTTCAAATTATTAGTGATGCTGGTTCCAGTTCAGTGATTAAACTGGGTACAAAAAATTTCATCTTATTCTTTCCTTATGAAAGAGCTGTTGGCTTTGCAATGCATTTCTTTCTGAAGAAAAGTCCTTTTGAAAGGGAGAATACTAAAAATGGTGTAAGAACCACTGGAGAAGAATAGAAATTCATTTTAAAGCAGTGTACCATGTACAAATGCTGTCTTACAAATAGGATTATTTAATTTAAACCTTAGATCTGTCAAGCTCTATTACTTCAAATGGAGCCTATCGCTTCTTGAGTTCATTATATATCGAGATTATATTACAATTTATGTTAGGTTAAGTCATTGCTGAGATACAAGGCGGTTGAAAAAAATGACACAGCAGTGTCAGTAAACAGAGCAAAGTCACTGCAGTGTTCAGAAAGGCAAAAAGTCATCTTGCTAAATGAGGATCCAAGCTGTCCCGTACCAAGACTGTTACTAATAAATAAAAGGCCTCTGGGAAAAGTGCTGAGCATACGCTGGATCTATTTTCAGCTTGCATCAGCAGCTGCTGCCCCTGGGATCACATCTTTACGCATACTCTACACCATATGTAATCACTCCAGTGCTGCAACCAGTAAGATAATGAAAGAGCATGGCATAAATCTATACTTGAGTGGAATGCTAAATGAGAAAAATAATACAAAAAGGGGGGAAATAAACCGCATTTTCAAGTCATTAGGAAGAAAGACTTTGACATATGAAGTGCTGCAACCATTAATAGCACTTATCATATAGAGTGGAGACAAAGAGACAAATTAATCAAACTGACAGAACTGGGGCATTTTATGCTAATACGGGCTCCTGGGTTTTAGTCTGTATTCCTCTGCGTCTGGAAAACTGATACCATTACAGGGCAGGAAATTGCATGAATAACATGCAACAGATCATAAAAATTCACACACCAACTGCAGAAACACTGCCAAAAGCTCTGTAAAAACAAGGATGGAGACCTCAACAGAGAAACTACCAGCAAGTAATGAATGCAAATAAGTCCAGGAATATCTCCCATTCATGCACTGTAATTAACTATAGGCTTCTCGCTCATAATTATAGTGGTGAAACTGAAGCCTAGAGAGCGAACTCTGCAGTTAGCCAGAGAAGGCTGCTCAGGCTCTGATTCAAGGCTGTTTGCCATCAGCTGGGGTGAGTGCCACTCTGACCTAAATTTTCTGACTGGGTTGCGTTGGCTTTAAAAAAAAAAAAAAAAAAAAAAAAAAAGCAAAATAAACAGCAGAACATTAGCTTAAGACTTTAAAGTGGGGGAGGGAGAGAAATAAATTGATAATGCAAAGAAAAGTTGAACAAAATTTTCTATGTATGTTTGTGTGGGTGGTACAAATAAAGAGAATCTGAGACTGAAAACATTTTTATAAAATGCACGCTGTCCCTGACTTATAAACATCACCTACTTTCTGAATAAGCTGTATGTACTTAAATCAGAATGGCAGGCAAGTCCTCATGAAAGCTCGTGGGAGCAACTACCCTTTGTTCTCCAATTGTGAACTCCGAGGGGGTTGGTGGAGAAAGAGCCGCTAGCTCATTTATACCAATCTATAGAGATAAATTACTGCTGCCTTGTGATCTCTGCCTTTCCCTGAGGAAAATGTATGTTTCCTTGATACTGGAAGAAGATGGGTTCCTTAGCTGGAACACCAGAGAGATTTTCCCATAAAAAATAACTGTACGGACAGAAGTGTGGCTGAAAAAAACGCATCAGAATTTCTTTCTCCAATGACAGCATGTTTGCTGGCATTCAAGGCTTCAGGGCTCAGTGATCTGGTTTCAATCCTTCCTCTCATTCTCACCTAATACAAACCACATACTTCCCTGCCTCTAGAACTTTGCTAAATGATGTCTTTCATTTATTTGACAAACATTTACCAAATGGCTATTGTGTTGGCCTGGATATATAGGGTAGATTTGTACACCGAAAACACTCCCCTCCAATTCTTGCACAAAGAACTAACTGTCCAAATGAGAAGACAGATAAGCAATAATTCAATGACAATACAGTGTAATAGCTGCTATGACAAATATGGAGAAGGTGCTACAGACATACAGCAGAGGGACACTAAACCCCAAATGGCCGTTTCCCATCTACTGAAATTCTACCCACATCTCCCTCTCCACGACGTAGTCCCTCATCTTCTCATTAGAATTATGTGTTCCTGCTCTGTACCTTCATAGCCCTTCACTTATACCTAGACCATAGAATTAATTTCTGTCTCTCATTGATGATAAATATCTGTTCACTGAACAAACTGAAACAAAAAAGAAATGCTATACAGATATGAGTTTGGGAGCTGATTTAGGAAACTAACCATTACTCATAACCTGTTTCTAGGAAAAAATACATTCTGGGTTCAAACTAATTTCTTTACAAACTTTTGAAATGTAATTTATCCAAACTGTGTAACCTTCCTTCCTTAGACATTGGGCTACCGAAAATATAACCTGCATTTGCATGAACCAAATGCATGAGATAATGGAAATGTTTCAAGTAGTGCAAATATGAACTGAAGATTCTTCTTACAGTCATGTAACTTGTGTATTAAAAATATCCGTTTTAGAGGCCAGGCGTGGTGGCTCACACCTTTAATCCCAGCACTTTGGGAGGCCGAGGTAGGCAGATCACCTGAGGTCACAAGTTCAAGACCAGTGAGGCCAACATGGTGAAACCCCGTCTCTACAAAAATACAAAAATTAGCTGGGCATGGTGGTGTGCGCCTGTAATCCCAGCTACTAGGGAGGCTGAGGCAAGAAAATTGCTTGAACCCAGGAGGCGGAGGTTGTGGTGAGCCGAGATCATGCCACTGCACTCCAGCCTGGGCGACAGAGCAAGACTCTGTTTCAAAAAAAAAAAAAAAAATCTGTTTTAGGGGATGATCCTCATTTCTTTTTTTTTTTTTTTTTTTGAGACAGAGTCTCGCTGTCGCCCAGGCTGGAGTGCAACGGCGCGATCTTGGCTCACTACAGGCTCCACCCCCCGGGGTTCACGCCATTCTCCTGCCTCAGTCTCCCGAGTAGCTGGGACTACAGGCGCCCGCCACCTCGCCCGGCTAATTTTTTGTATTTTTAGTAGAGACCGGGTTTCACTGTGTTAGCCAGGATGGTCTCGATCTCCTGACCTTGTGATCCGCCCGCCTCGGCCTCCCAAAGTGCTGGGATTACAGGCGTGAGCCACTGTGCCCGGCCGACGATCCTCATTTCACATCAGCCTTGGTAAAATGAAAACTGAAAAGCACAGCTAGACACACACATGAGCATGGGGCTCTGTTTGGCCATGTGCAGCTCTGTACAGAAAAGTGTGTTACAAGTAAGCACCCTAGGTTAATCTATTGCCATTACGATGACAATCATCAAGTGAGGCTGCCCACAGTGGCTGGTCCAGGGACATAGCTAGACCACACGGGCTAACGTTATGACCTGGTACAGTGCCTCAGTGGCCACCATCTAGAAGGAGGAGAAGGGCCAGGTGTGGTTTTTCTTTACTGCTTTTTGGCCCTGAGGACATTCACCTGAGAAGACTTTGGGTCTATTAATAACCTAACAGTGGATCTGCAGAACCCTGCTGGCCTCCACTGGAAGGTGTTGAGTCTTTGCTGAAGTCCATACACTTCTTATTTCTTAATATCATAGGATTCTGAAATGTATTGGTTTCATTCTGTTTATCTTGTGTAGTTTTAGCATATTTACCATTTTAACCTTTTGTTCTCATCACAATCAGGTGTCATACTATTGACTGTGTATGGTGTTAATTTTCAGTTGTTTTTTTTTTTTAACCAGTGAATGGGGTTAGAATGTTCTTCTTCCTTGTGTATTAACCACAAAGAGACGTTTGAATTAAAGTTTAAAGATGACAAATGGTCCAAATTCTGATTAGGCTTAATTAGATGTTGGTATTTTGGGAAGAAAAAAAAACATAACCCAAATACAAGATAGACAATAGTTGTTTTAGCTTAAATATGATAAAAACTAATAGGGTTAATCGTGATTTGCTTTTTTTTTTTTTAAGACAGTCTCACTCTGTCGCCCAGGCTGGAGTGCAGTGGCGTGATCTCGGCTCACTGCAAGCTCCGCCTCCCGGGTTCACGTCATTCTCCTGCCTCAGCCTCCCGAGTAGCCGGGACTACAGGTGCCTGACACCAGGCCTGGCTAATTTTTTTTTTTTTTGTATTTTTAGTAGAGACAGGGTTTCACCGTGTTAGCCAGGATGGTCTCGATCTCCTGACCTCGTGATCCACCCGCCTCGGCCTCCCAAGGTGCTGGGATTACAGGAGTGAGCCACCGCGCCCGGCCGATTCCTGTTTTAAACAGAGTTAAAGAGAGAACACATTCTCAGTGAGAGAAAGTATTGGGGAATATAATGGGAAAAACTGCCAATTGATATTCATGTTCGCTGAATTGACAAGCATCTATTTGTCTACAGTTTATGGCTCCTTATTTAAGTATATTAAAACTGAGAAAAAAATAAAAAGATCAGAAAAGAGGTCAAAGTTAAGAAAGTCTTGGAGAAATGAAATTATTAGCAAGAAAATAATTTTAGTGGTAACATTATTTTCAAGTGGATTCTCTTTAAAAATCCTGGGTCTGGGGAACAGCATGAGAAGTTGACACACAAGCAAAGCTTTGAGCCTTTCTTGTAAGTAGTTACCCAGAGGAAGCGTGTGATTTGATATACCTAAATCAATGCAATATATTATTTGACAGAGTTATACAGAGCTCCTGATAACCAACTCTGTGCTATAATTACAGAGATTGAAGAAAGGGATATGTCGGTAGGGCAGGAGAGGAAGTGATGGGTCTGTGAGATGCAGGTTGCTAGAGATTTGTTTCTTTTTTTTTTTTTGGAGACAAGATCTTATTCTGTTTCCCAGGCTGGAGTGTAGTGCGGAGACCACTGCTCACTGCAGCCTTTATCTCCCAGGCTCAAGCAATCCTCCCACCTCAGCCTCCCAAAGTGTTGGGATTACAGATTACAGGTGTGAGCCACTGTGCCTGGCCAAAAAGATATTTCTTAAGGAAAGGTGACAAGTGCTGCACGAGAATTTGTAAGTTCAGGGAGGTCAGCTCATAGAGAAAAGAGTCTAAAACAGTGGGCCTGAGGCAGATGGTAAAATATAGAGCAGGGAAGATGAGAGAAGAGAGTGAAGAGGCTACAGTGGCAAGTGGGAGGCGGTCTTGGGCACGCGGGGGTGGGGTAGAGAGGTCACTACCGCATCTAAAAGGGCAGAGATAGGATGGAAAGACACAAGGAACATCCTGGCAGCACACATACTGAATCATAACAAGCTACTAGAAAAAGGCTGTGGCATCAGCTTTCTCAGAGGGTTTTTTTTTTAATATTAAAAGAGATAAAAGTCTGATTTGGATTGTTTAGGTTCTGTTTTGGATGCAGATAGAATTTGATAAGTTATTTTTCTTTTTCCAAAAGGCACATATAAGAATTATATTTTAATATAGCTGTGCTTTTCAGGAGTATGTTCGGATATCACTCCAGCTTGTGTGTACCATAATAAATATCTGAATAATACTTTATGGATTATAAAACACGATTTTCCTATTATTTGTTCCTCCCAACAACTCGGTAAATGAGGTATTATGATTCTTATTCTCATTTTCTAGGCAACTGTGGTTTGGAGAGTATAAGCAACTTAATCAAGGTTACAGAGCCATGGCGAGCAGGGCCGGGTCTTGGGTTCTGAGCCCCTCATTCCAAATCACGCACAATCTCCCCCATATCTCTTCAGCCATTCTAACAAAGTGGCCCTAATAAGTTTTCTTTTCCCCATTCCTGCAGAATATGTTTTTCATTTTGATGATTACTCTTAACATGTTTCAAAAAAAGCATGGGCATTGGAAGACCCAGAAACAGAGACCAAGAAGGCAGGGACCACAGGACAGACGCTGGCCTTGGCCTTGCCCATTGCCCAGCTTTCATTGGTTCCCTTTGCCTTGATTTGACCCCATCTGCAGGTGCTGAGAGCTTCAGTTTAAAATCTGGGAATATCCTAAATGTGTAGAGGAAATCCCCATCCTCTGCCTCCTTCTTTAAGCGGGTGCCAAAATTCTCCTGAAAGGAGTATATGGATTTGAATAGGACATCATCTTTGCTTCTGTTTTATAGTGCTTCTTTGTATTTATTCATTCCATCATATTTATTGAGTACCTACTATGTGCTCAGCTCTGTGAAAAGGCAGGCATGACACTTGGAACTTGTACTCCAGTCCTGCACTGTCCAATAGGGTTGTCACACGTGTCTCTTTAATTAAAATTAAGTAAAATAGCCAGGCGTGGCGGCTCATGCCTGTAATCACAGCACTTTGGGAGGCAGAGGCAGGCAGATCACCTGAGGTCAGGAGTTCGAGACCAGCCTGGCCAATGTGGTGAAACCCTGTCTCTACTAAAAATACAAAAATTAGCTGGGTGTGGTGGCAGGCATCTGTAATCCCAGCTACTCAGGAGGCTGAGGCAGGAGAATCACTTGAACCCAGGAGGCAGAGGTTGCAGTGAGCTGAGATCACGCCACTGCACTCAGCCTGGGTGACAAGAGTGAAACTCCGTCCAAAAAATAAATAAATAAATAAATAAGATTAAAAAGTCAGTCCCTTAGTCACACGTGTGGCCACTGGGTACCATATTGGCCAGTGCAGAAGAACATTTCCATCATCACAGAAAAGGCTACTTGGCGGTATTGAAACATGTAAGAGTAATCAAAATGGAAAACATATTCTAGCAGGAGTGGGGAAAAGAAAATGTGTTAGAGCCACTTTGTTGGAATGGTTATACAGTTATGGGGGACAACACACATGCTTATTTCATGGCCTTATTACTCCTTGCTTAGTCCATTGCAACAACCTGGCTGTTGTCTCTTTGTTCCCCAATCCTTCCTTTGTATAGGTGCCTGATTGACCTTCCTGATGACAGTCACCTTATCTCTTTGCTTCTTGCAGAATAAAACCCAAGCCCTTCAGCATGGCATTCAAGGCTCGTTTTAATCAGGCTCAATGGACCTGTCCTCTCTCCCACCACGTCCTCTCCATAAACTGTATTTTAGTAACAGAAAGCAGTGTTATTAATATCAAGCCCACTGCCCTCCACATCCATTCTGTAGAATATCTACAATTACAAGATGTCCACAAAAGTCAAAAAAACAGGCCTTTTAAATAACTTCATTGAACTGAAACACAAGAAAAGAGAAAAGGAGGGAAGAAAGATATGGTCACAGAGAAATGAGAGGATTATTGTAAATCATCTAAATTAGTCCTAAACAAGTAATGCACACAAAGCACTAGTAAGCTAGAATGTCATTCTCTACCCTCACCATAAAGAGGGCTACAGACATAGGAGAGGAGGCTGGACAGATGCTTAGGGAATCCAAGCAGAAGAGCTAGGATATTTTGGAAAAAATAAATCAGATAACCAAGAATGGCTGAGTGAAAGAAGCACACACGAGTGTGTTCATCTACATGTACTGAACCCTAAAAGCCTGTTCCTATATTCTACACACAATTTAGGATAATAGGTGTTCCTGACAAGATGCTACTGTGGTTTTCTGTGAGTAGAGATTGTACAAAACAGGCAGGGCTGGTGGACTGAAAAAGTACTGAATTATGGTTTGTTTCCCAAACTACAGGTACTTAGGACCCACTGTTAGAATTGTAATATTTTCTCTAATTGCAACTCATTTTCTTCTTTAAATATAGTTTAAAAAGAAACTTGTCCTAAGCAATATCTGCAAAATCTCAAGTTTAACACTTGAATCATACTTTCTGCAATACATATTAAGATAAACATAATTATTTTGAAAAAAATTCTCCATATGCCACCTGAAGTCATTTCACTTTTAGGTTATGCTGTACATATTCCTATTCTGGGAAATACTAGGAACCCAAACAATTATCCTGGCTGAGTCCTCAGGCAGGAGACATTTGGCCGTGGCCTTTCCTATTTTCCAGGGATAGGACTGTGAGTTACTTCCATGTGGTGGGCGGTGGGTGCTTGCAGGGGTGAAGTACTAATAGGTAGCAAAGTGTTGGAGACACGAAGCATTAATCATCAGTCAACAACAGCAGTGGCAGCATTGCTATCTTTCCTGGGGCTAGTGAGAATTAACGGATTAACATTTAGGAGAGCACAGAAGTTTCCAAACATCTACTGTGGTTCTCAATCCTTTGCAGGGAAGTAAACAACTGAGGTGGCCACCTGGGATTCTCATCTGCTGGAGGGGCTGGGGGGAGTCTGGGTTTTGTGGGTGGCCTCAGGGGGCCCTGGCGGCAGCTTCCAGCCTCTGTGGTGACAGGCCATCTCCTCTCTGTCTAGTTCACAACTCCAGATGCTGCGGGGAGGTGGCAGCAGTCCAGTGGGGGCGGGATGCTAAGATTCTCACATTAACAACGCACAGACATCCATCCGTCCGGCACTCCTGGGTCATGTCCCTGAGAATGACACAGGGCTGCCCCTGGGACAGACACATGAGATCATCTCAACTGGTCAGCTCTAGAGGGCCTCAGCTGGGCAGGGGCTCTGCAGCTTTTGTCAGAGGCTGTTTCCCTGCAAAATGGGGGGAAAATCGGAATACTCAAACAAAGGGGACTTCTGTAACTCTTCTGCCATTTTGTTCTCACCTTTCTTGTGTAGCTGAGCTCTTAGGAAACTGGTGTTAAAGCAGTTCAGCAAGAAGCAAGGCAATTGAAAGCCCCTTCCAACAGCTGCCAATGGTTGTGGATGAGCAGGCAGACGCCAGGGCTAGGAGGAAGGGAGTCAACAATCACTCCACAGTGGCATTTTTCAGGACTCAATCATTTCTGATGCTGGAAAGAAGGAGCTTGAGAAACCAAAGTACAGCTGTGTGAAGACAGTGTGGGGCTGGAGGGATGCGGGTGTGGGCTGCTGCCCGCGTGCTCCCTGGTCCTGTTACGGCCGGACTTATAAGGTCTTCTTAAGCCTTGCATCTGAGAAAGGCAGAGACCAGAGAATGGAAAGACAAAGCTGGGGAGACTGATAGTTGCGGTGGCAAACTGAACTCAGCCCCCTGCCTGTGGAGGGGATGGGCTGTTAGTGCCTGGGCCATGGATGGGGGAGCTCTGTAAGGATGGCTTTTTTTGGTGTGTATGTTAAAGTGTGAGTTTTTTTTTTTTTTTTTTCCTGTGGAGTTTACAAGCTCATTCCATTGTCCAGAATCCTTGTGGGCATATTTCTCCTAGGGACGCTGGCCCTGGATCGCTGGCCTTGCCTGAAAGAGGCTGCCTCCTACTGCGTTTTTGTTCAGCTTGCTTTCTCTCTAATAGAGATTTGCAGCACTGTGGGCTTCAGGGATTCAAAGTTTTTGTTTTTTCCCTAATATCCAGCTTCCATTTCTGGTTTTTAATAATATCCCAATCTTTTCAGCCATTCTCCCAAGAATTGTAGTGAATGATTTTTTTAAAGTTTTCTTTTAATTTTTATAATGAATACACATAATGGAGCATTCTTTTCTCTGACATTTTCCCTGTCACTAAATTTGAATGTTTAGGTGGCACTTAAAAAACCTTTCCACCCGCTCTCTGAATGTTCTGATGCTCTTGGTGAGTAAAACAAAGTCTGTTAACAACACCTCCATCTGAATTGTATACTTGATCTTTCTGAGCTTGGCAAACAAACCATCACCCACTCAGAACCTAGACAGGAAAGTGGCAGATGATTCAAGCTTCATTAGGAACAAGTCATGCCAAAATAACTTCATTTCTGGTTTTGATGGGATTACTGCTCAGAGAATGCAGCAGAAATAGCATCCCAGGATTTCAGTGAGTCAGCTGACATCTTTAGGTCACTCTTTGAATAATATGAAACAATGAGGTCTGGAGATAGTAAAATTGAGCAATGAGTAGCTGCTTGATGGATCAATGTCAACTGCAACTCAAAGAGAAGTGTCTGGTGATGTGACCCAGCCTTCCGTCACTTACTCTGTCACACTTAACTTGTCTCTCTGTCTTAGAAAAGATGTGAGTGGCAACTGGTGAGCTACTCCAGGAGATAGAATCAGGATCCCAAATGATGACCCAGGCTGATATTATGTGTTAAATGCATGAAGATTTAACAAAAATAGATGTCAAATCCTGTACCAGGATTAAAAAAATCAACTTTGTAAGAAGAGGATGGGAGAGTCCTGGCTTAAGGAGTTGGGTCAGTATGGTGACACAGGTGCCAGGAAACTTACCCTGATGATCCTGAGCTACAGTGAAAGATGCGTGATGCAGACAGCGAATCACACCTCTGCTCTGCTCTTTACCACTCAAATCAGATTGAGGCTGTCAAACTTGGTCCTGGCTGTGTGTGAGGGATCACACTGATCACTGAGTCCATGCCCCAGGTGGCATGTGGAATGGCAGAAGTACATTAAACACCGAGAAAGGCAGACTCATGGGCACCCCATAAGAGTTGCCTTCAGAGAGCTAACAGGCTACCATGTAAAGATGAGATTAGATCTGTTCTCTTTCATGCCAGAGGGTGTAAACGGGATCATGAGTGAAATTTTAAGGTAGATCGATTTCTGCCACAAATAAGGAAGAACTTGCTAGTAGTCACGGTTGTATAAAATGGAGGAAGGAGCTCTCTTCAGTGGTGGTGAGCTCCTCATTGTTGCACGTGTTCAAGCAGAGGCTGGAGAGGTATCTATGCCATTATTATAAAAAAAAATTTCAAATTGGATGGGGCCTGGACTCTAAGATGCCTTATTTTTTAACCTCCAATCCTTGATGCTTCTCGCCTTATAGCACAACAGCCTAACAGGTGTTATGGTTCTTAGTATTCCCTCAGCATAAAGCTGACCAGGAAGAAAGACAAGGTTGATAGTATTTTCATTTACTCTGGATACCACTAGCAAAACAGAGAGAGCTCTCTTGAACTTCTCCAAGTCTCCTATAAGTCTATGAATGACACCTACTTTGATCCACTTTAGTTTGGAATGCTGGCCTAGTCCAACCAGTTTGCTGAGATCATGAACAATTCGCAGGAAACACAGGGAGCATTGATAGGATGAAGTAGAAGGCAGTATTTTAAAAAAATGAAGTCAATAATTTCTTATGTAAGTTTTCAAAGGCCATCATTCCTGTTCAACACAAATCCATCTGTACTGTTGCAGAAGCTTGAAATTAAATAAATGTAGACCACAGCAGTCTGAATTTCGTCACGTTTATATAGTATTTTTCCAGGCATTAATTTCCCTCACTGAAAAATAAGCCTTTTCTACTTGGGCCTATCAGGTGAGCAAGGGTAGTCAGTCACACAGACCCACAGTTTTGTTTGAATGGACAGCAGCCTGCCCCATCTTGTATTTTCTTGGGCTTGACATAATAACTGAGCCATTAAAAAAATTATAAATGTTGTACACATCCTGCCATTCTATACACCCTAAAATGACGGGAGAAAATAGCTCAAAGCCTTTCCTCCGTAATAGCTCCTCAGACAGGTTTTAGGACAGAACCGGGTAATCTCAGAATCTTTGCTAACAAGTGGAAAAGAAACCAGAAGATCTGACTACAAGTAGAAGAGCTGGAGGATGCAAGACAATGAAATAAGGAGAGGAGGGTGAAGGACATACTCTAAAAGATGGCTGCAAGTACTGGCATTTACTCATGGTTGATATCCAATACATATCTATTATTTATCAAAACTGGGCAAAAATTAGGAAAGAAAATCATTTCTTATGAGCAACTGGAGGCAAAGGCAAAAGAGAAGTTCATGCAATGATGGGACTGCCTAACTCCTGGAGGTCCCCTGTCTAGAGCTCCCGTTTAGCCATCTGTTTTCTGTGACAATGGTTAGCACCTGACTCTGGGTTAAAAACTTTTGGGTGGTTCCCTCAGGTCTGCAACCTTGATCTAATTACTGAATCTAGGTCGAACTCTAGACACAAATTTGAGGTGAACAATCGAACCAAGGTGTCATGCTGTGCATTGAGCAGTGGAAGGACCTTCTCTTGACCTCTCATGGCCCCGATCACAGATGGCTGTGCTGGCACAGAGCATGTCCCTCCAGTTCTGCAAGATGGAGCAAGGAAGAACGCCCTGTATGCTAAAACAATCATACTCTTTTCAGAAATATTTCATGTGACCTAGAAATGTACACAGTTTGGTAGTGTTAAATATATTGACACTATTGTAAAACAAATCTCCAGAACCTTTTCATCTTGGAAATCTGAAAATCTATACCCATTAAACAACTCTCCTTTTCCACCTCCTCACACCCCCGGTAACCACCACTTGACTTTCTGTTTCTATGAATTTGAGTACTTTAGGTATGTCACATAAATGGAATCATTTAGTAACTTTTTTATGTGGTGGGCTTATTTCATCAATATAGCTTTGAAAATAAACCCAGGGAGGTGGGAAGCGAGGGCATACAGAGCGAGAGAGAGAGGGCAAATCCACCTCCCTTCTGCTTAGGTGCTGGCCAGAAAGGGAGTCCCCTGGGATATCCTCCGGGGCTGCATTATGTTGGCAGCATGCGTTACAGTTGCAGGAGAAGGTCCTCCTGGCAGGTGGGCTCAAGGCTCATCACCTCCATCAAGAAGCATCTACTAAGGGCCCAAGTTGTTCCCATGTCAAGCACATTCTCTGAAGTCCATAGAACCTCAGCAATTCTTGAAGAATTCTCATGAAATGCTCTCAGCATCTTCCTGGGGGAGGAGGAATCTGAATAAATAAGGCTGCATTATTTTAAGAGCAGTCTCTGTAGGAATCTTGGAGGGAGAGCAGAAGAGGCAATGGAATGCGAATGAATAGTCTCAAAGCTGCCAGAGCCTGCTCTTGAGGAACGAAATATGCTTAGAATGTGTGTCCCTCATGGACTCATGCGTGGGGCATAGAAGGAAGAGAAATTTGGCTTCAAAACTGAAAGGCGTCTGTGAAATTTAGTCACATGTCAGAGGGATCATTGGCAAAAAATGTCTGGGAACCACTGTTACACTCCAGCTGAACCTTGTGGGGCCACTCCCACAACGCCACCTCATATGTCACTATGAATAGGGCCACATCTCCAACACATATTCTCCCTTTCCCACCACAACTTCCATTCGGCATCAAGAACAAGGGAGGCCTCCTACAGCAGCTCCATGTGGTGAGCTAGACCCTTGGAGACAGGAGTCGGTGCAAACTGGGAGTTAACATTTTCATTGGAGCTGATTGAGCTCAACTTATCAATAGGTTAATTTGTAAATGAAAAAATTCTATTGAAGAGTTTTTGTAAGGCAAACTCCTAATTACCCTTGCACAAGTCTGCTGCGAAATTCTCAACAGAACTTTAAGCTTTTGTGTTTTTCATCCGCTAGACTCTTTCTTCATGGCTGCTGGTCACCTACTCATCTTGCCATCCACCTACCCAACCCTGTGTCTCCTCTCCCAGACACTTTTCTGCTTCTTCAGGCCAAAATCCATAGTCATACTGGCTGTTTTTTTTCTTTATTTCACATCCCATTTCTAATCCGTTTGCAAGAAAAACTAAAATCGTGAAAGCAACCTATCCACCTTGGCTGGTCTCTCTCCTCCCAAAACCCGCCCCCACTGACCCCTCCAATCTCTGGTCCATGTTCGTATGTCACCTTCTCACTGAGCCCTGTCTTAACTACCGTATTCACAATTCCAACTCCTGTCCTCCCTAACTACTCCCCTCCTCCTAGATTTATTTTCTCTTATGTTGCTGATCACTAACTTGGTATTCCTGCTTACTGTCTGTCATCCCTAATTGGGACATAAGCTCTGTGAAAGCTCAGAGTTTTGCCTGTTTTGTATCCCTAGTACCTTCAACAGTGCACACAGTAGATGCTCAATGCAAATCTGTTAAATGAATGAACAGCTCCTTCTGGTCATTCAGGTTTCAACACAAAGTTCTTCTCCTTTGGGAAGCCTTCCTTGGCCATCCCATCTAATGTTGCACTTCCCTCAATTACTATCTATCACATCACTCTACTTTACTTTGCTTCTAGGACTTACAATAATTTAAATTGTCTTGTTTTCTTATTTGCCCTCCACAATACTTGTAGGCCCATAAGAACTCCAACTTACTCTGTCTTATTCATTGCTATAACCCTAGCACTTAAAACGGCTTAACACAGAGCAGGTGCTCAGTAAATATTTCTTCAATGAATGGAGAACCTTCATGACAAAACCAATCAAAATCCATTAGTTATTTTCCCCAACTTTCCTGATCTTGAAAATTCCAATCCACAGAAAAGATGGAAGAATCATATACCCACATACTTTTAGTCTGGATTCAGCTGGGGGTGAATCTGGAATGTTGGGAGGAAACAGACTGTGTTAAATCATTACATTTGCTAAATTTGTGTGCTCTCTTCTCTCAATGTATATCTATACAGTCCTGTTCACGCATGCGTGCGTGCACGCACACACACACACATGCATATATGTTTTCCCAGAACCATTTGGAAGTAAATTGCCGACACCATGACATTTCACCACTAAATACTTCTGCATATATCTCCTGAGAACGAGACCATTCTACAAAACCAAAATACCATTTTTCCACCCAAGAAAAGTAATGTTGATACAATATTATAAATTAATATACAGTCTACATTCAGATTCTCCAAAGTGCTCCAAGGATGTCCTTTATAGATTTTTTTTTTCAATCTGGGAGCCAATCAAGGATCACTCAATGCATTTGGTCTCATTAGTCTCTTTTAATCTAGGGCAATCCCCCCATCATTTTGTCTTTCACGACAGTGATATCTTTGGAAAGTTCAGGCCAGTTGTCTTAAAGAATGTTCCACAGAGGATGTCTAGTCACAGCATTATGTTTAAAAGTTAACCTAATTTATTTGTTTTCTAGTTTATTATTTTAATATACAGTGAGTTCATTTTTGTTTGTTTTAAATTTTTAGGTCTGCTGATTTTCATCTTTGTTGATTAGATTTTAATTTCTTGACTACTTAAAACATTTAATTGGTTCAAAAGTCAATACTGAACAAAAAGACACAGAGTCTCACTCCTATCCCAAACCTTTCACTCTGTTGCCACCTACTTTCTATAGGTAATCTTTTCCACTAGTTTCCTGTTTATCCTTTCTGTTTCTTTTTACAAAGTATGCAAATGTATGCATGAGTATATATTTGTAAATCACACATATATATTTATGTGTTACAATTATATATTATTTTCCTTTCTTTGCACAAAAGGAAGCATAACATATATAGTGTACATATCCCTCTGCAACTTGTTTTTCTGCTTAAAAATACATCTCAGAAATTACTCCATATTGGGGCCAGGCGAGGTGGCTCATGCCTATAATCCCAGCACTTTGGGAAGCCAAGGCAGGTGGATCCCCTGAGGTCAGGAGTTTGAGACCAGCCTGACCAGCATGGAGAAACCCCATCTCTACTAAAAGTACAAAATTAGCCAGGCATGGTGGTGCATGCCTGTAATCTCAGCTACTTGGGAGGCTGAGGCAGGAGAATATCACCTGAACCCAGGAGGCGGAGGTTGTGGTGAGCCGAGATCGTGCCACTGCACTCCAGCCTGGGCAACAAGAGCAAAACTCTGTCACAAAAAAAAGAAAAAAACAAAAACAAACAAAAAAACAAAGAAATTACTCCACATCGATTCACAGAGAACTTTTTTCTTTCTTATGGCTACACAGTACATGATTGATTGTGTGGCTGTATGTGGATAACTTTGTGCGTATGTTGTTTTGTATCTGTACAAATCTATTATTTTTTTCCTAGGTTGCTATAGAGTTTTTTAGTAGGTTGTTATAAAGTTTACTCTTTAACACATATTGAAGCCCTAATCCCCAGTGCGATTCTATTTGGAGGCAGGGCCTTTACAAAGGTAATTAAGGTTAAATGAGGTCACAAGGGTGGGGCCCTAATTGGATAGAAGTGATGTCCTTATAAGAAGGAGAGACACCAGAGCACTCTCTGTCCACACACGCACAGAGGAAAGGCTATGTGAGGACACAAGGAGGTGGCTGTCTGTAAGCCTGAAGAGAGGCCTCAACAGAAACCAACCCTAGTAGCACCCTGATCTTGGACTTCTGGCCTCTAGAAGTGCGAGAAAATGAATTTCTGTTGTTTAAGCCACCCAGCCTGTGGTATTTTGCTATGGCAGCCGGAGTGAACTAATAATATACATGTATTAGAAAAGTTAAATGCTGCAGAGTCACACGAAAACAAGCTAAGGATTGAGTTAAGAGAAAACCACTTAACTTAATAAAACTTAAAAACTTATCTCCCAAGATATCACTTGAGAGGCATACCCCTTAGAAGGTAATTTAGGGAGCAACTCTATATGTATCCTCAGTCTGATAAACTGTGATTTAAAAAAAGTGATAAAAAAGATAAAAGATATTTCTGGAGGCTCCTGAGAAGGAAGTAAGGAAAACCCTGGCAATCCATGGACCACCGAGTAGTTTGCGTGAAGTCATTTTAAACATTAGTGTGAGCCTTACAGGTGCAGATCCATTATAGCATCACCTTCTATTCTGACTCACTCTTCTGAAATCTCAGTCACACACCTATTAGTTGTCTTCTTCCACATCTTGGGCATGATGGAGGGAAACCACCTCATTACCACAGGGTCCACAGTAGATGGTTCCCAGACTCCAATTCAAGTGACATGTGGATAGGGAGGAAGGTGACATGAACTACAAGGACACCAGGGCCCAGGACTTCCAGGATCTAGGGTGACTTTATGTTTTTTTTTTTGAAATTTTTTTCTATATTTTATACTTGAATAAACTGGTTCAGAAGGTAAATGTCTTCTTTTTTATAAAACCCAGTTGAGGATGGAAATGGCCTCTTTTACTATTAGTTTTTAAAATGTCATTATTCATCTGATTAATATGAAAACATGTCCTTATTACTGAACATTTTGATATATCCTTGAAGAAGCAGCTACTTGGAGATATTCCATACTCAACCAGAGCCTAAAGTGTACATTATGCTTATTGAGTGACTTACCAAAGCACACACTTATAGCCATTTATATTTGTTTGAAAATAACCACAAAAGGAGTCTCGTTTTCTTCAACTTCAGTATGTGTATACCAAGGGAATGGGGAAGGACAGACACCCTTTCCTCACACTCCCTGCTTCCCTCACAGTCATACAAGATTTGACCAGAAGGTAAGAATTTCCTCGTCTGTCAGATACAGTGTCTGACATAGAGTCAGATAGTTGGAAAAACATATGAGTTATTTCCACTGAAAATGACACTAGTCATTTCCAGAGATGTAACTCCAGAAAACATATAGGAATGCAAAGGCATCTGTAGGTTTCAATGGTTGGGAAAATTTAAATGTGGAAAAAGGTCTTCTAACTTTAAATTAGAAGGAAATGGAAGAAATCTAATTGAGTTCCTTTGTTGCTTTTTGGATTTTCATTTAACCAATGAGACTGTGAGTGAAAGCCCATTCAGCCAAAGTTTAGGACTTTGGTTCTTAGAAGAATGAAGAGCCCTGAGTTGGACGGAAGGGACCAGGAAGCATTGGTCCCCTTAGGTCCCACTGGTGGCTTTAGGGAGAAATCCCATGGGGCATGCAGAACCTTTGAAATCACAAGCAAAGCCATACTACAGAGTTTCGTTTTTCCAGTACTATGCCCCATCCTTTTCCTGATCTTCCTTCCCTTCCATCCACCTACCCATTCAAATAACCCTTTCTTCATTATAGAAATGTAATAATGTACACTGTAAGAAATTAGAAAATGCAGGCAAAGAAAAAGAACTCCATTACATTTCTACCATTCACAGGTCACCCTGTTGATATTTTTACTTTGCACACGTTCTCATGGCTCTTCGTATGTACACACCACTTGCACTCACATTTGTATTTTTAACCACAGTGAGATCATACTGGGCATATCTTTCCTCCATCCCGTTTTTCTGATCATCACCTTTCATCAACTACTTGGATCATATTTGAGTTTCTCCAATTTCCCCCACTCCAAAGTCTTTTATAAGCAGTTTGTGTAAACCAGTAACCACTCCAGGACCATGGACTACATCTGGGTTTTAAAGCTCTTAAATCTTGTTTAACTTAGTGCAGTCCATTTTTATGTCACTGACTTATTGAAGAAATCAGGCCTGCAAGAAGTTGTCCTGTAGAATTACCCTCACCCATCCACCACACCACCACCCCCCCACTGCCCCAGATTTGCCCCTTTGCTTCCTCATGGTGTTCGTAAGCTTGTGCCTCTAATCCTTTATTTTTCTCTCACTGGAAGTTGTATCTCAAAGCTTTATGAGGTCAACTTATATACTGACTACGCCAGTGGGGATGGTATGTATTTCATGAATATTTGGATCAGAAGATACCTAACACTTGGCTGACACTCCAGGAGTGATGCTCAGATTGACCCCTGCCTGGGTTACTGTGAAGGCAGTCTGATCCTTCAGTGCACAGTTCTGACTTATCCCTTGTGACAAGAAAGGAGTGTGTGTGATGTTACTTTGTTTCTGCATGTGTTGTTTTGGTATTATAATAATAGTGTCCATCAAACATTCACCTTAATGGCTTTGACCCCGAGTGATCACCTGTACCGGAATTTGTTCATGGCATTTCAAAAAATATGTGGCACTAGATTACAAATAGCTTTGAGAACAAGTGCTTTGTCCTTTAGAAATTTAGCGTCCCCTTGCAGGATCTTGCACTCAGCTATGCTAAGTAAGAGTTGATGCTCGTGATATCACTTGGAGGCATATCCCTTAAAAGGTAATTTAGGGAGCAACTCTATATATATTCCTCAGTCTGATAAACTGTTGGGGCTTAAATATGTTCCGAATAAATGAAGATAAGTTTAACACCAGCAGTTCGGAGTATACCTTGTTCTTAGTGGAGGAACCAGCCATGGAGCCTAAATGTTGGAGCTCAATCTCAGCCCCTGCCCTTTTTTTTCCTGTTTCTCAAAGGGGTCAGCAATTTCTAGTGTTTCCAGTCATTGCCTATGCTGGTGTTCCTCCTAACTGTCTATATCTTTGGCTCTGTGATCTCAGTGCCTTAGGCACATGTAAAGCACTACAGATACGTATCAAGGCCATCTTGATGGCCTCTTTCCCCACCCATGTGTTCTCTACCCAACTTCTTGGTATCTCTGAAAGGCCTCCTCATTCTCCCAGTTCTTCACCTAGGTGCAGACCTTCCTCACCTACGCTAGGCTCAGGGTGTGTCTCCTGACTGTGCTCTCTGTCTGTGGTGGGTTGGTGTTGCCATCCAACATGCATTCCATTGCTAGACAGATATTCCTTAAACTGTTTTTTATTATGTCACTTCTCGGTTCACAATGTTTCATGAATTCCTATTGCTTACCTGGTCAAGTCTAAATTCTTTTGTCTAAATTTTATTCTTCCATAGTAAGGCCCCATGTAGTGAGACCGTATTTTGACTTATTTCCCCAAATCTCTCATTTGTGCTGATAAAAGCTGCCTCCTCAAAGTCCTGCAAGTGCCTCTTTTTGGGTCTTTGCCACACCAGTGTCCTCTCCTGAAGGGTCTCTCCCCACTTGCTCCCTAGTGAAGTCCTGTCCATCCTGTGGGTGTTGATTTTAGGTGAGATAAACTTCATGAAAGAGATGGAAGAAAAATCCTGTCCTCCCCTCCACCTGAACTTCTGCAGCACAAACAACTGCCAGTACAACCTGCCATCTACAACGAATATTCTTGAATCATTCACCTTTGATTTCTATGTTTTTCTCTTGATTCTTCAACTGTATTGTGGGTTCTTTGAAGGAGGTAATCTTGCTTTACATTTCTAAGTTAATCCCCCAAAGAAATGACCTTTGGGGTCTTGTGGTCCATTCCTCTGCTTCTATGAAGTGTTGTACTTAAGGATTTTGTCTTATTAAGCAACTGGTTTAAGCACACGTGCATGGGCACACACATACATGCATGTTCCTCTGAATGTAATTCTGTATTTTTTGGTGCCTCTCTCCCATGTCTATCATCTTACACTGTTATAAAATCCTCCTTTAATATAGCTGAAATCCCTCCTGTATAGTTGGGATGCTATTTCTTCTTGTCAGTGAATGAGATATCTGGTCAACATCTACTAAAGCAGCCTTAAATAGGAGGAATGGAAATACTTTGTTAAATAGAACTTTGAAAGGTTACTGCACTTCTCTACATGAACACCTTGTAAATTGAATGCATTTAACTCATCCAAAAAAATCTCCAGTTACGAAAAGTGTGCTTCAATTATCTTCCCTTAGTATCTTCAGTTATCTTCCCTGATTTCCCAAACTATGAAGTTCTTACCCTGAATCTGGGTGTTCCACATTTTTAATCTTTCCACCTTCCTATTTGTAGGGATACAATTCAATTCCTGGGCTACTACAGATCCACTTGGCAGATATAAGAAACACAAAGAATACTCCCACATAGACTAAGGCATTCAGTGGGAAACAAACAGTGCACACATCAGAACACCTCTCATGGTAGTAGAGTGTTCATCTTTACAGAGCAAGACACTTGAGGGTCCTGTCTGTTAACAGCCATTCTCCTGGCCTTTTTAGTAACTTCCTGTTTTCCTTACACTTCTCTTTTCTTAACTATCATATAAAACAAGAACAACAGATAAGCAGGGAGGCATCAGAAGGGTTTCTCTGGACAGATCTTCAAAGTGACCCATATACCACCTTCCATTTGACTGGTGCCACTCAACCTGGCTTGATAAACCCAAGGGTGTGGCCACTGCTCATAGACTGCCCTGCCCTACCCAGTTCTGGTTGTTAATGCCACCTCCAGGAATGATGTCATCTATGTAAAACTTTTGGGAAGAATCATCTGTCATTTGGTTTTTGCATATAAAGAATACAAAAATTAAATCAATAGAAAATGATGGCTTAAAAATAATCAGGAAAAGATGAGTAACAATGACATTTAATAACTGTCCTTTATAAAACAGAAGATAAAATGAAATAGGTGTTTCTTCAACAAGCTGGAGGCCTGTAATTGTGACCTTCTGTATCCTTCCTTTGGTTTTCTTCTAAGCCCAGGAATCTTTCATTGGCTAAATCCCAACATTTTTTTTTTCTCCCTTGGCCAACTTTTGGCCTTGCTTGGGAACAGCTGCCAGTATTTCTCTTTGCTGCCAGTCAGTCAAAAATGTGCTCACGTTGGAGGCCTGGCTCCATCCCACCCAGGGTGTGGAATGCATTAACTTTTTCACAAACAGCCTTCGCCAGGCTGCACACGAAAGTCCATCTCAGCAAAGCTCACTGCATTACTAGCTAGCTTGGAGGTGGTGCCAATGTCAGTTACAGAGACTGTCAACATATTTTAGGAGTCTATGGCAAAGTGATGAGTTTTACTATGTGTACCAAGTTAATGGCAAAAAAGAACACTTCCGAGATCCTAGGAAACCAGAAGTGCTATTATGTAATTGCTTCTCCACTCCTCAAAGCAAAACAAGCCAATTCTTTTTCTAGCCTGTAATTTGGTTCAGAACCCAAACAAACAAGAAAATAAAGGTATTAACTGATTAGTGCCCACAATTTTATTCTATTTTCTTTGTGCTTTTAAGAACAGCTTTCTTTCTTTCTTTTTTTTTTAAACTGACCACCATGCATCACTCCAATGCCTGGGTATGATCCATTTTATTAAAAAATTCCTGAATCAATTTCCTGGCTTACAGCTTATCCAACCAAGATTCCAGGTGTTCTCACCATAAGAAGGGCCTCTTTCAAAAGCTGTCTGCTTTTATAACTGCACACCCACCAGAAATGTCATGAACACCCCAACAATGGAGTTGAAACCTGAAGACGTTTGGTGACATTCCAAATTTTTGAATGGAATGCGAATCCATTAAGGTTATTGGGTAACTTTATTGATATCCTCAGATTTGTGCCAAATGTTAAAGCTGCCAAAGAAAAGACAGAACAAAAACTGACTCTTGGATTCCAACTCTGAGTATTTTGGTGTGGAAACTGTGTTTTCTTGTAACTCACTTAAAAAACACACTGCGCTTTCACTGTTTAACTGCAATCTCAGTTTTCAGGAAGCAAGAGAAATGAGATACATAATCAATGTTTGTCTTCTATTCAGCTTTCAGCCTAAATGATCCTGCACTTGTACTGGCAAATGAGGACAGGTATTCACAGTGAACAGGAAACCTATTCTAAGAAGGACTGGCTCAAGTGAAGCACCACTGCATCGTGAGTGACTCAACCATCTACTCAAAGAGTGATTACTCTGCAAGGATGAAGCCATGCTAATTGGACAATGGCTTGCTGCCAGTTCGTGCTGGCGTGACCTACAATACCCTTGGCTGACAGCCATGATGTCTCTTTGTCACACCTTTTTTTTTTTTTTTTCCAAGGGTGTAGGGTGTAATCTGGATGGGAAGTAGAAATAATTTTGAAAAACTCTCACAAGTGCTATTTAAATTCTTATCATAAATTAAAAAGTTTAATTAAGTACCTTGGTAAAGGCCCGGGTTCTATGATTAACTACGACAAAATAATAGTTATGATGACTGATCAAGTGAGGAACTTTATAGCTCTGAACTTTGTCTTTAAAGCTATTATTAATTTTAATTGAAATAGCTAAGAGACTCCATAATGGGAGAAAGAAAGAAACATAAAGGATATTTTGTTCATATATAGAGGACTTTAAAAATGAATAGATACACTGGTAACTATTTTAAAAAAACTGATGCAAACAAGTTTACTTTCAGAGGCCTTGTCATAAATCTATTTCAAAATGTTGATTATTGTGGTCATCCTACATCAGATAGGGATAAATAGGCATAGTGAAAAGAAATCTTAAAAATGGCTTTGAAATCAGGTCACTTAAAATGATTTTTAGATGTGTCTTAGGTTTTTGTCTACTCAACTCCTACTACTATGCCAAAAGAGGAACGCATTTCTGCATAAGTTTCTTTAAATAGGCGTACTGGCCTCAGGATTTAAAAAATGTAAGAGGTTTGGAAACAGCTTATGTGTCTCAGTTTTAAAATTAGCTATTGCTGTGGCTATTTTCACACTAGATTTCCCTCCCTCTGTATCAGCGCCACAGCCTCCAGGGATGGAGTCACAATAGTATTAGCTCCCCTTTCTGTGACGCTGCCTGATCGCAACTCCATCTGAGACTGAA
Source organism: Nomascus leucogenys (assembly GCF_006542625.1). NCBI lineage: Eukaryota > Metazoa > Chordata > Mammalia > Primates > Hylobatidae > Nomascus > Nomascus leucogenys. The sequence continues at coordinate 76,430,233 of NC_044383.1, forward strand.
GCCCACATTTCAGGGCTAGCAGTCACCTCTGCGTTACTATAAATAAGTTCTGCCTTTAGGCATTTCAAAATTATCAGCATGATTCTAGGACTTGAAAACTTCTCATTTGCCAGCAAGTAGTTACCTGAAATATTTTGACTTCTTATTTATTTGCTTTTTTTTTATCTGCTGCCAAGTCTTACCAACGCCAACTTGGAAAATTGCACCACAGCTTTTAATGAGGATTCTGAGGTAACAGCCATTTCATCAGAGAAGACTGTTCTTTCCTTTTAGGGGAATAATAACACCTACTGTTTCTATAGCACCATCCTTCCAAGAAGTTTAACACATCACATTTCACTTATCTGAACAGCGGCCCTGCAAGTCAAACTGGTAACTAGCATTGTTACTCCTTATATACTCATATTGAAATTGAGGTCATTAAATGTGAACTAATTTTCTCAAAATCTTAACACCTTCTGACATGGTTAAAGAGCCATGATCTGCCTATGTTCTAGGTGATCAGATAGCCCAGGGGTCTTTTTCCACTCTTTAGCTGTCATCTCCTGTGAATGCCTGTAAGGAAGGCTCTTTCTGAAAAGTCAAGGAAAAGTCATAAAAGTGGGAGAACTGAGCTTGTGCCTCTTCTGGAGTCCTGTGGTTCTCTCCCTTCCTGGCCAGTTTGCCTCCCATCTTTATGGCTTTTCTCTACCTCTCAATCCAAACATCCCTCCACTCTTCCTGACAAACAGGATTTTTTCTCTCTTCCTCCAATAGGAAGCTAGCCAAGTTCAAGGACTGTAAACTTGTGTGACATAGGCTAGGACCTCAGAGAGCATCCAGCCCCAATCCATCATTTTCAGCTTAGGATGTGACTTATTTTGTCTGGCCATTTGGTTAGTAGATCCCATCCTCTGTTGCATACTCAAGGCAACTGGACTTCTGTCTCCTGCATCATCAACTTTTCTCTCTCTTTTGGAACTTTCCCTTCAGCCCAGGTATTAGGACAGGTTAGGCTTTGCTGTGCTAACAAATAAAACACCACATCTTGAGAGATTGTTTGGAGCTTCTAGCAGGGAGCACAGCTATATATATACCTGTGAATGAAGAATGGTCCTCCTCTATCAGGGAAGGTCGTCCTCTTCAACCAAGCCTGCAGCTTCAGGAGGGACACACGCGAAGCAGTGAGGGAGGGAAATGACACCCGCCGAGCCACCCAGATCAGCCCAATCAACCTGGCGATGCTGGGGTGACAGATGTTGCAGCCAGATTGACTTCACATCCAGAAACACCGAATCCTAAGTGCTTAATTAACTTAAAAGTTTATTTTTCATCATGTCAGAGTCTGATCTGAATCAGATGGCTTTTGCTGGCTCTCTTCCAACAGTGACTCAGGGACCTAGGCTACAGCTTCATCACTCTAGAGTCCTTTGACACCAGCTAAGTGGATGGGACAAAGCATAAAGAACTCATACCTACTTTTGACTGCCTTGGAGCAGAGTCCTCACCTCCCATTTCATCAGCTAGATCTAGTCATATGGCCTACCTGATTACAAATTTAGTCTTCCTGTGTGTCTAGGACAGAGGAAAACTGGGTGTGAGTGAGCAATGGTAATGTTCACCAGAGTACAAACATGTTGGGATTTCTCCCTACTTAAAATGAAAAACCAAATGAAACCTCTTTTGACACCGTTTCCCTCCAGCTACTAATCTACTTCTCTGCTCCCTTTCACTCAAAAGCCTTATTCTCTCCAGAACACAATCAAATTGTTTTTTGTTTCTACTGCTCCCCCAAAAGTGCTCAACGAAATCACAAATGGCCTCCAAATTGCCAGATGGTCAGTTTTTGGCCTTCATCTTCGCTGACAGTCAGCATCATTTGACCTAGTTGACGGCTCTCTCCTCCTCGAAATGCTTTCTTCACCTGGCTTACCACGCACTATGCTTTCTTGCTTTTCCTCCCACCTCAGGCTTGCTCCTCTTCATCTCCCCGACCTGTTAATTCGAGAAAGCTCCAAGTCTCAATCCTGGGACTTCCTTTCCTTTCTAGCTCCACTCACTTCCTTGGTGATCGTATGTAGTCTTGTTGCTTTCAGTATTCCCAATATTCTGGTATTACAACTTTTATCTCCAGGATAGACTTCTCCCATGAGTTCTGGCCATGTAAATCCAACTGCATACTAGACACCTTTACTTAGATGTGAACAGGCATCTCAAACTTAATATACAAAATAGAAGGCCAGGAGCGGTGGCTCACGCCTTAATCCCAGCACTTTGGGAGGCCGAGACAAGTGGATCACTTGAAGTCAGGAGTTTGAGACCAGCCTGGCCAACATGGCAAAATCCTGTCTCTACTAAAAATACAAAAATTAGCCAGGCGTGGTGGTGCACGCCTGTAATCCCAGCTACTTGTGAGGCTGAGGCAGGAGAATTGCTTGAACCTGGGAGGTGGAGGTGGCAGTGAGCTGAGATTGTGCCACCGGACTCCAGCCTGAGCGACACAGTGAGACTCTGTCTCAAAAAACAAACAAATAAACAAAATTCCCAATTCTACCCCAGTCCCCAATCCTACTCCTCTCAGTCTTCACTTCACCCATCTCAGTTAATGCCAACTCCATTCTTCCAATAGCTCAGGCCCTAAGCCTGGATGTTATCTGTGACTCCTCTCTCTCTCTCCCACCTTGTATCCAACAAATAGAAATTCCCATGAGCTCTACCTTCAAAATATCACCAGAATCTGACACCAACCACCATGTCACTGCTATCACCCTGGTGTAGGCCATCAGGTCACACCTGGGTTACTGTCTTAGCCTCTTGTGTCTTTTCCCTGCTTCTGCACTGGCCCTCTTCCAATTTATTTTCATGTGGCACTCAAAATGACCTGTGAAACTCTCCAGTGGCCAGCTTGTTCCAAAAAAAAGGCCAATTGCTCAATGAGGTGCACAGTCTGGCCTATCACCTCTCTGACTCACCTCTCCCCACCCTGCCGTGGCTCACTCTGCTCCTGGGTGGCAAACATGCCCTGCCCACCACAGCCTCCTTGCGATTCCTCCTGTCTGGCTCACCCTTTCCCTAGACATCAGCACAGCCAGCTCCCTCACCTGCTCCAGGTCTCTCTTTAAAAGTCACCCCCTCAAACAGGCTTTTCTTGACCACTTTTTAAAAAATTGTAATACTCGTACCCTGACTCCCTTCTCTGTTTTATTTTCCACAATGGCATCTAACAAAGTATATTTAACACTGATTAATTTCCTCTCTTTCCTCCTCCTCCCCACTGGAATGTGAGCTAGGTTCGCCCAGCACCTAGAATTATGCCTCCTGGTTACATAGCAGGGTCTTGACAAATATTTGTTGAATGAATAAATAAATGAGTGAGGAAACAGAAGCCCAGAGAGGAAGACTGGTTTGCTGAAGACCTCACATGCAGTGATACCAAGGCCCAGAGTGTGGTTTTTCCCAGCCCCTCATGGCTGATGATCCCAGTTTAAAAAAATCTGCCCATTACTCTTTTTCAGGTAAAGAGTGGTGGTGTCTTCTTCAGAGTTTTGTTTAGGTGAATGGGGTGAGGCCAAAGGGCAGGCTCTGTGCTCTGGGCTAGGTGAGTGTTTTGCCCTTCTCGTCCTGGTCATGCCACTTCCCGAAGACTTCACCCCTGTTTCCCACCAAAACTCCACCTTCCCTTGCCCTCACCCTCAGACTCAGAATGCTCTTGTCACCCTGTGCTGTGGCGTTAACTGTCTGTACTATTACATACTGAAAGGGTTGCCCAAAGATAATCATGACTGTCTTATTGCTTCCTTAAAAGACTGAACCTAAACCATCCCAGAGACATTAACAGCTTTCATATCCTCTAAAAACTTCAAGACAAGAAGATTCCATAATTTCCTTGTTGGCATCTGTGCTTGGCAGTGTTGCTGCAGGAATGTTCTTTATTGCAGCCTGTGGTTAAGACTTAACAACAAATGCCTTTTCTTTAGAATCCTTCTGGGTCAGCTTTCTTTCCTGTATAGCACTGAAAAGTGAGATTTGCCCCAAAATGTTGAGTGAGAGAGAGAAAGCAAAAGATAGAGAGCACAAGCAAGTACAAACCTGAAATCTATTTATACCAAGGAAAACATAAGGTCTACCTGCAGGGGCCATACTCACCCCCAGCCTGTAGCCGTTCCCTGCATGAACCTGTCCCCTTCTCTAGAGGGTACAAGGACACAGGAAGCAAGCCAGAGAAAGGTGGTGAGACCTTGGCAGTAACCTTTTAACAGCCGCTCTTCCCCTAGCATTCTGTGAGGGAGCCAAGCAGCCATGTAAGAATAGTATTGATGTGCAAACCCACTGTGGGCTGAGCATCTTCTAAGGAAGCACATCCCCTCCCTGTCCTCTGAACTTGACACGCTGTACGACTGAACTTCATAGTTGTGATGCTACTTCCGTCATGGTTGGCATCCAGCCCAAAATGGCCTCCATGACTATAGCTAAGGAGATGTCATGCTAATGAGCAGTGGAAGAACGGCCCTGCAATGCTTAGCACATCAACTACTTTCTCTTCATCTCTTAGCACAACATATACTTACTCATTATAAAATTGAATGATCTGCTTTATTATGTAATGAAAGTACTAAGTATAGTGGTTTATCTCCTACTATTTGCTGACACAATTACCTGGGTGTGTTTTTCAGTGGGGAACAAACACTCAAATCCTAGAAATCCTAGGGATTGCTATTTGTTTTTTTTTTTAAAAAGCAAGATAATTCAATTATTCCTTGATTTCTAGAAGGAGGCCTCCCTCTATTTTTGTCTCTCTTTCAGTTTAGAGGCTATGCTGGGCTCTGTGAGTGGCTCTAATGTGCTGGTGATGGCGTGGCTCATAAGGAATTGGGATTTGGGGGTGGAATTGCACAACTGGACAGTCGCTGGACGGCAGATCTGGATTTGGCCTAAAGTGGATGAGGAGTGGGGGGGAGGGGTGGCAGTTTGCATTTGGAAGTTTCAGGCTCCTAGGAGGAACTCTCAGGCCTGGCTGTGCTGGCCCCCTTGAGGAGCACAGCGGTTGGCTGCCAAGGGAGTGTGGATGGGTCAAGTGTGAATAAGAGGAGGGCAGGGCCAGAAGTCGATTCAAATTCGGCGATAGGATTATGATGAGGTTTAAAGATTTCCAACGAGCTAATCTAATGGTTTTTCTTATATCCTTTGAACCAAATGCCAATTAGTTCCAGAAAGCTACTTTCTAAGGTAGTATTTAGAATGTTTGCTTATTTACCACTTAATTCAAATTTTATGAAATCACTCACTGAGCTAAGTGTGACAATTACCATTGAGCCTGCAGGGACATTTCAGTGTGCACACAGCAAGTCAGGAAAACAATGCCCAGCGCGTGCGTCCACAGGCAGGTGCCCTGAGCAGAGGGGGAGGGCTCTTCAAAGGAGGCCTCAGAAACAATGACAGAGCCTCAAAAGAAAATGCCACTGGGGCTGGCTTGCATGTTCCAGCAACAAGATACTTAGAGCTGGATTACTGAAAATATGAATTTGCGTTTCATAAGAAAAAAAAGGATCTAGTTCTACCTGAAGATTTCAGATACGTGAGCAACCAGAATGTTTCAATGGTTTCGAGGATGTAGATGATGCAGGGATGATAATCATTTTACAGGGGGAGGAAGAAAGAAAATCAACACACAGCAAATTCTCACTTAAATGGGAACACACAGCAAATTCTCATTTAAAAGGCCAAATAGATTTTTGTGTGATGTCTGTACAGTGTGCCTCTTATTTAAAATGCCTTTTCCAATGCCATGGAAATAAGCAATTATCAGGGATTTGATCTAAAAAGAAACTTTAAGGTTATGTCATATACATTTGTATCCCAGTTTCCTTTAGATTTTACTGCCTTGGTATTGTATTTGTGGTAAATAATTCAAGGCAGGAGGATCCCTTGAGCTCAAGAGTTCCAGTCCAACCTGGGCAACAGAGCAAGACTCTGCCTTTAAAAAGAGACTTATGTTTGTCAAATGCCTACTAGATGATAAGGGCTGTGCTGAGAATTTCTGTATTTATCATCTCACCTAGTCCTCATGGCAGGACAGCTAGTTAAGTATGTCCCCAACAGCACAGTTAGGGAAAGGCCAGCTCAGGATCCCCTGGCTACACTGCAGCTGCCATTCCTCTGCCTTCCCGTTACTTGGTACCCAGTCTCCACTCCTTATCCCAGCCCCAGTATGTCATTTAGCTGATCTGTCCTTTTGCTTCTAGTGTCGGGATCTCTCTAGCTACCTACTTGCTAGTGGTATGCGGAGTGGTAATGGGGCACTCTATGCTGAGTATGTAACAAGGATACGAATGTGAAAATGCTAGTGCTTATGCAGTCCTTATTTATTTATTTATTTTTTTGAGACATGTTCTCACTCTGTCACCCAGGCTGGAGTGCACTGGTGTGATCATGGCTCACTTGCAGCCTCGATCTCCTGAGCTCAGGCAATCCTCCCTCCTCAGCCTCCTGAGTAGCTGAGACCACAGGTGTGTGCCACCACCTCTAGCTAATTTTTAAATCTTTTGTAGAGATGGGGTCTCCCTATGTTGCCCAAGACAGTCTTGAACTCCTGAACTCAAGTGGTCTTCCCGCTTTGGCCTCCTGAAGTACCAGGATGACAGGCGTGAGCTGCTGCACCTGGCCCCAGTCCTCACTTTTATCAGCGGGCTGCTTTCCTGCTCAGCAGGGGTAATAGCAGATGTTGCTTAACAAGGGTCTGGGATTTGAAGAAACCTCCACTACCCATATCTTGTTTGTCTATCAAACAGACAAACACAAATAGTGTTTTAAAATTTTAATTATTATTATTATTTTTGAGGCAGGGTCTCGCCCTGTCACCCAGGCTGGAGTGCAATGGTGTGATCTTGGCTCACTGCAACCTCCACCTCCCAGGTTCAAGCCATTCTCCTGCCTCAGCCTCCCGAGTAGCTGGGATTATAGGTGCGCACCACCACGCCTGGCTACTATTTTGTATTTTTAGTAGAGATGGGGCTTCACCACGTTGGCCAGGCTGGCCTCAAACTCCTGACCTCATAATCTGCCCGCCTCGGCCTCCCAAGGTATTATTTTTTTAAAGATGGGGTCTTGCTATGTTGCCCAGGCTTGTCTCAAACTCCTGGGCTCAAGGGATCCTCCTGCGTCAGCCTCCTGAGTAGCCTCCTGAGTAGTACAGGTGCACTCTACTGCACCTGGCTTCTTGTTTTTTGTTGAATTTAGACGCCTTTTGGTGGAGTAGGTCCTTGTCCCATCACTTCCTACTGTCCTATGTACAACCTACTTCACTCATTTATATTATTTGCCAGGCCCCTGAAGGCATCTGGTTTGTGACTTCTGTGATTTAATACTGGTTGTAACCATCAGCATCATATCTGGGTGATGGGGTCTTTGGTTTCTCCTATGATTGCTGTGAAGAGCTGCTTAGTCAAACACCACGCGACTCTAGGGAATCTATTTGCAAAAACTATGGACGTGAGTTGTACTCCTGGGATTTACAAAGTACACAGCTTGTGTAACTGTTGGTGGTGGCCCAAGAGCTGCACACTGTGCTGGTGGTGCACAGGGAATGATTCTGCCCGAACACAAAGTATTATCCTTAGTCCCATAGGAATGACGGAAGTCAGGATGATGAGCCAAGAGGAAGTGTATATATGGTTCAAAGGGTGACCATTTAATGGTTTGCCATTGTGAAGCCCATCTTTTGGGTTCCTACAACTTAAACCATCCAATTAAATGTCATCTCTGGACAGACCAGGTCCAGCTACTAGTGTTCCCAAAGTACCAAAATAACCGTATTCACTGATGTAATTAAGAAACCTGAGTGGGCTGTTTTCAACAATGGTGAGAAAAGCAAGTTTACACTTCTTAGAATCTTACTGAATTAATGGTGAAAATTACTAGTTGCTTTTATTTTTCCCCCAAGCAAAGAAGGTGCTGGGAATGCTTTCGATCTTTTACTCTCAAGGGAAATCTAGTGATCCTTACACTATCTGAAAGACAGAAATCATAGCAATGATTCAGATCCCACATCTAGGACTGTGCCAAACTTAGGCTGAACCACTCAAAACCTGAAGGGTAAGTGAACTAGAAACTACAAGTGACTGAGCCACAGGTGAGGTTCAGTTCCCTTCAAGAAAGATATTCATATTCTGTGCCTCTGAGACTTTAAGTGTATCAAATAGAAACTGACTATGCCACAAACCTAACGTGTGACTTGGACATCAACTCCTGAGTGGGGACATGGCACCTAGTACATCTTCTAGCTCCTAGTCAGCCAGTTTTCTGTAAGTCAATAAACATTCCTTAACAATCACACAAACCAAATTACTGTACCTCCTCAGGCAAGCTGACCACCAAGTCATTTTTTGTCTGTCCAACCAGCGCCTGCCAAAAGTATTCACTGCATGCGGCCAGCACAGCCCGGTGGGCCCGGAACTCCTTCCTCTCCACGATCAAAGTCACGTCACAGAGAATATCCTTTTTCCGCTGGTCATTGAGGCCCAGGAGGATGTTGGTGCAGTGGACTGTGGACTCATACACATACATGGGGGAGTCAGGCTTCTCATCCACAGACATGCCGTTCACACCCTGAAGGAAAGAAAGAAAGAAAGAAAGGCTGAGTCACCACAGCTGTAGGATCAGAGAGAGGAGGTGAGAAAGAACATCATGGCTCCTGTGTCCCACTGCCATGAGCATGGCAGGAAGGAGGAGAATTGCCAATCAGCATATTTGTGCTTACTCTGTACAATGAGCTCAGGAAACATATCTGGAAAGTCAAGTTCCACAGCTGACTTTTATGCTTCCCACTTACCGCATTCTTTCACCCCATGGTAACAAAGCCAGATCTTTTAATAGAACATTTAAAACATTTAAAACACATTGGTATTTTAAAACTTGGTGGTTCTGATTTTGTTAGAAGGCTGAAAAAGAACTTTCACATGTAAATAGCCTCTGTGCAAGGACTAACTTAGATTTGTGTGAAAAGGAAATGAATCATTTTGAAGTATTTGTAATGTTGTCTTGATGAAGTACATGTAAGTTCCTAAGGTGAAATTTGGCTAAGATGCCAAGTAGAGTAAACATCAAATCACAATACATATTTAACAAGTCAATCAAACTGTCTGCACACTGAAGACTCAGTAGAGTCAGCTATTGCATCTGCCCTCTGCCACTTCAAGGCAAAGCACAATTTCCATAATGCTATAGTTGCTCAGCTCTTAGAAAGATGTGGAATTGTGCTGTTGTCATCCCAGCTGAACTGATGTACATCCACTTTAAGGAAACACAATATATCACAATAGCAGTCATGAAAAAAGATGCATTCAACAGTCAAGATTACTTTTATAAAAGGTTCTTTGCTTTAAGAAATATCCATTGAAGTATTTCTTTTTTTTTGAGAGGGAGTTTTGTTCTTGTCTCCCAGGCTGAAGTGCAACGGCGCGATTCTCAGCTCACTGCAACCTCCACCTCCTGGGTTCAAGTGATTCTCCTGCCTCAGCTTCCCAAGAGCTGGGATTGCAGGCATGTGCCACCATGCCTAGCTAATTTTTGTATTTTTAGTAGAGACAGGATTTCGCCATCTTGGCCAGGCTGGTCTTGAACTCCTGACCTCAGGTGATCCACCCGCCTCGGCCTCCCAAAGTGCTGGGATTACAGGCGTGAGCCACTGCGCCTGGCCCTATTGAGGTATTTTAAAATACAGTATCTGTAATTAATTTATATAGTTACATAGCTTTTCTGTAATGTTTACTAGAGTAGTAAGAATTCCAGTAGTGAGTCCTACTTTCTTTTTGGCTTTACTTTTTTAAAACAGCTTTAACATACAATAAACTGCACATATTTATAGTGAGCAATTTGATGTTTTGATTGTGTACGTAACTGTGAAACCATCATCACAATAAAGATAGTAAACAAGTTCATCATCACCAAAAGTCTCCTTAAGGCCCTTGTAATAATTTCTCCCTTGTACCCCTCTGTACCCCACCCCTGCAACGATTGATCAGCTTTCTGACATTCTATATTAGCTTGCATTTTCTAGAGTTTCATATAAACGGAATCATAAACTACATATTCTTTTATATCTGGCTTTTATTCAGCATAATTATTTCACCATTCATCCATGTTGCTGCATATATCAAGTTTGTTCCTTTATTACTTAGTATCCTATTGTATAAATATAGCATAACTTTTTTTTTATCCATTCATCCATCAGTGGATATTTGGGTTGTTTCCAGTATTTATTTACAAATAAAGCTGCTGTGAACATTCACGTACAATTCTTTGGATGGACATATGCTTTCACTTCTCTTGGGTAAATACCTGTGAGTAGAATGTATCATACGGTATGTGTAAGCATAACTTTTAAAGAGTCTGCCACTGTTTTCTAAAGTGGTTGTAACATTTTACATTTCCACCAGCAGTATATGAGTTCCAGTTCCTTCACATCCTTGCCTACATTTGGTATGGTCAGTCTTTCTAGTTTTGGACATTGTAATAGGTCTGTTATATCTCTTTTTGGGTTTAATTTGCTTTCTCTAATGCCTGAAGTTGCTGAGAACCTTTCATGTGTTTATTTGACCTCTGTATATCTTCTCTGGAGAAATGTCTATTTAGATTCTTTGCCCATTTTTAATTGGGTTGTTTTCTTATTTTTCAGTTTTAAGAGTTCTTCATATATTCTGAATAAAAGTCCTTTATCAGATACATGACTTGTAAAAATTTTTTCCCAGTCTGTAGCTTGGCTTTTGATTCTCTTAAAAGTGTCTTTCAAGGAACAGAAAGTCTTTATTTGATAAAGCCAAAAAAACCATCTTGGTGTCACATCTAAAAAACTAAACCAAGGTCATAAAGATTTTCTCTTATGTTTTCTGCTAGAAGTGTTATTTTTTTAGCCCTTACATTTAGGTCTACGGCCCATTTTGAGTTAATTTTTGTATAGGTAACAGGTATGGATTGAGGTTCTTTTTTTCCTTTTGCACAGGAATATCCAATCGTTCCCGCAGCATTGTTAAAAAGACTCTTTTCTCTCCCGAATTACCTTTGTACTTTTACTGAAAATCAGTTGTTTATATATGCATGAATCTATTTATGGACTCTATCTTTTACTATTTTTATGTTTGTCTACTTTTGTTTTGGTTTTTTTTTGGAGACAGGGTATCACTTTGGAGTGCAGTGGCGTGGCCATAGCTCACAGCAGTAGCTGGCACTACAGGTGTGCATCACCGTATCTGGCTAATTTAAAAATATTTTTTGTATGCCTGTAATCCCAGCACTTTGGGAGGCTGAGGCGGGCAGGTCATGAGGTCAGGAGTTTGAGACCAGCCTGGCCAACACGGCGAAACTGTGTCTTTACTAAAAATACAAATATTAGCTGGGTGTGGTGGTACGTGCCTATAATCCCAGCTACTCAGGAGGCGAAGACAGGAGAATCGCTTGAACCCAGCAGGTGGAGGTTGCAGTGAGCCAAGATCACACCACTGCACTCCAGCCTGGGTGACAGAGCAAGACTCTGTCTCAAAAAAATATATATATACGTGTGTGTGTGTGTGTGTGTGTGTGTGTGTGTGTGTGTGTATACATGAGTGATGAGGTCTCGCCATATTGCCCAGGCTAGTCTCAAAGTCCTGGCATCAAGTGATCCTCCTATCTCAGCCTCCTAAAGTGCTGGGATTACAGATGTGAGCCACTGTACCCAGCCTCTATATCTACTTTTATGTTACTATGATAGTGTCTTGATTTGCTCTTTTTCAAAGTTAGTTTGATCCTTTTCATTTGCATATACATTTTATAATAAGCTTGCCAATTTCTACAAAACAGTCTGCTGGAATTTTCACTGACATTGTACTGAATCTACTGATGAATTTAGGAAGAACTGCCATCCTTACAATAATGAATCTTCTGACCCATGAACACAGTCTCTTTATTTAGATCATCTTAAATTTTTCTCAGCAGCCGGGCGTGGCGGCTTACACCTGTAATCACAAGACTTTGGAAGGCTGAGGCAGGTGGATAACTTGAGGCCAGGAGTGTGAGACCAGCCTGGCCAACACGCTGAAACCCCATCTCTACTAAAAATACGAAAATTAGCCAGGCATGGTAGCGTATGCCTGTAATCCCAGCTACTTGGGAGGCTGAGGCAGGAGAATTGTGTGAATCCAGCACGAAGAGGTTGCAGTGAGCTGAGATTGTGCCACTGCCCTCTAGCCTGGGTGACAGAGCAAGACTCCACCTCAAAAAAAAAAAAAAAGAAATTTTTTTCTCAGCAATATTTTAATTTAAATTTTTTTTTTTGAGACAGTCTCACTCCGTCACCCAGGTGGAGTGCAGTGGTGCGATCTTGGCTCACTGCAACCTCCACCTCCCAGGTTCAAGTGATTCTCCTGCCTCAGCCTCCTGAGTAGCTGGAATTAAAGAGGCCTGCGCCACCATGCTTGGCCAATTTTTGTATTTTTAGTAGAGACGGGTTTCGCCAGGTTGGCCAGACTGGTCTCAAACTCCTGGTCTCTCCTCAGCCTCCCAAAGTGCTGGGATTACAGGTGTGAACCACCACACTGGGTCCTCAGCAACGTTTTATAGTAGTATACAGGTCTTTTATACCTCTGTCAGATTTACACCTAAGTATGAATATTTTTGATGCCATCGTAAATGGCAGTCTTTTAATTTCAATTTCTAATTTTTCACTGCTAGTATATACATACAAATAATTTTTGTATTTTGATCTTGTATCTGGAAACCTTGCTTATTAGTTCTCATAGCCTGTTTTTTCTTGGTAGATTCCACGGTATTTTCTACATAGAAGATTATGTTGTCTGTCAATAAAGATCTCTTACTTTTTTTCCAATTTGGATAATTTTAATGTCTTTCTCTTACCTTACTGCATTGTCTAGAAGCTCTAGTTCAATGCTGAATAGAGGTGGTGAGACTAAATATCCTTGCCTTCCTGATGTTAGGAAGAAAGTATTCAACCATTCACCATTTTGTATGACGTTAGCTATAGATGCTTCATAGATGCTCCTATTGAGCTGAGGAAGCTTTCTCTCCCTCTCTCCTCCCCTTCCTTCCTTCCCTCCCCTCCCCTCCCCTTTTGTTCCCTTTCTTTTTTCTTTTTTTTTTGAGACGGAGTCTCGCTCTGTTGCCCAGGCTGGAGTGCAGTGGCGCAATCTCGGCTCACTGCAAGCTCTGCCTCCTGGGTTCACGCCATTCTCCTGCCTCAGCCTCCCGAGTAGCTGGGACTACAGGTGCCTGCCACCACGCCCGGCTAATTTTTTTGTATTTTTAGTAGAGACAGGGTTTCACCGTGTTAGCCAGGATGGTCTCGATCTCCTGACTTTGTGATCCGCCCGCCTCGGCCTCCCAAAGTGCTGGGATTATAGGTGTGAGTCACCGCGCCCGGCCTCTTTTTCTATCTTTCTTTCTTTTTCTTCAGTGGCACTCATGGCTCACTGCAACCTTGAATTCCTGGGCTCAAGCAATCTCCTGCCTCTGCCTCCTGAGTAGCTAGGACTACAGGTGTGCACCACCATACCTGGCTAATTATTTCTTATTTTTTTTTTGTAGAGATGAGGCCTTGCTATGTTGTCCAGGCTGCTCTTGAATTCCTGGCCTCAAGCAATCCTCCTACCTTGGTCTCTCAAAGTGTTGGGATTACAGGCGTGAGCCACTGTGCCCAGCCCTGTGTTTACCTTCTTATACATTGTTGGATTCAATTTGCTAACATTTTGTTAATAATTTTTCATCTATGTTCAATAGGGAGATTTGTCTGTAGTTTTCTTACATAGTTTTTCTGGCCTGGTTTTAGCATCAGGGTAACGATGATCTCATAAAATGAGCTGGGAAGTATTTCTTCCTCTTTGATTTTCTAAAAGGTTTTTTTTCTTTTCTTTTTGTAGAATTGGTTTTATTTCTTCCTTAAATGTTTGATGGAATGTACCTGTGAAGACTTCTGAGCTGGGATATTCTTTAACTATAAATTCGTTTTTTTAAAACTGTCAAATTAATTGGCATAAAATTGTGTGTGTGTGTGTATATATATATATATATATTTTTTGAGACAGAGTCTCGCTCTTTCGCCAGGTTGGAGTGCAGTGGTGCAATCTTGGTTCACTGCAACCTCCGCCTCCTGGATTCAAGCGATTCTCCTGCCTCAGCCTCCCGAGTAGCTGGGACTACAGGTGTGCGCTACCATGCCCAGCTAATTTTTGTATTTTTAGTAGAGACAGGGTTTCACCATGTTGGCCAGGATGGTCTCAATCTCTTGACCTCGTGATCCACCCGCCTTGGCCTCCCAAAGTCGTGGGATTACAGGCGTGAGCCACCGCCCCTGGCCTTTTTATTTTTTTATTTTTTAAAGAGACAGTGTCTCACTTTGTTGCCCTGGCTGGAGTGCAGTGGTGTGATCATAGCTAACTGCAACCTCAAACTCCTGGGGCTCATGTGACCTTACTGTCTCAGGCTCCTGAGTAACTAGGACTATAGGCCGTGCCACCATGTTCAGCAAGTTTTTTTTTTTTTTTTTAAGAGATGGAGTCTTACTATGATACCCAGGCTGGTCTTCAACTCTTGGTGTCAAGTGATCCTCCTGCTTTGGCCCCCACAAAGCACTGGGATTACAGGCGTGAGCCACCACACCCAGCCCATATACAGTATTTAAAAATATTCCTTCTAATATTGGTTGAATCTGTACTGATGTCACCTCTCATATTACTGATACTGAAAATGTGTGTCTTCTCTTTCTGATCAGTCTGGCTAGAGGCTTAACCATTTTACTGACATTCTCAAATAACTAGTTTTTGGTTAGTTTTTAAAAATTATTCTATTTTCTAGTTTGCTGATCTCTATTCTCATTGTTATATCCTTTATTTTGCTTACTTTGGGTTTAATTGGGTCTTTTTTTCTTTTCCAGTTTCCTAAGGTGGTAGTTGAGCCCACTAATCTGAGATCTTTTTTGTCTTCTCTAACACAGGCTTTAATGCTATAAATTTCACTCTACTGTTTTAGCAGTATCTTGCAAATTTTGAAATGTTTAATTTTAATTTTTACTCAATTCTTAATGCTTTAAAATTTCCCTTTTGATTTATTCCTTAATGCACAAATGATTTACACATGTGTTTTTTCGCTTCCAAATATTTGGGGGAGCTTCTAGTTATCTTTTTGTTATTCCTCTCTGATTTAATTTCATTGTGGTCACAGAACAAACTTCATATGACTTTAATCCTTTTAAATTTATGGAGACTTGTTTTGGGTCCCAGAATATGACCCACCTTGGTAAATACTACATAAGCACTTGAAAAGAATGTATATTCTGTTGTTGGCTGGAATGTCCTGTAAATATCAATTAGGTTAAGTTGTATGATGAGTGTTGTTCAAGTCTTCTAATATCTTTTCTGATCTTCTGTCTATAGGTTCCGTCATGTATTGAGAAGGAGTACTAAACTATCTGGCTACAATTGTAGGCTTGTCTGTCAGTTATTGTAATTCTATTAGTTTCTGCCTCATGCAGTTTGAAATCCTATTAGATGCATATATATTTAGGGTTTCTATTTTTTCTTGTAGTATTTATTCCTTTATCACTATGAAGTCACCTTTTAATTCCTGGAAATATTCTTTGCTCTGAAATCTACTTTGTCTCATATTAACATGGTCACTCCATCTTTCGTTTGGTGTTAGCACAGTATATCTTTTTCTACTCTTATTCTTTTAACCCTTTTGTGTTTTTATATTTAAAATGTGTTTCTTGTAAGTAACATATAATTGGGTCTTGCTTTTTAAAAAAATCTAATCTGAAAATGTCTGAGTTTTAATTCTGGTGGTTAAAACATGTATGTTTAATGTGACAATTGATTTGGCTAGGTTTAGATCTGCCATTTTGCTACTTGTTTTCTATTTGTTCTTTGTTCTCTTTTCCTTCATCTTCTGACTCTCTTTGTGTTAACTATTTTTTTATGATTCAATTTCATTTCAATTATTGGCATGTTGTTTTGTTATTTCATTGGTTGTTTTAGGATTTATAATATGCTTCTTTATCACAATCTGCCTTCCAGTGATATCATAATATGCTTCTTTAAGCTATCACAATCTACCTTCCAGTGATGTCATACAATGTCGTGTAAAGCACAGAAACCTCACAGTAGTATGCTTCCATTTCTCCCTTCCTGGCCATTGTACTATGCATTTTACTTGTTACTTGTTAAAACTCCGGTACTATATTGTTATTATTTTGTTTAGTCAATTACCTTTCAAAAAGATATAAATAATAAGAGGTAACATTACTTGCAGTGCAGGTATACTAGTGATAAATTATTTCAACTTTTCTCTGTAAAAACCTGTTGCCTTCATTTTTGAAAGTTATCTTTGAAGGGTATAGATTCCAGATTGACAGGTGTTTTTTTTTTTTTTTCTTTTCAGTACTTTGAAAATTGTCATTCCACTGTCTTTTCACCTGCATTGTTTCCAGTGAAAAATCTGTCCTCCTCATCTTTGTTCCTCTGTATGTAATGTCTTTTTTTCTCCTGTGTTGCCTTTAGGACTTTTTCTTGATCACTTGTTTTGAGCAATTTGATTATGATGTGCCTTTGTGTAGTTTTCCTCATGTTTCTTGAGCTTCTTGGATACGTGGATAGTTTTAATCAAATTTGGAAAAATTTTGGCCATCATTTTTTCAAATATTTTTGCCACAAATTTTTTGTCTTCTCTCCTCTTCTCCCTTGTGGAGTTACATATTAGACCATCTGCATTTGTCCCGTTGCTCACAAATGACCATTTTTTTTTCTTTTGGTACTTTAAAGAAATCTTTTACATTTCACATTGGATACTTTTTTTTTTTTTTTTTTTGAGGCGGAGTTCAGTGGTGTGACTTTGGCTCACTGCAACCACTGTCTCCCGGGTTTGAGTGATTCTCCTGCTTCAGCCTCCCAAGTAGCAGGGATTACAGGTGTGTGCCACCATACCCAGCTAATTTTTAAAATATTTTTAGTATAGACGGGGTTTCACTATGTTGGCCAAGCTGGTCTTGAACTCCTGACCTCAAATAATCTGCATACCTCGGCCTCCCAAAATGCTGGGATCACAGGCGTGAGTCATCATGCCTAGCCACATTGGTTATTTTCTATTGCTAATCCTTCGAGTTCAATAATCTCTTCTTCTGCAAGGTCTAATCTGCCATCAATCTTTTCCAGTATAATTTTCGTCTCAGACACTGTGGTCCTTATCTCTAAAAGTCCCCTTTGGTCTTTTATAAAAAAATCTTCCATATCTCTACTTAAGATGTTCAATCTTTCTTCTAACTTTTTGAACACTTGGAATACAGTTATAACAACTATAGCAATGTCTTGTCTGTTAATTCTAACATCTTCTGGTTCAGTTTTTATTGTTATTTATCTTCATTGTGAGTTATACTTCCTTGCTTCTTTGCATAACTGAACATTTTTGATTGGATGCCAGACAGTGTAAAATTTACCTTGTTAAATTCTGGATATTTTTGTGTTCCCATAAATAATCTTGAGCTTTGTTCTAAGACACAGTTGAGTTACCTGGAAACAGTTTGATCCTTTCAGGTTTTGCTTTTGAGATTTGTTAGACAGGAAAAGCAGCATTTAGTCTAGGGTTCATTACTCCCTACTACTGATTCAAGACACTTCTGGGTACTCTATCTAATGACCCCTGTTATATGTGTTTTCTAGTCTGGCTGGTAGGAAATGATGTTATTCCCAGTTCTCTGAGTTCCCTTTGTTTTGGGTGGCTGTCTCCCCATCCTTGGGTAGTTTTCTTACCTGCATCGGCTGATCAGTACTCTGCAGAATATCAAAGGGAAACTCTCTGCAGATCTCTGGAGTTCTCTCTCTGCAGCTCTCTCTTCTCTGCTACCCTGCTTTCTGAACTCTATTATCATCTTTCCAGACTCTAGCTCTGTCTCTTTGATTGAAGAGTCAGCCAGCTCCTCCTTGGTTCTTCCTTCCTATGCCATAGCCTAGAAACTCTCAAAGCAGTATGCTGAGCTCACTTTGTTTTCCTTTCTTGGGGATTACTATCTTTTGGTTCCTGATGTCCCATGTCTTAAAAACCATTATTTCATATACTTTATCTGTTTCTATAGTTGTTTTAGGAGAAAGGGTAAATCTAGAACCTATTACTCCATCTTGGCTGAAAGTAAAAGCCATAGGTTTATTTTTTATGCTCAATTACTCCAAACACTTTATAAACAATAACTTATCACAATGCAAACCACACAGTATCAACTTTGTTCTGCTCTATATAATGGTTTGTAATACCCAATTACAAAGATGCCTCTGTGAAGAATTATTAGTTCTTTGGTATTCCAATAAAAGATAAAATATTTGTGAGGTTTGTTATCTGGAATCATTTTTTAAATGGAATTAGAATAGCATTCTAAATAACACAATTCAGTTATAATGACCCTAAGCCACGGGGTAAGCTCGAGTTCACCTGGCTTCTGTCAATGACTAGGAAATTGCTGCTAAATTCTTTATTATCTAGTAAGAAGACAAATATTTTCTATTCTGGCTTATTAGTCCTTCATTTCCGTGAAATGTTTTCAGGATTTTCTTATCTCCCATATAGGGTCTCAATTCTGATTTGTTTTCTCCATTCTTCGTTTTCAAATTATTACTCTTTCTCCTACCACACTGAGTCTCCTCAATTAGTCTATAGAAATTATTGAGTTAAAAATCATAATAGCTTTCATGTATAAGGAAACATTCAAAACTTCGTGGAGCATTTAATGTTCTAGGTCACAGATGGTGTGCTCAATTCATAAAAAGTAGGAGATTTATAAGGGACATCTCATTTTTCCAGTTCATTTATGGGTAGTACATATTAATGTGCCTACACCAAGATAGAAGCTTGTGTTGAAAGATACAAAGCCATAAATTCTTTAATGAAACATGAAATGAAAGAAAATAAAAAGAGAAATGAAAGTGAAGTGCAGTGGAAAGAGGAGTGGACCAGGGATGTTTGGGGCTTTTGGTTTAGCTCCAGCATTGACCAACTTTGTGGATCTGGACAAATTGCCTAACTGTTTCGGGGCCTGCTTCCATGTTTGTAAAATGAAAAGCATGAACTAGAAGACCAATATTGTTCTTCCAGATCTACAATTCTATGAGTCTATAAAAGAAATATACCTGATTGATCACAAAGAGTGGGATACTGTCATTTTAACTGAGAGAAGCTAGTTTTCTTTGACCTTCTAAAGACCATTTATGTGCCCTGTTATATTGTTGATGTTGCATGGCTTAACAAAACTGCCCCTGCAGAGCTGGTTACAGGGAATGGGGTGGATAACAAATATACAAGGAAACCACAGGCTTCTGGGAGAGTAGAAACGAGGACCCAAACCCCTGCTCTTTCCGGGCTCTAAGACAGTTGAAGTTCTCAAGAGTAGACTCCATATTCTGCTAACAGGGCAGGTTTAGAAAAACAAAGATGTAGCAATATAAGCACCCCAAGTTGATGAAGTAGGCTGTGACAGTCACATAAACATGGGCATCTGCTTTTTGGGCTAAACTTACTTGAGAGTTTTGGAAAACACTGAAAAAGCATTAGTTTTATTCATCAAATGGTATAATCTAAAATGTATCACTTTCATGAAGCTGTTGCTAGACTTTAATCTGTCTGAAGATTTTCTTGAATATATTACATTATTTCTGGATAATAATTCTTTATGCCATGTCAGTATTACTTTCTTCCCCTTGGCCTTTACCTACCCCTCCTTGTTGGTTCCTCTTCAAACATAATGGAACATACCTTTCTGCTTTCTTTAAAAATCAGTCAGCCTTTCTCAACCTCCAATTATCATGGGTGCATTGCTATGGGTTGAATGTTTGTCCCCTGTGAAAATCATGTTGAAACTTAATCCCCAATGTGGCAGTATTAAGACATAGGGCCTTTAAGAGATGATTGGGCCATGAAGGCTCTGCCCTCATGGATTAATGAATTAATGGGTTATTGAAGGAGTACATTAGTTATCATGGCAGTGGGTCTGTTACAAAAGTCAGTTTGGCCCTCTCTCATGAGCTCCCTCACCATGTGATACCCTGTGCCACCTTGGGATTCTGCAGACAGTCCTCATCAGCAAGAAAGCCCTCACCAGATGTGGCCCCTAGACCTCAAACTTGCCAGCCTCTAGAACTGTAAGAAATAATTTTCTTTATACATTATTCAGTCTTAGGTATTCAGTTAGAGTATCAGAAAACAGGCTAAGACAGCTGCTCTTCTATGAACTTCCTCCAATTTGTCTGCTTTTGACTGGCCAATGCCAAACTGAAGTCTGCTTCTCCTGTTTCCACTAGGTTTTCTTTTTTCACTTGCCTTACTAATATTAATTAAACAACATTCCCCTCCACCCCCCACTCCTCCATGCAGCAAATCCTGAAATCTGCAGCAGGGCCCATGGGATCTAATAATGAAATGGTTTATAGTGAGTAACAGAACCCAGAATAGCGTGGAGTATGACAGCCAGTCTTTAAGCATTAGACAACGTGTTAAAGTATGTAGACATTAGCTGAAATCAGATTGTAAGGAAGCTTTCCAAAGGTTCTGATTTGGGTTTTGGCTGGATCTCATTCTTCTTTTTGCAGGCCAAAAAAACCCAGCTGCACATGTACATACACATATACCCCAATCATCTCATCATATGGTTCAGCAGTAAAAGTTAATTACTATTATTTTATCATAGTATATTCATCCCCTTAAGAAGCTACACAGACCACAACTCTTATTACTCGAAGGTATAGTATTAATGAATACAGACTTACTCATTAACTCACTCATTCACTCTTCACTCATTATTGGGTCATATTCAGAAATGAAAACGTCTAATAGTTCTGCAGGTAAAAGTATAAATCGAAAAAGTAAAAAAAAAAAAAAAAAAAAAAACCCAACAAAAAAATCACAGTGGGATCTGAAAAGCTGCAATTCACAAAAAAGTAGAACGTTAAGATTTTCAGACAACCTGTCATGTCTAGAGTGCT
This sequence comes from Nomascus leucogenys, assembly GCF_006542625.1. Classification (NCBI taxonomy): domain Eukaryota; kingdom Metazoa; phylum Chordata; class Mammalia; order Primates; family Hylobatidae; genus Nomascus; species Nomascus leucogenys. The sequence goes on from NC_044383.1 coordinate 76,451,211, forward strand.
TCAGATGAAAAGAAATGAATATGCCTTGCAGGTAATGAAAAAGACCAAATTATAAACCATTTCACTTGAAATTCAAACTACATTTCTCCCAGAAACAGTGCATTAAGTAAATACTTCTGTGAATCAAACACTAAATTATTTAGTAATTGCTGAGTAAATTTCTGCTCTTATAAAACATGCTTTTAAAAAAAGTTATTTACTGTAAAACTGTAAGGGTTAGTTCTTATAAAAGTTTTCAAGTCTATAGACATTTTAGAGTGCACAGTGCTATAAAAATTACTTAGTTATTACTTTTGGATTGGAAACACTTTCTAATGCATCAAGACTAAAACTTCTTACTTTAAGTGAAAAGCAATCCAATTTCAGTATTTTCTAATGGAAAACTGCAGTGCTTGTCACTTAATGTCCCTAATGCCTTAGATAGCTAAAGTAAGGGCCCTGACATGGAGCAGCTAAAACGTTTTGTGTTCCTTATTTACTCAAACACTCCATCTGCCTGCATACTAGTTAGTGCCAAGGGAACTGAAATTTAAGGCTGTTGTTAGGAGGAAGCACTTGCAATTGTATTATCAAATCCTTAATAGCTCTGAATGGTTCTCATAATTCAGTATAAACTTCTATTTTCCTTGACCTTCTAGGGGAAAGTTCAATTTACTGACAATGGTTTTTACTGCACTGCTGAAAAATATACCAAAAACTTTAAAAAGGAACAATCGTAACAAGTCCCACTTTTTTTGCTAATTTTTGTTATTATTGCTGCTTGTTTATTCTTTCAAATAGGCCAAAATAAAAAATAACCCAAATTTCCAAAATATCTGGTAATAAAGTAGTGGCAACTACTAGCACTTTTCCTATATTTAAATGTAACCGACATGGGTCAGGCGCGGTGGCTCATGCCTGTAATCCCAGCACTTTGAGAGGCTGAGGTGGGCAGATTGCTTGAGGCCAGGAGTTGGAGACCAGCCCGGTCAACATGGTGAAACCCTGTCTCTACTAAAAATACAAAAATTAGCTGGGTGTATTAGTGCATGCCTGTAATCCCAGCTACTCAGGAGGCTGAGGCATAAGAATTGCTTGAACCTAAGAGGCAAAGGTTGCAGTGAGCCAAGATTGTGCCACTGCACTCCAGCCTGGGCGACAGAGCGAGACTCCGTCTCAAAAATGAATGAATGAATGAATGAATGAATGTAACCAAAATGGAGAATCACAGTCTGATACAGAAACTGAGGTGGAAGAAATATTAGAATGTTGGTAGCAGACTGTATGTATTGGTCCAAAGGTAATAAAGAATTAAAGATATATAGCCACCAACCTAGAAACAAGAAGAAAGTTTGACAATATCAAGTGCACTGATGGTCAGATCAACTTCTTTGGAAAACAGTTTGGCATTATCTAGTAAAGTTGAAGATATGCACAGATTATGACCGAGTAATTCCATACCTAGGTTATACCCTAGAGATACTCCTGCATATCTGTAACAGAAACTCTGTATAAAGACTGTTCACAGAATTGTTCAGAATAACTCCCAACTGGAAACAACATCATGTCTATCAGCAGCAGAATGCATAAATACACTGAGATATATTCATATATTCACATAATGGAACAAAGCAAATTAGAGCCACATGCAGCAACGTGGAGGAGTTGCACAAACCTAATGCTGAATACTGAGCTACAGAAACAAGACACAGGATAATAACATACAATCTGGCTCATGTATGTCAAATTCAAAAATGGATAAAAAACATCTAGGGATATATACTGTTAAGGAGTGACATGGTTTGGATCTGTGTCCCTGCCCAAATATCACATTTAATTGTAATCCCCGATGTTGGAGGTGGGGCCTGGTGGGAGGTGACTGGATCATAGGGGAGGTTTCTCATGGTTTAACACCATCCCCCTTGGAGCTGTTGCCTCAATAGTGAGTTATCATGAGATGTAGTTGTTTAAAAAGTGTGTGGCACCTTCCCCCTCCTTCTCTCTCCCCTCCTCCTGCTCTGGCCACATGAAGACACCTGCTCCAGCTTTGCCTTCCACCGTGATTGTAAGTTTCCTGAGGCCTCCCCACAAGCAGATACCACCATGCTTCCTGTACAGCCTGCAGAACCGTGAACCAATTAAACCTCTTTTCTTTATAAACTACCCAGTCTCAGGTATTTCTTTATAGCAGTGTGAGAACTAACACATGGAGTAAATGTGTCCTCTCAAAATTTGTATGTGGAAATCCTAATCCCCAGTATAATGGTATTTGGAGGTGGGGCCTTTGGGAGTGATTGGGTTATAAGGGTAGAGCCCTCATGAATGGGATTAATGTCCTTATAAGAGACCCCCTCTTACTCTCTTTCTGCCATGTGAGGACACAAGAAGATGGCTGTCTGTAAACCTGGAAGACAGCCCTTACCAAGAACTGGACAATGCTGGCATCCTGATATTAGACTTCTAACTTCCAGAACTGCGAGAAATAAATGTTTGCTGTTTGAGCCACCCAGCCTATGGTACTTTGTTATGGCAGCCTGAACTAAGACACATACAAAGGTGGCAAAATTATAAAGAAAAGACTCAGAATAGAGGTTCCATTTAGAGCGAGGCAGTGTTCACCGGAAAGGGACACCGTGGGGTTTCAGGGGTGCTGTTGCATGCTCTATTTCTTTTTTTTTTTTTTTTTTTTTTTTTTTTTTTTTTTTTTTTTGAGACAGAGTCTCGCTCTTTCACCCAGGCTGGAGTGCAGTGGCCGCGATCTCGGCTCACTGCAGGCTCCGCCCCCCGGGGTTCACGCCATTCTCCTGCCTCAGCCTCCCACGTAGCTGGGACTACAGGCGCCTGCCACCTCGCCCGGCTAATTTTTTGTATTTTTAGTAGAGACGGGGTTTCACCATGTTAGCCAGGATGGTCTCGATCTCCTGACCTCGTGATCCGCCCGCCTCAGCCTCCCAAAGTGCTGGGATTACAGGTGTGAGCCACCGCGCCCGGCCTTGCATGCTCTATTTCTTGACATGAGTGACAGGTAAACATATTCCCACTTGAAGTTATACATTTGTTTTATGCACTTTTCTACATCTACTATATATATATATCCCAGCTCCCCCAAATTAAAGGCTATAAGAGAATGTTAACAACTCAAGTATTTATTGAGCACCTCCTTTAGGTTCTGTGACTTAATCACAAAGGTCCTAGGGTGCACTTTGGGCTTCAAATGAAAAAAAAAACACACCCACATTTTAAATCCTACAACTTATGGTCAGGAAGGTCCTTAAAGGCAATCAAATCTAACCAATTCCAAGTTGTACGTTTTCAGTAATAATCTACAAAAATGGGCCAAATACAGGGACGAGGCCTTTTGGGAGACGATAAGAAATCTGAGCCCAGGCCTTTGCTTTGCAGTAAAACTTTTTTCAGAGATCTTGTGTTTTGTCTTCTCTTGTTAAAACCAAATCACTTCATGCACTTCCGTTTCCTTATCGATGCAAGGAGGAAATAAACTAGGTGACTTTTTAGTTCTAGTTTCTATGGTTCTATGAAAGTATAGGAACTTTAGGAAAATCCTGAAACATGAGCTTTTCTAACTGTGGTTCCCGAGAAGACTTTTTAAGGAAGCTAGAGATGCTAAAAGAACACAACTGGCTGGAAGGGAAAAATGCCATCACATAACTTTTGAGAGAGATGAAGAAGAGGGGAAGACCCATCCAATAACAGTGTGAACTTTCCCCCTTATAAACAGAGTCAACCCAAAGGATGAATCAAAGATCAACTTTCACACATTAATGGAACACAGTGCCCATCAGTATTGAGCAATAGTTCAGCATTCTCTTCCCATGGCCAAAACAGTGCTCTGGTGTGGTCAGGGTCTCCCTCAAAAGCTGTCTTAGGTATGTGGCTCTGGAATTAAGCGGGGTGTCCATCCTCTCCTCTTGTCTCCACCCAGCGATGTCAGATGAGACTACCCTGTTTAGTGGGCCAGAGAGAAGGCTACAACTGGGATTTAACAATAGCATGGTGCATAAACTGTCATCTCAAAAAGGAGATGAAATCAGCGGGTGAAAGGGAGCCCATGTCAGGCCACCCAGGAGGCATGATTACTGTTAGTGGTGGTTGGTGGTGGTGGGGCAGTGGGTGTGTGGACCAGGGAGAAAATGTGCAACTTAGCCATGGGCAGATTTGGATATGCAGCTTTGTGATCATCGCACTGGTCTTTTTTATATGTTGATGCTTGCTTTTGCTTCTTTTGTGTAACCCCCCAGTTAAGAGTAAAGCCAAAGCCTCCATCTATTCTTCTGGGATAGGTCATTTTCTACTCTTGGTAAGCCTTCTTTTCTATATTGTCACTTCCAGTTTGTCCCTGGTATTACTTCTTTGTGTCTATGTTCTCCATTTATATTCATTTCTCATACATTAATCTCTGCTTCCCTTCCTATTAGCATTTGCTTCGTGCCTATTAGGAGTTAGAGGACAGAGAAAAGTCATTTCTTTTCTGCATTTCTCTTTATCAGGGCATCTGTGTGAAATATTCTCTCCCAGTGTCCCCTTCCCTCCCCTTGTAGCCAGAGAAATATTACCCTAGAGCTTAATGCTGCTAATGCAAGAAGAAATTGTGAACAGTGATTAGGAGGCTAAATGAGGGTGGTGGAACCTATTTACTTCATTAAAGTTCCTTCAGGGAAAATACGAGGATGGGAAACTGAGAGATAAGGGTTAATACTAAAAGAATAACAGATCCATTTGACTCAGAGCAATCTTCAGTCTGCCTGGATTCTATCAGACACCCTTCTCCATGGGGAAATCATTACAGAGAAATGACATGCAAAGTGCGCCATAAAGCATCTGAGTCAAACCAGAGGGAGGATGACTCAACGGATCATTTTACATTTTAATAGAAGGCAATGCAGATTTGTACCTAGTGCACAGTTCAACGCAGGGCTCACAATTCCTCCCCAAAACTTCTTCATCGGGTGGGAGGGGAGTTCCCAGAACCTGACAGAAATTATTCTGTCTTAGAAAAAAACCAAGTCAAAACTCACAACAGAGAATCAAGACTAAGAAAAGACAACAGATAGTCAAATGCAGAAAAGAGGGGAGACTGCAAGTCTAATTTCAACTTTAGCATTTCTGTCAAACCTAAGACACAGCCTGAAAATTGAGCTCAGTAATTAGTGGACTTCAGATGTCATAAAGGAGTGGGGAAGACGGAAGGAGGAATGGAGGGAGAGGGAGGAATGGAGGGAGAGAGAGGAAAGAGGAGAACGCTATCGAAGTGCTATAATTAAATAATTGTGTTTCTTAAATTAGTTTTGCAAGATTTTCCAATGATAATTACTGTCAGAAGTTTGCCCACCAGGTCAGTGACAACGCTGAGCTTGAGTTTCCATGTGAAGTCAAGAAGCAATATATTAGTCATGCCATTGTTCCTAGTATGTTTCCCAGGCCAGGTATTGCTTATAGATGCTAATATGTATAACCCCCCAAAGTTAGATTCAACTGACCAGGAATTATGATGTTAAGAGACTGGATTGTCAAACCTAACTCCTTCTTCTAATGGGGGTGGGGGTTACCTCCAGACACACTTTTGTCTGCCTATACATAAAGAATATCTATAGTTTCACTGCTGTTCATCCACCTGATCTCTACTGATGCCTGCCCCCAGCTCCTAAGAGGGCACGCGGTTACAGGTAGTAAAGGAAACGGAAGTGAATACTGAGGCTTGGCAGAAATACAGCTTTCACAGAAAAGGTTCTTAATAAAAGGAAACTTGCTTCTTTCATGCATTAGGGTCTTTTGGACAACATGATTCTGTTCTGAAACATCATCTCTGCAGGGATGCAGGCTAGAACAAATGAAATTTAGATTGCAAGTTGGTTCACCTGGTAACTAAGAAAATCGAAACTCAACACCAAAGGCAGGCGGCATCTAATGGGGTGAAAGTCATCTAGCTTGAGGGTCATTCAGGTAGTGTTTTGAGAAAGGTTTGATTTCCACTGGAGCCTAGGCACTCCTGAAACCCACTCCTGTTTTTCCATTTAAAAACGATGAAAACCACGAGGCTAAGACCACTGGTTGGCAGTCTGTTCAAAGTCCCATATCAAGTAACAAAAGCATCTGGACCACCTGTCACCATGCAGGAGGTCAAATGGAACTGGAATGTTATCACGCAGGTGAAATGCCCTTTGGAGAACACAGGGAAAAAGCAGTGAAAAGGAATGGGAGAAAAAGAATGCGCTTGGAGCTTTCCAAGTCCCTATCCTGTTCTTGGCAGCTTCTCAGAATGATGATTATTGTCACCAAAAGGTAGTGACACACATGCTACATGACACTTAGTATATTGTTTAAGATACAGACGGTCTTATATGCCTATACCACTGTCACTCACACACGATTTCACCTCACGGAATATGCTTGATAAAGCCAAGTATATTAAGGAAGAGATTATTTTTTTAATTCACTCATTATAAAAAGTCAGAATTGTACTGCCATGGGGGCAGACAATACTGCCTCTCCAAATGGTAAGGAATGGGTGCCACAAGGGCTCATTGGCCAGGTGGTACCGTAGAGACACAGTGTTTTGCACTTTCTTGACTCTAAAATGCACCCATTTTCCATTTCTCCTTCCATCCTTAGATAGAGGGGCTCCATTTGAATCCCTGCTCTCTTGCTTCCTAGCTGCATGACTTTGGCTTTGGGCCCATTGTTAGACTGTGTAATCCTTGGTCTTTCTATGTACAAAATACTTATGTGAGGATTAAATGAGATGAAGCAATAAAGTATTTAGGATGGTCCTTGTTTTACAGTAAACACTCCACAAATAAAGCTATTCTTATGAAAAGAAAGTTAATTTCTTTGCATATTATATACATTTGTAATTCTACATATACTGAGAATTTCTTATATTGAGGCAAACCTGGACTGCATGAAGAATCATGTATATTTTTGTTTGCCAGATTCTCCTGCTTAAACCTGGGGAAGGGCCAATTTGCTTAATTTCCATCCAAGATCTGCAAGAGAATGATGGGATAGGTGTGCATTCTGGTACTTGCTGGCAACTTCGGCCATGACACTACATAGACTTCCTTCTGCAACATCCCTTGATGACTGTGAAGGTCAAATGAGGCAACAGATTTGAGACCTCCCTGAGAAGTGCAGAGTACTCTGCTCGCATCAGGAATTATCCTCACCACTATTTGACTAATCCTACACATAATTATATAAAGAATGTCTGCTCTTATGGGCACTTAGCCCTGATATAGTTCACTCTCATGCCAAAAGAAGGCATCTGGCAGATGGGGGACTTGTATTGATTCTCATCTGATAACATTTCCTGAAAGATTCCATTCCTTCAGATTTGTTAAAAGTGCATGCTTTGAATATTCTACCTTCCCATTAAGGGCTTTTCCTATTTTCTCTCTCTGCTACCTTTTGCATGTACGTTCTGCCCAAATCAGAATTCTCTTTCATCATGAGGGGCAGGATTCTGCAGTGGTGACAGGTCAGGCTCTGGGGCCAGCCTGCCTGCATCTGAACCATGACCACAATGCTACCTCAGACAAACCACGTGAGTTCTCTGTAAAGATTTCTCATCTGTAACCCAGTGGTCACGAGGAGTAAGCAACTTAAAACACAAACTTGGGAAACAGAACGACTCCTGGAGAACAGTAAGCACCCATTAGATACTGCACACAAAGATGGTCTACAGAGGCAAGGTAGTGCAGTGGTTGTGGATGGAGGCTCTGGTGCCAGCCTGCCTGGCTTTGAATTCTGACTCTGTCATTCACTAGCTGCAAAACCTTGCACAACACACTTAACTTTTCTGTGACTCAGTTTCCTGATCTGTACTAAAAGTACCTGATAAAGGGCACCTATCTCATAGAACTGTGAGGATTAAAACATTTCACATGTTTGCTTGTTCATTAGTTCACCAATTTAACATATAGTAACTGGTCCATCAAATTAGCTCCTCTTTTCCAACCACGCCAATTTTCGCCATTCACGTTTCATTTCCAGTTTGACAATGGCTTGCCTTTTCTTCACGTAAGTATTTCCTGCTTTTGGTCCTGCCCACCTAACACCCAGACTCTCCCAGCCTGCTTCCTATCTCTGGAAATAACAGTAGTTCTCTAACTGTATAGATTTAGGGTAACCACAGCAGGTTCAGCGATCTGCATTTTAACCCCATGACAGCTGATTTCAAACAGCCCTACAAACCAAGACTCCCCGCCCTGCCATTCCGAGAGCGAGGGGAGTTGGGCAATTTATTTAAGTCCTCGGAGTCTCCTTACGTGTGAAATGAAGATAAAAACTGTCTCCCGAGAGATTGTTAGGAGATTTAAATGTGATGGCTCAATCCCTGGCCTCCTCAGGTCTCTCTGCAGACATCACATTCTCAGTGAGGGCTCCCTAACCACCCTGCTCCATTTAAACCACAACCCCAGCCTCCCGCCTGCACTCTCCATCCTCCCTCCCTGTTTATGTTTCTTTATAACATTTTCACATCTCGCACACACTATATTTTACTCATATTTTGTTAATGACCTATTTTTCTATTGAGGGCAGGGATTTTTATCTGTTTTGCTCACCATTGAAGCCACAGAACTTCAAAGTGCTACACACATAGGAAGCACTCAATACACACTTAATAAGAAAGTGACTAAAAAAGGCTTTTCCTAGATCCCAACAGGTCCATATGTCACTTCTGTTTCTGCTGAGGTCTCCTTCCAGCCTGTTTCTTCGCACATAACCCTACGCTCACAGCTGCTTGTCTTTTCTGAGCCTCAAGGTTGCCTTGCCTATCCATTTATCCACAGAAAACTTACTCCACTCTGAGCAATGCGAGCGTTAGAGAAAACTAATGATATAACCTCCAAGACACACAGCCAAGATAATGGGATGGTACAAAAGCAAAAGAAAGGCTTAGATTGACACAGTGAAGGAAAAGCTCCCATTTGCAGAGATGCTGAGTAGAAGGTCTTGAGTGTGCTTTATTTCTGAAGCTCTCTGTGCTCAAATACTCAAGAACCCGGAAACACATTCCTTGCCTATTGGCTCTATACAATGTGGATCCTTGCAGAGTAGAATTAGGCTGTTCTCTCCTGGTAAAAGTTTGTGTGCTCTTGCTTCTGAGAGAAGGCTCTGATCCCACCCCCTTATGTCCACGGCCTCCTATCTCAAACTGCCAAACAGAGGACCAATTATGCCCTTCCTTTCCGCAGCCCTCAGGAAAACAGCCAGTACACAGGACCCTCAATAGCACCCTCAGGATGATGCTTTCAGAATGTGACAGAAACCACAGCCCAGGCCTCTGCTGCCCTGGGAGTAGACGTGGCTCTGGAAGGCCTGGGTTTGAGAGAAGATGGTAAGAGGAAGGTTTCTGATTTTAGAATGAAAATCAGACCAGCAGGGTTTTTTGAAAAGATCAACAACACTGATAGACAGCTAGCAAGACTAATAAAGAAGAAAAGAGAGAAGAATCAAATAGAGGCAATAAAAAATGACAAAGGGGGTATCACCACCAATCCCACAGGAATACAAACTACCATCAGAGAATACTATAAACACCTCTATGCAAATAAACTAGAAAATCTGGAAGAAATGGATAGATTCCTCGACAAATACACCCTCCCAAGACTAAACCAGGAAGAAGTTGAATCTCCGAATAGACCAATAACAGGCTCTGAAATTGAGGCAATAGTTAACAGCTTACCAACCAAAAAAAGTCCAGGACCAGATGGATTCACAGCCGAATTCTACCAGAGGTACAAGGAGGAGCTGGTACCATTCCTTCTGAAACTATTCCAATCAATAGAAAAAGAGGGAATCCTCCCTAATTCATTTTATGAGGCTGGCAACATCCTGATACCAAAGCCTGGCAGAGACACAACCAAAAAAGAGAATTTTAGACCAATATCCCTGATACACATCGATGCAAAAATCCTCAATAAAATACTGGCAAACCAAATCCCGGCAGCACATCAAACAGCTTATCCACCATGATCAAGTGGGCTTCATCCCTGGGATGCAAGGCTGGTTCAACATACGCAAATCAATAACCATAATCCAGCATATAAACAGAACCAAAGACAAAAACCACATGATTATCTCAATAGATGCAGAAAAGGCCTTTGACAAAATTCAACAACCTTCATGCTAAAGACTCTCAATAAATTAGGTATTGATGGGATGTATCTCAAAATAATAAGAGCTATCTATGACAAACCCACAGCCAGTATCATACTGAATGGGCAAAAACTGGAAGCATTCCCTTTGAAAACTGGCACAAGACAGGGATGCCCTCTCTCACCACTCCTATTCAACATAGTGTTGGAAGTTCAGGCCAGGGCAATCAGGCAGGAGAAGGAAATAAAGGGTATTCAATTAGGAAAAGAGGAAGTCAAATTGTCCCTGTTTGCAGATGACATGATTGTATATCTAGAAAACCCCATCGTCTCAGCCCAAAATCTCCTTAAGCTGATAGGCAACTTTAGCAAGTCTCAGGATACAAAATCAATGTGCAAAAATCACAAGCATTCTTACACACCAATAACAGACAAACAGAGAGCCAAATCATGAGTGAACTCCCATTCACAATTGCTTCAAAGAGAATAAAATACCTAGGAATCCAACTTACAAGGGATGTGAAGGACCTCTTCAAGGAGAACTACAAACCACTGCTCAACGAAATAAAAGAGGATATAAACAAATGGAAGAACATTCCATGCTCATGGGTTGGAAGAATCAATATCGTGAAAATGGCCATACTGCCCAAGGTAATTTATAGATTCAATGGCATCCCCATCAAGCTAACAATGACTTTCTTCACAGAATTGGAAAAAACTACTTTAAAGTTCATATGGAACCAAAAAAGAGCCCACATTGCCAAGTCAGTCCTAAGCCAAAAGAACAAAGCTGGAGGCATCACGCTACCTGACTTCAAACTATGCTACAAGGCTACAGTAACCAAAACAGCATGGTACTGGTACCAAAACAGAGATATAGACCAATGGAACAGAACAGAGCCCTCAGAAATAATGCTGCATATCTACAACCATCTGATCTTTGACAAACCTGACAAAAACAAGAAATGGGGAAAGGATTCCCTATTTAATAAATGGTGCTGGGAAAACTGGCTAGCCATATGTAGAAAGCTGAAACTGGATCCCTTCCTTACACCTTATACAAAAATTAATTCAAGATGGATTAAAGACTTAAATGTTAGACCTAAAACCATAAAAACCCTAGAAGAAAACCTAGGCAATATCATTCAGGACATAGGCATGGGCAAGGACTTCATGTCTAAAACACCAAAAGCAATGGCAACAAAAGCCAAAATTGACAAATGGGATCTCATTAAACTAAAGAGCTTCTGCACAGCAAAAGAAACTACCATCAGAGTGAACAGGCAACCTACAGAATGGGAGAACATTTTTGCAATCTACTCATCTGACAAAAGGCTAATATCCAGAATCTACAATGAACTCCAACAAATTTACAAGAAAAAAACAAACAACCCCATCAAAAAGTGGGTGAAGGATATGAACAGACACTTCTCAAAAGAAGACAGTTATGCAGCCAAAAGACACATGAAAAAATGCTCATCATCACTGGCCATCAGAGAAATGCAAATCAAAACCACAATGAGACACCATCTCACACCACTTAGAATGACCATCATTAAAAAGTCAGGAAACAACAGGTGCTGGAGAGGATGTGGAGAAATAGGAGCACTTTTACACTGTTGGTGGGACTGTATACTAGTTCAACCACTGTGGAAGTCAGTGTGGCGATTCCTCAGGGATCTAGAACTAGAAATACCATTTGACCCAGCCATCCCATTACTGGGTATATACCCAAAGGATTATAAATCATGCTGCTATAAAGACACATGCACATGTATGTTTATTGCGGCACTATTCACAATAAATAGCAAAGACTTGGAACCAACCCAAATGTCCAACAATGATAGACTGGATTAAGAAAATGTGGCACATATACACCATGGAATACTATGCAGCCATAAAAAATGATGAGTTCATGTCCTTTGTAGGGACATGGATGAAGCTGGAAACCATCATTCTCAGCAAACTATCGCAAGGAGAAAAAAACCAAACATCACATGTTCTTACTTATAGGTGGGAATCGAACAATGAGAACACTTGGACACAGGAAGGTGAACATCACACACCGGCACCTGTGGTGGGGTGGGGGTGGGGGGATAGAATTTTGAGATATACCTAATGTTAAATGATGAGTTACTGGGTGCAGCACACCAACGTGGCACATGTATACATATGTAACTAACCTGCACGTTGTGCACATGTACCCTGAAACTTAAAGTATAATAAAAAAAAAAAAAAAAAAAAAGAAAATCAGTCCAGCCGGAAGGCCACAGAGCAACTTTTCCTCACGCAGAGGAATATGCTTTAGTTCTACTCACAGTGGTCTGATGACAAAGTCCTCTTTAATAACTTATAATTCGGAATTGTAAGACATTGGACCCAACGCAACCAATGTAAAAACAAACCACTCATGATCTTCTTGGGAAAACGGAGGTGCATTTATACAGGAACAGTCTTCTGTGGATGGTTTTCTGAGCAGCTTAGCAAAGAATTGATTAAATAACAGCATATGCGTTGTTAAATTCCCTATTACAATGCTTTCAAAATTCTTTGAAAGAAAAAGATGCTCACCTGTTAAAAGAAATGTAAGTTTCTAAAGGAGACACTTGAAAACCAGAAAGGAGCATCACCTTCTTAAAAAAAAATCAAAATGGCACAGCAGAAGTTCACATAAAATGCCCGACAATGTTTCTTTTCAATAGAACTCAAGCTGACTAAAAGACATTCTTGGATTCAGAGCTTTTACTGGTTACCTAGGTTGCAAATGATACCAAAAGAGACACCAGGAATTCTTAGTTAGAATGCCAGTCAAGGAAAAGTTCATAATCCTTTCAGATTTTAAATCCTTTGTGTCTGTGAGGAGGATAACCATTTAGTATTTTAGACAATTGGAAAATAAGATTAGACCAGACTTTGTCTATAAAGTTGTGCTACACCCTGGGTTACACTCATCAAAGGCTGAAGGAAATGGCTGTTATTCTCTTTTTGAAACTGTAGTTATATCCATATAACTCCTGGTTATTTAATTAGAATGGAAAATTGATACACAGAGAAGCATACCAACCATATCTAATGTATTAGCCTGATATTAACAACTAGCATCTGATTACTTACAATTGACCATATTTGAAATCTATCAAAATCTCTTAATTATTCTTATATGCCCATAGTCACTGCTTTCTCTTAAGGCAACATGAAATGCCTGACGATTAATACACCAACTTCAAAAGCTTTCTTGTACAGACTGGACTAGACTCTGTAGTCTTCACAGAGTGATCATTACTTAATGAACTCAGCACACCGTACATTTTCCAGCCACCTGAAACTCCCAAGTATTGTGTGAGTTTTTGGCCAATTAATTATCAATTACAACATCATAAAACATTAGCACAAAAATAGGAATAATGAAATTTAATTATACATTATTCTTCTGAGTTGCTGAAAATACTACACAAGACTGATTCTGATTAATAATTCATTCAGCAATAAAGTATCAGGAAAGATAATTATGCAGTGCCACAATTCTCACACTGATTTCTATAATTACAGATTACAACAGTGTTAGCAATTTAAAAGGTTAGAGAGCTGTGGTAATTTGCTATGTCATCCTCAGCTATATTAATGTCTCTCTTTGAGCACCAAAGATAATTGAAAATATAATAATGGACCAAATCAGATGGCTTGCCCATGCTCTCCTCACCTAAAACATCTCCAATCTGAGAACATTAGTAAAGTCCTTGATAATTAGCCTCTTACACTATTTAACTAGTCCTACTACACACATTTGGTTTACAGCTAATCAAAGAAAGACAATATGTAGGAATACATGCCAAAATATGCAAACATAGAAACATAACCTACGGAAAAGTTACAGGGATACAATCACATTTGGTATGTGACATATCTGACTATGAATACACATATATGTATACCCGTATAATTACCCCTTAGATAATTAAACACCAAGCCAAGGGACATACATAATGTAAATCTCTGTCCTTGGCAACACAGTTGAGTAAATAGCACGTGAAAAAATACAAAGTTTATCTAACTACCCTCTCTGGGTTGTTTACATATTGTGACACACCAAACTACTCTTGCCTTTAAGTTCTATTACATCCTGAAAATGAAAATACACTCATCTGCTAGAAATACTCACTCTGCTCTGCTTGCATTCCATGGGAAAAAACCTGGCTAGAAATTTATGGCCTCTTCCCATAACCAGTATTTAAATGAGAATTTTCACCTGGGGATGAGCCCAAGTGAACTAAACATACAGTTCCACAGATATAAAAATCACTTTCTTCTCTGCTCTTTCTTCTCGCTATTTTTAGAGAAGAGATTTGTAAGACATCTTGGCTTTACTCTCTTGAACGCCTTAAGTATCTGACTAACTTCATGTTCAACTAATATGGAGAAACAGATGGAAAATTCACTGGGACTAAAATCTTAGGCATTATTTAAATGAGTTCCTTGCAGAGTCTTTTGTGTGTCTTGTTGGGACCGGGGGTTCCTCATTCTGGAGTACGCCAGGGTTTGAATTCAAGATTTCATTACGGCTGGCCCCAACAAGATGATAAAGGAAGACAGGGTGAAAAAACAGTTTCATTCCAGTGGTAGAAAGAACTTGTAGATCATCTGATTGAGTATGCTCTTTAAAAAATTGTAGACATTTAGGCTCAAAGATATTAAACAATTTACTCAAGGTCACAGAACCACTTAGTAACAATAACAGAAGGAAAACTCAAGCACGTCTGAATCCCAGGTTTCCACTATACTTTATTAAAGAAAATACCCAAGGAGAAGGGGCATGATGAGCAGCATATGGAGACAATTTTTGCTCTAAAATTAAGCCCATTTACTTATATTTCATTTCTATGAAGGGGTTATGTGTAAGATTGGGGGTGGGTAGAGGAAGAGTCATTCTAAGAGAACACCATAGAACTGTAGCTCTTCATGTATTTCCTTAAGTGAAAATAAAATGGGTTTCCTTTGAGACACAAAAATAATTCTAAAACAGGGCATTGCTTCTTACCAGCTTTTTTTTCTGGGCTACATGCAGGCAGTTGGCACAAGATCATATGGTAGGACACCACACTAGATATAAATTCCCTTCACCTTTTTTCACCTACTTCCTTTTATTCCCAGCAGGGCAGTAAAACAGGCTCCCTGCATATCCCTGCAAATTTGCTCTTGGATTCAGAAGGAGACCCCTAGCAGGTGATATTGTTCCCTTGTTAAAGTAGCAGACATTCAAGCTTGTAACAGGGGATAAAAATGGCAAGTGGACTTTGGTCCCACATTTGCAAGGTCCTGTATGATTTTGTACTTTGAATTTTTTCTAACATATTATGAACAATTTCAAATTTACAGAAACATTTAAAGAATTTTACACTGAACACCTACATACCCATCATTTAGATTCTACGATTAACATTTTATTATGCTTATTTCATTACACATCCATCCACCTATATCCATCTGATTTTTTTCAAAGCATATCAAAGTAAACTGCACAAATCAGCACACTTTCCCCTAAACACTTCAGCAGGATATTACTTGCTAGAGTTTAAGATTAGTTTATAGTTTTTTTCTTTTGAGGCAAAAATTACATACAATGAAATGTACAAATCTTAAGTGTACCTTCACTGAGTTTTGACAAATACATATACCAGTGTAAACCAAATCTTATCAATCTATAGACTATAACCATCACCCCAGAAAGATCCCTCATATTCCATCCCAGTCATTCCCCTCCTCCAAAGGCAATCTGCTCGAGTTTGTCCAATGGCCTAATTGTCTGCCCTAAAACAGTTAAATTTTGAAACTTGAAGTAGCTAAGTGTTGTTCTGTTTTTCTTCTTTCAGTCAACACAAACTGAGCACCTAAAACGAGACACATACTGAAAGCCAGTAACAACAAAATAATTATTCCATTAAATTAGGAAAATAACTTCCATGGTGGTGAGAACCATGGGATTCATTACACTTCAAGGGCAATTTAGATGCACAACCAAAAGGGAAGACACATATCACACCCTGTGGCTGTTACTCATTTGGAAACTTGCTGACTCTTCAATAGTAAAATAAAATCCATACCCATGCCCAGTGAAAAATGGGGCTAAGCAGGATCCTTGGATTAAGTGTGAAAAATGAGGAGGCTTTTTTAAAAAGCCCATCTTCAATATCATCGCTTTATGATGAAGATGAACTGTTATAATATGCCAAGCCTGTAACCTATAAAGACACAGCCCCGAGTTTTACAGAACTATAAAATCATGAAGGAGGCTAGTAAAGGAGCGGAAAGGTTCTTTATTTATTTTCTTTTAACTTAACTACAGTAGTCAGTGGATTAGGCCCTCATTTTCCAGCAGCTGAATTATTGTCAAGGTGCTAACACTCTTGGTGGAAACAGCATTGGATTACCTACTTCTCTCTGCAAGAGCTCAACAGCACGCTTCACATATCAGTCACTAAAACTGGATTAAAAGGCTCTCCTACAGCAACTCTGATACCCTTTTAAAAGTTCATTAACCCCTGTTGTGGATTGAATCACAATATTCTCCCTCCCTCCAAAAGAAATGTTGAAGCCCTAACCTCCTGTAGCTCAGAATGTGGCCTTTTTTGGAAATAAGATCATTGCAGATGTAATTAGTTAAGATGGGGTCATACTGGAGTAGGGTAGGCCTGTCATCCAATATGATGGGTGTCCTTTTAAAATGAACTCCATATGGAGACAGAGATACAGGGAGAACACCATGTGAAGATGGAGGCAGAGGTGAGAGTGATGCAGCTACAAGCCAAGGAATGCCAAAGATGAATGGTCAGCACCAGAAGCTAGGAAGAAGGAAGGAAGAGTTCTTCCCTATAGGTTTCAGAGGGAGCATGACCCTGCCAACGTCCTGATTTTGGACTTCTAACCTCTAGAACTGTGAGGCAATACATCTCTGTTGTAAGGCATCCAGTTTGTGGTACTTCGTTATGGAAGCCTTAGGAGACTAGAACAACCTTAAAGAAGATTTTCCCCTTTTTGGTAATTGTTTTAAACAAAAGTGTAATTTACATGCAGAAAAGTATACCAACCATAAGGGCACAATCAATGATTTTCTTCCAAGTAAACGCATTCATGTAACCACCACCCAGATGAAGACTATTATCAGCACCCCAGAATTCTCCTTCACGCCCCATCCCAGTCATTATTTCCACCAACAGAACTGCTAATTCTAACTTCCTTCACCTTAGTTTTGTCTCTTTTTGAACTTTAAAGAAATAATATATAATTTTTTGTGTCTGGCTTCTTGTGCTCAACATTATGTTTGTGAGGTTCATCCATGTTGTTGTGTATAAGGGTGGTTTCTTCTAAAGATGGTTTGAAAAATACCATTAAGTTTTTCTTTTGTTTTGCTTTGGTTGGTTCAAATTTCCTAAAAGGAATAAAATTATAAACACTGAAAGTCTCCAAAAATCTCCCAATCCCAGCTTCCCAGCCATCCAGTTCCATTTTCTAGAGGCCACGAGTGTCTCTTGTGTATCCTTCCAGAGAGAACTGATGCCTATTTAAGCAAAGATATATATATTTATAGATAGATCTTTGTCCTTTTCTTTACACAAAAGTTTACATATGGCCCAGGTGTGGTGGCTTACACCTGTAATCCCAGCCCTTTGGGAGGCTGAGGTGGGTGGATCACCTGAGGTCCGGAGTTCAAGACCAGCCTGGCTGACATGGTGAAACCCTGTCTCTACTAAAAATACAAAAAATTAGCCGGGTGTGGTGGTGGACGCTTGTAATCCCAGCTACTCAGGAGGCTGAGGCAAGAGAATCACTTGAACCCGGGAGGCAGAGGTTGCAGTGAGCTGAGATTGCACCACTGCACCCCAGCCTGGGCAACAAGAGTGAAACTCCGTCTCCAAAAAAAAAAAAAAAGTTTACATACTAAGCCATGATCTGCACCCTGCTTTCACTTAAAAATATAGTTTCTTCATTCTTGTTTTATGGTTTCATAATATTTGACTAGAAGGGCATAGTACAATTTATATACCCAATTCTCTATTGGCAGCTATCTGGGTTGTAGTCAGTATGTGTTATTATAAACAAGGTTGTAACGTGTAATCTTGTAATTTTGTACACATATCCATACATTCTCTCAAATGTGAAATTACTGGATCAAAGGATATAAACTTTGTAGTTTTGATAC
Source organism: Nomascus leucogenys (assembly GCF_006542625.1). Lineage (NCBI taxonomy): Eukaryota > Metazoa > Chordata > Mammalia > Primates > Hylobatidae > Nomascus > Nomascus leucogenys. The sequence goes on from NC_044383.1 coordinate 76,469,502, forward strand.
TGCCAAATTGTCCTCCATTGGGACGGTACCAATTTATACTCCTGCCAGCAATGTACAAGAGTACTTTTTTTTTGAGATGGAGTCTCGCTCTGTCGCCCAGGCTGGAATGCAGAGGTGCGATCTTGGCTCACTGCAATGTCTGTGTCCCAGATTCAGGCGATTCTCCAGCCTCAGCCTCCTGAGTAGCCAGGACCACAGGTGCGTGCTACCACGCCCGGCTAATTTTTTGTATTTTTAGTAGAGACGGGGTTTCACCGTGTTCCTGACCTCGTGATCTGCTCGCCTCAGCCTCCCAAAATGCTGGGATTACAGGCGTAAGCCACTGCGCCTGGCCAAGAGTACTTCTTTATCCGTAGTCTTGCTAATAGATTGTGTTTTCAAACTTAAAAACAAAACAAAACAAAAAAAACCCCTGCCTGTTTGGCAAGTAAAAAACAGCGTTTTATTATAGTTTTAATTTGTATTAATTTTTAATAAATGACATTGGATATATTTCATGTTTATGAACAGCTATTTATATTTCCACATCTGTAAATTGTTAATAGTCTTACTATTCTTTTAATTTTTTTCCCTATTGCATTGTTGGTCTTTTTCTGCCTTGGAGAAGCTCTTCAAATATTAGGGAAATCAGTTCTATCTCTAGATGAGTTGCAAAAATATTTTTCCTTCTTTGTCACTTTTTTTTTTTTTGGCCTTGGTTATGGTGGTATTTGCTGCTCAGAAATTTTTGATTTTTGTGTTATTGAATTCATTTTATGACTTTCCCTTTGTGGTTTCTGGATTTTTGTCATACTTTGAAAGGCCTTCCCAACTTATAAACAATTTTCCCCTGAATCCTTTTAGAACTTTTAAGGTTAAATTTTTTTTCCAAGTAAGTTTTGGAACAATTTAGAATTTATCTTGGTGTAAATATGAACCACCAAACTTTCTTTTTCCCAGAAGGCTATTTAATTGTCCCAGCACCATTTATTGAATATCCTTCTTTATCACACTGATTTGAGATGCTTCCTTAAGGTAAACTAAAATTTCAAATGTACTTGAGATTATTTCTGGACTCTATAAGGTGCCACTGACTTGCCTATTAATGCCAATTCAAATATATGAGTATGTTGTAGTATATTTTAGTATCTAAAGAGCAATTTTCTCTCTTTTTATTCTTGGCTATTTTTGATTAATTTTTTTACATGAACTTCAGCATCAGCTTGTTTGGTTACAAAATATTCTGTTGGTATTTTTACTGGGTTCATGTTAAATTTGTGATGTTGAGGTTTTCTGTCCAAGGACGTGGATTGTCTTTCCATTTATCCACATGTTTGTTTTTTCTCTTCATCTCAGGAGGATTTTAAAACAGTTTCATTTATTTACAAGAATAAAGATTTACATCTTAAGGAGTCCTTGAGTTCAATTCCTATATTTATACACATTACATATATATGTATATATGTATATATATTTTATTTGAACTTTTCTTTTTTGCTATTGTAAATAGGATATTAACTTCCATTATATCTTCTAACCAGCTGTTGATCACATATATGAAGAATGTTTAGTTTTACATAATCCATTAGTACGTAATGGGTTGTTACTGTTACCACCATCTTCCAGCTGATTCACAGAAGAAAGCATATTATCCAAGTGTGCAATCATATCATCTGCAAATAACAAACATCAGTTTAACCTCGTCCTTTTGACTTTTTACACTTCTACTTTCTTTCTTTTGTACTGCATAGGCTAAGTACATTCAGAACAATGTTAAAGAAATAACAGTGGGCGTCCTTGTCTTCATTGTTTCTGACGTAACATGGCTTCTGGTGTTTCCCTATTACTGGGTATATCCCTTTGGGCATACACCCAGTAATGGGACTGCTGGGCCAAATGGTAGCTAATTTGACTCTGCAATCCCATAAACACGACATCTACTCAAGCGTGATGCTAATTTTATAATAATATATATAATAATAATTTTATGTTAAGGAGGTATCCATCACTTCTGATTTTATAAAGTGGTTTTTAATGAAAAATAGATGTTGAATTACATCAACGCCTTTGCAGCATCTATGAACATGATCAAATAAGTGTTCCTTAAGGATCTATTAATATGATAAATTATATTAAAAGATTTTTCCAATATTTATCACTCTTGGAATGAACCTCATTTGGTTATGGTACACTGTTCTTTCAAAATGGTGCTAGGCTCTGCTAATATTTTATTTAGAATTTTACATTTGTGTTCTTCTATGGTGGTCTGATGGATTATCCTGCTCTTTAGAAGTCAGTGACTAAATTATATTTTCGTAGACAATTATGGATTTTTAAATTTATCTGTAAAAAGTTGAGTAAAACAGGCTTTATGATTCCTTTGTAATCTTTTATTTACCTTATTTTTATTATTTCCTCTATTTTATTAATCAAGTCAGCTAAAGTTTCCTTGATTGTGTTGAGGTTTTCAAACAATATGCTTTTGCATTTATTAATTCTTTAATTTTTCAGTTTTTGAATTCAGGATTTTTTGATATACTTTTATTTCCTTCCTGCTATATTTAAAGTTTGTTTTATTATTCTTTTCTAACATTTTGAGTTAGACACTTAATTCATTTATTTCTATTTTTTTTATTTGTCAGAATAAATATTTTAGGCCATGGCTTCTCTTCTGACCACTGCTTTAAGCTGCAGCTCCTGGATTCTGCTAAAAACACACTGACTTAGATCTTGTTGGCTTTATGGAACAGATACTTGCCTAACCATTGCATATAAATAAACTATGGGAAACTGATCCTTTAAAAAGATGTTAGTGAAGACCACTAAAGGAACCCAGCAGTAAGTCTGCTGTAGGGTGAAGAAAAATTCTTTTTCTTTTTATTTTTTTGAGACAGGGTCTTGCTCTGTCACCTAGGCTGGAGTGCAGTGGTGCAATCATGGGTCACTGCAGCCTCCGCCTTTTGGGCTCAAGCAGTTCTCCCTCCTCAGCTTCCCGAATAGCTGGGACTATGGGTATGGGACACTGCACTCAGCTAGTTTTTTGTATTTTTTTTGGTAGAGACAGGGTTTGGCCATGTTGCCCAGGCTAGTATTGATTGCACTACTGGGCTCATCCACTCACCTTGGCCTCCCAAAGTGCTGGGATTACAGGCACGACCACTGTGCCCAGCCAAGAATAATTCTTTCGCTGCCATTCATGGTGTATTGACCAGGTACACCAGGCACAGTGTGGGCTACTGTGAGAATAAACACGAAGGGGTCTCTGTCTTTCCATCAGTAAGGAAACCACACATGAGCACATAAAAACACATAATCACATTTACGATATCACAGAAACATAAGGACAAGTCATACAAACCATAAAGAGATACAAACTTGCACATAAAATAATTTCCCTTCTTCTGCTCAAAACATACATACCTATAATCTTTAATAGGCATTCATTTAATTTATACTGACCTAAGTTGCTCTTCCAACTTTAACTTAAAAGCAGTTCACAATAATAATATTTGTTTTTGCATAGAATATGGGTCAGAAGAGATGTAGAAAGGCTTGTTGGGAAGCTCTTGTAACAGTCTAGGTGAGTGATGATGATGGCTTGGACTAGTGAGGAAGCGTAAGAGTGGCAACCACGGCCTGATTTGCCATGCATTTCAAAGGTACAGAGGTACAGCTGATAGGATTTGCTAATGGATTGGATGTGGGGTGAGAGAGAATGAAAAGAGTTAAGGGTAATTTTGAGAATTTCAGCTTCTGCAATTACACGAATGAGGGTGTCATTTACTGTAAGGGAAAACTCCAGGGGAGGATCATGTTTGGGGGCTGGGGTTGAAATAAATTGTTGCTTCCTGGTAGTTCATCTATCCAAGCTCACTGTTATGGTTTGAATGTGTCCCCCAAAAGTTCATGTGTTGGCAACTTAATCCTTGAGACAGCAGTGTTGAGAGGTGGGACCTTTAGGAGGTGATTGGGTCATGAGGGTTCTGTCTTCACTAATGGATTAATGAGGGAGTGGGCCCGTTATCACAAGAGTGGGTCTTTATAAAAGCCATTTTGGCCATTTCTCATAACCCCCCTCACCATGTGATGCCAGCCTCCAGAAGTGGAAGAAAATACCTTACCTTTCCTTTCCTCTTTCCCCTTTCCTTTCCTTTCCTCTTTCCCCTTTCCTTTCCTTTCTTCCCTTCCTCTCTCCCTCCCTCCCTTCCTCCCTCTCTCTCCTCCCTCACTCCCTTTTCTTTTCAAATTACTCAGTTTCAGATATTAACTTACAGCAATAGAAAACAAACTAAGACACTCATCTCATTCACCTCTCCCATAAGTTGGTTATATTCGAGTTTCACTGATCTTTGTCCTATCACAGCTCCATGCTGTTGTATGTTCCGTTTCCGCACCCGAAGTGTCCTGCCTACTCTTCTCTGTCTGGCAAACGCCTGCTCATCCTTCAAGAATAATCTCAAATGTCAGCTCCTTTGGTTACCTTTCCGACTCCTGCAGGCACAGTTGGGAGATTCATGCTGGAGCTTTCCAGCCTCCCAGCCATCTCAGTCTCACAAAATTGCTTATATGTCTGTCTCTGTCACCTGGTTAAGTTCCCCAAGGACAGAAGTCATGCTTTCTTCTTCTTTTTTTCCCTGGAGCATGATGCCTGAAACAAAGATGGCTACTCAATAAGTGTTTTCATTCATTCCATCAATATTGACGGAGTGTCTACCATGTATAATATATGATGTCATGTACTGTTCTAGGTACCTGAGGATACAGCAATGAACAAAGCAAAGTTGTGCTTGTCATGGAGCCTTCATTCCGTTGGGGAAAAGGGCAATATACACACAAACAAATGAATCTATAATAATGTGCTGTAGAGGAAAAAAATAAGGCAGGGCAAGAGCAGTGAAGGATGTGGGCGGTGAGGTCCTGTTTTAAATACTGCAGTCGTGGAAGATCTCATTTAAGCAGATTCTAAATGAAGTGAGGGAGTAAACCATGCAGATATCTGGGAAAAGAGCCTTCCTGGCAGAAATAAACAGCTGGTTCAATGGCCCTATAGCAGGAGTAGGCTTGATGCTCTGATGACTCAAAAGGCCAGAGTGCGTGGAGGGTAGTGGCCAGCGAAAGCTGCAGAGGTAGTCAGGAAGGGAAGGGCATGCAGTTTGAGGTAGGAGTTTGGGTTTTATTCTAAGTGTTATGAGAAGCCAGAGCAGGCAAGTGATAGGATCTCATTTACACTTTAAAAGATTCCTTTGGCTTCCATATGGAAAATGGGTTGCTGTAGGGTCAGACTGGAAGCGAGAAAGCATGTTAGGAGGCTCCTGCAGCAGTCTTGGTAAGCATGATGATGGACTGAACTACGGAAGGAGCAGAAAAGTGGCGACAAAGTGCCTGGATTTGACAGGTAGAGCTGACGGGATTTGCTAGTGGATCGGATGTGGGGTGAGAGAATGGAAAGAGTTAATGATGGCACCAAGGATTTCAGCTTAAGTGACCAGATGAATGGGGGTGCCATTTATTGAAACACGAAACCCCAGAGAAGGATCAGGTGTGGGGGATGAGGGCAGAACAAGTGTTGGTTTTGGATATGACAACTTTGAGGAGTTGATTAGACAGCTCTGTGGAGGTAAGCAACTGAACACAGCCTGATTCTAGAGAGATAAATTTGGGAGCCATTAGTATGGAGATGGTATTTAAAAGCCACAAGACTGGGTGAGATCACCAGGGAGTAAGCTCATGTGGGCTGAATGAATGAATAAGCAAGTTTATGCTCAGGAAGGAAACTGTTATCAGGTTGATAACATCTGACTCTACAGAGACTGGACAAATAGATAATAAATACAGGGATGAAAGGGCACAGAATTAATTTTTTTCCATGTCTAGATGGCCAATCCAGACTTTTCCCTTAGACACTCAGAAAAGCCTGCATCTTAAATTATTGAGGACAAAGCGGACCGCAGGACTCTGTGGAGCAGTTTCCATTGCTTGGCTTGTGTACAAGGTGTGTCAGCCTACTTCAGGCGTCTTGGTAACTAAGCACTTTTCTGGGTGAGCATCTTATTGCAGCATGTTGTGCAGGCTGGAACCCATGAGAGTGAGTCCTTCAGGAAAGAAACGACATTAACAGATGTACACAACATGTTTCAAATTAAGAAAGGTGGGGGGAAGATCACAAATACAACATCTGTAACACTGTACGTGCAACTTGTCATCTCTATTGAAGAAACAGGCAGGTAAGCTTCCACAACTAAGATAAAATAATCCTTGCCATATGTCCGAGATAAGATGCATTGAATTTGGGGTAGTTAAGCTGTATTTCTCGAAAGTCAAAACCAAGTCAGTGGGTTCACCAAATTCTTTTGGTTACTTCAAATATTGTATTACCAATACCAAAAACTTCTCAGGCCCACAGGACTATAATCCCATGTAAAAACACTAAAAGGATGGTGATGCAAGAGGTATCCCACCATGAAAAATTTCTTTTGCATACTTTCTAAAATTAATATTTCTTTCCAAGTACACAGGGTTGTGTCTGTCACTTATTTTGCTTTTTAATCATGAGGCACTAAAAGTTGGCACATTTTTAAAGGCTCCAGCTTCCATGGACTTTTAAAATTTCCATTCATTCCCATAGTCGTACAGGCTTCTCTCCCCTAAAAACCATGAGGACACTGTTCATATCTGCTCCCCTGTTCCACTATGATCAAAGATATTCCTCCGTATCTCTATGTAAACCTCAAAACAGGAAATAAAGACCCCAAAATGAAGCCTCAGTATCTCATGTCTTCCCCAGTGTCCCATCCACGTCTGAAAGAGTGAAAGCTCTGTTTTAGAATGACTGCTGGCTGCCAATGAGAGCTCTGGATACCTTGACATGGATGAATGAAAACACATTCAAAAAAGAGCAAAATTGTGTGGAAACTTGGAAACATGGAAACATGGAAAGATTCAGTCATTTAAGCATCTAGGACACATTTAGTGTGTGTCTACCACATGCCAGCCACTTTGCTAAGTGCTGCGTCACAAACACAAGCCTCTGGAGCTCATAATATAGTGGCTAACCAGACAAATGCCATCAAAGACAGACGAGACTCTTCCCAGCAATGGCAATGCCTGAACTGAATTCTGAAGGACAAAACAGAAATTATCTAAGAGAAGGCACAGAGGGAGAATCAGTTAATATTTGTGGATCCCTAACTGCATTCTCCCTTGTAAGCTTGGTACTAGGTATACAAAGATGAATATGGTACACCTCCTCCCCAAAAGAAGACAAAAGACATAGTAGCTATTTTGAAATTTCAGAGGAGCTAGCTAGAAGCAGCATCCCATTTTTCTGGGTGAACCTGTGGGTGATATCAATACGGAAGGTACTAAGGCAGGAGTACACTGGAGAGTTGATTCCACGGGCTCTTTCAGATGTTTTTTCCACAGACCTATAGAGACACTTTTGTAAAAAAGTTCAAGTTTATGAGCATTCAAAAATGAATGCATCAGAGCTACTAGAATTAGGTGACTTTTTTTTTTAACACTGTAATTACAAGAATAAAGGGAAAGATGAAGCTAAACCATATTCTTATGCCTAAGCAACTTATTAACAGAGGCCAAGCCCAGGCCAATTGCCCATGTAATTTCTTTTTTTTTTTTTTTTGAGACAGAGATTCACTCCTGTCGCCCAGGCTGGAGTGCAATGGCATGATCTTGGCTCACTGCAACCTCTGCCTCCGAGTTCAAGAGATTCTCCTGCCTCAGCCTCCTGAGTGGCTGGGATTACAGGCATCTGCCATCATGCAGGCTAATTTTTGTATTTTTAGGGGTTTCACCATGTTGGCCAGGCTGGTCTCGAACTCCTGACCTCAGGTGATCCCCCCGCCTTGGCCTCCCAAAGTGCTGGGATTATAGGCGTGAGCCACTGCGCCTGTCCTGCCCATGTTATTTCTACAAACCTTTATCCTCTTGGTGCTTTCAGGAAGTTATCAGGGATGGGGGGCAGAGGTGGGAGAGGCCTATAATGTAACTGTTTGGTGCCATACAGCCAGGTTCCTTTCCGGTTGCTGGTGAGAATCCAATGTCAGCTAGAGTTATACTGGCACTTCCATGGTCCTGGAAAGGCCTTGGAAAGGCTGAGGCAGGCAAATGTTTCTCCACAGATGCCCTACCCCACCTCGTTCATTCTCTTGGATGTCAGTGCTCTTCTGCTGACAGAACCTATACTTCATGCCCCATTTCCCCGATCACTTCTTTCCTCTACTCATACAGTATCCTTGATGAAGCTGAGCACCTTTGAGTGTCCGCAGTTTTTGAAAGCTGTGACTGTCTTATAATAACCCATCCTGACGTTCCTAGGAGTATTTATACTCTGAGGGTGAGTTAAGTTAGTAGATAATTGTGGAAAAGAAAGGCCTTGTCAGTGCCTCCTGTAGAGTCACACCATCAATCCCCGAGGTAAGCGGGGTCTGAGTTCTCTCCAGCATACCCCAAAACCAGAACTTGGGTTGGCACTCCACTTTATTTTCCAAGTTATGGATCTCAGGGCTGGCAAACACAATCCTAGACAACTGATTCTCAAAGGTCTCAAATCATCTGGTGTCTAAAGGGCTAATCTAGGGGCTCCCCTGAAAGTCTCTTGGTAAATCTCTCCTTAAAGATTTCAAATAAAACCTGAAGCAAACAGAACACCTGTCTAGATGATAAGAGGCCTGATTCATATTCCATTCTATTGCTGACTCGTGACACCTAGAAATTCAGTCGTACCTTTTCTGTGGCATATTCCGTGAAGTGAGGGTATAATAACCGAGATTAGTTTCAGGTCTAGGTCTTTCTATTTTTTTAATTTATATATTTAGAGACAGGTTCTCACTCTGTTGCACTGACTGGTGTGCAGTGGTGTGATCATAGCTCACTGCAGCCTTGAATTCCTGGGCTCAAGGAATCCTCTTGCCTCAGCCACCTGAGTAGCTAGAACTACAGGTGTGCATAACCATGTGCAGCTAATTTTTGTGTTTTTCGTAGAGACAGGGTCTCACTATATTGCCCAGGCTGGTCTTGAACTCCTGGCCTCAAGCAATCCTGCCTCGGTCTCCCTTGGGCCTAAGCCTTCATGCTGCCATGGCATGTCATCACACATGGTATTTCACGCTTGCTTCAACCAGGAACCAGGGCAAAGGAAAGGTCTTTGGTGTCAATGTAATACAGAACTTTATGCTCATTTGCCATTGTGGCAGTTCCTAGGAAAGATCCTAAGAACTTCTGGGCAAAAGGCTGAAGAAATACAATGGTTTCTTGGGAATTGAGGGTTGAGGTAAACATTTCTAAAATGTGCAAAAAAGTTAATTTTGAAAACCTGCTGCTCATTTGTTATAACTTCAGAGTTTCAATTTTAATTATTTTAAAAATTCCCTCTAACAAGCACACTTTCTGAATGACTACTGCCTCATCATTTGGCAGCCAACTCTTGAAACCTTGGCACTCTGAGCAATAATTATGAGTATGTCTTAATGTGTATCCATTGAGTTACTGTTTGCCTGGGAAGAAGCTGAAGGATGTAAGTTACATTTTTGGCTCTAACACTCACTAGCTCTTTAGATTTGTAACAGCTCTTGATGACCTTCAGATGCTTTTTCTGTAAAAAGGGGTAAATAGAACCCAACTTGCAGGGTTCTAGTGAGGATTGTGTTAATGTTAGCAAAATGGGGAACTCAAAAGTTCCTTTTGTTGTTATACAGAGAATCCAGAGTAAGCAAAAAATAGCTAGTTGCAGCTATGAGGCCATCTGATGAGAAATGATGAAAAACCAACTCCATATGCACCATCTCAATCTGATCCAATCATTCCATAAACATTTATTGAGTGCTTAGATGCCAAGTTATTATTTTAAGTTTTGTAGACATAGTTACTATATTGAACAGGACAGACAAGGTCCCTACATTCTCAGGTCTTATATTCTAGCTGGGAAAAACAGACAATAAATGTATGTAAGTAAACAATAAACTACTAAGTAGTGATAAGTGTTATAAAAACAAAATAGGGTGCTATGATAGGAAGTCACTGGGTGACCACGAATGACAGACCTCTCTGAGGTCATGACATTTAAACTGAGATCTCAATGACGTGAAGGAGAGAGCCACAGGAGGGTCTCTGGCAATGAATCTCTGTGTGGTCTGTGGAACCCCTGGGAATCCCGAGACCCTTTCAGAATGCCAATGAAGTCAATTTTGTTTTCATGGTCATACTAAGATGCTGTATGTCTTTTTCACAGTGTTGACATGAGCACTGCTGGTGCAAATGTAATGGTGGGTAAAACTGCTGGCATCTCAGCATGAAACAAAGCAGTGGCACCAAACTATCAGTTCTTCGCTACCATATACTCACCATAGAACAGGGTGCCAGTTTCACTTATAAAGGGACTTGATCAAGCAGTAAAAATTATTATTTGTACTAAATCTCAACACATAACATTTTAACATTCTGTGTGACAAAATTAGATGTGCTCATAAAGTAATTTTGCTGCATACCAAAGTAAGATTGTCATCTCAAGGAAAAGCATTTGTGGGATTAAGTGGCAAGCTACACAAGTAACTGTTTTCAGAGAACACCATTCTTACTTGAAAGAATGACTGACAAACTAAGGTTACTCAGACTTGGGTATTTGGGAGATATTTTCTTGAAATTGAACAAGGTGAGTGAGCTGTCACTTCAAGGAAAACAACTGACAGTATTTGTTGCCACTGATAAAATCTAAGCTTTCAAATAAAAATGCGATTTTTGGAAAATGTGTATTTCCTACTGTGAGCTTGGCAGCTTCCTCAAATTTGAGAGGCTTTTCTGATAAGACTGATGGTAACATTAATAGGTGATTTTTTTTGAACATTAAAATAGTGTCATCATTTTGAAGATCTGTGTAAATTGATAAAGCAACATGTTCCAATCATACAAAATCATACTTGGTAAAAGATTCGATGTGCAAGGCAGAGTAATGAATTTTAACATAATGGAGTTTGAAAAGTTCATTGATATGGCTTTAGATTCCATATTGCAACTAACTTTTAAGAAGTTACCACTTGTCAAATTTTAATGTAATATCAAAGAAGAACACCCACAATATTTGAAAAACCTATTAAAATAACTCTATCTTTGTCCAAATACGTGTCTGTGAGAGGCTGAATTTTTTCATATAATGAAACGAAAATGACATATCACAAGATTGAACACTAAAAGAGATAACAGAATCTAAATATCTTCTAGTATGCTGGACATTAAAGGAATTGGGGAAAATACAAAACAATACCATTCTTTTCACTTTTGTTTTATCTTGAAAAATATAGTTTTCTCATAAAGATATGTTATTCATGTTAACATGTAGTGGGCTTATTATTGTGATTTTAAAATTAACTAATAGATACTTTAAATGCTCAGCTTTAATTTCTAATAAGGTAAATATAGATAGATAAAACCCAAATAAACGAAAGCTCTTTGGGGTTCTTGGTAATTTTTTTTTTTTTTTTTGAGATGGAGTCTTGCTCTGTCGCCCAGCCTGGAGTGCAATGGCGTGATCTCGGTTCACTGCAACCTCCATCTCCTGGGTTCAAGCGATTCCCTCCTGCCTCGGCTTCCCAAGTAGTTGGGATTACAGGTGCCTACTACCATGCCCAGCTAATTTTTGTAGTTTTAGTAGAGATGGGGTTTCACCATGTTGGCCAGGCTGGTCTTGAACTCCTGACCTCAGGTGATCCGTCCACCTTGGCCTCCCAAAGTGCTGGGATTACAGGCGTGAGCCACCACGCCCAGTGGTAATTTTTAAGAGTATAAAGGGGTTCTGAGACCAAAATTTTGAGAACAATTGACCAGAGCATATTAAACAATACAATTTTAGTTTATTTAGGTCTTGCATAAGTTCTGTTAGATTTGTTCGGAGGTACTTAAATTTTTGTTATTATCATCAGTAACTTTTTAAACATTACTTTTCTGTGTTACTGGTGTATAAGGCAATTAATTTTTATTGATATATATTGTATATTGATCTTATATCCAGCCACTGTGCTAAACTTTCTCACTGGACTTACTCTTTTACATCAGTCTTACTGTTAGTACGGGGCTGGCAAATTATGATCTGTAGACTAGATACAGTCTACCATGTTTCTAAAACATTTTATAGGAACAGAGCTATATCCACCCATTTACGTATTATCTATAGCTGCTTTTGCACTACAGTGGCACAGCTGAGTAGTAGTGAGAGAGACTATGGCCCACAAAGTCAAAAATATTTACTATATGCCTTTTTACAAAAAAAGTTTACCAAACCCTGTATTATGAACTCCATTCACAGAATCAACTTTTGGCTCTGTTGATACCCTATATAGCATTTAAAATTTCAATTTAATTAATTCTGTTCTCATCTTTACTTATCCTTCCTTTCTTGTTCATCTTTTTTTTACCTTCTCAAAGTTAGCTTAATTTTCACTTTTTCCTTTTCTAGTAACAAACCTGCACGTTCAGTACATGTATCCCAGAACTCAAAATAAAAAATAAAAATAAAAAAAACACTTGAGACTATAAATTTTCCTCCAAGTACAACTTTTACTGTATCCCACAAGTTTTGATATATCATATTTTCATTATCATTCAATTCTAAGTATTTTAAATTTTCCATTATTACATCTTTGATCAATGAATTATTTTAAAATGTTAAAAAATTTCCACATATAAGGGGAATTTTGGGGGGTTTATGTTTTAGTTACTGAATTCTAATTTAATTGTATTATGATCAGATAATGTGGTCATTATATTGATTCTTGGAAATCTGTTGAGACTTGTTTTAGGGGCATAGTATGAGGGCAAGTTTTGTAATTCTTCCGTGTGAAGAACACATATATTCTATTTTTTTGATGCAAGATTCTATGAATCAAACTATTGAGTTGTACTGCTTCAATTTTATATATCTTTACTAATTATTTGTTATGTGCTTGACCAAGCAATAACCTGGAGGAACATGAAACTTCTCTATGGTTTTATTAATTTTTGTTTTACGTTTTGATGCAATATAGAAATGTTATATCTTTCCAATGAATTAAAACCTTATCAATATGTAGTGCTCTCTCTATCCTGATTAATTTTTTTTGTCTTAAAGTCTTTTATCTATCTATCTATCTGTCTGTCTGTCTATCTATCTATCTATCTATCTATCTATCTATCTATCTATCTATCTATTTATTTTTGAGACAGGGTCTTTCTCTGTTACCCAGGCTGGAGTTCAGTGGCATGATCTTGGCTCACTGCAACCTCCGCCTCCTGGGTTCAAGCGATTCTCATGCCTCAGCCTCCCGAGCAGTTGGGATTACAGGTGTAGGCCAGCATGCCTGGCTAATTTTTCATATTTTTAGTAGAGACACGGTTTTGCCATGTTGGCCAGGCTGGTCTCGAACTCCTGGCCTCAAGTGATCTGCCTGCCTCGGTCTCCCAAAGTGCTGGGGTTACAGGCATAAGCCACCACACCCAGCCCTTAAAGTCTATTTGACTGATATCAACAAAGCTACATAGCTCCCTTCTGATTGGTATTTGCTCGAATATGTTTTCCATCCCTTTACTTTTGATCTCTCTTTGTCTTTGTGTTAAATGTGTATTTCTCTAAACACTGTATAGCTGAATTGGTATCATATATTTTTTTAAAATCTTAATGTTTACTTTTTAGCCAGGAAGTTTAGGCCATTTACATATATTGTGATTGCTGATATATCTGCATTTGTTTTTATAATATTATTTTCTATTTGTCCTACTTTCCTATGCTTTAGTATTTTTTCTTTCTTTTTTGATTTTTAAAAATCAGGCTTAGAAGTTATACACTAGTTCTTTTCTTTTAGCGGTTACCCTTGAAATCCAAGGTTAGTAGTTTAACCCCTTCAGAACAACAAAAGGACCTTATAATGCAAACTCTGATTATCTCCTTCCTCTTTTATAGGGAGTTTTACACAGTATTTTAAACCAGCAATATTTGTTTAGATTTGCCTACATGTTTACCAATTTCTTTGCTTACCATTTCTATTTTTCAGACCTTTTGCTATCTCTTTTCTTCTTTCTGAAACATATGCTTTTTTTTTGTTTTTTCTTTTATAGAGACAGGGTTGTGCTTTGTCATCCAAGCTGGAGTACAGTGGTGTGATCAGGGCTCACTGCAGTCTTCAACTCCTGTGCTGTAGTGATTCTCCCACCTTAGCCTCCTGAGTAGCTAGGACTACAGGTATACACCACCCATTTGGCTAATTTATTTATTTATTTTTGTAGAGCTAGGGTCTCACTGTGTTGTGCAGACTGGTCTTGAACTGGTCTCAAGCAATCTTCCTGGCTTGACCTCCCAAAATGCTGGGATTACAGGTGTGTGTCACCACACCCAGCCTGAAGTATATTCTTTCAGGTTCCTTCAGTGTAAGTCTGCTGGTGGTAAACTCCCTTAGGTTTTGTACATCTGAAGAAAATATTTCACTCTCATTTTGAAGGTTATTTTTGCTGAAAACACAATTTTAAGTCGAAAATCATTTTCTCTCAGAACTTTGAAAATATTTCACCATCTCCTGGATTTAGTCATTGCTGTTGAGAAGTCTGCTGTCAGTCTAAGCATTGTTCCTCTGTGGATGTGGTCTGTTTTCCCTATGGCTCCTTTTAAGAGAGCTGTCTTCAGTGATTTACAGTCTTACTACAGTATAAAAAGTTGTGAAGCCCTTTTTATTTGTCTGTTTAGATACACTGCTTCCTATATCTCTGGATCAGTATTTCTCATTGAAAAATTCTGAGCCACAATCTCTTTAAACATTGTCTCATCTCCATTCTGCATATTTTTGTTCCCTTTGACACTCTAAATAGGCTTATGTTAGGCTTGCTTATTCTGCCCTCCAAACTTATTAACCTCTCTTCCTTATAGTTACATTTCTTTGTCTGTGCTCCATTGCATGAGACTATTTTAGTTTTATTTTCCAGTTCATTAATTAGTCCATTACAAAAAAGCTTATCCACTAAATTTTTTGATAATTTTTTTTTATTACTGAAGGTTTTCTTTAGCTGTTTTTCAGAAGTGCCTGGTGATTGTGAGAGACCATTGTTGTTCACCATTTTTGTATTCTATAGTTAAGTTAATTTTTCTTTATATAAGGTAGTCTAGTTTCTTCTTATCTGATAATTGAAACATCTAAAGTCCTTGGTGGGGAAGGAGTAATTAATATATTAATGCTACTTTTGCTGATTTTCACTCATGGTGGTTTGTTTCCCTGTTTGATAATTTTTTTTGAAAGCTCAAGATCCCAATCTGTGAAAAAAAACTAGAAGCCTAAATTACATTTGCTTTATCTGGAATTTAGTGGTACTACCAACCTGGGCTATTTTATCTCCCTTCTAGAATCCCAGGCTTAAACTGGGAGTTGCAGTATGGTCCCCATTTGCACCCCCAAATGACCATCACACACAAACAAAAGGGATGGGCAATTCTGCCTTTTCTGGCTTGTTTACTGTTGACATATATGCACTTAGCTACTTGTATTTTTTTTTTCTTAGCTATTTTCATTACTTCCTAGGAGTTCTAAAATGCAACAGAGATACCCCTTGGAGTACAAAGTCTGTTATACTGGCAGAAGAGGAGGTCCTCTTTAAAAGTTTTTAGAAAGTAGAAGAGTGACATCTGATTGTTGGTTTTGAAGAGCTTTTTCTAGATTCTCTGTAAGAATGAACTGCAGGGAGGCAGGAACGAAAGCAGAGCCAGGTAGGAGGCTAATGTAGTAGTTCAGGTGAGAAATTGAAGCAACATGCTTGAGAGAGGTAGCAGAGGAGATAGAGGTGAAATGACTTGATATCTGATTGGGCATAAAACAGTAAGAGTTTTTGATAGTTTGGATGTGGAAGGTGAGGTACAGGATCCCTAGCTGATGGCTGGTGGTGTCATTTACTGAGATAAGAATAATTGGGAGATGGACAGTTTCCAGTGTTTGTGTAGGTTAGGGTGTGGGTAGAAATTAAGAGTTCTGTTTTGGATATGTTACGTTTGAAATGATTATCAAACATCCAAGTGGACACGTCAAGTACCCTGTTGGGTATCTAAGTCTGATATTTGGGGAGAGAGCTGGGCTGAAGATATAAATTGGGGAGTTGTTGCCATAAAGGTTTGGGAGCAGAGGAGATAACAAGTGAGAGTGCAGAGAGAAAACATAGGGACAGACTGAGCCCCAGGGCACACCAATTCAGAAAATAACAGAGGAGGAGACAGCAGTGGTGATTGAGAAGGAAAAAAAAATCCAAGAGAGGAGCTGTCATGGGGGCTCAGAGAAAAGTGGGTTCCAGGAAGAAGGGAGTGATTGACTGTGCTGGAAGCTACTGAGAAGCTGAGGAAGATGAGGCGACAAGGTGGTCATTGGTAGCTGTGATCTGAACAGTTCTGGTGAAGCAGTGGTGTCAGAGACTTTAATGGAGTGTGTCAAGGATAACAGGAGACCAGTCTAGATAATACCTATAGACAAGAAGTTCGAAGTGTTTTGTGTGAAAGGGAGCATTAAAATGGGGTAGAAGCTAAAGGAGAATGTGACACAAGGAAGTTTTTCCTGGGGCAACATTAAAGATTTTATATGCCACTGGGAAAGATTTAGTACAAAGGGAGAAACTGAACATGCAGGAAAGAAAGCGAATATTTTCAGGGAAAATACTCTTCAAAGATTAAGCACCCGCAAGTCTTTTAGAGGTGATGTGGAACATGTGTGTGGCGTGAGCCATCCATATAACCTACAAGACAGAAGGGCTAGGACACCTATATTACATAAGGACTTGGGGGCTGAGAAATCTTTATTTGCCAAGTTCTCATGAGGTCTACTCCACCCTAGCTTCAAATTTACCCATGTCACAGGGGCTAGTGGTAGAAGCTACAGAATATATCTGATAATTATGATCCGAAAGCTGTTTGGGTAGTTATAAAAGTAGGTGATTAACTCAATATACAGCTAAAGGGGTCTTAGAAGACTTCTAGTTTGGTCTCCTATCCACTTTAGGCAACTGAATCCTAAAGGTCTTAGAATGGACACCTCACTATCCCTTGGGAATTACTTCTAGGATGCTGTCACCATGCCATGTGTCTAGCACAAATAGCAATTTCCTCTTGTTTTGTGATTAATGGTCATAGGATACAGCTGAACTGTAGTTTTATTCACCCAAAGACCTTTATGTATTTTAAATTAGAAATTAATTTTACTTTTTTTCTCTAAGCCAAACAACCTCTTTCTCTTGATTTTCCTTTACAGATCTTATTTTGTATCATTTGGCTAGTCTTGCCTCTTTCCCTTCTCTCCAACTGTTTTTTTTCCCTAAAGTGTAGTGACCAGCAATTGACAAACTACTCAAATAAAGTCTGAGTAATCCTGAGAGCAGTGTGGGTATTTCAACACGTCTCCCTTAGACAGATGAAAGGCTGACCTGGCTCTGCCAAGACTTGAACACATTCCAGTTCCTGCTGATCTGAGAAGTCTCTTCCACTTGCGTTTTTCTTCTTTAACCTGGCAATTTGAATAAAATGAAAATACAACCAGATGTATATGGAAAAAGGGTTTTTAGTGTACCTGTTCTTTAAAATCAGCTTGAGCTTTATGTAAAAATCAATATGTGCACATACCAATTCCTTCTAAAATGTAACAAATATCTAAATATACCAATAAAATGTTTTGTCTCTCAACTGCATATTCCACAAAGTATTTCTTAAAATCCAAAAGCAAGTATTCAGATGAGGTAATTAATTAAGTGAAGTGTTGGGTTTGGAAAGTCTTCTACTATTTTGAGGCTAATGATGGTTGAGAAACTCCTATGGGGGTGTGTGTGTGACAGAGATTCTGCCTGCTAATTACTTCCCAAGAAAAATCTAAGCATCCAACAATCATTCTAATTTTTCCTAAGCAGCATGAAATACCACATCACATTACATTATGTTATGCCAAGTAACAGGATGTTCTTGGGGTAACATGACAAAACAATGCAGCTGGGAAAAACAAATTGAAAGGCCAAATGATGTGCACATAATTTTGGGTAGGTAGTGCTATAAAGAGAAAGAAAAAGGTGCACACTGATAATAAGACTTAGAGGTGACTTACAGGTTTTGATACCCACAGGTGATTTTAGGAAGGCAGCTTTGTTTTAACCATAAGATTTATGCCATAAGCTTTGGCTCTTTTACTTATATTTGTTTCACTCTGAACAAGCACTGGAGCCCTTTTGAACTTCAATTTTTTCCTCTGTAAAATGGGAATACTACTACCCACCCTACCTCTTTCATACGGCTGTTGTGAGATTCTAATGCCTCGCATGTTTAGGTGTTTTATAAACGTCTAATTGGATACGGACAGATATCTGAACTGAATTTAATATTCTGTATGTCACAGATTCCAGTCTGTACATTTTTTCACCTAATAATATTTCAGAAATAAGGATATATCTTATAGTTGGTGGCTTATATTTTAATTAATATTTTCTTTCTTTCTTGGTGGTATATATTTAAACCAATGGCCTCTTAGAAATATGGCAAATAAAAGAGTTGGGAAATGGCAAAAGTGCTATGCAAATATCAGTTATTTATTCATAAAACGAGATTTCACCAAAAGTCTCCCTTATGCAAGGCATTCAGAAGCAAATGAAAATGAGTAAGACTGGGTCCTTAATCTCCAGAAGAGTGCAATGCACGAAGTGGATGACTCAGGATAACTCAAATGCCAAACAGAATGTGATATGTGCCATTTGAGTAGCATTCCCAACTGGGAACCTTGTGAATGCAGAAGAGGAAATAACTTTCAGTAGGGTCAACCAAGGAAGCAGCATGGAGGAGGAGGCACCTGGCCTGGCCTTGACAGATGCATAGTATCTCAACAGGCACATATGGGAAGGGGAGATACCTTACGCAGAAAGGACAAGTGAGGCATGGACATAGGATGCACAGTGAATATTCTGAGGAATATGGTCCAGACAAGAAGCGGTCCAGACAAGAAGGAGCGTGGGGACCATGATGGGCTGCTTGCTCTAGGATATTAGAGATCTGGGCCCAATTTGGTGAATGGGTTAGGCCTCGAGCAAGGAGCAGCCTGATGAAAGTGGGGCATTAGGAGCATGTGCAGGGGGACCGGTTAAGAAGAGGCTGGAAGCAGGGGCATCCTAAAGCAGGCCTTGCGCAGGCTTGAAAAGTCCAGCTAATAAGTGGGTAGCAGGGGTAGAAAGGAAATGACAAATGGATGGTAGAGCCATAGTTAAACGCTAAAGATCCTTAATGAGAATCCTAGAGAGAAAGCCCATTTCACAAATGGACAGAAAGGATGCACTGAATTGATGTTTGACTGTGTGCTCCTTGAGGATGGGAACTGCATGCTTTGTACATCATTGTATCCCAGCACCTGATACGTAGTACTTACACAATAACTAATATACTCCCTTCCTCCAAAAATTCCATTTATATTTTTAATTCAGTTCAGCAAGCATGTACCTATCATGTGCTCGATGCTGGACACTGGGGTCGGGAAGAATGGGCTGATGTGGTGGACTGTTTTTCAAATGGCTGCAATAATTCCTTCCTTATAGAGCCTTGGGCAGTCCCTCCAAAGCTGACTCGGGGCTTAGCCATAGGACTTGCTTTTACCAGAGGCATAACAGAAAATGTGAGGTAAGCAGAAACTTGAAAAAAAAAAAAAAAAAAGCCTACACATTGATAAAGTAACGAGTTCCAGCCTGGACAGGTTGAATATGAAATCCTTGAGGCATGTCCAGCAGGCAGTTTGGTATAAAGCAGTAGGTCCTGCTGCCCCACCCCTCCCCTCTACCCCCACTTTTTTTTTTTTTTTTTTTTTTTTTACTCCTGAGGGCACCATATAAAGAATTCCAGGCTAGCCTCCTGGAGGATGAGAGAACATGTGGAACAGAGATGAGTCATCCCAGGTGAGGCCTCCCCAGACCAACCATCCTAGAATGAGGGCTAACAACCTTTTTCTTAAAGGACCAGCAGTAAATACATTAGGCTTGTGGGCCATATGATCATCTCCATTCCAAATACTCAGCTCTGCTGTTGTAGTGCAGAAGCAGCCATAGACGATATGGGAGTTGCTGTGTTCCAATAAAACCCTATTTATAAAAACAGTGGCAGGCCTGTGGGCTACGGTTCGCCTATCTCTATCCCAGATTATTCAGCCCGAGTCGAGCCGGTCCAAACTAGAAGAACTGCCCAGCCAACTCACAGAATCGTGAGAAATAATAAATGCTTGTTGTTTTAAGCCACTAAATTTGGAAGTGTTGTTACACAGCTAATGCTAACTGATGAAGCTGGTATACAACACATAAAGCATACACTTTGTTTCAAGGCACTTAAAATCCACCTGTGGAAGCACGACATGTGTGGGAAACATTTAAATAACCATAGAAGGCAGTATGTGACTAAATAAATGATGCAGGAGAATTAGAATTATAAGGATTTACAAAAGGGAAAAATTAGTTTGGACACGCAAAAAACTTGGGCAGCATATCATAAAGAATGGGTAGAATATGACAGTTCCCTAAAGATTCCTGTTTCTTTTTCACTGCCCTTCTTTATACTGCCTACTTTCATGTCTATGTACCCCAGTAGACTGGGAGTCTCCTGAGGGTAGGTCTTATTTTCTATTTTCTAGGTTCCCAGAGGCCAGTGCAGTGCCTGGTTCACAGCCAGGCTCAGTATGTACTTACTGAAGAAACTAATAAGTCCACAGCTGGACAGGAGAAAGAGCATCTATGTGGAAAAACCAAACCTTGTGATCAAAGAACACTGCACAGGAATTCATGTGGTGCATTCAAGAGAGGCGACCAGTGGCTCAGGGAGAGGAATGAGATTGGGGTAGGTAAAAGCTATA
This sequence comes from Nomascus leucogenys, assembly GCF_006542625.1. Taxonomy (NCBI): domain Eukaryota; kingdom Metazoa; phylum Chordata; class Mammalia; order Primates; family Hylobatidae; genus Nomascus; species Nomascus leucogenys. Next base: position 76,490,342 of record NC_044383.1, read on the forward strand.
GTTGGCCACGTGACTCTGGGTCATGGGGTGGGGGTGATGAGGCAAAGTGAAGGACCCTGACTTTCAGGGATTTGAAGCCATATGTTACTGGAATATGTGACCTAACTGACATTTATGAAGATGAGTTTGGCGGCAGAGGGTAAGGTGGATTCCAGGCAAGGAGAATAGTTAGGACAATTTAGTAATCCAGGAACGAGGCAGCAGACTAGCCTAGGAGATGGTGGGAATATCAAGGTGTCAGCTCCTGATAAACACCAAATAGAGCTGAGCATGCGCTTCAGCATAAACTACAAAAGAAAAGAGAGACATCTCAGGCATTCCTTCATGCCACCTTTACTGAGTACAAGGTATTATTAAGTCATGTGTTCTGAGCCCAAGAAGACACTAAGTAGATCTATGTTACATTTGGAACCAGGATACATAAGGTTAAGGACACTACTTTACCCATGGAGAAGCGTAAGACAACCAGGAACTGTGAGCGAGGCAGCTGCTAGAGTGGGCAGGGCACAAGGTTTGCAGTGACACACACAGCCTTAGAGCCGGGCTCCATTCTTATTAGCTGTGTGATGTTGGACAGACCATGAACACCACTGATGATGGTATTCACCTTGAAGGCTGGTTGAGAATCATAGAAAGGGCGGGTGACGTGCACAGCACAGTCCCTGAATAGAGCAGGCGCTCGTATGATTCACAATTACAATAAAAGCAACATGTAATAGGGAACACATGAATGGTATAATCTGAGTGTTGTAATAGGGCAGAGAAAGAAAAATCACTTTTGGCTGGGACAGTCACTTTGGATTTGAGAGTGAGAATAGCATGTGGTCTGGTGGCAAAAAATGAGGACGATTTTGACAAGTAGGGGAAGGGGAAGGTCGTTCCAGGAAAAGAAAACGTTCTGTGGAAGGGAACAGAGATGAAAGACAGAGCCCCTCCTGTGGAGTGTGGTGGAATTTAGTTTGGCTGTTGTACGGTGGAAGGTGAGGCTGGGAAGCAGGTTAGGGTCAGACAGCAGAGTGGCTTGAATGCCAGGAAGAGGAGCTGGGATGTTACGCAGTTAGTAGTGAGGTGCTGCTGAAGGATCCTGAGTGGGCCAGTGACACGATCAAACCCCAGGTGGCACTGTGAGTGGTGTGGAGGCAGGAGACACTCATGCAAGGAGGGCAGGAACAAGGTGAGGCATGCCCCTTCCAGGGAGTGGCCACAGCCACAGCAGGAGAGGGCATGTGAGAGAGGATGCAGAGCATGAGCTGGCCACATTGGGAAACACTGAAGGTCAGGAGGGAGAGCGTGGAGCTGAAGTTCACTATGAAATGAGAACACAGACTGACTAGTTGACTCATTGGTTCATTCAGTTAAGCTGCCATTGAGCTTTGTTTGTTATGTGCTCAACACTTCTAAATGGTGGTAATCGGCTGTGCACAAGACATGGTTGCCTCTCCCCAGGTCAGGGAGTGTCACCAAACACACACGTTCTTTCAATGGAGGAAGATAATAGACTATGCATGCAGTGTGGTCACAGTGTATTTATCATTGTAGCTAGTCCCCAGAGTATACCACAGGACTTGACATATACTAGATGCTCAATAAATGTTTATTAAACTCATTCATTCACTCAACAAATATTTATTAAGCACCCATTCCATGTTGGGCATAGTTCTAGGCACTGGGGATACATCAATGAATATAACAAATATTTCTGAGGTTCCTTGAGATCTCTGTGCATTCAGTTTATACCCAAAGCATAAACAAAATCACTGTACTTATTCTAATTATGTTGTAGAACTGAAGTCCGCATTTCTTTGTATTTTTTCCTCCAGAGTTAAAAGATACTTATTCTGAAAAGTATCAAACATCCTATTATGGAATTAAGTTCAGAGCTTTTAAAAAATTGTGGTATTAATTTTGAGATTGAAATTAAACATGACATGGTACAGAATATAGTCACTCAAGCAACCATTTAGGAAGACCTAATTTGTAAGCTCATCTCAGGCACCACTGAGTATAGTAGTGATGAATCAGAAAATCCCTGTCCTCAAAGATCCTATGACATAATAATAAGGATAAAATAAAGACAAACATATTGCACGGTAACACAATGCTAGGATGCCCAAATATGTCTTGCTTTTTCTTTTCTCCTTGTCCTGCTTAAAAGGCTAGTTAACTTCCACCAGGTATGCCCTTACTCCCTGCTCTACCTAGCTAATAAATTGGCACTTGTCACTTGCTGTCTACATCACAGCTGTTTGCGGACGTCTTAGGTCCTCTGCTAGATGGTGAACTCTGAGGGTGGGGTCTGGCTTTATTCAACCCTGCAGAGGCAGTGTGGGGGATACTAAAGATAGGAACAAAGTATTGTGGAAACCCAGAGGAGTGAAACTCGAAAGCTCAAATATCTTTGCATTGGTTTATGAAAAAAGATTAAATGTAAATGTGTACTTGTGCGCAAGACAAAGGTCCAGATCATTTTCTGGTAAAAAGAAGAAAACTGCTTCTTTTTTTAAAGATGTTACAAGTTTCTTTTAAACAGAGTTTGAGAACTGACGCAACCATGGATAGCAAATGACCTCGAGTGTTATGTGAGATTTTAGAAACAAATAAATGTACTGTGAAAAATAAAGCTAACGTCATTATATTTTACAATAAAAGTCCTTACATCGTTAGCACCTTGGTTTTCAAACTGCTTTTGCATAGGTCTCTTCTCATGTGAATGTCAGGACAATGTGGGGGTGTACACAAGGCAAGCATTTCTCTTCCTGCACCTCCCATGGAGACACTGAGGCCCAGGGCTGCTGGTGAGTCATGAGCTGACCCAAGTGTCAAGAGCCATGCGCTTTCCAGTAGTCAATGGCTCCCAGAGAAACACCATGCTCCATAAGAGGTGGGGAGAAACAGGTTGTTGTTTTTTTTTTTGTTTCCTTGGAAGGGGAGAAATTCAGTTTTCTGACCTAAAAATTAGAAATGACTGGAGCGGTAAAGTTATTCTGCTAAGTAAAAAGCAACATAGCTAAGTGGGAGAAAAACCAGAAGAAATTCAACATGTTCTAAGGGATGCACCTGGATAGTGTGTGGCTTCCATTCTGACTTTTATATAGACAAGGATAATTAGCATCGCTTTCCTGTAAACTGTATTCAAATTTCCACATGCAGCAATGCTCCCCTGGATTCGCGCTGTAATCATTAAATCACACTTACAGCATGTACCAGTTTACACCCTGCCACTAAGTAAAATACAATTTCCTTTCTTCCTTTGATTATTTTTCCTTCCTTCCTTCTTTCCTTCCCTCTGTCTTTCTGCTTTTACTGTTACTCCCACATTTACTGAAGTAGATCTCATGAGGATTCCTGGGCATCCACAGATGAATGAGCCACAGTTCCTGATGCTCGAGTAGCAGACTAGGATGGGAGGAAGCCTCAAGGCGGGATCCTATCACTCACTTCAGTGTCTGCCCCACAATCCGCTGCCGGGGTCTGAGACAAGGACTTGGTTCCTGAACACTGAGTGGATGGATGGAAGGAAGGATGAGATGCCTGTATCCAGATGGCAGTGTTCCAATTTCTGACTCAGTAAAACAGTTGAAATGTATCCTCCCCTTCCCGTTGCTTTTTCTGTTTCAGCAACCCCCTTTCAATGAGAAAGGATGAGAACAAGAGAATCAAATTGGCATTCTGAAGCTCTTTATTTAAAGGCACGTATTTAGCAATTTGCTATGTCTGAGTTAATATATGGGTTAAGTTCCCTGTGAATGACACTCTCCTAACTTTAGCAACGTCATAAAGACAATCAGTTGCCGTGTGTCTGGCAAGTTACTGACTACAAGCCCAAGGGATGCAAGAATGGGAAAATGTTAACGTAGAAAAAAAGACTTTAAGCAAATTCAGAGGAAAATGGAAAAGGACTCACCACTCCCTCCCCAAAATGCTACACATAACATTTTGTTTTGAACAAAAAAGTTATGGAGAATATTATTTTAAACTTTGTGCTCATTAGAACAATCCTTTACAGAATGCAGACAAGAAGGCGATTAGGGAAATTAGTGGGAGATAAAGAAGAAAAGAGTTTTCGGAAAAGATGGAAGCAGAGGAGGAAAGAAGAAGAAAAAGCAGAGAAGAAGGCTCCATACTAAGGTGACAGGGAAGCAGGAGAGGAATGTGAGCATGAGGTCAGGTCTGGGAGCAGGTAAGAGAGAATCTTCCGGCCGGGTGTGGTGGCTCACGCCTGTAATCCCGGCACTTTGGGAGGCTGAGGCGGGTGGATCACGAGGTCAGGAGATCGAGACCATCCAGGCTAACACGGTGAAACCCCGTCTCTGCTAAAAATACAAAAAATTAGCCGGGCGTCGTGGTGGGCGCCTGTAGTCCCAGCTACTTGGGAGGCTGAGGCAGGAGAATGGCGTGAACCCGGGAAGTGGAGCTTGCAGTGAGCCGAGATCGTGCCACTGCACTCCAGCCTGGGCAACAGAGCGAGACTCCGTCTCAAAAAAAAAAAAGAGAACCTTCCGAGAACTTGACTGGCAGAGGTGGGTGAGAAAGGACAGTCCTCTCCCGTCTTCCTCAGCTCCAGAGGGTGGAATGAGGCTGACAACACGATCATCTACTCTGCGGCAGGTACTCTGCTGGGGGCTTTTATATATAACATTTTATTTAATCATCCAGTTCAAAGCCACCTGCAAGGAAGGAAATTATGTCCACTGTACTGGTGACAAAACTGAATTTAGAGGTTGTCGGTCAAGGAGCAGGGGCTCTGGACAAGCACCCACCTATGGACAGCACATTGCCATCCACAAAGGACTCCTTCATCTTCCTTAAACCTCAGGCAATTCTGTGAAGTGAACAATATCATTTCCATTTTGCATGGCAAGAAATGCAGGCTTTGAGGGAGCCACTTGCACAGCTAGCAAGAGACCAGGAAGCACATGGACTGGGACTTGATCCAATGCTCCTTCTGTTTCACTAAACAGCCTCCTTGAGGAAGTAGCTGGTTGCCTTCTTTTCACCTCATCTCCAGCTTTATCCTGTAGCCTGTGGCCAGATGAGTGCTGAGTACCAGGCCAAGCAGACACAGCATGGCGGTTGGGGTTGATGTCCCATGGTCGTCTTGACTGTAATTCTGCATGGAGTGAAGACTCTGATTCTTTAAAATCTTAGGGTTATCTGGTTTGTGCTCCTGCACAGTGCACCAATCTTGTCTACAGCAGCCCCCAAACATGGCCTAAAAAGACAATGACTTTCATTCCAGTAACAGAGGTTCACTGTCACTAAATGAAGCCACAGGTTCCACAGTGGGCTAGCTGTATCTGGAAGAAAATTCTTGTTTTGAGCCCAAATCTCTTTCCCTATAATTTCTTTTAGTTCTGCTTTTTCTAGAATAACAAATGTCTTTCAGATATCTAAATGCAGCTTTTGTGTCTCCCCTTGTTTTTCTCTTCTCCAGGCTAACCTTTCTCTGTTCCTTCAACCACTGGTTACAAGACAGTCTCTGACACCCTCTCCATTCCTGATGCTGTGTTCATAAAGCACTCAAGTTTGTTTGTTTTCCTTTTCTTTCCTTTGTTTTTTGTTTGTTTTTTTTTTTTTGGGGAAGTCAGAGTCTTGCTCTGTCGCCCATGCTGCAGTGCAATGACATGATCATAGCTCACTGCAGCCTCCAACTCCTGGTCTCAAGCAATCCCACCGCCTTGGCCGCCCAAAGCATTGGAATTACAGGCATGAGCCTGTCCAGTTTGTGTTCCTTTTCAAATGTACTGGTATAATACTCCTAATGTGATCTAAGTACTGCAGAGTCTAATGAAATCATGACTCTTCCTTCTGTGGGCATGAGACCTCTTTTGTCACAGTTAGGATAATGTTAACTTTTTCAGCAGCCACTTTGTGGAGGAGAAAGCTAAGTCACCAAGCTCTTACAGTACAGCATAATAAGTTCTGCGAAGGAGGCAGCCAGTGGGCCATGGCATCACAGAGGAGGGACAGCAAATTTTGCCAGAAAGGAACAAAGAAGCCTTCTTGGAGATGACACTTGAAGAACAACTCAAAGTGAGAGTAAACCAGGTGGAGAGAGTGGAAGGTCTTTCCAGGCGGATGGAAAAGATTTTGCAAAGATGAGCTGGTGTGAGAGAACATGGCAGTACAGCCTTTTCTTCCCCATTGCTTCTCTTTTCAATTCCTTTCTTCAGCCTTTCTCTGACTTAGCTTCACTTTTGGATGTTATTTTCAGTTAAGGCTTGGGAAGACCCTTGCATAACACAGGGGTTGGGGTGCCGATCCCCCACGCAGTCGAAAATCTATGTATCACTTCTGACTCTTCCAAAACTTAATAGCCAGCTGTTGGCTGAAAGCCTCACCGATAACATAAATAGTCCGTTAACACATATTTTGTATGTTATATGTATTATATACCTGCAATAAAGTGAGCTGGAAAAAACAAAATGTTATTAAGAAAATCATAAGAGAAAATACATTTACTAAGTGAAAGTGGATCATCATAAAGGGCTTCATCCTCACTGTATTCTCATTGAGCAGACTGAGGAGGAGGAGGAAGAGGGATTGGTCTTGCTGTTTCAGGGGTGGCAGAGGCAGAAGGGGTGGAGGAGGTGGAAGGGAGGCAGAAGAGGCAGGTACACTCAGTGTAACTTTTATTGAGAAAAAAATCCACGCATATGTGGACCCACGCACTTCAAACCTGTGTTGTTTAAGGGTTAATTGTACTGTTATCCTGTTTTAAGAAGTATCTGTTGCATGGAGTTGAAAGTTCTTCAACTCGTTTACTGTAAGTATTAAGTGAGTATCAAATAGCCAAAGCACTGGCACTGTTACTACAGTAAGTAGTTTTGGGGACTGTTCTCCGTTTTGGAGGTTGTACCTCTACTTGAGTGAACTGTTTGATTAGGGTAGAAAAATAAATGGTACCCTAAGTATCAAAAGGCGGCCAAAGGTCACTCAGGGCCACAGGCTGGACCACGGTGCTCCAGGGTCTTTGCCCCGTTATGAGCTCATCTGTTTTTCTCTTCAATGCCTCCAGCCAGCAGTGTTGAAATGAGACATTTTAGGATTTCCAAACTGCTTCTAAGGCTGCTAGTCACAAACTCTTATCAAGGCAGTTTTCTCAGTTTAGATAGCAGACAGGCTCAGAGCCTCACCTTTGCAGGTCAAAGCTCGAGAAACCCTCCACAGGAAAATTCACACATCTGTTATTTCTTTTACCTGTCCCTTCTCTGCCTTTAGCTTCTCAGTCATCCAACCCCGCCTCTGTGAAAAGTGCACAATGACTCAAGGCTTTTCTTAGGCCTCTGACAGGTGAACAAAGAAAAACACCTTTCACAAATCCAACCTATCAAGGGATAGAAGAAGAGAGAACAGAGCCTTCAGTAAAGAACCCTAAACATCCCACCAGAAAGTCCCAAACAACCCTGAAAAGTGAGAATAAAACTACCAAAAGCTGACAGAGGGTAACAAGCATTATTTCCAACCCACACTTGTCCTTCTAAAAAAAACCAACCCGCTACTGAAAAAACCCCTGAAATGTATGAAATCTAACATCGTTAACATATTTCCTGTCCTCACATAGCTTATAAAAATGTTTCTGAGCTTTTCCCTGGCTCATTTACAACGATGAGAAGGAGCAAAAAGGAAATGCAACAGATGGTACTGAGGGAGGAGGTACTACCATCCTCGCTCACAGTCATCCATCTTCGCAGTAAGTTATCCCCGCTTGGGCGAGGTTTCCAACGTTTTTCAGATGTGCCAATGGCGTATTCTTGCTCGAGAACAATGAAGATGAGGCTCCTTTAAAAAGCTTCAGGTTAGAAGGCATGTTTACTACTGTCTATTTTTGTTGTTTCTAAAAGAGATCACCTCAGCTTTCCCTCTGAACCTCCCCAAACCGACTCCGCGAGAATCTAATCTGGTACTGATTTAGAGCTGACAGGTGGTACATGCATAATTAAAGATGACCTAACACAGAATGCTCTCATTCCTGGCATATTATCAGACACTTAAGCAAAGCAATTATCAGTAGGCAATCTTTTCTGTCAACAGAGATCGAGATGAAACATTTCTTCAATTAAGAGAATTCTGCAAGGATGCTGTACATATCCATCTGCAAATACTTGAAAACCTTTAGAGGTTAATACTAAGTCAGCTCAATGAAACACCTTTGGCCAGTTAACACATGCTCTCCTCTCCTCCCACTTTTCCTGGGAGGTCACATTTCAAACATCAAAATCAGAACAATTTTAAGGTGCTGCCAGACACCCTGACGTGAGTGGACAAGGAAATCTCTGCATTTTTCTGCCTTGCTGAGGTCTGAAAATATAACAAGTTTTCCTTAAAGGTTCAAAGCAAAAAAGGATAGGGTTCACATTAAAGCAAATTCAATTAAAATTGCCCTTCAAAGCAGGATTATTCCCTCTCCATGCTCCACCCATGTCAGAAGTATTTAGAGAATTATCATCAAGCCTTAAAACTTCGTCTTGAATCTAAGTGATTTAAACGATTTTTTTCTTTCATTTTGAAGAAATCAACATTATTCAAAGAAAAAAGGGACTTGACAAAAACGGAGGAATTTCCCATTTCAGGTGAAGGAGGGAAGAGGTGCCGCATTTCCTGATAGTCCTGTGCTTTTTATAAATTACAGTGCATGCACTTTGTATAAATGAATGCATTTAAGCTTTCCTTAGAACAGAAATTGCTTTAATGTTATAGTGAGACAAGTGATTTTCTTTTCTTTTTTAAAAGGGTAGTTTATAAGTTAATGGTTTTTTGAAGCCCATGTAAAAATTGCCTTCCACAAGACAGAGAACTTCACAATGTTTGTGGTGCATATTTTGCCACATTTCACAAGAGGTCTTATTGTTTAAATTCTTATATCCTTATGTCATATGTGAACAAATGACTTTATTGTTCATTTGAACATGTCTTTATAGGATCTCTGGTGGTAGAGCTAGTGTTGTTGTTTGCATTTTTTCCTCTCAACAAGCCAGAACAAAAGTCTCTTTTTCTGAAGCGCTGGGAACTCAGGGACCATGGCAGTGTGGCAGCAGTTGTCAGTTGGAAACACCATAATGATAATGTAAGTGAAGTGCTCACATTAAGGGGTTGACTTCTGACAAGTCAAGGTCTATAGAAAAGTTTCCGCTACAGCAGACATTATGGTAATGCAAAACAGAAGTACTTAATAGAACAATTAAGAATCATCCAGTACACTATTACTGCAGTAGGGCTCAATTCCTTTCAAGATATGCTTTCCTTGGAAGAGACTCCATTCAGAATATTAGGGGAAAAATATCAGTAGCCTTTGGGGAGAACATAATCAGATGGGAGGTGGAAGCGATGGCGGGATCATTAATGGGAGATTCAGTAGGACTCAAAGCTCAAGTTCATTATATTTCTTAGAACTAAGAATAGCTTCTGAATGAGTACTCACAATTCTCCACAGACCTATTTCTCCTAAGGAGCTCCCCCTTTCTCCCTTTCCAATTTTAATCTAAGAAAAATAGAATGCAGACAGACATGGGTAGGTAAGCAGGAACAAAGGAACCTCCACAGAATGGAAGAGAATCTAAGCTAGTTCCGTTTTAGATGTTGTTAAGTCCCTTCGACCAGGATTCAATTTAGAACAACTCAAAAGATACAGTTTGATAGCATGCTGCATCAAGAGGACAGGAGAAAGAAAGAAGTCACAGGTGTAATGTTGTGGCAAACAACAAAATGTTATTTCCCAGTGGATGTCATGGGCAAAAAGAACATGTAAGATATAAGGCACATACTACCATTAAAGTAAACAGAATACAAAAAGGAAAGATTTTACTGAGTTTATGTAGGGAGAGACCCTCATTTCTCACACAGCTCAGAGTCCCTGACTTTTGTAGGACTTCAGTGAATAAAGCAAAGTCTGTAAGCACAGGCTTTCTATGCTGAGGATGATATATGGCACAAAAACATTTTACATGATGCCTTTTACACTTAGATATTATTTTAGAATCATAAACTAATAAACTAAAAGCGTTTTTAAGGTGGAGGTACCTGGCATAATATAGATGTATCTTCTTGTTAACCAAGGCTTCTCCTGTCCACACTCAAACCTGGCTTTTCAAGTGTGTTGGCTTTACTATTTTATGATTGGATGAATAAAATAAGACTGTAACTATGGCTACAAAATAAATTATGATACCCTGACCCCAACAGAGTATTATTTTGGAAAGAAGAAAAGTCAAATCCAAGATTATTATTATCATCACTGCGATCTACTGGTGACCCTGTTTCAGAAAACCTGCCATTTGGAAGCCTTGTGGAGACAGTTTTCAGAATCCTATGTATTCTCTCTGTTAACTGATCAGAGATACTTCTCAGGTTTATTTCACTAAGGACAAAGTATGACATATACTTAGGAAAGGATGGATATTGTTTCAGAATCTCTATCCATTCAGGAGAAGACACTTGTTTTTTAGTTAAAAAAGGACTGTGACTAATTCCAGAGCACCTGGTATTGGCTTTTTCAAGAATGAGCATTTGAAGTCAAACTGGAAAATGGTGACTAGCACATCTGCAATGATCTAGATGATGGTAAGAGACGATCCAGAGATGGTAAGAGACAGATAAACCCAAAAAGGGTGGCCTCGCTTTGCTGCAGAGGGATAAAAGACAATAGAAGAAGTGAAAAACACGATTTTTCTCTACAAGTCCCACTCTAGGAATCACCTTTGTTAACTTTGAGTTCTTTCACAAAATGAAATGTTATGTGACAGTACAATCTGTTTCCCTTAGGGATGGAAGGTGATGAGGGGAGACCAGTGATAGGTGAGATTTAAAGACACATAAAGGAAGGGTGGAAAAGAAATGCATTATGTTACCGAGCGAATGAGGATTAAATCTTCATAATGCATGTGAGATTCTCACACAAAGAAAATAAAACAAGGGCAAGCTTTTGCTGAACACCTAATATCACCCAGCTGTGAATAAAAGAAAAAGAATCTCACACTGACCAGTTCATACAAATCAACTAACACTTATTCCCTTATGGTCCATTGTAACCCATACTCCAAGCAGATATGATGTTCTTTCACAGGTACACATTTGTAACTTTCTGTAAACTAATTAGCGAAGGAGAATACAAAATAGGCAGGTATAATGGAAACTAGTGAATTCCATCCCTGAAGCTAGTTGTACTGTAATAGCTGCTGCATGGTGCCAACAGCCCCCTTTCCCTTTGCTCATTCTGACACAATGCCTTCAGGTCTAAGTAATGTAATTTACTAGAGTGGAATTCCCTCGGTACCCTGTGCAGTACTTGGTGACAGTATCATTTATACTCCACCGTGTCGTGGCCTGACACTGATTCATCAGCCTTCATCCCTCATTCAGAGGAGAGCATGCAATTTCACCTTCCTCCGTGCCCTTCTCTGGTGTGCACGTACACATTCACTCCACTCAGCCTAATTACAAACCTGGGTTAAAATACTCTTATTAGATTTATATTTCTCACTCCAAATGTCAATCTTGTTGAAAATTCCCGTTTTCCGGAGGATTCATCCATTAGCAATAAACTTTAAAGCATTCTGTGACTGAGTGCATTAAACCAGCAATGAGGACATGCACTTAAAATACATCATTAGAGAAAATCTCCATTGCAAATACTTTACACTATTCAACCAAAGGAATAATGAGCCCCGCCTGGCCAGTACCCTCAAATTGCACATGAAGGATAAGTTAAAACTGGCAGTTTTGCAGGAAGGAGCACACGGTGTATCCACAGGATTTATTTCAGAATCTGTCGTTCCTTATGAAGGTGTGGGAGGGAATCACAGCCAGAGTCTAATTTATCACCTTCTCTCACCTATGATTTTTACAGAAACTTTGGTCTACGGCAAAGCGCAAGAGGGATGGCGAAGATAATGGGGAATATATGAGTGTGTAGAGGGAACAGAAGCTGTATCTGCAATGCCAAGAACTTTGAAAGTCACCTAGAATGATTTGCTTGGCCTGAAAAGCATTCTTCCATTTCGTTAACAGAGAAAAGTGGAGAAAGCAGCATTGTCTGGAGACACTGGAGGAAGCGGGTATCATTTTAATACAAGACAGATTTCCCTGGCAGAGTTGACCTGAGAAATGTCTTTATTCCAGACTGATGGTTCCTAACACAAAAACCAAAAATCTGATGAGAATACTAATATATAAATTATAAGTCACAAGTTGTACCTGGGACAGAGATGGTAGGACAGACTAAGAAAAGGAAAATTTGAAGAGGATTTAAAAACAACCCAGCAAAATACAACAATTGAGAAAACTAAGCCACCACTATTTTATATCTGTCCCATATTTTAATTCCTTAGCTTATAGGTTTAATTCATCACTTCTTGTCAGGTCTCAGGTGAGGCAAAGTTAAGGTACAGTCATAACTTCTCTTTAACTTTGATAAATGAAGAAACAGCATTCTAGGAAAGCCCTGGAGGAGGTTAAAGGGAGACTGATTTGAAGTCTTAGCATCTAATCCTGAAGGCTAACAAAAAAGTTATGTCCACAATTATGACTTTGCATTGTGAAATACACAATATACTTTATAATGCAAAACTTTGGTGGGTGGAAAAGGACTCTAGAAGGACAGATATACATTGTATTAAACAGAAAATAATTTGCAAAGCATAATAAAAATAAAAGCAACAGCAATTGTTTTCTACCTGTCAGCATCTGGTCAATCTGTCAGATTGTTCAGTAACCAGAATTATAACAGATGCAATATTTTCTGTGGGGAATTACACCACCATGGAAGCTATTGCTCCTGAAATTTTGCCCATTTCCACCTGAAATATTTTTTTAGCCTTACTTGATTACAACATTAGCACTCTCTTTCATAATGTACACCAGCAGGTACTACAATTAACATGCACAGATGTTAGAACTGAAAATCCATGTTTAAATAAAAAACAGGGAGAAGGTAAAAATTACTGAATATGCTCAACACAGCACTCATCTTAAAAGGAAAGAGAGGCTTACATTGTGCTAAGTTAATAGCAAAATAAAAAAAAACAACAATCCCCCAGATGGCATTAGTAACCTAAGAAGAGGCAAACAACTCTATAAATGCCTGTATTCTTCTGAAACACTGAACCAGAGGCTGACCTTTTGTCCATTTAATTCCAAAACTTGTACTCCAAGAATAGAGGAGAACTCCCAAATGCTCTAAAATTCTCCAACACATTTTACGATGCAACTGCACAAATGACAATAACACCAACATCATTTTGTGGAGTGCTGGCTTTGTGCTTTATGTACGTCATCTCACTGAATCCCCACAACCACCCTCTCATTCAGGTAGGCAGTACTACTTCTGCTCCCATTTTCAAATGAAGACGCCCAGGCCTAGGAGAGGTTAACAGACCAAGGTCAATAAGTAGCTAAGCTAAGATCTGATCCGGAGTCTTTTTTTCCTCCTAAAGCTCTCAACTCATTGTAACCACTGTGCCACACTGTCTGCCACAGTTGGGGATGCCAAAGAAAAATGTGATTTGCAGTCTTCATTTTTCAGAGTCTTCTGGAATGACTGCCCTCTTGACTCATCCATTTTACAAAGTGCATCAAACTGAAAGGCTCAGAACACTTGCAGACATTCTCATTCTTTGGAAATGCCACAGCCACTCAGTCAGTGGAACGGGACAGCACCATCAACGGGATCGCGAAGGCACAAATTTCCCTGTGAATGCTGGCGCCGCCTCTCTTTGGTGTTTCTTCTAGCCACAAACGGACACGTTATCACTTACTGTGGTTGCATTCGACTCAGCAGCCTGATGCAGAGGAGTTTTTACTTGGTTAACTGTCCCTCCAACATCTGTGTCTACAGAAGGTACTACAGGGCAGGCGTGTGCTCATCCTTGTCCCTTCTCCCTCCCCCATCCAAACACACACAAAGTTTTCCAATCTCTAGGGCAACACCATTAAGATATCCTTTCCTTGCTGTGCTACGAGTTTACAAGAAAGAACTTTCTAACAATAAGCCAAGAAGATGGATGATGTAAAACCGCATTTCAAATAAGGCAATTTCTTTTTAAAAAAGATTCAACGGTTTCATGCTTCTTTCTTCCTTCCATCAACACAATTTGTTTATGTACGAGTTGGACCTTTCTTCCTTCGGAAGAGAAAAGTGCTGATAAACTATCATGTGTAGACAAACAACGCAAAAACTTGGTTGCCTTTTGCTATTTAAACAGAGACAAATTATTTCCCAATATACCACTTACCAGACAGATGCAAAGATGTGGGCAAACCAGTCATCAGAATTAACAGAGTGATTTTGCTTGCACTACATATTCTGATTTGTATGACTCTTATTTTTAGCCACGCACAAAGGGCAATAAATGGAAAATCTTATTCTAACCGCTACTTTTTCTGGGCCACCCACACTGCCCCACCTACCACACAACTTCACAAATGTAAAAAACCCAGCCCAGGGTTTGTCCTAACAAGGGATGCAAAGTGGCTAAAATGTGTGACATTTTTTCCAGTTACTGTTTGTACTTTCATTTTTTTTTTTCTGTCTCAGGACTTTCAGGGAAAACAATGTTGACTTACCAATGGGCATTTTCAAAGACTCTAAGTTGGTATGTCAGTCAGTGTACAGACAACGTGATCCGCAGGGCACAGGCACCACCCTGCCGTGAACCACATCTCAGCCAATCTTCCGCAAAGAAATGTACCCAAAAACTTTTCTGTAAATTCAGGAAGGTGCTCCACACCTTCCACATTTTGTTTTGAAACAATGATGGTATTTTAAAAGTTCTTCAAATTAACAAAAGTGATATCAGAAATATAAACATTTCTAAAACAGAGCGGGCTGTGAGGAGAGATTTTGCCAAACTTAAGTCAGTAGCACTTGACTTATATCTGCTTTTAGTCTGCAGTGGCACCACGCTTACCAAGGCACGGTATCCCCTTGCTATCCCTTTCCTTCTGTGCATTTTTTCTTTCTGTATGCCTTCACCACACTTCTCCACCTGATAACCTGGAGCTTATCAGGCATTAATTCACACATGGTTATCATTGTGGATTGGAGCATCTGATTATTTAGAGATAACCATCTTGATGGCAAATGATAAAAACAAAATTGATGAAGAGGATGTTTGCTAGGGGCACAGAGAAGATAGAGATGCAAGTCTATTTTTGATTACTATCTTTCCAGACTTTTAAGAAAAAGTTATTACAGTCTCAGGATACCAATTAAAATGCTTGTTCCTCTGAGCCCTCTGCAAACCACAACAGCAAACATATGCAGGTAACAATTAATATTTAAAAGTCTAGTTCAACAAAATCATCAGAATCATTAGGAACCAAAAGGCGTCAACTCTGAGAAAGGCATCTTTACCTGTGTGCCTGCTCATTATCCAGAAACTAGAGGAAATGTTCTTTCATCATCTGGTAGTTAGCACATGCCCTGCAGAGCTAACACCGTCTTCATGCGCGGTACTCGAGCAGCTCTGATGAGATGTCTCAGAAAATCTTTTTTGGGTGATAGTCCACTATCGTCAGAACTTCTGACTTGTGTTGCAAAAACACAGGCAATTAAGTATTACACAAAGTGGGTCATACGCCACTGAGACAACCACACCGCCCCCAAATCAGACTCAAATGACTGTGCTGTGACAGGGTAGGAGGGGTCTGAACGCAGCGAAAGCAAAACTTTTATGTGGTGAGGAGCATTTTAGTTTTCACTGGTTTAGGTTAGAGAAAGTTAATCTCAATGTCAACTACAAAGCCAACAAACTTTTAGTGTGTTCTTGAATTTATATGACAAATGCTGGCTGTTCATCTAATGGGAAATTCAGATCCAATGTCATAAACAGTCTGAGGGACAGTCTCAGGCTTAAATGACATGCCCATCACTAAACAAGTGAGCACTGTGACTCAGTGAAGGAAGGCGGCCAAATCGAAACTAAAGATAAAGAACCAAATTCTCATTATCCACATTAGCATCTCCTTCTCCAAGGGAGGATCAAAGTACCACTTCCCCACACCTGTACCCAACCAGGGCATTCAACACAATCGCGGATGCTACCCAAACACCCTTCAACCGCTGTAGGAAAAAGGTCAAATGTAGTTACCTGAATTGAGCACATTCATTCATCTGTCACTGAAGAGCCACAGAAATATTAATTCAATACACACTGAGTTCCTATTACATACAAGGACACAGAGGACATGAAGGGATGCTCTCAAAGTCACTGCTTTCAAGGAACTTAAGAGTCCTGTACAGGGGATGATAAAACCTAGATATAACCAATGTCAAAGACAGCCTTTTCCTTTTTTTTTTTAAACAAACAAAATCCCTTCTAGTAGCTAGCTGCTTACTAAATACTTCCTGTTCTACTGACATGAAGTTTGTGGATGATAATTCTACATTTCTCCGATGAATCTTTTAACAATTCCTTAAATTTTACCTTGGTTTTCTTTCAGTGCTCAAAGCCCTTCCTAACCTTGGCCAAGCGTTAGGATTCATCCTAACCTGAAGGCCTAGTACTCTCCAAAGGGAAACACAGAGATACTAGCACAACTCAAGGAGCTATAAAATCACACCACAGCAATTGGAAGAGATGCGTCTTTAAAGGGGGATCAAGGATGCAAAGTTAAAGGAAAACTCTGTGCACAGCACAAGAAGGCATATATTTGAATGAAATTCTGTTACCAAAATTATAAAATCAGAATTTGATTGGAGTCCATATTGTTTGGATTGTGAATGGGGAATGGGAAGATCTGGCTAACTCAACCTTTCCCATTTCTGCCAAACTGCCTTATCGTACAGTGATTACTAATTTCTAAATAATTAGAACACAATCAGTTCACCTAACGCCAAAACCATCTTGTACGTAACTGAATCTTCCTTTATGATTCCTGAGGCCCACTAGGATCTTACAGGGCCACTCAGTATCATTTTGACTGACAGAAGGTAGAAATGAAAATACTGGTTGACAGGAATTTCCACCTGATAAAGATACTGGTGAGTCCACACAGGTATCTGTTCTTATAAGAGCTGATTAATATAATTAGAAGGGAGAAAAAAAAAAAGCAACAAGGAGATCACTGTCCTATAAGATGACACTTAAAGGCATCATTCCTAAGTGCCACCAGCTTGTAGGATGTAATCAGTCTAGAGCACTGCTTGTAAATTTGGAATTAGTTAATTAGTTGAAAAAAGTCTGGAAAAATACATAAAAGTATGAGTTAACAGGTAGGTTATATTTGGGCAGCCAGATTATAGGTAATTTATCTCTACCTTTATTCAATTTTCTGCTATTTTATAAATTATGTAGAATACATGTATCACTTTGATAATAAGGAAAACAAAGCTACTTCTGTTTAGATAAAAGGAAACAATTATTTTCTGATTCTGGTTCTGTCTAGAAATCAAGAACACTTCATCAATAAGTTTCTGACACTTTCTGTCAAGAAATCAAGGACTCAGCATACTAATCTGAAGTGAACTGATGACAAGTAAGGCACAGAATACAGGAAAAATAATCTGGAAATAACAGATTATAGCTTCTAATTAAGCACCACAAGGACTCTAAAAATCTTGCTATCCTGCAAAGCTTTGTAAATACTGTTCTGGGGCAGAAGAGCAGAAGTGCTTTTCCTCCTCATGATGCACAGTCTGTGCAACTTCCAGCTGCCACAAGGCTGCAGGCGCACACTCTTACAAGATCTATCTAATGGGACATCCTTGGAAAAACACGCTGCAATGCCCTGGGTTAAATCCGGGCTCACAGAGAGGGATCATTTCACTAGTGACAGGTGCATCCAAAAAAGAGCACACAAACCATTTCTTAAAAATCAACAGATTGGAAACTATTAGAATAAATTGATAAACAATTTGTGCTACAACTGATGTCACTGGGTAGGCAGCTTTATAATAAAACATAGATTATTTGGAGACTCACGACTCAGGGAATTATCATTTGAAATTTTTGATTTATATATTAATGTATATAACCATGCTGGTAACATCACTACTCTCTGTACCATTAGCAGAGAATGAAAATTAATTTTGATGATCTCTTGAGCAGAACATAATCTGAATCTGAAATGGAATATTACAAATAATCATATCATAGGCCCTTTTTATTTTTAAAAAAGAAACAGAATTGGCTTCAAAAGTATGCCGTTGGTTCCCAATGACTACAGGAGCTAAATACATAGGTTCATAAAATGATTTCATATATTAGTTTTAAAACCAGTAATATCACAACTTTTAGAGTGCTTAACATAAACAGAACATTTAACATTTAACCTCTGGCACTGGAAAGGTGGTAAAAGCCAAAACTTGCAGCTTCTCGAGAAGAATAAAAATGAATGGTATATTGTTCTATCCTCAGTCAACATTTTTAGATTATTATTAAAGCACGGAAATAGGTACACTAAAACCTCAGTTAATTAGACTATTTGAGGACAAGAATATTTTTTATTATTTTGATTTTCTGGTTAATTGACAACTAGAAAATGCTTTTTGTTGAAGGGTTTCCAAAGCAGTTTCTTTTCCTCTTTATAAAACATCAAACCATTCTCAATGATTCAGCAGGTCAGTGTCATCAGCTACAAGTATCCTCCAGGGTTTACACCCCACCTTTACTCAAAACCAAAGCTATCTTGTTTTCTTCATCACTGAAAAAGGGAAGTGTGGTGTGTGCGGTAGGGTAGGGTGTGTGGGAGGGAAGGGGAGGGGGTGGGGAAGTATGAAGGTTAGCTAATTCAGGGTTCTGGCTATTTGGGTTCCAGGTAGCAAAGCCATCGGTAAACACAAATTCATTTTCTGGAACCAGGCACATCTGATTCCTGCGAATGATGAGACAAGGACACAGTAGATCCCACTAGGGTCTGTCTTTGTTGGTCGTCTCTACTTTATGTCATTTTGTCTCGGTGACTGCTGGTTTGATGCTCTTCTCTGTGGAAAATCTGTCAGTGTGTCTATCCAAAAATTCTGGTCTATGAACTCATTAGGGGGGGGAGTTTATTTTGATTAGATTCCATATCCATGCCCTTTCAACTCAAGCTTAGGGTGGATGTCAAAGATGAATAAGCCCTTACTTTCCTCTCCCTTAAGACTTGCTGACCTGAATTTTCTCCTCTACAAAAACCTTTAATTCCAGTTTTTTTTGGTATCTCAGCAGCTCCCCATGGCAACTGACTTAGAAACCTCTTTGCCCTGTTTTCCAATACCTAAGTGAAAATCATGAAGGGTTTCTTTCTAAGCAGGTTTGGAAAGTCTGGCATGAGAATGAGTGGACTAATTTATATATATTGTACTTTAACAAATTCATTTTACCTCTTTTCAGTTACACCTTTTCTTTAAGCAAAATTATATATAATGGTTCTGCTATAGGGCCTCTGTAACAGACTATATATATACTGGTATCTTAAGGAGATAGTAGGATAATTTAGGATAGCAGTTTGTGAACTTTTTGAAACCATGGATCCTTATATATGACTCTTCAGGAATTCTAACCCCTGGTCAGCCCTAGAGGTAGAGGGTAAAGGTAGTGAAGACGACCTGAATAAAGTATGGCTACTGGGCCCCATAAAACTGTTGATTTTCTTCAAGGCCAAATTTCTAGAAATGTAGAATAAATTATGCAAAAGCCAAAAAAAGTAGGGTACAATGGACTAACCTAGTGAGTTCCATTCTGGGTGTTCCTCACAGGACTACCGGCCACTCACTAACCTGTCTGTGACTTACGGGTACAATAACACCCATAAGTACAGAGATTTGGTGATGGGGAATAAATCCTGCTTCACTTGGAGAATGTAAAACAGGCATCATAATAATCATAGGCCCTACAGCGGGAGAACTATCTGCTATGGATTTCCTCTCACAGCTTTCATTTTCTACTGCGCTGGAATCTACAGGAAGTCTGCATTCCCGGGTTCCTGCCTCCATGTCCACCTCCGCTGATTAAGACCTTTCAGGAGCCACAGTCAGGCACACAGCTCTGGGACTCTCTCCATGCTCTGTGCGTGGACTGGTTTACAAACACCCATCTGGAGGAACTGGAGCAGCCCCACTGCTGGAGCATGGGTGGCTCACGCTTTCCTTCGCCCCAGTGAAGCAGGTCTTCTAGATGTGTAAATGGCATTTTAGTAGAGATCACAGTTGTTTATGGCAAATTCCCTTGATGGCTTCTGACAACTGTGTCTTTACTCTGATAGGAAACTCATTCCTGGGACTGAAGTATATACCATTCAGTGGATCCCTTACCTTTGCTGTCTTCTAAAGGCTGCCCAAAGGGTAACAGGGATGAGGGAGGTGTGAGAGACATAATGATCTGTTCTTCCTGCACCCTCACAAACTGCAGCATCCCTATCAAGCACTAGCTAGTGATTCTGCACAGCATTCTTAGGAGGAAAGCTTTAAAAAATTATGGTAAAATATATACAACATAAAATTTACCATTTTACCTATTTTTAAGTGTGCATTTCAGTGGCATTAAATACATTCACATTGTTGTGCAATTATCATCATCATTCATCTCCAGAACTCTCCAATCTTCCCAAACTGATACTTAATATCCATTGAACAACAACTTCCAGTTTTTCCATCCTCCATCCCCTGGCAACCACCATTCTACTTTCTGACTCTGTAAATCTACAGTTCTAGGTATCTCATATAAATGAGATATTTAATATTTGCCTTTTTGTGTCTGGATTATTTCACTTAGCATCTTCAGGGTTCCTCCACATGGTTAGCATGTGTCAGAATTTCATCTTTTTAAAGGCTGAATATTCCATTGTATGTATTAATATACACCACATTTTGTTTATCCATTCATCTGTAGATGGACACCTGGGTTGCATCCACCTCTGGCTACTGTGAATAATGCTGCTATGAACATGGGTGTGCACACATCTATCTGCTCAAATCCCTACTTTCACTTTTTTTGGTATATACCCAGAAGTGGAATTGCTGGATCACTTGGTAATCCTGTTTAATTTTTTTTGAGGAACGGTCATACTGTTTAGTATTTAATTTTTTAAATATATAAACTTTATCTTAAAGAGCAGTTTTAGGTTCGCAGTAAAACTGAGCAGAAAGTATAGAAGTTTCTCATATGCCCCCTGTCGCCCTCTGCCCCACTAGATTCAGTTTTATAGGCACCCTACTCACTTGGTGACTGAACGCTCTGTCCAAAGATATGGGGAGTGATCCAGGCAGGTCCTGCCAGATCCAGCAGGAGCCTGAAGCCATGATTCACCTAAGGAGTCATGACAACTTCTTTCCTTCCTGACCTGTAGACAGGAAACTGACTGATAGCAAAGGTCATCCCACAGGAACACTGGATGTGTAAACGTGGAGATCTGCAGAGTGGCAGAGCAGGAGAGGATGCTAAGGGGCATTTGATCCAACCTCCTTCTTTCACTTTATGGTGAAGATGCCTCATAAACTGATAACCTTCCTTCCAGGAATGCAGTGCAGAATAACTAGTGCTTGTTGGAGATGGTATATTTTTGAGGGTGGAGTAATAATAATTACATCACTCACAACTCTACCAGCCCTAATCCCAGCCCTGTTACCCTTTAGGCAGCCTCCAGAAGGCACCTCTGGATTAATTCCATTATAGATCTCTTTTAACACTTACTGGTTTTTTTCTTATTTTTCTGATATTGTGGGTTTTATTTTAAACATTTTAACATACACCTACTGTACATTTAAGTCTATCTCCAGGATTTTTGACTCTATTAATGTTGAGGCAATACATATGTTCTTTCTTTGCTTGGCAATTGCTTTATTAACAGTGATTATCCTCAACTCCAGAGAGTTATAATAAGAGAACTGTAAATCCTAAGTGCTACTCTGAATAACATCTACCATATCCAAGTAAAATGTTATAAATCACAGTGCTTATCCACAGATTTAAAATGCCCAGAAACTTCTCAAATGTTTCCTGGACAGTATCACTCATACTATTTTTACACTCACATCGACTCAATGAAACAAAAGAAAAAATGCTGTTTCAAATTCCTATAGTCAAAACTCAGAAACATACAATACATATATCTACTCACAGGTACACATGTACATTTGTATGTATGCTTACATGTGTCCAAATGTGCATTTGTTTAGTCAAACTCTTCTACTTTTTTTTTTTATTAATGTGGAATAAATTGTTCTTGTCCTCAGCAGTTAGGCAATGGGCCTGTTCGAAAGCTAACACCACAACATGATGATTCGTAAAGTTTTTCAGTCTTGAGAACTTAGAATCTCACAAAACCTGGACTTGCTGGCTTGGGTTATTCATTGGAGGTGTGCTTTCCTTCCCATGTGTATTTTGTTTTTTTTATTTTTAACTTTTGTGGGTATACAGTATGTGTGTATATTTGTGGAGTACATGAGATGTTTTGATACAGGCATGCAATATGAAATGAGCACATCATGGAGAATGGGGTATCCATCCCCTCAAGCATTTATCCTTTGAGTTACAAACAATCCAATTACACTCTTCATTACAAAATGTAAGTTATTATTGACTATAGTCACTCTACTGTACTATCAAATAGTAGGCCATATTCATTCTTTCTATTTTTTTTTTTTGTACCTATTAACCATCCCGCCTCCATGCCCTGCCCCCAACCCCCACTACCCTTCCTGGCCTATGGTAGCTATCCTCCTACTCTCTATTCCAGGAGTTCAAGTGTTTTGACTTTTAGATCCCATGAGTGAGAACATGTGATGTTTGCCTTTCTGTCCCACATGTGTTTTGTAAATCAAATCACATTTAAGTGTGTGAGGGGAGGGATAATGCTATGATGACTCACTCTGAAAGGGAACAATGTATTTCCCAACTCAGGGGAAAAAAGATTTTCTCTTTTGAGTGTGTCTAAAAGCATGATGAGCACACCTGCAAAAGGACTGTAGCTGTTGTTTTAGCCTAATAACAGCACTATTAGTCACACTTGTTGAAAACCAGGGGCAAAGAATCGCTGGTACTAGCAGCTCTAGGGTAAAGCTGGCACAGAATAATGGCATCTACTGGGCTGGACTTCCAAATGTGAAGGTGCTAAGTGAAACTTAAAACTCTTTTCTGAGACATAAGTCAGTGTATTAAGCAAAGCATTAAATTTCTTAATTTAACGCTATTTATTACTCAAGTATATACAGTTTTCTACCTTTTTCATCTTTTCAAGCACATGAGTTAAAGCAGTGATTCTCAAATTGGGTTCCCTGGACCAGCTGCATCAGCCTCACTTGGAAACTTGTTAGAAAAGCAAATTCCTAACCTGTACCAAATCTACTGAATCAGAACTCTGGGCTTGAGGCCCAGCAAGCTATACTTCAACAAGCCCTCCAGGTGATTCTGATTCAAGTTGAAATTTAAGAGCCACTCACTTTGGGAGGCCGAGGCGGGCGGATCACGAGGTCAGGAGATCGAGACCACGGTGAAACCCCGTCTCTACTAAAAAAATACAAAAAAATTAGCCGGGCGTGGTGGCGGGTGCCTGTAGTCCCAGCTACTCGGAGAGGCTGAGGCAGGAGAATGGCGTGAACCCGGGAGGTGGAGCTTGCAGTGAGCCGAGATCGCGCCACTGCACTCCAGCCTGGGCGACACAGCGAGACTCCGTCTCAAAAAAAAAAAAAAAAAAAAAAAAAGAGCCACTGAGTTAAGGAACCACCAATATACAGATTCCAACCTTTGCTCAATGATAACTCTCCAGCTCCTTTGTTAAAAAAAAAAGTAATTCATGTGTGCTTGGGCTATTTGTTACTATCACCTAAGAAAATATTTATCATTGTTTAATTAAGGAAAATAAACCCTGGTCAAAACTTACATGTAATTTTTCCAGGTCCTGTGCTGGCTTCGAGTCTTAGGATGCAGGGAACTGGGCGAAGGGAGAGATGAGAAGGCTCCGGCAATCCATTCAGACATGGACCCCTAAGTTTTGTGGGGGAACCTTGTGACAGGTCAGTGAGTGTCCACCTAATTGGGAAGGAAAAGTTGTCCATTAGCAGATGAAAGTGTGCATGTGAATGTTTCCCCCTCTCTCCTGCTATCTCGCCATACTCCGTTCTGCTTGTTATGATCTCACACAACTGTCTGTGCCTCTGGCTGTCGGCCTCTTGACCAATCCTCAGGAACAGAATAAAACACCATAGCCCGTGGTATAAATGCCTGGGCTCTGCCTACTAGAAGCCCTATTCCTTGAGGTATCTCCTTTAGGTGAGCAGCCCTTATGAGGGGCTCTCCTGAATCCAAATGCAGCCTAGGAGATAGGTCCATGTCCAGTAAGTTATCACCTTCTATATTTCATCTCACGTTTTCTGTCAGCAAATCAGAACATCTTGGTTTAAAAGACACATGTGGCCACTGTAAATAGAAGAGATTCAGGAAGCAAATGATTTAAGAATTCTGACCGAAATGAGATGATTTCCTGATGCCTCAAATGTGTTTCGTTTAAAAATTAATATTTATTTTTTCAGATAACTTAATACATGCTTATTGTAGAACATTTGAAACATACAGAAAAATAAAGAAAAAAAATAAAGATCAATGGTAACCTTGACACCGATAAATCACTAATGATGTTCTGTTGTATGGGTCTGAAACTCCTTCACCGAAACTCTTGGGGCCAGATATGTTTTCAGAATTCAGAATTTTTTGGATTTTAGAGAGTATTACGATGCAGCTACCATTTACTACATTAGTATCTTGTGAGAGTATGGAGCAGCACCCTATAATATTAAATATTAAACATTAAATATTTGTGCACAAAAATAGATGCATATTCTTATTAAGTGGGGGTAAAATAGAGCCTCACATTTGTTTGGGCCAGGTTTTCCCACCAAAGAAGTTACTAAAACTAGAACAAAACAAAACCCCTTTTGATTTCTGAAAACTTTTGGATTTAGAATTAGAGATAAGGGATTGTGGACCAGTATTCTTTTCAGATACATGCACATACTCAAAGTATTGCTTCTATTTTTTCATTCAATTCTGAAATAAAATGAGAGTTATATGAATATGAGTATTTCCCCAAGTTATTAAAAATTATTCAAAACATGCTTTTTAATGTTCATGTGTGTTATACCCCATATTAATACATCTTATGTATTTATTTCCCTCATTTTTGGAATTGCAGATTTTTTTTTCTTTGTTATTGTAAGTAACACTTTAGGGGATGTTTCTGAATATCAGATTGTCTGAATTTCTGAACATTTTCTTACGCAGGTTCCTAGAAAAGGAATTATTGCATGAAAAGGCATAAACTTTGAGAGTCTTGATTTTCTAGAAAGGCTGCACCAATTTATATTTTTTTCTAGCAGCATGAATGCCTGGTTAATTATGAACCTTATCATAGACAGAGAAAAATAAACTTGCTCCTCACGCAACTTAACAAAATTTTAATCAATGATGACCAAATGTAAGATATTTTATTTTTGTTTTCCTTACACAGAAGATAGTGAACAGCTTGCTGTTTTTGACATAGCAAGAGAGAAATGGAGTTAATTTAAGTTTACCATCAAATGACACTCATTAGGCCAGACTGAGTTAGATGTGGACAGTGGGGGAGCTGTGACTTGTCCATGGGGTCTTCACATGGAAAAGCATGTGAGAGAATTCGGAAATAATTCCCATAACATCATGGGAAGAAAAACCACTGATTATTTGTGGGTTGATAATTCAGCTTCTAGAGTAGTGAGGGCTTGTATTTCCCTTCCTTCTGGTGTTTTCCTATTTCTTGGACATTTTGCTGTTCCTCAGGATGGCATCAAAAAGCAGAAAAAGATGTGAAGACAAAATCAAATCAGAAGAGCTAATAATAATGGCCAACCCTTATGCATGATTACAGTGTGTCCACTCCAATGCCAGGTCCTTGTATGTATTATCTCACTTAACGCCAATGGCATTGGTATCAAAACTGGTGGCTGGCAAGTTTGAAAGTATGTGCTCACTCATTGGTCCTCCTTATTCCCCAATAAGTTTGTAGGAATTTGGGCTTCAGAATTTCAAAGATCTGTTCAAGCCTAGTGTCTCATTACTATGTTGACTCCTTGTCTAGCTATATATCACAAGCTTGATCTTTCCACTCTTTGGTCAGTACCATCTATAGCATCTAAACGAAGCAGAGAAAGCCTAAGAAAATTCTAGACAATAGTAAACCCTTTGAAAGTCCTGTATTGACACGGGGAAGGCTATAGCTCTTTGAGCACAATAGAGAAGTGTGAGGTAAGCGTGTTATATAACACAAAACAGGTTATACATGGAGAAAGACATGAAGACACAGATAAAATACACACTTGAAAAAAGAAACATACAAACACATTTTTCCCAAATGTGGCTACGAATTAGGAAGGCTAAAGAAGGTCTTACAGCCCCAGGTTCTTTTAGATTTATAGCTTTTTCTAATAATCTTTCTTTCTCTTTCCCCTTTATGTATATTTAACCGTACAGGATAATTGGTATAGAGAATGTCACAATTTTCATATGCTAATAAAAGCAAACTGAAGTGATGTTTGTTTGTTATATTAAATGAAATAACCTCACTCTTTCACTTATGTATAAACTCAATTTCTGCACCCACTAATACTGTAAGATGGTTATGGTTTGAGGAGTGGGGGGGGGTGCAAAAAATTTCAATCTTATTTTGGGAATGAGTTAAATTGATCTTTCCCAACAACGTGCTCCTCACTCAACTTAACAAAATAAGGATTATTTCTATCAAAATGATCAAAAGACCAAAGAGAAGTGGACCATTTCCTTCACTGTGGCTTTACTTCATAATTTAAGCATCATTTTCCTGATAATTAGGTGTGAACGCAGGTAGAATAGCTTATAAATGATTTTTCTTTGCCATATTCAGGTATATGACTAAGTTTTTAAGCAGACCAGAGCTACAGGGTGTGAAAAATAAAATGGTAATAGAAGAAATAACCCCTCAAATAGTATACTTTGTTTTTTCCAAAGGGCCTAACTGCTTCAGGGGAAACACAAAAAACAAACCACCATTAATAACGCAAATGATTACCAGACACTCCTTGGATACTCAAACTGTACAACTATCATTGTAAAGCTAATTACAAATTTGGATTCTCTCATTTTAAAAATATACTTCGAAGCAACCCACTTCTGTTTCAATGCTGAACCAAAGTCTGTGCAATTGGCACACTGTCAAAGTGAAAAAAAAAATATATATATACACACACATTGCATCACTTGCACTTGAACAAAGTTATTACTTTCAATGTCACTAAATCCTGAACTGCAAAACACCGCAAGCTAAAAGCAAGTAATGCCACATGGTATATTATCTTACATTTACAAAAGAGTTTATAGTTTTCCAAGCCACAGAGATACTGACTTTCCTACTTACAGTAGCTTTGTTATGCTGGGCACCCCACTCACTGCCCTGGAGCCTACTACCTCTCACAGGTTCTTGTGGGGATCACATGAGAATGTATACAGAGTGTTTTTTTTTTTTTGCAGATTATAAGACATACATAAAATATTAGGTATCTTTTTTTTAAACTAAACAACTTTGTGAGGCATAAAGATATTAATCGCCATTTCACAGTTCAGGAATAGAACACAAGAAGATGTAACAAAAAAAGTACTAAGTTAGAAGATCTGAGTTTTATTTCTAAATTGGCTACGAACTAGCTGCCTGACTCTCTGGGACTTGATTTCTTCAGTAAAACGAGGGGGTCGGATGAAATGACTTTAAGATCTTTTGGAAGCCAATGGATCTGTGATGTAGGACGTGGCCATTGTAGTGATGGGAGTGCCTTAGGAAGTAATCCCTCCTGGAGGCCAAGGAACCATGAGGCCAAAGGGTAGCATCCATCAATCTGAGGCCTGCAGTGCTGGCACAGAGTCCTTGAGCAGCCCCCAACTCCCAGAGATGAGACAGACATTGACTAACTCATTTTGCTGGACTGAGGGGAGATTGGTGGAATCCTAAAGGAATGGCCAGGGCCTCCTGGGCATTGGAAAGAAATACCGAAGAAACTTAAGCCAGCAGGTCTTTATTAACTGGTACAGGTATTTTATAACTTTAACAACTGGTATAGCCAAGTAAGTATATACCAGCTGTCAGTCTTGCTAACGGTTTTACTGTTGTCTATCAGTCTCAAAGAGACGGCCACCACTGAGGGCCAACCACCTTGCTTGGCTAAGTTCCTACAGCGTGGGGGGAGATGTGTAAGAGGGCTCTTTTTGGTATTATGAGTGTACATCAGGGTCACATGGGAATTTTACTTTAAAAAGACACTAACTTAGGCCTCTACTAATGCTATTCTACTAACACTGTTTAACACAACTTTCTGTAATGATGGAAATATTCAATATCTCTGCTGTCCAATATGGCAGCCACATGAGGATACTGGGCACATGAAAAGTACCTAGTGAGAGTGAGGAACTGAATTTTTAACTTTAATCAATTTAAATCAATTGAAATTTAAATAGCCACATATCGTTATTGGTTACCTGACTGGGCAATGCAGCCCTAGGTGGCTTCACATATTAGTTTTCTTGGACCTATTTCAGACCCCAGAAGCCCACAGGACAATACCCAATATAGTCCTTCAATATGTATTCACTGCCCTTCTCCTAGGTGCTGGGCCATGTTTAGGTGTCTCAAAACAATGGTGAATAAGAGTACCATGGACACTTCCTGCCTCGGGGCATTTTGCGGCTAGATTGATTTCCCAAGACCTCACAAAATCTTGAAGTAGCTCACCAGACTGCTCTTAGGAAAAGGTGGGTGAGGAGATATGGTAATGCTACACTAAGCATGAAAGCACTGCTTTTTCATTTCTTCGTATTTACTGTTAGAGAAGTTGGGGGAAAGTTTAAAAAGAGGTATCTGAATGGTTACTATTCATTCGCTTACAAGTGAAGTAACATATCCCAGATATGGGAAATTATCTGTAGGTAACTACCTCTTGCATAATCTTAACCTTACTTAAAAAGAAAAGTCCGAGGAACCGCATTCTGAAGCTAAGAAAAGTAAATGGTATTCAATTACAGCAACAGCCATACAAAAAGTACAAGTGGGTCTCCAGCTGCAAATGGTGGGCAAGGGAGTGTTCTTACCAATTAGTTGTGAAATGATCAGGTTTTCTAGAAGGTACTTTTTGTATAAGTAAGGCTGACTGAATTCTTTATCCCAACTCAACTCTTAGCTAGGATTTTCTTAGTGGCTTTAATGGGATTTTATGAGGAAAGCCCCATTTGCCTGTCCCCAGGAAACTACAGGTGAAAATATTTTTATTTACATTATAAATCTAATACCAACAACATAATTTCTAAGAAACACAAAAGTGGTTTAATGATCTGATTTCCAATGTTGCTCTCAATGTCCTCCTGTTGTCAATTCTCTCCTAACCTAATCACCTCTTCCTACCTTATTGGGGTCTGGAGTGATACAAAAAACACAAAACATGATATTCAGAACTGGTTTACTCTCGTTTGAACCTGAATCCAGGTTTGCCTAAACTTCAAGGATGGGACACCACATGTTGGAATACAGAATTTTTAAGCTAATTCTCTCCATTGTATTAACATTATCACTTGAGGTAAAAAATTTACCAAATAAAACAATCTGATTTTGCTCAGCATCCCAAGGGGATCATGTTCAGCATCTCAATGGGAATGAAACCAGTCAGCCAATCTTTCGAGCTTCACAATGCCACTTCTGGTTCCCCTGCCCTAAGTCAGACTTTTGATTTTTTGGTCTAATAAGTGGTTCTTCCACATCTATACACACACACACACACACACACACACAAACTTACTTTTTTCCCTCTGGATTGAGTAGAAAGACAATTTAATACAATGGTCAGAAAATAAAATAAGACTTCAAAACTTAGTTCTAAAAATACAAATTGCATTTAGAGACCATTATCTTCTTTTTAAAAAGGTCAAATCTCAAACGTTCAGCTGGTTCCAGGCTATATAAAAATTTTACTGAAAATCTGATGACAGCTTTGGTAACAAACATCTTGAGAGTGGCCCTGAAATCCTTATTTATATTCAGAAACACTAAATGGAGTAGTCGCACACCATTTTATGGCTGAAGGGGTTCAAAAAGAAAGAGGTCAATTGATGTTAATTTTTTGGAAATTCAGAGATGAAGTTTTTTTTTTTTTTTTAAACTCTTATCTTTCAAACAGAATTTAAACAGACACTTGTATAAGGCAGAACCCCTTCGAACCACAGATCTTGTGGCTTTTGTGTTTTATTCTACTGGCATGGAAAGGTGATGAAAGAAAATGTGTTTTTTTGCTGCAACAGAGAAAGAAGTGGGGAAGGAGATGCAGTTATTTCAGACAGGATGGCGAACATTAATTGAGATTAAACAGCTCTGAAAGTTTCCACTTCAGCATTTCAGGTTCTGGGACTCTAGCTAAAGAACCAAAGCTAGAAAATTCACTTATTTGACATTCAAGGTGTTTAAGTTCCCAAATACAACAAAGAGGTTATCAGATTTTCACTTCTATCATAAAAGGATGGTGCAGGCAGAACTACTTGCCACTAACAAGCCAGAAAAAAAGAAAAAGTGTGAAAGAAATGTGCTGAAAGTACATAATTTGAAATAATTCTTGGATTTCTGCAGATTTTATACATAAAAATTGGAATACTAGCCTACATTGATACATCATCACCATTATCATCATCATCATCTCCACAACCACCACCGCCACCACCGCCGCCGCTGCCATCATCATCTCCATTTACTGAAAATATCTATTTGCTAGGAACTGTGATAGAAATTTTACAGGAATTATTAGCCTATCTGGTACATGAGAGAACCCTGGCTCAGAGAGGCAAAGTGCTTTGCTTAAGGTCATACTGCTGGAGACAGGACAACATGCAATCTGAATCCAAGCCGGCCTGTCAAGGCTACACCTCCTTTCCTGTACAACACTGCCTTCCTCTACAATGTGGGGAGACTACATCCTTCTTCTGCGAAAGAAACATGACCACTTTCCCATGTGCTACCAGTAAAACAAGACAGTAAACTGACAAGGCTGCAGGTCCCACGGCAATTTAACTATTTGTATAAAGAGTTTTAGTGCTAAAATGGTTATAGTTCATGAAGCATAATTTCTTACTTGTTATACTTCAGTGTCGTTTCTGTCCCTTGACTATGCAAAGCCCTTGCCTGGCCTTGCCACCTGCTTCTCTCTCTGCCTAGAATTCCCTCCCACAACCCTTAGCCATGCTGGTTACTTCTCCTTCACTAGGTCTAGTTCAAATATGTCACTTGCAGAGACACTGTCCTTAATGCGCTCTGTCCTCTCCCAAACAGCTAGGCATTGCCCTGCTTGTTTCCATCAAGGGATAATCAAAAATCCACATGTTTATTTACTGTATAATTACCTATCTTCTCTCTTGGTCCACGTAAGACCCACAGCGGCAGGGACCTAGCTTCTCTTGCTAACCATTGATACCTGACACTTGGAATAATGCCTGGCACAAACTTGATGAATGAATGGCTACACCAATACATGAATGAAGATCAGTGTTTGCAGAGTGCAGTGACAGGTACATATAGAGGGACCAGAGGAGAGACATTGCCCTGGGGATCTGCCTTTGCCAGCCCTCGAGTCCTAGGCCAGAGTTCATCTGCTCCCAGCTTGAACCCTGCCTGGAGACTGAGCATACATCTGCCCGTGGCCCTCCTCTCCTGCTGTACCTCCTGACATAGCCTCTTCTTCCCCAACAGAGGCTCTTCCTCACACAACGAGCTCAGCTTCTCTCCCTGGATCTAATCTCTACATTCCCACCACCATCCACCTCGTATAAAAATCAATCCTGCTTACTCCTCCTGTGGTCACATACCCTTCTGACAATCTGGGGCCACGGCCTTGGGTTCCACCATACCCATAACCATGTGGCACTGTCAGGGCCGACTCCAGGCTTGCTGCATCCCTAGCCCAGCCTGACATCCAGCACCAGGCTCTTTCCCAGCCTTCTGTCCTGAGCCACCTCACTTCTTTCTCCTGTCTGCCCTCTCTTCCCATGTCCAAGCTCATGGATGACTCTTGGCAGGCTGGGGAAGAGAAAGAATGTGTAACAGAGGAGAGAGAAAGTCAGAAGCAGCAGAAGCTGCTGTGTGTCCACATGGGAAGCCCGTGGACTACATCTGTCCACGAGAATTTTCATAGTGTTCTGTAGATTTTTTTTTTTTTAAATAGTGAGTTTAAACTATGGATCAGCAGAGCTGAAAGGGACCTTGGAGATCACTGAGTCCCGCTGTCTCACTGTACTGTTGAAAAACCAACATGTGAGTAATGGACCGAGGAGGAAGAAGGCAGCATTTGTGGAGGGCTTAACCTCTGCTTCGGGATATAAGGTCCCAGGTCCCATAGCCAGTGAGTGGCAGAGTGGGGACCATGCAATGCTTAAATGAGCACTTCCATCCCATACACACTTTGCCCTACGACTTACGTATTCATACCATGTGTGGGAAAGGGTGT
Organism: Nomascus leucogenys; assembly: GCF_006542625.1. Lineage (NCBI taxonomy): Eukaryota > Metazoa > Chordata > Mammalia > Primates > Hylobatidae > Nomascus > Nomascus leucogenys. The sequence goes on from NC_044383.1 coordinate 76,522,788, forward strand.
GGCATTTACCACATAAAGATACTTGGAATTCTTGCCTCAAAGGGTAAGTGGGTTTTCCTTCTGTATTAGCCGATATACTTTTAAAAAATTATGGTAAAATATCCAAAACGTAGAATTTACCACTTTAATAATTTTTAAGTATACAGTTCAGTGGCACCAAGTAAATTTGTTTTGTTGTACAACCTTCACCACTATCCATCCAATACATTTTTAAAGTGAGTATTTTCTAAAACTATACATCCAAAATAAGAGTGAAGGAAACAAAAAAGAAGTAGAAAGAAAAGACAGGTAGAATATAAACTTTTGGGCGTGCATTTCAGCTGACAAAAACCTTTCATACGAATTAGGTTCTCTGTGACATATTCATTATTTTCCTAGTAATGAAACGGGAACTGTGAGACGCCATGTAAAAAGACGGCTTTTATTGTTTCTCTAGGTTCTATACTAGCTGTATCCACTTACAAAAATGTTATACAACCCAGTACATCACAGCCTTCCACGCCTCCTCCATAAAAGGACAAGTAAAATAGTATTTCTTGGAAAGACAGGCATTTACCAATGCACTGCATCTAGATGGAGCTGTCTCCATCATTCTAGTCTGTTTCTAAACAGGGTTTTAAAGTCTTGGCACAGAGCACAAAGAATGTCCCTTAGCTATTCAGCATTTAGTTCAGCTCCACAATATATTTAGCAAGATTTCTTCGCCCCCCGCACCCCCGCCCCTTCCCTTCTTGGTTTAATGACCTCAAATGTACCAACATCCTGTCTTACCTAATCCCCTAACAAGTTCTATCAAATGCCAGGACAGAATCAGACAGCACTGCAGGCGGTGAGATCATTCACTAAGAATTCATTTTTATTCCAAAAATTAGGAGTGCCAGACCATTTAACACAATCTATCACACAGCCAGAAAATTAGCCTAGCGCTTTAAGAGAAACATTTAAATAACTTTTAAATATCTTCTTCCTGACATAGATTCTTTAAAAACCTGAAGACTCTCTCCCCAGAACAAGATGCATAGACACAAAACATTTCCACATGACAGCAAGAGCTCAAGGACTCTGTGAAGACGATGTAGGTCCCCTAAGAATCCATAAACCTCAGGTTAAAATCTCCTGTAAAAGAACTCCAAGACTTCACTTTGTCCACAAGCCCCTGTACTGGATCCTGATCCATGGAGCATCCAGGGTAACTTCTTCTGGGGCCACTTTTGTCTCTGGATGAGAAACGACTTGTTTCAGCTTCAGGAACATCCCTACGTGGCTTCTGGTCCAACTGACTGTCAACACGGCTAGGCCTCTCTCCAATTCAGCTGGCTACTCTGGGAACATTCATTTCTCTTACTGGTCCATGACATGCTTGCTCAACCCCAGTGTTAGGTTTTGCTTTTCAATTGGTCATCTTGGATCCTGTGGTCCCTTCTGTCTTCCTGTCACTTTCCTTGTGGTCCTTGTGGAACTCTTGTTTTAAAAATTAAACCTGTTTTTTTTTTTTATCATAAAAGCAACAGCCTCCCGTTTGCATTTAATTCCTTTGTTTTTTCTCCAAAAGCATACTTCAGCCTTCATATCTTTGTTCTTGGGAAGACTTTGCCCACCTCTCTAAGTGGCAGGTCCTGCCACTCTCTGTTCAGTTTGGGACAGGGTTTCTCCTCCAGGAGAAGTGTGGGGCAGTGAATTAGGAATAAGCCTAAAGTCAGAGAGACCCAGGTCTAATCCCAACATAGTAGCTGACTTTGGCCAAGCAATTTGAACAAAGGCTCAGTTTCCTGATGTGAACAAACAAGGAAGACAAAGCCAACATATGCTTTTATTTTTTTTAGACAGGGTCTTGCTCTGTCACCCAGGCTGGAGTACAGTGGTGTGATCATAGCTCACTGCATCCTCGAACTCTTGGGCTCAAGCGATCCTCCAGCCTCAGCCTCCTGAGTAGCTGGGACTACAGGTGTGTGCCCTTAAAACTGGCTATGTTTTTTGTTTTTGTTTTTTAAGGAAGACTAAGAGAGCTGATATGTTCATAGCTTCTGAAACACAGAAGGTATCTAGTAAATGGTGGTGATCATTTCATTCCCTTCTAACTCCTCACATATGGGATTCAGCATACATTCTATATTTTAGAAGCAACTCCTGCTGCTTTCTATTAGGTGGCCAGGACCACTTATGTCTGGAGCCTTAGGCATTTTTTAACAGGTTTATTGAGATATAATTAGCATATCATACAATTCACACCTTTAAAATACACAATTCAATGTTTTTTAGTATATTCACAGAGTTGTGCGACCATCACCACTATCTAATATCAGAACATTTCCATCATCCAAAAAAGAAACCCTACACCCACAGTAGTTACTTTTCATTTCCTTTCCCCTTCAACCCTTGGCAACCATCAATCTACTTTCTGTCTCTATGGATTTTCCTATTCTACACATTTTGTATAAATGGAATCATATATTATGAGGCCTTTTGGGTCTAGCTTCTTTCGCTTTACCATATTTTCAGGGTTCACACTTGATGTAGTAAGTGTCAATATTTCATCCCTTTTTATGGCTGCATAATAATCAATTGCATTCATATACCACATCCTGTTTATGCATTTATCAGTTGATGGATATTTGGATTGTTTCCACATTTTAGCTATTATGAATAATGCTGCCAAGAACATTTTTGTATGGTTAGACATATTTGGACATGTTTTCAATTTACTTGGATATATATCTGGAAGCGAAATCACTGGGGAGGATGGTTAATTTTATGTGTTCATTTGGCTAGGTCACCATACCAAGACACGTGGTCAAACACGTTTGGATGTCGTTACAAAGGTGTTTTTTAGATGAGATTAACATTTACATCAGTAGTCTTTGAATAAAGCAGATTACTCTTCATGAGGTGGGCCTCATCCAATCAGCTGAAGGCCTTAAGAAAAAAGGCTGACCTCTCCTGGGAAGAAGGAATACTGACAGCAGACTCCCTTTGGACCCTAACTGAAACATCAATGCTTCTCTGGGTCTACAGCCTGCTGGCCTACCCTGCAAACTTTGAACTTGCCAGTCTCCGCAATCATGTAAGCCAATTCTTTAAAATAAATCTGTCCCCTTCCTCTCCCTCACTCTACACACACACACACACACACACACACACACCCTCTATTGGTTCTATTCTCTGCAGAACCCTAACTAATATACTGGGACAAATGGTAACTCTGTATTTAACATTTTGAGGAACCACTAAACTGTTTTCCAAAATGACTGTAGCAGGACAATCCCACCAGTAATGTATAAGGGTTCCAATTTCTCCACATCCTCACCAACACTTATTACTGTCTTTTAGACTTTAACCAACCTAGTGGGGGTAAAGTGGTACCTCATTATAATTTTGATTGGCATTTTCCTAATGACCAATGATGCTGAACATCTTTTCATTCACTTATTGGCCATTTGTATATCTTTTCCTGAGAAATGCATATTTTAATTGTCCATTACTTGTCTGGGTTGTCTTTTGAGCATTAAGCTGTAAGAATTCTTTATATATTCTGGATACAAATCCTTTGTCAGATACATGATTTGTAAGTATTTTCTCCCATCTGTGGACCATCTTTTCACTTTTTTTTTTTGAGACGGAGTCTCGCTCTGTCGCCCAGGCTGGAGTGCAGTGGTGCAATCTCGGCTCACTGCAAGCTCCACCTCCCGGGTTCATGCCATTCTCCTGCCGCAGCCTCTCCGAGTAGCTGGGACTACAGGCGCCCGCCACCACGCCCGGCTAATTTTTTTTTTTTTGTATTTTTAGTAGAGACGGGGTTTCACTGTGGTCTCGATCTCCTGACCTCATGATCGCCTGCCTCGGCCTCCCAAAGTGCTGGGATTACAAGCGTGAGCCACCGCGCCCGGTCCATCTTTTCACTTTCTTAATGGTTTCCTTTAAACACGAAGTTTTTAATTTTATGAAGTCCCATTTATCTAATTTTTCTTTTGTCTTTTGTACTTGTGGTGTTGTATCTAAGAATCCACTGCCTAACGCAAGGTCACAAAAATGTATCCCTATATTTTCTTCTAAGAGTTTTAGAATTTTTGCTTGTATTTATTATTATTATTATTATTATTTGAAATGGAGTTTCACTCTTGTTGCCCAGGCTGGAGTGCAATGGCACTGATTCATTTTGAGTTAATTTTTGTATATGGTGTAAGGTATAAGTCCAAGTTCATTCTTTTGTGTGTGAATATCCTGCTGTCCTGGCACTATACATTGAAAAGACTATTCTTTCCTCATCAAATTGTTCTGGAACCCTTGTTGAAAACTTTGAGCATACGTGTACTGTATTCAAGACTATACTATCTTATAGGATGTTTTGAAAAAAGGAAGTGTGAGTCCTCCAATTTTGTTCCTCTTTTGCAAGATTGTTTTAGCTATTCTGGGTCCCTTGCATTTCCATATGAATTTTAAAATCAGCCTGTCAATTTCTGCAAAAATGCTGCAATTTTGATAGGGATTGTGTTGACTATATAAGTTTGGATAGTTTTGCCATCTTAACAAGTCTTCTGATCTATGAACATTGGATGTCTTTCCATTTATTTATGTTTCCTTAATTTCTTTCTATAGTATTCTGTAATTTTCAGTGTTCAAGTCTTGCACTTCTTTTCTTAAATTTATTCCTGAACATTTAATTATTTTTGATGCTATGTAAATGGAATTGTTTTTGTAATTTCATTTTTCTTGCTAGTGTACAGAAATTGATTTTTGCACACTGAACTTTCATCCTGCAAAACTGATGATCTTGTTTATTATTCATTCTAATAGGTTTTTTTGTGTGTGGTTTATTTCTTCTTTTAATGAATTGCAGTCAAGTATTTTTAAGTATTCTGAGTCACAGGAATATCCTGGCACATAAACCCATGACTTAAACTTTACTATAAATATAAGGAGCTCATACTATTATTTGTCCCCTTCCTGTGGCACTGGGTAATGATCCTGCTTTTGGGTTATAGTCTTGGTGGCATTCCTACTGCTGCTGACAGCCCATATAATGATTTGAAAAGTTCCTGGGACTCCAGGATACATGGTGAGACACGAATCTATTTTCCATAGAAGTGGCATTATAAAAAGAGGTCAGGTTTCCAGACTATCCCTAAAATCTGTTTAAAGGGGTATCATTCAGTGAGGGTGCCACAGGGTCTGGCCTCACCATTCTACCAAAGGGAATCTAAAGGGTTTGTTTCAATGAGAAACCACATTCTAAAGGAGTTTTGAATGAACCTTTCATAAAGTGCCCTCCTGGGCCGGGCGTAGTGACTCATGCCTGTAATCCCAGCACTTTGGAAGGCCAAGGCCGGTGGATCACTTGAGGTCAGGAGTTCAAGACCAGCCTGGCCAACATGGTGAAACCCCATCTCTACTAAAAATACAAACAATTAGCTGGGCATGATGGCGGGTGCCTGTAATCCCAGCTACTTGGGAGGATGAGGCAGGAGAATCACTTGAACCCAGGAGGCAGAGGCTACAGTGAGCCGAGATCGTGCCATTGCACTCCAGCCTGGGCAACAAGAGTGAAACTCCATTTCAAATAATAATAATAATAATAATAATAAAATAAAAAAAGGACCTTCCTATCAGTTAAGACTTCTTATGGGCTTTTATGGAGACACCTCTGCTAACCTACTTCTTCTTTCCAACTCAGGGCCGACTCCTAATATACAATACTTTGAGGGTCAGTGGTAGTTATTTTCACAAAAACTGCTAAATTTGACACAATACATATATATATATACATATATTTCTTTTTTACCAGACTATATTTTGCTTCAGGTTTAAAAACTGATTTCTAGCCAGCATTCAGAGACCTACTTTGCATCTTGATCCATGAGTCACTGATTTGAGCATGCATTTGCCCAGAATACCCAGGCATGTGAAAGGATCAAAATATCACACTTTGATTGATTTAGAAAGTTATTTTCTACCACCATGCAGTCTGAGAGTTTCTATGCTGCATCTGACTAATTGGGGAGGTGTGGGAGCAGAGAGAGCCAGGAGCTGCTGTGTGGAAGACCTTGTCCCTCCTCCCAGGCACCAAGATCCCAGGGAGTAGCAACCCTGCTCTCCATGGCGAAGTGTGTCCGTGTGATGCTCATCTCAGCATCATCTGGTTATCGGAGTCATCTTTTGAAGAGATCCTGGTATTTCGGTTTGACAAAAATCGAGAAACAATTTAGAAAGAAAATCGGATTTGTGTGTAAATGAAGAATATTCCTGAAAAGAAACTCTGTTACGAAACTGAAATCTGGAGACCGCGGTGGTGCTAAGTTGAGTCATCAGTTCCCTTTACGCCCTAATAATTGACGGCACTTTGATCACAATGACTGCTCTGGGTGATGCTTTTTTGTTTGCTTTTTAAAGTACTTCCTTGTGTAAACAGGTTGTCTCACTGTCATCTTGAAAACATGTTTACGTTTGGGGGATCATGGGGAACATCTGTTAGAAACAGATTTCATGCCTTTCTGTCAACTTAGGGAAGTCTGAATCCTATTTCTTGGTAATATACAAAAGCTCTTGGAGAGTTAAATGAAGTTCTACTGGAAAAAGGACTGACTGGATATTTTGATTGTTCTTCATATATGTACTTAAAAATTTGTCCTGAAAACATCCATTTGAAATAGAAACAGGCATGAATTATTGTCCGCTTTTTGTAGATGCAGACAATGAAGTGTAGAGAAGTGAAGTGGCCTGGTCAATGACCAACAAAGTGGCAAAGAGGGGGCCACATGCATCACAGGGACATACTGACCCTTAATCGGCACCAAATAAAATCCGCAGGTATCAAGGGTCCCCTGATATTATTTCCAAAAAGATGTTACAATCCTTCACAATTTTATTGAGATCACCGATTCTGGAGAGGGCAAATATTAGGGCTGAGTGATGTATCCCCCAAAAGAGCAGTTTCTTTGTCCAGGTCTCAAGTTAGAGATCTAGGTGTGTGTGGAGAGGTGGGGTGTTCAGAGGGAACAGGAACAAAGCTTGAAGGAGAGGCTGAACCAACAAGAGGACTTCAGGCAAAATACTTTACTGAAACCTCAACAGTGAGGCTGCTCCTGCTGTGCCCAGAAGCGAGGTGCTCCTCTTGGAGGGTGTGCCAACTCGCTCTGGCCCTTGGAGTTGAGGCAGCAGCGGTTTCTGTGTGAAGAGAAAGAACTGCTGTCATGAAAAAATGGGAGATGCTGCAGATTTTATTTAAATGCCCACACACAGCACAGTCCCTAGACCCAGGCAAGGAAGGACTCTGTTCTCCTTCAGTTTGGCCAGGGAGGCATCGTCCCCCATCTTGCCTTATGATCTCTCCCTTAAACTCTTCCAGAATTTCCCACCCAAGTGGTTCCAAGTGAGCTCCCAGGGTCAGTGTATGCCCTTTCCCTCGGTCCTTCCTCCCTTTGGTGGGCTACACCACCTGAAGGGTGAGAGAATGGCCAAGGGCAGCTATTTACAGAGATATGCATGTGTCTTGGACATTTGGGCTGGGGTGTCCATGTGCATGTTTCAAGACCCCTGCAGGATGGGGGACTGGGGGAGTGAGAGGAGAAGGAGCAGGAAAGAAGGAAGCGGGTAGGTGTATGCTGGTTTCCCCCATACCACCATGTTCCCATTTGGAACTCTAAGGAGACCGATAATTCTAAATTTAAATCTGGCCTTCCGAAAGGTCATTACATCAAGGCAGAAGGACAGAATGTATTTTATACCACCAGTTTGTTAGCCTGATTCATAAATTTTAATATTTAAGCATACAGCATATGAGCTTCAATTGTGCCTTTGTCTGGAGCCCTACAAATATTAGAGCCAGACCTGTCCAGAGCCATGTGGATCAGGGCTGGGAAGGCTTCAGACTGCAGATGTGCAGTTATTCATTACACACGCCCCATGTTGCATTCACTGACCCTCTGGATGATAAAGTGGAGGTGGCTACAAGGCATTTCCAGAATATCAAGGTGCTCACACAACAAAGGTTTCCTTCACTTGTTTTGGGAACACTGTGCTGAAGATAGTTTAGCCAAATATTTCTCTGTTTGCTGCAGCCAAATACATCAGGGTCTTGCTACAGGCCAACTAAGCAAACCATAATTTTTACAAAAAATAATTACCTAACACTTTCATCTCTTGTGGTTTCTTTATTCCATACATACTTTGTAATGCGTTTATCAGCAGCTGGTTGAACAACTTGGTGTACCAGTGGGAGACAAACCAGCAGGAGTTATATATGGCAAGTAAGGACCAAAACATAGGCAGGAAAATAAAAATACCGATGAACGTTAGGCTGAACTGTAAGACATAATTAAGTAGCTGTATATCAAATGCATAAATATGATTCATTTTTAAAGGCCCACACATATTACACCCACTTTCAGGAGTTTCCCAAAGTAATTTAAAACTATTTGATGTTGCTTCCTGTTTTTCAGTACTTTTATCTGTTTATGGGGGTGGCAATTCTACTGCTAACCAAATGAACAAGAAGAAAAGTGAAGGATGGGGCCATTTTCCTGGTTTTAGTCATCAAAATCTGCTTTAAAAGACTGAATTTTTAGACCTTAAATTTAAAAATTTGGGGCTCTAAGCTTCAAAGTAATTATTTAAGACTTATCCCACATTACAACTACAGATTGCACCAACAGTTTCTCTTAGAGTTAGTGAGCCTCTTGCATCAACTTTGTTTCCTGTTCTCTCCAAAGCTCCTTTCTAAAGCAACTGAGCTTCAGAAGAGGGGAGAAGGAAACAGGGCAGAGGGGCTTGCTGACCTCAGTCTGCATTCAATACATTTTTCTTTTCCTCTTTGAGAAAAGGACTGCTAGGAAAGGGCCTTTTCATATTTTAAAGCTGAAGTTTCAAAAAAGCTAGAACATTTCAAATATATTTATTCCGTAAAATTATCCTCAGGTACCAAAAGTAGCTCTGGAAAGGTGGCCACCTCTTTTTATTTGGCCTTCATAGCTCATTATTTTAATCAAGTAGATGGTTACTGAAAAGCAAACTTACACTTTCCATGAAGTAAATAAAGTCATGTGCTGAATAATGACATTTCAATTGATAATAGACTGCATATATCATGGTGGTCCCATAGATTCTAACATCATATTTTTACTGTACCTTTTCTATGTTTAGATACACAAATACCCCCCACTGTGTTACAACTGCTTATAGTATTTGGTAGAGTAACGTGCTGTACAGGTTTGTGGCCTAGGAGCAGTAGGCTATACCATACAGCCTAGCTGTGCAATAGGCTGTACCATCTAGGTTTGCATTAAGTACACTCTATGATGTTTGCACAATGATGAAACTGCCGAATGACGTACTTCTCAGAATGCATCCTATTGTTAAGCAATGAATGACTGTGCTATTATGAGGTGACAGGCATTTTGGGGATCAGCTAGTTCAATGTGTCATCAAAGTCTTGACCACCAAGTGGGTGGCGCTGATTAAACACCTCTAATGAGAAGAAAGGTACTGCCAAGTCAATTTTGGAGAATTATTATGTACCAGATCATTGCATACATAATTACAGAGTTCTCTCTCAGGCAAATCTGCCTCCCTGTAGCCTAAAAACACTGGTTTGCCCTACAGGGCAACCAGAGGAAGGATAACACCTACTTACATGGTAGGGAGTAAGTGGTGGCTCCGCCTCCTCTCTTTCCTCAAGTCTTCTCTCTGGATAGTTGTTTCTAGTTCCTTCAAATGTTATTTGACATGGTTTCAGGTTCTCTACCACTGTCTTGGGCCACTGTCCTTTAAAAATATTTAAGTTCTAAATTTAAAAATCATCATTTCAATTTAAAACCACATTATAGGCCGGGCGTGGTGGCTCACTCCCATAATCCCAGCACTTTGGGAGGCCGAGGCGGGTGGATCACGAGGTCAAGAGATCGAGACCATCCTGGCCAACATGGTGAAACCCTGTCTCTACTAAAAATACAAAAATTAGCTGGGTGTGGTGGTGTGTGCCTGTAGTCCCAGCTACTCGGGAGGCTGAGGCAGGAGAATTGCTTGAACCCAGGAGGCGGAGGTTGCAGTGAGCTGAGATCGTGCCACTACATTCCAGCCTAGAGACAGAGCAAAACTCTGTCTCAAAAAACAAAAAAAACAAAAAAAACCCACCCCATGTTATAGCCAACAATACATTTGCCAATATGTCTATCAAATGTGATCTCAAATAAAGCACAATTTTATTAGTGAAGAGTACATAGAACTATCTTTCACCTTCTTAGTCCTACGATGCAGACCATGATTTCATTAATGTTTTGGACAGCTACATCACATCACTGGCTAGGACTGAGCTTACAGAAATGAAACCCCCAAGGAGTTTTCACATATTGTTATTGTGTTTTATTTCCCACATTCTCTATTTGTGATTTTTTTTTTTTTTTTTTTTTTTAGTGGGGGTGTGGGATACAACTGCAGGTCTTGGTACTTACTCCTATTATTAAATGTCAACTCACTTGGGTCTCGCCACTTGTTTTCTTCTTCTTTCTTCTGTCTATTCACTCGGTGGCAAAGGAGCACATGAAAGAGAACTGTGCTCAAGGGAATTTCTTTTTATCATGGAACTGTACAAGGCTTACAAAGCAGTGGGCAGTCGGGGTGAAAACTAACTCAGTAAACAATACCCTTTAGGAATTGGCTCAGTGTGTATGCTGTGTCAAATCCTGCTTGGTAAATTCCAAGAGGAAACTCTGAATAAATATTTACCATATCTATTTATTTCTCCTACTGAGAACTATATAAGACAGGAGGATGTTAAATGATGAGACAGATTTCAGGATTTTTGCTCTCCGCTGAGTCTTGCTCACAGGGCGTGAGGACTGATACAAGTCCCAGTCTCATAATGAAACCAGACACAGTTCACTTCCTTTTGTTTCTTAAACCACCCCCTCACCTGGGAGATGTCTTGAAATGACACAGATTTAGTTATGTATCACTAACCTGAGATCTCAAGGGAATGATTGGTATTAATTATCATTAGCAATAATAATATTTAATATACCCTCCTGGGAAGGTGGACAGCATGCGCTTGGGATGGAATATAGCCCTGACTAAGCTTACCTGCTCAAGCTGTCAATACCTATTGTCTCAAAAGGAGAACGGAGACATTTTAACTCCGGAGCCATCTCCTCTTCCAATTGACATAATAAGGAGAGGTCAAGAAGAATCTAGTTAGAGATGAGTGGATGCTGCATTACACTTCCATGGCTTCTTACTGAAAGTGAACTACCAAAGAAATCACAAAGCACTTTTTGTCTAATTCTTCCCTTCTTCCTTCCCAGCTTGGGAAACAGCCTGAGATCAGACAGAGGACACCACCTCACAAGCTGGTTATCAGGTGGGCTCTTTGCTTACTGCAGTCTGGAGGAAGAGAACCAAATGGTTGGGGCAGTGGAGAATGTCTATCATCACTCTAGAATTAAGCTAGTGAAAACCAACCAACAACCCAAATACAGAATCTACGTCCTTCTTGTCTTACATCTTCTGGAACTTTCTTTAATTTTAGCTGTTCCCCAGTTAACCTTTTTATTGAGGACAGAGGGATGACCTGCCCCATTCTTGGGCTTTCTGTTTGCTCTTTCCCCTCCTCAGGAATCAATCACTATTCTTGAGCTCTGGATCCCATTCCCTCTCTCTCACTTAGGGAATCTGTTTCTGAATTTACCTTCACTGTCCCTGGGACATCAATTTCTCTCTCCTGGACCATTTCCATTGGCATGTCTTAAATCCCTTCTTGATGCCATAGCTTCCTCCAGAACCAATCCCTTTCTCTGCCCGTTCTGAAGGAAGACCCTCAAAATAGTTGTCTTTACTTGCTGCCATTATTTCCTCATTTCTCTTTCTTTCCTTAACCTGTTGTAGTGTTTTTTGTCACTCCAGAGAAACTGCTTTTATCAAGGTTAGTGATGATCTCCGTCTTGCCAAGTCCATGCTCAACTCTCTATTCCCATCTTACAAGACTTCTCACCATCACTTGACTCAGTCGCCAACTTCCTCCATGAAACCACTTCTTCTTGTGGCTTCAGGGGCACCACACCGTCCTGGCTTCTCATCAGCTTCACCTGTGGCTCCCTCCTCTGCAGAGTCCTCCTCTGCTCCTCCTCCTCTGCTCCCCATCTAAATGCTGGCGTATCTTGGAGCTCCATTCATGGACTTTCTCTTTCCTCTAACTATACTCACTCCCAGGCCTGTGGTTTTTGTCACCTATATGCTGAAGTCTCTCAAATTTATTATATGTTGCCCCTGACCTCTTCCTGAATTTCCATATCCAATTTCCTACTCAGCACCTGAACTTGTGTATTCAACATGCATCTCAAGTATAACATGGCCAAAAAAGAATTCTTGTTTCCATCCTCCCTCCAAACCTGCTTCTTTCCAGTCTTTTTCATCACAGCTGCTTGGGACAAATATCTGAAGACGAATCAAAGAGAATATATAGACTTCCATCTGCCCCGCCTCCATAATACATCTTGAAATGAACCACTTTCATTAGCTCAGTGTTTAGACATGTTGGTCTGAGGACTTCTTTACACCCTTAAAAATTAATAAAATCCCCAAAGAGTTCTTGATTATGTGGGTTATATCTATTGATATGTGCCATATTAGAAATTAAAACAAAACTTTAAAAAAATAGAATTCATTGTATTTGAAATACAATAAAACGTTGTATATTAACACAAATCACATATTTTATGAAAATTAATACATTTTACAAAACATAAGTGAGAGAATTAACACTTTTACATTTTTGCAAATCTCTCTAGTATCTGGCTTAACACAGAACTGCTGGATTCTCATATCTGGTACTGCCTTCAATATGTTGCTCTATGGTGTTTCGATGGAAAGACATGAAGAAAATCTAGCCTCACACAGATACATAGTTGGAAATGGGTGAAGTATTTTCATCGCCTTTTGATAACTGTGGATATTCTCTGATTCTACACCAGAAATCAACAAGTGGTAGCTTTTAAAATGTGGAGTCTGAAATGTGGTACCTGAAAATCTGTCAATAAACTTATTTTATTTTGTTAATATTAAAATCTGTTGGTCTATCTAGCACTTTGAATGGATTTTTCACCTGTGCATAATTTTATAACATTACACATTTTGTCATTTGGAAATACTTGTTCACTAAGTTCAGAGATCTTTGAGATCTTTTGAATTTTCACATTTCATGATCCAATACCAAATTCTCCACATTCATTAATATCACCATCAATCTCATCAGCAAAAGTCCTTAATGTACTGGGAAATTATCAAGCTTCACAGTAGCAGCTATGTGTTCTCCAAAATCCTAATTTTTGTTTCAAGCTCAAATTTTGTCATTGGCAACAAATACTGTCAGTTGTTTTTCTTGAAGTATCAGGGCACTTCATTCATTTTTGATAAAAGATCTGTCAAACAAATACCCAAATTGGAATAATTAGAGTTTGTCTGTTAGTTGTTCTTTTAAGTCATACTGGCATTCCATGAAAAAAGCAGCCAGTTCAGCTTGCGACTCAAACAACTGCACACGGGTTTTTCCTGGAGATAACCAGTATACTCTGGTTTACGGTGGAAGGGCTTATGTGTCTTTCCCATTTTGTCACACAGAATATTAAAAAGACATCACTCAAGAGTTGAGATTTAATAAAAACAGTAATTGTTACTGCTTCATACAAGATATTCTGAAGTGAAATTGGCATTCTGTTCTATTGTAAGCATGTGCTGGTGAAGAACTAGCAGTTTGGTACCACTATCTTGTTTCATGCTGAGGTGCCAGCAGTTTTCCCCACCATTGCATTTCACTAGCAGTGCACATGTCAATACTGTGAAAAAGACAAAGAGCATCTTGGTATTACTGTGAAAATAGTTTTAACCTTGCATTCCCTGATAAGATCTTGCGGGCCCCCAGGAACCCACAGACCACACTTTGAGAATTACGGCAATAGCTTGCCATCTTCTGTCCAGGCCACCACCATCTCTCTCCTGGGCTTGCAGAAAAGCCTCCTTGATGGTCTCTCTGCTTTTACTTTTGCCTCTGTAGAAGCCCTTCTCCATAGAGCAGCCAGATAATCTTTTAAAAATATATGTCAGATCACATCGCTCTCCTGCTTAAAACTCACACTTCAGATGTCCCATTGCTCATAGAATAGCATCTGAGGTGCAGGCCCAAGCCTGCAAGGCCCTGGCTGCCCCAATTTCCTCATTCATGCCTGTACTACTTTTCTTTCCCCTTCTCCAGTCACTTGACCTGTGGACCTCTTTAAACCTATCCTGTGTGCTCCAGCCTGGAAGACTCCTCCCCTAGGTTTTAGCAGGTAGGGTTCTCCTCATTTAGGTCTCATCTCCTGTGTTAGGCATTACCCAACCTGCCCATACACATCTTCCTATACACTGCCCTCCTCTGGATTACATAGCTCCATTTATTACCCTGATTGCACTCATGGTTCTCTGAAACGATATTGTTCACTAATTTGACAGCTGGTTTGTTGTCTGTATTTCTAAAACAGAAAGTGAGTTTCCACACGGGTAGGAATCTTGAATCTTGTGTTATCCCATATCCTTACCATCCAGGACAATACTTGGAACACATCAGGTGATTAATTAGTATTTGCTGAATGGATGCTTCTGTGAGTGACAATGGGTGGTAGGATACCATGCAGGAAAGCTCTCTGCATACTGCAAAATATATACATGTAAGGTAAGGGAAATGATGTGTTATAACTTGTAATTCTCCAACACTAGTACATACTTTGCCATGTCAAATTTAAGTCATAGATGACATTATCAAGCTATTAATGTTTGCCTTCTTGACTATTTTTCTGCAGATCAGACAAGATAAGAGTCCAAGATCTTTTTGTCTCTCCCCCAACTGGTCTCCCTGTCGTTAATCCTTTTCTTCTCCAGGCCATCTTCTACAATGTATGTCATTTATTTATTTATTTTTTTTGAGAGAATCATATAGTGGCTCCTGCAAGATTCTACACAAAAATATCATCCCCAAGACACATAATTGTCAGATTTTCCAAGGTTGAAATGAAAGAAAGAATGTTAAAGTCAACTAGAGAGAAAGGGCAGGTCACCTACAAAGGGATCCCCATCAGGCTAACAGTGAAACTCTAAGGCTGAAACCCTACAAGCCAGAAGAGATTCAGGGCCTACATTCAACACTCTTACAGAAAAAAATCTTCAACCAGGAATTTCATAACTAGCCAAACTAAGCTTCCTAAGTGAAGGAGAAATAAGATCCTTTTCAGATAAGCAAATGTTGAGGAACTTCATTATCACCAGACCTGCCTTACAAGAGATCTTGAAAGGAGCACAACATATAGAAAGGAAAGACTGCTATCAGCTAATACAAAAACACACTTAAACACACAGACCAGTGTTACTTGCAAAGCAACCACACAAACAAGCCAACAAAATAATCAGCTAACAGCACAATAACATAACCAAATTCACACATACAATACTAACCTTGAATGTAAATGAGCTAAATGCCCCACTTAAAAGGCACAGAGTGGCAAGCTGGATAGAAAAGCAAGACCCAATGGTATGTGGTCTTCAAGAGACCCATCTCACACTTAATGACACTCACAGGCTCAAAATAAAAGGATGGAGAAAAACCTACCAAGCAAATGGAAAACAGAAAAAAAGCAGGGGTTACAATCCTAATTTCAGACAAAGCTGATTTCAAACCAACAAAGATCACAAAAGACAAGGAAGGGCATTACATAATGGTAAAAGGTTCAATTCAACAAGAACACCCTACTATCCTAAATATAAATGCACTCAACACAGGAGCACCCAGATTCATAAAGCAAGTTCTTAGAGACCTACAAAGAGATATAGATTCCTACACAATAGTAGTGGGAGACTTCAACACTCCATTGACAGTATTAGACAGATCATCGAGGTGAAAAATTAACAAAGATATTCAGGACCTAAACTTAGCACTGGACCAAACAGATCTGATAAACCTTTATAAACATTTCCACCCTGAAACAACAGGATATACATTCTTCTCATCTCCACAAGGCACATTCTCTAAAACAGACCACATAACTGGACATAAAACAATCCTCAACAAATGTTAAATAACCACATACTCTCAGACCACAGCACAATAAAAATAGAAGTCAACACAATGAAAACTGCTCAAAACCATACAATCACATGGAAATGAAACAACATGTTCCTGAATGACTTTTGGGTAAATAACGAAATGAAGGCAGAAATCAAGAAGTTCTTTGAAAATAATGAGAACAAAGATATACCTGAATCTCTGGGACACAGCTAAGGCAGTGTTAAGAGGAAAATTCATAGCAGTAAATGTTCACATCAAAAAGTTAGAAAGATCTCAAATTAACAATCTTACTTCATAACTGGATGAATTAGAGAAGAAAGAACAACCGCAAAGCTAGCAAGAGATGAGAAATAACAAAAATCAGAGCTGAACTGAAGAATATTAAGACATGAAAATTCAAAATATCAATGAATCCAGGATGTTTTTTTTTGAAAAAATTAATCAAATGGATAAGCCATCAGCTAGACTAAGAAAAGAGAGAAGATCCAAATAAACGCAATTAGAAATGATGAAGAGAATGTTACTACTGACCACACAGAAATAAAACAACCATCAGAAATGATTACAAACACATCTATACACACAAATTAGAAAACCTCGACAAGATGGATAAAGTCCTGGACACATACACCCTCCTAAGACTGAGTCAGGAAGAAATTGATTCCCTGAACAGACCAACAATGAGCTCTGAAATTGAATCAGCAATAAATAGCCTAGCAACCAAAAAAGCGCAAGACTTGATGGAATCACAGCTGAATTCCACCAGATGTACAAAGTAGAGCTGGTACCATTCCTACAGAAATTATTCCAGAAAATTAGGAGAAGAAATGTCTCCCCAACTCACTCTATGAGGCCAGCATCATCTTGATACCAAAACCTGGCAGAGATACACTAAAAAAGAAAACTTCAGGCCAATATCCTTGATGAATATCCATGCAAAAATCCTCAACAAAATACTTGCAAACCAAATCCAGCAGCACATCAAAAAATGAATCCACTATACATCCCTGGGATGCAGGGTTGGTTCAACATACAAAAATCAATACATGTGATTCATCACATGAACAAAACTAAAGACAAAAACCACATGATTATCTCAGTAGATGCAGAACAGGCTTTTGATAAAATTCAACATCTCTTCATGTTAAAAACTCTGAATAAACTAGGTACTGAAGGAACATACCTCAAAAGAGTAAGAGCCATCTATGATAAACCCACAGCCAACATATTACTGAACGGGCAAATGCTGGAAGCATTTGCCTTGAAAACTGGCACAAGACAAGGGTGCCCTCTCTCACCACTTTATTCAACATAGTACTGGAACTCCTAGCCAGTGCAATCAGGCAAGAGAAAGAAAGAAAGTGTATCCAAATAGGAAGAGAGGAAGTCAAACGATCTCTGTTTGCAGACAACATGATTCTATACCTAGAAAACCCTATAGTCTCAGCCCAAAAGCTCCTTCGGCTCATAAACAACTTCAAAAAAGTTGCAGGATACAAAATCAATGTACAAAAATCACTAGCATTCCTATATACCAACAATAAACAAACTGAGGGCCAAATCAGAAAGGCGATCCCATTCATAATTGCTACACACACACACCAAAAATACCTAGGAACACAGCTAATCAGAGAGGTGAAACTGGATCCCTTCCTTACTCCTTATACAAAAATTCATTCAAGATGGATTAAAGACTTAAATGTTAGACCTAAAACCATAAAAACCCTAGAAGAAAACCTAGGCAGTACCATTCAGGACATAGGCGTGGGCAAGGACTTCATGTCTAAAACACCAAAAGCAATGGCAACAAAAGCCAAAATTGACAAATGGGATCTAATTAAACTAAAGAGCTTCTGCACAGCAAAAGAAACTACCATCAGAGTGAACAGGCAACCTACAGAATGGGAGAAAATTTTTGCAACCTACTCATCTGACGAAGGGCTAATATCCAGAATCTACAATGAACTCAAACAAATTTACAAGAAAAAAACAAACAACCCCATCAAAAAGTGGGTGAAGGACATGAACAGACACCTCTCAAGAGAAGACATTTATGCAGCCAAAAAACACATGAAAAAATGCTCATCATCACTGGCCATCAGAGAAATGCAAATCAAAACCACAATGAGATACCATCTCACACCAGTTAGAATGGCCATCATTAAAAAGTCAGGAAACAACAGGTGCTGGAGAGGATGTGGAGAAATAGGAACACTTTTACACTGTTGGTGGGACTGTAAACTAGTTCAACCATTGTGGAAGTCAGTGTGGCGATTCCTCAGGGATCTAGAACTAGAAATATCATTTGACCCAGCCATCCCATTACTGGGTATATACCCAAAGGATTATAAATCATGCTGCTATAAAGACACATGCACATGTATGTTTCTTGTGGCACTATTCACAATAGCAAAGACTTGGAACCAACCCAAATGTCCCACAATGATAGACTGGATTAAGAAAATGTGGCATATATACACCATGGAATACTATGCAGCCATAAAAAATGATGAGTTCATGTCCTTTGTAGGGACATGGATGAAACTGGAAATCATCATTCTCAGCAAACTATCGCAAGGACAAAAAACCAAACACTGCATGTTTTCACTCATAGGTGGGAATTGAACAATGAGAACGCAGGGACACAGGAAGGGGAACATCACACTCCAGGGAATGTTGTGGGGTGGGGGAAGGGGGGAGGGACAGCATTAGGAGATATACCTAATGCTAAATGACGAGTTAATGGGTGCAGCAAACCAACACGGCACATGGATACATATGTAACAAACCTGCACATTGTGCACATGTACCCTAAAACCTAAAGTATAAAAAAAAAAAAATTACAAAACACTACTCAAAGAAATCAGAGAAGACACAAACAAATGGAAAAACATCCCATGCTCACGGATAGGAATAATCAATATCATTAAAATGGCTATAATGCCCAAAGCAATTTACAGATTCAGTGCTATTCCTATCAAGCTATCAATGATATTCTTCACAGAACTAGAAAAAATTATTTTAAAATTTATATGGAAAGAGAAAAGAGTCCAAATAGCCAATGCAATCCTAAACAAAAAGAACAAAGCTGGAGGAATTACGTTACCTGACTTCAAACTACAATATAAGGCTATAGTGACCAAAACAGCATGGTACTGGTACAAAAACAAGCACATAAACCAATGGAACAGAATAGAGAGCTCAGACATAAGGCCACACATCTATGACCATCTGATCTTTGACAAAGCTGACAAAAACAAGCAATGGGAAAAAAACTCTATTCAATAAACGGTGCTGGGATAACTGGCTAGCTATATGCAGAAGATTGAAGCTGGGCCCCTTTTTTACACCACGTACAAAAATCAACTCAAGATGGATTAAATACTTAAATGTAAAACTCCAAACTATAAAAACCCTGGAAGACAACCTGGGCAATACCATCCTGGACGTAGGAACGGGCAAAGATTTCATGACAAAGACACCAAGAGCAATTGCAACAAAAGCAAAAATTGACAAGTTAGATCTAATTAAACTTAAGAGCTTCTGCACAGCAAAATAAATTATCAATAGAGTAAATAGATAACTTACAGAATGGAAGAAAATATTTGCAAACTACCCATCCAACAAAGGTCTAATAACCAGTATCTGTAAGGAACTTAAACAAATTTACAAGAGAAAAATAAACAACCCTGTTCAAAAGTGGGCAAAGGACATGAACAAACACTTCTCAAAAGAAGACATACATGCAGCCAACAAGCATATGAAAAAAAGGTCAATATCACTGATTATAGAAATGCAAATCAAAACCACAAGATACCATCTCACACCAGTCAGAATGGCTGTTATTAAAAAGTCAATAACATGCTGGCAAAGTTGCAGAGAAAAGGGAACCCTTATACACTGTTGGTGGTATTGTAAATGAGTTCAACCATTGTGGAAAGCTGTATGGTGATTCCTCAAAGAGCAAAAAGAAGAATTACCATTTGACCCAGCAATCTCATTAATAGGATTATAGAGCATTCTCCCATAAAGACACACGCATGCAAGTGTTCACTGCAGCACTGTTCACAATAGCAAAGACATGGAGTCAACCTAAATGCCCATCAATGACAGACTGGATAAAGAACATGTGGTACATATACACCATGGAATATTATGCAGCCATAAAAAAGAACAAGATCATGTCTTTGGCAGGAACATGGATGGAGCTGGAGGCTATCACCCTTAGCAAACTTATGCAGGAACAGAAAACCAAATATGGCATGTTCTCACTCATAAGTGGGAGCTACATGATAAGAACTTACGAACACAAAGAAGGAAACAATGGACACTGGGGTCTACTTGAGGAAGGAGGGTGGGAGAGAGAGTAGCGTAACTGGGTGATGCAATAATATGTACAACAAATCCCTGTGACACATGTTTATCTATGTAACAAACCTTCACATTTACCCCCAAACCTAAAATAAAAATTAAAAAAAGAGAATCATACATTGGCTTTATTCTTGCTACTTAAAAAAAGGTGATGTGATGGCAGTGATGGTCAATACCATATGGGGAAGACCAGGTCCACACTTTGTCTACAATCAACTGCTATCACATAAGTCTTCTTGGTTACGTAATTTGTGCCTACAGTGACAGAATAGGTCCCTGGATATACTTCTGTGTAGAGGTGTTCTCACTAGGCTGGGATGCCTCTGGAGCATGCTTTGATATTTGATAGATGCCTCCAGGACCAAGGGATGTCTTTTTTTCTGTCTTTTCTCTGACCATTCCCTATGTCCAAGTACATGTGCAGCTTCAACTTCCCTCTGTGAAAACGATAGACATGGGTTGCTCCTTCTTCCTCTGGCACAGATGAATAGTATTTCCCACACTAACTTGAAGTACTATGAATTCAGCCATTGTTCAGAAGAAAGCACTAAGCGTTGGGTGTTTCTCGTCTCTCTGGCCAACTTCTCAAGGCGCATGCACCTAGCACTCTCGATAATCTTTCAACATGGAAATCTGATCATGTCACTTCCCTTCCTCCCACTGATCTTGGGATGAAGCTCAAATGGCTTCCAAGGCTGTTTATGAGTAGGACGCTGCTCCCTCTACAGCTTCATCTTTCACCACTCCTCCTACCCTGCTCTCTGCTCCAGCCATCCTGAATTTCAATTCTTTTCTCATCTGGGATTGACAGGCTCATTCCTTCTTCCCTCTCCCCTCTCTCTGGCTAACTCATCCTTTAGGTGCAAGATTAGAGAGCACTTCCTCTCAGAACCTTTCTGACTCTTCCTGTCTCATTTACTTCTTTACTGTCAGGTTGACTTTTTTTTTTGTAATTCTATAGCATCTTATACTTCTGCAATCACAGCCTTTGTCATTCCTATAATTAATGCTCATTTATAGCCTCCTCCACTCAACTGTAAGCTCCTTAAGGGCAAGGACTCTGCTTCCCTGTGCATCACTGAGCCCTAGCACCTAGACTGCTACCTAAGACACAACAGGTGCTCAAAAATAATTATGGAATTATGAACAAAGGAACGAATCCATGAATCCCATCAAAGACAAAACAGGTAATTCTAGAGAATGTACATGTGGTTAGCTTTTCTTTTTTCTTTAATGTCTTTGCTTCTTCCTAGTTCCTGTGCTTGATTTTCAGCATTCTTGTTTAGCTTTTACTTATGTTTTGGATCAATATACATTTCTCCATTATTTTGTGTTTTTCATACCAAGCAAGAATAAACTTTACCTTACCTAAGTTTAGGCCCTTTTCCTCTAAAGTCTTTTTCACCTTCTCTGCTTTCACTATTTTCTACTTCATCCCATATTAACAAGCATCTAAGTTATAAAGTATTCTGCAGTGTTTATTGACTATAATATTTTTCTTGTATCATTCATTATAGTTTAATTTATGTGGCTATGTTAAAGACACTTAAGTCTAATAGAGAATGTAAGGTTCCTTAAAGTTGAAGTTCCAAAAGCAATTAAAATTTAAGGTAATAAGCTTTAAAGCAAAGCCATCTCCTATGGACATCCTTCAGGAATGTCATACTAACCAAGAAATCTGAAGGGGAACCAACTATTATTCATACTGAGGGAACAGGGACAGTGGCTTCACACAGCTGACTTCTCTTTGCTACTGACTAGCTTTTTCTGCTCTGGGGATAATACAAACAGGATGAAAGGATCTTGATACTCCACAAGTAAATATCCCTTTTAAGCAGATGGCTTGCAAGTTAGGAAAAAAAGTTGCTCTCCAGTGATTAAAACAGCTCTCTGGAAGCCCATGTTATTGCATCTAAGTACATCGCTAGTCTCACTGGGAGAGTTTATTCCTTTCAAAGATCCAGCCTCTCAGCTGGTAAGAGTTTTGATAAATAATTTTGTTCTATCTATATGTACCTCTTGTTAATACAGGCATATCAATGATCAGTACTCATGAGCTAGAATTGACTTGTTAATGTTCATATTGTTTCAGTAATTCAAGAGACATGCATTTGATGAATGAAAATGCCTTAGTCATGGAAAGACCAAGATGCGCTCTTAAGAAAAGTTGACCATATTAAGCCAACAGGGTCATTGTAAGTATCTGATGTCAAAGTGGAATAAACAAAGGAACATCTGTTATTTGCAGTTATCCAAGAAGGTGGCAGCGCAGTACAGTACAGTCATTAAGGTGTGGGAGCTGGGGTCTAACCAGACCTGGGTTTGGTTCTATGCTCTGCCATTCACTACCTATATCTAGAAAATGTTTCTGATCTCCTTTAAACCCAATACCATAAAATGGAGATAATAGTACTTACCAAGTAAGATTTTTATGATGATTAAAGGAGACAATACATATAAAGTAAAATTTGAGCCCAGTCTCAACTATCTAGCAAATGTTCAGAATATTTTACCTAAATTAAATATGTTATCATCCATCTTCCTTTGCACAAACATGTGACATGATGTCATACACAATGCAGACATTATTTATATGCAAGTCTTTAGGTGGCACTTGCAAGCTTCCATGTGCCTATGACATTTGGGAACTTTTATCTACATGTTATAGGAACTGTTCGTATTTATACCTGTCATGCCCATATGGCTACATTTTAAAATGATTCAGTCATGATTCTTCCAGGATCTCCTATGGGCCCAGCTCTGTCTTTATCTAATTATGTTAGTTTCAATCGACAACTATAATACGAAGACTTAATAAGGAACATAAATGAGAGTAATTCACATATACCAAAAATCAACTTAAACATACACTACTACAATGTCGAGAAATGCATTTTTTTTTTTTTTTTTTTTTTTTTTGAGACGGAGGCTTGCTGTGTCGTCCAGGCTGGAGTGCAGTGGCGCAATCTCTGCTCACTGCAAGCTCTGCCTCCCGGGTTCACGCCATTCTCCTGCCTCAGCCTCTCTGAGTAGCTGGGACTACAGGCGCCCGCCACCACGCCCGGCTAATTTTTTTTTTTTGTATTTTTAGTAGAGACGGGGTTTCACCGTGGTGTCGATCTCCTGACCTCATGATCCGCCCGCCTCGGCCTCCCAAAATGCTGGGATTACAAGCGTGAGCCACCGCGCCCGGCCGAGAAATGCATTATTTAAAATACCCTGTACATTATAGAGAAATGCTTATCTTCAATCTTCCACTTGCTTTGTGGTGTCAGTTTACTGAGCTATCAATTTAAACTTAAAAGCCTGAAATTTGAATATACAGAATAGCTGAACAGCTGCAGAAACAAACTTGTAAAAATATATACTGTTACCCAGCAGATAAAAAAGCAATTATTTATTGAAAAATATCAGAATTTAATATTACCCAATAACTGCAAAAGTTGTTGAAAGGATATAATTAACATTTACTGAAGATTCTTAGGGGGTAAAAATACTTTAAATAAAACGAATATTTAGAAGTTCTTAGTTACTAGTAAAAACAATCTCTTAAAACATAATGTTCATCCAAAACATAATGTTCATCCACCTTGAAAACAAATCTGCTGACTGGGACATTTCCAGATAATTTTGAAGCTCAAAAATGCCAAATCTGTCAAAATCAGGGAGTTGCTCTTGGTTTGTGTTGTCACAATCTGTGACGAGACAATGGGTCTTGCTCAGGTCAGGGGAACATTAAGGACCCAGGAAAGCCAGCAAAGGACTAGGAGATTTTGATGTACTAGAAAGACACAGGATCAAGAGTCAGAAGACCTGGCTCTCACCCCAACTTTAGCTCTTGCTAGCAGTGTGACTGGTCTCATTCATTCATTCATCTATTCATGCCAGCTGCTGGGGACATCAATGAACAAGACAGACATATCACATATCACATATCACAAAGCTTATTCATTAAGGCCTCACCAGCACCCTAAAAATGGGGAGAGGACCATAGAGTTGAGAAGAAGTTTAAATCAAACATCACAGGAAGAGGTCCATGATGGTCACCACTCTCATGGGATGAAATGTCTTTGGCTTCGTTTCTTTATCCATAGAACATGAGTAGAACACCTGCTTTCTCTACTTCAGCAGGTACCAAACTCTGTGGGCATTTAATAATGTGTTAAACAAATTTGAAATAAAAAACCCTATTTTATTAAAATAAACCATTAGGAAAATCAAATAAGTACAAGGTTATCAGAGTAAAGCTTGCCTACTTCACAAATATCTTCATTGATATGTTTAATGGCCCTTCAGAGGAAGCCAAATATTTGCATAACCATAAGCCTCCTTCAAACATCTTGAGTCTTGTCATGGATCTTAATTTGCCAAAGTGGGTCCCTATCTATGTTTGGCAGAACCCTTCAAATCATCTGAAGGCTACCTGCTTTTTGAACGGGTTTTTACTGATGAATTTTTGGGAGGAGTTCAGAACCTATCCAAGAGAAAGTCTTTTAACCAATGGGCCCCAATCAACTGGATGGATCAATCAGCATTCTCCATCCCCTGTATAAAATATACTGACCAATACTGTGGTCAAATGAATATTGAATGTTCTCTCTGGAACTCTGGAGCACATCAGCTCTCTCTGCATAAATTGTTAATGCCAGCTATACTTGCTTTGTAATTACAGAAATTAAATATTATGTTGGCCCATGAAATATGAGTGTGAAAATAAAGTTATTTGTATGAAAATTTAGTAAAATTAAAGAAATGAAAGTAAGTCACTAGAGGAAATCTGCCATTGAATTAGATATGACTGAGACAACTGTGAAAGATTGGGGAAATAATAAAAATTTAAAATGACTTTGCAGTCAGACTGTGTTGCAAGTGTCTTAAGAAATTCCTCACTTAAAGAGACTGAAAATGGAAATCATGCAATAATGTGCATGAAAGATTACATGAAGTTCCAATCAGCAGACCTAAACTCCAAGAAAAGGCCTCGAGCCCACATCAAAAGATTGGCAAGTTCATTTGCAACTTTAGATTAAATACATGATGTAGGCTATGTAGTATCTTTTTAAAAAACGATTCACTGTTTAATTGATTTTTCAACTAACGAGAAAACACCCAGTCCCAGTCAGGTTAGCTAAGAGGGCTCTGACTCTGCAACCAGCCTGGAACCCTGGAAGCTCTAGGTAGATAGGGTTCCTTCTTGTTGCTTTTTCTGATTTTTAAAATTTTCTAACTTTTCTTAATGGTTATTACTTGCTTATTTAAATAAAAACATTATTTTAATAAAAAGATATATATCTAAATTTCAGCTATCTTGGAGCAAAAAGGCTTTGCATTTAATTAATTAATTAATTAATTAATTTTGAGACGAGTCTCTCTCTGTTGTGCCCAGGCTGGAGTGCAGTGGCACAATCTTGGCTCATTGCAACCTCCACCTTCCGGGCTCAAGCAATTCTCCTGCCTCAGCCTCCTGAGTAGCTGGGATTACAGGTGCCCACCACCATACCCAGCTAATTTTTTGTATTTTTAGTAGAGATGGGGTTTCACCATGTTGGTCAGGCTGGTCTCGAACTCCTGACCTCAGGTAATTCACCCACCTTGGCCTCCCAAAGTGCTGGGATTACATGTGTGAGCCACCATGCCCGGCCACCTTTGCATATTTTAAACAAAGAAAAAAAAGAGGCCAAATATTTTTACTCACATGTTGCTTAAATGTTCAGTAATTCTGCCTTTTGCCCCCCATTTCTGGTGTGAGGCTACCTATCTATTGGTAAGACTGTTTTAACTGCGGGCCAATGAATATGACCCTTCCAAGTAAGAAAGGCTGAACCTTTCCAGTTGTAAAGGTTGATTCTGGGGCAGCAGAACCCTACCATATGTGACAAGGTTTCCTTTTACTAATCTGGTTCTCCTCCTGTATATTTTGGGAAATGACACACGCCCAGGCAAAGCACACCATGGGCGAAATGCATATCCTCTCTGCCTGGGACTTTAAGGGGCCATGACTCAAAGCACTTCACTGGGGATGCCCAGGGGTTGTGCATGACCAGACATCGGCAAAGCATTTTTGAGAAACCTCCTCCTCAACTAAAAATACCCACTGTGAGAAATCTGTAGCGTGAAGCAAGGATCGAGTCAGTAAAACACAAAAAAAGAGA
This sequence comes from Nomascus leucogenys, assembly GCF_006542625.1. Lineage (NCBI taxonomy): Eukaryota > Metazoa > Chordata > Mammalia > Primates > Hylobatidae > Nomascus > Nomascus leucogenys. Next base: position 76,549,386 of record NC_044383.1, read on the forward strand.
CCAGCTTGTGGCAGTCTCAGTATCAAACCCAGTTCACCCTCTCTTACCAGAACAACAAGAACAATCAAAAAAAGGTTTACAGGAAAGGACTTCCTGAAGGCAGTAAGATGGGATACATGGCCACACTCATTTTAGTCTTTTCCTTTCTCTTTCTCCTTGAGGACTAGGGTGGGGAATGTGGCCCCGAATCTGTTCAAAGTCCAACTGAACACAATCAATAATAGACTTATTATGACATTTTTCTTAAATTTCTACTGAGACATTAGTTTTATTCCTCAGTAAACACCTCCCTGATTTCTGCATCCCAGGAGAGCCTGGGCAAAGAAGAGCACAGGCAAGAAGTGTGAATGTGTTCAGAGAAAGTGTTGGTGAGGCCTGGCTCTCCCAGCCCCTCTGATGGCTGAGAAAACTGCTTGACAAGAGGGAGACCCACCAGGACAGAAGCCTGAGCTTCACGGGGCAGAGACATTGCTAGTGTAGATACTGACTGCCCATGGCAATGGTTCTATTTTTTTCATAGGAGACCTTCCTATAGTTATACATAAAAACGAGACATAAAACTGGAGAACTTAATGGCAGAGAAAAATAAAATGGTAAATCTAGAATGTTTTGCTTAACTTCAAAACTGTTATTGAATAGTTCAGAAGGCATAGGGGGTTGAATTGAGGTCCCCAACAATACAGGTGTCCTAACTTCTAGAACCTGGAAATGAAACTTTATGTTGGAAAAAGACCTTTGCAGATGTAATTAAGTTGTGAATCTCGAGATGAAATCATCCTGGATTACCTGAGTGGGCCCTAAATCCAAGGGGAGGTGTCCTTAGAAGACACAGAAGAGAAGACAGAGGAGAAGGCCAAGAGGAGAAGAGGAGAAGACAGAAGTGGAGGCAGAGATTGGAGTCGTTCAGCCATGAGCTGAGGAACACCTGGAGCCTCCCCAGAAGCTGGGACAGGCAAGGGACGATTCTGCCCTGAAGCCTTTGGAGGAAGTGTGGCCCTGCAACACCTTGATTTTGGACTTCTGGCCACCAGAACTGTGAGAGACTAAACATTGTTTTAAATTGTCCAGTTTGTGATAATTTGTTAAGCAGACCTAGGACACTAACACTGAAGGCTAGGACAGCTTATAAGGAGACTGGTGGAAAAACATAAAGAAATTTCTATCGGAAATAGAAATCTTATGTGAGAACACCAAAATCGCCTCCTGATGCCCCAAAGCACAATGATTCTGAGGGGAGCAGGAGGGAGGGTGCGACTCTCCTCCGAATGCAGGCCTGGGTCCCAAAGCTGATGAAGAAACCCGATGGCTGCATGGGGCCAGACCTAGTGCGAGTCAGTCGCCAGGGGAACTTTTGTCAAAAGCTGATGTCCCCACTTAAGGGTGGCTGAGTCAGAATTTCTAGGGGTCAGGTTGGAGAATCCATGTTTTTCAAAGTCTCCCATGTGATTCCAATGATCTTCCATCCTTAAAAATGATGGGCCCAGGTGGTCTGCTCCCTCCCCCTTTCAATGTTTGAGAAGCAGATCTGCAGTCAACTTTTAAAAAAATGTGTCCAACAGGCTATTTATTATTTAAAACCCAGCTTTATTGTTTATGTAAAGCTGGATACAGATGCATTATAAAGTATTAAACAATACAGAAAAGCACAAAGACAAAAGTAAATATCATCCAGATTCACCATCTCAGGAAACTCTGTGTGAATAAACACGTGTATTTCCAAGTGTTTATTCACACAGAGATGTCTGTGTACACTTTAACCTGCTACTTGAAGTGTGGTCCACAGACCAGCAGCATTGACAACACTAAGGAAATTGTTAACAATTCAGAATTTGGGGCCCTGACCCAGCAGGATGTACTAAAACTGCAAACATGTTATATCCCTTGTTTTGTAACTTGCTTTTTCCACACTGCAATGTATTGTAACCTCTGCCCTTGGTAATCAATACAGACCTTATGATCTTTCTTAATACATATACGTTATTCTTTTATGTACCAGAATTTACTTAATGAGCTCTCATTTGATGATCATTTCTAGTTTCCCATTTTTCCCACCATTGTAAACAATGCTCACCTAAAAATCCTTGAGAAAGTATCTTTCTGTTTTGTCATTATTATTTTTGGGTAAATCCCTAGAAGTCAACCAGTGTGCAATGTTACGCACACTGATCATTCTGATACCTAATGCCAGAACACCAGCAAGAATGCCCAGTGACCTTGCACACGAATGCTTGTTCCCTCACACTCTTGCCAACACTGGAGTTTTTCTACCAATTTTAACCTTTGCCTTCATTGATTTTTTTCCTTGCATTTTTCTAAAAGCAATAAAAAAGCTTCTCATACATTTATCGGCCATCTGTATTTCTCATTTTGTGAACTGTCCAAAGTTATTTTGGTTGTTTAAAATAACAGTTATAAAAGAATCTGTGGAATTACAGAGTTTAGAAATATGGTTTAGTCACAATGAAAAGACATGGAGAAGAAAAAAAAAGGAAGGGAGAAGAAAATGTGCCATAAAAAAGGATAATCAAAAGATTAGTTTGTGTGTTTATTTATAGACACCAGTTACAGCAATCCAGTGATTAGGCAAATTAATGCAGCTGTGTATGATCACAGCTCTGGGATCAGCCCCTACATCCTTTTCAAATGATGCCACCTGTCATTTAAGTATTTTGCATTTGCCTTTCATGTTACATACATTTCATGATGATTTCCATTTTAAAAACCTTCTTGGTTAACCCTCTGAAGGTTCTCATGATATGGATCATCCTCTACCGTCAGGAATGGGGTGAGCTAACCACCCTCCCAGGTAGGCAGGAGAAACAGCACGTTTGCTTCTGAAAAAGACCAATCCTCTCCAAACGTTCACATCTTAGGAAAGAGAACACTTGTATCCTTTTCACTGGGTGTAAAACTGCTTCTCTGCCGAGAACCAGTGGAAAAAAATGAGGGACGGGTCAGATGCTGTGTACTGGTTGACTTCAGTAGCATGTGCAGACCATGCCCATTCCACAGGGCACATGCATCCCTCACACCCCCAGGGTGACCTCAGGCCTGTCACAGAGACACCCACCTTGGGCTCAATACCCAGCACACGCAACTTCTCTACTGAACAAGTGGCAGGGGTCTTCTCACAGGGCCCCTGGAACTTTTTCAACCCATAAGACAATGCCAAATGGGTGAAAACCCACCTCATCCACCCCTGCCGCCCTCTAGTTGCTGCTTTATTTGTGACTTGAGACAAATCACTCATCCTCATTTGCTGACCATTCTCTGCATACAGTACAGCAAGAGCACTATGTGGCCAGGAGGGCTGGCTGCAGGGAAACAGAGGAAAGCGTGGAGAGAGAAAGTCTCTAGGCTCCACTTTGCGATCTGTGGGATATGAACGGGTGGAACAAGGTCTTTAATCAACATATTTCGGGATGTTAGAACAAGCGGGTCCCATTACAAAACCTGAAGGAAGGAATTTTAGGACAAAAGGAGAAGCATGACTTTATAGAACAGGTTCTATGTAAACACACGAAGCACATATACCTTAAGGATTGTGCATGCTAAAACGTATTTCAGTAGCTGCTAGAATGGGAACAATAGATTCTTAACAGGTTTGAAAGGGATAGGGACTCGGGAACACATCTCAAAAATGTGGGTCAGAGTCAAGGAAGCTTGCTGCTACAGTGTCAACAATGCTCTCAGTGCTACTGTCAGATATGGCACGAGCAGAAGAGAAAGCTTTAGGTCTGCCACAGTTACAGAGAGTTGTAGACTTCAATATTTGGTTAAGGGATGAAGAGGGGAGAAGGAACAAAGACCTTTAAATAAAAAGAAACAAAAGAGTGAACATGAACATAGAGCTACGTGAAGTGTCAACCCGAGTGAAGTGATTATGTTTTAACTGTGTAAATAAAGTTCAATTAAATATTCAACATAATAGCAATAAAATGTAAAACACTGAGAAGCATCTCTCTCTAGTCAGTGTTTGGCAGATGTGTTGTGTCTCTGCATCTTGCTCTTTATGGTGATATCTCTAACAAATTTAAAGGCAAAAGTGATGTAGACCATACATTCTAGAACCAATTCTAAAACAGCAAGAAGTGGCCAGATGCCCAGTGGCTTAATCAGATTCTTAATTCTACACACCACATTTATTCTCCAGTCTTACTGAAAATCTAACAGCCGAGTGGTCAAAAGAAAAGATAAAACTGCAAAATGGGAGTGCCACAAATTTCTGCTCCTCCTACTCCAGCCAACTCAACTTGACAGGGAGGAGGCAGCCTCTGTTTCCTTCCTCCCTTTAAAGGGGGGATGGCAAGCTGTTGACAACTCCTACTGTACAAAAGAGTTGTTCACACTGCAAAAGTGTTTACTGCTCACAAGTGATGCTCAAAATTAATTCACAGCAGCAACACCAGCGGAAAGCTTTGACAGACTGTCTTATGTGTTGACACAGTTATACGTTGTTGCATAAAAAAAAGTAACACACTTTTCCTCTTTTCCAGCCCATACACACTGAAGTTGCTCCAAAGAGAGACTGTGAAATGCATCTGAGATTGTAAATGCCACCCTCCAGGTAAGGATTTCCTGCTCCGGAGTTGATGGCTGCAGGCATGAGAAGACGTGGACCCCTTTTCTGAGGTGAAGCAAGGCTGCGAGCCTCTCCCCCAGCCTCTGTTACAACTGGCCTTGCTGGTGGTTTGTCCTTCAAGAGCATTTCCCTCTAGGGCAAGCCTCAGGCACCAGGGTGGGAAGTGGGGTAGAGCTGCTTATTATACCGCCTTGGCAGAAAAGGAGATGCCAGGATAACAGCTTTCTGAGACACAAATAATTCATCTTCCTCTTCTTTTAAAAAACAATAACCCTGCACTTACAATGGCTTTGGGAGGCTGGGAAGATGTGACTTTCTTGCTCAGAAATGATTTACATTAAAAAATCAGAAAGAATGCAGTGTGATTTAATTATCTCAAGTTATCTGAGATGTTTAGAGTTAAAAAAGAAGCCAGGTGGGACAGCCGGTATTTGGCCTCATGTTGAAGATGTTGTACAGACTCTTTGGCTCAGCTCGGCGATCTGCTGTGGCGTGAGGCTCTTGTGTTTGAACAGTTCTGCTGAGCAGCGTCCTCTCTGAGAAGTCACGGAACTTGAAAAATGAAGACCATTGACACTTTAAAGGTGCTTCTGGCAATCAGAAGTAGCCACACGTGTAAAAACTAGGCAGTGCAAGGACTTTCTTTAGATGGCGATATGTAAGTAGCTATTGAAAGTAAGGTTTGCATGGAGCTAACCCCAAGGAAAACGGTGGGCCAGGATTCACTGCCTTCCTGTGCACTTTTCCGTTATGCCCCCATCTCCCATTTCCCCAGCCGTGGTCCACAGGTGCCCAAAGAGCTCTTCTGGCTTTGCCCCTTACCCCATCCTGGCCTATGCTTCTCCTTCCCTCTTATTCCTCCTCAGCACCAAACTCTCCTTTCTTTTGGTCTTGGGAAGGAAGTGGAGGAAAGAATCCATATCAAGATGCAAATGACTGACAATTTAAGGTATTCATCCTACTAGGCTTTGGGGATATTTTTTCCCTCAGTTTTAATGTGTTTGGTGGTAACATTAATAGCTAAATCCACACATACAAAAGTTTTTTGGTATCATCGACAATTTTAAGAGTCTATAGGCCAGGCGTGGTGGCTCATGCTTGTAATCCCAGCACTTTGGGAGGCCGAGGCGGGTGGATCACGAGGTAAAGAGATCGAGACCATTCTGGCCAACGTGGTGAAACCCTGTCTCTACTAAAAATACAAAAATTAGCTGGGTGTGATGGCAGGTGCCTGTAGTCCCAGCTACTCGGGAGGCTGAGGCAGAAGAATTGCTTGAACCTGAGGGGCAGAGGTTGCAGTGAGCCAAGATCGTGCCACTGCACTCCAGGCTGGTGGCAGGGTGAAACTCTGTCTCAAAAAAAAAAAAAAATTTACACTGTTGGTGGGACTGTAAACTACTTCAACCATTGTGGAAGTCAGTGTGGCGATTCCTCAGGGATCTAGAACTAGAAATACCATTTGACCCAGCCATCCCATTACTGGGTATATACCCAAAGGATTATAAATCCTGATATAAAGACACAGGCACACGTATGTTTACTGCGGCACTATTCACAATAGCAAAGACTTGGAACCAACCCAAATGTCCAACAATGATAGACTGGATTAAGAAAATGTGGCACATATACACCATGGAATACTATGCAGCCATAAAAAATGATGAGTTCATGTCCTTTGTAGGGACATGAATGAAACTGGAAACCATCATTCTCAGCAAACTATCGCAAGGACAAAAAACCAAACACTGCAAGCTCTCACTCATAGGTGGGAATTGAATAATGAGAACACTTGGACACAGGAAGGGGAACATCACACACCGGGGTCTGTTGTGGGGTGGGGATGTGGGGAGGGTGGAGGGATAGCATTAGGAGATATACCTAACATAAATGATGAGTTAATGGGTGCAGCACACCAACATGGCACATGGATACATATGTAACTAACCTGCATGTTGTGCACATGTACCCTAAAACTTAAAGTATAATAAAAATAAAATCTATGAAGGGTTCTGGATATCAAATAGTTTTAGAACCACTGTCCCAGACTACTGGAGCCCTAAAAACTTCACTAAAGTGGTTTCCTACTTCTCTGTCACATATTTCTTTTTCTTCTAAAAAAACGGGGTACATGTACAAAACGTGCAGGTTTGTTACACAGGTGTACGCGTGCCATGGTGGTTTGCTGCACCTACTGACACGTCCTCTAAGTTCCCTCCCCTCACCTCCCAACAGGCCATGGTGTGTGTTGTTCCCCTCTCTGTGTCCATGTGGTTTCTTTTTTTTTTCTTTTATACTTTAAGTTCTGGGGTACATGTGCCGAATGTGTGGCCATTTTCACGATACTGATTCTTCCTATCCATGAGGACAGAATGTTTTTCCATTTGTTTGTGTCCTCTCTTACTTCCTTGAGCAGTGGTTTGTAGTTCTCCTTGAAGAGGTCCTTCACATCCCTTGTTAGCTGTATTCCTAGGTATTTTATTTTCTTTGTAGCAATTGTGAATGGGAGTTCTTTCATGATTTGGCTCTCTGCTTGCCTACTGTTGGTGTAAAGGAATGCTTGTGATTTTTGCACATTGACTTTGTATCCTGAGACTTTGCTGAAGTTGCTTATCAGTTCAAGAAGTTTTTTGTTGTTGTTGTTTGTTTTTTGAGACAGAGTCTCGTTCTGTCACCCAGGCTGGAATGCAGTGGTACGATCTCAGCTCACTGCAACCTCCACCTCCAGGGTTCAAGCAATTCCCCTGCCTCAGCCTCCCAAGTAGCTGGGATTACAGGTACTCACCACCGTGCCTGGCTAATTTGTATATTTTTTAGTAGAGATGGGGTTTCACCACGTTGGTCAGGCTGGTCTCAAACCCCTGACCTCATGTGATCCACCTGCCTTGGCCTCTCCAAGTGTTGGGATTACAGGAGTGAGCCACGGTGCCTGGCGGGCTTTTGGGATTTGTTAGAGTACACCACTGACTGGTGGAATTCCTGCTGGTGTGATGAGATGCAGTGAGAAGTCGTAAGACACCCTCCAAGATAGAGGAGGTCTCCTTGATCAGTACAGGCCCATGCCCAGGATACGGGTGACCTAGGGTACAGGTGTTAATGCAGCCACGAGGTAGGATGCACTGGTCCTACCTGATTAGGATGATGTTGACACAGGAGCTAACACCGAAGGAGCATTTTCTCTTTTGCCTGGCACTGTAACATATGTACCACATGCTTTTACATATGTGGTTCTCATTCAGTAGCGTATGACCCTGAGCGTGAGTACTTTTAGCATTCTCATTTACCAAGGTGGAAACTGAGGCTTGAAGAGGTTAGATAACTTGCTTATGTCTATCATGCTAACAAAATAGCAGAACTGGAATTGAAAGCCAGCTGTCTGGAGCTCGTGGCCTTCTATCTACCTCCAGTGGTTTCATCCCAATAGGAACCATCAATTGTGAACAGCCGGTACAGGCCAGCACCCCCTGCTTCACCGTGGGGCAATACTAAGACAGCTAGAGGCCATATTGCAGATGCAGAGGCTTTGCTCACGCGAAGGTGGCGAAGTTAGAAGAGCATGAAATCTGAAGGCAAACAGATCTGGTTAAAATCCTGGCCCTATTTGTTGCTTTGCTTTAAGACCTGCGGTTAATCTGTGAACTTTAGTTTTCTCCATCTATAAAATTCATCTGATACTACCTGCTTTACAGAGTTGTTTGTGAGAACTGAATAAGGTAATACACATGCGAAATGTTTTGGGAAGCATAAACTCTTAGATGTTATTAGTGTTAATATGGTCTTTTAGCAGGAAGAGTCACTCCTGAGAGCGGAAGATTGACTTTCGCATCAGTATCACCTACCCCACCTGACAAATCCAGGAGTGGGCTCTCTGGAGGACCACTGGGAAAAAGGGAGTAGAAGCATTTACCAGTTATCAGAGGCATTTACTAGTAATAGTGAAGTTTGACCCTAAAAAACAACACGAGAAGATGAATTCTGTGACATGTGGATGAGAAACATTAACTTTCAATGAATTCAGAAATTCCACACTCACAGCCTGCTTCAAGTCCTGTGTCAGCTGCTGAATCAGAGTAGGAGGCATCATTTTCTTGTTGGTGATTACACTTATGCCTTTGTACACTGCCGGCTGGCTTCAAAAGAAAGGGTCACCTTTGTGCAGCTGACTCCTCATTTTGTAATAATTCCAAAATGCAGTAGCTTCTACCAAAGTAGTTCAAAGACACCAACCTGCTGAGAACCAGGGGCGGCCATAGGATACCAAACTTCCTGCTTCTAATGGCCCAAATCTCAGCGAAGGCCTTCTGAATAGATAGGCAAGCTCCAGAAGGACAGACTGTGGTCATTAACCTAACCCTTTATTATGGCGAATCTCAATTCTTTTTCTACACATGAGCTCACCCTTCAAACACCACATTTATGTCCATTTTTGGGCGGGTTGAACTAAAGTTTAAAGCATTATGTCACTGTAAACAAACAATCACATGTAGCGTGACTCTGTGGAAAATACAGCATTTCACTTTTGTGGTATTGGTTCCACCATAAGAAAGGGAACCCAAATGATGAGGTCAGTGGGCCAGCTGCCACGGCAAAGAGAATGCCAAACTGAGCAAGCTGCTTTCACTCACAACTAAAAAATTAAGCTCACTATCGTTATGCCAGCCAACGAAAGTGATTGCATTCCTAAATTAAGTGGAAACAGAGCTTCAGAGACTGCTCCTCCTTAGTATTACATGTCCATGCCAGGAGGTCAAGAGGTTGTTCCTTTTGCTGATGATGGACATAACCACATCCAGGCTTATTCCATTTAGAAGACACTGCTGGCTAATAAAAAGTAAATGAAAACACACACTACTATGAATCAGGTAGCAGTAAAAATGGATGCAACAATGTGGTAGATGTTAAGAGAGGAAGCTAGCTAAGTCCTAGAGACTCATCCAAAGAGTGTAAACCATGCTCTTCTGCCAAGTGGCTATGACTTCTACTTGCAAGCAACGTAGTATTACGTAAGTCAACCTGACTTGGTCTTCATCTATTTTTTCCTAAGGCAGAACATTATCCTTCCAGCATGCAACAGGGCTGGTCATACCCCCTAAACAGCTTTGATCAAATCTGGGTTATATACCAAGCATCAGAACCAGCCTGGGTTACATACCAGCCACCCCTCCCACCTTCCCATGTCTACCAATCATACTTCCAGGCTCCTAGACTTGGAGCCTCAGGGTCTTCTCTGATTTTATCTTTCGGATTCCTCTGTTGTCCTGGCCCCACCAATACTCATATTCAGTTTTCACCAGCATCTCACAGATTACTCCTTTGATATGCTTTGATATATGCCCAGAGTCCGTCTCTTGTCTCTTTACTCTTACAGTCATCATTTTTGTGCAGGTTCCTCCTCCCACCCCTACCGCGGCTACACCATTACAAGAACCTCTTACTGGTCTTCCTCCTCTGGTTTGTGCCCCAGCAACCTGTCAGGGACACCACCATTAAGCCACTGTAATGGTTTTCCTGGGCTTACAAAAGGGCAGTCCACAACTCAGCTTGTATTCATGGCCCCCAACAACTTGGTACCAGCCTGTCTTTCCAATCCTATTTCCCCTTTCTGTCTGGCTGAACCACTTCTTGAGTCCTGCACTGTACCCACTCCCTGTCTTTGCATATCATCTTTTCCCACCCAAAGTGCCCATTTCTGTCCAGCTACGCTCCAAGACCCAGTTAAGCCACATCTCCTCCAGGAAGACAGCTCTGGTCATTCCTAAGAATGTGCAGCCCAGATCTGGATCACTCACTTGGTGATAAGTAGAGTACTTCCTTTTGATCTCTTCTATAGAACTTACTGCTTTGATGGCTATTCAAATGCAAATCAGTTAATTTCTTGTCTCTTCAACTAGATTTATCACAGCTCCCAGAAAACTATATTTTCTACTTTTTTATATTTCCTCTGCCCACCTCATCCTTTGTCCTTCTCCTTCAAAACCCATGTAGCAATCATAACATTAAATAAGGACTTATTTTTATCTATGTCCTAAGGAGAAACCAGGAAGGAAACCGAAGTGAAATGCAAGAGTAAACTCAGCAGAGATGTAACTGGCCCCGCTGGGTGGAAGACACACCAGAATTGAATAAACCCAGAATTGAGTACATCTGCTGCCAGCACATCTTCAATGCTGCCAAACGCCCTCACCTATATTAAATCAGGTAATCTTAAAGTCAGGCTTTGAGATATAATTCAGTATGTAAGGAAGGAAGAAGAAGAAAGAAAATAATTCCTCTTCAGAAATGCATTTTCTTTTAATTTAATTTAATTTAATTAATTTATTTATTTTTATTATACTTTAAGTTTTAGGGTACATGTGCACAAAGTGCATGTTTGTTACATATGTATACATGTGCCATGTTGGTGTGCTGCACCCATTAACTCGTCATTTAACATTAGGTATATCTCCTAATGCTGTCCCTCCCTCCTCCCCTCTATCCCCACCCCACAACAGGCACCGGTGTGTGATGTTCCCCTTCCTGTGTCCAAGTGTTCTCATTGTTCAATTCCCACCTATGAGTGAGAGCATGTGGTGTTTGGTTTTTTGCCCTTGCGATAGTTTGCTGAGAATGATGGTTTCCAGCTTCATCCATGTCCCTACAAAGGACATGAACTCATCATTTTTTATGGCTGCATAGTATTCCATGGTGTATATGTGCCACATTTTCTTAATCCAATCTATCATTGTTGGACATTTGGGTTGGTTCCAAGTCTTTGCTATTGTGAATAGTGCCACAATAAACATACGTGTGCATGTGTCTTCATAGCAACATGTTTTATAATCCTTTGGGTGTATACCCAGTAATGGGATGGCTGGGTCAAATGGTATTTCTAGTTCTAGATCCTTGAGGAATCGCCACACTGACTTCCACAATGGTTGAAGTAGTTTACAGTCCCACCAACAGTGTAAAAGTGTTCCTATTTCTCCACATCCTCTCCAGCACCTGTTGTTTCCTGACGTTTTAATGATTGCCATTCTAACTGGTGTGAGATGGTATCTCATTGTGGTTTTGATTTGCATTAGAAATGCATTTTCCCCCAAACACTTCAAACACATGATTTCGCTTTTAATCCATCTGAATTTAGAAATATTTCTGTAATACAGTATAGAAATATTTTGATGATGTACGTCAGTGCCCTGTTTGTAGTATCAACCTAGGCATGAAGAGTGATGAAGGTGGACATTTTACAAGAGCATGGACGAGAAGAGTCCTTCCTGGCTGGATGGGGTTAGTGAGGCAGGAGTAGCCTGGAGCACCTGGTAGAGCTGGAATCACGGGATGTACAGTTCCGGTGGACAGGGGCCTATGGGCAAGTTTCACTGGGATGGTAATAATTATGCAGCAGAAACAGGCAGTGCATAGAATAATCTGAATGGTGACCATCTCCAGAACGGCAGCCTCCAGAGTGAGGCTTTTCACAGTGCCCAGTCTTCTTGACCAAAAGGCAGGGGGACTTTGCTAGAGGAGTTGGTATTTATGTCTAAATGGAGAGCTGTATGGTCTGGTTGAACTGAAGCCTTGTGCAAATAACTGGCATGTGCTTTGGTCAGGGCAGGTAGCCTCTGTGGGAGAGGGTCTGATAGGGCTGGGGCAATTCCTTCCCATCAACTTAGTTAGGAGGGTCATGCCTCCCTGTCTCTGGGGCCTCGAGTCTTTAACAGTTATTGAGATCTACATGGCAGATACAGGCAGAGCAGATGGCAGGAAACATGGGATGAACAGATCCGGCCTTAGCAGTGGCCCTGAGATTTATACTCCTAGAATAATTTTCAGTCACCTCCTTGAGTAGTTTTTCCCCTCCCCCAATGGAGCGATGACCGTGCAACAGTATCACCTCCCTGGAAGCATGCTAAAGCCATTTTTTTCCGAATAGAGAATGAAACTGAGGCAGCCTTGTCTTCCTTCTTCAAAGTAGTTTTCACATTCCTACATTTTCTTTACTTGTTGCTACCACTGTCCTCCCTCCTGACACAGACAACTAAAACCTTATCTCTAGCTTCATCATAAAATGTTCCCTCCTTGTTACCTACACCTTGCCATCTATCGCTCACATTTTGAGAATCTGCACCAGGACTTTAGAAGATTATGACGCTTCTGCACCAATAACCCTCGGCTACACTTCTCGCCCAAATTTTACTGAATGCTTGACATTGATCAGAATTCTGTTCACAAACAACCTTTAAAGTAAAGCATTAGGCTGGGCGCAGTAGCTCGTGCCTGTAATCCCAGCACTTTGGGAGGCTGAGGTGGATGGATAGCTTGAGACCAGCCTAGGCAACAGGGCAAAACCCTATCTCTACCCAAAAACACAAAAAATTAGCCAGGCATGGTGGTACATGTCTGTGGTCTCAGATACTCGGGAGCTGAGTAGGAGGACTGCTGGAGCCCAGGAGGTTGAGGCTACCGTGAGCTGTGATCATGCTGCTGCACTCCAGCCTGGGCAACAGAGCAAGACTCCGTCTAATAAGAGCAGACCTTACTATGATAAAGATTACTAGGAGCCTTGTATTCTCTTTGCATTAGCCCTCCTCCCACTTATTTCCTCACTCACCAGACATTTACTGGGCACACATCATATGCTGACTCAGGTCTCATGGCTGGTGGAATGTGGATGATACACTGAGCCTCTATCATCATCTCTGACCCCTTCCACTGCCACCAGGTCTGTGGCCACCTGCACTGCTGTTTCTCAACTCTGCCACGGCCAGCACATCATCCCTACTTCTTATCTTGGCTGCTTCTTGTTTTCTACTGCTCTGCCTCTTTCCTTCTTTCTCTTTTGTCACTTCACCCAAGCTTCCTGAATTTCTCCAAGGCCAGTTACCCTTCCTCAGACATCACCCAGCCACCAGGGCTCTCCTTCCTGTGATCAGTCAGTCCCATGAGCACAATCCTGCGCTGTGACTCTGTGCTGTTTTGTTGTTGCTCACTGCTAAGGCTGAGTTTCTTTATCTCCAGAGATACCTATATAATTGACTTTCTTCTTCTTTTTATAAACTTCAGGGTCAGTTCTATTATGGATAAATAGGACTATTAACACTGGTAGCTGCTTTGTGAATGTAACATTATGGAAAGAGCCTGGTTTTGGAGTCAGAGAGATCTGATTTCAAATCCTTGCCAACTGCAGCAGTAGCTGCAGAATCTCTGACAAATCATTTAAGTTCTTCTCAGCCTCAGCTGCCACACTGGCAAAATGGGACTGATAATTATTACCTCATATGTTTATTTTGATAAGGACTCAATATATAAAATGCCTTACACATAGAAGGCACCCTGGGAACGCCCCTCCCCTGGCCCACTATTTACCTTCTCCTTATAAATGTGATGCAGAAAATGGCTATAGTGAACAGTTAGGAAGGAGAGGGGATATCACTGGCAAAATTAAGCAAAGCTAATAATAATGAACAGATTAACTACAAATGCTACTTAATATTACCAGGGCTGGTGTATCATAAAATTGTACAGATTAAGATGAAAAAAAGGCAAAAAATTAATTCCACAGGGGCAGCAAAAATCAGTGGTCACCAAATGTGAACATAACAGCCAGGCCCTACAATAATGAGCACTAAGCCATGTTATTTTTCTTTCCTTTTTTTTTTTTAATCCTACAAAGAAACAGGATACAAGGAAATTAGCATGTGAGAAAGACTTGGACTTACGTGCAGAAGCTAACAGATGTGCAAAAATCTAGACCAGATTCCCATTTCAAAAAGGAACTTGCAGAGTCACTGGACTCATCCTGACAGTGAGGCAGTCCTGGTAGCATGTCACGTCATCCTGTGACACTAGCACTGTGCACATACATAAAAAAAAATGGCTGTTCCAGTGAAGCCAGGAAGAGAACAGATGGCAAAGCCTGACACAGACAGAAAGAGGGACAGGCTTGTCTTGACTCCATCTGCCATTTTTAAACCCAAGACACAATAACACCTAAGGAATACTCACACTAACATTTCATTCAACAATCCCTCCACTGCAAGTCACATGAAATAAGTTAGACAAGAGCAGTTCTGCCTAAGGTATATGCTATCTGACAGGCATACTAGTTCTTTGCAAATACCTAAACAGAACTTTCAGATGTTTCTGCTGGAGTGAGAAAAAACGTGCGTTTGAGTGTAATGTGATGGTTTTCAACTGCTTAAAGAGGCCATAAATCTATTAGCTTGAACTTCAAAGAAACAAATTCTGAGAACATCGAAAATTAGGGTGGGGCAAGGAGAATTGGATCTAACTAGTTTCTCCGTTCTTTCCCAGAAAAACAATGAGAACCAAACCAGGCTCCAGTCTCTTTCTTCTCCCAATTTTTACTACTTGCCACACTTTTGAAAACATCTTATACATACTTCTAGCTCTGGACAAACACATTCTTATTCAAGTTTGTGGTTAACTCCATGAGCTCATTTTTCTATGATTTGTTGGACATTTTTATGTGGCTTTTACGGAGAACAGTTTAAAGTGAATTATCTTTGAGAAGCCTGTGGGATTCTATAATTCTCTGGTGCTCTCCCCAACCAGGATGATTTATTCCAAGACAATTCTAAACCAAGAAGGAGGATTTGATGCCCAGACTTCTAATAAGATTCGGCTGCTGTCTTGCAAAGCCAGGCAGTGTGGGACAGCTGGATGAAGTGAGTGGGACTAGGCTTAGATTGACTTTGGGTGATCAGAGCAAGTGATTTCACCTCTTTGGGACTCTGGGTTTGCAACAATAAAACATAAGGAGTGGTGACAGCGATGACTTTGCGGATTCTCCCAGCCCTAATACTTTATGAGATCATGACTATTCTAATCACAAAACACACACACACACACACACACACACACACACACACACACACACACACACACACGTCTCTCTCTCTCCCTCTGATACGTTTTCTCATAACCAAAGGCTCATTCTAGATTTAATCAAAGATACAAATGGGAGAAACATGGACATGAACTGGAGAGTGAGAGTCCATTTAAACCAGCAGGGAGGCTGGGCACGGTGACTCACGCCTGTAATCCCAGCACTTTGGGAGATCGAGGCGGGTGGATCATCCAAGGTCAGGAGTTCGAGACCAGTCTGGCCAACATGGTGAAGCCCCCGTCTCTACTAAATACAAAAATTAGCCATGCATGGTGGCGCGTGCCTGTAATCTCACCTACTTGGTAGGCCGAGGCAGGAGAATCGCCTGTGGGAGGCAGAGGCTGTAGTCAGCTGAGATGGCGCCATTGCACTCCAGCCTGGGTGACAAGAGCAAGATCCATCTCAAAAAATAAATAAAAAATAAAATAAACCAGCAGGGGGATACAGACAAATCTAATAGTGGGTAGAAAAAGGATCCATGTAAGTCTTCTCCTTAAAAAAAAAAATCATTGAAAAAAATCACTATAATAGCTTGGAGATGACATGCCAATATGAATTACTGAGGCGAATTCATTAAATACACTGAAGGACACGTCCTAGGAGATAGAACATATTAAACTGAAGAGACATCTTCCAGGCCCACCTCTCCAGCTCTACCCACTTCTTGCCACTAAATAATAACTCCCAACAGCTCTATCAGGAATGGGAACAAACACAATGAGCTGGGGCATAGTACACTCAATACCAACACCCCACTTTAACGTCTGCATGTATGTATCAATTCACGTACCACATGGTTTTGCAACAAGAAAGCGGGGTGGGAAGGAGACTGGGGTAAAGTTAATCCTGCGAGCCTCAAGTAGGACACCTCAGAATGGGAGCCAGGTTCATCTTTTTGAAGGATTGTCTGTTCTGCCTCATCATCTTCCCGTACACATGCACTTTAGCAAGATGAATAAACAGGATATGCCTACTTGACTTCCTTGTTTGCTCTCAGGGTGACTTCACTGAAAAAAAGGCATCAAAGGCCTTTATGAATCTATCACCAGATTTTTTAAAAGTCTGTTTGCAGTGATTCTGTATGCCCATGGCTAAAATCTGGAATTTTTCTCTCCTTTTATCCTTTCTCCACCCTTTTCTTCTTTCTCTATGTCTTTTAGTCATCCTCTGCCATGTTCCTCATGATTATGTTTTATAATATTTAATGTTCCATGTAAAAAGTGGTGTGCCTTAAGCTGTCTGCTGAAAGAGCTAGACAGACCTAACACGTGATCATAATTTAATAAGACAAGTAGGGAGAAGGTGGGGAAAGGTCCCCTGCAGGCTGTGTGCATGCACAGTGACTGGCTCCCTGAAGACACTCAAGCTGACTACGTGGAGCTGTCGCTTATAGACCAGCTGCTGCCTCATCACCTCTAGGCTGCCATGCCCCACTTACTTTCTGATAGAGCAGAGTTCATTTGTTAGTTCTTTATGCAATAATTTCCCTCCTTTTTTTCTGGGGAGGAGGGGTAGGGGTTGGGGATATTCAACAAACCAACAGTCCTTCAACAGTATTTGTGAATGAACATGGTAAGCGTGATTGTGTCACAGTGTTCAGATGTGTCCTTATCTTCCATTTGAACACTACCAGTTGTACTTCCACACAGGTGGGGGTGGAGGTCCTCTAATTCAACTAAGAAATCTCTTTTAGCTAATGAGACTAGAGAAGTAAAATGTAGGAAAGGGAACAGGAAGATAAGTGGCCATAAAATCTACAAGATCATTGTTTCAGACGGTTAAGCCAGACTCCAGCTAATAGACACCCTCCCCCAAAATCGGGGCTTAAATAACATGGAAGTTTATTTTTCTCATGTAAAATAAGTCAGGGGCAAGCAGTCCAGGTTGATACGGAGCTTCCTCATTCATCAGGACCCAAGCTCCTGCCAGTTTTCCTTCCTACCAGTTCTAGGATACAGTCCTCCTCCTCCTCCAAGTCCAAAATGATGCTGGTGCTCCAGCCATCACACTCATGTTCCAAGGAACCACATGGAGAAGGGCTGAAGAAGGGTGCGGCCCATCCCTTTAAGACTTCCTAGAATTCTGACGCACACTTCTTACATCTCATTGGCCATAACTTAGTCGCATGGCCAGTGAGGCTGGGAAACACACTTTTGGTTAGCAGCTCAATTACACAAGGGATTGTGCTAATTGGTAGACAAAGAGAAGAAAGCTATTTGGTGTCAAACTAGCAGTGTCTCCCATAATGAAGGCTTTGCAAGCTTCCTTATCTTCTGAGGCTGTATAATAGGAAGATTAGCAACATATGTAACAAATGGAAATAAAAAGAACATGATTACAGTAAACTACAGTAATAGTATTCCATCGAATTTAAGGAAAATGATAGATTTTTCCACCTCAAAAGACACAGGGATATTTTCTAATGATTTAATGTCATTCACAGGAAAAGGGTAATATACCACACGGTACTACAGAAACACTTTGACTGAGCCCAGGCGGTAGCAAACATTTTCAATCAATAGGTTTGGACAATGAAATAGACATGAAATCCTCTAACTTGTATTTAATACTAATTCAGACATACGAGGTGTGAGGAAGAAGGGAGATAAAACAAACATATTGTACAGCAATAAAATGATCATGCTAAAGAGTTACTTTGAATTAATTAAGACACTGTCACAAGGGAATGATAATTGAATAATTCCCTAAGATATAATGAAAGTATTCCTGGTTGGTGCGACCTGGCAACTTATATTAAATACCTTAAAATTCTGCAAGTTCCTGACTCAGCAATTCTATTTCTAGAAATTTACCTCAAGAAAAATAGCCATAGATACACTTAGAGACTTATCTATGCAGATATTCATCAAGGTTACTTATCATAGTAAGGAAATGAAAAAAACCTTCAATATCTAACAAGAAAGGACTGGCTAAATAAATGCTAGTTCACAAATTCCAGTGCAGCCATTACAAATGATAAGGTTAAGAAACTTAAGGCATGGAAAATAGTCATCATTTTATAAAATGTACAAAGTAGTTTATAAAATAAAATGTATTGTGTGATACGTTTTTTTTTTTCCAACCCCCTCCCCACCCCGCGATGGAGTCTTGCTCTGTCCTCCAGGCTGGAGTGCAGGGGTGTGATCTCGGCTCACTGCAACCTCCACTTCCTGGGTTCAGGCGATTCTCCTGCCTCAGCCTGCTGAGTAGCTGGGATTACAGGCACATGCCACCACATCCGGCTAATTTTTGTATTTTCAGTAGAGACGCGGTTTCACCATGTTGACCAGGCTAGTCACGAACTCCTGGCCTCAAGTGATCCGCCTGCCTTGGCCTCCCAAAGTGCTGGGATTACAGGTGTGAGCCATCATACCCGGCCCCATCCTGTTTTTTTTAAATCAATGAATCTATATTACCATATATACTTGAATATATGGTAGCCTCAATAAGTGATCTCCCATTTTACCAATGAGAATACAAAATAACAAAACAACAATAACAAAAAAAGACAAACAGCTTTGCTAACTTGAGTATATAAACTCTGAGGAATGTGATAAAATAATCATCTTCTTATGATGCCTAATTTACTTAGTTGTATATACATACTTCAAATTAGATTTTACACATGATAATAGGTTGATTTGTAAATGTTTTTTGAAATAATATTTTATTAAAAATTTTATTCAGGCTGTGTGCAGTGGCTCACGCCTGTAATCCCAGCACTTTGGGAGGCCAAGGCGGGCAGACCACTTAAGGCCAGGAGTTTGAGACCAACCTGGCCAACATGGCAAAACTCTGTCTCTACTAAAAACACAAAAATTAGCTGGGTATGGTGGCTTATGCCTATAATCCCAGCTATTTGGTGACTGAGGTACGAGAATCACTTGAACCCATGAGGTTGAGGTTGTGGGCTGAGATTGCACCACTGCACTTCATCCTGGGTGACAGAACTAGACTCTGTCTCAAAAAAAAATTTTTTTTTTTAATTCAAATGTTTCACATTCATCTTCAATGTCTTCATCACTGTTAGAACGTCTTTCGAGTCATCTAACACCTCTCATTGTCTGAGACAGAATCTTTGACTTAGTATGTGATGCTGTCACTGGATATTTGATCCTGAGTGGGAAACATCCATTTCCATCATATTAAGAAAGCTGGTGTTATCATTTGAGCTGTATGTGATCTCTGCTATTGCATCACTTATTGTATTGTTCTTAAAAGTGCTCTATATAAAAAAGACTTGCTCAGCATGGCATCCAACCCTAGGCTATGGGGTCACATCTTTAGGTATACTGGCTAAGTTTCTGTTGAATTTCAACACTTATTTTTACAGCAATTCTATCAAGTGACCTCTGTAAGCACCCAAAACTCAAGCTGATAGAGGTGATTTCAGGATAATTATTTCAGAACTACTTGCCCAAACAGTACTTTGTTATTCAAAATAAAATAATAGAGGAGTGTCCATAATCTGGGAGACTTACAGGGAGTTGATTATAAGATGATGCCCACTTTAAAGATAATGTTTGGCCAAACAAAACCCCCTTCTTGCCTTATATTCAGACATATTTCATGTATACACAATGAAAAAAAGATTACAGACAGTAAATCTCTATAAAGTCTACAGTGGTTACTGCTGGGTAGGAAGATCATTATGAGTTTTAAATTTTCTTCTGTTTGCTTCTATTTTCTAAAGTTTCAATGAGTAAGAGTGATTGTGATAATTAGGGAAATAGTATTAAGAATAAAAAAAAGGAAGAGACATTATACAAATAATACATTGGACATGATTAGAGGCAGGTTAAGCTAGCCTCGGGTGTGATTTAAGGAATTCCAGCTAAAAAGAATTCCCTATTGGCATGAAATTTGTCACTCTTCTGGGTGACAGCCAGTTGCAAGTTAGTTAAAATGTAGATGTGTTTCTTAGAAGGCTAACTCATTTATCCACTATCCTCCATTCACTGCAGATTCATTTATCAAATTCATTTCCAGCCTCATACAGGGTCTGGAGGGAATAAGATAGTGACAGGGATAGGTCTGCTTTATGTGAAGAGAGATGACCAGGAAGATCAGGCACCAGACACCCCTTTCCTTCTACTCCCCACAAAGTCTTGGCAGCTAGAGAGCTGGGGAATAGGACTGAGATGGTACAATGAAGGAAAAATTAATAGTAACATCGATGACAATATGAAGGTAGTGTGGCTTGCAGTTAAGAATGCAGTCTCGGCCGGGCGCGGTGGCTCACGCCTGTAATCCCAGCACTTTGGGAGGCCGAGGTGGGCGGATCACGAGGTCAGGAGATCGAGACCATCTTGGCTAACATGGTGAAACCCCGTTTCTACTAAAAATACAAAAAATTAGCCAGGCGCGGTGGCGGGCGCCTGTAGTCCTAGCTACTCCGGAGGCTAAGGCAGGAGAATGGCGTGAACCCGGGAGGCGGAGCTTACAGTGAGTCGAGACCGCGCCACTGCACTCCAGCCTGGGCGACGAAGCGAGACTCCATCTCAAAAAAAAAAAAAAAAAAAAAAAAAAACAAAAAAAAAAAAAAAAAAAAAAAAGAATGCAGTCTCTAGAACCTGCCTGCCTGCTTGGTTCAAATCCACCTCTGCCCATTATCGGTTGTGCAACGTTGGGCAAGTTACTTCCCTTCTCTGTGCCTTGGTTTCCTCATCTGTGGAATAAGGACAACAGTTTCCACTCCACAAGGTTACCTGAACCACATCTCCCCGCCCTGGTAGAAGCAGTAGGAAAAAGGCTAAAGCCTTCAAACCTTTCATACTCTGACCCCAGTTTGCCCTTCTGAAAGCATCTCTTCAACACTTCCTTCTGAGGTACCGAGGCCATTCCATGAACCCCTGTGCACCTCCACATCCTCCACTTTTGCTGGCATTCTACCTATCTAGAATATGCTTCTCCTCCTCGGCAATGTTTTCCCCATCCTTCATGAAACAGCTGAAACGTCAGCTCCTGGAATAAGCCCTGACTGAGGGCTGCCCCCATTGGTTGGTCAACAAATACTAATATTAAGAGCCTACTATGTGTCAGGCACTGTCTCAGGCACTTTAAATACAGCAGTGAATGAAACTCCTGCCCCCAACCTGCTCAACACTCATAAATATGAACTCTTCAGCATCCCTGTGGAGATCTGCTATGACATTACTATGTATGTTATAGAACTCTTTCCTCTGCTAGAAGGCAAGTCTTTGGAGAAAGGGGCCTGATCTTACCTGTCTTTATGTTTCCAGTGTCCAGCACAGAACTTGGCACACCAAGCACCTAATAAATATCTGTTGGGTGAATGTCATCCTGAAAAATTTTCATGCTAGAAAATGCTCACCTATAACTACTTTGATGGCAACTCTAAATAGGAATACAGAGATGATTCATTTAGAGATATTTTTTCCTTTATTTAAAAAACTGATTCCGATGGCTTGCCTTTTGGGAAAACCACATCTGTTAATTGTGTACAACACAAAGAAAAGTCTATTTATTTAGCTCTGGATCCCTAGAACTTCATTCAGTGCTGTGTAATTAGTAGGCACTCAATAAATGTTTGCTGAAGGACTGGGAAGGACAGAGGGAAGGAGGGAGGGAAAAACAGAGGGAAGGAGGGAGGGAGGGAGGAAGGAGAGAAGGAGAAAAGTTTGGGAGCCAAGAGAAGAGCTGAAAGAGAAAGAGCATTATCCCTGAGGCCAGTAAGGCACTGGCAGAGCCGCCATGGGTCTGGCCCCAAAGGAGGAAAAAGCAGGGGTTGAGCCAAAAAAGGGAGATCCTGGCTGGGCCTGCCCACATCTGGGGCAGGTTTCACTCCTCAGGTTCGGGAAAGCACCTTCAGGAACACCACTGTTTCAGAATGACAGTCCTGAGATATTTAAACAATGACTGGCTGAGTAAGCCCCACTGAAGAGAGTAATAAAACCAATTTCTTACAAATATTCTAGAAGCAAACATAAATAAATCCATGATCCTTCCTGACACACTCCATTTGGGGAGTTAGGCCTCCTATTCACCTACAATGCAGGTGAGTAAACACAGGTTTTTCAAAAGAAACAGAAACATGCTTATGTTGAAAGATCCCAGAGAGCTATCATCCATGATTGTAAAGCACTTCTCTTCCATTAACCAACTTCTCTTCCATTTATTTGTCTGGATTTTACCAACCAGACAAATAAAGATGGGAGCAGCAACATCCTTGTAGATGAAATGACTAATAAAAATGGATATAGTTCCCAGAGATCGTGACCTTTCTATACCACTCTCTCAAACAACTCCCTTCCATCCCCCAAATAAACCACATATAAACTGAGATTATGGTGGTGATTGCAGGTGCAGTTTCAGGGTAAGAAGAGACTAAATCAGACACTGTATGTGGGAGAGACAAGCATAACTGCATACTGCCTGACACATAGTGGGTCCTCTTTAAATGTTTAAAGAAGAAGAAAGCAACAAAGGAAAGAATAGCTCATCTAATCTGTACTTGGAATTTCTCAAATTACTCATAAGAGCACTTTAAAAAATCCAGAAAGACAGAAAGTATGCAACTCCTGTCAAAATAGTATTAAGTGCTGAAACACAGACAAAGATCGGTAATTAACTGCTACTAGCTTAGATGAAAATGTCTGTAATCTTGTTCTAGTGCTTGGGTAATATAAAGCATTTCGAGATAAACTTAGGAAGATGTGGGGGTTGCAAGTGAAGAGAAAAAGTGTTTACAAAACTAGTACATAGTCAGCTTTTTAGAAACTAGTTCACACACATATAAACTTTTCAGTGAAGAGTTTAAAATAGGATCAAAGCTCTCCCAGAATGATGGAAAAATGCTTGACAAGGCTTCTTGAAGCTCCCTCGAGGGTCTCTTTCTGCAGATATATCCTTTAAAATTGTGTGAAGTGACATTCTCCCAAATATGACTGGTGTGCCAGGTCTTTAAATCAAATCATTCATATTATAATATGTGAACGCATTAAGTCTCCCTCTGACTAATTTGGACATCTTGACCCACTCCACTACAAAGAATAGGATATCATCTTCCGAAAGTACATGATTGGATTTGCACAGAGGGGTAAAACACATGGGTTTAAGTAAGAGAAGACAGTGTAGAGGGCAGCTGGGGAGAAACCGGGAGAGGAAGACAATGTCCTTGTGTGTCTGGCAATGTCGTTTTGTGACTTTTTCTCTTTGACTTCCAACCACACTTTATATTTTCAACTGTGTAACCAATAACACATTAAACTTCAATAAGAGTTTGAAGCTAGAATTTTTGCTTTAAAATTTTTACATTAAATTCTGTGTAGACTTATGTGCATGTGCACAGAAAGAGAATTCTGAAGCGGTGAAAGATGAATAATTTATTTTTAAGATTAAATTTAGGGGTAGTGAGATTTGGGGTTAAATCTAAGCTAGAATCAATATTCTTTCATCACCATGTGTGACCAAAGACGACCCGCAGAAGTGATGTTGCATGACTGTGTTGGACTCTATGACATAATGTACTGACCAAGGTCATGACTCTGATTCCTATGGCTTGCCTTTTGGACAAACCACATGTGTTAATTGAGCACAACACAAAGCAGAGTATATTTATTTAGCATTCTCTCTCTTGCGTGCATGCGCTCTGTGTATTCATCCTTGTTTTCCAGTGGTGTCTGTCCTCAAGGACCAAAGTTGATGATTCTATATGATTCTGAGGCACAGATTCTGTCACTGGCATATACAAAAGTTTTCTAAAATGAAATATAAAATCAGAAGTGTCTGAAATGGCTTTAACTACTCCATGACCCATAACTGATGGTCAACTCTTCCAAGACCTTGTTCTAAACAAGATGATCACATGTACTTAAATACATGACTGGTCTCAACATATACACAAAATAGAAAATTGAAAAATTAGTAGGTGAATTGTTTCACTGTGAATAATCAAATACGTTAATACTTCTAGGTAAACTCTTTTTGATCTCTCTTTGTTGTTTCTTAAGCACTCAGATATTAGGATTAAGATTTACTAAAAGATAGGATAATGTTAAATTAACACTTGTCCTGTAAGGAAAATCTGGGAGTAAACTATAAGAAATAACTTCTAAAACTAACTTTACAAGTGGTTTGTGAATGAAGATTAAAACTATTCATTTCAGATATTAGAGCCAATGACAGTGAAGAAATAAAAAATCTTGCAGTAGCCTCCAGGAGACGTAGGATAAGTCAAAGTGAACATATCATAGCTCGATCCTACTCTTTCATTTCTACTGCTACTTAAATAAAAAAGAAAAAAATTTTTCCCGAAAGGGTAGAATACAGCAGAAACAGTAAATACCAAACCCAGCAAAAAGAGGAAGTTGGTTTCTTACATAGAAATGGGTGACTTGCTATATGCAATATTGAAAAAAAAAGCCATTGCAAGAAGGGGCAGTAATAAAAATAAATTATTTCCCTTATTGCAAAGCATGTGAGGGTAGGAAACTGACCCAAACTGCCAGAGAATGAGGAAGCACCCTTTTCACCCTGTCCTCAGAATGTTATTTCATAATTTATCCCTTCCTCAGATGGCCTTTTTCTGCCACGTCCCTGCTCTCTGCTCTTCAGCTGTCCTCTCTCCAAACTCCTCAATTAAATTATCTCACGTTTTTCTCTGATCTGCTGTTCGCAGCTTGTCACATCACTATACCATAAGCCTTCCCACATGCTGCCGTAACAGCACACTTGGAGAGCCGTTCCGCGGCAGCCACTCGCTGGTATCCTGGATCCCGGGTGCATGAGGGTACCCTACAACAGTAGCTTCATTGTTTGGAAGGGGCAAGGCCAACCCACCTAGTCTTCTTCTAAGGAGCATATGGGTTCACATCCCTAAAAATTAGGAAATGTGCTATATCAACCTGTTTAAGCAACAACCCATGTGCCAGATAGTCAATTAGAAAAAAAAATTGTGCTTATCTTCATCCTGTTGTATAAAAGAACAGCCAGTTTTCTCCTGAGCACCGTAATTGAAAAAATAAAGTTATCTGGTTATCACAAGTGCACAGCTTTTCATCTTGTTTTTGTTTCTGCAAATAAATAATTTGGGTCTGTAGGACATCTTTCACAAAATGATGCTTCAAAAAAATGTTACAGAATACTCTATCTAGAATGGCATGAATTATCCAAAACAGTAATACAAAGAACCTACATGCCAAATTAAAACATTAAATCAAAAGGCCAATAACAGAGAAAATAGAAAATCTTGTTGCAAAATGAGATGAGATTACAGACACACACACAGATGAAATTCTCTAGTTTGATGAGACAGAGGTACAGAGAGGCTCTTCCCAAAGGGTCCAACTTTAAAGGAACAGCTCATTGACTTAAAGGTGGCAATTCACAGGAGGCAGAAGAGCTAGTGGCTGACAAATAGTGAAGCATCGTGCACTAGCCAGAAAGATTTTCCATTCAAGGAGTTTAAAAACATAGGAGACTTGGAGCCAGATCCACCCCAGTGAGGAAAAATGTTATTTTTTCTCTCCCGTGCCCAAGTAGGACTTACTGATCTAATCAGAAACCAGGTGGTCAAAGCCTCAGATGCCCAGAGGGGAGGAAATGAACAGGTCCATCCTTTCAGCTGGGAAATATGACAATACTGTACCAAACACATTCAAAATATGCATGCCTTTCGATCTGGTAATTCCATTTCAAGGATATGTGAAAAGACAGATACACAGAAGACGCTATTTGCTGCACTTTTCATAATGCTCTGCCTTGTTTCCAACAGTGGAAAAACCAGACAACAGTGGGAAAATGTCCAGTAATAAGCCATGAAGCATTCATACATGGATTCTAGACAGATACCTGAAATGATGCTCTAGAGGAATATTCAAGTGACATGGTAAAAATTCAAGAAATTACAATATTTAAAAAGATGTGACCAAAAAGTGGGAATGTAATGGTTAAGTGTCTGTTTTACACACACACACACACACACACGCATACACGCACACCTACAGTCAGCACTGTAAGACACATTCAGGAATGGTAAAATTATAAGTGTTTTGATTCTTTCCTTACTTGCCTTTTTTTGAAAACATCTTTTATAAAAACATGTTTTTTTGATAAAGAGAAAAATCAGTAATAGGTTTTGAAAAAGGAACACAATCAGGTGGTGGTCTCGTGTACAGGGACCTATGAAACAGCAGGGCTGGAAGGGCCTTCTAGCTCCCTGAGCTGCTTCTCTCATTTGAGAGATGAAGAACCAAATGCTTCCAGAGTGGGAATGTTCTGACCTCAGAAAAGCTAGGCAAGGCATCCCAGCAGGCAGAACAAGAGAGGGACACAGGCTGCTAAGGGTTGCCCCAGCAGGGCTGAGTAAGTAGGTGGAGTGGAAGTGATGCAGATGTATGATTTGAGAGTGTGAGTTCAACAGAGTTGTGAGTCCCAGGTGATGCTGGGTTTGGGAACAAGAACAAATAAGAACTTAAGAAAATTAGGATAACAGAGATATGATAAGGGGCAAGTAACCTACATTTTTTTCTAGCACTTCTATGTAAAAGGCTCATGTTTACTCATGTAATGCTCAAAAGAACTCAGAAAATACCAGTACTCCCAACTCACTGTTAAGGACACTGAAGTTAAAGTAACTAGCATTGGTCTCAGGGCTAGCAAGTAACAGAGCTATCATTTGCTCTCAGGATAAATTTCAAAGTCCATCTTCTTCCTACCGTGCTACCCATTGTCTCCTCTGTTTGATCTCCTGAGAGAAATACCTCGATTCACACAGGTTACTTATCAGCTGAGGCATCTGGAGTTTCAATTGCATCAAACATCTCAGTTGGTGAGTCAATAACATGGGGGATGCCCATCGTAAAACCCAGCATAAATGAAACATTCAAAAGGATATATTCATGGAACTGGAAAGGCCAGCTCCCCCGTGCATGATGGAGAGAAGGGAAGAGTGGTATTACAAAAATCCAATTTCTGGATATATAGGCAGATGAAAATCTTTTCATCCTGCTCTAAAGATATCAAGAAATGTGGGGTCCTTTCCTTCTAAAACACAGCCTGCATCTTTCACCGGGTTCCAATTAGTCTGTCCTTGAACTGCCAGAAGTCCTTAGCATTAACAGTGAGCTGCTGCTATCCTGGTTATTATTTAGGGAGGAACAGAAGAGCAGGCACTGCAATATCACCTCTCTTTGGTCTGGGAAATGGGCAGCAGACAGTCCAGATGCCATTAAATGGGAGGTCTTAATCACCTGTTAGCTACCTGTAGAAACCAAGACATGATTACTCTCCTTCAAGCCCCCAATACTTTTCTCACTGCAGGGTTAATGAAAACATTAGGTCTCCTCCTCTTCCCTTTCTTATTGTTCTGATCATCCCCGAGGGGTCTGATTAGCACCAGAGCCTTCTCTGTAGTTATCCCTGTCTACAGTGATAAGCAACCAAGCCCACCCCTGCAGTGTCTCTCATGCCCGTGCCAGTGTTTATAATCACATGCACTACTCTAGTTTGGACTTTTATTGCACAATTGCTGTACCCTCCCAACTGGTTTCCTTGTTTCAATTACCCTTCTACATCATCGGCAAGACCAAATAATAATTATTTTACAACAGATAAACCCTCCTCAATGGAGCCTCAGAGTCTACGGAGTTAAAGGTCAAATTCTTCCATGCAGTTTTCAAAGTTGCCTGCAATATAGTCTCAATTTTACTTTCTAGTCTTATTCACATCTAATATCTAACACTTATCAATTGCTAGGGCCACTTCATTAATTCAAATGTCCTGAGAAGAAGACACTAACATGGGATTCGATGTGCTAGAGATTTCTTGGGGAAGGGTGCAGGAGGAGGCAAGAAAAGCCTTCAGATCGAGATGCAGGTCTGGCCCCTGGGAAGGAGAGGAGAAAGGGAGAAGGATAGGCTGTGAAGTGTCTTGGAGTGCAGCATAGTTCCAAGAAGGGTTTAGCCATGTCAGTGGGGAGTGCTTGAGCCCAAGTTTCTCAGTGGAGGATCCCTTGTGTTGCTGGAATGGGCATGCCTTACTTAGCACCCCCACCATGCATGGTCAATGGCTGGGAGTAGCCCTTGGGAAGCATAGCTTTGGTGCCAAAACAGTGGTGCGTTCAGAGGGGCAGCAGCTGGGATGTCAGTCAGTCAGTCAGTCAGCGGTGTTGCCTAAAGCAAGAGAGCTGAGCGGTGCATTTTCATGGCTACCACAGTTACTGTATAATTTACCATTAAACTGGGACACTTTTAAGAGTAGAAGAGGGAGCTATCAATAATTACACAAGGAAGACAGGTAGAACCAGGGTCCATCTAGGCGAACTAGAATTTATTGTCACTCTATGGCAACAGATGCATCAAAGGGCCTACTCAGTGTTGACTAGCATAGATCTTTCCACTTTTTGGCATTCTATCAGTTTGGAACAGTTTTATAACCCAAACCATGGCTACAGAAATCCTAGGCATTTTAAAACTGACAAATGTCATCTTCTGAATGTCATCTTTTCCTCCTTGGAATCATTTCATGTGTCCCTTTCCTGAAATACTGACCCTTTCCTGCTATATATTTTATTTTTTTGAGACAGAGTCTTGCCCTGTTGCCCAGGCTGGAATACAGTGGTACAATCACACCTTACTGTAGCCTCGACCTCCCAGGCTCAAGTGACCCTCCTGCCTCAGTCTCCTGAGTAGCTTGTACTGCAGGCATATACCACTATGTCTGGCTAATTAAAAACAAAATTTTTTTTGTAGACACAGGGTCTCACTACATTGCCCAGGCTGGTCTTGAACTGCTGGGATCAAACGATGTTCCCACCTTGGTCTCTCAAAGTGCTGGGATTACAGATATGAGCCACCACTCTAGCCTCTGCTATACATTTTAATTAATTCTGTATTATCTGCTCCTGCCATAAGACAGTAAGATCTGTAAGGGTAGGAACTATGTGATTTTCAGTTTTTCTCTGGTTGACTATCACATCTTGCAGACACAGCAAGAGAAGGCATACTCCTAAATCTGTAGTGTCCCAACTCCAACTTCCTTACGGCTTTTCAGTTTTAAACAAATACTTGAGTCATCTTGTATTTCTTAAATTCAAATTTTTCCTATGTCTTTATAGTTCAGACAGAGAATTCAACTATCAGCCAATCTTGGTGAATGAATTCTTTTACGATTTGTTAATTACTTTGTCCTTTTTTCTGCTAAAAGCCTACACTGAATTACTTCAACTTTGCCTCCAAAGAGGACTAACAAATTGCTGAATATAATTTGCACTTTAAACAATAAAGCTATTAATGGCATTTTTAGCAAGAACACCCATTATTTTCTCTGCAGCAATAAATCACCATTTCATCTGTTATAAATTGCTTGGTCAGCTTCAAATGGCTTTAGAATAAATCTCTTTCTCCTTTCTGCCTCTGCTGTCTATGATAAAGAAAGAAGGCAGAAGGTAACCCTGTGTTCTGCATTCCCGGGCATATCATTTTCATGCTGCACGACTCTGTAATTTATTTCTAGCGATAAACGTCTTGTAGTGCTACACTGGCTGCATGCTCACACATGTTCAAATGCACACAGAAAAGACACAGGTAACTCTTCAACAGTAATGCTGAAATGAAGAGGCTTCCAGGTGAAGGGCTCAGTGACTGTGTAGGGTAAAATTTTGATGCCAACTGCCTATTTTAGTAATAGGGCAGCTGTAAAAATAAACATAAATGTTCTAATAATTAGACTATTTTTCAGCCCCACCTCCAAAATATGGGTAAACTCCACAGGATGATTAGATAAGGCACAGGGTTATCTTGTTAATATTAGGCTATTGTACATTCACATTTCTGAGAAATATACTTAATAAGTTTTACTTTTTAAAAATCGTTTTCATTGAAAGTCTTGAATGTAGCATAGCATCACAAAGTAGATGCCTAATAAATATTTAAGTGAATGAGTTAACAGAAGAATGCCTTTCATTTAGTCTGCTTAGTGCTTAAGTCACATTATTTAGTGTTATTCATTCATCACAACTAAATACTAATATGTCATCTACATTTACTACAAGCTAGTCCCTCTTCTCTAGTTTATAATTTACTGATACTTGGGGGTTATGTTTACTGTCAGTTATAGCGCTAACATTTCAAACATAAGGAGGACTTTGTGACTACTACTATGGATAATGGTGATTAGCTGCCTTTGGCATCCTAGGCAGAGTGAGAGAAAACAGACTTAAGCTACAGCACGAGGGATTCAAGTTAGATAAGAAAGAGAGCATTCTCATATCACATCTAATTAAGCACCCGAGTGGATGAATGAAGGGAGCTATGAAACATTCTTTCTTGGAAGTTTTTAAAAATAAGAAGAAATAAGTTTTTCATCAGTACATATATCATTAAGTATGCTCCTCCATGAAGATAAGGAGGAACTGGTTCTAATATTCTGTGAAAGGCAAGTATATTTATTAAGGTTATTTCTAAAAATATAATTTTCCAGAGTATGGCCATTTCATGTAAAGTACTGGTATCAATTCATAGTCAAGATCATGAATCACACGCCCAAGGGGTGACTTGTAGTTTTTTCATTTACTAGGTGACTCTGGGCAAGTCACTGTATATCTAAGATCCAGATTCTTTTCCTAAATAAGAGTAATCCTGCTTCTAAATACTACTCCTCAAAATAAATTAAATCAGACCCTGCTGGGTAAGTTATATTCTGAATAAATAAGCAGTAGAAAATCTGATTCCTTCAATTTCAAGTCATTTCAATACTATATTCTCAGTTAATGTCCTGAAACAAATAATCTATATATAAATAAGAGTTTTTCTTTTTATCACACTAGTAACAATTAGAAAAGAAACACTAACAGATAAATTTTAGATTGTGGCAATTAAGTGAATAGCAATCTGAGAGAGGATTTAGCTTCAAAATCCAGGCACAGTCATGTATTTATACCAATCTCTCTCCATGCTAATATTCTTACAGAGGAATTTTATTAAAACATGGCTGAATCTATCAGTATTCCCAGGCACAAGGCATTGGGGAAATGAAACACCCCTCCTATGTTATGGAGCCTAGAGAAAATAATTCTTTCCTAACCGGTGGGGTACATTTTCCTCCTTGAGGTTCGTAAGACAAATTTTGAAAAAATCATGGTGCAGACTATGCAATTTACGCTTAAAGTATTGTAACTGCTTTTGTGTTAGGATTCATATTATGAGAAAATTCACATACATTACCCTTTTATGGCTTGGTTATAGATCTATTTTGATTATGGTCATTGGAGCCTAAAACATCCACACCCTAAAAAGAACATATCATTCCAACCTCTATCTCTTTTAAAATAGGGACTTTGGGCTATAGCATGTTTTTCTCAACAGCCAAACTCCCTACTCAGAGACACCACTATAAAAGCTGTATTTTGGCTGGGAGTGAGGGAGGAAACAACCCTAGCTATTTGCAGAGTAGAATTGCAGGTTCCATTGGCAGAAAAGTGCCAGAAGTAGAGGAAATGCAGGTTACAAATCATACAGAGGAAGAGTGACAGATGAGATGAACAAAATTGATTCATGGAGAGAATCAGATCAGGACAAAGGGTAAAAAAGTCTCAAGAGCCCAATCACGTCAAAAAGATCAATTTTTAGGAGAAGTGTAGTCAATAGTGTCTTAAAACAAAATCAGAAGTGGAAGCAATTTTGAAGGTCATTTGAAGAGTAATCTACTCCTTTTATAGATGAGAAACTAGACCTAGAAGGAGTAGGTGACTTTCTCAACGCCACTCTATACTAGGGAGGTGACAGACATGTGCTGCACAATTCAGAATAATGAGTGGCAGGTTCAGAACCCAAAAAGTTCATAATGAGCCAGGGTAGCCCCTTTCCTCTTTAAAGGACCCTCTCTCTAAGCGCCCCAGCCTTGCTCCCAAGGAGCACTGCACCTTCTGAATCTGGTGAGTGATGGGGAACAACAGGCCAGGAAGGGAGGAAGTATATCTGCCAATGCTCAAAATGTGTTCATTCTGATGGCCCTAGTTCTAGCCTGCCTTTTGAATAGCACTGCGCTAGTCAGTACTGGACAGGAAGCACAAGTGTTACTTTGGCAGGGTCCTGTCCGTAGAAAGAGACCCACTGAGAGCCTCTTGTCTACAGCCACAGACAATGGGATAACCCATATGCTGGCCCCTCCCAGTCAGCTACCAAGACAGACTGCGGAAAAGGGGACAAACCAGCAGGGAGAACTTGAAGCAGGCTCAACCATAAGTCAGGTTGCACAGCAGACATGAGGAGAAGCGGCACTGCAAAGGGAGAGCTAGGGATCATAAATCCAATGCTATTTGGGGCGGAGTGTCTGCAATCTGTAATTTATATGGATATAATAAGCTCCATGCCTAAGACACCACAGCCCCAAACAACCACCACCAAAACACAAAGCACATGTTTAAAGGGGTGAATTACCCAAAACATTAGGTTTCTCCACATGGCTAGACTAAGAGGGCTGCAAAATCTATCACTGTAATGGGCTGGAAAGCCAACCAGGAGAGCCTTCTTAGGACTTTTAAAGGGAAACATTCTGGATGAACCTCTTGGTCTTGTAAGAAGGGAGGCTAGTTATGTTTAACTATAAACACATGGCAGTAGGTGTCAGCGATATGTTCCATTCGAAGACTATATAATAAACATCATTTTTGGAAAAGGAAACTAAACTAAGAATAGATAACCTGAGAATGCCATACAAGGGCGAGAGCAACTTCCCATCCTTTTGCAAGCATTTAGCAATCAGGTTTCGCCTTTAGCTGAACTCCTTTCATTTCATGCAGTATTTAATTTATACAAAGATGATTCATTTGCAATAGTAAATCATCACAACATTCTGTAAAAACAACAACATAACAATAACAAAGGACTAGAAATATAGGAGGCCTACAATGAGCACCTAATTTAAAACTGCAGCCTCTTCCTATCCCCAAATTGGCCCTCCTCTTTCCTGCTCTGTTTTTAATTTTTTTTCCTAGCAATTACCACCTTCTAACATACTATAATTTGCCTGTTTATTGCTTATTTTCTGTTTTCCTCCAACAGAATAGAAGCTCTAAGAGGGCAGAAATTTTTGTCTGCTTTGTTCACAGATACATCCCATGCATTGAGAACAATGCCTGGCACAAGCAGGTGTGCAAAAATGCTGCCCGACTAAGAAAAAGTAATGGATGGGTTGTCAAATATTGCATAAAGTCCTATTCTCAGATGACAATTGAGGTGGCCTCATCACTAACTACAAGAGATTTTTTTTCCCCAATGGAAATCACCGAAGTTTTAAAAAAGATTGGAATTCCGAGGTTAGTGGGGGAGTTCCGCTATCTGATGAAGCAGTGACTCACCTGAAAAGTTCCAGGGGACCTAATCCCAATGTGCATGGGGCCCAACCTCCTGACCAGCCTTGCATATCTGAAGGTGGGGAGGGAAACTGAGGTAGGTATGGAGTGGTGTAAAAAAAAAAAAACGCTTCACAAGAGTTTTTCTTCATAGCCTTACAATTTTAATACTTTTGTATAGCACTTCCCAGGCATAAGCAACACTTCCACTGCACCTTACTCTACCCTCATAACAACCCCTGCAGGCGTAAGAATTATATTCTGAATCTTGGAGAGTGTGCTACTTGCCCAGGGTGGTTGGCCAAAGTGGGACTGTTCCTATTTTGGTTTAAGAATGCAAGTTTTTGGGTTACAAATTCAGTCCTTTTTCTACATGGCATGGGCAAAAATAACATTCTCAAAGATGGGTTACTTAGCTGCCCCACTCTCATGGTTTACTTCAGGGTAGCATTGTACAAAAATGGGTGATTGCCTAGTTTTCATTGCCAATATGCTGGGAAATAAAGAAAATAATGAGAGAACACCGAAGTTTCTACTACCAAACAAGTAGGCATTTCAGGTGGTCTTTACTTAGGGCCTTGCATTTCTTAGGCTAAGTTGTGTTATATTGAGCTGAGGTGGAGGACTATGAAAAAGAAAGACAGCAGATTTCACAGGGACCATTCAAAGCCCTGCAGGAACAACAACAACAAAAATGCTACGAAACAACATGGAGTAACTCTTGCATAAAAATGGAGAAAAGTAGGGTCTAAAATACATGCATCAAAACCCAAAAAAGACATGGAATACATGACCCAGGTGGCCCTGAAAATCTCATCCTCACACAAAGAAGAACTGTGCAGCATCCAGAGAGAAGAAGGGATGGTAGCTGGGGAGATGAGACCTTTGGAGAATTAACTACCAAAGGGGATGAATCAGCTCACGTCTGACAACACCTACAGATTCTGTCAAACCTGCCGCACTCTTCAAGAGCTTCAAGGCTCACAAACAGGAAATTGCTGGGTATGACTTAACCTGACTCTCAACCTCCTTAGAGAAGAGCTTGCCCCAAAAAGGTATGAACAAAGTGCGGAGCCAAAGGGCAAGAGGTGAAGAAGAATACGAGCTCACGTTCTGGGTGTGGGGCCTTTAGTGGAAGGAAACACTTTTTGAAACATATGAGTTATTTGGGATTTGGCATTGGGCTCAATGCCAATCAACATATTCACTTGGTAGATCAACACTTCACAGAAACGAGAAAAGAGAAAACAATTACAAAGGAACTCTAAGGGCACAAAAATTTGTGAAGAAGTGAGACTGGGTTGTTAATTTATTCATTCACTCATGATATTCTGCATCAGATTATTTTCAGAAGCAAAAAACCTTGAATTGACCTAAACAGTAAGTAAATTTATTATTTTACACGACAAAATTGCCTGGAAGTAAAGCCATCCCAGGACTGGTTTAGCCCACAGCTCCCTGATACCCTCGAGGGCCTGGGTTCTTTCCATCTTTCGGTCCTATTTTGTAGGTTCTAGGGAAACCCATACCGCTGTGCATGGGCCAAGCTGACGACCAGATCTTGTATATCTAACAAAAAATTCACCCACTGGATCAGGAACTGGGGCTGGGACCAGCTGCCCGAGCAGATGGCCACTTAGAGGAGAGGAAATACTTCAACCAAATCAGGGTTGCACCAGCTAGAAAGGGGCTAATGGCCATTGAGTGAGCCCCTGGAGATATCCATGATGGTCATTCGAAAGGTATTCATTGAGCACCTACTATATGTCCACTCCTGTACTGATCACTAGAAATACGGAGACCAGGAACTGCCCGCACATAGACAATAATGAGGAAGGCAGACATTAATGAAATAATTATAGAAATAAAGATAAAATTGCAACTGTATTAAGTGCGATGTTGGAAAGGTATGCGGTATCATGAAAGTGTTAACTGAGGGGGAGGTGATGCCTCTCTGATGAAGGGATATGGAGCTGCTGGGGAAGGGGCATGGAGAAACATTTCAGACAAAGGGAGCACAAGCAGTGGCCAAGTAGAAGGATGTGGTATGGCACATTCAAAAACCGTCCCCAGATGGAAGACAGTGAAGGTGAGCTTGGAGCAAGACGGAGCTAAAGAGGTAGGCAGCAGCCAGTCCATATGAGTTGTATGCAACAGAAGATAAGATTAACAAACATCTAAAAAAAAAAAAAAAAAAAGATTAACATCTTTTTAAATTTTAAAAATATTAGACCATTTGTTCACATAAAGTTTTACACAAACAAAAGCTCTAAAATGCCTTGGTGCACAATGCAGTGTGACCACCAAATGGCCATTCCCCTTTCTTGCAAAATGCATACTTCTAGCCGTTTCACTTACACTATCTCATCAAGAAGAAAGGCGGGTGGGTAGGGGTGGGAAGCAAGGCACGGGTAGACCCAGGAGTGGGGTTGAAAGATGAAGCCACGCAGTCATAACTGATTGGGACAGGAAGAAAATAATTAAAGAGGCCAAGCTAGGAAAGGGACATCAGGAAGATCGTGGCTTTGAGACGGGGTTGAACAGGATCAGGGGCCTGGGCAGGGGCTTCATGATGTGTAGTAAGTAATGAGAGATGGGCGGTTGAGCTGGAGGATGGGAAAAGACCCAGGAGCACAGGGCAGAGTCCAGCATTTACTTCCCTCTCCTATTCTAGGGAGGTAACGATATGGACATGGCAGAACTCAGTCTCCCTCTGTGTCTTCTTTTGGTGGGGGGGACACTTACTCACATAGCAAGAGAAGGTTACACAAAACTATTCAAGGGAAAGTGCCACAAAGTCCTCTCTCAGCAAATGAAAATATGCTTCAGAAATAAACAACACTGCCACTCCCTCATGGGGCTGAAAAATATCATCTCTTACTTTGATTTCTTAGCACTAATAAACTACATCATAATCTCTCAATAGCTGAGTATAAATGGTCGAATTAACCATCTTCTGCCCTTCAAATACTTAATTTCCATGGTGACTAATTATGCATTTCTTTTACCACATGGATGGGCAAGTAACTAAATGGGCTCTATCTTCCAAAGCAGACATTTAACGTGTGACAAAGTCCTCTCAGATAAACTTGTCTCTTTTGAAAT
This sequence comes from Nomascus leucogenys, assembly GCF_006542625.1. Taxonomy (NCBI): domain Eukaryota; kingdom Metazoa; phylum Chordata; class Mammalia; order Primates; family Hylobatidae; genus Nomascus; species Nomascus leucogenys. The sequence goes on from NC_044383.1 coordinate 76,586,271, forward strand.
GAGATAACTAATTACTGGGTAAGACAGGAGAATCTTTTCCCTACTGGGAAATCAACTACGTGTTCTGGTAGAATGAAAGGCACGGACCATGGCAAATCAGGTCTGCAAAAACAGTAAACAAAACAAGCCACAGAACAATTAACACATGTGGAAAAAGCCAAACACAGTATCCACTGCACAGCTGATTTGATTTTAAGAAAACTGAGTATGTGTTTCAGAGAGAAAGGGAAAAGAGTGAAAATATACGGAAGTATAAGAAAAGAAACAAAACATCCTAAAAGTAAAATAAGGCAACTAAAGGCAAAGGAAAACTTTTATATACGCAGACCTCACAGACTACACAAATCACTTTGTCTGCATTCTCTAGAGAATTAAGAAATGGTCACTATACATACATTTTATTGCTTGGGAAGGAAGTCCACATCTCTTCCAGAATTCTAACTATTAAAAACACAAAGCATTGGGCCATGCAGATAGTTCTTTTTTCAAAATAGGGACATAACCTATTTTCTCTAGATCAGATGTAGCTGGCTAACTGAGAGCCCATAGCTATTGTAGCAACCGGGAGAAAAGGAAACAGATGATTAAAATAAATTTAATTCAATAAGCTAGTGACATTGTACTCTACAAAACTGGGGATGGGAAAGAGGCGGAGACAGGCCAAAGGAGGAAGAGTGCTTATTTTGTTCCTTTTGAATTTTATCAAATTGTGTATATATTTGTGACTTTTACCCTAAGGAGCATAAAAAACTGACAATAAAAGATTATCTGAATGGAACATTGGTTTTTGTGTCAAGCACAAAAGGAATCATAATTTTTTTCAATGAGCTTTCAAAGTATGTACGCTCTTGACATCTGCTGATAAGCTGCAGTTTCCTCCTCAAAACTTAAAGCTTCTCTAAATTCAACATAAGCTTGCTTTCAGTATCTGCAAAATATATGTGGATAAAATTGAAGTTTTCAAAAGGGAGTTACCATAGAAACACACAACTCCCTAAAAGAGCAGTCCATCGTCTCTTAAGGGGAACCGTCATCACAGACATGTATTCAGTATCTCTCTGTGCACGTGAGGCCTTAGACAATACACAAAGGACAGTCAGCACATGCACACTGGACAAATACAGAAATCAGATAAGCCAAGTACTTACTCTAAGTAAGCAAGGCAGGGATGAGGCCCTTTGTGTATGTGCATGTGTGGGCTGTAGGGGACAGGAATCATGTGAGCTGGATCCTGTGATGCAGCTAAAATGCAGCCATCATAACATTTATTTAAAACACAATTCTGTAACAATCTGGCCATTGCACACAGTTATCACTATGGACTGTTTTCTGTGAATTCTTTTAAAATGCGGATCTAAGTACTAGAAGCAGCACGTACAAAAATAGTTTTATTTTTACCAGCAGAGTAGACTCAAGCTAAAAATAAACTAAATGGGAATTTTGTACTGCAGACTTTTCAAAAACAGTGTCTGTATACCTAAGACAAACACCACCTCTTAATTAGAAACTTCTGTAAAGCATTCCAAAAAGGCCACACTATTTTCAATCAGATTATATGGTTCTTCAGACTTGGTCTCTCTTGAGACAAAAGAACCCCATGGAGACGACATCTAAGTTGGAGTCTTGACTTAAACCACCTATGGTCTTATGAAAGGATTTTTGGGCCAGGCACGTTGGCTCACGCCTGTAATCCCAGCACTTTGGGAGACTGAGGCGGGTGGATCACGAGGTCAGGAGATCGAGACCATCCTGGCCAATATGGTGAAACCCCATCTTTACTAAAATACAAAACTTAGCTGGGAGTGGTGGCGTGCGCTTGTAGTACCAGCTACTCTGGAGGCTGAGGCAGGAGAATGGCGTGAACCCGGGAGGCGGAGCTTGCAGTGAGCCGAGATCACGCCACTACGCTCCAGCCTGGCGACTGAGCGAGACTCCGTCTCAAAAAAAAAAAAAAAAAGGATTTTTGCCCTTAAAGAGGCCAAATCATTACACAGCCCTTTTACAATGGGACAGACCTAACTGGAAGGAAAAAAAAAAAGATACTTTAAGGCACTGTGCCCTAAAAAACTCAGCAATTAAAGTTCCGGATTAAAAAAAGTTAAAGCTATCTAAACTGTGGTTTGTATAGAAATGTGATTATTTTTGCAGGTGTATTATCTGTGATTGGTACTAATGATTTGCAAATCATATTAATGACCATAATAATGATATTTTTTCTAATGAAACACAGCACTTTACAAACATTAAGTATTTAATCCCTGTTAGGTAAATTACAGGTACTCTTAACCACATCTTACAAATGGTAATACTGATATCACTATTCATGATTTGCCCCAAATCACAGATGACTAACATCAGAATTTATTTTAAATAAATATAAACAATAAAGTACACATGTGCTTATTTGCATGTGTGAGTATACAAAGCATCATGATTAGGCATAGTTAAGCAACTGATTAGAAAGTCATTCAAGGTCTCACTTAAAAACCAATCAAGTTAAATCTAGGTAATACAGGCCTAGTACCATCAGTTGGCATTATTCTGGGGAAAAAAAAATATCAGAATGCTTAGCATCTCAGAATGCTTAACATCCTACCTTTCCATTGCAACCTGTAACAGATAACGGCCAGTGGACCACAATGCCAGTGCCAACCACAGACAGGACGGATGGCTCTGGAACCATCAGAAGGCACCATTCAAACAGATAATGGCACCAACCAGCGTCTCGATGGTAGTTATAGGTCTGAAAAGGTGTACTAAAAGAAGCGGAACCTCTGGCTAGATGAATTTATTTGGATTTCATGGCTATTAGTACTCTGACTTCCACCTAACCTTTGAGATTCAGACTGAACAGGAGTTCCTCAGAGAAGCTTCTCTGAGCCCTGAGCTGGACCCAACAATGCTGCTCCAGAGGAAGTCTTCAGACTCCACCCCAGAGCTTCTTCACGATTTTTGGACACTGGCTTTCTTGAAAGCTTCCCAATTGGATCAAACTTCTTAAGGGCAGGAGCCATATTTTCTTGCGCCTGGACGATGTTTATAAATTGATGGAGCTTTAGAAATGTTGAATAAGTCAATGAGCATAGGACTAAATTTATTTAAATTACTAGTGCTCTCATCTATCAGGTAATTTGTTCTTTCGGTGAATATATAATTAAAATGGTGTGGGTTAAAAGAAAGTTCCTGATTATCACAAACAATTCAGAGACCAGGGCCAGGTGTGGTGGCTCATGCCTGTAACCCCAGTGCTTTGGGAGGCCAAGGCAAGAGGACTGCTTGAGCTCAGGAGTTCAAGACCAGTCTGGGCAACATAGTGCGACCTTGCTGCTACAAAAAATTTAAAAAAAAATTAGCTGGGTGAGGTGGCACACACCTGTGGTCCCAGCTACTTGGGAGCCTGAGGTGGGAGGATCACTTGAGCTCAGGAGGTTGGGGCTGCCATGAGCTGTGATCATGCCACTACATTCCAGCCTGGTCACGAGAGCAAGAACCCTGTTTCAAAAAATAAAAAATAAAATAAAAACAAAAATTCAGACACCAGAGATTTGTCTACTAATATGCATTTTAATTTTCTAAGGACAAGCAAGCAAAGAATGATTATGATTTTCTGAATTCAAAATCCAGGGGTGAAGGAACTACCCAGACATCTCTGATGCTGCCCATTCTTTTATCTTGAAGGAACACTGCTCTGGGCATGACAGATGAGGATTAAGTAATTACACTACACACTCTGGCGTGTGTCTCCGAAATCTGTAAACACATCTAGTGCTCTGAAAGCGGACTTGTAGTTGGTTTTTTAAAGAGGATAAAGAGAACTTTGCTACTCAAATAAAAATAACTGACATGGCCTTCAAATTTTCCTAAGTTCCTGAAAAGCTTATTTTTCCTAAGTGTACCCATCTCAGATAAAGGCAGAAATCACCCCTCTCTCAATACAGTCAACTTCTCTAAAGATGATGCATACGAACACATCAGACTTTGGCAGAATTCTCTAGCGGAGATTTAAAAGAAAATATCTCGTGGCAGTAGAGAGTCACATGAAGACTTCCAACAGCTCAGACATTCTCCTTCTACACAAAGGGGGAAAGGCCCTCTCTGTAGCAATTGTTTGATAAACAGACCACAGTGGCATTTTTTACTTCTCCTCTGATATAAGTGAAAATAACTCCTTGGTACTATGTATGGAAGGCAGGTAAAAACAATGAAGTGATGAGTATTTACAACACAGATTTAATTTATCTACACCAAAACTTTAAAGATTTTCTGCTTTAAGTAGAGTTATCCTGCTTAACATCTTGCCCCACTAATTTTTATTTGAATTTGGAAAAAAGTCAAATGTGGATACCTAAGAGCACATTCACCTTTTCAGAAGCAGCTAAGCCCCGATTTTTCAAAAAGCATTTATCTAGACTATTTTATAAAATTATAAAATTGATTTAAAAATATTTTAAATCAAGATTAAAGGTAGATGATATCTTCATTGGAAAAAGAAAAAGATAATATACATTCCCATGCTGTGAAATTACAGCCAAATTTTATCCATTCAGGATACTTTGGGAATGAGGCGTTCTATACAGCTTAGTTTCCCAGAGAGTTGAAGGGCTCCAAGGTTTTCTTAAAATGGAAATATCTCCAAAATGTACCACATATCTGTGCTTCCACGATCACAGTCTAAAACACATAATATACTTTTTCCTTAATAACTTATAATTGAAGACACCAGCTCATGTGTACAAATTGAATGTAGATCAAAATGCGCTAGGTAATTTGGTCACAGATAAGAATTTATGTGCTGTGATGCCCACAAGCGAAAGCATGAAAGATCTAAAATTGACACCCTAACATCACAATTAAAAGAACTAGAGAAGCAAGAGCAAACACATTCAAAAGCTAGCAGAAGGCAAGAAATAACTAAGATCAGAGCAGACCTGAAGGAGATAGAGACACAAGAAACCCTTCAAAAAATCAATGAATCCAGGAGCTGGTTTTTTGAAAAGATCAACAACACTGATAGACCGCTAGCAAGACTAATAAAGAATAAAAGAGAGAAGAATCAAATAGAGGCAATAAAAAATGATAAAGGGGATATCACCACTGATCCCACAGAAATACAAACTGTCATTAGAGAATACTAAAAACACCTCTACGCAAATGAACTAGAAAATCTAGAAGAAATGGATAAATTCCTCCACAAATACACCCTCCCAAGACTAAACCAGGAAGAAGTTGAATCTCTGAATAGACCAATAACAGGCTCTGAAATTGGGGCAATAATTAATAGCTTGCCAACCAAAAAAAGTCCAGGACCAGATGGATTCACAGCCGAATTCTACCAGAGGAACAAGGAGGAGCTGGTACCATTCCTTCTGAAACTATTCCAATCAATAGAAAAAGAGGGAATCCTCCCTAACTCATTTTATGAGGCCAGCATCATCCTGATACCAAAGCCTGGCAGAGACACAACAAAAAAAGAGAATTTTAGACCAATATCCCTGATGAACATGGATGCAAAAATCCTCAATAAAATACTGGCAAACCGAATCCAGCAGCACATCAAAAAGCTTATCCACCATGATCAAGTGGGCTTCATCCCTGGGATGCAAGACTGGTTCAACATACGCAAATCAATAAACGTAATCCAGCATATAAACAGAACCAAAGACAAAAATCTTTGATTATCTCAATAGATGCAGAAAAGGCCTTTGACAAAATTCAACAACCTTCATGCTAAAAACTCTCAATAAATTAGGTATTGATGGGACGTATCTTAAAATAATAAGAGCTATCTATGATACAAACCCACAGCCAATATCATACTGAATGGGCAAAAACTGGAAGCATTCCCTTTGAAAACTGGCACAAGACAGGGATGCCCTCTCTCACCACTCCTATTCAACATAGTGTTGGAAGTTCTGGCCAGGGCAATCAGGCAGGAGAAGGAAATAAAGGGTATTCATTTAGGAAAAGAGGAAGTCAAATTGTCCCTGTTTGCAGATGACATGATTGTATATCTAGAAAACCCCATCATCTCAGCCTAAAATCTCCTTAAGCTGATAAGCAACTTCGGCAAAGTCTCAGGATATAAAATCAATGTGCAAAAATCACAAGCATTCTTATACACCAATAACAGACAGAGAGCCAAATCATGAGTGAACTCCCATTCACAATTGCTTCAAAGAAAATAAAATACCTAGGAATCCAACTTACAAGGGATGGGAAGGACCTCTTCAAGGAGAACTACAAACCACTGCTCAATGAAATAAAAGAGGATACAAACAAATGGAAGAACATTCCACGCTCATGGATAGGAAGAATCAATATCATGAAAATGGCCATACTGCCCAAGGTATTTTTTTTTTATTTTTATTTTTTTGAGACGGAGTCTCGCTCTGTCGCCCAGGCTGGAGTGCAGTGGCGCAATCTCGGCTCACTGCAAGCTTCGCCTCCCGGGTTCACGCCATTCTCCTGCCTCAGCCTCTCCGAGTAGCTGGGACTACAGGCGCCCGCCACCACACCTGGCTAATTTTTTGTATTTTTTAGTAGAGACGGGGTTTCACCGTGGTCTCGATCTCCTGACCTCGTGATCCACCCGCCTCGGCCTCCCAAAGTGCTGGGATTACAAGCCATGCCCAAGGTAATTTATAGATTCAATGCCATCTCCATCAAGCTACCAATGACTTTCTTCACAGAATTGGAAAAAACTACTTTAAAGTTCATACGGAACCAAAAAAGAGCCCACATTGCCAAATCAATCCTACACCAAAAGAACAAAGCTGGAGGCATCATGCTACCTGACTTCAAACTATACTACAAGGCTACAGTAACCAAAACAGCATGGTACTGGTACCAAAACAGAGATATAGACCAATGGAGCAGAACAGAGCTCTCAGAAATAATGCCGCATATCTACAACTATCTGATCTTTGACAAACCTGACAAAAACAAGAAATGGGGAAAGGAATCCCTATTTAATAAACAGTGCTGGGAAAACTGGCTAGCCATTTGTAGAAAGCTGAAAGTGGATCCCTTCCTTACACCTTATACAAAAATTAATTCAAGATGGATTAAAGACTTAAATGTTAGACCTAAAACCATAAAAACCCTAGAAGAAATCTAGGCAATACCATTCAGGACATAGGCATGGGCAAGGACTTCATGTCTAAAACACCAAAAGCAATGGCAATAAAAGCCAAAATTGACAAATGGGATCTAATTAAACTAAAGAGCTTCTGCACAGCAAAAGAAACTACCACCAGAGTGAACAGGCAACCTACAGAATGGGAGAAAATTTTTGCAATCTACTCATGTGACAAAGGGCTAATATCCAGAATCTACAAAGAACTCAAACAAATTTACAAGAAAAAAACAATCCCATCAAAAAGTGGGCAAAGGATATGAACAGACACTTCTCAAAAGAAGACATTTATGCAGCCAAAAGACACATGAAAAAATGCTCATCATCACTGGCCATCACAGAAATGCAAATCAAAACCACAATGAGATGTCATCTCACACCATTTACAATGGCGATCCTTAAAAAGTCAGGGAACAACAGGTGCTGGAGAGGATTCAGAGAAATAGAAACACTTTTACACTGTTGGTAGGACTGTAAACTAGTTCAACCATTGTGGAAGTCAGTGTGGCGATTCCTCAGGGATCTAGAACTAGAAATATCATTTGACCCAGCCATCACATTACTGGGTATATGCCCAAAGGATTATAAATCATGCTGCTATAAAGACACATGCACATGTATGTTTATTGCGGCACTATTCACAATAGCAAAGACTTGGAACCAACCCAAATGTCCAACAATGATAGATTGGATTAAGAAAATGTGGCACATATACACCATGGAATACTATGCAGCCATAAAAAATGATGAGTTCATGTCCTTTGTAGGGACATGGATGAAGCTGGAAACCATCATTCTCAGCAAACTACTGCAAGGTCAAAAAACCAAACATCGCATGTTCTCACTCATAGGTGGGAATTGAACAATGAGAACACACGGACACAGGAAGGGGAACATCACACACCGGGGCCTGCTGTGGGGTGGGGGGAGCGGGGAGGGATAGCATTAGGAGATATACCTAATGTAAATGACGAGTTAATGGGTGCAGCACACCAACACGGCACATGTATACATATGTAAGAAACCTGCACGTTGTACACATGTACCCTAAAACTTAAAGTATAATAATAATAATAATAATAATAATAATAATAAAAATAATTTATATGCTGTGGACCACGGAACAGGAAGGAGTCTGTTTGACCCTCACAGTACTCTGAAATTTGTCCTCTCAAAAAATTCCTGATGTCAATTCCTATTTGTATCATTTGCCTCTTCCTCACAGAGACAGAGTGAAGCTATGTGGTAGAGCATGGCTTTGTGGGGAGCAAAATGCTTTAAAAAACTAGTTAGTGAACCAAGGCTGGAGAATTTTCCTCGCAAATGGTTTTCCTATTCCCTAAGTGGGTGTCATTTTGGATGCTGCTATCAGCTACCTCTTTTTTTTTTTTTTCTTTGTTTTTGAAATGGAGTCTCGCTCTTGTTGCCCAGGCTACAGTGCAATGGCATGATCTCAGCTCACTGCAATGTTTGCCTCCTGGGTTCAAGCAATTCTCCTGCTTCAGCCTCTCGAATAGCTGGGGATTACAGGCACCTGCCACCATGCCCAGGTAATTTTTTATATTTTTAGAAGAGACAGGGTTTTACCACACTGGCCAGGCTGGTCTCGAACTCCTGACCTCAAGTGATCCAAAATGCCTTGGCTTCCCAAAATGCTGGGGTTACAGGTGTAAGCCACTGCGCCTGGCCTGCTATCAGCTACCTCTGACTTCAGCTGGAGCTTCATCTGTAAGGGCTCCCAGGCGCTCCTGGAAAGTACACATTTCCCCAGCTTTCTCACTGGCATTCACTTTATTCAGTGATTGAGAAAGAGAAACATGCTTGGCCAGTTCACAAATCTGAATTTAGATGTTTGGGAGTTCTCCAATGTTTCACTTCTTTTTGCTGAGGTAGCCTTGTAAACTTGGTTAAAAGAAATTGGTGTAACCTCTTTGAAAAGATAATTGGGCTCTCTCTCCCTGTATTTTACACATGGATATCACAGTCATTAAAAAGTACATAGTCTTTGACCTGGAAAATCACTTTCTAGGAATCTAGCCTAAGGAATCACTGGCTATATAAACAAAGGATGTGCAACGAGGCTGACCATACCGCTGATTATAAAAGTAAAGTAGGCCTGGTGCAGTGCTGCATGCCTGTAATCTCAGTACTTTGGGAGGCCAAGGTGGGAGAATCACTTGAGCCCAGGAGTTTGAGACCAGCCTGGGCAACATAGTGAGACCCCATCTCTACAAAAATAGAAAAATTAGTCGGGTGTGGTGGTGCCTATAGTCCCAGCTACATGGAAGCCTGAGGCCAGAGGACTGCTTGAGCTCAGGAGGTAGAGGCTGCAGGGAGTCATGATCATGCCACTGTACTCCAGCCTGTGCAACAGGGCATAAAAGTAAAGTTTTACTAAACCTCTAACATTAGAGGATTGGTTAAAAAACATGGAAATTCAAACAATGGAAAACTATTCTGCCATTAAAATTTTAAAATAATGATCCACACATTACTGACATGCAAAGATTTCCACAATATATTGTTAACCCAAAGAAAACAACAGGTTTCAAAAATACGTGTGGTTGTATATAGGGGAAGGTCCAAAAGGATCTGTATTAGAGGTTCCCAAATGATTCTGGAAGCCCTTAGTCTCAGTAATTTTTCACAATGCCTCCAGGCCTAAACAAATACCTAATAGAGCTGTCTGTTAAGTAGTTAGATCCAAACAACATAATAACTATTTATGTCAGAATGATTTAGCAGCTGAAAAAAATAACACGTAAATGAAAACTACTATTTCCTTCTTAAGTAACTTCATTATAACTTGTTTATAGAATGTATACACCTGTTGGGCACTGCATAACTTTAAATCTTGGAATCACTGGACACCACTACCTTATTTCCTGTTCCACGCTGGTTTTCATGTGATACACTTTTTATCACTAAACACTCAGCAATCACTGAAAACTCAGTTTTGTAAAGATATGATGTCATCAAAAGGAATGTAGTGTGATCTAATGCTGAAACTGTGAACTATCTCTAGCTAATAGTTGGCAGAGTGTTGTACAATGTTTCCCTTAATGATGGAAAGTATCTGTGCCAACCCTAGAGCTGCACCCAGAATTGCTGTGGTGCCCCAGAGCATCTTGGCCCACAGTTTGGGAGCTGCAGGTATATAACAAGATGTTAACAGTTGCTTTCTCTAAGGTTACTGGTGATTAAAAAAAAAAGATTTTCTGAACTTTTTCCCAATAAACATCTGTTATTTTTTACAATTAGAAAAACCACTAAAGTGATTTATGTATTTTTCAGAGTTCTTTCTCTTTACAAGGAGATGGATATTCTCCCCAATTTTTTACTGTGAAGAAAAGTCTGAGCATAAACAACAGTAAAAATGGAGTCTTGGATGATGCCTTAATGATGAAAAACTCCCTCATGAATAATGTTCTGCAATAACTTCTCCTATTCTGACCCCCTCCCTGATACTTGCACAGGTTGGATCAATGAAGTCACTGGTGTCAGGACACTAACCCAGACATTCACCCCACTTCCTGCGGGTAGCCACTACAATTGTTTAATAATAGACTCTCTGTCCCTCAGCTGATGTGCTTGTAATAGAGCATGGTCATGCCCTCGTGGGAACTGAGCTATAAATGGTGCTTTGCTCTTGGTCTGCAGAGCTTTAGTCTCTGGATTAACGGTGCTCCTTTTAAAACAGTGCCTGCTGCTTTGCACCCTGGTGTCCACTGCTGCCGTCTTTAAAGGTCTCCACTGCTCTCTTTGTTCCCTTCTGGTTACTTTTGCCCTGTTTGTCAGTTTTTGCACTAAAGAAATGAATGGGCTTTTATACTTTCACCAATTGGGACTTTCAGAACCAGCCTAGTGAGTTAAGTCTAACAGATATTTAGTCCCCTTTGATAGTCAGTTGTTGCTGGATATTTTGTTTGTTTTTGCCTTTGTGGGAATCGGTGGGCAGAAAAAAACATTTTCCAGTTTCATGCTATTTTTAAAACCTGAGGATTTTTTAAAAGTTTTGGCATCGTATAGTTTAAGTTCTATTGTGATCAATATTTCTATTCACTTATTTTCTTACTAAACAAGTGCCCAAGGAATTATAAAACCCTTTTTTTTTTTCTAATTTAGGAACTTCTACAAATGTATACATCAATTGCAACTTAACCTTTACAAGTTTAAGAATAATGCTGTAGTAGAATATTTAAAGGAACTTTCTGCATAAACTTCAATTACTATGGCTCTTACTTTAAAAATATCTTCTTTAAAAAATAAATAATATTGCTTACTATTGGGATAAAATTTTTTAAAAAAGAAGAATAATGAGAACGGCTCCCAATTCTCCTTTACCTGCCCAAGTGTTCCCTCAGCACTTATCACCTTTTCAACATACTATATACTTTACTATTTATCTTGTTAACTGTCCATCTCCTCCAACCAGAATGTAAGCTCAGTAGGAGCAAGCATTTTTGTCTGCTTTAATCACTGATACGTCTTGTCTCCAGCACCTAAAATGTAGGGACTCAACAAGTATTTGTTGAAAAGTCAGTAAATGAGTAACTGATTCTTAAAGACCTTTTGTAATTCCATTTTAGAAGACCAAAGAAAAAAAGACAAAATCTTGAACATTAATATTCATACAAACCAAATCCTACTTTTTTGTAGGTAAAATATGATTCTATTGTGATGTAAAGTTACCTTTTTGACTGTAGTGAAATCCATGAATGGCAAAGATCTAACTAATTTAGTATTGCTCCTCTTCCAGGAAATGTTTCAACTTTCAAATAAAGAGGACTTCTGATTGTCAAATACGGCAAATTCATGTGGAATGCCTAAAAATGCTGAGTATTAAAAACATTTTTAAAGATATGGCTAAGCAGCAAGAAAGTAACAGCAATTGTTAAAAGTTGAAAATGACAAGGAAATTAGAACCTAGGGAAGTAAGTAGGTAAGTCCTGCATAAGTCAATCCCTGATGGGGATATTAAGAGACAAAGGGACAGCCTAATGTCCACACAAGAAGGTCAAAGCCAATACCCTTGAAAGACGAAATCCTCAGTGGGTAAATTAAAAAAAAAACTTCCCAGAAATAGAAGACAGAATAAGTCTTCGTGATGGGAGAGGAGAAAAAAGAAGAAAGTTTCCTCAAAAAATACAAAGCCCAGGCTGGGTGCAGTGGCTCATGCCTATAATCCCAGCACTTTGGGAGGCCGAGACAGGAGGATCACTTCAGGTCAGAAGTTTGAGACCAGCCTGGCCAACATGATGAAACCCCGTCTCTACTAAAAATACAAAAACATTAGCCAGGTGTGGTAGTGTGCACCTGTAGTCTCAGCTAGTTGGGAGGCCAAGCTAGGAGAATCACTTGAACCCAGGAGGTGGAGGTTGCAGCGAGCTGAAATCTCACCACTGCACTCCAGTCTGGGTGGCAAAGTGAGACTCTGTCTCGAAAAAAAAAAAACACGAAACACAAAAACAAAGCCCAGAAATTACATATTCATGTGCCCTTTCCAAATCCAAATAGGGTAAAAAGTCCTGAGTCGGAAATGACCACAAACACATAGCAGAAGCAAATACAAAGCCTCTCTAGAATAATGAATGTTAAATCTAAGTTTCAAGAGAATTTCATAAGAATTCCAAGTAATTAAGTTCACGATCAAAAATCACAAAACAAAGAATCAAGCTGTCATGAACATGAATGAGAAAAATCATAACTGCAGAATGAAATCATCAAAGACTTTAGCTATTGAATGTATTGAATATAGATATAAAATAGATGTGTTTAACATTTTTAAAAAGTAAACAGGATCTTAAAATATGAACAAGGAAGAAGATTTCAAAAATGACTAGGCAGATTTAAGAAAACAGCCAAAAATAACTTCTAGAAATGAAAATATAATAATTATATTTAGAGACTCAATGAGTAAGTCCAATACCAAAATAGATGCAGCTGAAGTAGGAATGAGTGATTTGGTAAACAGACATAAAGAAATTGTACATAACCTTATACAAAAATGAAAAATATAATCTTATTGTTTAAGAAATTACACGGCTGGGCACAGTGGCTCACGCCCGTAATTCCAGCACTTTGGGAGGCCAAGGCAGGTGGATCACGAGGTCAGGAGTTCGAGACCAGCCTGACCAAAATGGGCAAACCCCACTCTACTAAAAATACAAAAATTAGATGGGCGTGGTGGCATGCGCCTGTAATCCCAGCTACTCGGAAGGCTGAGACAGGAGAATTGCTTGAACCTGGGAAGCGAAGGTTGCAGTGAGCTGAGACCATGCCACTGCACTACAGCCTGGGTGACACAGCAAGACTCCATCTCAAAAAAAAAAAAAAAAAAAAAGAAATTATACATAACATTATACAGAAGGAAAATATAAAAGAAATATTTAGAGATGTAAAGGGCAGAATGTGAAGGAAAAAACAGACAATGTGGGAAAGGCAGCATTCAAAATAGTTTTTTTTCTGAGATTTTTCAGAACTAGTAATCATCAAATTCAGAAAGCCAAATGCATCCCAAGGATGTTAAATAAAAGAAATGCCCACCCAGACAAAGCCTGGTAAAACTGTAGAAGACCATCATAAAAAAAGCTCTGGGGGAAATCTGGGGAAAATGTCTTTAAAACATTGAAAGAAAATAATACTGAATATGGAAGTGTATACCTAGGAAAACTACCTTTCATAAATAAGGCATGAATAAAAGGTATTTTCAATCAAACAAAAAATAAGAAAGTTTACTTCCAAAAACATTCATTAAAGGTACTTCTAAAGGACATGCTTCAGAAAACAGTGATGATCTGAGAAGAAGGAATGGTGAGAAAAGACGATAGTAAATACATGACTATATTTAGAGTATATAAAACAGCTGCTATTGTATACAAATTGTAATAATGTATAATATAAAAAATAATATAAAACTATAAACCAAATAACAATGGCATGTTAGGCTGAAAAAGAATGATCCAAATTAAAGAACTCTAAGATTACTGAACTGTTTGGGAAAAGAATGAATACTGTGTAGTGTAAAACACTTTATTAAGTTACATAGGATGCCAACATCTCTAGGGTAAACATGGAAAAAAGAGAATGGTGTGTACAACTGTTAAATTAGTAGAAGAAAAACCATGGAACTATATTAAAAAAAAAAAACAAAAGCAAAATCCAAATGAAGGCAATAAAGAAAAAATAAAGCTCAGGAAAAGCAGGACAAATAGAAAGCAAAAAATAATATGGTCAAAATGGCTATAAATGCATTAGTGCAATCAATAATTAGTGTAATCTGCTAAACAACATATATCAACTATTTTGCTTAAAAGACAGACTGTCTGATTGAATTAAAAAATAGACAATATATGTCCACACAAAGACTTGTATATGAATGTTCATAGCAACTTTATCCATAATAATTGAAAAAACTGGAAATGACCCAAATATCCATCAACTTGTGAATAGCTAAAAACAAACAAACAAACAAACAAACAAACAAACAAAAACTGTGGTATATCCATACAGTGAAATTATACTGAGAAAATATAAAGGAATGAAACTCTGATATGTGTAACAGCATAAATGAATCTCAAAGGCATTATACTAAGTGAAAGAAGCCAAACATGAAAGCCTACATACTGCATGATTTCATTTGTATGACTTTCTGGAAAAGACAAAATAACATAGTGATAAAAAGTAGATCGGTAGTTTCCTCATGTCAGATGTGAGGGAAGGAAACTGATAGCAAAAAAGCATGAGGAACTTTCTGGTGTGATGGAAATATCTATAGCTTTATTGTGGTAGTGGTTACATGACTATACACACCTGCCAAAATTCATCAAACTGTACACTTAAAATATGTGAGACTGATCATATGAAAATTATACCTTAATAAAGCTAGTAAAAAGACAAATTCCAATTATGTGATTTACAAAGCACAAATCTAAAGCCTTTTGTGTCTTTGAATAAAGGTGGCTGGGGGAAGAAGTGCGTAGGCAAATAATAACCCAGAAATCTGGTGTAGCTAAATTAAACCCACACACAATTAATTTTAGGCAAAGAGATAAAAAGGGCCATGACATATTAATAGAAATATTTAATTCCCTGGGAAGATATAATAATAATATGTTCCTAATAATGTATCTTCAAAAATATATAAACCCAAAAATAAAAGAACCTCAAGGAGAAACTAACCATAAGACAGTCTCATTTATGAACATAAATGCAAAAATCCTGAACAAAGTATTAGTAATTCAAATCTAATAATTTACAAAGAAAAATAATGTGCCTAAATTTGGGTTATTCCATAATTCAAGGTTGCTTCAATATCAATCAGTGTTATTCACTAGATGAAAGAAAAAAAAATATGATTATCTCAAAGAATATAGAAAAAGCATTCAATAAAATACAACATTCATCATTCATGATTAAAACAAAGAATAGAAGGAAACTTCCTGAACTGGATAAAGGATATCACAAAGCAACCCTATAATAAATACCATACTTTATAATATAAATGAAAAGTTAAAGTTTTATCTATCACTATTTTAATTTAACATTGGAGATTCTTGCCAGTTCAGTAAGACAAGAAAAAAGAATTAACATTTTATGGGTTGGAAAGGAAAAAAAAAACTATCATTACTTGTAAATGATATAAAGAATCTACAAATTACTTTTATTAATAAGGAAGCCAATAAGGTGTCCATATACATGATAAAATGTAGGACCCTTCGACAGTGGAATGGCTAAATAAACTATAGTATAATAAACACAATAAAATATTCTATAGCAATGAAAATGAATGAACTAAAGTTACACAGGTCAACATGGATGAAACTCAGAACATTGTGTTTTGTGGGGAGCAAGTCACAAAATAGTATGATTCTATTACATAAAAGCTAAAATAAGATAGTATATTGCTTTGGGATATATATATATGGTAAAACTATATGTGGTACATATGTGGTAAAACTAAAAAAAAAGCAAACAAACAAGAGAGTAAGTAACTCAAAATCCAGGAAAGTAGTTGGGGAGAGGAGAAAACAATAGGAGAGAGGTACGTAAGGGTTTCAGTAGCAATGACAACCTTCTTCAGATGAGCAGTAGAAATGTGGATGTTTTCTTTAATCCTTTAAAGTGTATCTACATGTTATATATTCCCTTCCACATGTATGATATGCTTCATAATCTAAAGAAGTAAATGAACCTGAGTGAACTTTGTTAGAAATGTATTTTAAAGTCAATGTTACTTCAAGTTGGAAAACACAAGCATTTAGGAAGTTCTTTTTCTATATCTAAGTTTTGAAATTAATATTTATTATTTTTTCTTATTCTTTATTCTAGGAAAGTTGAGAGTTCTCATTTATACAATGGTTTTCCTATTACATTGAAATCATAAGAAATTCTCTTGGTAGGTTTTAAAGGTAGATAATAGAACCATTTTGTTTTCACAACTGCCTGTATAAGACAGAAGAAAAGCAATAAATGAACAATTAAATGGCAAGGAAAGAATATTAACTAATAAGAAATGTCAAAAAGGCTTGACTTATACTAAAAACAACTTTTTGGTGGAAAAAACCTAATCCCTTCTTTTGAGGTGTTGGGACGGTGGGGGGTGAGTGGCTGGGGGTTGGGAAATCAGATCTCAGGTCAATAAACAGGCAAACAGGTTGATTAAGAATAGAAGGTATCATTATGTATTTTACATATTTTGTATTTTCTGCATATTAGATGTTTTGGCATCTTAAAACTACCTTTCTGGCTAGAGAGAGACTGTCTGTTTCAAGGCTAGCCGATTCTCAGAGATAACAAAGAGCCCGGCTGGTAGCATGCCTTTGACAAGAAAATTCACCAATCTAGAGACACCCCTCCTCTATCTGGCCCTCAGAGGCAATATTCCTCTGCCTTTACTATACCACAGCCAGGTACCAAGCAAGCAGGGACCACCTAGAAAGCTTGGAGCCTGACCAAATTACTTCAACTAGCAATTCTAAACTATTAACCCTGCCCTGCCTTGCCTTTCCCTTGGAAACTCCAATAAAGGCTGTGGCTGGCCCAAGCTCTCTCCTGGCTCCTGCCTTCTGCCTCCTGACTAACACGGGCATTTTCCCTTGTGGCCCTGCGTAGCATGTGGTGACATGCCTCTATGGGACCTGTGAATATAACAAATTTCTTCCTTTCAAGCCCTGTTCTCATTTCCCCCTCAGTGGCCGTACTGATTTTATCACATATCCAACATGTACATTCTTAAAACACAGCAAACCAGGAGTTTCAGATGTTAACCAAGGTCTCCAGGAATGACAATTCTGGAGCTCAGGGCGAGCAGAGATTAGTGAAGGAGGGAGCAAATTTACAGGAAACAAGAATATGCAAATACTGAGGGCTTGAGAGTTCAGTGGTGGAAAAACAGGAGATAGCTGTGGAAAGTGCACACTGGGAAGGGGCAGCTCTGAGACACCTCATGGCGCCTGGACAACCTCAACCAGCTTAAGGTGCCTAACAGAGGAATTTGTAAGCTTCTTGCTGGTATGGGAACCAATCCCCAAGGGAGGTGCCTGCTAGATAGATCTGCAGGTTGAAGCAGATCAGGGAAACGACACACTGGAGGAGAGGGATGTAGGGGCAGAAAAGAGGGGCCGTCACCTAAAAAAAGTGTGTGTATCCCCACCCACCCTTACCTCCTTCCACTTTTTCTACAAGCATCAGAACTGCTCAACATCATCACTTCCAAATCAGTTTTGGTGACAGAGTCCAATTGCCCAAGCCAGACGCAATGCCCTCATTATGTCTTACCAGCCCTCCTGCTCCCGCCTCCTCCAGTTCATCCTTCACGTAGCCAGAGTAATCTTTACAGAACACAAATATCACCATATTACTTTCCAGCTTAAAAACCTTTCAGGATTGACCCATATCCACCCAGAGTAGCCTCCAAGCCACTTAGATTGTCCTCCTTTCTGCCATCCTTCTGGCTTCTCTGGCTGGAGACTTTAGACCACAGCACTGTAAACCTACTGCAACTCCATGTTAATATGTTAATTTAATATGTTAATATTAAAATATTATCTCATGGATCCAGATATTAGCACATTATGTACTCTTTTCTCCTTCTGAAAGGAAGAATCTTTGCCTGCCTTAACACTATTATTCATCTTCAAAAATCTGTGCAAGACTTCATTCTGAAGCCTCCTCAAACAACTGCAGTCTGCTCTCTTTATGGACCACCTTGCTGCTCTCATTATATTCAATGCACACTATTTTATTCACATGTATGTCTGTCTTCCCAACTACACTGCAGACTACTTGAGGGCAGGGATGGTATCTTATTCCTTCTTTGTATTTCCAGTGGGTGGTGTAGCACCTGGCCCATAAAAATACTATCATCTATTGAGCACCTACTGTACAGCAGATCCCATACTAAGCTTTTCAAATGTTATGACATGAGTTCCCACAACAACTGAATGAACTATTTATAATTACCTCATTTTTACAAATGAGGAAACTGAGATTTAGGGGGTTAACATCCCCAGGACCTTCCAGTTAGTAAGTGGTAGAATCCTGATTAGGACTTGGGTCTCTGACGCCATTGCCTATGTTAGCTCCTTGGGCCTCTGATGAAACGTAAGGCACAAAATGTGGATCGGATTGTATGAAATCTCCCCCAACTTACACCCTGGGTTGAAGGCTGTGAAGCTTATGCAGAATGCTAGAGGAGGCATTAGGACATGGGTTTTCTGGTTCTGCCACTGATTAACCTCAACTCTGGGCTGTCGCAGGCTTTCTCTGGGCTTCACTTTCCTCATGGGGGAAATGCCATCCTTAACAGATCCCATGTCATATCCTCACTCTTAAGGCCCTCTAAAGCTGGTAAGAAGGTACTGTGGATCATAAATCTAGGTACTCTTTCTAGATATTGGCCTTGAAACATCTCTTCCTTCACTGAAAAACTGCTTCTGAACAAGGATGCCAGAAGCCACTTTTGGTCAAGAAAATGTCCACTTTTGTCCTCAGCACAGAGCAGGTACCTGGACTTTCCCTGTTCCCAAGTGCTGCAGACCAAAATAGCAGAGAACCAGGATGAAGTCAGCCAGAAACACGCTTTCTATAACTGCTCTTCACAGAAGAGAAAATCAACAAGCTAGTATTTAAATAATGTGCAGGGTGTGATACCAACCGAACCTCCGCCCTCCTTCCTGGGGAAATGCAAAGTTTGCTGTGGCCTTTTCACAAACCTCGGAGAGAATGAAATGTCAGCTGTAACACTGAATTTCCCAGCTTCATTCCACTTCCCTCACCACCTCACTATTACCTAAGACGACATTTTGTATATTAGTATACTACATCTTAAACATCATCCCTCACTCAGACATCAGATTACAAACAAACAGCTGAATCCTACAGCTGTTCCCACTAGAAACAAAAAGATTCTTAACACACTTGAAGGGAAAAATCTGTTTGTTCCCAGATGTCTCCTGAGCCCATTTCTGGGGCTTGTCTACTAGCAACAGTGAATAAACGCTAACTGTACTCCTCGCTCCTATTTACACACACTATTGGTTTTCAGTAACCACTCCTTCCCAACTCCCAAAAAAGACAGCTAAGAAAACAGTGTTCACTTGGAGGAAGAGAAACTAAATTTCTTTTTGCTGTTCCTCTCAATCACACCCTTGCAGGAACCAAAGTATTCACTGTGGTTAAACACTTGTCACTCAAAAAAAAAGTACCCAGAAATGCCATGAAACTTCCTATAATTTCACTTTTATTTAAGGAGCTGTGCTGCATCAATACTTGCTTTGGGCACAAAATGCAGAGGAGCTTGATGGCATTTTGAGAATGGTACAGACACAAAGTATTTCAGAAATACATACCACCCAGTGTGTTCCTGGGAGACACGGCTGGACTCAACATGTTACTATCAGCAGTGTCAGCCTGGTTCCGCAGGGGACCACATATGCACATGTATGTACCGAGCCTGTGCTCTGGGATACATGCTGTGCTAAATGGTTTACATTGTTGATGACTCGTTAAAATATACTTAGGAGGAAGGTATGTTCTCCCCCTTTTACAGATGAGGAAACTGAGCACTACATGAACTGGCCCAAATCACATTGCCAGTAAGTTTGCAAAAGTGGCATTTGAACAGTCAGTCAGACTCCGAATATGGGAAGGAGTTCTTTAAGGGAACCAAGGAAACAATGTGCATTACAACCCTTGGGAGACACTCTAGTGTGTATTTCTATAAATTAAAAAAAAAAAAAAGGGAAGAAATTGATCACTAATGAAATGTATCCATCCGTCGTAATAAAGATTTTAATGATGAAACAAGTAACCTAAAACTAAAATTAAGACATTACAAATAACAAAGAAACAAAGATACAGCCCCTAAAAGGGGCTGGGGTGCTAATATTTAGAAAAATAAATGTGTTTCAACTACTGCCCCCTCCTGGTGGCATAACCAAAGGTACGTTTCTTTTTCTTAACTCGATGGATTTGGAAGGTTTTCTTCTAACTGATCTACCAAAACAAAAAACGTAGGTAAAGAAAGACTGTATGGAGCTTACCGAGGATGAGGCTTAGTTCTGGACTGGAGTGAAGGTCTTTCAAACTGAGTAACTATAAGAAACTATGAAGCATCTTGTGCCTCCATCTTCTCATCAGAAAAATGGGAATAATATCCACTCTATCTACCTCAAAGGTTATTGTGGGCATCAAAGAAATAATGCATGTGAATGTTCTTTTCAATGAATCTAAAATCTAAGGTATTATGATTAATTAAAGCCATTTATAGTATCATCTATTAAATTTAAAATTACATTTACTCTTTAATCCTGCAATCCCACTCCTGGGAACCAATGCCATAGAACTAATAGTACTGTATCTAAGAACAAATACAAAGATGTTTATGACTTCAGTGTGGACCATGGCCAAAAAAACTGAGACCAAGGTAAATACCCATCAGTAGGGCAATTGTGGAATAAAACACTCTAATAGTTACCCACTGGAACATTATGCACCCATTAAAAAGAATGTTCTAGAGCTTTATCAATTGAATGAAGAGATTTCAACACAGTTTTCTGAGAAGAGCAAAACATAAAAAAAAGAATGTTTAATAGGGAATTCTAAAAGTCTTAGTGCATTTTAAACTAATAATTTCAGAAGTATAAATGCTACACACTTTCAAGAAACAGTATGAAAAATAAAAATTTAACTTTTTAAAATATTGATGTTACTTATTAAAATCAATATAAAAACTATTATGCACAAAAAACTAAGAGTAAAATTTATTATTCAAAATTCCAAAGTTAAATAAGTATAAAAGAAATATAAACAGCTAAATGTTTAAATGTTTCTAAGTTTATAGCAGTTATACCTCTAAAATTATGAACTTAAAACTGCACTAATACTTAAAAATGTTATTTCAATAGCTTTAGGCATACTAGTGTTTTTGGTTACGTGAATAGACTGTATAGTGGTAAATCCTGGGATTTTAGTGCACCTGTCACCCAAGTAGTGTACACTGTACCCAACACGTAGTTTTTCATGCCTCAACCACCTCTCAACCTCCTCCCCTTGAGTCTCCAATGTTCATTACACTACTCTGTATGCCTTTGTGTACCCATAGCTTAGCTCCCACTTATAAGTGAGAACGTGGTATTTAGCTTTCAATTCCTGAATTACTGCACTTAGAATAATGGCCTCCAGTTCCATCCAAGTTGCTGCAAAGACATTATTTCATTCTTTTTCATGGCTGAGTAGTATTCCATACTGTGTGAATGGAATGTGTGGTGTGGAATACATACCTGTCCAATGGAATGGAATGCATTCTATTTACACACCATGGAATACTACTCAGCCATAAAACAGAACGAAATGGAATTGTGTGTATTACACACACGCGCACACACACACACACATTCCTCACATGTTTTATCCACTAATCATTTGATGGGCACTTAGGTTGAACCCATATCTCTGCAATTGTGAATTGTGCTGCACTAAACATACACCTGCAGCTGTCTTTTTTATATAGTGACTTCTTTGGGTAGATATCCAGTAGTGGGATTGCTGGGTTGAATAGTAGATCTACTTTTAGTTCTTTGAGAAATCTCCATATTGTTTTCCACAGAGGGTGTACCAATTTACATTCCCACCAGTAGTGTGTAAGTGTTCCCTTTTCACTATATGCACATCAATATCTATTGTTTTTTGACTTTTTCATTATAGTCATTCTGGCTGGGGTAAGGTGGTATCTTGTTGTGGTTTTAATGCATTAACACTTTGAGAACACTCTATAACATGTTTTTGTTTTTTAAAAACAAAATAACAATCCCCTCACTCCCACTGTGTGGTGTGTGTGTGTGTGTGTGTGTGTGTGTATGTGTGTGTGTATAATTGTACATTTACATAAATGGGGGAAAAATGGAAGGCTATGTGTGCAGTTAAAATGGGAGAAGGGGGAAAAAAGGAGGAGAGTGATCCAGACAAAAGAGGAAAAGCTTTTTTTTTTTGTTTTTTTACAAATGGGTAACCAAAAAGTATATATGCTATTATCACATTTATGTACCTATATAAAATCATTTGTATTGTACAGCTATATAATATTACATGTTTAAATTTTATTATTTTAGAGACAGAGTTTTACTCTGTTCCCGAACTACAGTGCAGTGAACTACAATTGCACTGGCACAATCATAGCTCACTGCAGCCTCGATCTCCCGGGCTCAAGCAATCCTCTAACCTCAGCTTCCTGAGTAGCTGGGACCAGCTACAGCACCACCATGCCTGGCTACTGACTGATTGATTCATTGATTGTAGACACAGAGTCTCACTTTGTTGCCCAGGCTTATTATTATGTTTTTTAAGAAAGGAAAGCAACTTGCCCCAAGTCCCATACTGAGCTAATGGCAGAAGTACCAGAACTTGTACCTAGGTCTCTCTGACTCTGCAATCTGAGTCCTGAAGGATTACACTGTGATTTAGGATGGTTATGGATTCACAGGCAGGACTCACTAGCCCTGGCAATTGAAAAGGCAATTGGCCTTTCCAGCATGGAGTTCCTGACCATCACTCGTCAATCTCAGGAGCTGCTTTCAAAACAACCAATCATCCTTTGAACCTCTCACTTCTGGGCTGGAGCATGATAGCATGGTAGATGCTGTAGACATGTTGACTGACTTATGAGGCTTTTGGTTGATGCTGATAGCAACCCTCTGTTGCACAGACACATAATTTTAATCACCACTGCTATGTAACTCTTATTGATTTGTTCTTCTCAGAATCAAAGACACTTTTCTCTCTCTCTCTCAAGTCAATTAAAAATGGAAACATCTTGTCAATCCCTGAACATGTGGCGTGCTTTTTTCTTTCAGGCCCGTCACATACTGTTCCTTCTATCTGGAATGTCCTTCATCTTTTTCCTCTGCTGGGAAAACCCTTCCATATTCTTGAAGTTGCAGCTCAAATATCACGTTCTCCGTCAAGGATTTCCTACCTCATCCAGGCAGAACTGCTTCACCCTCTGCGTGCCCTCAAGAATCAGGACAGGCTTCTCTTAGCAGTGCTCACTGAGGCTTTGATTATGGGCTTAGGGACTGATCTTCCACTGGAGACCTCATGAGTGTGGTCTCACTCTCGCCTTGTTCCAGTGGCCAGCATCGTGCTTGGCACATCATGGCCTTCAATTAAATATTGGTTCCATGAAACTGTGAGATTGAGAACGTATTAATTCACGAGGTAAATAAGTGATAGGTCCAATACTGAGGCAAATGAACATGCAATCTTCCACGCACAAGGCCAAGAAACCTTTGCTTTTAAATAATATGAACCAAATCACTACCAGGAAAGAGGCTATACCTCACACAGAGGATCTTCACTCTTGCCTTTCCCCAACTCAGCAACAGCAGGACAAGCTATGATAAGTTCTTTTGTAAGTTTATGGGAATAATAATTCTTTTAATAATTTCAATTTTTATTTTAGATTCAGGGGGCATATGTGCAGGTTTGTTACCTGGGTATAGCAATTATACCTTTGACATTTTGAACTTAAAACTGCACTAATATTTTGAGAACACTCCACATAATGTTTTCATTTTTATAAAACAAAGTGAAAATCCCCTCACTCCCTCTCAAATGCTGGCATTCAGTGTGAAATCATAGCTGGAATGTGAGAGATGTGTATTGTGTGTGTGCACGGAAGGCCTCTTTACTAATTCAGACCTTTACCTCCTCAGTGTGAAATTATCTACTGAAATAATAATGACTGATGTTTATATACAACTTAGAATGTATTTGCTTTCAGAGACATTACCTGGTTTGTTGTATGAAGCAGAAAGCAAATCAATCAACCAGATTTATCATTATGTTTACACTGATTTTGCAGTAGATAGTAACCGAGTTTATGCCTTGACTAAATGTCCATATATACTATACAGTCAGTAAAACTGTTGACTGGCTGTAGGTTCCTGCTGTGAGAAGTGTGATCTGTGAAATTCTAACGTGCCTAATAACATTTATTCCCTTATTATCTAGCATAGATTTAAGCCAGGCAAAAAGTTTTAACAAAAACTGATTATGCTTGTCAATAACTGTGAATAGTATCCCAATTAAGACAATGGTCATTTATTTGTTCCTACTGCCACCAGTGAAAGCAGGAAAAGCATTTGGCAAATCTATTTCTGTCACCCTCAGATTTCAGGAAGAGAAGTTCAAACAGATGAAGCTGATGTTACTGGAATAACTCATTCTACTCTACCATTCTTCCTGATCTACTCCCCAGGCTCTGTGGGCTGCTGGTAATCAAGGATGTTTGACCGGGTTCTGTTAGCTGTCAAGGTTTACTAAGCTGAGTTAGTTAATGAGTGATGGCTGGATTTCATTCCGGGGCTTCATATCATCCATGAAGCAGTTAGGCATGTACTTCATGATCTCCCACTGGAATTTCAAAGGTGCCTTAGTCTACCAAGGAACTAAATTCAGTGTGGTCTGAAAGGAAACAATAAACAACATTTAACCATGAGAGGTGGCAAAGGACGTCTTTTCTCAGTATCTGCGTTAGACAGGTGAGGAATGTTGCCAATTTATTTTTTGTCCACATAACCTCTATAGCTATTTCTTCTCTTGCCTGTCTTTCTGAAATTATAAAGGGTTCTTATGAGTTGTTTATGTGAAACCAAGTACCCTGACCCACAGGCAAGGTATTCCTGGAACTGCTGAAATAGCAAGCCAGATAATGATATCATTTTAAAAAGTGCCAGGCAAGAAAGCTCTGATTAACTACTGAAACATGCTCAGTGGAGATACTTGTAACTAGAATAAATGCCATTTTAACATCTCCTCTTTATCTAGGGTCCTCCTTCCTCATGCTATTATTGTGAATATTTCCTCTTCAGATTCCTGCATACAAGGAAGACTGATGAAAGAGAGTAAAAATCATCTTTGGAGAAAAAAAGGTAAGAGCTGGCAGAGATAACAGAAAGATTCTGAACCTCATCAATAGTTGTTGCAATCTCACTCACCTCTCTGCCTAACCTTCCTCCCTCCACCCCTTCACTGTTCCTTTCCTGCCACTCACCCAGACTGGACTTTCTACTCTGATGCTCCACAAGAAACAGAAGTGGTAAGAAGACAACCAGGCTCCTGGGGGAAATGGAGGACCAGATGAAGTTTCATGAAAGAAATGGCTTCAGGGATGGTAAGGCAACTCTTCCTAACACAAGGGGTAAGCCCTAGCCCAGGGGCACACCTGTCCTCTAGGAGGCCAGGGATGGTCTCTGTCACTCCTGGGAAGCCCCTGCAGACTCTACCTGCTTTCCAAGTGCTTCAGGAAACATCACCTTAAGGTTGAAGGAGGACAAACTCAAGCAGTTGCCTATGGTATGGCTAAGGGGGTGGCAAACAGAGGGCTGGTGATTTTTACAAGTAACCTCTCACAATACTTGCGCCATTACTTCTCTTTTCATTTGTGTGCATGAATAGAAACTCTCAGAGGATAGTATATTAGCTCCATGGCCTGTGGCACTGTAGAGTGAGTTCTTTAGAGACCGAAGGAGTTAAGAGTACCTGTTTAGCTACCAGAAACTGAATGTCAGCTGGTATGAATGGTATGTAGCTGGGCAATTTTCCAAAACCCATGCCGTGGCTGCATATCAGGAAGACTGCTATAAACAAATGTGCATGTATGCATGGAGCCTGATAAGTCAATGGGGGGAGACAGACACGGAACAGCCACCCAGCCTGAGGAAATATGCAGAGCCGGGTGAGCTTCCACTTTAGGTGAACAATAGCTCTGTCTCGGAAACAGGTCTGGATGGGCTGGTGAACAGTTGGAATGATCCTTTGACTTTTTACACATTAAATGTCTGTTTCAGGGGACCGAAAGCTGGATTTTCAACTTTTCAATTATCCTAATATTATAAAACCACTAAAATGGTGTTTTTAAAAAAATTCTTAATATGTAAAACATGCAAAGATACATTAGGTGAAAAAAGCTCAGGGCAAAACTGCATTTATAGATCCCAATTATGTAAAATATATAGATACATTTAAGATGATACATTAAAAATGTCACTAAAATATAACATGATCTTTTTGTGGTTGTGGGATTATACATGATTTTTGTTTTTTCTTTCTACTTTACTTTCCAATTTTTCTAAAGTTAACATGTATTATTTTCATAGTTAAGAAATAAGGTTACTTAAATTAAAAAGAGAATTACCTGTGGATGAAACGACATCTGATGATGGGTTATGAGGGTTGGGGAAGGCCAGAAAGGCATAAAATAGAACCAACCATGTTTATAAAATGTTAAATTCAGTTTGGTCTTCATGTCTACACACATTAGTATCTTCTGTCTTACACTGTAAACTCCCAGAGACCAAAGGCTGTGTCTAATTCTGTGCAATGTCTGGCTCAATTAAAAATGTAGATAGAATATAATTTTTATGATGATTACGCAAATGTAGTTGGTTCTTTTTCACTCTGGCAGCCAGTTTAGTGTTACTGATGCTTGGACAGTGACACAGAATAAGAACATATATTGTTTTCCCCCTTTAAAATCACAGTGTATTAATAGGCTTTTTAAAAATTTTTTTGCAGCATGTACACTCACAGAAGAGACTGATCTTCTATCATATTTAAAGTAGAAAGTAAAACAGTACTGTAATTTTCTGTTTTAGCCCATTTCCATGTTATATAATGGATGTAATTCTAAGGATGAACTTACAGTTTGATTTCCATATTAATTCAATTACTGGACTCACCACTGACTCAGACCTGGAATTAATATAAAATACAGGGAGACACACACAAAAAATGTTCCACTTAAGAAACCAAAACGGCCCTAAGTCAAACCACTCTTACAACATTAGAGTAATACCCAATTGAAGCGGCTTCCATTTACAGTATTTTCCAGACCCCTCAAAGTTCTTCTCAGAATTCTTATATTCCCCAAAATATAACCAAGGTTACTATAACTTTTGAAGTCACTCTCAAGATGTGCCTATCAATAAACTGTAGCTTTTTGTTTTTTTAGTGCGGTGGCTATAAAAAGTTACAAATGACTGTCAGTGTGGTTTCAGGTGGTATTCTCATTAGAAATTTAAAACACAGTGTTATCAAATTTGGCCTAAGTTAGTCTGTTCCTTTCAAGGTTATCGTGGAACATGCAGGAAATGTGAAATCCCAAGTGCTTATTAAACTGGAGAAGTCACTTTTTGAGAGCTCGGTCCTCATGCCCCTCCCCTGCCCCCGTGACAATGGCTAGCATTTACCAAGTGCTCTCAGCAGGTGCTGAGTGTTAAGTGCTTCATGTGCATGATGGAACATAATCCTCAAAAGAGCTCTGGAAGGTGGGCATTTCTATCACTATTTTACAGATGATAGGTTTAGGAAAAGGTTAGGGACCTTGCCCAAAGTCTCACAACGCCTCTGTGTCAGAGCTGGAATTTGAACTCAGATCTGATAACTCTCAGAATGCAAACTCTTAACCACTAAGGACTTGTTCACTTCAGAGGGCTAATTAAGTGTGAAATCAAAAGCAATGAATAATCACAATTATGCCACTTTTAATTTGAGTCTGTTGCATATACATAATTGGTCTTCCTCTATATTAAGCAGGATGCCCTATAAAAAATTAGAAATTCTGCCAACAAAAACCTCCTGAGGGAAACTAAGAACATCTACTAAATAAATAAATCAAGTGTCTTATTGAGCACACGGCAATACTGAGAGGCTTGGGTGTGGCCACCTGACAGATCTGGAGGAAACCTAGAGGCGAAATGTACCGAATATTCTATTGCACAACAGAATCTATCTGTGGAAAGCACCCCCTAAACGGAAGTATCTGTCAAAGTAAAAATAAATCAGGGTAACAGCATCTAAAAAATATATTGTGAGTGAGATGCATATTTCTCTCATTTGCTATGGTACATGAATATATTTAGTTTAATTGTCTCGTTTAAAAAAGAAAGAAACAGCTTCTCAGCCCAGTCTATAAAACACTGACAAGGACTAACATCGCTGTGCAGTCATGAAGCAGGGCGAGCCAGCTGAGGCTTTTGGTAGGCTCTTCTCTGCGATCTGCTCCTATTGTGTGATGGGTCACCAGGAGCGCAGGCTGAGTACTCTGCTTTGCATGATGAAGAAATCATCTGGATCTGTTCACAGAGATGGGCCATTCCACCCAAACTCATAAAAGCCAGGCTGACAGATCAATTGAAACGCTTATCAACCAGTCTGAGAACCAAAATTTCCCAGAAGAGCAGAGGATTAGGATCAGATTATTCTGTTTTTTTAAAAATTAAAACATTTCCTGAGCACCTACTATGGGTCAGGATCTGTCGTAAGCACTTTTACATTAGTGGTTTCATTTAACTCTCACAATCGATCTTTGGTGTGAGTACTTTTTAAGTACATTTTAGATAGAGGCTGTGGCCTGGAGAGACAGAGGAACTCTGCTGAGGTCATGCAGTTAGAGGAGCAGCAAAGCTCCCAGAAGAGCACAAGTCCCCCAGTGCTGAGGCCAGGGGTCTCACTATGTGGAAAATCACAAAGTTCAGAAGGTGCTGGCAAGGGAGCCCAGTGGTCATAGGATAAATGTGTTCTAATTTCTAAAATGTAAAGTTTAATTATCTACATTTATTTTATTTTTCCTGATAGAATGTCAGTAGACACACCATGAATTTGTTTAAGTGTGGGTTAACTTATGGGAATTTTATATATAGCTAATTTCAGTCATTTTTCTGTTGATCTGTGATAGTTTCAGTTTCAAATGATATTTTCTGCCACTGTTCCTTGAAATTCAAATTTTGAGGGTACTCATTATTTGGTACTTGGGCACTGATTTATTCATATCTATTAAAATACATATATAAAAACAAAAAAAACACAAAGAAAAAAGAAAAAATACATATATAAGTATACATGGTATAAAACTGTGTGCCATACTGTGTACTCATTCATTACCAAAAGAGACTGATCATTTGTAAGCTTATTCTAGTAAACTGAGTAAAATAATATAGCTAATATTTTATACTTATTTTTTCTGTTCCTACTGAAAAACTGGACATCTTAATAGTTACTTCATACTACCAATCTAGTAATAAGGTCTGGTGGCCCCAAAATGAAAAAAAAAGCAAAAGGAGACTCTCTGAGTATTTACGTTTTTAGCATCGGATTAAAAAAAAATAAAAAACATCAGTTTCCAAAGGCTAGCTCTGCACATTTTGCCTCCTCTTGACTTTAAATTGTGGGCTCACCCTGGAGAATAAATCTTAATAGTGAATTATACATAGCAACTTTGAAGACAAATAATATTATTGAAGCCTACCCATAATTACTCTCTTTTTACAAAGTTTCCTAAGAAAACAGAGCCAAAATGCTTAAAATTTAAACAGAAACTGAGAGAGTAAATGGCTGTGAAACATACACATATAGAAATTTATATTGTATATTTACATTTGGTCTAAAAGCAACTTCTTAAAATTCACCAACAGAAAAAAACAAATACATTCTTTGGAGAGAAGCAACAACGTAGGTAAAGATCACAGATTGTTTAAAAGGCATATCTAAACATCTAAGAGACAGTCTTTGTTTAAATTTAACTAGGATTTCCTGGAGAGTAGTAAAATGTTGTTTCAATATAGTGAATGCGCAAGTTAACACTTCAAGAGTGGGCTTCCTTTGGCTTCAAACTAAACAGCTGGACAGGGGATGCTACTTAATTCTTTTTCTTCCCTACCAGAAGGAGGAGGTGCTCAAGTGTTTTTTATTCTTTCATCTGTTTATCTGCTGAGCAATAGGGATCTTGCTTCAGGTTGGTTAATCTGCTGAGCCATGACACATATGAGAAGGCTCTCTGGCAGGACAATATGCTCTCCAAACTGAGACTACGGCAGTAAAAGAACCAAAGGTATATCACCTCCCCTCTGAGGCCTCTGCTTCTTTGGGGTAGGAATTGGTCTATTAACTCTGAGCATTTTTTTTTTTTTTTAAGATGGAGTCTTGCACTGTCACCTGGGCTGGAGTGCAGCGGCATGAACTCGGCTCACTGCAACCTCTGTCACACGGGTTCATGTGATCCTCTTGCCTCAGCCTCCCGAGTAGCTGGGATTACAGGTGCACACACCACCACACTCATCTAACTTTTTGTATTTTTAGTAGAGACAGGGTTTCACTATGTTGGCCAAACTGGTCTCAAACTCCTGACCTTGTGATCCACCCTCCTGGGCCTCCCAAAGTGGTGGGATTACAGGCGTGAGCCACCATGAGCAGCCAACTCTGAGCATTTTTAGGCACTAATGTTCCAAGTGTCTGAGATTCCAAATAGGAAAGTGCTATTTTAAATGACTCTTTAAGCTACCATTACAGATAACTGTAAGAAATATTCAGGCCTGAAAAAATGTTCATTCATCACCAAAATGTGAATCACTTCTAATTGATTTACTATTTCTGCTCTTCTGCTAATAACAGACTTTTGTCACTATCCACAAACATTCCAGAACACTTATCTTACAGAACAGAAAAGCAGTTGTCTATAGTAAAAACACTCCAAGTTTCCCTTACATGTCACACTGCAGAAAGGAAACAAAATCCATTTATTTTCTCAACTATCTTGCCTGTGATAGTCTGTGTATGATAAAATTTATAGAAAACTAAAATGCTGGACTCCCTACAGACTTCAAAGATAATCTGGCCCACTGATTTCTTTGTAAGCTGAAGCCCCTTGGTGAATCTGATGGGAGCTATGAACCATTCTCTCTCCAGAAAAATGTATATGCATACCAAATACTGTATTCACTTCCCAGCATTTTAGAGACACCCCCTGAAGCCAACCTAGGCTAAGACCCCAGACCAACAACTCTGATCTAATTCCACTGCTTGGTTTTACATATGGAGACACCAAGTTCCAAACAGGGGATGTGGCTTGGCCATAATTGCTCGGCAGAAACTATGAGAGAGTAAACTGGATGAAACTGAAAATGACACAGATAGCAACTCTGAACCATCACAAATCAGGCCTATCATTTTGCTAGGAAAGGAGAAAAGGTGAAGTGTTTCAAGAGGAGAGCTTTCTTTCATTTTAGATTTCTGGTTGAGCTTCTCACTGGTTTTCTTCATCTTGCCTTCAGGCCAGGCCCATCTGTGACTTAAGGCTACCTTTTCTTGTGTTTGCTTCTGTAAATCAGTAAGACCTACATAACCTGGCCACATTCAGAAAGGAGGGGAAGCGTGAGAGTGTGAAGTAGAAACCAGTTTTAAGGAACTGTAAGAGTTCTAAAGAACTCTAATTTGGTCACATAATGGATATTTAAGAAGTATTCTGAATCAAACACTGCTCATATATTTAAGGAAGTGGCAGTCTACTAAAGTGTTACCGAGTAAAAGTCCTAGAGACTTGCTTTAATGATTAGATAGAACAAATTTTCAACTACTGCATTCATCTGTACACTTGCAAATGGCTCATTCTTTTAAGAACTAAAACATTCATTCCGGGATTTTGCATTTGTGTTTAGTTCATTGCAAATCTACTCAATATATTTCGAATTCAATTAAACAAATATGCTTAGGACATTCCAATGTGATGGAATGGAAACGTGCATGGATTTTGGAGTCACTAAGATCCAAATTCAAATATTGGATCTGCTTTATCTAGACATGTGATTATTGGGCTCATTACTTAAGGGTCTCTGTGTTTCCCCATCTGTAAAGTGGGAATAATATCAACTACTGTGAAAATCGGGTGTGAAAATTAGCAATAATATAGTCTACTGGAGAGGCTAATGCAGTATCTGGCAAACATTAGGGATTCCATAAAATGGTAATACTTAAAATAATGATTATTTATCAAATATCTACAAAGGACAAACTTCATCCTAGACCCTTCTCTAAAATCTGAATTCATAACATCAAAATGAATGAGGATTTAATTCATTCTTAAAATGACTCGAATACTTGCTAAGATTTTGACATATTAAAAACTATAACCATTATAAATGAAAAGGCCACTGTTCAAATGACTAGCTTTGCTACAGTACCACTGTCAGCTTTTTGACCAAAAGGAAATTTACAATACCATTGGTGGGTTTTAAGTCTTTCGATAAAAACTGTGTTTTAAAGTAACAGAACAATAAGACAGCAATATAGTGGTTTCTTAATGACTAAAATCTTACATTACATATTATGGTTCAGTATTAATGTGCTTTCCCACTACCTACTGAGTTTTCCTTTCTTTTTTTTTTTTTTTGGCTTTTTTCTTTTTTTAATTATTATTATTATACTTTAAGTTTTAGGGTACGTGTGCACAATGTGCAGGTTTGTTACATATGTATCCATGTGCCATGTTGATTTCCTGCACCCATTAACTCATCATTTAGCATTAGGTATATCTCCTAATGCTGTCCCTCCGCCCTACCCCCACCCCACAACAGTCCCCGGAGTGTGATGTTCCCCTTCCTGTGTCCGTGTGTTCTCATTGTTCAATTCCCACCTATGAGTGAGAACATGCGGTGTTTGGTTTTTTGTCCTTGCGATAGTTTACTGAGAATGATGGTTTCCAGTTTCATCCATGTCCCTACAAAGGACATGAACTCATCATTTTTTATGGCTGCATAGTATTCCATGGTGTATATGTGCCACATTTTCTTAATCCAGTCTATCGTTGTTGGACATTTGGGTTGGTTCCAAGTCTTTGCTATTGTGAACAGTGCCACAATAAACATAGGTGTGCATGTGTCTTTATAGCAGCATGATTTATAGTCCTCTGGGTATATACCCAGTAATGGGATGGCTGGGTCAAATGGTATTTCCAGTTCTAGATCCCTGAGGAATCACCACACTGACTTCCACAATGGTTCAACTAGTTTACAGTCCCACCAACAGTGTAAAAGTGTTCTTACTTCTCCACATCCTCTCCAGCACTTGTTGTTTCCTGACTTTTTAATGATGGCCATTCTAACTCGTGTGAGATGGTATCTCACTGTGGGTTTGATTTGCATTTCTCTGATGGCCAGTGATGATGAGCATTTTTTCATGTGTCTTTTCGCTGCATAAATGTCTTCTTTTGAGAAGTGTCTGTTCATATCCTTCGCCCACTTGTTGATGGGGTTGTTTTCTTCTTGTAAATTTGTTTGAGTTCATTGTAGATTCTGGATATTAGCCTTTTGTCAGATGAGTAGATTGCAAAAATTTTCTCCCATTCTGTAGGTTGCCTGTTCACTCTGATGGTAGTTTCTTTTGCTGTGCAGAAGCTCTTTAGTTTAATTAGATCCCATTTGTCAATTTTGGCTTTTGTTGCCATTGTTTTTGATGTTTTAGACATGAAGTCCTTGCCCATGCCTATTACCTGAATGGTATTGCTTAGGTTTTCTTCTAGGGTTTTTATGGTTTTAGGTCTAACATTTAAGTCTTTAATCCATCTTGAATTAATTTTTGTATAAGGTGTAAGGAAGGGATCCAGTTTCAGCTTTCTACATATGGCTAGCCAGTTTTCCCAGCACCATTTATTAAATAGGGAATCCTTTCCCCATTTCTTGTTTTTGTCAGGTTTGTCAAAGATCAGATAGTTGTAGATATGTGGCATGATTTCTGAGGGATCTGTTCTGTTCCATTGATCTATGTCTCTGTTTTGGTACCAGTACCATGCTGTTTTGGTTACTGTAGCCTTGTAGTATAGTTTGAAGTCAGGTAGCGTGATGCCTCCAGCTTTGTTCTTTTGGCTTAGGATTGACTTGGCGATGCGGGCTCTTTTTTGGTTCCATATGAATTTTAAAGTAGTTTTTTCCAATTCTGTGAAGAAAGTCATTGGTAGCTTGATGGGGATGGCATTGAATCTATAAATTACCTTGGGCAGTATGGCCATTTTCACGATATTGATTCTTCCAACCCATGAGCATGGAATGTTCTTCCATTTGTTTGTATCCTCTTTTATTTCATTGAGCAGTGGTTTGTAGTTCTCCTTGAAGAGGTCCTTCGCATCCCTCGTAAGTTGGATTCCTAGGTATTTTATTCTCTTTGAAGCAATTGTGAATGGGAGTTCACTCATGATTTGGCTCTCTGTTTGTCTGTTATTGGTGTATAAGAATGCTTGTGATTTTTGTACATTGATTTTGTATCCTGAGGCTTTCCTGGAGTTGCTTATCAGCTTGAGGAGATTTTGGGCTGAGACAATGGGGTTTTCTAGATATACAATCATGTCATCTGCAAACAGGGACAGTTTGACTTCCTCTTTTCCTAACTGAATACCCTTTATTTCCTTCTCCTGCCTGATTGCCCTGGTCAGAACTTCCAACACTATGTTGAATAGGAGTGGTGAGAGAGGGCATCCCTGTCTTGTGCCAGTTTTCAAAGGGAATGCTTCCAGTTTTTGCCCATTCAGTATGATATTGGCTGTGGGTTTGTGATAGATAGCTCTTATTATTTTGAGATACATCCCATCAATACCTAATTTATTGAGAGTTTTTAGCATGAAGGGTTGTTGAATTTTGTCAAAGGCCTTTTCTGCATCTATTGAGATAATCATGTGGTTTTTGTCTTTGGTTCTGTTTATATGCTGGATTACGTTTATTAATTTGCGTACGTTGAACCAGCCTTGCATCCCAGGGATGAAGCCCACTTGATCATGGTGGATAAGCTTTTTGATGTGCTGCTGGATTCGGTTTGCCAGTATTTTATTGAGGATTTTTGCATCAATGTTCATCAAGGATATTGGTCTGAAATTCTCTTTTTTGGTTGTGTCTCTGCCAGGCTTTGGTATCAGGATGATGCTGGCCTCATAAAATGTGTTAGGGAGGATTTCCTCTTTTTCTATTGATTGGAATAGTTTCAGAAGGAATGGTACCAGCTCCTCCTTGTACCTCTGGTAGAATTCGGCTGTGAATCCATCAGGTCCTGGACTCTTTTTGGTTGGTAAGCTGTTGATTATTGTCACAATTTCAGAGCCTGTTATTGGTCTATTCAGAGATTCAACTTCTTCCTGGTTTAGTCTTGGGAGGGTGTATTTGTCGAGGAATTTATCCATTTCTTCTAGATTTTCTAGTTTATTTGTGTAGAGGTGTTTGTAGTATTCTCTGATGGTAGTTTGTATTTCTGTGGGATCGGTGGTGATATCCCCTTTACCATTTTTTATTGCCTCTATTTGATTCTTCTCTCTTTTCTTCTTTATTAGTCTTGCTAGCGGTCTATCAATTTTGTTGATCTTTTCAAAAACCAGCTCCTAGATTCATTAATTTTTTGTGTCTCTATTTCCTTCAGTTCTGCTCTGATTTTAGTTATTTCTTGCCTTCTGCTAGCTTTCGAATGTGTCTGCTCTTGCTTTTCTAGTTCTTTTAATTGTGATGTTAGAGTGTCAATTTCGGATCTTTCCTGCTTTCTCTTGTGGGCATTTAGTGCTATACATTTCCCTCTACACACTGCTTTGAATGTGTCCCATAGATTCTGGTATGTTGTGTCTTTGTTCTCGTTGGTTTCAAAGAACATCTTTATTTCTGCCTTCTTTCATTATGTACCCAGTAGTCATTCAGGAGCAGGTTGTTCAGTTTCCATGTAGTTGAGTGGTTTTGAGTGAGTTTCTTAATCCTGAGTTCTAGTTTGATTGCACTGTGGTCTGAGAGACAGTTTGTTATAATTTCTGTTCTTTTACATTTGTTGAGGAGAGCTTTACTTCCAACTATGTGGTCAATTTTGGAATAGGTGTGGTGTGGTGCTGAAAAAAATGTATATTCTGTTGATTTGGGGTGGAGAGTTCTGTAGATGTCTATTAGGTCTGCTTGGTGCAGAGCTGAGTGCAATTCCTGGGTATCCTTGTTAACTTTCTGTCTTGTTGATCTGTCTAGTGTTGACAGTGGGGTGTTAAAATCTCCCATTATTATTGTGTGGGAGTCTAATCCTCTTTGTAGGTCACTCAGGACTTGCTTTATGAATCTGGGTGCTCCTGTATTGGGTGCATATATATTTAGTATAGTTGGCTCTTCTTGTTGAATTGATCCCTTTACCATTATGTAATGGCCTTCTTTGTCTCTTTTGATCTTTGTTGGTTTAAAGTCTATTTTATCAGAGACTAGGATTGCAACCCCTGCCTTTTTTTGTTTTCCATTTGCTTGGTAGATCTTCCTCCATCCCTTTATTTTGAGTCTATGTGTGTCTCTGCAGGTGAGGTGGGCTTCCTGAATACAGCAAACTGATAGGTCTTGACTCCTTATCCAATTTGCCAGTCTGTGTCTTTTAATTGGAGCATTTAGTCCATTTACATTTAAAGTTAATATTGTTATGTGTTAATTTGATCCTGTCATTATGATGTTAGCTGGTTATTTTGCTCATTACTTGATGCAGTTTCTTCCTAGCCTTGATGGTCTTTACAATTTGGCACGTTTTTGCAGTGGCTGGTACCAGTTGTTCCTTTCCATATTTAGTGCTTCCTTCAGGAGCTCTTTTAGGGCAGGCCTGGTGGTGACAAAATCATTCTGCATTTGCTTGTCTGTAAAGTATTTTATTTCTCCTTCACTTATGAAGCTTAGTTTGGCTGGATATGAAATTCTGGGTTGAAAATTCTTTTCTTTAAGCATGTTGAATATTGGCCCCCACTCTCTTCTGGCTTGTAGAGTTTCTGCTGAGAGATCAGCTGTTAGTCTGATGGGCTTCCCTTTGTGGGTAACCTGACCTTTCTCTCTAGCCACCCTTAACATTTTTTCCTTCATTTCAACTTTGGTGAATCTGACAATTATGTGTCTTGGAGTTGTTCTTCTCGAGGAGTATCTTTGTGGTGCTCTCTGTATTTTCTGAATCTGAATGTTGGCCTGCCTTGCTAGATTGGGGAAGTTCTCCTGGATAATATCCTGCAGAGTGTTTTCCAACTTGGTTCCATTCTCCCCGTCACTTTCAGGTACACCAATCAGACGTAGGTTTGGTCTTTTCACATAGTCCCGTATTTCTTGGAGGCTTTGTTCGTTTCTTTTTATTCTTTTTTCTCTAAACTTCCCTCCTTGCTTCATTTCATTCATTTCATCTTCCATCACTGATACCCTTTCTTCCAGTTGATCGCATCAGCTACTGAGGCTTCTGCAGTCTTCACGTAGTTCTCGAAACTTGGCTTTCAGATCCATCAGCTCCTTTAAGCACTTTTCTGCATTGGTTATTTTAGTTAAACATTCGTCTAATTTTTTTTCAAAGTTTTTAACTTCTTTGCCATTGGTTTGAATTTCCTCCTGTAGCTCGGAGTAGTTTGATCGTCTGAAGCCTTCTTCTCTCAACTCGTCAAAGTCATTCTCCATCCAGCTTTGTACCGTTGCTGGTGAGGAACTGCGTTCCTTTGGAGGAGGAGAGGTGCTCTGCTTTTTAGAGTTTCCAGTTTTTCTGCTCTGTTTTCTCCCCAACTCTGTAGTTTTTTCTACTTTTGGTCTTTGACGATGGTGATGTACAGATGGGTTTTTGGTGTGGGTGTCCTTTCTGTTTGTTAGTTTTCCTTTTACCAGACAGGACCCTCAGCTGAAGGTCTGTTGGAGTTTGCTGGAGGTCCACTCCAGACCCTGTTTGGCTGGGTGTCAGCAGCGGTGGCTGCAGAAGAGCGGATTTTCGTGAACCGCAAATTCAGCTGTCTGATTGTTCCTCTGGAAGTTTTGTCTCAGAGGAGTACCCAGTGGAGTGAGGTGTCGGTCTGTCCCTACTGGGGGGTGCCTCCCAGTTAGGCTGCTCGGGGGTCAGGGTCCCACTTTAGGAGGCAGTCTGCCTGTTCTCAGATCTCCAGCTGCGTGCTGAGAGAACCACTACTCTCTTCAAAGCTGTCAGACAGGGACATTTAAGTCTGCAGAGGTTACTGCTGACTTTTTGTTTGTCTGTGCCCTGCCCCCAAAGGTGGAGCCTACAGAGGCAGGCAGGCCTCCTTGAGCTGTGGTGGGCTGCACCCAGTTGGAGCTTCCTGGCTGCTTTGTTTACCTAAGCAAGCCTGGGCAATGGTGGGCACTCCTCCCCCAGCCTCGCTGCCACCTTGCAGTTTGATCTCAGACTGCTGTGGTAGCAATCAGCGCGACTCCGTGGGCATAGGACCCTCTGAGCCAGGTGCAGGACACAATCTCCTGGTGTGTCATTTTCCAAGCCCGTTGGAAAAGTGCAGTATTAGGGTGGGAGTGACTCGATTTTCCAGGTGCCGTCTGTCACCCCTTTCTTTGACTAGGAAAGGGAAC
Organism: Nomascus leucogenys; assembly: GCF_006542625.1. Lineage (NCBI taxonomy): Eukaryota > Metazoa > Chordata > Mammalia > Primates > Hylobatidae > Nomascus > Nomascus leucogenys. The sequence goes on from NC_044383.1 coordinate 76,625,058, forward strand.
TCCCTGACCCCTTGCACTTCCCGAGTGAGGCAATGCCTCGCCCTGCTTTGGCTCACGCACAGTGTGCTGCACCCACTGTCCTGCACCCACTGTTTGGCACTCCCTGGTGAGATAAACCCGGTACCTCAGATGGAAATGCAGAAATCACCCGTCTTCTGTGTCGCTCACGCTGGGAGCTGTAGACTGGAGCTGTTCCTATTCGGCCATCTTGGCTCCACCCTACCTACTGAGTTTTCAGACTGCATCTACTTATCCTTTTCAAATTGCTATCACTCTCTTTGTCATGGGAGATTTCTTACAAATTCCTTGGAGAATCCAAAAATTTACAGTGGAAATTTTTTCTCAATTCCTTTTTTTTTTTTTTTAAAGAATAAACCTATTCAACAGGTAAATCTAAATAATTTTTAGCAGTTCTAAATGTAGAGAATTCATGACTTCTTATTGTAATTGAAAAGGAACATACAAAGCAATTAGTCACTTAAAAAACCCACGTTCAACCTTCAAAATAATGACTAACTTGATAGGAGAGGCAAGACTTCTTTAATTAAATACTGAAGTCTAGCCATTTGAGATAAGCAAAGCAGGTTATATAATCGTCTTCTGCACTCACAATATCCTTTTCTCCCTCTTAGAAATATATTATTTTTCAGCAATAGTAGAACATGTAACAAAAAAAGTTACTGTACTGTAGAAAATCACTCTAACCACAAGCTAAGTTTTTGGCTAAGAGTTAAACTTCATTCATTTGGATTTCACTAGATTCATAAGAAGAAAAAGTGATTAACCCTAGTGTAAGTAAAATTCCCTTGAGAATATATTAGATTCTTAAGAAAACAAAACAGTAAGCAGCCTTAGGCACTCACTTACATATAAATCCTTGGGGTGCTAACTGAAAAGCATTCCTAGCCATGCTAGAATAGGATTCTCAAACTTGAACACTGATTACCTTTTTGAGAGCTCTCCGACAGGTGTGCTCAGAAGCACTGGAAGATACAGGAGAGTCTGATACACATTCTGAAAAAGATGGGGTGGCTCCTGTGTGTGCATGCAGCCGTCTAGCACAATCACTATTCAGCACGGGACTACATTTCCCAGGCCACCTCACCTCCAGGTGCAGCCATGTGACTAGTGCTCAACAAAGGAATATGAGAAAAGATGGTGCTTTACTTCAAGGCGACTGTGATTAAGAAGTGAGGTGCAGACAATTGCAAGATGGTGTTACAGGATGAATTATGTCCCCTCAAAATTCACACGACGAAGTCCTAACCCCCAGTACCTCAGAAAGTGACCTTATTTGAAAGTAGGACCATTACAGATGTAATTAGTTAAGATGAGGTCATACTGGAATAGAGTGTGCCCCTAATCCAATATGACTGGTGTCCTTATAAAAAGGGAAAATTTGGATACAGACAGGAAAAGAGGGAAGATGATGTGAAGAGACTCAGGAAAAGGTGACCATCTACAAGCCAAGGAGCAAGGCGTGGAACAGATCCTTGCCTTACAGTCCACAGAAGAAACCAACCCTGCTGACACCTTGATCTTGGACTCCTAGTCTGCAGAACTGTGTGACCACACATTTCTGTTGTTTAAGCCACCCAGTCTGTGGTACTCTGTTACAGCAGCCTGAGCAGATGAAATAGATGGTGAGGCCGGAAGATGGAAGGCACCTGAGTTCAGGATTCCTGACTCACCTCTCAATAAAAGCACTTCACTGATCAGAAATACTTCCACCAGGCTGAGAGCTGAGCAAGAAAGGAAACTTGTTGTGTCAAACCATTCAATTTTGAGGGCTTATCTGTTATACCAGCTGTCATTACCTACTATAGGACCTAATTAATTTAAGTGGCAAGTAATTTTAAATTATTTTACATGAAAACAAACATGGACCTATCACATATCACAGGGAAAAATTCATGTAAAATTTTAGGATTAAAAACACTTCAAAGAAAATTTGAATTTACAGGAAGATATTTTGGGGTAAATTCTCTCAAATCTTCCATAGGGTATAAATTTACTCTCTTCTGCCAATACAAGTAGAATTTCCTCAAGAATATTTAAAAAGTCACAAAGTCAAAGTTGCTGGAACTTCAATTATGCCATATAATCCACTTAATTCTTTTTTTTTTGAAATTAAGTGGAGCATTTCTATCAAGTAGCCCAAGTATGTAAAATTTTACTTGGGTACTAAAGATGAGAACACTGTAAAATGAGGTCTCAGCCTTTTCCAAAGTTCTCAATATTTTTATAATCAATCTGAAAAGAAGTCACTAGGTACAGAATACCTTCTGTTCGCATATGGACAAAAAATGTACCCTCTTTTATGACAGGTTAACTAATACGGAATAAATACTGGATACCAGTTTCCCTTTTTGATTTTTTTTTTTCTGACATGAAGAAAAAATGAAATGATAACTATCTTCGGTAAGACTTAGAGTTATAGTTCAAAATACCTCAAAAGTCGAGCTGGCAGCTGGCTTCTCATGTTTATAGAAAAGCTAGGATGATTCAGCCTGAGCTCAGAGCTCAATTTAGATCACAGCATCTGGATTCAAAACACATGTGAGATGTGGCAGCCGATTTTCAGGTCATGACTGATCCAAGACAGAGATTGCAGACCACTCACCAGCATTATTCCAAACGGAGAAAGTGCCTGAGAGAAACAGAAGTCTCAAAGGTATTTGGAAGCCCACTCTGAACTGGTAGGGAACAGGTAACATCAGCATTTTCTGCATCCAGCAGCTTTTAAGCAGGTGCCGCAGAAGCCAAGGATAAGGCGGCCTAAGGATGACACTGAACAGCTTTGTCACGACATGCAGCCTTGCCATGGCCAGAAAACATCCCCTCACCCATGACTTCTTTCCTGAACTGGCTATTGTTCAGATTAAACTATGGGAATCTGGTAATAAATTGGAAAACCTCTGACAGCACACACTTCCTGTTAAGATCTGTGTTTAACTTTGCTTTGTTTCGAAGAGAAAACTGTAGTAAAGAAAAAGGAAAAATAAATGTAAATGCCCCTTTTCTTGATGAGAAGAAATCATAGCCACAGTAATTCTAATATAAACTACACAATGAAATCTAAAAGAAGAGGGGAAAATCCTCAGCTCAGTTTCAATCTCTATCGGAATTCACCTTGTGCCTTCCTTGATTTTCCTTGGATATGATATGTCCAGATGTGGGTGATTCTGCAGCTATGGATTTTATGTGCAATAAAAAAATGCTTCTCCTGCTGCTTTTCCTCACCTCCCCCCTCCCCCATCTCTTTTCCTCTCTCTCCTTCTTGTCTCTTTGTTGTGAATGTCAGGGCTGTCAGTGTCACAGTCTGACATGATTAGCGTTTCTGACATTACACCAAGAAGCAGACAGAGAGCAAGGAGAGTGGGTGGAGGGGAAAGCAGTTATGAGTAGCCATTTAAAGAAGTCCAAGGAAAAAACAAGCCCAACCTCCTTTCTCTGAGGTTCCTTGATTACAGGGCAGTTTATAAATCACCTTGGATTTTTCTCATTTATCCTATTAGTCTGTTTTCCTGTTCCTCTGGAGATCCCTAAGGTGTGGATCTATTCTGTGAGATCAAAGCCAGCAGCTCTAATAACAGATAAGACAGAATTCGTGATTCAGCGGATTCTAAGGCTGTGAAGTGTAACAATCAGCGCACTTTGGGAAGATAGCGCCAGTCCATTTCGAGTATTGATTCGCTGCACTTTGTCACTCTAATGATGTTATCTCATTAAAAGAGATAAATGCCCCACTGTTCTAAGAGCATCTGCTTCTTACTCTTCTTTTTCAACAGCATGGCTCTCAGAAGCAGCACATTAAAATCAAATTGAAATCCAATGCAAGGCTTGGCTACAGAGTAGCTTAAGGTATCTTTTTAATTGCTTTTTCCTACTCTCAACCCCCTTCCAGCTCCTCCACTACAGTCCTTCAAAGAAACAAGCAATATAAAGAGAAAGATGTAGAAAGTAATCATGATAGAAAGCATTTGCTGAGTGTCTGTTACATAGGGACTCCACTGTGTCAACATTTAACTTATTCCTACCTTGTTAGATAGGTAGAACAATCCTCAGTCTGCAAATAAAGAAATGGAGTTTGACGTTAGGCAACTTGCCCACGATCGTGGAGGTAGCGACAGAATGAGCCACAATTTGAACAAGGGTCCATTCAATGCAAGTACTTTTTTTTTTTTTATCTCCATTTCATTGATGGAACAAATAAGAAAATATGATTGCAACTTGATTAGAATAGGTGAAAAAATGTAAAAGAGGGTAGCAATTATTCTTCAGCCTGCTAATAGCCAAGAACACAATGCCATAGGTTTTTTCAACAGATTTCTTATTAAATAAAAAAGGTAGCAATTTTTCATAATGAATGTTTTATACATTATTCCTTTGTGTATCAGGCCTCTAAAGTACACATTATTAAAGTCTATTAAAGTCTGTATTTAGCAGCATTACTAATGTGCCTTTGGGGAAATTATTACAATGAAACAGCATCAGTCTTTCACAAAATTTCAATTGTTTAATATTCCTTTTCTTATCTTCAATACACGTGTCTATTTTTAGCTATAATCAGACCTCATCCCAAATGCCATAATCCCAGCCTAGAGCTGTCACAGCAAATTGTTTATGGGTTGGATTTAAGAAATAACAAGAAACGTAGACACTGTTAATTTCACCCAACACTTTTTTCATGATTGGTTGCAGTCTTCCTACAGTTGTAATTAACAGGTGCTCCTTGATCACTATGACATGTGATGATACTTTATCTCTCTGATTAGGGTTGGTTATCTTAATTAATTGCTTATATTTATATTTAACTGAAACTAGCCTCAAGATAATGCCACTTTATTAAAGTTTGAGAGTGGTAAGAAATTACAAAACTATTCCATTAAAAAAATAGAAAAGAAAACCAAATAAACCAGAAGAACATATAAACTATGATTAGTCAAATCAAATATTGGCATTTAAAAGTAAACATCATTTACTAGATGTCTACTGGACTAGAAATATGTGTCTTCTGAACAGTAACTGAGGAGTTTCTGCAAATTATGCGTTTATTTTAGATAGGCATCTCTATCTTTTTTTCTATTACATTAATTTTATCACACAGTACGAAGTTTTTTAAAAACAAAGCCAATGATGTACATGTATTCAAAAGCACAAGATTCTCTGAAAATATAGAAAATACTGCTAGGCTTATTTTACGAAGACAAAGGACAATAGGAAGCTGGGAAGAATACCAGCAAACAGCTATATGTTATAAGGCCTCTGTATCACAAAAATGAAGGGAAAATAAAGCCAGTCTAAAGTATTAGGTACTTAAATTAATAAGCTGGATTGGAAGCAATCTTTCCATTATAAATTTCCTTTCATACATAGCAATCCCACTGAGATGATAACTTTGTAAAATCAGGGAAAAATCAATTGTTAATATTCTAAAGATGGACAAACCACAGATTAAGTACCTAAATAATCATGTTTCCAATTACCAATTAACTAAGTAGAATTCTCTTAATTGTATTTATTAAGGCCTACTAATTGAGAGAAAAAGGGCAGAGTTGAGGACTTGGAGAAAGAAGACAGAAGCATTCGTCTGCCTGATTCATAAAGGTCAGAAACCCCTGGCCGTTTTTGTAGGAACCCAGCCATCACCAGTCACAAAGAAAAAGGCAGCAGCACACTTTGAGTATCCAAAGGGCCTCTTTACTGAGGCTGCATGGCTGTTGTGGGCTTAGTCCAACATAATGATGTAGGACAAGAACCCACCAGTTCAGTCAACATGCAATTAAAACTCCCAATGAAGGATGGCCCAGGGCAGTCTATTGGTTTGGGGCAGGGGGCGCAGAGAAGCAAAGCCTGTTTTAATTAAGAAAATACTAGGCACTCCTCTATAAATCCTCAAAAAATGAGGATGAACAAGATTCCAAAACCAACAATCACAATGTGTGTGAAAGTACCAGCAACAAGAATGAAGTGGGACTGAATATGTGCTTTCCTACAAATGAAACCTGTTTGATGGTGTAAGGAAAATGGATGCGCTGTGGTCAAGAACAGGCCAAGGCAGACATCTAGACCAGCATGACTCAGCAAGTTTGGAGTGCAGGCACACAGCTCCGCCTGTCATGTAACCATGCCATGTGAGGTGCATTAAGTAACCACTCATGTGCGCTCATGCTTGACTCGGAGCCACTATTGTCTGTAAAAGGTATAATTACCCTGCTAACACTGTACATAATGGCTTGCACCCGTGGCTCATCCCCAGGCTTGCACCCATGGCTTGCTTGTGCCCATGGCTTGCTTGCACCCACAGCTCCCTTGTGCCCAGAGAATAAAGCCATGTTGAAATGCCCCACGATTCCTTGACTGGTCTTTCAGCTGCCAGCCACTCGTCCACCAACTCTCCTCCAACCTCAGTTAGAACCTGACAGATGGTCAGTAGCTGTAGCCGTATTTCAAAGAAGTTATCATGATTCACAGTTAGGCCTCTCAGACTTGAAATTATATTACAGTCATGTCAAAACAGATCCTTTCTTCTCTGGGGCCTATAGGGTCTTAACACAAACACAAAGTTCAGCTTTTCTATTCTGAAGACTTAATTTATCTCCTACCTGTTCAGACTCTCCTTCATCTTTTCTGACATTATCAGGAGATGTTAAGTCAGGCCACATGACCCCTTCACTCAAGACAAGGCATTGCCACATCCATATGACATGGTAGTGGGTGCACAGAGTCTCAGGGCTAGAGCTCACTTTGAGGTGCTCCAACACAATCATTCATCTGATGCTCAAACTCTCTGTACAATAAGGTTCAGATTTTCAGCATAACCCTGGAAAATGAAGACTGTGATATGGTTTGGCTGTGTCCCGACCCAAATTTCAAACTGTAGCTCCCATAATTCCCATATATCATAGGAGGGACCTGGTAGGAGGTAACTGGTAACTGAATCATGGGGGTGGGTCCTTCCCATGCTGTTCTTGTGACAGTGAATAAGTCTCATGAGATCGGATGGTTTTATAAAGGAGAGTTCCCCTGCACAGGCTCTCTCTTGCCTGCTGCCATGCAAGATGTGACTTCGAATTCACTCCTCCTCACCTTCCACCATGATTGTTGAGGCCTCCCCAGCCATGTAACTGTGAGTCCATTAAACCTCTTTTTCTTTATAAATTACCCAGTCTCAGGTATGTCTTTATTAGCAGTGTGAGAACAAGCTAATACAGACTGCTTCTCGGAGAAGCAGGCACCAGCCAGTGCTTCACCACACACTGCTCTGAGATTTGGTGGTGAGCCATGCACACAAAGAGAGAACGGAAATGTGTTTCTGGTTAGGCAGAAAGGAGGAGAAGAGATGGGACTGATACAGAAGCATTACCATAGCTCCATAGTCAAGATGACTGTGTACAAAGAGAAGTCTACCTAACTTAGGAAGCAATCCTCTGGAATGTATATGTTTCATACATATTTAAACACACACACACATTATATGCATGCACATATTTTAAAGACCAATGAGTGTAAATATATTCAGTTAATTCTTTTAAATTTGTCTTATCTCTCTTTCATGCCAAATCGACCCTCTACTCAATTACATGGTAAGTTGTATTTTAAATTTGCACTTCCATACCTCTCAGAAGGGAGTTATAGTGTTATTTTCTTCCTGAAACTTCACTGGATTTCCCAGTACACGGCAGGTGGAGACAGAGTCTGGAGGTCTAACTTGGCCTTTAACATTTCCATGCATCTCACATTCGACAGGACTCAATGTACACGTAACAGAGGGGCTACAGTGGCCTGGTGCCAGCAATGTTTCTTTTTTGCTTCACAAACTCTATAAAAATGAAGTTTTTTTGAAGAGCTAAGGGAAATTATTCCTTAAAAATGTAGAAAGTGAGAATAGAAGTGCTACAATGTCCAAGGGCACTCACTGACCAGGACTGAGGGTCCAGATTCTTGTTAGAGGAAAGCCTGCCACATATAAGACATAGGCACAGTCTAACTCAGTGGTTCTCAAACTCATCTCACAGCCCTTTTACAGGCTCACAAATGATCACAGACCCTAAAGAGCTTTTGTTTATGTGAGTTGTTTCTATCAGTGTTTACCATACTGGGAGGTTAAACCCAAGAAAATTTTCGAATATGAAGACACAGGTACACATCCCAGAAGTGATGTCATTGCATGTCACAGTCTCTTGAAACACCGTTGTGTATAGTCAAGAGAGAAAGGGTGAAAAAGGTAAATCGTATCTTAGTATTACTATAAAAATGGCTTTTATCTTGCAGGCAGACAGCCTGAAAGGGTCTAAGGGTGCCCCTCCCAACGGTCCCCAAACCATAGTTTGGGAACCACTGGTCTAGTTCAAATTTGTACACATTGGCAGTGTCTTTGAACATGTAAATGAAGAAATGGCACAGTACCGAGTAAGAGGATGTATTGTTCATTTTTAAAAATTGAGCCACTGAATCAAACGATGGCATCTTTTTCTAGAGCATTTCTCTACTCACTACTGCCCCCAAACCATTAGTATATTAAAATGATCCTTCCTGGTAATATGCCAAGCAGAATGACCCTAGGTCCAAATCTCTGTTTTGACCACTGTCTGTTTTCTATCTGCTCACTAAATATCTTCATCCATTTGCAGCTCAAATGCAAAACAGCTAAAATAGTACTTATTTTTTAAATGTTTGGTTTCTAATCTGGTTGTTAATGAAATACACAAATATTGCAGAAAAGCTGAAAATGCCAAAAAGTATTTTTTAAAAAAGAAAGAAATGTGTCCTTTGTTTCCACCCTCTGGGAAAGCCATGGTCAACATTCTGGGCAATAGCCTTCTGGTCTTTTTATCATGCATATTTTAAAAATTCAGTGAAGTTCATATTTTAAAGATAATTAGTATATTTTATTTAAAAATATTTTTAGTATGAAAGAAATGCACATTGCTTAAGAAAATCTAGAACATACAAGCAAAATAAAGATAATGCTCATACTATGTTGATGTGTATAAGCAATCTTTATTCTGTGTGCATACTGTACCTTTTTTAAAAAAATGAAATAATGATTAGACTGCACATGCTGTTATATAACTTGTCTTCTTCGCAATTTATTTAGAACATCTTTTTATGTCACTCAGTATTCCTCAATCCCTCCTTGGCATTTTTATTATATGGCTGTACCATGGTTATTACCTTGAAAAATTACTATTTTAAGAATATTGTGATGAACATCTTAGCTAAATTTTGAACACATCCATGGCGGTTCTCTTTGAGTTAATGTTCTAGAAATGGAAATTCTGGGACAAAAGGTGTGTCAATTTTTTAGGCGTTGATACACCTCGTTTAAGTCCCCTTAAGAAAGGTGTTCTTTCACTAACTGTGTATGAGAGAGCCTGATGTTCCCTACTCCCAACTTCACTGGGTAAATGTTACAAATCTTCATCAATTGTATAGGTGAAAAATACTCTCTCATCATTTTAATTTGCATTTCTTTGATTGCTGTTGAGGTTGAACATTTTTCTTCTATTTTGTTGATCATATTTCTTTCTTTGTTAGTCTTACCTTTCTGTTCTTTGCCAATTTTCTATTAGTGTAATTATCTTTATGTTATAAATCTGTATTAATTTGTAAGAACTCTTAATAACTCTTTCTCATACATGGGTAAATACTGCCCCAGCTTGTCTTTTATCTTTCAGAATAGTTCAGAATGTTTTTCGATTGAAAGAAGTTCTGAGGTGTTACATAGCTAAGTACATTCTCTTCCTTGATAATTTCTGACACTAGAAATTAATAAGGCCTTCTTTATTCTAAGATCATTTAATTTTTAGTTGTATTTTCTTCCATGTCACTAGTTTAAACCTTGCAATAGCTCTTCAAAGTCTGCCACAAGGAGGACCTGGCCAATGCCTTCAGAAAAATGACTGTTGAGGCTTATTAAATCTAGATTAGACATTTGGTGAAACAAACCACTGAGGGTGTCCTGGAAAGGAGAGACATCTTTTATGTTTATTATTCACCAATTCCTTACACTACCTCCAGTAGCTCTGTTAACTCACTCTTTAAGACGTTTAAAATGAAAAAAGTGTTCACATTAGGTTTATGTTAAAATATTAAACCAGTGAGGTGTGATGACTCTTCTTACCTTTGCCAGAACAGCAGCTGTCTTAGATAGGAAATACCTTTGTTACGTTCATAATGTACTTCTTGCAAGCACAGTGCATGGCACATAGTATGCACTTGACAAATATGTGTTGGAGCTGATGTTTTACCAACGAGAGCTCTGTATATGCCAGGTTTGGGGTGAGAGAGTCAGGGATAATAAAGTCTGGACTTCACAGCTTCATATGAAGGAGGTGCAATGAAAGAAAAACTCCAAATGAAGGTAGAAACTAAATTTCAGTTTTACTTTTTAGTTGATCTGCGTGTAAACATGAAACTGCCTCAGACCTGGGACAGTAGGATGTGGTGCTGAATACTGGAAAATATTCAGAGAAAAAAAATTCTGCTGGGCAGATCATTAAGCAAAACAGTGGCATCCACCCACTAAAAGAGACAAGGGGCACTACTCTACTTCATCTGGATGCTTTGGCATTTGTCCAAAGCAATAAAAATCAGATCCGGCTTGATCTGAACATAACAAGGAAGAAACAGTTCTCAAGAAGATCTTTTTTTCACGATGGGGGAAGAGAGAGGGTCATTTTGTATAATAATGGAAAAATCAATTATTTTTCAATCAGACGGAGTGTCCTCATAAATTTAAAGCACAGAACAGCATGTGACATGCCTTCATAAAAAACAATGACCACGAGGGAGAAGAGTAAAGGATCATAATCCCAAGGTTGCTACTAAGAAGGAAAGATCTAGGCCGGGCGCCGTGGCTCACGCTTGTAATCCCAGCACTTTGGCAGGCCGAGGCGGGCGGATCACGAGGTCAGGAGATCGAGACCACGGTGAAACCCTGTCTCTACTAAAAATACAAAAAATTAGCCGAGCGTGGTGGCGGGCGCCTGTAGTCCCAGCTACTCGGGGGCTGAGGCAGGAGAATGGCGTGAACCCGGGAGGCGGAGCTTGCAGTGAGCCGAGATTGTGCCACTGCACTCCAGCCTGGGCGACACAGCGAGACTCCGTCTCAAAAAAAAAAAAAAAAGAAGGAAAGATCTTTCAAGAGGAGAACAACACTTTTCTTGCAGTGTGTTTTCTGTGAATGTACACAGTAGTCAGTATGCACTGAATGTACATCATCCTGCATAATTTGCCTCTACAGAATCCTGTTCAATTGGCTTTCCATTTGGCTATGGCTTTTAAGTGACACACTGAAATCCTTTCTCTATAGCATGATAACGCAGCAGTAACACAGATAAACCAGAAACGTTGGTTTTTTTTACTGGCAAATATACTATATGTAATATATATTTATATATATTAGCAAGAAAATAACCAAGAAAGTAGTAGAAATACTTTTGATAGAATTTAAGAGTTAAATTTTGGCCAAGTGTGGTGGTTCACACCTGTAATCCCAGCATTTTGGGAGGTTGAGATGGGAGGATTGCTTGAGTCCTGGGGTTCCAGACCAGCCTGGGTAACATGGCGAAACCCCATCTCTACAAAAAATACAAAAATTAGCCAGGTATGGTGGCACACACCTGTAGTCCCAGCTACTCAGGAGGCTGAGGTGGGAGGATTGCTTGAGTCTGGGAGGTTGAGCACTCCAGTCTGGGTGACAGAGCAAGACCCTCTCTCTCTCTCTCTCTCTCCAAACAAACAAAAAAAAAAGTTACATTCTAATTATGAAATTTTTGATCAACATAAAGATTGGAAAGTCAGCTCTTGCAAAAAGCTGCGAAGAATGTATGAACACTGGAAAGATGGTCAAGTCTGCGTGAGGGTTTGGGAGAATGCATACCCTGGGAAAATATGTGCTCCACAATTTCTTTAATATGTAAGACTCAGAATTTACAACCATTGATGCCTGTTTACAATATTTAAAAGGTGAATAAATAAATATGAGGCTGTCTACTCTGTGTAAACCCATGAGTCTGTTATCATATTCCATGTACACTGACATATTCCCTGTAGACTGGCCTCAGGTATGACAGCAGATTCATGATGGGCCTTATGTGCAGGAATGCCCTCTGCTTCTCTTTTTAGCCAGCACTGATACACCAACACACTAGCTATCCGAAGGCCCAAAGTACACCCCTTTCTGGTGTTTCCTCAGACCCTGGCACAGACAGGAGTTCAAGAATGTGAGGAATGAAGGCCCTACCTGGTGGACAGCAACTCATGAGGTATCAGGGTAGTCCTGTTAAATTAGTGCGGCCAACTGCTAATCCTTTTGTACCATGGGATTTGGGGGATTCTGTGTTTTCTAGAGGCACGGTCTCTGATGGATTCACAAGAGAGCTGTCAATGTCTAACTGCAATCAGCATCGCCCTGGCACTTCATAGGAATAACAAGGACCCTAGAACGCCAGGGCCACCCTCCATCCGGACACCTCCCTAACTGAAGTGCCCCGTCAGTGAGCTGGGGTTTAGGAAGAAAGGAGAGCATTACAGTGTGTGTCTGAGGAAGAGGAGAGTGCACAATTCGAATGTCTCCAACTTTCTAGGAACAAATCCACTTAGAACGTCAGTCACACCCACAACGATATTTCTAGCACTCCAACTAACACCATAATTGAGGAGGAGATTCTCTGGTTTTATTTATGCTGAGAAGAGCTGTTTCCTCCCCAGAGAGTGACCTATTCTTTGTCTTATGCCAAGAAAGCCATAAGAAAAATGCTGACCTATGAAGGTGACACATCATGCTTAATCACTACTTTCAATTAAAACAATATAAAATAAAGCACGTACTGAGCCACTCAGGCAGAACATAATATCCCAAGCAACAGACACACCTACTGAGACTTGACATTTCTGAGGAGTCTGGTTCCCAGCTGTGTGTGGAGAGTGAATCCATGACATTAGATGTTGGGTTGCCCTGGAGAAACTTAGGGCGGAGCTGTCACAGCAAACTGCATTTGCTGATAACAGATTTCCCCAGTTGCCTTAGCTTTTCAATACACCACACTCCAAATACTAGGAGCCAAAAAAGGTTTGCAGCCATAGATCTCCCCTCCTCCCCACCTCCAGTCATGACCCTGGGGCAGAATACCTGCCTACTTTCCAGTATTCCAACAGCTCACTTCTCAAAGGAGGCTTAACGCCAAGTGTTTAAGCTGGGGTGGGGTTGAAGCGGGAAAACTCAGCACTGGTTTCTTTCTCTTTGGCTCAGCTCAGCCAAACGAAAACTCCTCAAAAAAAGCAATTGCTTGTTTTTTTGCTGGTCTCTTCAGATAGGATAAAGCGGCCAGAGTCTCCCATAAAACTTGCATCTAGGGAAAGAGTGTAAGTGCACAGAGGGCTTTTCCAGCTTTCTCCAACCCCTGAAGCTGCCCAGGGCCCTTCCTGCCCATGAGAAGGCTGAGTAAATGACCATGAGAAAAGTCACCACTGGAAGAGGGTACCTTAGTAGAAGAATTTCAACAGGGAAATGGGCTTTCTAAAGTCTAGAGATTCCATATGCTCTTTTCACAACCAAACCATTGAACAGGGCTGTCCAACTCTACCACAATCCATATAACAGGCCTGCAATAACACACCTGTTTTTGTAGGCCTCCGGAAACATCTCTCCCCTGTTTTAAATCCTTCAGTGGCTCATAGGATCTGGCCTTTGCCTCCTTCTCTGGGCTTATATCTGACCACCTTCCACTAGCGCAGTAGTTTTCAACCAAGGGGTAATTCTGTCCCCGTACGGGACACTGGGCAATAATCTGGGAACATTTTTGGTTGTCACAATTAGAGTGAAGGGAAGGGGATGCTACAAAAAATCCTAAAATTCAGAAAACAGTCTCTCACTGCAAAGAATTACCTGGTCCAAATACCAAGTGTCAAGGCTGAGAAACCCTGCTCCAGCCATACCAAACTCTTTGCTGTTCTCTGAGCACACCAGGCTTTCTCATATGCTTTTGTGCCTAAACACATTCCTTTACCTGGAATGCCTTGCCCCACCTTCCCTGTCCAGGAAATTACCATTTCCCATCTAGGATCCTACTCAAATGTCACCTCCTCTACATTGTCCTTCCCAGATTCCTCAGAGTTGGATGTTCCTTTTTCTGTGCCTCCAGAGCTTCTGGTACACACCTTGCTAGAACACACTCACTATGTTGACCCAAGACAGTCTGCACATGCTGAAGGCATCTCAAGTTGTATTCTTTGTTTATTCCCATAGTGCCCATCTGGTAATAAATCACCACTCGCCAATTTAATCAGGGAATAAATCAAAATGGAAAAGATGCACCTTACACTCTCTTGCAACTATGTCTAAGGGATAACAGTGTCCCCAACATTAAAAACAACAGCAGTAAATATGTATCAAGTGCTTGTAATGTGGACAGGTACCATATTAAGCCCTGGTACACGCAGCAACTCATTTCATCCTTACAATAATCCTATCAGGTAGGTATCATTATTATCAGCATTTTACAGATGGGGAAATTGGCGAACCAAGAAGTCAGGCCACTTGCCTAGGGTCACTGACACTAGCATCCGGAAAAAGTGATATTTAGTCCCAGGAAATCTAACCCCAGAGTCTCAATATTCCAATATTCATGCCAAGGCAGTTATACTAAAACCGAGTATTTCAGCCACTCAGAGGCCCCTGGCAAGTATAAATGACACCTCCAGAGGACTACGCAGCCAGAGTAGCCACCAGCACCTGTGACCCTGCTTGTGGGGGATCACACGACTCTCCAACTCTGAAATGCTTCTGGCAGGAGAAGCAACCTCTTCACATCATGGAAAGACATATGTATTTCAGAAAATCATGGTACCATAAAGGAAATACAAGTGCTGATTCCTCAAAGTACCTCTTACCTTGTTCATGCTGCAGGGATGGGAGCAAGGGATCAGACATGTCACAATGCGAGGCAGCTCTTGAAGATTCTCCTCATTCCTGGAGCCCTCACTTTCTGAAGCAGACAGCTGCACTGTGAATATAAACAAAGAAGAAATCCATCAGCTGGTGCCCAGGAAGGCATAGAGCACTGCTGTGTGCAGTGGCACTTGCTGTCATGATGGCAATGATCCAAGTCTGCACTGTCCAACATGGTAGCCACTAGCCAGATGTGGCTATTATTGAGCACTTGAAAAGCAGCTAGTGCAAATGGGGGCTGCCAGGACTCAACAGCTAGAACTTCCACAGATTTCCTAGAAAGGCAGTGTACCATAAGGGAATTCAGGTGGTCAGTTTTCCATGGGCCAAATGAACTAAACAGTCCAATTCCCCCCAAATAGAAAAAGAGTCCACCATGTTTTTATTCATGCTATTTATTCTTTACATGAAGTTTTTGATTCATATGAATTACATTTTAGAGTAAAAGGGTCATTGTACAGTTTCAGGGTTCTTCTTTGTCTTTTTTTTTTTGGCATAAAGTCTCATTCTGTTGCCCAGGTTTGAGTGCAGTGGCATGACCACAGCTCACTGCAGCCTCAACCTTCTGGGCTACAGTGATCCTCCCACCTCAGCCTCCCAAGCAGCTGGGGCTGCAGGTGTGCACCACTACATCCAGCTAATTTTTGTATTTTTTGTAGAGATAGGGTTTTGCCATGTTGCCCAAGCTGGTCTCAAACTCCTAAGCTCAAGTGATCCTCCTGCCTTAGCCTTCCAAAGTGCTGGGATTACAGGTGTGAGCCACCATACCTGGCCAGTTTCAAGGTTAATTTGTCAAATATTATGGGAAAATATTTAAAAAATGACTTCAGTTACTTAAATGGATTTGCAGCCTTTTCCTCTGAAAGGTGTTTACAGGTGGAACTGAGAGGAGAGCAAAACATTGTAAGGTTCCTGATACTCAATTTGTGTATTATTTTTTAAGTTGCATCTATGAAGGATTTATATATCTGCACCTTCCCATAATACATGGAATCGGAGGTTTAACTGGAACTGCAGTGCTTTTAAAAATGAAAAATACACTATTTTTAATTATAATATATTAAGAATATAGAAAATGTTCTACAGGAAAAGAAAAAGGTACTTATAACCCCACAAGCCCACCATAACCATCTTTAGTTCTTAGTAATCAGCCTTTGTCTACACTGGAGAATGACATGTCTGCTAACTAAGTACAGGACATGGAGAATTCCAAAGCTGTAGTCCCCATATTAACATCTTTCACTGCTAAGAAAATGATTTTGCAATTTACATTTTCAAAGATAAACTCCTACTCCAAGCACATTACTATTCTACGAACATAATATTACTACATTCCTTTTATAAATCAGATGATAGGGAGAGGAAATTGCAAATCACTCCTTGGCTACTTGAAATACAGATTCCAAAGAAAATACCACATGTGGATTAAAGACTTAAATGTAAGATCTAAAACCATAAAAACCCTAGAAGAAAACCTAGGCAATACCATTCAGGACATAGGCATGGGCAAGGACTTCATGTCTGAAACACCAAAAGCAATGGCAACAAAAGCCAAAATTGACAAATGGGATCTAATTAAACTAAAGAGCTTCTGCACAGCAAAAGAAACTACCATCAGAGTGAACAGGCAACCTACAGAATGGGAGAAAGTTTTTGCAATCTACCCATCTGACAAAAGGCTAATATCCAGAATCTACAAAGAACTCAAACAAATTTACAAGAAAAAAAACAAACAATCCCATCAAAAAGTGGGCAAAGGATATAAACAGACACTTCTCAAAAGAAGACATTAATGCAGCCAACAAACTTATGAAAAAATGCTTATTATCACTGGTCATTAGAGAAATGCAAATCAAAACCACAATGACACACCAGTTAGAATGGCGATCATTAAAAAGTCAGGAAACAACACATGCTGGAGAGGATGTGGAGAAACAGGAACACTTTTACACTGTTGGTGGGAGTGTAAATTAGTTCAACCATTGTGGAAGACAGTGTGGCGATTCCTCAAGGATCTAGAACTAGAAATACCATTTGACTCAGCAATCCCATTACTGGGTATATACCCAAAGGATTATAAATCATTCTACTATAAAGACACATGCAGATATATGTTTACTGCAGCACTGTTCACAATAGCAAAGTCTTAGAACCAACCCAAATGCCCATCAGTGATAGACTGGATAAAGAAAATGTGGCACATATACACCATGGAATGCTATGCAGCCATAAAAAAGGATGAGTTCATGTCCTTTGCAGGGACATGGAGGAAACTGGAAACCATCATTCTCAGCAAAGTAACACAAGAAGGGAAAACTAAACACCGCATGTTCTTACTCATAAGTGGGAGTTGAACAATGAGAACACATGGACACAGGGAGGGGAACATCATACACCGGGGCCTGTCAGGGGGTGGGGGGCTGGGGGAGGGATAGCATCAGGAGAAATACCTAACGTAAATGATGAGTTGATGGGTGCAGCACACGAACATGGCACATGTATACCTATGTAATAAACCTGCATGTTGTGCACATGTATCCCAGAACTTAAAGTATAATAAAAAAGAAAATACCACATTCAGTCATAGCAATAGCATATTTTAACAATATGTACAACATAGAGAGATCTTGGAATTCCAGCTTTGTAGTATGAATACATCCAAACATCTCCACATGTACATGATGCCTGGGTAATCACAGCTTCAAAGTCAAGAAAATTCAATATCTAATTCTAATTGATCTTAAAGTGACTGAAAAAAAAATGCATATAACTTTTACTCTTTCAATTTCTAGAAGCATGTGCTAATAAATTTCTTAGTTTTAAAGTAGAACTTTATACATGCTGTTTTTCAATGTATGTATCAATCCATGTAAAAACTACAGCCTAGCACTTAACTGGAAAGCCTGCCCAAATGCCTAGCAGAGATGCCTCATGTCACAATTCAATTTCTATGTGCACATTGGTATCAACACAGGAAATGTGGGCACAAGAAGATAATAACAAACAGACAAGGATTCTTGAACATCATTTCCCTGAGGAACCCCACCCAGCTCCAATCATGCCACAATCCCCGTACTCTCAGAACTTGGATAAATAGCTTGCACTAAACTGATTACGGATCCCTTCCTGTCCCTGCCCCAACTGTTCCTATGTCATTTTCATGTATGTTGTTTTACAACCGAACCAGGCTAAAAACCCTCTGAGGGAAACATCAGACACACAGAACGTTTTAAAATAAATATTACAATAGTTTTTTCTTTGCTCTCACTCACAGGGCCTAGGATGATATAGACTCAAGTGTGGGGTCTTAAAAACAATGTTAATAATTGTTGCAGCTGCCTTTGGAGTTCTTTTAAAAAGGAAAACCTCTTAATGCCAGGGTTGTAAATCTTTTAAAAAATATTAAGAATATCATACAACTGTATAGTACCCCAAACTGTACAATGCACTTTTATATATTAATACTCTCATTTAATACTAATACCAATCTGGGTGGTAGTTTTCCTAATTTGGAAACCAGACACAGAGAGGTAAAACAACTTTTCCTGGTTCTTGCTGTAATAAGCAATAGACTCTGGACTAGAAGTGACTTCATTTCAAGACACTACGGAAATAAAGCATGTGAAAGACCACAAATAAAAAATAAACACAACACACACCCCAAAACAATGCACACCCCAAAACAACACACACACACAAACACACACACACGCACACACACACCAAGACCACCATTTAAAAGAAAACGCCTCAGAGAACAGATGACAATTTTAGAAACTGGGTCAGTTCAGTTCCGGACAGCAACCAAAAAGACTGGCCTTGTTCTATCAAGTACTTTCCATCTCCTTTGAAATCGAGGGAACCTGGTTGTTTTGCAGCCAATTCAGTTTATGAAGAAGCTTAGCGAAACCTACAGCTTAAAAAAGGAGACTGCATCTTAAATATAAAGTATTAGGGAAAAAGATACCTGAGTTACCATGGTGGAATCAAGAATGTTTTCTTTTTTGGTTTATTATTCAATGTTTCTTTTTATTGTTTTAAGAAGTTGGATTCCTCTAGTACTGAACAAAAGGAAACTACAGATGTCTTTAAAGGGTGCCTTGAGAAAGTTAATCCCATAAGCCCGTGTGACTTCCACTCAGCTGATCCTAACAGTTGGTTCAATGGTCAATCTTAGACTTCTAAAAGGTTAATAAAACATAATCCGTCTTTCCAGGTGGACAGAAGTGTGGGTAAGAAGAAAGGTGGGCCGGAATTACAGAATCCCAGCACTTTGGGAGGCTGAGACGGGTGGATCACTTGAAGTCAGGAGTACCAGCCTGGCCAACATGGAAAAACCTTGTCTCTACTAAAAATACAAAATTAGCTGGGCGTGGTGGTGCAGGCCTGTAATCCCAGCTACTCGGGAGGCTGAGGCAGGAGGATAGCCTGAACCAGGAGGCGGAGGCTGCAGTGGGCCAAGATGGTGCCATTGCACTGTAGCCTGGGTAACAGAGTGAGACTCCATCTCAAAAAAAAAAAAGGCAGAGACAAAGTCTAAGAAGAAGAGAGAAATGACAAGAAAAGATGAAAGATACAAAGAATGGAGAAAAATGAAGGGCGGTAGGCAAACAAAGACACTCAGAGATAGGTTTGGTAACATGGCCAAGTGCCCCTCACCAGCCAGGTCCTCACTATGGAAGGGACCCAGAGATTCGGGCTCCTGGTGACAATTCCACATCCTATGGCTTCTCTGAGGGTTATACTCTGATGTCTCAGGTGTCAGCAAATGGGAGTTGGAGAAAACACCAGGTGTACCTGATTCACCACTATTTATTTACCATCAACCTCCATCTACCATGGAGAGAAGCCTATTTTACTTGGATCACTGTTAATATGGTATAGAGGCATGCTGAGAATAACATAAGCCACCTTTAATCCTATGCTCTTTAAAGAGAAGCTTAAAAGTGTCAAGGGCTGTGTGTGTGTGTGTGTGCGCGCGCGTGTGTATGTTCTGCTGGCCCTTGAAAATGCAACTAATACTGCCAATACTGAATGGAATATGGTGAGTTGGGCTTTTCTCCCCACTCCAACTCCCACCCCCTTCTACGATGTCCATTCTAGAAGCCTTCGGTAATATATCCCAAAGCTGGGTAGCTCAGGCACTCCTGTGGGAGATAGATAGGCCAAAAAGAGCAAGCAGGTCACTCTTCGCAGTGTTAAAGGTCTCACTAGCTTTTAGACATAACACGCCATGAGGCCAGTCTGTGGGATGGACTCTTGTTCCTACTCTTCCCACCACCACGGCCAGCAGCTTAGGCAGAGGGCTGGAGCATGAGGGCCTATGCCAGGCCCAAGAGCTTTTGGAGGAGTAAGTGAAGTAATACAAGGTGAACAGGCTCTGAAGTCTAGAAAAAAATGCTGTTGCATCTAGGACTTAGAAACTTGGGAAATCAGATGGACAGGTGAGAGCAATATCCCAAATTTCCTCTACTCTATTTTAAGGGGTGGAGTAATTCACATGGCTTTGAAGTTAAGTCTGGACAATCTTCA
This sequence comes from Nomascus leucogenys, assembly GCF_006542625.1. Classification (NCBI taxonomy): domain Eukaryota; kingdom Metazoa; phylum Chordata; class Mammalia; order Primates; family Hylobatidae; genus Nomascus; species Nomascus leucogenys. Next base: position 76,645,549 of record NC_044383.1, read on the forward strand.
ACTGGAGACTTTAAACTGAAAAAAATATAAGGCCATTTTATTACAGAAAAGCTAATCCCTCCCTTCTACAATAGGGGGCATGGTGCTGGGATTAAAGGATCCAAAGGCAAAGAAACTAGACTCCTGCCCTCTTCCCCCAATGCATACACACCTTCTCTCCAAGTGGCTGGCTCATTCCCTGCTTCCTAAAGAAGAGGCAAGAGGAACAGAGTGGAGCTTGCCAAGGAGACTCCTGCAGGTCCCTCTCCATCCTCAAAGTTACAGCAGATGTGTGGCTGTGGTTCTCCATGACTTCAGTGTCCTCGCCACCCCCACATGGAGGCAGCAAACACACTATAACATGGTTCTGCCCCCAGAGACCAGACGTTTGCCATTCTGCTTTGCTCTCCTGTGCGCTGCCCTCACAGCATACCACGGAAAACAGACACTCTAAGCCAGAACGACAACAGCATCTTCCCATCAAGCATCATCAACAGCCTTCCTCCCCAAGGACAGGTTAGGTAATTTGAAAAGGAATGTTCTGAAATTTTAACTAATATATGAGTTATGGTTCAATAGGAAATGGTGATAAAGAGAAGGAAACAAGAGGATTATAAATTATAAAAGAGAGACACATTATTGGTTAAGACACACACACAAATGGTCTGAGAGCCAGAAGGGGAGAAACAGAGGCCAGGAAAGGGCCAAGAGTGACAAGTGGTAGAGTGTCCGTCACTTTCATACACCCACTTCTGGCACACAGGCTAGGGGATTCTTGCACTTGGTCAAATGATAAGTCAGGATATCTAATATTTAGATTCAGGGCTATCACTGTAAAATGTAAATTGCAGTCTCCAGTGATTTAGGACTATCTCAATTTAAAGGCAAAACAGAGAGGAGCCCCAAGAGGTTACTTGGCCCAGCCCACTTTCCTTGCCTAAGTGACTATTTAAACCAGGGGTCACAAATTCAGATGACTGCAGGGGTCAAGAAAGAATGAGATGAGTGAAAGGTCAGGTCTGGGAAGACAGTGAGGAATGGGGCATCTGGGGAGTCTGCTACTCAGCTCTAGCCCCAGCAAAGCAGGAACAAGCCCCATGTGCCAAGAGCTTCTGGATACTCAAGAAACAGAGTTGAGAGACTGTGTAAAATAATTTGCTGTTTTAATGTTGGAAACTCATGCTAATACTTTGGAAATTTTGTAGGAGTTGGGTCTGGTTGGCTAGTTTGCCTCTTCTACCGCACACCTTCCATGTCAGTCAGGGGATTCTTTGTTCCTGTAAACCTCCAGGAGAGAAAACTCGCTACCTGCCTCTTGGCCCCTCTGGGTTGTACTGCTAGGGCTTCACTGCCCACAGAAAGTGAGGGAGAAGAGAAGGCAAAGAGAGATGGGGCCAAGTCAGTCTGAATATCAACTCCACCTCTTGGAATGTGATTTTTGGCAAGTTACTGGCTCTCTCTCAGTCTCTGTTCCTTTATCCCTAAAACTGGGGGAAATTCTTTATACCTCTGGAGATTCTTTTGAGGATTGTTTTGAGCATCTCACGAGAAGAGATCTTGTCTATTTTGTACTAGTACCCAAATACCCAGCACCTATCCCGCTGGCTTACATACAGTAGGCACTCAATATATGCCAAATTTAATTATAATGTTTGGGAAGATCTCCTGTAAGTCCGGCACCAGTTGAACCTATTTCTTTTCATTCTCTCCTCTTCTGATGCTTTAATGTCAATATTCATGTCTACTTCTCGCTTGGTCAGAATATTTTGAAATTAAACTTTATAGAAGTCCAAATTAAGAATAAATACTGAAGAGTTTTTTCTTAAGAAGCATGGCATACTTTTAGGTCAGCAAGGCACTATTTGGGTACTACTGGGGACAGCTTTTTGTGCACTTTAGAAGAAAAAAAACTAAACACAAGAGATTTCATTGTCCTATTAATAAATTAAGGAATCATGCATTAAGTTTAGCATTCTCATGTTTGCCAATAATGCACGTCACTGCATGGGGAGTACACAGTGGCTATTCCAGGGAACTCTTGATCCATTTGTTCACTTTGGATTGAGAAGGCTGAATTATATTCATCTAGAACAAATGTTTACTAACCATGTCTTATTTACCTGGGTTTCTTTGATTTTATGCTGAAAGAATCCCAGAGCCCTCCAAATAATTTCAACTTCCCTCTCCCTTGGCGGGGTGGTTTGCTGTACAATTCAGGCAAACGTATTTCCGATTTGGTGAGAAAGTGAAATAACAGACAGCCTGGTGGGTTACTTCAGAGTGACCCACTGCAACGGGAGCACTGTTAAAGAAGCGTTAAAGGGGACCAGCTCTCTCTCCAATAAAAAGTTTCTAATTAAGGAACTAAAATATTCTCAAGATCATCTTGGGGACAAGCTATAAGTAGGATTGTCACCTTAATTGGGGCTAGTGCTTACAACTGAAACTGCTTAGCAAGCCAGAATGGGTCATATGCCTTGTTCCTCTAGAGAAGAAACTTTCATTAATCTGCAGGAAGAAAACTCTATTTGGCCTGATGGGCTCTGCTGGAAAGCAATCTCAGAGGTTCACTGTTAACCTCTGCTTTTCTGGGGCTTAGATTCTGTCCTTTTTTTTTTTTTTTTTTTCCTGAGACAGGGTCTCACTCTGTCGCCCAGGCTGAAGTGCAGTGGTGCCATCTTGGCTCACTGCAGCCTCAACCTCCCAGGCTCAAGTGATTCTCCCACCTCAGCTTCCCAAGTAGCTGGGACTACAGGTGTGCGCCACCCATGCCCAGTGAATTTTTTGTAGAGACAGGGTTTTGCTATGTTGCATAGGCTGGTTTCAAACTCCTGGGCTCAAGTGATCCTCCTGTGTCGGCCTCCCAAATTGCTGGGATTATAGGCATGAGCCACTGCATCTGGCCATATTCTGTACTTATTATCAGCATCTCCTTAGTGTGGCTTATTCTTTTTGAGGGAGTACCATGTCCTGGGTTGTTAAGCCTCTCCACAGGGATCTAGTGTTTGCCTCCACTATGGCCTGAGGGCTTTCAATGCTCTCAAACCAGTTTCTACCAAAACAGCTGAAGTTATACCATGCAGGTAGTAGTGTAACTATGAACCCCAGAGCTATTCAAACAGTGTAATCCTGGGTTTCCATCCCCCTGGTCTGTGCCCCAACACACAGACTTAAAGCCCCAGACAGACTGGGGAAAATCTTCTTGCCCCCCTTTCACAAGCAATTCCTGTGTGAGTATAGACACTATAGCCCCTAGAGCCTAGAGCCTATAGCTGGGTCTGAAACACTCTAAAGCCAGTGGCATCAATGTCTTCTGGCACCTAAGAATTTCCCTGTCCTGCTTTAAAGCTCATATGTACTTGAAAATATTTAACCAATATAATACCTTAGGACTTTTTGGGGTGGGTGGTCAGAAGTAGGCCAGGCTGCATGAGCTCAGTATACCATTCTGCCAGAATTGGGTTCCCTAAATGCAATTCTGCCATATTTAGGTCCCATACGTAGCCATTTCTAGCTGTCATTTAGGCTACAACTAGAATTATGTTCTTTGTAGCCTAAGCTAATTGCTGTGACTCTTTCACTAACTCATCCTCATTACAGAGTGCCACTGGGGGGAGAAAGTGCTTATGGGTTGCCCAGGCCTTGAGAAACCTACCCTTAGCCAGAAGCAGCAGGTCCACGCAATTACTCCAAGGAAACAGGTCACCTTTCTTCCCAAGGCTGCATTTTTCACACCCAACTAAGTCTGCCCTCAGTTCTGTGGAAAGGAATCTGCCTTCCATTAACTTTTCCATGATTTAGAACTGGATGACTGCACACTGATGTTTTAGTAGAATGAGAGAAGCAAAGACAGCAAGAAATGCAACAAGGGCACAACCACCTTAACACATCAGGGAGGTCTGCAGGGAGTCACTGCATTCTCCAACAGCAAGCAGCCAAGAGAACAGCCACAGAAAGCAGTTCCAGCAGCTGACCCTGGGGTCCTCTCTGATCTCATTACAGCAGTTGACACTAGTCCTCACAAAACAAACAGAGGAAATTTATGCTTGCCTTAGCTGTGGAAAGCTCCACATTCCTTATTAACGAGAGTTTCAGCTTCTGAGACCACAGTCGCTGGAATGGGGAGGAGGTCGGCTGTGTTCCCAAGAAAGAACTGTGGCTGCTGCCTTGCCCTCTTTCTGGGGCTGGATATACAGGCAGTGAGCCTAGGGCCTAGGCTGTCTGCTCAGGTGACTGGGGGGAAGTTCCCTTTCTGCTAATGTCGACTTCCCTCGGCTCAGACGGTGGGGTCATTTCCTCTTAAACAGCACTGGGAAACTCACTATAAGGGACTCTTGAGGGGTTCCACCGGCTAAGGTCGGAATTCCAAGAGAGAGGTTGTTCTGCATAACCATACTCAAAAGAACTCTTGCCTGCACCTTCAAAAACTTTACTTAACTTGGAATTCCAACTTAAAACATTACTTCATATCCTTTAATTCAATCTTAGAAGTAACTGAGCAGCCAGCTCATGACGTAAAGAGTGAGCTTCTAAACCAGAGTAAGAATGTGGAGCAGAAGTTCTGAACCAGAGTGGTTTTGTCTCCCAGGGGACATCTGGCAATGCTGTAGACATTTTTGGTTGTCATGACCTGGGGGAGGGTGCTACTGGCATCTAGTGGGTGAGACCAATGATGCTACTGAAGATCCTACCACGTACAGGACACACCCCATAATAAAGAATTACCGGTCCAAAACGTCAATAGTGCTGCGATTGGGAAACCATGACCGGGAGGGAACATTCAAGGATATGGGTAGACTTAAAATCATGCCAACTCATAATCACATTATAATAATGTGGTATCATGCAACTTGGGGTCCCCAAAATGTAAACAATTAACAACCATGAAAATTTACCAGTTCTCTCCTTGAGCAAAGTAAAAGCTGTACCTTACACAGAGTAAGATCATTGGAGTTGCCTGAGAAGAAGTGGAACAGCTTCGACGCTGGACTATGTTATCATCAATATCATCAGTGCCTTGTTTACTCCAGGTCAAGGTGTGATCTGAGTGTCTACTATCAAAATTCAGTGGTAGCTATTAACAGAAGGAGTTTACATGTGAAGCTCTATGGTCACTGAAACTGTCTAAATAACCTAAGAATATCTAGCTCTGGAAAAAATTGCAAAATGTTTCAACTTTTAAAATACCAACAAAATATGAGGAACCATTTTGATGTTGACCTACATTCTATCTAGGGTGGCTACAAGAAATAGCTGCACAATAGGATTCTAAATAAATGCAGAATTGCAGAAATGCATCATAATGAAAATAATCAGGGTGACTATTTTGAAATGCTCCCCATTTCTGTTTTTCTGTTTTCAAATATTCCCTCTCATCCACGTGGCATATTTTCATTATATTTGTTGTAAGAATGTACATTTAGATAACCTACTCACTATTCTTTTATGCATTCTTTTACTCCAGCCAAAAAGGGAAAAAGTCCCCATCCAAACAAAGCTAATGCATGTAAGCAAATTTGAAGGAAAAAAAGAATTTCATGAATGAGCAGGAGACAATTTTTTAATGGAATGTTTTAAAGGCTTGTGGTATAAACGGTAAACAAAATTGATTCACTAACATTAACACTGTTTGCCATGATGTAAGAATTGGTCTTTTTTTTAATGCCCCAGAAGCTAAAGGAAAATAAATACTGTGGTAGGGAAAAATAATACCTTACTTGGCATTTTGAAGTCATTGCTCAATCCTTCTTCAGCAAGAAAACCATAGTAATGACTTTGTTTTACCTACCGCAATTATGGTATACCTCGCAGCAATCCTCCACAATATTTTCCTCCCTCTGTTCAAGTCCTGCTAAATAATCTCTGGAAACCATTAACCAAGAGCGTGGTTCCAATTTTCCTGTTCTCCCTCCCCTGCTGCCTCAGTGTCATGTTGGCGTCAGGACAAAGCAAACTTGTATGACATCACAGAGCAAACTCGTTTTCTGTAAACCAGCCCCTTGGTAGTTTACCGCTACTGGAACCCAACGCTGTCAACAGTGTGGTCTTTGTTTGGTGGGTGTTGCTCTAAAATTTTTTTTAAAAAGTTTCCCAACACCTCCTTCTTCTTTTAAACAGAGGCAAGCTGCTGGAGGCGCCGTCCTCGCCTGGCCCGCCCCACTCTGTAAACTAGACATTACCTTATACACAAATGACTCTAGGCATTCCTCAGTCTAGCTGCCTCGCTGCAAAATTCCTACGCTCCTCAGCAGCAGGGCAGCGCACATTCCCCTGGCTTCCCCTCTTTCCTCTTCCCCCACCCTCCTCTTTTTCTTTTCTTTTCATTTTTTTTTTTTTTTTTTTTTTAATTTCCACTGCCTCACTGTGTTTTTGTGTAAATGATCTCACATGACTCAACAAATCCATCTGCCTGAAGCAGGCCAAGTCTGGAGCCCTCCCAGGAGGGAGGAGAAGAATTGCTTTGTGGAAAGGACCTGGAGCTCTGCCCTTTCTCTGGCTCGAATTACCCGCCTGTCAGGCCTGACGGATTTGGCTAAAAATAAAAGGAAGCGGGCCGTGAAAAGCAGATGAATGGGCTCAGCAGTTCCTTAGATAACACAGGCCTGCTGTTGCCCAAAGCTCCCCAAACAGAAACTTCAAATGCAGGGCCTCTGAGTGCAGTGATGTGGCTTCCAGGTGAACGAGGCCTGTCAAATCCACTGGAGTTGGGGGACATGGCCTGGGCTGTGAATTTCGGTTTCCTTTTCGTGTGTGTGTGTGTGTGTGTGTGTGTGTGTGTGTGTGTCACACAGAGAGTGACAGCACACGTGAGAGAGACTGAGAGAGAGAGTGAGAGAACCAGTCTAGTATTAAAAGGTTCTGAGAAAACAGTAGACTTCAGTGGAGTGAAGGCTTGTAAAAAAAGAAAAAAATTAGTTGTTTCCACTACAAAATTATCCTTCTCCCCACCTCCAACACCAGACATTTTCAGCCTCTCTATGATGTCACTTCTCTGTTTAGAGCCAGCAAAGAGCTAAAAGTCCTTCTTGTAAGTGTATGCCCAGTGCCTGCAGTGGGTATTAAGCACTTAGGTTGGCAATGTAATGACACACTGTAACAATCTGTAATATGAGGCAGTCAGCAAAGCCCTGGCTCTGAAAGCTATTTCTCCCGACCATTAACCATATGTTTGGCTCCTCAGATAGCCAAGCGGGTGTTCCAGCTTACCATCTGGTTTCTATCCACACAAGCAACTGCAAAGCACAGGCTATGTCCCTCTGGAGCTGTGTGTTTCTTTTTCTCTCTCTTTTCCGCTCTTCTCTTCCCCTTTCCTCCTCCCAGCTCCTTTGGTTCCCTCTGCTAAAGAATTCTCTGCCATTCATCACATGCAAAGAAAACTTTACCTGACATGGCAGCGGCAGAGCCATTAAGAATGCACAGCTGTATTGTAAACACGCCAGAGGGCCATTTACCATCCGTGGAATCTGTACAAGTTGGGCTCTACCCCTTCCTCATCTCCTACTGAGTGCTGACACTTGATCCAGCATGTTAAAAATAGGTACATTCTTGAGAGATCCAGGGGTTGCTGTGATGCCCTTCATACTCACTTCATATTCTGGGAGTGTGGCTTTAAAACACACACACACACACACACACACACACACACACACGCGCGCGCGCGCTCCCGAAATTTGCCTCTGCATTCAATCTGCCTGACGTCAGTCTCACACAGGATGACATACCACCACTGCAAATAACCAACTTAACTACAGGTTTTGATTCTTTTTTCTGCACTAAGGATTTGATCCCAAGTGTGTATTTTTCTGAGTTTTTTTTTTCTCCCTAAACAGCCCACATTGAAAGAGATGACACTTTAGAAGAATAAGAACATGCAGCCGCTTGTAACAAATTGACAACCTGCAAAACTTATGCTTATTTACATCTGCACTTTTTAATAGTACACAGCAATGAAACGAAACCTGCTATCAGAATTTATAGAATTTTTTTGTTCACAATGTTTCCGAAGTATTTACCCCAGAGTTTCTCCGCTACAGGATTTAAGGTACTTTATAACTCTACACATTTTTAAATGTATGAAGGAAGATGTATTTGATATATAGAAATTAGGTCATTTTTCTTCCTGTCCCCCTAAGAATAAGGTCTGCATTAGCAGCCCATTTTACCGAATTAGGAAATTAAAGTTAATTCTTTCCCACACACTGAAAAAATAAGGGCTGGTTTCTAACACATCAAGAACAAAAGAAAGAATATCATTAAAAAGTGACTAACCAGAATGTCAGATTTTATCAATGTGGCAGAGCTACAGAGTATTTGTCAGGGGATGACTGTTTATTCAGGCTAACAAGGGTGCCAGGAAGGCCACTACCTGTGTAAACTTCTTAAACCCACTGCCTTTGTCAGTCCTCATTTCCATGATCTGAAATAGGTGTTGTGTTAGCTATTTCTATCAATAAGGGACATTAAAATTCTGCTGCATGTAGGTTTTTAGAGAGTGACAGAAAAGGGAATTTTTAATTTCAGAAGCCTTAGGAAAATTGTCCACAGACGACAGCATCTATTAAATGCTGTTTGAGGTCTCAAAACCATAATACAAACTTTAAATTGCATTAGCTTGACTCCCAAGAAAAACGATGACAGTACAGTTAATAAAAAGAAAGAAAAATCAGCAATTTACAACTTCAGTATTTTCATAGTTCACTACCCGGTTTTCTAAGCACTGCAGAATCATTTTATTACAGGTATTTGTGCTTTTCATAAATACTGGTGCCTGGGCCCCTTTCCTCCAGCTCAATTATACAAGGTTCCCTGAGTGGGGAGGTATTTTTGAAAAGCTTCCTGAAGTTGAGAAGTGTTGCCTTATGTGAACTAACATGATATTTGAAACCATCTCATCAAAGCCAAAATGAAACCTTTGGTATAGAAATGTAAATGAAATTTAGGAATAGAACAGTAGCTTTCCAAACTTGTTTTGAAGTGAACTCTTCAATCAAACAAATCTTATATGAAATCCCTACAAGCGAGATAGGTAAAAAGCAGTAATTTATACTGTCCTTTTATACTTTTATTCTGTACAATATTCATGGATTTTGTAAGTTCAAAGTTATAATTCTTTAATCATAAGCCACCCAGTGAGAAAAAGGAGGCCATTTTATTGAGCACAAAACCTGAAATTGAGGTTAAGGCTGAAAGGTCCAGTCCTATACACCTCAGCATCTAAGTTTTTCCATGGCCAATGGTTAAGACGATCAAGGTCTCATGTATATAAAAATAGCAGTGTGTGTAGCAGGATGAAAATTAGTTCATAAGTTAATGTAATAAACATCCATTAAGTGCTTACTACACACGAGGTACTGCCCTGAGGTCATCAGAGAAATAAGTTGCAGCCTTTCCCTTGAGGAGTCTACTTAAGAAGACACCTAATGGCAGAACAGCAAGACAAGTGCCAAGAATGGAGGTGCTGACAGACACTATATGGGAAGGAGTGGCTAATTCTGCTTGACGAAATAGGGCATGACATCACCAGCAAGGGACAATTAAGTCAGGTCCTAAAAGTGTAAGCAGTATTTTTGACACCTAGAAAAGGAGGGACATTTCAGAAAGAAGAAACTGAATGTGAAAAAAATTAAAATCCGTAAGTATAAACAGCGTTGGTGAGTCTGGGGGTTATGAGAAATTCTGCGAGGGACAGGAAGGGCTGGGAGATACGGCCAAAGAGGTAACTGAGTCCAGGTTATGAGAAACTCGAAATGTCATGATAGAGCTTAGACCAGCGCTGGCCAACAGAAACACAAGGGGAACTAAACCTGTAATTCAAAACTTTTTAATAACCACATTCAACAAGTAAAAAGAAAAAGGAGAAATTGACTTCATATTATTGAAAAAAGTATTATTTTAACATGCTATCAATCTAAACAGTATTAATGTGCTATTTTACATTTTGTTCATACTAAGTCTTTGAAACAGGGTGTGGATTTTACACTTATGGCACATCTCAATTTGGACAAGGCACATTTTAAGAGCTCAATAGCCACCTGTGGCTAGTGACTATTACATTGGAAAGCACAGGTTTAGCCCTTATTCTGCAGGCAGTGCAGACTGAAGGATATGCTTGGTTTTATTTCATGAGACAATGGCAACAACGTGGAGAAGCAGAAACATTGGGTCTGGGAGAGGGCTTTTGAGGTGGCTTCCGCAGTCCATGCAAGGGAGGACACAGAGAACAAGGCTCAGAAGAGGGAAGTGGCAAGTAGGATGCCATGGAAGAGTCAGAGTCAGAAGATACTGGTAAAAGGAATTCAGAAAACTTTAGAAGACTGTATGTGAGGGATCAAGTGAAGGACTCACAGAACCATTAAATTTTTTTTCAAGCTGAAATTTGTGCTTAGAATGAAAGGTCACTGATTGTGTATTTAATATTAAGTTTCATTGTTCCTTTCAAGCTTGCTTCCTTCTGCAATAGAATGCAATGTCACTTATGTAGGATACAGTAAATTCCTCTTCAAAGAACCAATATGGTATGTTCAGTATGTTCAGCTCCCCTGCTCTTTGTTCTCCATTTTAAAGTTTAAAACTTCCTCGTTCTTTATGTCTCCTTGCCCCTAGTTTCAGTAAACAACCGCCTCCTAGCCTCTATCATCTGCTCTGTTCCTAGTCATCCTTAGTCACCTGCTCTGTCCTTAGTCATCCTTTGTCACCTGCTCTGTAACAGTCCTTCCTGCCAAAGCTACTCGACCCGCCACTCCGGCGCGCACCCCTGCTCTCTTTAAAACAGCCAATCAGAATTAGCTTAGACTGTGCGGTCCAACCCTAGCCAATAGGGGAAAGACACAGCAGTAGGGACTAGCTGCATTAAGGATAAGACCCACTTCCCCTTCCTTGTCCAGTGTGCTCTCACAATTGCTCCATCCATGAGACACACCCTTCTATAGAAGTAAATTGCCTTGCTGAGAAAACTTTTGCCTGGGTGCTATTTTCACCTGATGGCACCAAGCATTTACTTCCAACACTTAATAAACATGTGCTGAGTACCCACCACATGTTAGGCAATGCTGGGCACTGGGGAAGCAAAGCTACGACGCAATTCTTACTTTCAAAGAGCTCAAATACAGTGTAGGAGACAAAACAAATTACAACAGAGCATTAAGTACATTAATAAACAGATCTGTAAAGAGGCCTACAAAATGTTCCATAAAGTATAACTTAGAACTGTTTCATATAATGTATTCAATAGCACTTGTGAGATGGAGTGGGGCTTTCAGATAGTAAGGCTTGTATCAGTTGACTTTTTTGAGACAGGGTCTCACTGCAGTTACCCAGGCTGGAGTGCAGTGGCGTGATCTCAGCTCACTGCAGCCTCGACCTCCTGGGCTCAGGTGATTCTCTCACCTCAGCCTCCCAAGTAGCTGGGACTACAGGCACACACCACTACACCCAACTAATTTTTTGCATTTTTTTTTAGTAGAGATGGGGTTTTGCCATGTTGCCCAGGATGGTCTTGAACACCTGGACTCAAGCAATCCACCTGCCTCGGGCTAAATGCTGGGATTACAGGTATGAGCCACCAGGCTCAGCCTCAATTGATTTTTAAAAGTGATCCAGAATATGATTTACTTCTGTGTCTGTATTTGGTTGCACTGTATTAAGAAAATCCTGATACTCCTAAATACAGATAACACTCACTATCTGAATCTCTGCTCTCAAAACTCAAATTTTCAGACAGATCTCTTGCTATTTGCTACTCTTACTACTTACTATCTGAAACTGAGAAACGAAGCTGATATGAATATAAGAAGTTCAAATTCCTTCGCACTGGAATTCACAATGGGAAATTTCGGCACCTGAATTCTGGAAATGAGCAGATTTGAATTGTAAGGCACAGTTGTATTGGAAATTATAACAGTTCTTTAGTATTTCATTTGATAGTCTCATAATATGCCTCAAACTAATCTAAAAGCTTGGAGAAAATGCAGTAGTCAAGATTTTTTTATTTCAAATTTTAATCACTAATGATAATTTGACAACTATTTAAGGTAAAAGTCAGAGTATCCAAAATGTAGAGTGGGTAGACGTGATCCTCTAACAGAATATACGTCACTAAGTGATCTGTGTGTTCACTTATTGTACAACTAGCCATTAATCCACATAGAAGCCTCCATTCCACAGAGGCTCTGAAATGCTGCCTGGCAAGTCATCAAGTGTGCTGAATATGTGTGACAAGAGGAATTTGCCTGTTCAATTTATGATCAGGCTGGAATATGAAAAATACTGGGATGGAACTTCCTAATCAATGATTCATTTATTTATAAGAAGTTCAAATATATAAGCCAAAATAGTGGAAAACACTATTTCAAGGTTGACTTGGCAGTCCAATTCAATGTGCTGGTGGTCTTAATGTGTTAAAATTTGGTATGTAACACATTTGTGTGCATTTTATTATAGTTATAAAACGTAGTTTAAAATATATTAAAATGAAATGCAAATTAAATGTTTGCAGAGCCTCTGAAGTATCTCCAGGGAACTTCTGCAGACCAGAGTCTGAAAATCACCGGCTTAGGGACTTTGAGGTTAAAATGTAAATGGAAGAACAACAATTTGGTGCACCTGCTATTTTAAGGATCATCAAATCATTCCCAAACTTCAGCCTAGGGCAGAAACCATTCCTCATTATCCTAAGAGCAGTGAAGCTGAGAAACAAAACTGCAGAAAGTGTTTTAAGATTCTCTGGTGAGTTAGAATTTAAAAGGCTGGGACCAAAATTTGAAATACATTATTCATTTCTCAGTGTTGTTCATCCATTAATTCATTCAACAATTTATTGAGCACCTGCCACCAGGCACTGTTCTAGAGGCTTGAAATACATTGTAAAAACAACAACAACAACAAAAACAACAACAAAAAAAACCAAAAAACCAACAAACAAAAAACAAGGTTGGGCATGCTGGCTCACATCTGTAATCCCAGCACTTTCGGAGGCTGAGGCGGGTGGGTCACTTGAGCCCAGGAGTTCAAGATCAGCTTGGGCAACATGGCAAAACCCAATCTCTACTAAAAATACAAAAAATTAGCCAGGCATGGTGGTGCATGCCTGTAGTCCCAGCTACTCAGGAGGCTGACGGGGTAGAATCACCCAAGCCCAGGCCCGGGAGTTCGAGGCTGCAGTGAGTTGTGATCATGCCACTGCACTCCAGCCTGGGCAATGGGAGTGATACCCTGTTTTTTAAAAACATACAGACAAAATTCCCTATCTTTGTGAAATTTAGAGTTTAGTGGGGGCAGACAGACAATAATCACAAATAAGAAACTTGTTGTAAGGTAATAGGTGACAGGTGCACTGAAAAAAATTGGGAGTCAGGCAAACACCACATGTTCACACTTATAAGTGGGAGCTGAACAATGACAACGCATGGACACAGGGAGGGGAACAACACATACTGGGGCCTGTTAGAGGGGGGCGGGGAGGGAGAGCATCAGGATAAATAGCTAATGCATTTGGGGCTTAATACCTAGGTGATAGGTTGATAGGTGCAGCAAACCACCATGCCACACATTTACCTATGTAACAAACCTGCACATCCTGCACGTGTATCCCAGAACTTAAATAAATAAAAATTGAAGTCAGGAATTAGAACCGTGGTGGAGCAGGAAGGCTGCAATTTTACATAGGATAGTCAGGGTACACCTTATTGAGAGAAAGTAAAAGAGGATCAGAGATCTGAAGGAGGGGAGAGGTAAACCAAGAGGCCATCAGTTCAAGCAGTGGTTCTCCAAGTGGGGTCCTAAGGCCACCAGCATTACCCTGAAACTTGTCACTAGCTCAGAAACGCTAAAGAGGCACCCAGCGGTCTGTTTTTGCAAACTCTCCAGGTGATTCTGATGTGCCCTAAAGTTTGAGAACTACTGCCCTAGAGAAAAGGCCCTAAAATAGGAGTGGGTCTAGGATGTTCTACAGAAAAAGGGGTGAAACCAGGCATCTGGAGGTGAGAGCCAGGAGGACGGTGGTGGCCACAGCATGAATAGCTTTATGATCACAGCAAGGCTTTGGTTCCAAGAGAAAAATGTGGAGCTATGAAGGATTTTCTTCAGGAGCACACAGCCTACATTTCAAAACATTCATGTTGGCTGTTTGGTTGAGTGGAAGCACTACATGACTTGCCTCAAGAGGAGACTCCCTGACTGCTCAACTCCATTTTGGGCAGTGGTATGCTGCTAAATGTTTAAAAACAGACTCTGAGGGTGAGGAGCACCAATTTGTAGTGTTTGTTGATTTCCATGGTGTAAACTCTCCCACCATGGCTGATTTCAAGCTGCCAGTATGACTCACTGAACATGGAGTTGTGAAGAGATATGCATAAACGACTCACAATACTGACTCTAGTCCCAACGTCACTGCTACCACCGAGAACATTTAAAAATAAGGGAGAATTCTGTAAATCTGATTGGAAATGTGAATGCTGTTTTATAAATCTATATAAATGCAATGTCTTCTATTGGTCTATTACTGTCAATCAAATACAGAGCCCAAGTCCTTAGAATTTTTTTTTTTAAGAGACAGGGTCTCACTCTGTCAACCAGGCTGGAGGGCAATGGTGTGATCACAGCTCATTGCAGCCTCAAACTCCTGAAAAGTTAATACAACAAAAATATATTAACTTCATTTAGAGAAAACATCATTAGTATTAAATTTCAGCTTCCTTTATTCAAAAACATTTATTTAACTTTAATTGGGATTCCTCTGTTATTGAATTTCTCTTCTCTTACTATAATTAACATCTTGCACTCTCAAAAAGTATGCATTGACTAGGATTTGCCATGCATAGTATGTGGGGTTGCTGCTCCAAAGGCTCACATAAATCCAAGACAGGCCATCAAGGAATGTGCGTGAATTGCATGAACAAAAGTTTGAATCTATCTGAAGATGAAGTGAAGTTTGAATAAGGCCTTCAGCCATTTGATTTGCCATTAAGAAACTTTTCTTAGCCTAATGGAATGTCCCTACTTCTGTCAATGAGATTTCAGTTTGTGAATAACATTTTAAAAACGCAGCATCTTCTGTCTACAAAAAGACATTCTATGAACTCTTAATATACATAAAGTGTTTGCAACTACCAGGAGTCTGCTCCACGCATTCTCCCGTCTGCATGATCCCTCGGGCAGTGTACCACCCACACTCAGACCCTGGGCAGCCAGATCAGCAAATGTGCACAAGCCTGCACTCCTGTCAAACAATGGGGTCTTTCAGGTCTTACAATCTTGTGAAGAAACAGGCTGAAACGTCATGGGAAAAATTAGGAAATATCAGAGGAAAACAGCTCACAAAATAAGGGGTGGAACCACTTGCTCACATGTTCTAATTTCTGAACAAAGAGAAACAACAGTGACAGCCCCCTGCCTGCTCTGACCCCTTTCAAAAGACAGGCATCCTAACCCCTTTTTCTTTTCTTGGAGATTACAGCAGCAAGATGTAGACAGACAGAATTAGAAATTCTTAAACCTAAAGAAGCAGAGTTAATTTCAAAAGCTTTACCCTCAAGAGAAGCATAACTAACCCATCTTACCAGCCTTGTTTGGTGATCTGAAATACCAACCAAATTACAGACTAGAAATCAACTAGACTTCAACAACCACACAAAGGAAAACAGAAACTCCTGATATATCCCTTTAAAAAAAAAAAAAAAAAAAGCTCTTCCAACGTATTCTTGCTATTAAATCTCATGCAATAGCTAGCTCTATCCACTTCAGCAATCCTTCCTCATTATCTGCTACACCCAGTTTATACTTTTCATACTAGCCTAGCTAGCTGGCCTAGTGGCCTGCAACACTCCATTTGCCATCCCCAGCCCTTATCAAGAATTGTTCCACTTGTAAATTACCGGTCTCTTTTTATCCACAAAATAACATCTCTCTCCACTTAAAAATCTATTTAAGACTTACTGCAAAAATGATTTCTAGATTAATCCAGTACATTTGCAAACTTGCCAACAAATTTACACTTCTGCTTTAATATACTTTTATAATCCATCTATATTTTCCAGTTGATTATGTTAATCTGACTTTACTAAAATCTCTGAGGATAAAGTCTGAGTCAATTCTTCTTTACATAATCTCCAACCTTCCACCATATCACTATCTATCTGTAAGACGCTATCAGCTGTTAAACACTACAGGCACATCAGCTGCTGTCTCCCAATAGTGAGTCTGATGGTCAGCCGTTTTGGGAAAAGAACCATAGGTGGATTATTACTATAACACATTATGTGGAAGAGGTGTTTATTTTGCTCTTGGAAGAAAAAAAGCAACATGCGTTAAAATCATAAAAATGTTTTTAGGCTGGGCGTGGTGGGTCACGCCTGTAATCCCAGCACTTTTTGGAAGGTCAAGGCAGGCGGATTGCTTGAGACCAGGAGTTCAAGACCAGCCTTGGCAGCACAGTGAAAAGAAACTTTGTCTCTACTAAAATTACAAAAATTAGCCGGGCTTGGTGGCACACCAAGCTATTCTGGAGGCTGAGGCAGGAGAATTGCTTGAACCCAGGAGGTGGAGGGGGCAGTGAGCCGAGATGGCACCACTGCACTCCAGCCTGGGTGACAGCAAGACATTGTCTCAAAAAAAAAGTTTTAAAAGGTAAAACAACATAAAAAGAAATATTCTATAGTGGAAATAAGAGAGTCAAATGAGGCTGAGAACTTTACAAAGGGATCTTACAGACATGTCGCCAATATCACTGCATGAGCCTAAGTATAAGAACAACCTTTGGGGAGAAACCATCATTTGACAGTGAGGTACAATTCCAAGTCAGGTAGTGAAATGGGTGGAATTAAACTCAAATTAATCCTGCCAGCTGAAATGCAAGAGACACTGTCAGAGTTAAAAAGTGAGTTCTATCCATGAGGCGATTCCACAGTCTTCTCAAGTCAACACATCTGTGAACTCACAGACCAAGTTCTTAAACCACTGTTCAAGCTCTGCTGCACATCAGAATCACCTGGAGAGCTTTACAAACTCCCATTGCCGAGGTCACATCCCATACTAATAAAATCAGAGGCCGGGCGGTGGCACACGCCTGTAATCCTAGCACTTTGGGAGGCCAAGGCGGGAGGATTACCTGAGGTTGGGAATTCAAGACCAGCTTGGCCAACGTGGTGAAACCCTGTCTCTACTAAAAATACAAAAAATTAGCTGGGTGCAGTGGCCAGCGCCTGTAATCCCAGCTACTCTGGAGGCTGAGGCCAGAGAATTGCTTGAACTTGGAAGGCGGAGGTTGCGGCAAGCAGAGATCATGCCACTGCACTCCAACCTGGGCTACAGAGCGAGACTTTGTCTCAAAAAAAAAAAAAAAAAAAAAAGAAAAAAAAATGTCTGGGGTGGAAGCCAGGCATCTGTAGCTCTTAAAGTTCCCCAGGAGATTCTAATGTGCATCAAAGTTTTAGAACCACTGTCCCAGACTCTGTCAGTACAAGATTTTGCTCAATGAGGAAAGAGCACAATAACTTACATTTAAGTTGGTGACAGGTAAAAGCAAAGGTTACCTCTGAAACTTTTAAGTAGGAAATCACTGCTTTGGCTGCAACAAGAAGTTTGTGCTCTGATTCTCGTAATTGGTGGAGCATACAGTCTTTAAACGGTCCTAAATGAACTTGTGGCTTTGGGATTTAGACTAGGAGAGAGAAACTAGGCATGGTGGTAGATATGAGCCCAGATAACAACAACTGAATTGTTGCCCATTGTGCCGTCAAGATATTTGGCTTGAGAGCCTACAGCCTGGATGCAAGTCCTAGGTCAGTCATCTGCTGGCTGTAGGGCTACAGGCAACTCTCCAACAACATAACCCTGGTATTCCATCTGAGGCAGTGGTTCCCAGCCCTGGCTGCATATTAGCAAACCTGGGTCTGGGACGCAATCCCCGAGGTTCTGACTGATCCAGAATGGGGCCCCAAGATCCTTATATTTCTAAAGTTCTCCAGGTGTGGTTATGTCATATGAGTGAGGAGAACCACAGGCAGAGAGGTTTTGAGAAAGGATGCTAAGGCCATACTACGTGGGTTCAAATCCCTGCTCCACTAGTTACTAGCTATGGCTCAGTTTCCTTATTTGTAAAAACGGAGATAACTGATAACACCTCCTTTGTTGTGAGGCTTGACTTACTGAATCCATTTATTGACCTCAGGGGATTATTGTACAGATTTGGCATAACACCTGGTACATAGCAAAGACTCAATTTTAATCACATGCATCATACCTATACATGTGTACATGTGAATATGTCCTAAGGATTGAACAGTTTGATGTATATAAAGGGCTTAGCGCTATCTCCATATAGAAAATACTCAGTAAATATAAGCTGAGCTGATGCTGATGGTACTGGTAGTAGGACAACTTATTGCAACTGACTGTCTTCTGTCTGGAATTTCATCCTCTCCTCACTGCATGGTGGCCTTTGCTTCAGAAAACTACAACTTTAAAAGGTATGGGGATAGGAAGAAATCCTTTTTCTCTTTCTTTTAATTATTAAGAAGTCCCACTAACCATGAACAGTACTTCTACTGCAAAGTTATGATGGGAATGTGGGCTTAATAGCAAAGAAAAGCGATGTGGAGACCTGGCTCTGCCCCCACATGATGATAAATAGCAGAACTTGACAGCCAGAGGAAACTCAGCCCCCTCATTTCCTAGGGGAACCCAGAGTTGAAATGTGTTTTGCTCAAGATCACAGTGTGAGTGGCAGAACTGGGATCAGACTTAGGAACAGAGCTCTTTAGTTTCCAGGTTGCTTCCATTGATCATCCCTGGTGAGAAGCATGCCTCAGAGGTGCATTATCCTGTGGAAGATGCTGTCCTTGTGGTCAAGGCCAATGTGGGGGATGAGGAATGTGGTACCCTGTTTCCCAATTGCTTCCTTCCTCTCTCTGCTGAATTCCCTTCCCTGGTCCAAATTCCACACCCTGTAGGCCATTTCCAGCTGAAAGGGAGGACACAGAGCACTAGAAAGCAGCTGTGGTTTGTTTGTGGCCAAACTGTTTTCTTAGGGGTGTTCAGTTCCAATTTTATAACAGAAGACAATCATAAAAAGGGTTTAATTTCCCAAATTTTCATTACATGTAACTGTTTCGGGATAGGCATATATAAATGGATACGTGCATACTTTTTATCAATCTACCAAGGACAGGAAATCCTGTCTTTCAGTTGCTAAGTCTCAGACTATTCCATCTGAGTATTTTTGCTGACAAATGTGACCTTGTCTAGGTTCTGCGGGAATTTAAATATTCCCTCAATGTCATTTCTACTTGATCTTAGCAACATGACCAAACTGCAAATTCAAATGCCACTGAGTAAAGGTACAACATTCACATCCTGTTACCAAACCGTTCTCCAACTCCAATCCAGTGACCCTGGGCCAGAGCCTAATCCAAAAGATTACAAAGCAACATCCTGATGAGTTGTCATGGCAACCCCTAGATGTTAGATATTTCATGTCATCCCTGGGCTGCAAATTCTCATTTTTAGTCTACTCATATCCTACTATTTCATGTATAACAACCAACCAAAATGCAATTTGAAATGTCAGCTGCCAAACATAATAAGAGATGCCACTTGCTATTATAGCCAATAAGAAAAGATTTCTAGTTGCTTGTTTCAGAGATACAGCAAATCACTGTGTATTCTAAGTCCACTGGGCTGGTCCTCAAAGTGAGGCTATTTAGCCAGACTTCCTTAGTTTTTATTTAATTAGTCAATATTTAAGAGAGCCTTGGAGATAAAAAGAATTCTAGTGAAACCTAGGCATTATTATTCTCCAAACAGGAGGAAATGTACTGATCTTCAAACTTTCAATAGACACCATATATTTGGTCCGAGAGAGAGAGAAGCCCAACTGTTATCTAAACCTTTTAAGGACACAATTATACAAGAGTGCCTTGCAAGGTTTTCAACTCTTTATAACCTGGAAATACTTATTACTGAAATCCAGATAATCAAGACACTTTGTTTTAATCAGCAGTTTCTACTCTTTTCACATTCTGTATCAATTCACAAGGAGTGACCTTTATCTTAGGTATAATGGGGTCAAAACCTACTTCTGCAGGTGTTTCTCCCTTACCTGCCTTAATCTGTGGCCCAGGTTAAGCACACCTGCGGGCAGGCTCAACCCAAGATAGCCAGGAGTTCTATTATGAGTAGACTGATGTAGAAAGATCTCTCCTGAAATTCCCTTTAGCTGACAAAGCATTAAAATCACCTCTGCAAATAGCTGGAATTGTGTATTTATTTTTCTTTTCCCCGTTTAAAATTTAGCAGAAATGTTAATAAGAAAAGAAATGTCCAGTAGATGAACAACAGGCCCAGAAGGAAAGAAAAATGAAGACCAAGATAATACACAAACCAGATTATCAATCTTGAAATAATCCAGAAGTAGACATATGATAGATCATACTATGTGAGTTTTTCTAATCCTAAACACAAAGGGAATACAAAGAGGTGTGCAGTAGGGCTGCATGTCAACCACTTTAAACTAATGCTAGCCAATACCTGTGTAGAGCTGCAAACTATTTTTCTGCTAGAATTTTAAGAGAACTTTTAAGTTTTGAAAATTGATTCCCATGACACTTCTCTTTCCGTCTTCGTAATAGCTGCCAAAAAGTTCAAAACCACATTTATGGCCTGTCTCTAACAAGTCCTTAAATGGTCTTCTTGACATCTTTTATTAATTCCTAGCCTCACTTTCTCACTTTTTTTGTTGTCTGCTTTAGTGGGGAGTATCTCTGAGGCCAAATTAAAACTTTTTACAATAATACGGGGGTATTATTCAACAGATAGCCTTCATTAAGCCTCAAATATTTATGGGGGCTTCTCTTCCAGACCATCTCTCTTTGATCCATGAGGCAGGAGATTTCATGTTTCAACAAGAATTTGTTTCAGTTCACAGAGAAGCTGAAACATCAATTTCTCATACTTGTTTTAATCACATTTTGAATTGATAAGCTAAAATAGAGAAGAGTGCTATGCTAGGAAGCTGGGATCACGAGGAGGTGAGAAGCCACCTTTTTTTTATTTGGGAGCTTGCACTCATGACTTTGGCCAGACCCCAGAAGATACATAAGTTCCCTGTGGTAAAGTATTTATTGGACTATCACCCAAACCTTTCTTCTACATGAGAATATCACTTTGGCAGATCTACATCAAAGCCTTCTCTGGGTATAAGTCTTCAGCCTGCCTTGGATAGATCTTGTCTGCTTCCGTCTGCCTGTGCACACAGGCTGCCAGCCCCACTCCACCCTCCAGTAAAACCTACTTGACTATGTATAGTGCTGGCTTGGAATGACATAGATTTAGGTTCAAGTTTTACATCCTTTAATGACTATATGACCCTGGACAAGGTATCAAACTCTATGAGTCTCAGGTACCTCGCCTGACAATTGGGAATAATAAAGAGTCCCTTTTGGGGTTTATGTGAGGATTACATTAATGCTCATAGGGTCCTCAACAAAATGCCTGGCACACCAAAGTCAATGCTCAATAAATATCAGCGATTGGTATTACAATTATGTTATTATAATTCTTTAAAGAACTGCTGGTGGCCAGTGTAAATCCTATGGTCTTTATCTCTCCTGACCCCATCCACAGACTCATGTGACAATTTTCCCAGGATCATTTCGACTTTCTGTGATCAGAGAGAGTGCCAGCCACAGCCCTATGGACCAGGGACAAGATAGCACACTTGAGCAGAAAGAAAGAGGACCACCAGCCTTGGGATAGAATTATCGCTCACTTCACCCTCACTGTCTGCATGTTCACAGACTGAGTGCTTATAGAACCAGACTCAGGGTTTTCCTGTTAGTCTGAAGAGCGCTTCGTCTCTTCTAGGCTTTCACTGGCAGAGCCACAGGATGAGAACACTCCCAGCCCCTTATCACCACCCACATCAGCAACCCTGAGGCCAGCATCGGGGTCTTCTGGGCTGTGCGGATTGGGGAGCCGATGATGCAGTTAAGTTTCCTGGAAATACAGGCAGCAATTTCCTGTGGCTTCCTCTGTTTTTGATGCAGAGATGAGCACAGGTAAAAACTAAACACATCAAGGATCAGCGCTTCAGTTGGTGGTGCAAGTGCGGAAAAATACTGTCATTTCCTCACAAACAGATTCAGAAGTGCAAAGTATAAGCCACCTTCCAGAGAGCATGCTCCCCAGCCAGGACTTGTACAGTAGGGCTGTGAGTTGACAGTGAATAGATGGGCATTTCCATGAACTTACTTGCTTACCCAAGTCATCAAGAACCAAATTTTCCACGAAGGTCAATGTTTTGTATAAACCTTAGCCTGAAAAAGATTTGGTCTGCTCACAGAGCTTCAGTCAAGACTTCTCCAGAATTTGCAGCCAGGTCAGAAAAAAAGGTCACTTTTAGAAGTGTAAAGCAGTACAAATTTTAGTTACAATTTTAGATGAACTAAACTGTTTATATAACTATCCTAAAAGATAGTTTAGAATTAAATAAAACAATGTGCACTACATTTGGGAAACAGCCAGGTTCACAGAAGGTGGTCACAGTGTATCCTCAGAACCAGAATGGAATAAAGAAAATGATATATGTTATGGTTATGATAGCATAACCTGCTGATGAAAGAACAGCAGCAGTAGGATGTACAGTTTGCAAAGGGTCCATTCAAATCAGAGTGAACCCAGATGGTGCTAGAGGCAGCCTAGGGCCAAATCCCACCTTTGGCCCTCACTAGCTGTGTGACCTTGGGCAAGTCATTTAAACTTCCATTTCTTCATGTGATTTGGTTTCTCCATCATTGGCTCCCCTTCCTTTGTGAAAAGTTGCCCCTCCCCATACCAATTGGGGCACCCATCATCGTAGTCAGCAAACTGGCCCAAAGATAGCTCATGTATAAGACATGGTAAAATCTTTTTTGCTTTAGTCTGTTGCTTGCAACCAAAAAACCAAGACTTTTTTTTGGTTGCAAGCAAAAGAGATTTAACACCTAATTTGCATAAGTTGCTAGGAGCATTAAACGAAGTCACACAAAGCAAACACAAGAAATGCTGGTTGCATTCATAGAAAGGAAGATTAGTGTGCAGTTAAAAGCAAAGGTATTGAGTCCAGCTGCATGGGTTCAAATTCCAGCACCCCTTAGAACAGAGATAAATCACTTAACATCTTTGCTCTCAGTTTCCCAGTCTGTAAAAACAGAGCTAATAATAGTAATTACATCATAGGGTTGTGAAGATTATGTCAAAGTAGATAAAGAATTTAGAACAGTGCCCAACACAGTAAACATTCAAGAATTAGCCATTATTATTACAAAGGTAGAACTGTTTTGATTGCTGTTAAGGATGTTGTAAAAGTCAGTGATCTATAGAGAAATGCCCTTCAACTAAAAAAGCCAGGGATTGTGGCACAAGCCTGTAGTTCCAGCTACCTGGGAGGTGGAGGCAAAGAGGATCCTTTGAGCCAAGGAGTTTGAGCCTGGGCAATATAGTGAGACCCTGTCTCTAAAAAATTTTTTTAATTTAAAAACATTTTTAAACAGGAAAAGAAAACAATCATTCTTCTGGGTAATCCAGCTTGATGGACAATCCCTTAGAGACAATTAGAAAGGATGCATTTACTCATATTAGAATTTAGTAAGCTCTAATATTGGGCCTCCTGAATGAACTTACTGACGAGCAGGATGTGGCCTGAGCAAATGACTCATGTCAGTTGTGCTGCCTGGCCTTCCTCTTTTCATTGTCAAGAATACATGAGCATATCAATTATGAATTAATCTCTCATAAATTTAACTGTAAGTCAATTCTTGCAAGTCACATCTCTCTAAAAGAACTAATAAAACTGATTTTGGTCTTGTGGCTATTCACCAGGGCTATGTCCTTACGGGGACCACCCAGCAACCAACCAGCCTCACTCTTGTTGAAATCTGTTAATTGAAGCTCAAGCCTGATTTACTAACTAAATGCAGTGTCTCCTTCACCACTGCTTCCTGTGTGATACAATCACTAACTCAGTCCTTCATTTATTTATTCAATCATATAAGAAACATTTACTGAGCACCACCTAGGTGCCAGGTGCTGGGCTTGGTATTTGTTAAGCAAAAGCAAGCAATAAACAGTGCTCAAAATGCTTTTTAGAGTTTAGTGAGGAAGGTACGTCAACTAATGATTAGAAACAGTATGCTAGGCCAGAGACACACCTGAGCCATGAGGGAGCTCAGGCCTGCATGGCGGGACCCAGAAAGAATTCACACAATTAGCACAAAGCACTTGGGAAGCGAACAGTTTACCCAGGGCACAGAAGGAGTAGACTGGAAAGATACATAGGTCTGAGACATTCTGGGATTTAGATGCCTTGCAAAGGAAGAGAAGTCTTCAGAAGATTTTAAGCAAAGTTACGCCATGATGTTTAGTTTTGCCTTTAAAAAGAACATTTGGTTGGCAGTATGGAAGATGAACCAAGGGGCTGGCCATATGTGCAACGCAGAAGGCAGGTAAAGAGTTTCCTCTGTTTGTCCAGAAGAGAAATGGTAAAGCCTGAACACAGGGCAATAGAGCAGGGAGCAAAAAAGAGAGTCTCTGGGATTTCAGGAAATGAAACCACCTGATTCCATGAAGCTACCTTACTTTAGCTCACTGTATAAAAAACTGTGCCTGTCACTGTTCAGCTACTTCTTGAAAGAATTGAGACTACAAATTAAAATTGAAAACTACATGCACCTATACTATGTCCATGATTCCACTGTGAAATTGTACAAACCCATTCTCCAGGACTCAGGAGGGCCAATGCTTTTATTTATTTATTTATTTTTGAGACAGTCTCTCTCTGTCCCCCAGGCTGGAGTGCAGTGGCGCAATCTCGGCTCACTGCAACCTCCGCCTCCCAGGTTCAAGCGATTCTCCTGCCTCAGCCTCCCGAGTAGCTGGGACTACAGGCGCCCGCCACCACGCCTGGCTAATTTTTTGTATTTTTAGTAGAGATGGGGTTTCACTGTGTTAGCCAGGATGGTCTCGATCGCCTGACCTCATGATCCACCCACCTTGGCCTCCCAAAGTGCTGGGATTACAGGCGTGAGCCACTGCACCAGGCCCAGTGCTCTTATTTTAGAAGTCTGGGAGAGCTTGAAAGTACAGATGAAGGGCCCTTAAGTTAAATAGTCATCCCTCCTCAACAAACGTTATTATGACCAACCATATCTAACAGATTCAGAGACATCCTAGCCTCTCTGTCAACTTTGTAGGCTAAACGAAAAGTCCCAGGTTGTCAGACCCAGTGTAGTTTTATTTCCTCAGTATCTATTTCCTGCCACTTTACTTTACAAAATGTTTTCCCTTTGAATGTAACCACAGAAATTCCATGAACCCTGCCATAATGTTAATACTCACGGTGAGTGCACACTTATATCACTAGAATATCTGACCACATCTGTTTGTTTTGTGACATGACAGGCCTTGAGGCTGGTGAAAAATTTACCAAACCAATAGTTTACTTTCTCTTAAATGTAAAATGCAATGGAATCTCTTCTGTACCTCTGGAAACATTGTAGTCAGCTTTTCTGAATGAACCTGCTGGGAAATGTCAAGATCTCTAAATAAATAAGTTGTGACTTTCATTGTATTTGCAGCACACAACCTCTGACAAAGAAGAAAGGCCACAAGGGGGTGTTGATCAAATCCAGGTCAGAACTCCATCAAGGTGGACAGACACTCAAGGCCCTGGTAGACAACAAAGACAATGGTGGACGAGCAATAAAGAAATCTAACAAGGTCTCAAAAGAACAGCAAATGAATTTCAATTTTAAAAGGACATTGGTCATTCTAGAAATCAATGTGTGTGCAATCCAACAGTTCCATATATAAATACCAGAAAACACTTCTGAAACAAGATTAATCTCTTGTTTTAGAAATTATTACTAACCTGGCTTTATTACTGGTTTAAACTAAATTTATAAAACAATAGGCTTGTCCCTTAGCCAAATATATTCATGTCTAAGAATGAAGTCATACTCTGTATGAAGCTAAAGAGAATTTTATAATAGTCTCGTATCCCCATTAGGGGGAAAAATGTATCTGTTATCTCTTATCGATCGATCGATCATCTATCTACGTTG
Source organism: Nomascus leucogenys (assembly GCF_006542625.1). Classification (NCBI taxonomy): domain Eukaryota; kingdom Metazoa; phylum Chordata; class Mammalia; order Primates; family Hylobatidae; genus Nomascus; species Nomascus leucogenys. The sequence goes on from NC_044383.1 coordinate 76,671,618, forward strand.
GGAAAGCAAATTTAATGAACTCCCTGAAACTCTCAGAGAAAAATTATGGGAAGACACACACTGGCTAGGCATATTTCAATAGTGGTTACCATAGAAACAAGTCATTAGATTTCATTTTTGGAGTTGTGCCTTTTGATAAAATATTAAATTTCTTAGAATATTTACATATACAGATAGCACAACTGCTGATGTGCAATTGAATTATATGCTGTAAAAAATATTTACACTACTTCTACTTTTAGATTACTAATATCTGTAAAGAAAAAAACTCACTCCTAATAGGAACGAATTTAAAAACTCTTCCTCTACCTTGCCATTGTTTCATCCCGGGAAAAAGCTAAAGTGAGAGTGGTAAAGGCATAAAACAGGCTGGGACACAAGACAAGGATCTAAGGAAACCAGCTTGGTCTTGCTTGAGAGAAACTCCTGATGGCTTTCCAACCACAGCTGCTAATATTCTGCAGGCCACCTAACTGAACAGTAACTCTGGTAATTTGTTTTTAATCAGACTAATTCTTCAATCTCATTTTCCTGTGACAAGATGGCTGTTTCTCACGGTGTAAGAAATGATGACGTGCTTCCTTCTTGGGGGAGTGAGTTGTGATACTGCCTTGTGTGGAGCTCATCCAGTGTCTCCTTTCATTTATATTTCATAACCTCCCTGCTGTGAGCCCGAGAACCTGAAGAGCACACCTCACTTCCTATTTTGAAAATTAAGAAAAAGTATACATTTTAACACAGAGTCAAAATTGCAAAGTTAAACAACCACTAACTCAAATACTGATTTTAAGGCAGGGGCAGCAGCAGGTTAGTTGCTGCACTGAATTTTTCTCACTGAAAGCCATTAGGGTGTTTGCCAATCAATGCTAAAATGATACTTGAATTAAAGTCGATACACAACCCCATATGTATGTGGTGTGCCAGGAACAGCCTAAGAGTTGCTCGACCTAGGATCTAAGATGTCCACGAGCCACAAACCTGGTAATCTTTGAAATCAGGGTTGGCGGATTTAGTTTTCTGTCAGCTGGGAACGTCCTGGCATTAAACCAAGGAACTCAATCCCCTTAAAACAATGAATTCAGCAACAATCTTGACTTCCCAGACATAAGAAGTAAATCACATTAACAGCTGAGAAGAGGCTATGAACTTTCTGTTTGAAGGTCAACTAGAAAACAAGCGAAAGATCAGCTGAAAATGTCATGGGTGAACCTGAGCCAGGTGCTGGCTCTAGAATTACAGCAAGGTCCCCACGAAACCTTAAAAGAACATAGCCACCCTGTAAGGCATTATAGGATTCTCTTTTCGCTTTAAAAATTATTTATGTATGCATGTACATGCTTTAATAATCTCTGGCAATATGCACATTATTTATGTATATAGCCATATATGACTAAGATATAAATCTTATCTATATGACTAAGAGATGGACCTTATCTTTATATGACTAAGAGATTATGTTATCTCTGGAGGGATCAAAGGTCACGTTTGTTTTTCTGTTTTCCCCAAGCTCAGCACTGACATGCATGATCTCCATAGTAAGGGGGGGAAATACACACACACACACACACACACACACACGTGCTGTTTACATACGGAAATATATATTTGCTATTAAAAAAATTAAAACCACACACAAGAATTAGTCAAATAGAAGGAAAAATGAATACATGAATCAACGCCAGAACCACCACTATTTTAGACTTGCCAAGTAAAATATATAAAAATTCATCTTACAGAAAAAGAAATCTGAGAACTACTTCTATATATATATATATTTTTTTGAGACGGAGTCTTGCTCTGTCGCCCAGGCTGGAGGGCAGTGGCGCAATCTCGGCTCACTGCAAGCTCCTCCTCCAGGGTTCAAGCCATTCTCCTGCCTCAGCCTCTCCGAGTAGCTGGGACTACAGGCGCCCGCCAACACGCCCGGCTAATTTTTTTGTATTTTTAGTAGAGACGGGGTTTCACCGTGTTAGCCAGGATGGTCTTGGTCTCCTGACCTCGTGATCCACCCGTCTCGGCCTCCCAAAGTGCTGGGATTACAGGCATGAGCCACCGCACCCAGCCCCAACTACTTCTATATTGTTACAGAAAATACAAAAATAGATATATTTTATTACTTGAATTGAGCATTAAAAAAATTCATCTTACAAGTAACGGGTATATCCTAATCTTTAAAAGTTCTATTTGTACTAGTCATCTACTAGGTCAAAAAAAGTTTAATACAAAACATTTGGAAGTAAATGAAAAAATATTGCTTTTCCAATACTATCTTTTTGTATGAAATATCAGAAAGTTTAACACGTTAATCTTTTTGAAAACTTATTTTGCCTCCTAAGAAATGCAAAATAGCTTATAAAGTAATTCTAACATCAGTGAAGAATGTTTTATGTTTCAAGTAAACTGTCTCAAAAATTTTACCTTAAATATGAATTTTAATATAATTTATGTGAAAATGAAAAATGTGAAAAATACTTGAAAATACTTTGCTTTGGTCTAGGATTAAATTCATGATGTATTTCATTAAATATCCTGCTATTGTCTGCTTTATTACATTAAGAAAACAATCATAACAAAAAATAATAGTTATCTCCCCAGCCCCACTATAATGGGAATTCTTCCTTATAAGAACTACAAAGCAAATAAGAGGAGATGTACTTCAAAATCTTAAATATTCATCACAAAATAAGAAGGCAAATGGACTTTAAAAATGATGACCCATGTAAAATCAACATTTAATCCTCAACATGTAGACTGCTTTGTGGCTTTCTTAGAGTGAACCTGAGCTTTACTCTCCTAGGGACCAAGTTCCTATCTCTTGCATTACAAACATCTGCAGGCCACAAGACAGCAACCAAAGGTTAATAGTGCCTCCAGCCAAACATTATTAAGAAGCTAAATCTGCTAACTTCCATTAAATATAATACTAAATATAATATTTTTCCAAAGCCAATAGATATTACTTTTGAACCCTATCACTTTTCAATATGAGGCTAGAAATTAAGAGTTGACTAAAAGTATAGAAAAAGTTAGCCAGGCGTGGTGGCACACGCCTGTAGTCCCCAGCTACTCGGGAGGCTGAGGCAGGAGAATCGCTTGAACTTGGGAGGCAGAGGTTGCAGTGAGCTGAGATCGTGCCACTGCACTCCAGCCTGGGTGACAGAGTGAGACTCCGTCTCAAAAAAAAAAAAAAAGAGTTGGCTAAAATTATAGTTATATGGTTTCCAGATAATATATACTATAATATATATGTATAATAATAATGTGATAATGTATCACTTAATGGATTGAAAATGATGAGATGATACTACTCAATGGCAGACACTAGCCTGTGGGGTGGTGGTATTCACCACAGCTAAAATCAACCGCTCACTTAAATAGCACCTAGACTGGGACCAAGTCCTCCAAATGGCTCCCCTTCCCACCTACTCAACAGGGGGCAGGCTGGGACAGAGAGCCACGTGTGTTCACATCAGCCTAATAGTCAGAGGATCAGAATGGAGTCAGACTGGATGGGTAGGAATTTCCTCTCTTCCAGTGCTCTCATTTCCTCATCTACAAAATGGGAATTACTGTAAGGATTAAAAAATATATAGAAATAAAACACTTAGCACAATGGCCACAAGCCCACATTTTCACCGTCTGTTGTCAAAAGCAAGGTAGGAGACAACTAAAGCTAGGGTAGGTGGGAAAGAGGGACAGGGTGTGGCCAGGGAGAGGGACACCTGCCAGTCACGTGGTGGGCATCTCTGCTCACAACTTGAAATGTATGCCACAGGAAGTTGCCAACCTGCTTATTTTTTTAACTGTCCGTTACTAAAGGTTAATGAGATAAAACATAAGATAAATGAAAAAAATTAAAAAACAACTAGAGAAACAAGGTGGGGAATATTATATAAAAGACATAAAGGCGTTTTGTTTTGTTTTGTCTTGGAGTATTGTTTTTTATTTCTAAGCTACAATCTATCCTGATCTTCTTTTCTTTTCTTTTTTTTTATTAGTAGACTCTATTTTTTTGGAGCAGTTTTAGGTTTACAGAAAAACTAAGCTGAAAGTTCCCTCTTCCCCAAGTTTCCCCTGTTATTAACCATCTTACACGAGCATGGTACATCTGTTATAATTAATGAGCCGATGATATGATTAACTAGTCATAATAGTCAATATAATTTACATAAGAGTTCACTCTTTATGTTACCCAGTTGTATGGGTTTTGACACCCCTATCTACCCAACATTACAATATCATACAGAATAGTGTCACAGCCCTTCAAATCCACTGTGCTCCACCTATTCATCCTGTCCCTCTTCCCTGAGCTCCTAGCAACTACTGATCTTTTTACTGTCTCTATGGTTTTGACTTTTGCCTTTTCTATAGTTTAAATCGTACAGTATGTGGCCTTTCCAGACTAGCTTCTTTCACTTAGCAATATGCATTTAAGGTTCCTTTGTGTCTTTCTGTGGCTTCATTGCTCATTTCTTTTTAGTGCTGAATAATATTCCATTATCTGGATGTACCACAGTTTATCAATTCATCTAATGAAGGATCCCTTAGTTGCTTCCAGTTTTTGACAGTTATAAATAAAGCTGCTATCAACATTCGCATGCAGGTTGTTCTGCAGACATAAATTTTCAACTCATTTGGGTAAACATCTAGATGCATAGTTGCTGAATTGTATGTTAAGCCTATCTCGAGCTTTATAAGAAGCTGCCAAACTTTCAAAGCAGTTGTACCAATCTATCATTTTTAATATTTAAAAATCCATCTACCAAAGTGTAACTTATTAATATCTATACAATGTCACCAGTGCATCATTTATGATCTACCTAAGTGAAGGACAATTAACTTTCAGGTTCTAACTAAACTTGTAAGATAATGTGATTAAAAAATTCAGGAGTCCTGGCTGTTGACTTTGGGCAAATTATCTGATTTTTTTTTTTTTTTTTGAGGCAGAGTTTAGCTCTTGTTGCCCAGACTAGAGTGCAATGGCGTGATCTTGGCTCACCGCAACCTCCGCCTCCCGGGTTCAAGCGATTCTCCTGTCTCAGCCTCCCGAATCGCTGGGATTACAGGGATGCACCACCATGCCCGGCTAATTTATTTATTTATTTTTTTATTTTTTTAGTAGAGACAAGGTTTCTCCATGTTGGTCAGGCTGGTCTTGAACTCCCAACCTCAGGTGCTCCGCCCGCCTCAGCCTCCCAAAATGCTGGGATTACAGGCGTGAGCCAATGTGCCCGGCCCAAATTATCTGATTTCTACAGCCTCAAAAAATTGTATTAATAACTAGTCGCAAGGATCCTCTTTAAAAATCCTTTATAGTCATTAAAAGTTATGCAACTCTTAAGAAGGTGACTATGATCTTTGTGATGCCAATAACTCCATTTTACTTTCAAGCAAGTTTGTTTTAGTATAATTTTCAATGAAACCTCAACAAATTGTAGTTGAGACTTTGGAGAAAATGTTTAATGATCATGACAATAAAAACCACTTGGGATTGTTAGGCTGGTTTTTGTTGCTGTTGTTGTTTTTGTTATTGTTTTGCCTTTAGATCATAAAAGTTTTGTCCTAGTGGCAGAAGGAAACATTATTTTCCATTGGGAACATTCTCTGACTAGCATTATGGTCTTCACATAACGTTCATTCCTTATTTCTACACCCTCCCTAATATTACAGAGTAACTACTGAATCTCTTCTTCCTATGAATTTTAAAGTTTGACACCACTGGCCAAAAATTCTATGAATATGGCAAAAATGATGATGGATCCAAAAAAGCTAGCATCCTTTTCTCAGCATTTAAGTAGTTTTTTTCCTCATGAACAGGTATACTACCTGAACAGTTCCCCATTTCACCCCATCATCCCTGTGGGAAGAAAACCACTAGAAGGCATCTACCTTTATGTAGTAAAATTTCATTTATTCGAATAGCTCAATTGAGGAGCAATAAAGCTCAGTTATAGGACATTATTTTTAATTTTTAATTTTTGGGAGACAGAATCTCGCTCTGTTGCCCAGGCTGGAGTGCAGTGGCATGATCTCAGCTCACTGCAATCTCCATCTCCTGGGTTCAAATGATTCTCATGCCTCAGCCTCCTGAGTAGCTGGGATTACAGGCATGTGCCACCACACCCGGCTAATTTTTGCAATTTTAGTAGGGACAGGGTTTCACCATGTTGGCCAGGCTGATCTTGAACTTCTGACCTCAAGCAATCCGCCTGCCTCGGCCTCCCAAAGTGCTGGGATTATAGGCGTGAGCCACTGCACCCGGTTATTTATAGGACATTTAAAAAGAAACACTGTCTTCCCAATTTCATGTAATATAGTAATAGCTAACATTTACTAAACACTTACTATGTACCAGATGCTATTCAAGGGCTTCACATGCATGTTTTCAATTAGCCATCAAAATAACCCCTTGAGGTAATTACTATTACTGCTTCCATTTTACAGATTCAAACACTGAAGCTCAGTGAAATCAAGCAGAAACTCTGCTGTGATCTCTCCAGAATCTGGTCTAGAATCCTTGGATAATGGCTGGGCCCAACATTCTCATGGATAGACACTGCTGCCTACTTGGATGGATTAGTATCAGTTGCTTCTGGGGTCTCCATTTGGGTATATTGCTGACCTGACAGCAACCACCCCCTCCCCCCTCCACACATGCACACACACACACACACACACACACACACACACACACACACATACTCGTGTACATGTGCTCTGGGCTGTGCCTCACACTTGCTGCCTGTGCTATGGGGACCACTGTCTGGTATCATATCTGGCACATCCCATGTTTACCTACAGCACTTGACTCCTCCCTAGAAGCTGCTTCTATCGCCCCCTCTGAGCCATCATCACCCTCATGGGCCTTTCTAGCTCCAACTGATCTTCCTTAAGCTGCTGAAATTAACCAAACAAGAACCGTGAAGGATTAACAATACCTAATATAAATTATGCTTTAAAAATAGGCTTTAGCCAGGTGTGGTGGCTCACACCTGTAATCCCAGCGCTTTGGAAGGCCAAGGTGGGCAGATCACCTGAGGTCAGGAGTTCGAGACCAGCTTGGCCAACATGGTGAAACCCCGTCTCTACTAAAAACACACAAAAAATTAGCCGGGTGTGGTGGCGGGCGCCTGTAATCCCACCTACTCGGTAGGCTGAGGTAGGAGAATATCACTTGAATCCGGGAAGCAGAGGTTACAGTGAGCTGAGATCATGCCACAGCAATCCAGCCTGGGCGACAGAGTAAGATTCTGTCTCAAAAAAAAAAAAAAAAAAAAAAAAGGCTTCAGTAGTTTTTAAGTAAACTGATGAAAATTATTTAAGCATTGCAAACTCTTCCTTAAAATACAATTCATTTTTAAAAGCAAGTGGACATTTCAACCAGGCTCAGTGGCTCACACTTGTAATCACAGTACTTTTGGAGGTCAAGTCAGGAGGATCACTTGAGGCCAGGAGTTCAAGACCAGTCAGGGCAACATAGAGAGACTCTGTTTCTAACAAGAAAATTTAAAAAAATTATCCGAGTGTTGTGGTGCGTGCCTGTAGTCCCAGCTACTCCAGAGGCTGAGGTAGCCAGTGAACTGTGATGGTGGCACTGCACTTCAGCCTGGTTGACAGAGAGAGATCCCATCTCTGAAGAATTTTTTAAATTTGAAAACAAAAAAGTAAGCAGACATTTCTAAACTGGCTAAAAGCAATTTCTTAAGTAGGTAAACAATAGCCTTTATATGTTCATTTACATCATTCAGTAGTTTAGTTAGCTCTGTTCCCTGCAAAGATGAACTTCAAGAACTAGCTATGAGGTGATTAGAAATAATCTGAATTTGAAACGAGAGAAGTCTGAATTTAAAAATTTTTCATATTTGGATTAAAATATTTTTAACAGAGTGGAAACAGAAAAAGCTGGACAAAAATCTATGAAAACTTGCTCTCCAGGAATTTTCTCCAAAGGTCTCCTGGCCCAGACCCTCATTCCATGACAGGAGGCTGGCAGTGCCAGAGGAATGCAGCACAAAGGGGTGGAAAGGATGTCAGTAAGAGAAGCTCTCAAGGGAGGAGGAGTGGGACGTGGCAGAAGTTAAGTTGGACTGATAATGTGGCAAGCTGGGTCTGAGTGACTACTGCTGGAACACAATGAACAGTGGGTCCTTCACTCAACCCAGAATGGTGAGAGCCAGGAGCCACTAAGTCAAAATTGCACATAAACTCTAGGGTTCCAATTTTATTCTGTTTTTCTGTGCCTCTACGATACTCCCTTGACCTTTAAATAATCTTCACAAAACAGTTATAAAAGCAGAGTTGATTACTGTACTTTTATAAGTATAATGTGTAAAATGGAGACATCTACTTCTGAAAGTTATAAAACATCTGTTTTAAATATAATTTTCCCACTTTTATTCTTACTGTTGTCTACTGAAAACAATATTCTCCAATTAATCAGAAAACCTCAGGCTCATCCTTCAATTTCTGCTCAAAACTCTTTAAGATAGGTTTCAACAAATTTCCATATAAAAGAAAAACACGTTACATTCCTCCCTATTGATGTCTAATGTAGTACAGTGTATTAACATACATACATTCACCCGAAACAAAATAACATGTTCTCTTAGTACAAACTGGCAAAAAAAAAATCATTTACCTTGTTTATTGTTTGCAGAATTACCCCCAATCAAGAAAAATGAGTATATATAAAAATTAGGATTTATAAAATATGAATTAGATAATATAAATGGATTTATTTTAAGGTGATTTTAAGCAAAAGGTCACCAAGTGTATTACAATACAATCTGATTTACAAAATCATATTTCAAAACAAATTTTCTAGGAACACAGATACTCCATAAAGCAGGGTAACCCTGGCTAAAACACCAATGTCTCAGTTACATAGAATTTGATAAGGAAAATGAAACTTTACACTAAAATTGTTAGGTATAGTATGTGGAAGTATTCAAAAGAAACCTGACGTTAAAGTCCTATGAAAATTTTCTTAAAATATGCATGAAAAACATACTTGTAAATGTAGGATACTTGTTAAGAATCAAGTTTTTGATATCACAAATGTGAAAAAAACCCTCAAATGTCAGGTTACCGTTTTTACTGTTTTATGATAAAGACAAAGCTAAAGACCACACATAAATTATCGACCTGCATACTAACTACCACTATAACAAGAACATGACTGCAGTTTACAAGGATGAAGCTTTTTATATTCTCATTTGGAGAGCACTGTTGTAGTACATTTGGAATGTAATATATTTAAACAAATATCAATTTCTTTCTTCTTTTTTTTTTTTTTTTTTTTTGTAGAGATGGGGTCTCACCCAGGCTGGAGTGCAGTGGTCATCATAGCTCATTGCAGTCTCTAACTCTTGGGCTCAAGTGATCCTCCTGTTTCAACCTCCTTAGTAGCTGGGACTACAAGCATGCACTGCTATGTACAGTTATTTATTTTTTTTTTGAGATGGGGTCTTGCTCTGTTGCCCAGGCTGGTCTTGAACTCCTGGCCTCAGGCAATCCTCCCACCTCAATCACCCAAAGTGCTGGAATTGCAGGTGTGAGCCACTGTACCAAGTCACAAGTATCATTTTCTTAAGGGCTACCAAACAGCAATATTAGTACCATTACTGCCTTATTTAAGGTAATTAAAATCATTTTTTTCTAAACTTAGAGGAATTCTTCACTCCCCTAAAGTATAGCCTCTACCTACTTTTTCAGTCTAATTTCTTCTTATTCACCACCATCCACCCTATGCTTCAGTTAAAAAGGGTTAATAGCTATCCCTGGAATGTTTTCCCATCTCCATGCCTTTACCCAAGTGGTTCCCATGCCTAGAATTTCCTCCCTCATAGCTTCAGCTGTCAAAGTTCAACCCATTCTTCAAGTAGCACTTCCATCTCTGCTTTATCCAGGATGCTCTCTGATGTCCCTAATCAGACAGCATTTCTTAATCTTTATCCCTACAGCATTCAGTATCTTTCTTGGAGATTAATTTTACTCTCTTATATGTTATACTCATTATATTCAAGTGTGTTCTAGCTTAGTGTATATCATAGGTGCTCAACAAATGTTTGTAACATGAATGAATAAATATGCTCCTTGAGAGAAAGGCACTAATTTTATTCCTCTTTGTGTCTCTTTGCTATCTCCCCAAGGTGAGACCTCTGCAAAGCCAGGCAACATCCCGTCCACATGTACTCAGCACCTAGAACAGCACATCATAGTACACTGTCAACAATCTACAGATGTTTGTGAAATCAACCAATTAACTAATCTGCTGTCGTTTTTTCAGTACTTAACACTCCTGATAGAATTGCACATTCTTAGAATTGGATATTTATACTTTTCATTTAATAAAAAATATTTTTAAATGATAATTCAATAACTATTCCTTGAGTGTGTCCTGCTTGCTAGGAAGTGGATATTATAAATAGCAGACAAAATAGCCATGATCCCTAATGGGCTCGTAGACTAATGGGAGAGAAAACTATTAAAGAAACAAATGCATGGCCAAATATGAAATTAAAATTCTAATAAGGGCTAGGGAAGAAAGGAGAAAGGAAAGTATGGACAACTGGGTGGTGCTCATTAAGGGTGGAGATTAGGGAAGGCTTCTCAGAGGATGTGATGTTAAAATGCAAGTGAAGGATGAACAAGTGTTAGAAAAATGAAAAGTGGGAGGTGGGGTGGGCATTTCAGGGAGAAAAGCAGCCTCAGGAAGAGCCTGGTGCACCTGGTCACAGTGGTGGTATGGGGTCAATGAAGGGAAAATGTTGCATGAGGCCAGAGAGCCTGGCTGGGGCCAGGTCAGCAGAGTCCCACCAACTCCAAGGAGGAGGCTGGATTCTTAGTGCAATAGGAAGCCATGGCAGGGCAGATGAAGAATAAATGAACTGGCTGCTTCACTACTATCCTGTCCCAAGGGCCCAGATCATGAAATGGTTTTTTATTTGGTTTCCAATCCATACAAAAACCTATGTAGGTATAGAATCAAAACGAGGAGTTAAAAATTTGGGAAGGTTTTATACATTTTCCTGTTAACAGAGAATTTAAATATAAAAATATTTTATTATCTCAGAGAGGCAATAGAGATTTATGCTCTCTGATTCAGAGATAAACTTTGTCTTGTAGCATGGGAAAAAATGACTAGGTAAGATCATTTTCCTTTATCACTTTTCAGAAGGCAAGTCATAATGGAAATGACTCAAGATACCACAATTTGGAAGATGAGTGACTGTCTTTGCCATGGGAGCAGAGTGAGGATTTGCCAAACATCAGCTGAAAGGAGAGATGTGCTCTTGCTCTTAGTTACAGGCACTGTATGTGATGTGGCCCCATAAAAATCCTGGCAGATGATGTAGCTTCCTGTCATCTTCCTCCCATAACTGCAAAGTCCAGGAGACAGAGTCCCCTTTCCTTGGTAGAAGGAAGTAAACTTTGGCATAAGACACATTTTGTGCCTACTACCTAATAGCAGTGTTTAAATAAAAATAAAATGCTATTGGAGCATTTCAATACATATCATAAAAACAGGCCAGGCGCAGTGGCTCATGCCTGTAATCCCAGCACTTTGGGAAGCCAAAGTGGGCAAATCAGGAGTTCGAGACCAGCCTGAGCAACATGGTGAGACCCCCATCTCTACGACAAATACAAAAATTAGCAGGGTGTGGTGGTGCATGACTATAGTCTCAACTACTCAGGAGGCTGACGTGGGGGAATCACCTGAGCCCAGGGAGCTGCTGAGGCTGCCATGAACCATGATTGCACTACTGCATTCTAGCCTGGTTGACAGAGTGAGATCCTGAAAAACAAAATAAAACAAAACCTAAGATTGAACAACAAAAAGCAACACTAAGCATTTTATCCAGAAGCAAGAAAACCCTACCAAGAATTTGTATTTGTTCATCAGAATACATAACCTAAATGAATACTCCACAGAACAAGACTGCCGTTTCTTTAATAGGTGGTAGGTTTTTAAATGGGAGATAGGTTATTTCTTCCTTTCTCCCCACCCACAGAGTTTTGGCCCCTTCCAGACCATGTTCAGCTGACATTCTTTTCAAAGACTCAAAAAAAGGTAATGTACTCTCGGTGGAAAGGTAGTGTTCCACCAGTTTTGGTAAATACTGATCTAGGCCTGAACTTTTGATTTCTGAATGAAAGAACAAGATGATTCATATATGCCTTAAGGAAAAAGTAAGTCTGGCGACCAGATCTGAATGAAAGCAAAAAGGCTTGAATTTAAAAAGTGAATCCTGTTTAAATTTTGGGCAAATCATCTAACATATCCTCCTTCCTTTTGCTATCTATGCTAAGGATACTATTTTTTTTCCAGTTTAAGAAAAGTTGACCTACCAAAGCCAGAACTGGTATACAATTACAAAACAGTTGTTTTAGAAATCACTTCACCCTCCGAAAGGAGTCAGCTTTCCATGTATACTTAAAATCATTCATAAAAATGGACTTACCATTTAAGAAATAATTTTCAAACACACATCTAGTTTGTCAAATGAAGCCTCACTGTTCATTCATTCATTCATTCATTTGACAGATATTGATTGAGCCCTGTTATGGGCCAGACGCTGATCATGGCACTTGTGATACAGCAGTGAACAGAAGAGTCTAAACTCCCTGCCCCGATGGTGCTTGCATTCCTGTGTCACGTCCGCACAGCTGTGTAACGGACTGAAGGAAAATGAGCTTTTAAAACATAATAAACATTTCAGTTTTGCCAGATGAAAAATTCTAAAGATTTGTTACACTACAATGTAAATATAGCTATTATTACTGAGTTATATACTCAAAAATGGTTAAGAGAATGAATGTGTTCATTTAACCACAAATTTTTTTAAATGAAAAAAATAAGCATAACAAACATTTACTGCGTACTTACCATGTTAAGCAGAACATCATCTCATTTAATCACAACAACCTTAGCAGGCAAGCACTATTATTATTATTTTACAGATGGGTAAACTGAGGCACAAAGAGGTTAAACAATTTATCCAGGATCACAGATCCAAGGGGTAGGGCTGAGATATACGCCCAAGTAATCTGATACCAGCAACTTGTCTAACTCCATACAAAAAGTTTCAAAGATAATACTATTTTCAGTTGGAACTACAGTTAATAATACAAAAATAGTAATAATAATATAGTAAAAGGAATAATAATCAACTATTTTCATTGTTTTTTTTTTTTTAAATCCTGATGATTTGTAACCCAACTTACTGTCCTTTTGATGGTCATTTTTTCCTAAAAACCTCAGTGTTGAACAAACTGCTTTCAACCACTTCTCTGTAAGCCATAATATTCTTTTCCTTCAAATGGAAAAAAAGAAAAACCACACAGGATGGTTTCTTTTAGACAAGATCAGGCACGTTCATGGTGGTATGGCCATAGACGAGGATGGTTTCTTTTAAAACAGACATTACTGAAACTGTAAATATTTTTAGCCTTTTGTACTTTTCATCCAGCAGCTTAACTGAGAATGATATAGAAACATTTAAAAATAGCCACTCAGTACTCTGAAAACCATTAAATAGTTTAGCACATACCCAGCACCTGCTTGACACATCTTAATCAACACTCTTTTGCTAGTCATATAAAAAAAGAGAACCCTTTTGCTTTCAGAGTTTTTCCCTTAAGAAACATATGTGTCACCAGGGTATTTTGCCCTCTCTCTTTCTAACTTAGAGGGTAACACCTGGAGTAAGTCATGAGTGACTAATGAAGATGCAACTTTCCCCTCAGCATGATATACCTCACAGGATGGAAGTAAAAGCTTCTAATAGGAGCATTTATTACAATTGTTAGGATTGTAATGGAAAGTTAATTTTGTTTTACAGTTTGTAGAAATGATTCAGGATGATATGAGAACACTTTCTATAAACCTGCACTGATAAAAGGAAGATGATAGTGGTGACACATGATATACTTTCTGAGTTGTTTTTCCAGGGGTGGGAAAGTTCAATCCACAGATTTCAAGACAGAAAGAAGAAAGGAAAGGAGAAGAAAGGAAGAAAGAAAACAAAATTTTTTTTAGAATTGACTATGCTCAAATACACTGTGCTTATTAGCATCAAACTTTCAACCATGGTCTGAGCAGCACTGTGTTGCAACAAAACTGGAGTAGCCAGCCTGAGCAAACATGAACATCACGATATTTTAAAGTTCAAACAACATAAGGCACCAGTTTTAAGACTGCCCGGGTATCCTTATTTAGCAATACAAAGATTCACACAACTTGGTGCCAGACAGCTTTTCCCTCCAGCCAAATCTGATGAAGACTTGATAACATCACCTGCCATAGTCAAAATTCCTGGGCACATGTGAAGGCCTCTGACTCAAATCAAAGAGAGCTTTGGGCCCCAAAGCTATGGGCCCCACAGCTATGGGCTACCAAGGAAAGGTTATAACCAGGCTCCAGTGTAAACCATTTTGTTACTTTTAACAGTTTTAGATCTTCTAAGGTATAGGAGATGATATTAATAAAATTTAAAGTTCCTGCTTAGCTTAATTTTTTTAGTCTCTTTCCTTAAAAGTAAAACTTACAATGATCAGAAAGCATGCTTTCTTCTGGCTTTATCATTCAACTTCTCAGGCAAAGATGATCAACAGTAACACTCTTACCTAAAGCAAAAGTAAGTGGTTGTAATTACCACTGCGGACAGAAAGTCTGTATTTGCCCACTCTTATCAATGATTGAGACAATGATCCAGAAGCTGTATTGGTACAAAAACACATTACCAGGGATGCCGGAAACAGGATTACAAAAGTTCTCAAGAGGTTAAAAATAGGCCAAAATGAATATAGTCAAGTTTACTAGGCTCAAATGTGAGGTCCTGTATGGTCAGTACATGGAGGTCCAGCAGCCTCTTGATTCAATACAGGCAGTGTTATGGGTTTGCAAAAATGCACTCTTAGGCTGCATTAATAAAGACATTGTTCTCAAGGCCAGATAAGCCATAGTCCCTCTCAAACTGTTCAGAAAGAGTAGCTTTAGGACCAGGTGCAGTGGCTCACGCCCATAATCCCAGTGCTTTGGGAGGCCAAAGCAGGCGGATCACTTGAGGTCAGGAGTTCAAGAACAGCTTGGGTAACATGGCGAAACTCATCTCTACAGGACATACACAAGTTAGCTAGGCATGGTGGTATGCAACTGTAGACCCAGCTACTTGGGAGGCTGAGGCAGGAGAATTGCTTGCGCCTGGGAGGTGAAGGGTGCAGTGAGCCAAGATTGCGCCATTGTACTCCAACCTGGGTGACAGGAGTGAAATCTTGTCTAAAAAAAAAAAAAAAAAAAAAAAGGGAGGTAGCTCTATAATTTGTCCATTACATTTTAAGGAACTTCCTGATAAACTGGAGAAAGCAAAAAGGAGTGAGATCAGAATGACTGTGGAACTAATATTATGAGAAATATTGAGGGGAACTGAGCATAGATAACTTTGAAAAAGACTTTATTATGGCAGATTTGCCAAGTAAACTGATAACTAGAATTATTTTCTATATAGAAATTAGGATACCTTAGAAGAGGTATCTGCATTTGATGGGTGTTAAACTTGAGGATGTTTAAGGTCCTGCTCAACTCTACCCATCTGTAATTACATGGGGAAAAGTGCTATGTCCCTCATGAAATTAAATACTAAGAACTGGAGGGAGGCTGAATCAACAGATTTTCTGTATCATGTATTGAAGAGTTAATTTTCTCCAAGCAAGCTAGTGAATGAAAGGGTAACTCAAGATGAAATAATGATGTCAAAGCATTTTTAATACACCTCGTGGAAGAATCCAAGTGTATTTTAAAGAGAAAACACAGCACTTGTTACATCATATATTTCATATTTGACCTGAAGTTGGTCACACAGAGGCCTTAGTCATAATAAAAAGCTTCTCTCTGCTCAAACGCAGTATGTACATAGTAATAAATGAAAACATTATTGCCAAACTATTTTTTTAAAACTATCATGGCACAAATTACTTTTAACAAAGAAGTCATATTCCGAAAGACCTTTTGTACACAATTGTGCAGTGTACCTTTGTCTTACTGTTTAGTATCCTAAAAGAAAGCTTTCAAAATATCTAAATTCATTTATAAAAACTTGAATGCAGGTAATTTAGCAACAAATCACAACCAGCTGAGAACTTACATAAACGAATGAACTCCAGGGCCAGAAATAAACCCCAAAAGTTAAGACATACTAGAAAAACATAAGAGAAACAAAATCAATAGACTATCATCTCAATATCTAGTATGACGCTTGGTAAACAGTTGATGAATAGAAATAAATTATCCCTACAGACAGACTCAATTAAGTATACAGCATAATTTGCTCATCAAAAAATGAGTATGTGAATCTTCCTAGATCTTTTCAAAATTACTTAAAAATATTAAATAAACATTTTTAAAACTGGTATATTAAAGCATCCTAATAAAATGAAGCCGATTGACTGGTTGCTCTAAGGGAGTAGTGATAAATAATCTGCTGTATAAACCCTGGATCATATAATGGTATAATGCCCTTCAAAGGTAGTAGAGGAAGGTGGGTTTTAGGCCACTTTTAAATTAATTGCTCTCCACCTGTTTGAATCACACACAATATGTTTGGCTTTAAGAAAATAAAAAGGACCTAGAGCAGAAAAATAGCTTATACCTAGTATCTGTATATTATATTTAGAATATACATTTTGTATTTTAGAGCCATTTCCTCTTGGACTTTTATCCTACAATAAAAACCTACAACCATAAAAACAGTACCAGCAAAACCCAATCTATAAGGAGATTTGTAGAAAAGTAACAACTTGATATATTCTAGCTGTATAAAGAGGTCTCCTGTCAATTCATTATCTACTGCTTACAAGTATTTTATGTACATCTTAAAAGCCTGAAGAAGTTATTGTAATGTTTCAAACTCAAAACTACTCCCCTGAGCATTGATATAACTTATACTCCCTACAACCAACCAAAATCTCAATTTGCTTCCATTAATGCTCCCAAATAAGTCAAGATTGTAAATACGGTGGGTTCTCAATCAATTGACTTTTTCAACATCAGATGGGTGGTTGGAGCCTTCACAAACTTCAGAGCCCTAATAGAGATCCCCTTTTCTAGCCCACATAAATAATACAAATCATATCTCTATGATTATTAGAGATGCAAAAAATCAGTATAGGCCTTTCTCCCCTTCTAACACATTATCTTAGGCTTGTTTTACTTATTTAACTTTTACATTCCTCATGTGATCTGTGGCCACACAAGACTGATTCTCCAAACTGAACTTCATTTTATCTGCTCCACCATAAGCAATATTTATTTTCACTCAACAATTATTTATTAAAAATGTACTGTGTGTAAGACATTGTGCTAAGAGCAGGCAGTACTAGGAAGTCACAGTTCTATCATCAAGTTTTAAATCTAGTAGGTAAAAGACTCATACAAAAGTATCAAGGCAGCCATGGGCCACCTGAGTGGTGAAACTGAGACTCAAAGGGTGTTAGGAAGAGAGGAGGCACTCAATTGTGGTAAATGGGGAGAATGATAGAGGAGATGGCATTTGAGTTGGGCCTGAGAGGACAGGTTATCCAGGATTTGGATTGACAATGATTCAAGGGAAGAGAAGAGGGAAAAAGAAGAGAGCCAACTTTAAGCGAAGGAAACACAATGAGACAAATTTGCAAAAGCAAAAAATGTAATGAGCATTGCATACCACCAGAAGAGCAGGTGAATAAGGGTATTAGCTAGAAGAAGCAAGGTTCATTCATTTGTATTAGAGAAAAGTGCAAGGTAAATGGTTCATCTGAACAATGGGTGGTTTCACAGGGTTTGAAAATATCTCTTCCTCTGTAAGTCATACTATCTCTGACTGAAGGGTCCAACGTGAAGGAGGAAGGAAGGGGCCAGTCCTGTTTGGTTGTCCAGGACCCAGGACCCAAAACCAGCAACACACAGAGTGACATATGTTGTGACTAAGCCCTTCTCACATCAACCCCAAAATGTACCAAAACATGAAAAGACATTTTCCAACGGAGACTTGCCCAAGTTTTCCTTTTAAAACTATTCCGTTTTGAACCTCCAAACTCTGAATTTCAAACTCAACCACCTGCTTTCTCAGCAACTTTACCAGTAACTCACTGTTGAAGCTCCTGGGAAAAAAAAAAAAAACCTCACATAAATTGTACAGTGTGATAAATCCAGGCCTCATAGCATTAGCCGTGTCCTCCCACTTCCCACAGGGACTATTCCATGAAACTTACAGTGTCCTCTTCTTGGTTCACAACTGGGCCATGTTTTCCAGCCTCCTTTGCAGCTAGTTGGTGACATGTGACTGAGTTCTACCACAAAATGTAAGTGAAAGTGATTATGCTAATTTCTAGGCCTAATTTCTATGCTAATTTCTAGGCCTCCTCCATAAAAACCTTCCATGTGTAACCTTCCATGTTCTTCCCCCTCTCTTGATGTGATGCAAACAAGCACAGTAACTCTGGGAGTCACATGTTGAAGATGGAGAAACTACAAGATGGAAGGAATCTGAATTCCTGAAGGATTTCCAGGAGGAAAATGTCACCTACCATTCATCAACACCCATTTAAGACCTCATGTGAATAAGGAAGAAACTTGTGTTAGAACAGTGAAATGTTGAGAAGTTATCTTGTATTTTTTCTATTTTTAAAAATAATTTTTATTATGTATATTTATAGTATACAACGTGATGTTATAGGCTTAATATAGATAGTAAAAAGGTTACTGTAGTGAAGCAAATTAACATATCCATCATCTCAGTTACCCTATGTTTGTTTTTGTGTTAAGAGCAACTAAAATCTCATTTCGCATGAATCCTATTATTACCTGTAGTCTTCATACTGCACATTAGATCTCTATACTTGTTCATACTACTTTGTATCCTCTGACCTACATCTCTCCATTTCCTGCCCACAACCCATATCCACTGGTAACCACTGTTTTATTCTCTCTCTCTCTCTGCATATTTGAATTTTTTTTGGTTCCACATATAAGTAAGATCATATAATATGTGTCTTTCTTTGGCTTATTTCGCTTAGCACAATGGGCTTACCCATGTTGTGGGAAATGACAAGCTCTCATTTTCTAGGGCTGAATAATATTCTTTTGGTATATACCAAATGTGGTATACTTATAGCCACTTCTTTCTCTATTTGTCCATCATCAGACACTTAGGTTGTTTCCATATCTTAGTTATTGTGAATCATACTGCAGTGAACATGGGAGTGCAGACATCTTTACGAGGTAGTGATTTCATTTCCTTTCAGTATATGCCCAGAAAAGGAATGGCTGGGTCATATACGGTAGTTCTGTTTTTAATTTCTTTAGAAACCTCTATAATGTTTTCCATGACGGCTATACCCAATCTACATTCCCACCAACAGTGGACAAGAGTCCTCCACATCCTCACCAACATTTGTTATCTTTTGACCTTTTGATAACAGCCATCCTAACAGCTGTGAGAGGGTAAATCACAGTGGTTTTGATTTGCATTTCCCTGATATGATGTTGTGTACCCTTTCATATGCCTGTGGCCATCTTTGTGCCTTCTTTAGAAAAATGTCTATGCAGGCCTTTTGCCCATTTTATAAATCAGGTAATTCGTTTGTTCTTTGCTATTGAGTTGTATGAGTTCCTGATAAATTTTGGCTACTAACTCCTTACCAAATGTATGATCTGCAATATATCTGATGTACATTGGGATATTGGGATATACTGATTGGAATTTTTTCCCAATCTGTAGGCTGCTATTTCACTTTGTTGATTGTTTCCTTTACTGTACAGAAACTTTCTAGTTTGGTGTAGTCCCATTTATTTATTTTATTTTTGAGATGGAGTCTCACTCTGTCCTCCAGGCTAGAGTGCAGTGGCACCATCTCGGTTTACTACAATCTTGGCCTCCTGGGTTCAAGAGATTCTCCTGCCTCAGCCTCCCAAGTAGCTGGAATTACAGGTGTGCACCACCACATCCAGCTAATTTTTGTATTTTTAGTAGAGACGGGGTTTCACTATGTTGGCCAGGATGGTCTCGATCTCCTGACCTTGTGATCCGCCCACCTCCACCTCCCGAAAGTGCTGGGATTACAGGCGTGAGCCACTGCGCCCAGCCCCCGTTTATTTAATTTTGCTTTTGTGGCCTGAGCTCTTGTTGTGATACCCAAAAGCTGACTACCAAGGCCAATGTCCAGGAGCTATTCCCCTATGTTCCTGTCTAGGAGTTTTATAGTTTCTGCTTTTACGTTTAGGTCTTTTATCAATTTTGAGTTGATTTTTGTGTATGGTATAAGATAACAGTCCAATTCCATTCTTTTGCATGTGGAAATCCAGTTTTCTTAACATCATATCAAAGAGACTATTCTTTTCCCATTGTGTCTTCTTGGTGCCCTTGTCAAAAATTAGTTGACTATATATATGTGGATTTATTTCTGGACTCTTCTGTTCCACTGGTCTATGTGTCTGTTTTTATGCCTGTACAATACTGTCTTTATTACTACAACTTTGTAATATAATTTTAAATCAGGAAGTATAATATCTCCAACTTTGTTTTGCTTTTTCATAATTGTTTTGGCTATTCAGGGTCTTTCATGGTTCTGTACAAATTTAAGAAGCATTTTTTCTATTTGTGTGAAGAAGGTCATCGGGATTTTATAGAGATTGCATTGAATCTGTATATTGCTTTGGGTACTATGGACATTTTAACAATATTAATTCTTCTGATCCATGAGGATGGGATATCTTTCCATTTTTTTGTGCTTCTTTAATTTCTTTCATTAACGTTTTATAGTTTTCAGTGTACACATCTTTCACATTGGTTGAATTTATTCCTAGGTATTTTGTTCTTTTTGATGCTATTGTTAAGTGGGACCATTTTCTTCATGTTCTTTTCAAACAGACTGTAATTGGTATGAAAAAAAACGCAACTGATTTTGTATGTTGATTTTCCATCCCACAGCTTTACCGAATTCATTCATTGTTCTAATAGTTTTTTTGTGTGGAATCTGCAGGGGCTTTTTTTTCCCCCTACAATACAGGATCACACCATCTGCAAATAGAGATAACTTTACTTCTTCCTTCCTGACTTCAATGCCTTTAATTTCTTTTCCTTATCTAATTACTATTGCTAGTACTTCCAGTACTATGTTGAATAGAAGTGGTGAAAGTGGGCATCCATGCCTGCCTGATACTAGACCTTCATGGAAAAACTTTCAGTTTTCCCCCATGTATTATAATGTTAGCTGTGGGTTTTTCATAAATGGCCTTTATTACATTGAGAAGTTTTCCTTCTATACATACACTATTGAGCATTTTTCTCAAGAAAGGATGTTGGAGTTTGTCAAATGCTTTTTCTGTGTCAATTAAGATTATCATGTGATTTTTATCTTTCATTCTGTTAATGCAATGTATCACACTGATTGATCTGCAGATGTTAAACCAGTTTTGTATGCCAAGGATAAATCCCACTTAGTCATGACATGTAATCTTTTTGATGTGTTGTTGGATTTGGTTTCCTAATATTTTACTAGGGATTTTTGCCCCAATATTCATCAGAGAAATTGGGTTTAAATTTTCTTTTCTTGTGATGTCTTTGGCTGGCTAGGTATCAAGGTGATCCTGGCCTCATAAAATGTGTTTGAAAGTATTCCTTCCAGTTCTATTTTTTTTTTTTTGGAAGAGTTTAAGAAGTACTGGTATCAATTCTTTGTTTGGTAGAATTCAGCTGTGAATCTATCTCTTCCTGGGCTTGTCTTTGTTGAGAGGTTTTTCATTACTTCTCCAATCTATTTGTGATTGGTCTGTTACAGGCTTTCTATTTCTTCCTGAGTCAATCCTGGTAGGTTGTATTTCCCTAGGAATTTATCTGTTTCCTCTAGGCTATCCAATTTGTTGGCATATAATTGTTCATAATAGTGACTTATCATCCTTTTTATTCCTGAGGTGTCTGTTGTAATTTCTTCAATTTCATTTTTGGTTTTACTTGAGTTTTCTTTTTTCTCTGTTAGACTATCTATGGGTTTGCCAATTTTACTTTAAAAAAAAAAAACCCAACTCTTAGTTTATTGATTCTTCCTGTGGTTTTTCTGTTATACATTTGATTTATGTTTGTTCTGATTTTTATTTCTTTCCTTCTACTAATCTGGTTTTAGTTTGTTCTTTTTCTAGTTCCCTGAGGTGTAATGTCAGACTATTCATTTGAGATCTTTCTTCTTTTCTAATGTAGGCATATATTGCTATAAACTTTCTTCTCAGAACTGCTTCTCCTACATCCCATAGGTTCTGGTATATTGTGTTTCTATTGTCATTTGTCTCGAGGCATTTTTTAAATTTCCTTTTTGATTTCTTCTTTAACCCATTGGTTGTTCTGGAGCATGTTGTTTACTTTCCAGATATTTGTGAATTTTTCAAGCTTCCTCCTGTCACTGATGTCTAGTTTATACCACTGTGGTTTGAAGTTATTTCTGAAATGATACTAGATATAATTTCAATCTTAAATTTTGTGGCCTAACATATGGTCTATCCTGGAGAATGTTCCATGTGTACTCTAGAAAAATTTACATTCTGCTGCTATTGGATGGAAAATTCTGCACAGGTCTATTGGGTCCATTTGGCCAAAAATGCAATTCAAGTCCTGCATTTCTTACTAATTTTCTGTCTGAATGATGTACACGTTGTTGAATTGAGAAGTTATTTTTACAGCAGCTAGCATTACCTTAGTAATATACACATTTTGACCAAATTCTTTATGTCAGTTTGGGTCTACCCAGAAGCAGGTACCAAGATAGAACTAGAAACACAAAAGATATATTGAGAAAGGAAGCCACAGAATGTGGGAGGTCCTTCAAACCACACCTATGGACATGGAGAGGAAAGGAAGAAGGAATGGCTAGGAAGTCTTGGATTCCAACACAGTTCCAAGAAAGGTCTGCTCAGGCCAATAGGAGTTCTTGAGCCAATTTGGCCCACTGGAAAAGTCCTGTGTCCCACAGGAATGAGCCTGCATTAGGACCCCCTATTGTGCTTGGTCATGACTAGGAGAAGCTAGTGGCAACTTGTAGTTTAGTACAATGCAAGGGTGGCTACAGAGGGACAGTAGTTGGGCCATGAGTCAACTATGCTTCCAGCTGTAGATCTAAGCATTTTCATGGACACCACACCCCTCAAACTTCCAACTTCCAAGACCTACATTCCCTTTCCTCCCTCCATTTATCCATATCCACACCCAGTCTTTCCTCCTTTGTTCCCATCTATTAAAAACTGAGTTGTCCCTTCTCTGGCCCAAAGCTAATCTTGCCATGTGTTCTAGCTTATATGCCATCAGATCTGCTTAGAGACATTATTCCATCAATTATCTCCTTCTTCTTCCTCTCTACTGGATTATATCTATCCTCCGGCATGTAACCTTGTTTGAGATTTTAACTTTGAAAAAGAACATTAAAAAGATGTTCCTTGACAACTCTTGCTCTCCTTCCCTTCATATCTGAGCTCCTTAAAAGAGTAGTATAAATGAACCATCCTATTTCTTATTTTTCACTGCCCACTAATTGCTCTTGCTAGGATTATTGAACCTACCAGTTGACACATCCCGGAACCCTTGCTTGACCCCTCTGAAGTATTCAACATTCCTGACCACTCCCTCCTTCTGCAGATTCCTGCTTTGGGTTCGTGGAACACCCTATCCTCAGGTTTTCCTCATACCCTCCGATCATTCCTTCTAAAGCTTCTTTTTATTTGCCTCCTCCTTAAAAGTCCACTTCCTAGGGCTTATATCATTGGTTCTCTCTGTTCTCTGTTTCCTACATTAATATTGCCCCTCAATCTCATGATCTAATTGAGCATTTATATACTGATGAGATCACTCATGTAGTCACCCAAACCAGAAACCTATAAGTTTCTCTCTCAATACCCATAACCAATCAGTTACCAAGTTCTGAGGATTCTATTTCTTAACTGGCTCTCAGCACCATCTTCTCCTTATCTCCCCACTGCCACTGCCCCACGAACTTTTGTAGGAGCAGAGTGACTCTCTCGCCTTGGATTCCATTCCTGCTTAGCTGTACCTCCATAGTTCTGCAAGAGAATATTTCTAAAGCACAAATTTCATCATGAAACCTCTGCATTAAGATTCCTGAAGTTGTTCCCCACTGACTACAGGATAAAGGCCAGCCTCCTTGGCATGGTACATAAGGTCCTTCATAATCAGTTTTAGTCTGATCTTCCTCCGCTACCGTCTCCATGTTCCCAAACTCTCATTATATGAAGTTATTTGAAATTCATACAATGTGGCATATGTTTCATGCTTCTATGGCATTGTATGGGCCCTTTTCCTAAAATGCTCTTTCCATGACCCTGTCCTAACTGGGGGAATCTACTGTGCACTCTTTCAATGTATAGTTTGGGGTTCATTTGTACAGTGATGGCTTTTACAGACCAACTCACCTATCTGTGGAGCCCCTTCCTATCCCCATGCCCCCATTCCCAGGCCATTCAAGTGGCTGTTGTGCTGTTAGTACCCATTCATGGGTACCATGCATGCATATGATTCCAGGACAGCAATCCTGCCCTGTTCCTTTTTGACTAGCACTGACACAGAGTAGGCAATCAATGAATATTTACTGACTGAAAGAATGAATGATGTACAGACCCAATCTCTGAAGTTTGGCCTCACAAAATTTGCCTCTGAAAAACAAAATTATCACACAGTGGCCAAAAACCATGATGACACCAATCAACATTACATGTACACACTGGTGTCCAAGTTCAGGTAGTGACATCTCCAATTTACATGTGAAAAGTGGATACTTGGCATTAAAGGAGAAAGATTCAAATGGTCTACATAAGACAGCCACAAAGATAGCTCAAGGGCTATTATCCCAAGGGACATGCATTAACTGTTAGTAAGTATATAAACTAGAGTTCACATTTCACACAGAACTTTCTAACACAAATTGGAAACAGGAGATGATTAAGCTGAGCTAAGGAAAAGCATGGCTTTGATACACAAGAAACTACACATGCATTTTACATTAAATGCTTTTTAAAATTTACTCACAGAAAAGAGTACAATTATTTTAAAAGTCACAACTTGTAAATTTGATATGTAAAATTGGAATTTAAAATAAAAAATCACCATGACCACTGAAGGCTGAAAGAGTAAAAAGAAAAAGGAAATAAAAGATAAAATATATAGTTTCAAACTCTCTGTGATGCACCTCACCCCGATCAGTGGGAGGCCAGTTATCACATTGAAGACACTAGGTAAGCACAAGAGTTTACTGAAAACGGACCTTTTCATGAAAAATCATGGGTCAAACATCTCTATGACACACACCACTGTTAAAGGAAACACACTGTTTCTCATTCTTGACATGATGATGCCTGATGTGCTTAGTCAGACAGACAGCTTAATATGGTTCCCATCCCAAAGCTTAGTGAAAATAGCTTTTTTAAAAAATTTGAAAAATAAATCCCCAAACATAATTCTTCTGGCAAAATATTAAATCCTACTGAAGAAGGAGGCTTTCAGGGAAACAGTCCAAAGAAACCTTTTAATTTGTTTAATGTTCTATAAGCTAGTGGTATCAAGGAAATGTATATCTTTGTTTTAAAATAGACAAATTAGTGATGCGTCTACATGCCATCCACTTAACTTTGTTTCTGCTGTTCAGCCTTGTAAGAGTAGCATTTTTTCTTGCACTGACTCCTGAAGCCTAAATCTGCAAAAGTCTGTGATGACATCAAGCTTAACATTTTGCCAAGCCTGTAAAATTATTTCTCAAAATAGTGTGCTAACACATCAGCTTTTACTCAAACCTAAATGAAATGTCAGGAAAGGACTCCCATGTTTACACTAACTGCCCATTAGTAAACATTTCTGACTGTAATAACCGAAGGTCTCATGTTCTCAATGTAATGGCACCAGCAAAATCCCTTGAAAATTTGCTCCTAACCACAAGTCTAAG
This sequence comes from Nomascus leucogenys, assembly GCF_006542625.1. Taxonomy (NCBI): domain Eukaryota; kingdom Metazoa; phylum Chordata; class Mammalia; order Primates; family Hylobatidae; genus Nomascus; species Nomascus leucogenys. The sequence goes on from NC_044383.1 coordinate 76,697,589, forward strand.
TAGGATGTGGTCACTCAGGTTTTAGATTGATGATGCTGAAGAAATGTATTTACAGGCTGAAAAGCTTATAACCCTGGCCAAAACACTGACTTCAGAGCACCAGGAGAAACTCCTTGGACTAGATAAAGTAAATATTTGAAGAAAATCTGCATTCATTGGGTGATTTATTGGTATATACAAAAGTTATCCTTTAAGGAACCAAACAAGAGTTCTAATTACCTCCCTATATTTCTTCTCCTTATACTTTCCAAGTTCAGTTACAGCTTTGTTCAATCTCTGCCTTTTTTACTCTTTTGTCCTCTGAAGTTTTCAATTAAGATTTACTTTATAACAGGATTGTGGTTATGTATGAAAATGTTCTTATTCTTCAGAAATGATGCTGAAGTCTTCAGGGAAAAATGTCATGAAAGTAAGTCTGCAACTTACTTTTAAATAGTTCTAAAAAATGAACCCCTCTTGCCAACACACATACAAAACTATAAATTCAGAGACAAAATAACAAATATTAATAACCGGCATATATAAACAAATGGCACATAAATGTTCTTCATATGATTCTTTCATCTCCTCTCTAGGTTTGAATTTTTCAAAAGGAAAAGAAAAAAGTTTTAAAAGAATTACTTAATGAGCACCAGGTTTTCAAATTGTAAATGCATTTCTTGAGCATCGCACATCTAAAACTTGAGAGGCCTAGGGCTAAAGAAATGTCAAGACTAACAAAAGACATGTTGTTGTCCTCTACAGACATGATGTTGACTCAATTTGCACATCCTGGAAGTGTGCATCTGGGATGGAGGTGAAGAGGTATTCACAGCCAGGCATTTTTCTCCAGAAAGCTGTCCCTTTGGGGTTTCCTGGTCTTTCCCTCCTAGTGAGACCCTGGTTCACCTGCTGTCTCTCCTGCTGTCGAGCAGTGGTTCCTGGGAAGTCTAGGAGACCCGTGAGAGGTTGGAGGTAGATTCAAAGCACCCTCATGGAATGAATTTACCAAATAAACAACTGCATGTTAGACCTATACATTTAAAAACATTAGTGCTACAAATATTCTTAAAAGGCTTTCAAAATTTCAGTGAAGACATGAATGCTTTTTCAAATGTTTATGTAAAAATCTTATACAAGCTGTTTGCTATTATAGTCAGGATATATTTGGTGAGAAAAACAAAACATTGTAACTCAAGGCATGCTCCATTTCAGACAAAACATGAACACTCTCCTTTAATTATATCAGCCATTACAACAAGAAAACCTTGTAAAAGGTTCTCACACGGGGCCTACATTATGGGGATCCACTTCACCCTCAGAGAGGCTTCTTACACAGTTGAGAGAGAGCATGGTGGAGGACAGCTGCTTCTCCGTTTTTTATAAAATCACTTCCCATTTGCTCTAAAACAGAATTTCTAAATAACAGCACCCAAAGAGTACTCAAAACAGGATACTAAACCACTTTGGAGGGCAAGACAGAAGTCTCTTGTCAGCTTCCACAAGAAAGAGAATTTTAGGCTGTAGGAGTATTTTCTTTGGGATGCAAACACTTTGATATAAAAGTAACTTTCTTTAATGTATTTGTGCTAACATGATGGGAAATGCCCAACTCACACATCACGATCTTAGTGATAGTGCATCTATCCTGAACATGGCTGTCTTAATTAGCCTGATGTGTCTATGGTAATAAACACCAAGCTGCAGAACAACTCAATACACCCAGGTGAAATCTTTACCACTTAAAACACTTTAGACGGCTTGTAATCAACCAGATAGCATTTTCCCAATGAGAAATCCTAACTGCAAGGTAAGGTATCTTTCTATCTATAGTGAGTGTTGACTTACACTGCAGGCATGGTGCTAAGAGCCTTCATCTGCATTATCAACTCATTTTAAACTTACTACTACCTTGTGAAGTATGTAATGTCCTGGGCACCGGATAGGAGAGGACAGAGAAGCACTGAGAAGAGAAAAAATGAACATTTATCAAGTACTACCACATGGTATTGTAACAGTGCTCTCTATACATTATCCCATGTAACTATCTCTACAACCCTATGATGTAAGTATTAGTAATGCCATTTTACAAGGGAGAAAACTGGGAGGTACATAACTGGACTAAGGCTGCAGAGATAGGAAACGAGCCTATACTGTCGTATGCCAGGTACTATGTGGGCACAATTCCTCCTTCTGATCACCACATTCTACAAGCTCCAACCCAGATGCTAAAGGCAGAGGCAACAACCATGGAGGAATAGCCATGAATGTTCCTCGCGGCCACTGCACCCACGGAGGCTAGAGCAGACCTAGTGCCCTGAGGGTGGGATGTAAATTCCTTTTTAAATCCAGAGGGTGTGATATGGAGGGTCTATCTCTGGTTTAATGAAGACATTGAAGCCAATGAAAACAGATCCCAAATCTGGCCCCACGACTGACGGGGCCTCCTAAAGAGCCTGTAGATGACCAACTACACAGAGAGGAAGGCTCTAGAAGACAGAAGATGCTCCCTGGGAGGCTCTTCTCAGCTGTCTTTCTTCTTCCCTCATCCCTTTTTATGACTTAACTTGGCATCTAGGTGTACACGGGCAATTGTTCACAGCAGCCAAAAGGTGGAAACAACCCTAATATCAACTGGTAAATGGATAAACAAATTATTGTATATTGTAGCATACAATGAAATTTTATCCAGCCACAATAAGGAATGAAGTACTGATACACACAACAATACAAATGAACCTCAAAAATGTTATGCTAAATGAAAAAAGCCAGACATAAAAAGTCACATACTGCATGACTCAATTTATATGAAATATCCAGAAAAGGTGAAACCATAGATGCAGGAAGCAGATGAGTGGTTTCCAGGGGTTGAGGGATAAGGGGAATGAGGAGTGACTGCTTAATGGGGATGGAGTTTCCTTTGGGGTGAGGAAAATGTTTCAGAACTGGATATAGGTCCCAGTCGCACGGCACTGTGAATGTACTATATGCCACTGAATTGTACACTTGAAGAGGGTTAATTTTATATGAACTTACCTCAATTTTTTAAAAGTACACATGCCAACGCATAGTCTTTGAGCAGTCTTGAATAACGATATACACTACGCCAAGCTATAAAGATGCCCCACCCTGTGCCCTTTTTACATTACACACAAATAGGGACGGATTTCCTGTAAGCTGATCTTGAAGGAAAAAAACATGTTAGACAAAGAAATTAGAACTAAGACATCTCCCCCCCCACCAAAAAAAACCCTCAACACTGTATCTTTGTTCTTTTCCCATGTCCTCTACCCTACTAAAACAAACAAATAATATAAACCCCAACCACTGAGTGTACCACAGACAGAAAACTTGGTACATAAAAGACCTAATAAAATAAAATCTGTCAAGTTTTGTTGCCCCCAAATTGAACAGAAAGATCCAGCAGGCCCTCAAACATATGAAAAGAAGCAACACTCTCGCTGGCAATCAGGGGAACTCAAATTAAAACAGCTAGTGATCACTTTACACTGCAGAGAGAGAACGCTTAAAAAGATTCCTAACACCTGGCAGGGGTGAGGCAAACAGGTACTCTCATATTTTGCAGGTGTGACTCTACAGCAATTCAACTTTTTCAGAGTATCATCTGACATCATGTATGAGTCACTGACTCCATTTTTAGGACTCTATCCTTCAAATATCAAAGTAGATACATAAGAACATATGTACAAGAATTTAACTGCAGTGTTGTTAGGAATGGTAAAAACCTAGAATGCTCTTGAATGTATATCAGCTGGGGAATAATTGAATAAACTATGGTACAATGATACCATAGGACATTATGCAACTGTTAAAAAGAGCCACTAGATTCATATTTGATAAGGATAAATGTTGTAACAAAATATTAAAGCAAGTTGCAGAGTATTGTTTATGATGCCATTTTCATAGGAGAAAAAATGTCCCTCCTCCATGTAAAGGTATATGTTTGTATGTATGTATATGATGTAGAGAGAAAGGAAAAGAAACAACCAGAGGAGTGGGAGAAAGACAATCAACTTTTTCTATATTCACCTAAATATTATTTTATGCATTGTCCTATAATTTTTTTTAAAATAGAAAAAGTTGAAATAAATAGGATTTTTTCTGCACTTGCTTTTTTTTTTGAGACAGGGTCTTGCTCTGTCACCCATGCTAGAGTGCAGTGCCGTGATCTCGGCTCACTGCAACCTCTGCCTCCTGGGTTCAAGCAATTCTCATGCCTCAGCCTCCTGAGTAGCTGGGATTACAGGTGCACACCACCATGACCAGCTAATTTTTGTATTTTTAGTAGAGACGAGGTTTCACCATGTTGGCCAAATTTGCCTCAAACTCCTGATCTCAAGTGATCTGCCTGCCTTGGCCTCCCAAAGTGCTGGGATTACAGCCGTGAACCACTGTACCTGAACTGCACTTGCCTTTTATATATGCAAGAAATGTGAAGGGGACAGTCCCCAAAAACCCACTTTGAGGATATGTTCTGAAATTAGTGTCTACTGAACTTCAGTCTCCTAAATTGTATCTATTCTGTCCAACAGTGCACCTCAAACCGGGCTCTGCAGACCAGCCCCAGTCCCAGAATAAGCACAGAAACTGAGAGTAGACTTTTAGAGTTTTTTTTACAGCAGCTTGCCAGAGTAATTTTGTCTGTTCACTATAAGAATAATAAATGTTTTATCAAGGCTTATGGTTTTAGTTTCTTTAAATTTCATTTTTCTAGTATTTCATTTTTCTAGTAAATCATTTTTATTGTATTTTATAAAATTATCAATCCATGACATACTGGAAATTAAAAACAAAACTGGTTCTTCACCCAAGATAATTAGAGAAGCAAAACTCTAAACAATGAGAGTCAATGTTCATAATGATAAAACATAGCAATATAAGACATTTAGGAACTTTAATAATGAAAGGTTAGATTCTATTGAGCATACATGCTAATATAATCAAACTCTTATGAAAAAAGATATTAAATAGATCAGAAGAAAGCTTTCTGGTAATAAGAACAGATTACTAACCATTCTAGGTAAATAATTACGTTCGTTCTTGTCAGGAAAAATGAACTCTAGTTTCTATTTTCAAGTGAAGACTAAGAGACCTGGAGAATAAATGAAACCCCATACAACTCCAAAACCAGCTACCTGGAGTTCAGCCAAAGACACTTTAACTTTTGCTGAACAAAATTAACTTCATTTTCATTTTTTTTCTCCCCTCTCATCCTTCTGAATGGAGATGCTAATAGCAACAGAAAACAGTAACAGAGACGAGGGGCAGGGTTAGGTGGGGCTAAGTTCTGACTACTCTGTGCAGACTCTATTTAATAAAGTTTCACCTACCAATATTCTATGCTGGGGGTGAGGGTTGGGAAGGGAAGGGAGAGAGCTTACATCCTCCTAAGTCTTCTGAGTTTTCTAAAAGTTGATACACCAAGTTATAGTTACCCAGAAAAACTGGTGGAAGAATAAAGAACCAAAAAACATACTTACAGTCCAAAAGTAAAAAATATCATTTGTACATACAAATTTCTTCTCCACTTCCGAAATTTTTTAAACTAATGCTATAGTGAGGTGCATTTCCAAATCTGGCAGCTTAAATAAAACCAACTGTAACTAGCACTGTGGTGAATGAAATGCTTTACAACTCACAGCTGTGACACTGAAATAAGGAAATCCTGGATTCCCACCAAGGGGTAACCAGCATCAAAAGACAGGGCACATTTTGATGTTTTGAAAATTTCTGAGAAGTCAGAGAAAATTTAGGTTATTTTCATATCGGTTGGACTTTACATAATAAAAGAGCCCTAAAACAAAAAGCAGCCCCAAGTGTGGCAGTGCTATATTGTTTGGATTCCTTATAACAATCAATGTGTTCATAAGACACTTAGAAATACACAAAATAAGCTGATGGCCCCGGTGAGTGGGACACACGCTGGGCAGCTGTGTGAACTTTCAAAATTTTAATTTAATTTTTATTTTATTTCAGTAGTTTTGGGGGAATATGTGGTTTCTGGTTACATGGATAAGTTCCCTAGTGGAACTTCCCCGAGTCTCCATTATATCATTCTTATGATACACTATATTTGGTTTTCCATTCCTGAGTTACTTCTCAGGATAATAGTCTCCAATTCCATCCAGATTGCTGTGAATGCCATTATTTTGTTCCTTTTTATGGCTCAGTAGTATTTCATGATGTATATATACCACATTTTCTTTATCCACTCATTGGCTGATGGGTATTTAAGCTGGTTCCATATTTTTGCAATTGCGAATTGTGCTGCTATAAACATGCGTGTGCAAGTGTCTTTTTCATATAATGACTTCTTTTCCTTTGGGTAGATAATAGTGGGATTGCTACATGGAATGGTAGTTCTACTTTTAGTTCTTTAAGGAACCTCCACACTGTTTTCCATAGTGGTTGTACTACCTAAAAAACTCTAAAGACTCATCCAAAAAGCTCCTAGAATTCAGTAAAGTCTCAGGAGGCAAAATCAATGAACACAAATCAGTAGCACTGCTTTGGTGACCATGCTGAGAATCAAATCAAGAATTAAATCCCTTTTACAACAGCTGCTAAATAAACAAATAAAATACTTAGGAATACATCTAACCAAAGAGGTGAAAATCTCTACAGGGAAAACTACAAAACACTGCTGAAAGAAATAATCGATGGCACAAACAAATGGAAACACATTTCATGCTCATGGAAGAGTAGAATCAATATTATGAAAACGACCATACTGACAAAAGCAATCTATAGATTCAATGCAATTCCCATCAAAATTCTATCATCACTCTTCATAGAACTAGAAAAAAAATCCTAAAATTCATAAAGAACCAAAAACAAAGTACACATAGCCAAAAGAACAAAAGCAAAAAGAAGAAAGCTGGAGGCATCACATTGCCCAATTTCCAACTGTACTACAAGGCTATAGTTACCAAAACAGCATGGCGCTGGTATAAAAATAGGCACATAGACCAATGGAACAGAACAGAGAATCCAGAAATAAAGCCAATACTTACAGCTAACTGATCTTTGACAAAGGAAACAAAAACATAAAGTGAGGAAAGAATACCCTATTCAATAAATGGTGCTGGAATATTCGGCAAGCCACACGTAGAAGAATGAACTGGATCCTCATCTCTCACTTTATACAAAAATCAACTCAAGATGAATCAAAGACTTAAATCTAAGACCTGAAACCATAAAAACTCTAGAACACCAGAAAAACTCTTCTAGACATTGGCTTAGGCAAAAAGTTCATGACTAAGAACCCAAAAGCAAATGCAACAAAAACAAAAATAAATAGTTGGGACCTAATTAAACTAAAAAGCTTCTGCATAGCAAAAGAATTAATCAACAGAGTAAAAAGACAACCCACAGAGTGGGAGAAAATCTTTGCAAACTATGCACCTGACAAAGGACTAATATCCAGAATCTACAAGGAACTCAAATCAGCAAGATAAAAACAACCCTTTAAAAAAAAAAAAAGAAAAAACATTGTTTATGAAGTTCAGAGCTTGGAGATTCATTCAAGTATTGATTGCAGTTTTATTTTGAAAAGAATGCTGCAATTTATGTGGTTTTTCTCATGTTTATATTAAAAGCTAATAAACTAATTTTAAAAAACCTATCAAAAACTGGGCAAAGGACATGAACAGACAATTCTCAAAAGAAGATATCCGAATAGCCGACAAACATAAGAAAAAATGCTCAACATCTCTATTAGGGAAATGCAAATTAAAAGCACATGAGATACCATCTTACTCCTGTGAATAGACATAATTGAAAAACAAAAAAATAATAGATGCTGGCATGGATGTGGTAAAAAGGGAACACTTTCACACTGCTGGTGGGAATGTAAGCTAGCTGTGTAAACTTATGAAACAAAGACCAAGCTGAGGTCCTTGCCTCACCTGCTGTGCTTCAAGGGCTCATCAGCTTGGCCCCAAATGATGTCTTCAGTAGGTGGCGAAATGTTAAAACTGGGAGCTATGTGAATGAACGCACTGAAAGACAAAACACGTTAGATCAGTTAGGTCACTATAACAAAGCGTAGTATCATGCAACCAAGTGCTGTTAACCAACTTCCTTCTCTGCTTGACATTGAACTACCTGCAAATATACTGCTTAGAAAAGGTCCAGGGACTTGCCCATGAGGAAGAACTCAGCAATACCACAGACCTTAATGCAACCGGATTTCACCTCCCCATGCCACCAAGACTTACTGTGCAGGGTACAAATGGCCTTCTTCCTTGTCAAATCTTATGTCCCCCTTTCAGTCGTTCTCCTTGACTTCTTTGTAGTGTCTGACACTGTTCAGTAGTTTTTTTTTTTCTCTTTTTATTCTTCTCTCTCTCCTGCTTCTCCTGTTTCTTTTATGGTTTCCTGCTCCTCTTTCTCTTCTGCTTCTTGACCAAGGACACCTTTTAAGGCCCTAGGTTTTTCTCTCTTTCTCCCTCAGAAATCATCTATTCCCAGCGCATCAATTCTCTCCTTGCAGATAGCCCCCCAATCATCCCCATTCCCTCCCTTGAACTCCTCTCCTTTATTCTCAACTCTCCAGTGAGCCATTTTTCCTGCATATGGTATCTCTACTGCATATGCTTATTCAAAAGCCTTCATTTCTTGCTGCAACACTACTGCAGTGGAAAAATGAGCTTGTCTATTCACCTCATTGATTTCTGCAATAGCAGAATTATCCTCCCAGCCAACCAAGCTCCAAATCTTAGATTCGTTTTTGCTCATTCTCTCTTCTTCAATTCCAGTCATTCATCAAGGCCTATTGATTTGTTACATCTCACCTCTATCTCTTGCTACCCACTTACACTGACCAGATCCTGCTTAGCTGAGAAAACTCCTTCTTCTCTTCTTTCCTAATGTTTCCTCTTGTAAAATTGGCCAGCGTGCTGCTGCCATTTTGATCTTTCTATCACTACCCCTGCCATTTTCATCTTCCTCTCGCTATCCCCAGCAATTCGAGAATCCTCACCACCCCTCTAACAAACAACCTGCATCGCCCGGTAGAGAGAAAACAAGACAGCAGAGTAACTAAGAACTCAGGCTCTGGATCTTGGTGGCCATGCTTTGAATCACAGTTCCACAACTTAACTGCTATGTGCCTCAGTCTCCTCATCCCTCAATGAAGGCCAGGTGCAGTGGCTCACACCTGTAATCCCAGCACTTTAGGAGGCTAAGGCGGAGGCTCGCTTGAGGCCAGGTGTTCAAAACCAGCCTGGGTAACATAACGAGATCCTGTTTCTATGGGGAAAAAAAATTTGCCAGGCATGGTGGCACACACCTGTAGTCCTGGCTACTCAGGAGGCTAAGACAAAAGGATCACTTGAGCCCAGGAGTTCGAGGCCACAATGAGCTATGATCATACCACTGCACTCCAGCCTGGGCAACAGAGCAAGACTCTGTTTCTAAAAAGGGGGGGGGGGTCAGGGGGGACCTGATAATATCTCCTGCAAAGGCTTGCTGTGAAGATAAGAATAGTTAAAAGGTGTGAAGAACTTAGAAGGGTGCCTAGCACAGTAAGCACTCCATTAAGTGTTAAATGGTAATGGCTCCCAGCTGGACTGGCCCACACAGCATCTCCTAAACCTGTGTGCTCACCTTTCCTTTGTTATTACACCTTCCCTCATTTGGCTTATACAGTGTGGAAACTTCTTCTCTTGGCTCCTCTATACAAATTCTGTCCATTGTCAAGGCTCGGGTCTGATTTCCCTCTCAGCCAGTGGGAAATCTGAGTACTTCAGCTGCAACCTAGCTTTTTTGCCTCTGAACTTCTAGAATATTTACTAGATGTCCCCAAATCAAGTTGTTTTTTAAATTACTGAGTGTGGTGGGCAGCTCACAGGCTGGAAATTACTGGTGATGGAGCTGGAGGTCTTGCTTTTTCCTCTGGGTGCCCCTAAGTGGGTAATGTCTCAGAACCCCAGCTTCTTTCTCTGAAAAAAATTATCTTATTTATAAGGTTTCCTCAAAGACTGAATAAGAACATGTAAAGCTCCTATCATATAATCAGGCATAAACATTGGTTCCCTTCCAGTGGGACTATAAACCTCCAAGGGTAGCTCACGTTTCTCCATGCTCCAAGGACAGTAGTATGCAGAGATTAAACAGACAGGGGAATACAGACTGAATAAATGAAAACCTTTCCAAGTCTAATGATTTTATGACAATATTCTGAAATGGGCTTTTCCATGCCTATTCTAAATAACTGACAGTGCTTCCATCATAAAATGCTTTTTAACACACTTAATCTTCCAAGAACATACGTTGATTCTATTGCCCTGATGAGAGAATATATTAGCTACTTAACCTTTATCTAACACTTACATAATATTAAGATTTTTTTAAGATTCATTTTTACAAAACCCAGAAAATCCACACACAGCAAAAACAAAACAAAACAAAAAAAGGAACACAAAGTAATTGAAAAGACTTTTCATACCTAAAAAGGGAATTTTTAATCACAACCTTAGTCATAAACCTCAACAGGCAAGTCAGAAGCAGTGAAAGATAAAAGTGCCAACAAGAAAATCCGGTTGAAGTGCCACTCGGGTTCATGCAGTGGGTTACGGGGCGCACAAGCCAAGCTGGCGGAAGTGGGTGCTGTACCTTTATCACGGCCGCCCCCACCTGACCACCTGTAGCAGCCTCAGAGGAAGCAGACAACCCCCACACACTTTCCAGCTGCATCTTGGCAGCCACAAAGTACGCACATACAATCAGCTAACGTATAAAAGTATATCGGAAGCATCAATGTGAAAAGGGAAAAAATCTTTAACTCGTGATGAGTAACCTGTGTTATTTAGATTCTGTCATTGAGACTTGATGCTAAGCTAAGGGGAGACCCCTCTAAAGACACCCACACAACCCTGACAACTGGCAGCATAAGTGCATAATCTTTGCATCAAATACCTGGGGCACTGAAGAGGCTGAAGCAGCAAATCCTCTGGTAGAGGGTGAGGACCAAATGGGGGTACCTCAGAGGCTACAGTTCCTCCCCCTAGTGTTCAATGACAAATGGAAACATGTCACTGGGTCCAAACGCAGGGAGGACTAGTCTTTGCTTTGGCACCAGGCTAGACAAAGAAAAGACCCCTTGCCCCGTGACCGCACATTGTCCTACAAAGGAAAAGGCTGGATTTTGTTGATGAATGCAATTCATATGTTTGGAGCAGTGTCATTTGAAGGGACTGCTTCAGAAATTCATGCAAGTCACATAAGTGGAGAGAAAACAGGAAAAAATTAAGAATGGCTATTTACAAGTCGCTTCTAAAACTCTGCTTGTTCTACTTGAACAATTTTTATCATCATTTAAAGCAGTTAAATTAAAATGCACCTGCACTGTAAATCGTGAGAGAACATACCTGCTCTTCAAATATGACTTGAAAATTATTTGGTTTCTCCCCTACCTCCCCCTACCTGGGATGCTCTCATTTTACATTTAATTTGGAAAATTAGAAGAAAAATGGAATAAGCTCAAATCCTAACCAAAATTTGTTTTTACTTTTAAAATACAATCATTTTACAATTTTTTAATAAATGTAAAATATTTTATTATTTACTTAACTTTTTACCTTCAGGGTTACATGTGCAGATTTGTGATATGGGTAACTTGTGTCATGGGGGTTCGCTGTACAGATTATTTTGTCATCCAAGTACTAAGCCTAGTACCTGATAGTTTTTTTTTTTTTTTCTGCTCTTCCCCCTCCTCTCACTCTCCACTCTCCAGTAGGCCCCAGTGCCTGTTGTTCTGGATGGGCGCGGTGGCTCATGTCTGTAATCCCAGCACTTTGGGAGGCCGAGGTGGCCTGAACATCTGAGGTCAGAAGTTCAAGACTAGCCTGGCCAACATGGTGAAACCCAGTCTCTACAAAAAAATTAGCCAGGCATGGTGGTGTGCGCCTTTAGTCCCAGCTACTTGGGAGGCTGAGGCAGGAGAACAGTTCGAACCCAGGAGGCGGAGGCTGCAGTGAGCCGAGATCACACCACTGCACTCCAGCCTGGGTGACAGGGCTAGATTTTGTCTTAAAAAAAAAAAAAAAAAGAAATAATCAATGAGCATTAAAGAAAAGTGTAACTTTTAAACCTACTTTCATAGTTCAAATACACCCAGTATTTGGAGGTCAGAGTAGTCACGCTTCACTAACTTTATAAAGGAGAGGCTTTCAATAAATGCAAGGAATGTCTACCACAGCAATACATGTGTAAAACGTTTCATCTATGACAGCCATGTTCTAAATTAATGTTGTATTTCCTACTCTGAAATAATTTTAATTTATGACTAAAAATGGCAACAAATGTTCTTTTCATTGAGGCCCAAGAAAGTATGAGAGTATTTATTCACATATTCTCATTTCCCATGTAACATGCCTAGGGCCAACCTGAATGAGAGCACAGAAAATGTGGAGGATTTCTCTGCCTAGTCTGCTTAAGATCAACAACACATAAATCTAAATATAAAACACACACCTTTAAATGATCACCATTAATGTTAATAAGCATTAAAGGTAGACACTGAAGTCTTTTGTGTTGGCAAATCCTAGAACTACATTTTCATTCAGACAGGTTGCCTCTGGATAAATGTCTAAGATTTTTTCTAAAAACAAGTTATGGTATTTATAATTGCCTTCTTTAAAAGAATGCAAATTCTTTTGCCTGCAGATTACGCTAAGCAAAAGAGTGAGAGAGAGGGGAAATTTCAGTAAAATTTTGAGAACCATAGCTTGCATTATAGATTTTGGAATGTACCTTCCTGCCCTTTAACCCAACCCCAATTTCTTATTTCCTAGTAAATACACTCCCCAGTTATTCATCCCTTATTATACCCTGGGACAATGGTCATTTTGGTACCAATCACACCTTAGTTTTCCACTATCACCTGCTAAAAGTTCTCTTGGAGAAAAAAAATATAACTGTAAGAGAAACCTGAGTGATATAACTTCAGTATTTTAACATCCTAACCCTTTCAAACTCTTTCTATATGAGAATTGACTATTTTCATCTTCCCTTGAAAAAACGTGTTCAGGCATTAAAATTCCTCTACCTTGGACCTTTTGTAATGGCTGCCTTAATATTTATTTTGATACACTATTCAAGACACCAACAGTTTGAGGTTTTCACTTCTTTTCTTGAAAAGAGTGTCACAAAGTCAAATTTCAGCCTCATCTACAAGACATTTAAAAATTACACTGCTTTCCTGATTTAACTCCTAAATATGCCCAACACAAATAATTATGTGTGTTCACCTGAAGATATGTTCTAGAATGTTCAGTCACAGTGTTACTCATAATGACCCCAAACTGGAAACTATACAAATTAATAAATAGTGGTATAGTCACACAATATAATACTATATAGCATGGAGAATGAAAAATCAACTACCATAGTCAATATGGTGTCATGCACAATGTGAGTTAACATGCATATTATCGAGCGAAAGAAGTTAGACACAAAACAGTACATTCTGTATCTCCATTGATAAAAAGTTCAAAAACAGGCAAAGCAAATCTATGCTTTCCAAAGTCAGAGTAGTGGCTACCACGGTGAAGTAGTTACTGGAAGGAAGCCTGAGGGATTTCTAGGGCACTGATAATGCTGTGTCTTAATCTGGGAACTGGTTACAACAGTGTGTTTCACTTTATGGAAATTCATCAGTAAGATAAATATATGTTATATGCATACTTTTCTCTGTATTCTCATTCAATTAAAAAGAAATAAAATTAATCAGCTTCTCTTAAGAAACAGACTTACAGGAATGAAAACTAGAGTGTTTCACACAGTAAAATGGAAGAAGCTTAAGAGCTAGGTTCAAATTCCAGATTCTACCATTAATTATTCAATCTTAGCTTCTCTGGCTTCCAATTCTATAAAATGGAGCCAACAGCAAAGATCAAATGACATAACATTGAAGGCATTTTAAGCAAGAAGAATATACAAATGCTGAGCACTATTGCCTGAAATACTAATAATGTACTTATCCGAGAAGCCTTTAAAGTTACATTGTTCTACACAAAATGTTAGTATAAACATAAGTGGCAAGATAATATTATCAGTTTTGCCATTTAAAGAACTTCCTAACAATCAAAGATATGCAACATTTATTCTACCCAAAGTTAAAGTGTCCTGCCCTAACCTCTACTTTGAGACACTTGGTAAACAACTTTCGGAAGAGTGTCAAGATACATAATATTATAGGAGATGATGTCAAATATTAAAGCTTGAATAATAAGTGGACTAGAGAATGATTCTACTCACAGCTCACAGTTCAATCCATCTCTTCTTCTCACTGACTTCTCAACTTTTCTGTGTTTTCCCATGTTTTCCTCCTTCTTCCCACTCTACCCTGCCTCCTACCTGGCCATGCCCCGTCTCTCTGCCCAGTCAAATTCTACCCACTCATCAGTGCCCAGCCAAGGCATTCCTCTGGTGGGAAACCCTTCCAGGCCATGGAGACCTTTCCAGGCCGTGGAGATCTTTCCTTCCTTTGAAGCACTTTTTTGTTTAGTGCCTCGACCGTCTGTTTGCAACAGTCTTGGATCCGAGCATTGAACAGCTATGTATCTCTCAAGCCATGATTTAACAACTCATGTGCTCACATCTTGCTTCCCCAGTAGGCTATATGTTTTCCCTAAAGGCAGGGACCTGTGTGATACTTATTTTAATCCCCCTTCAATGCTCTATACATTGCAGATATTAAATGCTTGCTACCCAGTGCTCTACTTTGTGGGTTCAAGAAAGCAGTAATCTCTAAAAGTAGGGCAAAGGTGCAGACTGGGATTTCTTCAAGTAAGTGGATTCTGCCGGTGGCATCTCATCTCTAAAACTCTCTGTTAAGCTCTGATCTTCTTTTCTCTGAGAGCTCCCAATCACTCTAGACTTTAGAGACTAAACCAGCACTTTGAAATCAAAGTATAAGGTGAACCACATATAATTTTAAATTTCTAGTAGCCACATTAAATAAAAAGTAAAAAGGAACAGGCCAAACGTATCTTAATATTAGTTAATCCTATATATGTAAAACATTATCATTTCAACATGTAATCAACATAATAAAAATTATCAAGGAGATACATCCTTTTTGTTTGAAAGCTGGTGTATATTGCACAGCACATCTCAACCACATTTCACATGCTCAAATGTCACATGTGGCTGATGGCTACCACACTGGACAGACCAGGTTTAGAGTTCAAGCTAGAATACGTGATTTCAAACCATTCTGAAAAAATCTAAAATCCAACAAACCCTATAGGGATATGCAGTAATCTTCCTAAATCTTGCTCTTAAAAAAAAAAGAATACGGCTGGGCACGGTGGCTCACGCGTGTAATCCCAGCACTTTGGGAGGCTGAGGTGGGTGGATCACCTGAGGTCAGACTAGCCTGGCCAACATAGGGAAACCCTGTCTCTACTAAAAATACAAAAATTAGCTGGGCACGGTGGCGCATGCCTGTAATCCCAGCTGCTCAAGAGGCTGAGGCAGGAAAGTCGCTTGAACCCAGGAGGTGGAGGTTGCAGTGAGCCGAGATCATGCCACTGCACTCCAGCCTGGGTGACAGAGCGAGACTCCCTCTCAAAAAAAAAAAGTCTACAGTATTTTATCATTTTGTAAAGCCCTCTGTCATACATTATCTCATCTAGATGACATACATACAGCAAACATTAAGCCATAAAGTAGTTTCTTGGTCCTATATACCAAAAGAACACAGAGCTGGTAACACATGCTTAAATCAAATAACTCATGGTCACACAGCCTTAAAGAACATCTATTCATGAGACGTCTTCTCCATTTTTACTACACAGTAAAGCATATTTTATCTCTGATTTTAAGTCATTTAAGAACTTTTTATTTTGGAATTTTATGACTAGCCCTTTAAATATTAGTTTTCCTAGGAACATCAAAAGAACAAGTGACAAATTACATAAAGGGGAAAAGATTAAATGAATCATGGATTCCACTCGAACTTCATCAGTTAAAAGGATAATTAGCAAAATATTTAAGGAAAAAGTAAATGAGCTCGTTAGTCATGGTCTTTTGAGGGGAAAAAGGTAAAACTATTTTACTTGCCCGATCTCAGATCTAGAATCTAAAAGATAAAGAGGTATTGTGGAGAATCATTATAAAATACTCAGACTTCAAAGGTTCCCATAAGGTCAAAATATGGACTATGTATAAGAAGAAAAAATACGCTAAATATAAAATCAATGTATTAATGAGATATATTTATTTAAATATCCCTTTTGAGTATTCTTAACAGGTATTCAGAACCCTAATCTGCTTTTGAATTTTCAATGATATAAAAGAAAAATTTGAAGACATTAATGGAGAATTTTAAAGCAAGAATCTAATCCTGTATGTTAGAAAGAAGAAAATGCAACAATGTTATATAATATTTTAATTCTTATAGGTGCCCCAATACATAAGCAACCTAACTTTGACATCAGGGGGAAACTGGACAAATCCATTTAAAACTAATTTAGCAACAAATACTTACATGGTTCTGTGGACATGTAACATCCCAAGGTGTTTTAAATTGATAATGTCACCATATGAACTGATAATTTTCAGTTGAGCATACAGTTTATTCTATAAAATCACTAAATCTTAAGAATCATGAGGGATCTTAGAGACATTTAGCCCAGTGCCTCTCAATTTTTCATGTTTATGTGAGTCTCCAGGAGCATCTTGAGAAAGTGCAGATTCAGACTCAGTAGGTGTGGGTGGGCCTGAGACTTCATTTCTAACATGCTCCAGGTGATGCCAATGCTGCTGGTCCAGGGACCAGGCAGTGGGTACTGAGGCCCCAGTGAAGTCTAAGGGAGGTCCCACAGCCTCTGCTTGGGCATCTCCAGTATCCAGGACTTGAAACCTGCCTCCAAGGGTAGACATTACAGGGAGGGACTTGTATATTACAGGGAGGAAAGCAACAAGGAAAGGCTGCTTCCACTTCTAGTGATGGAAGACACTCTCTCCCGACAGCTCCTTTCCTCCATGTTGAAAATCCGCACTTCCTTTGGCCACTCTTAGAACTGAGAGGTTTCCAGACCCCTAAACATCTTTATCACAGAAAATGCTCCCTCTGTGGTGAAAATCTTTCTTAAAATAGATCCCTTGGGACAAGACATAGCATCCCACACATGGGACATCCAGACCTGAGAGTAGTTGAGTGAGAACATTACAGTCCCTGATCTAAAGGGGACAGCTCTCTTAATGTGGCCTTGAGGTGTCACCTTCTGTAAGAATCACACTGCACTGGTGGCTCACAATGTTGTGGAGGAAGTAATACCAAGCAAGTGTTCCCATGTGTACTTGAACAATTATTTTTAACTAAAATGTAGGAATTTACAGTTGTTTCTATTTAATGTCATCTTGCTACTATAACAACTCACATAAATCCTTTAAAATGTTTACTAATAGGTCACACATGTATAAAAAACATAGACAGTTTTTAAAAACAATTATAAAGAAAGAATATCCTTGGGACCACTGTCCAGGTTGGGAGCTAAAACACTGCCAAGACCTCAGAAGCCCCCAGTGAGCCCCTTCCCTATCATACCCACTCCCTCACCTCTGGAGGTAGTTGTTATACTGCTTTTTGTGACAATCGTATTAAATCATATTAATTTTATTTATAGTTTTACCTTCTATGTATGTATCCCTAAATAACATATTTAGTTTTGCATGCTTTTGAACTTTACATGAATAGAATCACACTGTATATATTCTTCCATCTTGCTTCTTTCTTTCAATATTATGTTTGTAAGATTCATCCATTTCAATGCACTTTTATTTGTTTAACAAACATATAGAATGTATTACCTGCCAGTCATTCTCCAAAGCATGTCACAAATATTGACTCATTTAAACTTCCTAACAACACTGTCAGGTAGACATCATTTTCCCTGATGTACAGATGAGAAAACTAAGGTACACTGAAGCTCAGAAATTCATCCAAGGTCACACAATAAGTGGCAGAACCAAAATCTGAACCCAGGCACAATCCTTCCTCTTGACCACCAAGAAATGCTGCCTCTCCACACCCTTCTATATGTGGTTTTACTAGTTGATTTTTCATTGCCAAATAGTATCACAGTGTATAAATACCTTACAGCAAAATGTGCTGATTCAGTTCAATGTTGATGGGCATTTATTTGGGTTGCTTCCAGTTTTTTGCTCTTATGAACA
This sequence comes from Nomascus leucogenys, assembly GCF_006542625.1. NCBI lineage: Eukaryota > Metazoa > Chordata > Mammalia > Primates > Hylobatidae > Nomascus > Nomascus leucogenys. The sequence continues at coordinate 76,715,778 of NC_044383.1, forward strand.
ATGCTTCTTTGAATATTTTTGTCCATGTTTTTTCTTTTAAGTTCAGGGGTATGCACATGTACTGGTTTGTTACACAGGTAAACTTGTGTCATGGAGGTATGCTATACAGATTATTTCATCACTCAGGTATTAGGCCTGGTATCCATTAGTCATTTTTCCTGATTCTCTCCCTCTTCCCACCCTCTAATAGATCTCTGTTGTTCCCCTCTATGTGTCCATGCATTTTCATCATTTAGCTCCCACTTATAATTGAGAATGTGCAGTGTCTGGTTTTCTGTTCCTGTGTTAGTTTGCTAAGGATAATGGCCCCCAGCTCTATCTATGTCCCTGCAAAGGACATGATCTCATTCTTTTTTATGGCTGCATAGTATTCCATGGTGTATGTACCACATTTTCTTTATCCAGTCTATCACTGATGGGCATTTAGGTTGATTACATGTCTTTGCTTATTGTGAACAGTGCTGCAGTGAACATATACGTGTATGTGTCTTAGAATAATTTATATTCCTTTGGGTATATGCACAGTAATGAAACTGCTGGGTTGAATGGTATTTCTATCTTTAGGACTTTGAGCAATCATCACACTGTCTTCCACAATGGCTGAACTAATTTACGCTCCCACCGAGTGCGTAAGTGTTCCTTTTTCTCCATAACCTTGCCAGCATCAATTGTTTTTTGTTTTGTCCATGTTTCTTAAAGCACATAGGTAATCATTTTTCTTAGGTGTATACCTAGGGGTAAGATGGCTGTGTTGTAAGTTATTTGCAGGCTGAACTTGGTTAGGTAACAGCAAATTGTTTTCCAATATAATTGTACCAAGTTATACTCCTGTCAACTAAATACAAAAACTCCCATTCATTCACATCTTTACATGGTATTGTCAGGTTTTAAAATTTCTGCCAATCCAGAGTGTGTAATCATATGTTACTATGATTTTAATCTGCATGTGTTTGCTTATTAATGAAGCTGAGCATCTTTTTATATATTTACTAGCCAACTGGGTTTCTTCTTTCGTGCAACGCATGTTTAAGAACATGAATGTACATGATCATTTTTCTTTTTGGTTATCTGGCTTTTTTATTGATTCGTATGTGTGCTGAACCAGTTATTATTTATGTGCCACAAACATCTTTATCACTTTGGGCTTGTTTTCTCATTCTCCATAGTTACCACTCAGTGAAAAGAAGTCCTACTCACTTTTTTTTTTTTCCAACAATAAGTTAAAGACTCCTCATGCTTTTTTTTTTTTTTTTTTGAGATGGAGTCTCGCTCTGTCGCCCAGGCTGGAGAGCTGTGGTATGATCTCGGCTCACTGCAAGCTCTGTTTCCTGGGTTCACGCCATTCTCCTGCCTCAGCCTCCTGAGCAGCTGGGACTACAGGTGCCCGCCACCACGCCCAGCTAATTTTTTGTATTTTTACTAGAGACGGGGTTTCATCGTTTTAGCCAGGATGGTCCTGATCTCCTGACCTCATGATCCACCCACCTTGGCCTCCCAAAGTGCTGGGATTACAGGCATGAGCCACCACACCCGGCCTCCTCATGCATTTTTAACTTTTGAACTATTTTATAAGAATTTTTTAGGTCTGGCCAGGCACGGTGGCTCACACCTATAATCCCAGCACTTAGGGAGGCTGAGGCAGGCAGATCACTTGAGGTCAGGAGTTCGAGACCAGCCTGGCAAACATGGTGAAACCCCATCTCTACTAAAATTACAAAAATTAGCTGGGCATGGTGGCATGTCCCTGTAGTCCAGCTACTCAGGAGGCTGAGCCAGGAGGATCACTTGAACCTGGGAGGTGGACGTTGCAGTGGGCCGAGATCGCACCACTGGACTCCAGCTTGGGCAACGGGACAAGACTCCATCTCAAAATAAATAAATAAATAAAGCAAACATTTAGAAAGAAAAAGATTATGTTAAATATACATGTTGGTCTTACAGTCTAGAAATTCAGTTGCTTTGACTACAAAATACAAAAAGCAAAGGCTCTGGGATAAGACCACTGTGACGCGAAGCTAAGATAGTGATCTCTGATAGTCTGGCCAAACTGCAGCAAAACCAACCAAAACTAAACAAAAACCAAAAATGTCCCCCTATGTAGACATATGGAAATGAGCTGCAAAAAGATGAACTTACACCTGAATTCCTGGTGACATCTGGGCAGCTCCTCAGCAGGTAGCACAGTTCTTCCTGAGCTAGCTGCTCCACTCTGCTGTTTCCTCTGACTCGCATTTTCTGTTAACCTTCCTCTTGGAATCCTTTGACAATGACTCACAGGGCTTTGGGGCTACTCAGCAATACCACAGCCCTCCGCAATAGATGCTGTGTAGGAGGGACGCAGCTCAGTGGATTGCAGTCTGCATCAGTATTTTCCTTTCTGCATTCAGGGAGGATTTGCTTTTCAGCCACATTTCCCTCAAACATAGCCCTGACAGGAGATGCTTAGTGCAGAGATTTCTAAATGATGAAATGATCTGAGTTTGGCTCCTTAATCATAATGAAACTAAAAACAGTAAGATGAGAAAACAACAGGGGGATCATCATTCCTACAAAAAACAACTTTATACTTGGGCAAAATCAAGAGATTAAAAAAAAAAGCTCAAACTAATATTTTCCAACCTTTCACTAAGAGCAAGGGCTAAAACCACATGTTTTGAAGGTCTTGCACTGTGTTATTATTAGAAGTCACAATTCTATTGATACTGATGAGTCATTCGTATCGGCGGAAACCAAGAACTTCCATCAACATCATGTTACACACAGTCACTGTGGCTTTTCTTTATTACTGGTCAAAGCTGCTTCAGAATGCTTATTGAAACTTAAGAAAAAGGAGGCAAACTCCTCCAGGGTGTGCAAAGCTTTCCCTCCCCCAGCTGATCTTACTTTAATCATCCTTTTCAAGACAGTTTACGATGATTGGATCAACTTGTATCTACAAAAGGAAGTTTATTTAGAAGCCTCAAAAAAGCAACATTTCACACTTTCCGATGAAAATAAGCAAAACTGAACTCTGAAAACAAACAGTGAAACCATCTCTGAAAATACATGCTAGCTTTAAAATGACCTGAGGTCAAGTTTTTTGTTTTGTTTTGTTTTTTAACCTCAATAATAGGGAACGGATATAAACAAAAGCTGTCATCACTTAGGGACTTGAGCCACATAAAACAATGTCAGGCTAGTCACTTGCACTCTCGCCCCTGATTCCCTACTCAGGACACACTGCTTTGCACTGAGGGAGAAGTGGGCCAGGTTTCAGTTATGCCAAGAAAGCCTAACTAAGTTAAAGGTTTATGAAAACTCCTTCTGGTCTTAAGTAGGAAATAACAGCACATTCCCTTTTCATTATCAGCCCCTTTTGCCTCTCCCCTTAAATATTCCCAGAAAAATAAAGTGAAGCAAAAAAAAAAAAAAAAAAAAAAAAAGTTTTCCTGAGGCATATCCAGAAATGCTATGAATCTTTATGCAGTCCCTACAAAGGTAGAAATTTGTCCAATTTTCTCCCCTGCAACCAGAAGGCTGTGTTGGCTGCTGGCACGAGAAGGGGACCCAGCTCAGCAGTGACCACAGATCTGAAAATAGCCTCCCAGTAGCTAACCAACCCAGCAGCCCGGAGCTCTCCAAGGGCGGTGCTGGTACTATGGGCAGCTTACAGTGCGGCCAGCTGAGTGCTACAACAGCTGCATGAGTCAGCAAGCACTGCTGGTAGGAAAGTGCTGACATGCTAAATTACTCTCGTGTACTTGAGGTGCACACACCTACCTGGCAAAAACAAAAACAGGGTACATGCAAATTAGCAAACGGGAACCTCTCGACGCTTGCAGTTTCTATTTTCCAAGGTTAGACCAAAAATATAAATAATCTATGCCACTGCTCAAAAAGAAGTAACAACTAATAATAATTAATCATGGTAATAAACAACTCACTCTCAGTGTTGCTATGTGTGGAACAGCTGCACTGAAATCTCACGAGCCAGTTAATTTTAACTGGTTTTAATTTTAACTAGATTTAACTGCTTTTCCTCCCTTCTGAAAAATCAAAATAGTTACCATATCGACCACAAGAACTGGTAACAGACAAGCACAGTTCCTGTTTTTCAGAGGGGACTTACTTTCAAACCCACAATATCAAGATGCTTAACATAAGTGGAAATTTAAAATGTACTGTTTAATGTGGGAGACTTAAAACCTGTACGCTAATTCAGATCTCATGTGCCAGGCTTTGTCTGACAATGCCTCTCATTCATCTCCGTTCTCTCATTTTATACGGGACCTACAAATCTGCAGGAACGCTGGTTGTCTGGAACTCAGAATATATTTTCCCATAGAAACAGGGCCAGGCCAATGAGCTAGGATTCCTTGATAGTCCGTGAAAATGTCTTGACTTAAAATATGAGAGGTTAAATTTATAATCTAAAAAGAAAATGATACTACAATGATAGTTCCAAAACCATTTAAAAGAAAACACTCTTGATTAACTGTTTGAGGAAATGTCTAATTACAGGAGGATGAAGGGACACAGTCTTCTAAGTGACACTTTCGGACTTCAACTTCAGGGTCACTCTGGTTCTCTAACATGGTTTCAATTGTTAGTTTCATTTAAAATGCACAGAATTCTCTTACTTTGGCCTAAAGTATTGTTAGAAAAAAAAGTCTTTATACTTACCGGTTGTAAGTACTGTTTTGTTCTCCAAAAAAAATTGAGAGTTGGAAAACAAAAAAGGAGGAGAAACAAGTACAAAGAGGGGGGTACTAGAGAGAGGGAAACAAAGAAATTAAGTCTGGGATAAAGAAAGACACGGAGGTGTAACTAAACTGCAAAAACAAAGGAGAGGTAGGAACTAGAGGGTAGTTCCCCACTAGACAGTGTGTTCCCAGAGAAAGAGGACTCTTCATTATACCCAGCTCCGGAGGCAACAGTGGAGTCCTGCAAGACAGTTCCACAGACTGGCACTAGATGGAGCCATCAACTCAACATAGCATGGTTGCTGGAGGAGGGTATGGTGGGGGAGAGGTGGGACTGAAGGGCATTGACTCTACAGCCCGGTATTTACCTGGCAACAACTCTATCTAAAATAAGTATAGTTTCATTAATCAACCAACTCTCCTAATGTCCAGATGTCACCACCATGCTGACACCACTATGCTTGTGGTATGTCAAATTAGGACACACCAATTTTGAAATAAATTTATCAATTCGATTTTTATCAATGCAACTGGGGTGGAGAGGTAAGTGAAGTTGGATCTGCTGCTTTTTTTTTTCTTCTAAAATTCAACATTCAAAGATAATATAGAATTTCAGGTTCACTGCTACTGAATAACAAAAATCCCTAATCATAAACCAAATGGCTTTCCCCCGAAGCTTCATTTAAATGTTAAATAACATACCATCTTGCTATAGAGGTTTATGTGACCAACTCCAATGTATGGCAAGAGGCAGGAAATGCTCACTGACAAATGTATTATTAAAAATAATCTTCTCTTTATATTTAAATACCACTTTGATTTATATCCTGTAATCCATTTGCCTATATTCTCTGCCTAGGGTTGTGTTTATTTATTGCGAGCCCTCTCTTCATTCAGAAATGGTCTCCTATCACCAGGTTACCAGTGTGCGAAATTCTATTGTTTTTATCCTTAGGGTTTTACTTCTTTGGCTTTGTCTCCTATTAATATGTTGATGCTTCAGAAAAGTAACGCATTAAGTATGCTCAGTTATTTTATATTAGTAAAACTGTGTTCATAAAATCTTTCTCTGAGATTGGTTTTGGAAGGGAAGGACAAGGACTAGTTGAGGGGACTGGGTGGCCAAAAGGTAAGAGAGCATGAAACAAAAAAGTGAGGACAGAAGGAGGATGGGGGAACTGGCTGCAAACTGTGCCTAGCTTCTTTACATCTGGGACATGGACCGTCATCCCTGGCACTTATCTTCCCAAGAAAATGTATGAAAAGGAAGGGTTAACTCTGTCTACATTTTCCTCTTGCTGAATGGGTAATAATATCTTTCATAGTTAATTTCATTTCTTTTTTCAGTTTGACTCTTCAGGGCTTATTCATTTGCATAATATGGAATCTTGAACCCATATAGATATTCTACAAATCAATGCAAGTAATTCTCACACTAAATCAGCAGCTTTAATTTAAGCTCATCATTGTTTGCATAGAAATCTTTATGCACTCATCTGCTTGATTTTTTAAATCACTTAAAACCTCCAACACTGACACACTAAGCATCTCCCATTTAGCTTTCTCCAAAATTTGAACTAAATGCTGAAAAATAAGCACAGTACTGTACATTCATACACTTGATCATTTCCCAAATTGAGCTTCAAATGTGTGCTTAATGTTTCAAGTGGCTCCTGAGAATGATGCTTCTTGACTAAAGATGACAACTTTGGTGTCTGGCCCAGGCAGAGCTGAGTCAGCATTCTAAATAGTGACCCTGCAAACCTGAGGTAATTGGGGGTTACTGCCATGCCAACTGCCTGAGTCCTTTAAAACCATTCAAATCTCCAGTTGAGAGTTGCAACATGCTAATCTGGCAAGATAATCTCTTCCTGAAATTGACCAGAATGAGAACAAAGGTTACCTACTTTTATCTGTTACTGGTAGCTAATATTTCTGATTAGGAGTTCTGATGGAATTAGTTCTGAATGAAATTCTTCCTCCTTGGTAGAATACTCTACCTCTTACAGGTATAGTTTTTTACCTTTTCCTACCCACCAAAAAAAAAAAAAAAAAAAAAGGCAAAAAACAAATTCCCTCCACCTAACAAGAGGGTAGGAGGGTAGGAGTGTGAGTTACAAGTAAACCCTGGAGACAGAGCCATGGTATTTCAGTTATATGCCTAGTACTTCTTTTGCCTTTATATGCATCACTTTTACTTTCCGATCCCTAAATGGACACTAAAACCTAAGGAATGCAATTATTAGAAAGCAGGCCATGTGAAAGACAGGAGATATATTCACTCAGATTTACTGAGAAATTATTTTTCAACTTCACAATAGATGTCAATAAAACATCCAGTATTTTAGAGTGAGATGACCTTTATTTCTACTTCTGGGAACTGCTAAAGAGAGTTCCAACTTCAAATGAAGAAGAAAAGGAAAAGGGAGAGCCATAACATGGTAAGAGAACAGGCCCAAGCATCAGACAGCTAGTGTCCAATTCCAGTTCTACCATTCATTAGCTGAGTGACACCTATGCTGCGGCTTCTAGTGATCACACCTAGCCCTGGGTTGTTCTGAGGATTACATGAGTTAATATGAGCAGCACACAGAGGAAGCTCTCAATACAAGTTAACCATCATCAAAGAAAAAGAAAATAGGGGTGTTAGCATGAAGTATAATCAATTTATTTTAAATAGATGCTGCCAAAATTCCTTAATTTTGCATCTAAGAATGGTCTAAATAAGACATGTCCAATCTTTTGGCTTCCCTGGGACGCACTGGAAGAACTGTCTTGGGCCACACATAAAATACACTAAACACTAATGATACATGATGAGCTAAAACAAGAAAAATAGCAAAAAACAAAAACAAACAAACAAAAAACCTTTGTGTTGGTCTGCATTCAACACGCAAGAGGCCTGCAGGCCATGGGTTGGACAAGCCTGGAATAATCTTCTTTGGGCCACAGAGGATGGAGACCGTCTGCTCTGGAGTAGCCAGGGACTTCAGACAGACTTTAGACTCACTTTTTCACCAAAGGCCCTACACACATCAGCTGACTGGGAGAGAATATCTTTGTAGCTTCTGATCATTCAAATATTGTCAAAACCACTCTAAATATGTTCAAAATAAGAATGTTAACTTGTATTTTTTCCAAGTATGGAAATGAACAGTACTCTTGGCAGTTAACTTCTGTTTTTATCAGGTTCTAAAGACCCAGGTAAATAAATCAATTCTGGACTCTGTATACAGGAACTATTATTTGCCAAAATGGCCCCAGAGGTTCCAGCATGGCTTATGCAACACTCCAAAGGGCCAAAGATAGTAGTGAATTAATAGGATTAGGAAGCTGGAGGAAAAAGTGAATCTCAAGTTTCAGACCGTCCCTGATGGAAGGTCACTCCACAATTCCTCAGGGAGGGCTTCCTCAACCTCCCGATCAGGTTAAATCTCCCCATTAGACACTCTGGTGAATGAAACACCTTTCCTTCACGAGCAGTGGGTTATCTGTTACTAACTGATCAGTGCCATTCTTCCTACCAGATGACGTGCTTCATGAGACCAGGGGCCAGGACTGGGTTTGCTCCCCACTAGCACTGTGGTCACTTAACACTATGCCTGCCACGTAAGAGATACTCAGTATATATTTGTTTAATGAATGAATGAGGCATCTGCCTCTAAGGAAGTATTTCTGGACACTTGGCCCATTTTGTACTATCCACAAGCTTCTGTTGCTTAGAAGAATACAGGATAGGAAAAAAAGAAAAATTGCCAAAAATCTATGGATACTGAAATACTAAGGAAAGATGTTGAGCATGCACATTCACTTTGTTTCCTACTTGTGGAATGGAAATCACCACATTGGGATCTCCCAACTTTAAAATCCAAAGTGAAGGTCTAAGCTGTCTTTGGGTTAGACTCCTGGAAAGTCTTGAGGAAATTCCTGAAGTATCTGCAGAAAGTGACATGAGAGACAGAATAGAAGATGGCCCAAGACTAGAGTGATGGAAGACTTGGAAACTCGAAAAGCTTTCTTCTGTAACTAACTGGGACTTTGTCTACATGCCAGCTACAGGCTCAGGCACACATGAAGAGAATAATGAGATGTATGGGAGGACTGGAAAGTGGAGGATTTAAATGCTTAGGAAAGGAGCCAATGAAAGCTGACACAAGGACAGGAGGGACCTAGCAACCAAGCGCCGGCTCTCATCACATCAGCAGCAGCATGTCCTACAGCCTTCAGGAAAAGAACAAAAAGGTCAGGGAGGAAAATGACACATCTCAGAACCAAAGGGCAATTCATTATGAGGCTAAGGAACAAAAGAGAAGTCAACCAGGGAATATGCTGAAGAAACGGTGATTATGAAGTCACTGGGGAAGACTGAGAGGCATTTTGGCTGTAATTCCAACAACTAGAATGAAGGAGGATGTGAAATGCTTTTGGATTGGGAAGATTTATTATTTTGGAAAAAAAATAGCTCAAGGAAAAACAAATCGCAAAATTCCTGCCTGAATTTTGAAGTAGTGTCACTAGCAGGATGAGGTTCAATTTATACATTCTTTAGAAATGAAATGGCCCTTGGAAAAGACATAGTGGTAAGATTCGCAGGATACTTCCAGCCTTACGGAAGCTGAGTAGCATGCTGATAGAAAAATTTTCAGTTTTAGATAGACTGACATTTGAAATTAACAAAAAAGAAAAAAGTAAAGAGAAAAAATTAAAAGACCCTGAACTGACAAAAAAAAAAAAAAAAAGGAACTACTTTCTTTTTTTAAAATTAAATGTCATCACAAACAAAAAAAAAGGTGAAAGGTGAGTTGTATTTTGGGAAATCTTCCTGAGTTTACAAAATGTTTAGTTCATAGCAGGTTTCAGTTTGGACTTGAACAGTTTGTAAATATTTACACAAAATTTAAAGATAGGAGGACAGCAGAGGTCATATATTGCCATTAACAATACAGAAGCGATTTTCCATCATTCCCAAGGCCTTGGTGCTGCGTTCCCACACGTGGCCCCAGCTCTACCAAAAGCTTGTCTTCTTTTCCAAAGAAATTCCAATTTTTGCAACTAGCGCTGACTTCTGAACTGTGAGTACCTCTGACAGGGTCATATGTCGCTGAAGCTTCTTCAACATCCAGATAGGGAAAGGAGAAAAACAGGGAGGCAGATGCACAGCATTACATTTGTCAATATAACGTATTGACAAATACGTTATATTTTCTATTGTTCTCCGTCCTGTGTATGTGAGGGCAGGGACCATGTTCTCTGTATGCCACAGTCCTACACCATGCCCAGTCATTGATTCAGGACTGGAGTGTCCTGAATGGGAAATAACCTTTAGACATTCAAGAAAACATGCACTATATTCAGATTAAGTTCATTCCAACATGAGGTTAGTTCTTCCAACTCTGCAGAATGGGCGGGCACGACACCTACTTCAAAGGGTTGCTTTGAGGAATCAATGAAGTGGATTCAGGTAAGGTAGTCAGCACTGGGTCTGGCACATGGTGCAGATTCAGTAAATCAAAACTATTATTTTGGTGAGTGTTCTCAAATGTCAAACTCCCATGGAGGTCCTCAGGCATTACCCAGCCAAGTTACCCTATCTGGTCAATAACAACTAAATAGAGGGCAGGTGGTTCAAAAGTAATGGATTATTCACCTGCAAGGAATCACATTGTACTCATGGTATTAAATTATTCGGCCTTTCATGTCGAATTCTCTGTTAAAAAGGAAGCTGATCAATTCCTGAGTGGGACTCAGTGTTGATTTTTTTTGGCATCTTTCTATTTTCTAGATAGTTGTAACCATTCATTGGGTGCATACTCACAAATCATCCACTATATGCCAGGCCTTTAGAAAACAGACATACAAAGATATTAAACAAAAAAAGATGTTTCAGTCTGTTCAGTGGTGGGAGACAAGCAGCCCCCAGGCCGACTCTAGCTCTTACATATGCTTTCATCCAAAAATTTTTTAAAGATTTGAGCCAATATTTAAAAATCAGGGAATTCCACATAAATATCCAATATCCAGCTTTCCCTGGAAAAATCAAATGATGTGGCAACACAAAGCCAGTAGTCCTACCAACTCTTCCCTACCAAGGGTCTACAATGAGTTGAGTAGGGGCAGCCTGCCACTCCACACTATGCCCTGCTCCTCACCAGAACCAGGTAGGTACATAATCTGTGGGGCTCAGTGAAAAATGAAAACGAGGGGCCCTTTGTTCAAAAATTATTAAGAATTTCCGAAGAAAACAGCAGAACCTTATACCAAATATGAGGTCCTTCTGAGCAGGGAAGGGGAAGGGGGCCTACGTAACTGCACAGGTCTTATGCCCATGAAGCTAGTCCTGGCTCTCACCCCCTGGACACACAGAAAGATATTTATTTATGTAAGTATTCTCTCATTCATTAACAATCAAGCCTGCATTTACAATAAGCTAGATGTCACACCCCTGAAATCTGAGGTTCAAAAACTAGAGTAGAGGGGCCAGGCACAGCAGAGATAGAGAGCCACTAGGGTCTCTTTCCTTTTTGTTAAGACTGGATCCACACCAGAGACACTGAAAGTTAATCCAAGAAAAATTAAACTGCTCTCAACAATACAGATTGGCTTGAGCCCTTTTGTTGGCATCACAGGAGCCTCGATTACGAATTCTGAGAAACAGCTCACAAGCGCTAATGAATAACTAAGTCCTGTCGGCTGTGCAGACAGTGGGCCCAGAAGTGAAGGGCTGGCCTAGGAGAGATCTGAACATGAACCTGACCATCTGGCTCTCTGTGACTCACTTTGATCACAAAATGAATTGCAACAAATTGAAGAGCACATGGCTAGAGTTAATTGTCTCATCTGTAATCTGAATCTACTTTTAAGCAGTTATTATTACCCTCTATCAGGTGGAAACATTTCCTACCATCACTGCAAAGTGCATTTTCCTGATGAACTGTAATGGATCATTAAATTCCATATCTGAATAACAATACTGTGCACTTATTCAGTGCCTTTCATCCAGGGATTTCAAGGCAGTTTGCAAATAATTAAGCCCCTTACACAGCAGCCAGAGGTGAGCTACTGGAAAAGAATTGCCTGAAGATACTAAGTCAAAGGGCATAATTCAATAGGAAATGAATAAATGGCTTTCTCCCAGGCACTGGTAATACAGAAAGTGATTCCTGATCCCCTCCCTCCCTTTCACCTCACCCCTTCTTCTTCGTAGCAGATCCTGACATGCAACATACAAAGAACCAAAAAAGTAACTAACAGGAGTGTTCACAATTTAGCTATGAGTTCAGACACACACTTAACTGAGGAGTGTGTGTCTCCATGTAATCCTGGCAAACACACTACCAACTGACATTTCAGTCCACCTGCAGAGTAGACAGACAGCAGAAGAATTTACTCAACACATTCATGATTACCAAATGGCAAACCTGAAGCCTCCCGCAATGCAAAACGAAAATACGGCTCTGCACCAATAAAGTTATGTTCTAACAAAAATACTTTATTCCATGGTTGTGTGTTCCATTTCTGGGACTTTGCTCTATTTCAATGATATTCAGGTTTCAAGAGTAAAAAAGACGCTGGAAATGGGCAATCAATAAATTTCTTTTAAAAACCAGAACACTAAAAGAGAAAACATTTCAGCCACTCAAAGTTTTGTGGTGAAATTATAAACTCCAGAAAAACTGAATTTATAATGGAAATGCTGACAGACCTTTCAGTGGAGCAGTTTGAACGCAACACTGTAATTTGGCAATCTCTCTTACAGACTAAAGACTAATTCTAACAAGATGTCATTTTGACTCACGTTTATTATTACCTGCAAGAATGAAAAACGCCGTTTACTCGGGAGGTGCTGGAGAACCAGGGTGGGGCGATCTCACATTTTAAGCAAGACGCCCGCTGCCTTACCGAAATAGCCCTCTCCGCCAAAGGAGGGGCAGCCTTTCACGCTCAGCTTCTTTCATGTCAGCCCGAGCCTTTGCAGCTCGACATGCCTTTCCTACATGTTACATTTTAATGATCTGAGAAAACCGTTATCAGCGTTAACATCTCTAATTTTACTCTAAACAGACAAAAGCAAAATATCTCATTAGGCATCATCTCAGCCAAGGTTCCCACTAGGCAGGAAAGGATTTTTATCTAAAGTAATTACCCTTTTTAGTTAAATACACTCAACAGATGAAATTTACAGAGAGAGAGAGACTGCGGCACTAGACAGCGAAGGTGAAAACCAGGAACGCCGCGTCTCGCCGCCCGCGGGCCCGCCGGGAGGCTGCGGGTCCGTCTCGCGGGTGGGGCGCCCCGGTCCCTCTCGTTTCCTGGCGGCCACGGGTCACGGCGACGGCGGTGACCGGGCGGGCAGGCTGCGAGGCGCGCCTCCTCGGGCCACCGACAAACCACCCCCGCAGCGACCGCGCCGGAACTTCCCTCAAGTTGCCAAACTCGCCTACGCGCGGGAGAGTGCTGGGGATGCCCCACGCGCCCGCGACCCCAAAAGCCAGGAGTGTGCCGCCCCTTCACACACTCACTCCCGGCCCTGCCTGCTTCCCCTCGCGGTCCGAGTTCCTGCAAATGCTCGGCCAGACCGAGGTCGCCGAGATGCTCGCTCCAGTCTCTCCCCTCGTGGGCACCTGGGGTAGCCCGTGAGCGCCGCCCGCCGCCGTCTCCAGCGGCGCCGGGCTCCTGAACACCCGCCGGGTGAGCGAAGCACAGCGAGGCCACGGAGCGCCTCGACGCCGGGACGGGGAGGGCAGTGTCCCCTTCATAAACCAGTCTCCTGGGTGAAGCTTCTGGGGCTTGGAGACTGGAGTGTAGGGTGTGTGTGTGTGTGTGTTGCACTTTGACTTCATGCAGGATCTGTGGGAGAGGGGGTGCAAGGTTTCCCTCTCAGAAGCCTGGCGCCCTTAGGTCTTAGCTACGCGGGACGCTTTCCGACAACCCGATCTTTCGCTAGGAGAAATTCGACCCAGGTCTGCGCCGCAAGGCCCCCAGCTCGCCTCTTCCTGCGACCCTAAACTTGGGCTTTGATTCCCCGCCGGTCGCGGTGGTCCGGGCCACCCGGCGGCGGCTGACAGCTGAGCGCAAAAAGGCGCCGCGGCCAAGGTCCTCGCGGAGCAGCCCGGGGCGCGCACGCCGGGGGTTAAGGTGGAGGCCGCCCAGCCTGGTGCGGGGATCGCAGGCTGGGGGCCGGGGCACCCGGGCCTCGCCGGGCCGGAGGCAGGGCCGCGGGTCTGACAGCTGCTGCGGCTCGCGCGGACGCGCGCCTCCCTGCAGCCCGCCCTCCCCATGCCTGACTTATTACCCTCTGCTCCTCCTCCCCCTGCTGTTCCAAAACACCCTTCGACGCCAGCAAAATACAATGCGCCTCGGCCGCCGTAAACAGCCGGGCGGGAGAGCGCATATTCGGCGCGGCGCCGCCGCCGGCTCGGCTCCCACCCCCTTCCCGTTCCTAGAAAATGCCATAAAAGCGGGCAGGGCGCGGGGAGGGCGGCTGCGCGCCCGGCGGCCGGGGCTCCCTTCCCGCGCCGTTTCCCCACGCCTCCCCGCCCGCCCGCTCCCCCCGCAAACTTGCCCCGCCACCCCGCCCGGCGGCGGGGCCCGGGGACTGGGACTCACCTCGCCGGAGAACTTTGCGTCCTTTTCCGCCTCCTCTTCCCCGCGTCTTCCCGGCTCGCAGCCCCCTCCCGGCAGCCGGCGAGGTGGGCAGTTCGGGGGTCACCGAAAGCTCGCGGAGGGGACGCGCATCACATGGCAGCTCGTTCCCAGCCCCCCGAGTGCGCCGGGAAGGGGGAGGGGAAGGGGCGAGGGGAGGCCGAGGGGAAAGCGAGAGCGGGGCGGCGGCGGGAGTGGGCAGGCGGGGTGGCGAGGGCGGCGGCCGCTCACGTTAGCGCTGTGCGACCGCAGCCCGGGCGTGCACAGCCGCTGCTGCTGCTGCTGCTGCTGCTGCTGAGGCGGCGGCGGCTCGGCGCTGTTTGCTCCGCGCCGCGCGGCTCGCGCTCTCCCCGGAACGCCCACACTCTCAATCGCTACATTGTTGACATTCGGCGCTGACGTCACCCGCTCCCCATTCACAATAACTTTACGGGAGCCGGGCAGCGCACCTCCCCGGCCGCTGGGGCGCGGTACGCCCGGCGACTAGCGTAAGCCGCTCCGCGAATGGCGCTCCGGGGGCTGGGGCTGGGGCGGGGGCGGGCGCGCGCGCTCCGCCGGCTCGCGGGAGGGGGCGCGCCTCACGCCGCCGCAGCCGCCGATCTCCCCGCTTTGTGCGGCCGCGCGGCCCGGAGAGCCCCCTACTCCCGGCCCGGCTGACCGCCCCGCTCGGCCTGGCCTTCCCGGCCACGAAAGACGAGGGTTGGGGGCACAGCAGGGTGAGAGTAGTGGTGAGGGCTGGTGTGGCACGTGGGGAGGGGTCCAGAGCCCTAGGTGCTGCACCTGGGCAAGGAGAACAGACGTCGAGACCAGGGATCCCAGGATTAGCTAGCGTTTTCCCGGAGGGGCAAGAAAAGATGCTCCACTGGTCCCCACAAAGCTGACCGGACTCCCTTTTGGGTGGGGACCGGGCGAGTAAAAGCAGCCTTTTGAATGTTGACTTCGCAATCCTTTTCAGGAGGCCCTCCGCCTGCCCCACTGAGCGAACCTTTAAGCCCCCAAGCCAGTGTTTTTGGAAAGAGCGCGGTCAATTTCAGGAGGACATTAAAAGCCAACCTCCCGGGCTTCAGCCCCAGCTCCTACTGCCTTCCAGCCACTCTCCCCTGTCTTTCCTTTCTGCGGCTCTTAGGGTGTTGTTGCTGCCCTTAAAGGACGTCGTGTGAGTGCCCTGTCAGAAGAAAGTTTGGTGGTGGTTAGGATTTTACAGAAGGTAATTAGGTTTTAGGCTGAACGTACATTTGCAATAAAATAAGGTTGTGTTAGTGTTGTGCTGGTGCCTGCAACTTTACCTCTTGCCAAGGCCAGAAAATTCTGCCACGTTTCCCTAAACACCTATAACTTGGCCCTCTTGTGTACAGGCAGTATTCCATATTATTACATGTGGTGCTGATTTTTAATGAATATTATAAAACTTTGGCTCGCTCTACTGAGAAAAGGATCATAAATCCCCCTGTAAAACGGGCACTGGCATATGCTGAGGAAGCAGTGAAGCGTCGCCCTGGGAGTCTTGTGATATCATCTGAAGTGTTGCTCTGAAAGACCTTCATTTGAGGGCAGAGTTTTGAAAGGCCCCATTTGGAATGTCTGTGTGGAAAGCTAAGTGATGGCTGAAAGCAAGCTGAAGGTGCTGAGCTAATTTTTCTAACAGCACTGCAGAGTCCCTGCGTGGAGGTCTGGCACCGGACTGTGAGATTTTCTCTGCTAACCGACCCGGCCTTCAGATAAGGAAAAGTCCTAGAGCTGGGAGTAGCCCTCAGTCTCCTGACCTCTGGTCTGGTGCCCCCTAGGACAAAACACCCTGCTTCTGAGGTCCCTGCCTGACCCCTGGGAAGGACAGAGTACTAATTCCTGGTCTGCCCTGGCCAGGCCGTTTCTTATAGTCTTATGGATGGTTCTGTTTCGCATTCTTCATTCTTGTAAGTTTGTGTTGGTGAGATAATTTTATGCATTTTAATAGCGATAAATGTTTTTCTCACAACAAGGGATGCTTGAGAGCATCCCTATGAGAGTGGTGTAGATTCATTTATTTTCAAGCAAGCCATGGCTGCCCAGCTGTGAGTGGAACTGGGCACATCAGCGTCAGGGTGGTTGAGGAGGGAAATGAGGCTGCCAGCTGATCTCCCACCTCCATTCTGGATTCTACAAGCTGATCTTGTCAGATGGATACAACAAAGGCTAACAGGTCATTTCGGTTAGTCTGCTTGCCTAAAGACTCAGACTGGAGCTTTTTCACTTTGAGATTTTCAAGCATGAGGTGGGACATTAAATAGAGATGAAAAAACCTAATACACCTGTGATAGGTTCCATCATCCAGTCATTCAAGGAGGCTGAATTAGGAGTAGTTACCCTCTCAGGTTACATCCAGCTCTGCAATCATGCACCTCTGTGGCTGTAAGACGAAATCTTTGCTTTGGATAAGCTTTGAAGTCTGGTTGTGAGTTCATTTTTCTCCTTTATTTTTGGTAGTTAGGAGTGGGTTATTTGAATTCAAACCTGAAAAATATATTCAGAATTGTGTGAAATTAAAATGGTAAGTCAAGTACTAGACACTCATTTAACAGTACGGCTGCAGAGGTTGGGCTGTGGACAGCCTTAGCACCTCCATCATGAGTTTGCATGGCCACTCCTGGGCTTGTGCTGCTCTGGCACTTTAGGCGTTTACGATGTGAAACAGATGCAGGTCCTTCCCTCTGTATAATCATGGCAGTAAGTTGAGTGGAGGTCAATTTATTTCTCATGCCTGGAGCATTCAACCTTTCCTGATACACATTTTTTTCCTACATAATTACACGTGTGTGTTGATCCAGAGCATGGGCTTTGTCTGTGATACATTTCTAAGCATGATATTTCCAAGGACAATAAATCTGGATCATGGCATTGAAACAAATAAACTTTATTTCTATAATAGAAATCTTGATTGTAGAAAATAAAACAGGAAAAATTAAAATATACAGGAAACAGATGAGGAAAGGAAGACAGACTAAAGACATGGGCAGTTCTTGAGCCTTTGATTTTATTGCTCTCCAGCACCCTGTACAGGATTTGGTGATGTTGAGAAAATATTGTCTTTTTTCTTAGGCAGAACAGTAGACGGAATTTCAAATGTGGTACCTTGAATAAGGCATGGCAGGGCAAAGTTAACGTCCAGTGAAATCTGACAAAAGTGAATGGAGTGGGATGCTGTAGGGGTTTCTGCAGACAAGGAACATGTCCTATCCTAGACTCCTAAAGTATCACTCTGCTGGGTCACGGGAAGTACAGGAATGGAAGCAGAGAGACCAAGTAGGAGGCTATTGAGATAAGTCAATAGAGAGGTGATGGTGACTTAAACTATTAATAGAATGCTAGAATGACAGCCATAAATGGAATCCAGATATATTTTCAACATAAACTGGACAAGATTTGTTGATGATTCCATTGTAGGGTATGAGAAAAGAGTCAAAGGAAATTCTGAATTTTGGACTGAACATCTTATTAATGGAGAGTTCATTTATCCAGGAGAAGCAGGTATGGGGGAAATGCTGAAACATTTGGTTTTGGATATAGTACATTTCAGATGTCTATCAGACATCTAAGTGGAAAAGGTGAGCAGGTAATCAGACATGGGAATCTAGAATTTAGGGGAGAAGTCCAGACTAGAGATAGAAATCTGTGTGTCATCAACACAGCAACTGGAAACATGGGTGGAGAAGAGGAGCAAAGAAAAGAAGTCTAAGGTTTAAGACCTGGGGCACTCTGACATTTAGAGGTCAGCAAGATGAAGAAAAGAAGATCCCCCCCCAAGGAAGCTGAGAAGCAGCAGCCAGAGAGAGAAAGGGGCCAGTTCATCCCAACCAACAGAAGGGCAGCACAGGTGGGGAAGTGCAGGGAGGCTGGAATCTCATGGTAGGAAGTATGGGAAGCCGTTGTCTGAAGAATTCTGTTTTCTTAGTGGAGTAAGAAGACAGACCGTCCACTGATAGTGGAGGAGGGAAGGATAGATTTAGGGGATAGAGAAAAGATGTGAACCAGTGCCAGAGATGTGGCAGAATTGCTGGACAGCACAGAGGACCTTGGGGGCCCACTCCTGGGGGCTTTCTGGACACACCACTGCCAAGAAGAGATTTCTCATTATACAAAATCTCACACAAGTTTTGAAAAATGATCAGGGTAATCCAAACTGGAAAAGAAAAATTTTGCTTCTAGCTATTGTTAAATTTGGCCAGCAGCCTTTTTCCTTCGAACTATATATCTCTTATTTGTCCCATCTTCATCTCCTCAAAGATTGCCTCAGTTCCTAAGAAGGACTTTGGAAATAGTCCCTGAAAGAAAGTGATGTTCTTATATTACTATCTATAGTGATCTTCTTCTATAGTAAAGAATTGATGCCACTATTATCTAAAAGCTTATATGAAATAAACTAGTAAAATATATATGAAATAAACTAATTTTTCAACATATACTACTGAGCATCTGTTACATGTTGAGGTGAATAATTAAGAAACATTGGACTCTATCCCTAAGGAACTTAAATCTACATAAGGAGTCAAAACTAATATACATGAAACATTTGAACAGTGTAGTAATTTTGTATTTGATTGCTTTTATTACTTTTATATATTAATAATATTTAAAATTATATGGAAATCGTGTGTTAGAATTTATACTAATGAAAAAATTAAGAATGTACAGATCTTTTTTGTATGACAGCAAAAAGAAGATGGAAAAATCCAAATGCCTTACGGGAAATGATTGGCTAAATAAATGGTGGTTCATATATAAAATAAGAATATCATGGATCCATCAAAAATAATATTGGTGGCTGGGCACGGTGGCTCATGCCTATAATCCCAGCACTTTGGGAGGCTGAAGCAGGCAAATTTCTTGAGCTCAGGAGTTTGAGACTAGCTTGGACAACATAGTGAAACCTCATCTCTACCAAAAATAATAATAATAATAATAATTAGTGATGAAAATTTATGTATATTGGTATATTAATATTTTATTAGTATAGTTTAAAAATAATTTGTATAACAGTATTTACAGTAGAATCCTATTTGTGAAAAAAAATCACCAGTGCATGCGTAGGAAAAATCTGGAAGGCTATATGCACAGTGTTCAAGTGGTCCTCTTGAAATAAAGAGCCTATAAGTGATTTTACTTTTGCTTTTTAAAAATTTTTTCTCTAATATAAATATATTACTTCTGTAATAAAGGTAGCCAATAAATGTAAAATTCAAAATATGCATAATTAAATTCTAATAAGAACTTAAGTATTGTAGATGTTGAGAGGAAAAACAAATTATGAAGGTTAAAGTAGCCAGGAAAGGTTTCCCTGAGAAGGTGGAATTTGAGTTGAACCTCGAGGTCAGGAAGGAGTCAGAGAGGAGGGAAGGTGGCTGGACTTTTAATACAGAAGGACCCCTTGAGGTTGCACTTTCATCCGACTGTAGCATTCATATCTTGCAGTGTTGGGAAAGAGTGAGAGGTTATGATGTCAAGAAGGGTAGGTCAGAAGTGGAAGGTATGGGGGATTGTGCCTGCTGTCATGGCTAGCAAGGAGTACTGAAGTACTATGGTGACAAAATGCCATTGTGATCATGACTCATTTTTTCAAAATGTAGATTTTTCCTTCTTTCCCCTCCCAATGGCCAAGACCTTGTACCTGTTAGGAAGCAATCAGTTGACTGCCTGTTTTCTTTTTTTCCAGCCACACCTCGAGCATACACAACCTATGTACTAGCACTCTTCTAACTTTTGGAGATAAAACACTACGTAAGTCAGGGCTCCTGGACTAGTGGGGAAGGTGAACCAGTGAAGAAGTCATCACAGCACACCATGCTAAGGGCCTAATTGGACAAAAGGCTTCTGGCAAGTGACTTTGCTTAGGAGAATGTGGGATGGCTTCCTGGAGGAGGTGACAACACAGCTGGATTCTGAAGGGTGAGATTCTGTGAAAAGAAAATATTGGAAGGTCATTCCAGGCAGGAAAATTGGAGTAGTGAAAGTGCAGGAATTGAGATGGTTAGAAGTGACAGCCAATAGTGGAATATGGGACTGGAAAGGTAGACATGGGAAATCAGCCTGAAGGTGTAATTTTATCCACAGGTCAAAATTCTCATTGAACTTTTCCAGTGAAGTGCTCAGAATGGCAGAGAAAATGGAATGCTAACTTCCTAGGGATCTGAGAACGTCGCCCCAAATTGCCTTTTCAAAGCATAAAATGTCTTTGCAGTTTCCTGTTATATGTTAAAAAAAATCACCTGAACTTCTTTTGTTCTCTTTGAAGTACATGGGTTGATTTTACTAAAAAAGTTTAACAATTTGTGATGATCAGGACTAAAAGTTCCTCTCCCATACCCAAAATCAAAGTACTGAAGAATGTACTTGAGGAAAATGCTCCGAGTTTATCTTCTAATTTCCCCAGAAACACTGAAAAGCCTGGCTGCATGGGTAGAAAGCCGATGACTGATCCCCAGTTGCCAAAGAGGCATAATCAGATCTGGTTTTGGAAAGAACACAGTATTGGCCATATGAAGGGGCCTGAAGAGGCTGGAGACTATAAGACAATAGCTGAAGTCCTACAGCCTACATCAAAGCAGTGAGCAGGGCTGGGAAGCGCTTATGGTTTAGGGATCATTTGCATGTGGGAGGAGAGGGAGAGGGAGGAAGAAGAGAGAGGGAATGGAGACCTCTAGCCTTTGTGACTAGGAGGGAACTGGCCCTGGGGGGCAGGAGGAGGCTAAGATCACTCTGGTAAAGGGTGGAGTCAAAAGGAGGGAGGGCCAACGCTTAGGTTTGAGGATAGCTGTGTTGGGGATGGATGTGGTCACAGAACAAGGAGTTTATGAAAAAGACAGGAATGGAGCCAACAGGAAGGTAGAAGATCAAGCGGAGACTGGGAAGTTGAGGAAGGCAAGGAAAAGGGCATTTCAATGAGGGGCCTGGGAATAGCATCCCATGATTAAGAAAGGTCTGGTGAGATGGGGGCTGTGTGATATGACAGCAAGGAGGTTCTAGACCCACTGCAGAGGGGGGAGGGAATGAATGAATGAGAGAAGGGGGGGCCTGGAGAGATGGAGAAAAGCAGGAAGGTAGGAATCTGAGTGAAGGAAGAGGTAGAAGGTAAGGTAATGGAGCAGATAACAGAAGGAGCACTGATGTAGAGGAAAAAATGGCAAGAATGCAGAACTCTGGGGCAGGGGTAGCCATGAGTAGGTGGAAGAAAGGCAGAATGTGAGCATTAAACAGAATTTGCAGGACAGGGGAGGATCACTCAGATCTCGCCTCTGAAAACTGTCTGGATTACAGGGTGCAAGAAAGGGATGATGCAAAGATTTTGAAGCTTCAGGATAAGATGTAGGGCCAAGAGGCAAGAAATTTGGGGTAAGAGCTTAATTTTTCTTTTTTACTTGGGAAACAAGGAAGGAGGTGATGAGGTCAGGCTCAGGTAAGCAAAATAATAATAAAATTTATAATAATCACAAGATTACTTTCTTTTTTCCCGTTTTTTTTTAAAAAGCTCTAACAATGCTTCCCTTTTTTCCCCTCAGAGTTTGTGATGCCTAGTTTTTTCTAAACTACTCCATTAACTAAATGTCCATCTCTTTATTCCGCCCACCTCTAAAAGATGTTTTTGATCAATGATTTGATTTTTAGCTTTTATTACATCTTTGCTTAAAGAAACTTGGAAAAGTTTGGTTGTAGACAGAAGTAATTTGACAATTTTTAAATTGCTGTGAAAAGAAAGCCTTGATGCTTTTATTCTGATAAAAATATTCTTGCGATTGAATTATTTTTCTCAACTCAGCTTGTGAGTTTTTGAGGGACACAGAAAGTTGAGTTCACTAACCCTATAGCAATTTCCCCAAAGAATATGTAAGACAGCACTTACAGTTTCTAATCTGTTTTTCACAAATCTGTTTATGTGATATAATTATGCAAGGGCATCCAACCTGAACAGTGGTTGCAGCGATGTGCTGGTCAGCACAGCTGTTCTGTGCCGCCGTGTGTGCATCCGGCATAGTGCTTACGTGAATGACAGACATTTAGGTGTCATCAGTTTCTCCATTTTCCCCAGATGCTCTCTAAGTAGGTCTCCCACAGTACCACACACTAAGGAGCTAATTTCTCTGCCTTTTGGTTGTTAGGTGTGTATGGACACCCAGTGCTTCGTGCCCCAACTTGAATTGGGCCTTTGGTGATTTTGCAGAAGGCTGAAAACATGGAGGTGTGCTGTGTTTGTTCCAGCTGCACTTCAGCACCCTCTGGATTTACAGCCCTGCCCAGGTCTTGTCAACAGGCATGCTTCTGTTGGTAAATTTCCTTGGTGCTTAATTTTCTAAAGCTGGAAAGGATGGTGCTAGGGAAGTGGGTTGGGATATAAGGTGTCTTAAGATTGGTGGCTGGGCCATTGTCCAGAGGAGGAACCCATGTTCCCAGACCTGATGACCAACTTATGCTAATGAAAGCAGATGCTGAATCTGAATGCTTATTTATTAATTTATGATAACCATAAGTGGGTTATATTTTATTTTTATTTTTTATTTATTTATTTTTTTATTATACTTTAGGTTTTAGGGTACATGTGCACAATGTGCAGGTTTGTTACATATGTATCCATGTGCCATGTTGATTTCCTGCACCCATTAACTCGTCATTTAGCATTAGGTATATTTCCTAATGCTGTCCCTCCCCCCTCCCCCCACCCCACAACAGTCCCCGGAGTGTGATGTTCCCCTTCCTGTGTCCATGAGTTCTCATTGTTCAATTCCCACCTATGAGTGAGAACATGCGGTGTTTGGTTTTTTGTCCTTGCGATAGTTTACTGAGAATGATGTTTTCCAGTTTCATCCATGTCCCTACAAAGGACACGAACTCATCATTTTTTATGGCTGCATAGTATTCCATGGTGTATTTGTGCCACATTTTCTTAATCCAGTCTATTGTTGTTGGACATTTGGGTTGGTTCCAACTCTTTGCTATTGTGAATAGTGCCGCAATAAACATACGTGTGCATGTGTCTTTATAGCAGCATGATTTATAGTCATATACCCAGTATATAGTATATACCCAGTAATGGGATGGCTGGGTCAAATGGTATTTCTAGTTCTAGATCCCTGAGGAATCGCCACACTGACTTCCACAATGGTTGAACTAGTTTACAGTCCCACCAACAGTGTAAAAGTGTTCCTATTTCTCCACATCCTCTCCACATAAGTGGGTTATTTGCAGGATAGCTTACTTCATTCCGGCGAGCGCTAAGTGAACACTAATTCTTTTCTCTGACACTTTGCTTTTTCAAATTCAGTGACAGATAAAATGTTTATCTTTATGTCTAATCTCACTTCTCTTACCTGCTGCCTCACCTGTGAGTCCATTGCCATCATAGACAGTATCTTTTAGAAATAATTGATCTTGGAATAATGTTAAACTTTAGGAAAAGTTGCAAGAGTAATACACAGAACTACCATATCTCCTTCATGCAGATATCCCAATTGTTAATATTTTAACATATTTGTTCTCTCTTTCTCTCTCCGTATGCCCGCATAAATATCTAATATAAACATCCATTACCATTATTCTCTTTCTGAATAATTTGAAAGTAAGTTGTCAACAATGATGTTCCATCAGCTGCTAAATGCATCAGTGCACATTTTCAAAAGGAGTAATGCTACATAATCGCAACACAACATCCAAATCAGAAAGTTAGCATCAGTATAACAATACCACTCAATCCAGAGACTCTATTCAAATTTCACTAACTGTACCAACAATATCTTTTTTCCTTTCTGGGGCAAGGTTTCAGTCAGGAACATGGGTTACAGTTAGTTGTGCTATCTCTTTAGTCTCCTTCAGTATGGAAAGTTCCCTCCGACATCTCCTCAGCCCAGGGAAGCATTAGGGGAAGGGGCAGGAAGGGATAAAGGAAGCACAACTGAACCTTTTTTGACTGTTACTGAATTCAAGGTGTTTTACTAAATTTACTGATCTGTTCACTTAAGGTTTTTGCAATCTATGTTGACAAGTTATGTCTCCATTTTTAAAAACAGAAATACTCAAGTGAAAACAAAGGTTTATACTTGGTTGATACCTAAGAAAGCATCCCACGTGCATGAAGATCACTCACCTCACAAGGATTTTGCATATATTGTTCTTTCTACCTCTTTTCTTCCCCCCAGCAAACTCCTACTCATTCTGCTGTCAGCTAAGTGAAGCTTTCCTCACCACTATCCAGGTCAGATCCTCTTTATAGGTACCTTGGACCTAAATCCTTTGCAGCAATTATTATAATTATATCCACCCCCTCTTTTTTAAAATTTACTTTTTAAATTATGGTAAAATCCACATAACATACAATTTATCATCTTAATCATTTTTAAATGTACAGTTCAGGAGTGTTGAGTACATTCACATTGTTGTGTAACCAATCTCCAGAATGCCTTTCATCTTGCAAAACATGAAACAACTCCCCAACCCCTGAAAACCACTTTTTAATTTTTTATATCTATGAATTTGACTACTCTAGCTATCAGTTTCTCCACATCATCACCAATACTTTTTTTTTTTCACGTTAGTTTTTTTTAAATAGTTGCCATCCTTATGTGTGTAAGGTGGTATCTCATTGTGGTTTTAATTTGCATTTCCCTAATGATTAGTGATATTGAGAATTTTGTGTGTGTGTTTGCTGGCCAGTTGTGTATCTTCTTTGGAGAAATGTCCGTTACATTCCTTTGCCTATCTATCTATCTATCTATCTATCTATCTATCTATCTATCTATCAATGAATGACAAGGTCTCACTCTGTTGCCCAGGCTGGAATGCAGTGGCACAATTATGGCTTACCACAGCCTCAAACTCCTGGCCTTGGGTGATTCTTCTGCCTCTTCCTCCCAAGTAGCTCGAACTACAGGTACACACCATACCTGTAGTTTTTAAACTGCTGATTTTTAAATCTTTTTGTAAAGACAGGGTCTTACTTGTTGCCAAGGCTGGTCTTGAATTCCTGGCTTCAAGCGATTCGCCTTCCTTGGCCTCTCAAAGTACTGGGATTACAGGCATGAGCCACGGTGTTCAGCTTACCCATTTATTGATTGGGTTGTTGTGTTGTTATTGAGTTGTAGGAGTTTTTCATATGTTCTGGATATGAATCCCTTATCAGATAGATAATTTGCAAATATTTTCTGCCATTTTTTAGATTTCCTTTTCACTCTATTGATTGTGTCCTTTGATGGACAGTTTTAAATTTTGATGTAGTCTAATTTGATTATTTTTACTTTTGTTGCCTGTGTTTTTGGTGTCGTATCTAATAAATCATTGCCAAATTCAATGTCAAGGAGTTTTTTCTCTGTATTTTCTTCTAAGAGTTTGATAGTTTTAGCTCTTATGTTTAGGTCTTTGATCCATTTTCGAGTTAATTTTTGTATATGGTATTAGGTAAAGGTCTGTCTTCATTCATTTGTATGTGGATATCCGATTTTTCCAGCATGGTTGAAAAGACTCTCCTTTCCTCATTAATGATCTTGACAACCTTATCAAAAATCATTTGGCCATATATATGAGAGGTTTTTTTTCTAGGCTCTCTTGTATATATGTCTGTCCTTCTGCCAGTACAATGCTGTTTTGATTACCATAGTTTTGTAATAAGTTTTGAAATCAGTAAGTGTGAGACCTTCAAATTTGTCCCTTTTCAAGACTGTGTTGGCTATTCAAGGTCCCTTGAGATTTCATATGAATTAGGATGGATTTTCTATTTCTGCAAAAAACACCATTGGGATTTCCATAGGAAATGCATTAAGTCTGTAGATAATCTTGGATAGTATTGCTATTTTAACAATATTAAGTCTTTGAATTCATGAACATGAGATATCTTTCCATTTATTTTGTGTTTAATTTCTTTTAGTAATACTTTATAATTTTTAAGTTTGCAAGTCTTTTGCTTCCTTAGTTAAGTTTATTCCCAAATATTTTATTCTTCTATTGCTATTATAAATGGAAAGTTTTCTTAAATTTCCTTTTTGAATTGTTCATTTATTCCTCTTTTTTCAAGTGGAGTCATTTGTTCATTTTTTATCTTTTTCTCTGGGCCATAAGCTTCAGGACGGTAGAAATGGTGTCTGGTTTTGCTCAGAGCTAGACCCCAAGTTCTTTGTATAGCACTTGTCAATGAGTACGTGCTCGATAAACACTTGTTAAATTTGTCTAATAGTGTTAGATTAGCTTAGTAGACCCACTGTCTATTCTTACATGTGAACAAAGGGTATACTGATGCTGAACCACTTACCTTGACTATCTCTTCAGCCCTCCTCCTCCCTCTTAAAAAATGATACCTCAAGTGGGGGAACATCACACACCAGGGCCTGCTGAGGTGTGGGGGCCCAAGGGAGGGAGAGCATTAGGACAGATACCTAATGCATGCAGGGCTTAAAACCTAGATGACGGGTTGATAGGTGCAGCAAACCACCAAGGCACGTGTGTACCTGTGTAACAAACCTACACATTCTGCCTATGTATCCCAGAGCTTAAAGTAAAATAAAATTTTAAAAAATGATACCTAATATTTATTGAGCACGTAAATGTACAAAGTGTCTATGCATGTGTTTATTTGTTTTTCACAATAACCTAGTGAGGCAGACATAGAGTTGAGAGTTTGAGTTCTGGAGTCAGACTTTCTGAGTTTGAGTTATTTAATGTCTCTGTGCCTCAGAGTCCTATAATAAGGGATTTCTAAAATGCATACCTTTTTGGCTTGTCTTGAAGTTTAAGATATTGTATATCAGATCCTTAGGACATAGTAAGTGCTTAGTGAATACTGATAATTATTATCTCAACTTTTCAAATGTGGAATCAAGGTTTAAAGAGGATAAGCTGCCCTCAATCACACTCAGGCAGTCTAGAACTTGTAAGTACTTAAGCCCTGCATTGAAGTGTACACCATTCTCTTCTGTATCTGAGACCAGGTGAGGAGACTCACAAGGGCCTCAGAGATAAAATGTCTGGAGAGTCTGCAAGAAATGGAACCCCCAGGATGGCAGACCAGAGTGTGCAGGGTTGCCCTGATTTTGCCAGCCCCTTTCATTGTTCAGAAACTCCTTGAAACTCCTGTCGGGGAAGTCAGGGGGTTCTGAGGGGCAATCTGACTCTACAAACTAGACATCTTTGCTCAGTAGATCAAATTCTGTCTGTAGATCTGCCAGACAGCCAGCATGGCTCAGGTCTAGGGGAGGATGGTGAAGGAGGGTTGGCTTCTAGCATTATTCTGGGCCAGAAGAGGAGCCTGGGGTCTGACTCACTCTCCATCTTCTGATGGACTTCACTATCAGTACAGGCACACCCACTTTCATCTTGGTCCCATTCGCAATGCTAGGACTTTGTAGAAATGGAAGGGGTCCTGCTTTTGAGAAAAGTCCAGGACCTTGTCCCAGAGTCCCAAGTCTAGGGGAAAGCATGACCAATCCAGTAGTCACATTAGCAGCAGGTTCATGTAACATCAATGGCTAACTTGTGTTGAACACTCATTATTCTTAGTGCTTTACCTGCAATATCTTATTTTATCTCTGGATGACCAACTCATTCCAGTTTGCCTAGAACTTTCCCGGCTTTAGCACTGAAAGTCCCACATCTCAAGAAGCCCTTTAGTCTGGGGCAGTCCAGGAAGGTTAGTCACCCCAAGCACCCCGGGAAGTAGGAAACTTGGCAGAGAGGAGTGAAATGATTTTCTAATGACATACCCCTATCAAGTACCAGAAGCAGGATTTGAACTCACGAATTCTGGCTCCAGGGCCTGTTCTCATGACCAATATGCAAGGCTGCCCAAGCCGGTATAAGCTGCCTCTGCCAGCAAATATTTGGGTTTGGTCCAGATACCAAGTAGATGGCAAATAGCCCTGCTGGCTATGGGGAAAATAGTAAATTGTACAATATGAAAGTTCCCAAAATTAAAAATGGAAGCTTGTACTTTGTTGCTGACAAAATGCCAAAGATTGCTTTCTAGACTTGACTGGCTGTCAGATTTGGTATCTCGTTTGATTCTAATATTGGTGGTGCCTTTACTTTTGGTGAGCATGAGATTGGGAAATATGGACCAGATTGGCATGGTGGATAGGTAGCTTCAAGGTGGAGTGGTGCAAGGCAGGATTCTGGCTCTCCTTGAAGGGCTTTCATATCCTCCACTTACTCTATCATCTCTATGGAACCACTTAGTGGCCACTATATCTAGTCTTGGTTTGCTTCTTTTCTTCTACTTCCTGTGCAGTTCCTCTCTGCTGCATTTCTGTATCCTTTTCTACTTCTCTCTCCCACTCCCAGAAGCACTAACTTGGTAATGCTACTTCTAGTCCACAGTCAGACCAGAGGTGAGCAGCCTAGCACATGCCAGCTCGAGAAGATTGTAAACCTGTCGGCTACCAGGACAGGCCCAGGGAAGGAAATGGGAGAAGCACAGAGCAGGAGG
This sequence comes from Nomascus leucogenys, assembly GCF_006542625.1. Lineage (NCBI taxonomy): Eukaryota > Metazoa > Chordata > Mammalia > Primates > Hylobatidae > Nomascus > Nomascus leucogenys. The sequence continues at coordinate 76,744,530 of NC_044383.1, forward strand.
ACAAGTGTGCTAGTCACACAGGCAAACACCAGCAACTTGGCGATTTGCTGGAGGTCAAAGAAATGATGGGGTTGTTTGTACTTGGATCTTTTAATTTTCTTGTTTAATTAGATTGTTCTTCTGTTGCAAGAAGTAGAGACCTTTCCAAGGCACTATGAGAAAGGGGTCAGGGGAGTAATTGTAAGGAAACACATGGATTCAATTTGAAATTAGAATTTTAAAGCTGTCAGGTTCGTCTCTCAAGGGCTATGGGGTTCTGCTTTTCTCTGAGTATCTCTGCTCCATTCCTTGAACTTCTGACCAGCTTTCTCTGTTTACTTGGGAAGTCATGATGTGAATCTCAGCCCCATCCACTAAACATCTGGGTTAAGTCTCCTGGAGTAATTTGTCCATGCGTCCATTGGATTACTAGTCTCCACTTGCCAAGTGGCAGAACGTCAGCTCTGCTTGGACTCAGTGGGGGATTGAGGAGATGGCTCTGTTAGCTTCTGTGGCTCTGCCATGGCTGTTCTGGCTGCCACTCCAGCCTTCGTTCATGTTTCTTGATAGCACAGCCCATGCTGCTCCACAGAGGTGCTGGCCAACCCTGACCTCTAATACACCCCAGGACATCTGTTCGCTCACTTGTGGGCATCTCTCTCATAAGGAAATGGCTGCTTCTGCTAGCCTCCTCTGGTCTAGGTGATGTGGGGGATGATGATTCCCATGGGAAGCATGGGAAGCACAGTAGAGGCACACTCTATTGTGTCTATCCAAACCTTACTAATTTGGAGTTTTGTGGGGTGGTGTGCTGTGTGTATGTGTGTGTGAGTTCTTTTGGTTGGATGATACCACTCCTCCCTGGGAGCAGAGATTGTGAAGGAAAGTCTGGATTTCAGATGGAGCCTCGGAGTATATTCAAAGCCACTCTTCTCATTCCACACCCAAGCCCTTCTTCTAGTCCATCCTACTGGATTTCTTCATTGTTTTTGGGGTTTTCCTTCCAGGGGTTAGTTGCTCCCTGCAATTTAGCCCCTGTCACTTTCCTTCTCTCCTTCCCTGGCCTGTCAAACAGACATGCTGGTGTGTGCAAGCCCAGGAAAACTGAGGAATGTGGCTGGATTCTTATTGCATGGCCCTTGCATATTCTGTGAATGTACAGAGGATCTCTAGGGCTTCTTCCACCTCACATACAAGCCAATTCGAGCATTGGTTTGGGGTCCAGCCAAGATATCCCTTTAGGTCCACAATTTCTGTTTTCTAAAACTTTTAAAAACAAATGTGTCCCTTTTTAAAGATCGGACTCTTCATGACCATTCTATATCTGTCATTTTAGCTTCAGCTCCTATTTTCTTATTTATTAGATGTTAGTTCAAATGCATGTGAGAAAAAATCTGATTAGCTCCACTTATGATTTAACACAGGCCAGGCATGGATTGGCTGCCTTGGCCCAACCCTGGTCTAATCAACTTACCAGCTTGAGGTGGGTGGCGAGAGGGGAGGGGTGTCCCGAGGAACAAATCATGGTCACCCAGGCCTTCACGTTCAGCATCTGCTGTGTGTAGGATGCTCTTTCTTTAGAGGCACTATTGATGGGTAAACACAATGACTGATACCTCAAATACATTCATACTTCAAGAATGAACTGTTTTCTGAAATATCAACATGGGGACCTTCCCCCCCATTAAAATTTCCAACTGTAGTGTGCTTTCTTATTTCATTTCAGGTATGAAAAGTGATATAGAGTAGGAGTGTTTGGGAGTCTTCTATGTTTTTGTTGCTTAGATGATTCCCATGTAGATTTCCACACTGATTTCACACAGATATGGAGTGATTCACAGCTTAGAAGGATATTGCTGTGTCCTTTTCTGCTGCCTTTCATAATAAGACTTCAATTGCTTTTAAAACACTAACTAAATCTCATTAACATTATCTCCCACATGTTAATAGGAAAAACAGGTCTGTAGAACAGTGACATTTCATGATTAAAAATACATTTATTTAAATGGTTGAGTTGCCTCGATTTGAATATTGCCCACTGCTTCCATAATAATAGCAGAAGTTTTTCACAGATGCTTTTTAATGGGTAACCCCTGCTATATCTCCACTAGCAGTATAAAACCTTGAGTAATGTGCCTTGATTTGATATGTGCTAATTGCTTATCAGAAATTATTCAGTTGTAGCCTATCACTGCTGAAATTACTTCCAAGGAGAAAACTGGGCACTTTTGAACGGTGCATTAATGCCAGTAGGTCACTAGTGTCACATTTAGTATTCTAAAACAGTAACTGTAATGGCCTGACAGAGCCAGTGCTCATCCAAAGACATTCTATGTTCACTCAAAGAAGAAGGCACAAAGAGAATCTGGCCCCAAATGTGGAATCGAATGCAAATAAAAATTGCTTCAATTTATTATGTTTATTAAAAATCAGGAACAGCAGTTGCTGTTCCACAGCTGAAAGGACATACTTTATTTCATCTATCCAAACCTTACTAATTCAGTTTTGTGCTGTGTGTATGTGTGTGTGTGTGTGTGTGTGTGTGTGTGTTTCAATGCTCCTGCTTTTGATCTCCAATAAATAAGGTTATGTTTTGTATCCAACTCTGTGGTATACTGGTGCCATATTTTGCCTTGAACTATTCTCAAAATGTTTAGATAATTAGTTCTGTTTAGGACTGAAGTAATCCACTGGGAACCCAGGGTGGGTGCAGTTTGGTGACTGAGGGGGCAGAGATATTGGAGTAGTCATGCATGCTTCTCAAAGCTTTAGGGTGGTAGGGATGCGTGGAATGGCCAGAGAGAAACCAGGGCTGCTGCCTACATGGATGCCTGCCTGTGAGGTGGGAGGTAAGGAAACCTCAGTGGCCCCTACCCTGGCTTGAGTGGAGGCCCAGGGCTGGGGTGGATAGCAGTGGACAAGGAGCACCACAAGGGCAAGGAGCAGGTTTAGGGGAAATGAAACATTGACTCCCTATGATGAGGACAGTGGGCTGGTATGTTTCACATTTCCCTCCAAGCCACCATTCTTATAGTCACCATTTGCCTAGTGTGACTGCCAAGTCTGGTGGCCCCGACACTCTCTCAGCTTCATTTTCCTCTTTGCTGGTCTCATACTCAAGCTGGTATTTGCCATGTGAAGGGCAAGGTGGTCACCAGCAGCTCCAGGCTCCTTACCGCAGGTCCTTGTGCTCCACGTCTCTGGGGAGGGGCAACAACACTTCCTCTCCCAGGGTCCATATGCACACCTCTGGCAGGCCTTTGTGTGGCCCTGCTGGGTCACATGCTTATGCCATGGACCTGCCATTAAGGAAAGAGAGACAGAAACTATGACTGGCACATTTCCATCTTAAGGGACAGAGGGGTGTTGGGCAGACAAAAGCAGCCAATTTCCACTAGAGTTTCCTTCAGACACCTATTATAAACTGGGATGGGTCTGATTCTAAGATGAACAGTATTTTTGTGAAAAGCCTTCTTAAAAAGGAGCAGCTCTTCATTTCTTTGGATAATCCAGGCACAGACCCATATTCAGTGTGCTCATGTCCGACCCGAGGGGATCCTACGCATCCCCTTCTGCATATTCTTTCTCACAATGGCATGCCACTTCTGTGGACAGTGCTCCTAAAATGAGCTGGTGTCTGTGTGGCAGAGGATTTTGAGTACCAGACATGGATCTTTGCTCTTAATTTCTTCATCAATAAGGAAGCATTCATAGTTTTTGAGCACGGGGGTGGTGAAGAAGGGGATATTGCATTTGATGTGCAGCAGGCAGTTGGAAATAGGGTCTGAAACTCAGAAGGGAGGTTCGAGCTGGAGAATAGCTGTGAATAGAGTGATAGCTGGAGTAACAGAAATAATGAGATTATATCCAAAAGACTATAGAGAAATAAGGGAAGAGTGAAGGGCACTCAGACACTTATTCTAGAAACCTAGGAGTCATGATTGGCTCCCTCCTCCCCTCACTGCCATATATTCCATCTTTCAGCCATACCTGATAATTCTACCCTCAAATTCCATTTATAGAACCTGTCCACTGCTATCCATCTCCATCCAGGTTGTAGACTTTCCTGTCCTTACTACTGCAAGTGCAGTGGCTCCTAAACAGTCTCTGCTTCCACTCTTGCCTATGTCCAACCCATACTCACCTAGCAGTAAAAAGGTTTTTCTAACATGTGAATGGTGTCATGTCACCCTTCTGTTCAAAGCCCCTACAGGGTCTCACACTGGGGTTATGCTAAAGTACAGGCATCATATCGTGGTCTATGAGGCTTTGTGTAACCTGGCCCTTACCTCTACCTCCAACCTTCAGTCACTCTGCATTCATCACATCTAATCACACGCAAAGATTTGTTTCTCAAACACATCAAGCGCTCTACCAGTTCTGCTTTAAACTTCCTCATCAGCCCTAAGTCCGCCTCTTCTTCTTACCTTCCATCTCCCCAGCGCTGGTTTCTACTGCCCATTCCCTTAATCCTCTCAATAACACAGAGTGTTTTTAATGCCTGAGGAATCATCCTGCAAGCACAGACCCCTCTTTGGCCACCTTACCTTCCCACCACAGCACTGCGGCAAGGAGCTAAGCAGAGCAAGGTGGTTCCTGAGAAACCTTCCAAGAAGAGAGGGAAGCCCATGGCCATGAGGACCACAAAAATCACCATTCTTTCCCTTTTAAAATGTGTTCTAGTTTTAAAGAATATAATACTAAAAATTGGGCTTATTTTAAAAAATAAGGTATAAAGAAGATTCTTCACTTGACGAAAAGATTCATCTTGAGGTTTCTTAAAATATTGATTTTTTCTAATATATTCAAAGCTTGTAATTTTATTTTCCACAATTCAATTCACACAAGTTTTCACAGGTACATTAACTGCAGAAAATAAAGCATGCTTGTATTATTCCTGTGTCATAGATGGTAAAATTGAGGCTCGAAAACTTGCTGAGAATGACAAGGACTATCAATAACTGAGTCAAGATTCCAAACTAGAAAACTGTTGGCAATGAATCTTTGCTCAGCTCAAGGATTAATTCTATTTTCCCAATAATTTTCTCTTTAAAATATAGTGTAAACCCCAGCTATTCTTTTCCAATACCTGAAATGGACTTGAGTGTAAACATGTTAATGATTTTTTGCATAACACCAGGTAGGGGATTCCCAGATACTGGTTCTTTCATTCCTTAGAGTCCTCCTCAGCTGACTGTAATGGTTGTGCTGGGCTGCCTGCACCAAGGCTATTTTTGATAATACATTTATGTTTTATCCAGTGAGCAACCAGGCAGAGAGGCAACACTGGGACAGTTAACTTACATTTTAACATAGTTGTGAAAAGTGAATAACAAGTTCTTTTTTTAAATAAAAAAGGAAATGAAATTAAAAACAAGACTTCAATTTAATCTAAAAGACTGGAAATGGCAAGCTTGCCCCTTGTGAATTTGGTTCTGGTTCGCTGAGTCTCAACTATCAAAGCAGCAGGGCAAATGAAGGAGAGAGTATCACTCAACCTCTAAACTTGCATTTGTGGGTTTCATCTGGGCTCCATGTTATTGTAAAGGGTTTTTACGTTACCAGACTTCTGCTTAAATTAACAAAGCTTTTTGTAGATGTGGACCTATTTGATGCTACTCAAACAGCGTATGATTACCACAGAGGTAATTTATAAGGGGGAAATCCCAAATACTTAAGCATTTAGGTAAGTATATACAAGTAAAGTCAAGATCTAGATCCAAGCCCTGTGTAAACACAACTGCATCATATTTTGATTTGGGAGGGAAAATTAAAGCTAGTGCTTGCTCAAAGACACTTTCACATTAAGACAGTCTAACTAGCTAGGCTGTTCTTTTCACCTTGTCTATCCTCCCGAGTGCACCAGGACAAGGGTGATAAATCCTACTCAGGCAACTGTTGTAAAGGAAATTGAAGCCCATGTAAATCCAGGGTTTATATTAACTATGGAGAGCTTAAGCATCAACAGTCAGTACCCACTTAGAAGCCTTTTAGCTACATGTACTGCATTATATTCAAAAACTAGAAGGGAAAAACACCAAATCACATTCTTTCAGCATGTAGAAATCATTTTTGGTACTAAAAATGTGTTTAGTGCTACCATGGAAAAATAAAATGATTTTTTGACCAAAACATTCAATTTTGCCTTTAAACAAAGTTAAATAATTCCAAGTAGAGGCATATTTTTTCTTCAAAATATTTACACTTAATGGACAGAACAGGAACAATAATTATTGTTATTTAAGCTAGACAGTGGATCAGCACTTCATATATATTATTTGCTTAATCTTCACAACTCCGCATGGTAGGTTTTATTGTCTCCCTTTTATAGATGAATATATTAGGGCTCAGATAGGTTAAATATGCCCAATATCATACAGCTAGTAAGTGGCCAGTTCTATATTCAAGTCCTGGGTTCTGTGATTTCACACTGTTTCTGGAAATAGAGTTCCAGTCTCGTTGTGAGAAAAATTACGTTGCTTCGTGCCCCAGGTCAGATCTTTATCTGTTAGTCTTCTTTTATTTTATTTTTTTGAAACAGAATCTTGCTTTGTCACCCAGATTGCAGTGCAGTGGTTCAATCTCAGCTTACTACAACCTCCACCTTCTGGGTTCAAGTGCTTCTCCTGCCTCGGCTTCCCAAGCAGCTGGGATTCCAAGTGTGTGCCACCATGCCCAGCTCATTTTTGTATTTTTAGTAGAGACGGAGTTTCACCATGTTGGCCATGCTGGTCTCGAACTCCTGGCCTCAAGTGATCCAACCTCCTCGGCCTCCCAAAGTGCTGGGATTACAGGTGTGAGCCACCATGCCCAGCCCTTTAGTTTTATTTTATTTTTGTTATACTTTAAGTTCTGGGATATATGTGCAGAACTGCAGGTTTGTTACATAGGTATACACATGCCGTGGTGGTTTGCTGCACCCATCAACCCGTCATCTACATTAGGTATTTCTCCTAATGCTATTCCTCCTCTAGCCCTCCACCCCCTGACAGGCCCCGGTGTGTGATGTTCCTCTCCCTCAGTCTTCTTTTAAAAGGGGACTAATAATAATGGTCAACTCTGACATTTGACTTTACCCTAAAAATGGTCATACTGGATGGCTACACCATCTTATGGACATGGGGTTATGCTTTACTCCAACTTGGTCCTTTGCTCTCAGCTCACGTGGCCTCATTCATGTATTTCAGAAGCCGGTTCTATCCTGTTCCTTTTTTCCTCCCTTGTTTAGTTTTCTTACATACCACCTACAAAGATATAGCAGTTTTTCATCCATGAAAAGTTGCATGCATATGGGATTATAAATCTAATGAATTTTTAGGTTAACTTTTTACTAAAATATAACATACTTATTATGAAGAGCACAAATTCACAGTTCAATGCATCTTCTCAAAGTGAACACATCCATATAACCAGCACCTAGATCGATAAATAGAATATTACTGGCTGGCCATGGTGGCTCATGCCTGTAATCCCAGCACTTTGGGAGGCTGCAGTGGGTGGATCCCTTGAAGTCATGAGTTCAAGACCATCCTGGCCAACATGGTGAAACCCCATCTCTACTAAGAATACAAAAAATAGCCAGGACCCGTGGTGGGTAATCCCAGCTACTGAGGAGGCTGAGGCAGGAGAATCATTTGAACCACTGCACACCAGCCTGGGTGACAGAGCAAGACTCTGTCTCAAAAAAAGAAAGAAAAAAAAAGAATACTGCCAGTAAATCCAGTGATATTTTCATTTTAATTTATTTTTGTTTTAGAGACAGGGTCTGGCTGTGTTGCTCAGGCTGAAGCACAGCAGCACAATTATAGCTTCAACTCCTGGGCTCAAGCAGTCCTCCCATCTCGGCCTCCCAAAATGGGGAGATTACAGGTATGAGCCAGTGTGCCTGGCCCCACTGATTTTTTACATGCTGAATGGGATATTCCTATTTCAAAGTTTATGTAAAGAATTTTTGTAAAGGTAAGAACACATTTGAAATGTGTTTCACTATGTTTCATATATTCTGGTTTTCATAGCTTGTGTCTTTTTTTTTTTCTTAGAGTTGGGGTCTTATTCTGTCACCCAGGCTGGAGGCAGTGGTGTGATCATAGCTCACTGCAGTGTTGAACTCCTGGGCTCAAGTGACTCTCCCACCTCAGCCTTCTGAGTAGCCAGAACTACAGGTGTGCACCACCATACCCAGCTAATTTTTAAATTTTTTTGTAGAGACAGGGTCTGGCTGCGTTGCCTAGTCTGGTCACAAACTCCTGACCTCAAGCGATCTTCCTACTTCAGCCTCCCAAAGTGCTGGGATTACAGACATGAGCCGCCACACTTCCTTTATAGCTTGTGTTTTCTTACATCCATGATGCATTTAAAGAGAACCTATTTTGAACAGTGTAAACACTAAGTTATAAAGGCATCTCCCACCCAAACTGCACATCAAAACAGCATTATACAATTTTTGAACAGTTTTTTCCTGTTTATTAAATTTAAAACTACCCTTTTTAAATGAATGTCCTGTAAAGACATTTCTGTTTTGAATTTTTAAAATTTGATTATCTTCAAGAAGCAACTCCTCTATGAGGACTTTTTTGTTTGCTCACCAGTGGGTTGGAGTTCATTTTCGCAGGAGAAGAAAGGTCCTAGCCAAAGCCTGATTGTTTCGTTTTCTGATTTGTCAACATATGGGACATTTACTCCTGCATATGGAGTATTAAACATAATTTGCAAACTCTTTTACTTTTGTCCCCATGCTTTGTTGTAGCTTTCGTTCCACCAGTGGAAGATCTGCTGCTATTGTATACAATAGAGAAAGCACTGCTGCTGTTAGAGAATGACTCACAAGCCTCCAGTGCCATTGGAAGAGCATGCATTTTCTGAGAGTCGGGCTCTACATGTGAAGGGGGTCTGTTATGTTTCAGTGATGAGTCATATAGGATGCTACAGATGGTGCAGAGTGATGCTTCAAAGATGTGAAAAAATACTAACGGATCCAAGACTGAAAATTAACATAACAAGGTGACTTGGGTGAGTAGATGAGTCTGAGTAAAATATTGTAGGACAAAAACTGCCCCAACTTCTAATTGTAGCACTTAGTGTTAGATGTGCCCAATGGTTTATTTTATTAGGCAATGCTTAAGTCTTCAAGACTTGCACAGATGTCTGGTTAACAGTCTATAATGGAGAATCAATGAAGTTGCAACCAAGGCATCTGTTTTTGAAACACTCCCCTAGTGATTTTCATGCTCTCCAAAGTCTGAGAACTGCTGCAATATTGGGTCAATACTCCTACATAACTATTGTGGGGAAGTAAAATTATAAGTCTTTGAATTTTAGAGTTCAAAAGAAATGTAGACTTAATTTTTTCATGGGAAGAGCCTGAGGCCCGTGAAGAAGTGATTTGGGCCCTGCCACCCATTAACGTAGCCATGAAGTCAGAGCTAGAAGAAAAGTGCTCTGCTGGTCAGCTTAGCTTTTATTGCACAATTCAATACTCCCATCCTCCATCTCTAATTTAAAATCCAATTACACAGTGTCTAGTTATCTCTCTGTTTTCTACTATATTTTATACATTAAACAAAAATTTAGAAAAGATACATGCAAAGAAAGTAAGTTACTATTTTAATATGCTTCTTTGAAGTCTTTTTGTGTTTTCTACATAGGTTACTTTTTACAGTTATTGTAATTTATATCTAATCTTGTATCTTGCTTCGATTTTTTTTTTTTTTTACTTATACTATGGTAACCTTGGTTTTATAGTAACAATAAGCTCTTACTAAAGGTAGTTTCATATGGAAACTAAGTTTTATCAATGTTGTAAACGCTCAGTGGTTGCTAAGAGAAACTGATACTTTGTTCCCATAGGAACCATTGTTTTAAAATGAGAAATATAGAATCTCTAGCTTCAAAGGATAAAAACTTAGATTTGGGATGGGAAATATCTTACCTTTCCTGGAAACATGTGAAAATTACTATCCCCTGATTGGAACAGTATTGTCGTGGGGTTGCAATCTTCTGAATGGGTGAAAATGTTCTAGGTGGCTGTTTTCTCTTTCTGCTTCCCTTGTGTTGATGGTGATGCGTGGTGACGCATGGAAGGAGAGTGAGGGAAGATGACTCTAACTCCCCTTGGCCTCTTAGAGCAGAGACATCAGAAAAGGCAAGCCCACACTTTCCATTTGATATGGTAGTTTGGTTTTCTCATTACAGAAGGGAACAAAGGGAAGGGATTTTTATACTAAGCTGCTCTGGAGCACTTAAGTACCAGCGTACATTTTCCGTCCAGTTATAGGCTGTTAACTTTAAGTTAATGATTTGGAGTGAGTGAAAAAAAAAATCTGCTTAGTTCTGATCAGAAACCAAGAATCAGAATGAGGTGGAATTGATAACAACTGTGGTTGTAAATGCAGTGGTTGTCAAACTGGCAAACAGTTGCTGAATGGGCACTATTCCCTGAACCCCATGTTGGGTAGCACGTTTCTATATTGCCCACAGCCAGCAGGATCGACTGCTTTCCCTTCCCTTTCTTCTTTCCTCCACTGGTGTTCCCTGTGTTTTGCAAAAAACTACTTGAAACCTAGTCATTGTCTCAATCTGCTTTTGAGAGAACACAAACTCAGACACATACTGAGAAGTCCAAAGAAAGATTATGAAAATGAAATGTATTGAATGGTACTTCCAAAGGCATTGGAATTATCACCAGAGCACGTGCGTACAAACATACTCACACACTTGTGCGTTGATTCAGTTCATACTTGTGATGGATGCTATGTTGTGCCACTGTCTCCCCAGGAATTAAGGACTTATTACCCCCAACTGTTGGGAGTGCTGCTGGCAGACAGCCCTCAGCAGGCAGCGCTGCTTCAGGAGGAGCTTTGGCTGAGGAAAGCTGCTTCCCCCAAGGTCACCCCTCTTTCGCAGTTTGGCCCCCATTCAAGGACAGTTTCAAGCAGGACTACAAAGGCCCAGCCCTCAACTCATTCAGATAGCTATGAAGAGTCATCCATTTTCGGAACTTCCCATCAGATTAGGTGAGGCATTCCATGGAGACCGCACCAAAGCTTGACTTCTTCCTCTGCCCCGGCCTGCTCCTTTGCCTTGCTCACGTGGTGATCTCAGGAGCGTTCCTGACGGGACTTCCGGCATGCTAATCTCCAGCTCAGTTCGTTTCCCCATGAACCCAACTTGAGACAGTATGGATTGAGAACCTAGTATGTGCTAGACACTATTCCAGGTGGTGAGGGAGAGAGTGGAGACCAAAAAAACTTTCTGTGCATACGTTTTATTAGGAATAAATTAACATTCTAGAGCAAAGGTCAGCAAACTATTTTTCTGTAAGAGACAGATAGTACATTTTTAGGCTTTGTGGGCAATATGGTTCTCAGTCACAGCTACTCACATCTGCCACTGTTACACAAAAATAGCCTCAGAAATATGTAAATGAATGGACATGGATGTGTTCCAATAAAACTTTATTTACCAAAATAATAGGCAGGTCAGATTTGGCCCTTGGGTTATAATTTGCTGAATTCCATTCTAGAGGGGAGGAAACAAGGAAACAAATAATTAAACAGGAAAACATCAGATAGTGGTAAGTGCCATAAAAAAATTAGGGTGATATCATAACAAAACACTATTATTGATTTTTTTTTTTTTGAGACAGAGTCTCACTCTATCACCAGGCTAGAGTGCAGTGGTGCAATCTTGGCTCACTGCAACCTCCACCTCCCAGGTTCAAGTGATTCTCATGCCTCAGCCTCCCAAGTAGCTGGGACTACAGGTGCGCACAACCATACCAGGCTAATTTTTTGTATTTTTAGTAGAAATGGGGTTTCACCATGTTGCCTAGGCTGGTCTCAAACTCCTGAGCTCGAAGTGATCCACCTGCCTTGGCCTCCCAAAATGCTGAGATTATAGGTGTGAGTCACCACACCTGACCCTATTATTGATTTTTTAATTAAATTTTTTTTCATAATATAGTCACATAATTCAAAACCCAAAAGGATTGAAAAAGGATTCATTTAGAAGTATATGTCCTGGTTCACTTTGACCCCCAATAGGATTATTTTATTTTATTTTATTTTATTTTTATTTATTTATTTTTTTGTGTGACTTGATTTCCTTGGAAGACTTCATTTAGAACCAAGTGTATAGCAAAGTGGATAGGAACAGGCATTTATAGCTGCAAATCAATAAAGAGGTAAAAGTACTCCACGTCTGTGTTGACTATAAGCCTTTCTTTTTTTTTATTATACTTTAAGTTTTAGGGTACATGTGCACAACGTGCAGGTTTGTTACATATGTATACATGTGCCATGTTGGTGTGCTGCACCCATTAACTCGTCATTTAACATTAGGTATATCTCCTAATGCTATCCATCCCCCCTCCCCGCATCCTACAACAGGCCCCGGTGTGTGATGTTCCCCTTCCTGTGTCCATGTGTTCTCATTGTTCAGTTGCCACCTATGAGTGAGAACATGCGGTGTTTGGTTTTTTGTCCTTGTGATAGTTTGCTGAGAATGATGGTTTCCAGCTTCATCCATGTCCCTACAAAAGACATGAATTCATCATTTTTTATGGCTGCATAGTATTCCATGGTGTATATGTGCCACATTTTCTTAATCCAGTCTATTGTTGTTGGTCATTTGGGTCTATCATTGTTGGACATTTGGGTTGGTTCCAAGTCTTTGCTATTGTGAATAGTGCTGCAATAAACATAGGTGTGCATGTGTCTTTATAGCAGCATGTTTTATAATCCTTTGGGTATATACCCAGTAATGGGATGGCTGGGTCAAATGGTATTTCTAGTTCTAGATCCCTGAGGAATCGCCACACTGACTTCCACAATGGTTCAACTAGTTTACAGTCCCACCAACAGTGTAAAAGTGTTCCTATTTCTCCACATCCTCTCCAGCACCTGTTGTTTCTTGACTTTTTAATTATCGCCATTCTAAGTGGTGTGAGATGGTATCTCATTGTGGTTTTGATTTGCATTTCTCTGATGGCCAGTGATGATGAGTATTTTTGCATGTGTCTTTTGGCTGCATAAATGTCTTCTTTTGAGAAGTGTCTGTTCATATCCTTCGCCCACTTGTTGATGGGGTTGTTTGTTTTCTTCTTGTAAATTTGTTTGAGTTCATTGTAGATTCTGGATATTAGCCTTTTGTCAGATGAGTAGATTGCAAAAATTTTCTCCCATTCTATAGGTTGCCTGTTCACTCTGATGGTAGTTTCTTTTGCTGTGCAGAAGCTCTTTAGTTTAATTAGATCCCATTTGTCAATTTTGGCTTTTGTTGCCATTGCTTTTGGTGTTTTAGACATGAAGTCCTTGCCCATGCCTATTTCCTGAATGGTACTGCCTAGGTTTTCTTCTAGGGTTTTTATTGTTTTAGGTCTAACATTTAAGTCTTTAATCCATCTTGAATTAATTTTTGTATAAGGTGTAAGGAAGGGATCCAGTTTCAGCTTTCTACATATGGCTAGCCAGTTTTCCCAGCACCGTTTATTAAATAGGGAATCCTTTCCCCATTTCTTGTTTTTGTCAGGTTTGTCAAAGATCAGATAGTTGTAGATAAGCAGCATTATTTCTCAGGGCTCTGTTCTGTTCCATTGGTCTATATCTCTGTTTTGATACCAGTACCATGCTGTTTTGGCTACTGTAGCCTTGTAGTATAGTTTGAAGTCAGGTAGCGTGATGCCTCCAGCTTTGTTCTTTTGGCTTAGGATTGACTTGGCAATGTGGGCTCTTTTTTGGTTCCATATGAACTTTAAAGTAGCTTTTTCCAATTCTGTCAAGAAAGCCATTGGTAGCTTGATGGGGATGGCATTGAATCTATAAATTACCTTGGGCAGTATGGCCATTTTCATGATATTGATTCTTCCAACCCATGAGCATGGAATGTTCTTCCATTTGTTTGTATCCTCTTTTATTTCATTAAGCAGTGGTTTGTAGTTCTCCTTGAAGAGGTCCTTCACATCCCTTGTAAGTTGGATTCCTAGGTATTTTATTCTCTTTGAAGCAATTGTGAATGGGAGTTCACTCATGATTTGGCTCTCTGTCTGTTATTAGTGTATAAGAATGCTTGTGATTTTTGCACATTGATTTTGTATCCTGAGATTTTGCTGAAGTTGCCTATCAGCTTAAGGAGATTTTGGGCTGAGACGATGGGGTTTTCTAGATATACAATCATGTCATCTGCAAACAGGGACAATTTGACTTCCTCTTTTCCTAACTGAATACCCTTTATTTCGTTCTCCTGCCTGATTGCCCTGGCCAGAACTTCCAACACTATTTTGAATAGGAGTGGTGAGAGAGGGCATCCCTGTCTTGTGCCAGTTTTCAAAGGAAACGCTTCCAGTTTCTGCCCATTCAGTATGATATTGGCTGTGGGTTTGTGATAGATAGCTCTTATTATTTTAAGATACGTCCCGTCAATACCTAATTTATTAAGAGTTTTTAGCATGAAGGTTGTTGAATTTTGTCAAAGGCCTTTTTTGCATCTATTGAGAGAGATAATCATGTGGGTTTTGTTGTTGGTTCTGTTTATATGCTGGATTACGTTTATTGATTTGCGTATGTTGAACCAGCCTTACATCTCAGGATGAAGCCCACTTGATAATGGTGGATAAGCTTTTTGATGTGCTGCTGGATTCGGTTTGCCAGTATTTTATTGAGGATTTTTGCATCGATGTTCATCAGGGATATTGGTCTAAAATTCTTTTTTTGTTGTGTCTCTGCCAGGCTTTGGTATCAGGATGATGCTGGCCTCATAAAATGAGTTAGAGAGGATTCCCTCTTTTTTTACTGATTGGAATAGTTTTGGAAGGAATGGTACCAGCTCCTCCTTGTACCTCTGGTAGAATTCGGCTGTGAATCCATCTGGTCCTGGACTTTTTTTGGTTGGTAAGCTATTAATTATTGCTTCAGTTTCAGAGCCTACTATTGTTCTATTCAGAGATTCAACTTCTTCCTGGTTTAGTCTTGGGAGGGTGTATGTGTCAAGGAATTTATCCATTTCTTCTAGATTTTCTAGTTTATTTGCGTAGAGGTGTTTATAGCATTCTCTGATGGTAGCTTGTATTTCCGTGGGATCAGTGGTGATATCCCCTTTATCATTTTTTTATTGCATCTATTTGATTCTTCTCTCTTTTCTTCCTTATTAGTCTGCTAGTGGTCTATCAATTTTGTTGATCTTTTCAAAAAACCAGCTCCTGGATTCATCGATTTTTTGAAGGGTTTTTTGTGTCTCTATTTCCTTCAGTTCTGCTCTGATCTTAGTTATTTCTTGCCTTCTGCTAGCTTTTGAATGTGTTTGCTCTTGCTTCTCTAGTTCTTTTAATTGTGATGTTAGGGTGTCAATTTTAGATCTTTCCTGCTTTCTCTTGTGGGCATTTAGTGCTATACATTTCCCTCTACACACTGCTTTGAATGTGTCCCAGAGATTCTGGTATGTTGTGTCTTTGTTCTCGTTGGTTTCAAAGAACATCTTTATTTCTGCCTTCATTTTGTTATGTACCCAGTAGTCATTCAGGAGCAAGTTGTTCAGTTTCCATGTAGTTGAGCAGTTTTGAGTGAGTTTCTTAATCCTGAGTTCTAGTTTGATTGCACTGTGGTCTGAGAGACAGTTTGTTATAATTTCTGTTCTTTTACATTTGCTGAGGAGTGCTTTACTTCCAACTATGTGGTCAGTTTTAGAATAGGTGTGGCATGGTGCTGAAAAGAATGTATATTCTGTTGATTTGGGGTGGAGAGTTCTGTAGATGTGTATTAGGTCTGCTTGGTACAGAGCTGAGTTCAGTTCCTGGATATCCTTGTTAACTTTCTGTCTCGTTGATCTGTCTAATGTTGACAGTGGGGTGTTAAAGCCTCCCATTATTATTGTGTGGGAGTCTAAGTCTCTTTGTAGGTCTCTAAGGACTTGCTTTATGAATCTGGGTGCTCCTGTATTGGGTGCATGCATATTTAGGATAGTTAGCTCTTCTTGTTGAATTGATCCCTTTACCATTATGTAATGGCCTTCTTTGTCTCTTTTATCTTTGTTGGTTTAAAGTCTGTTTTATCAGAGACTAGGATTGCAACCCCTGCCTTTTTTTTGTTTTCCATTTGCTTGGTAGATCTTCCTCCATCCCTTTATTTTGAGCCTATGTGTGTCTCTGCACATGAGATGGGTTTCCTGAATACAGCACACTGATGGGTCTTGACTCTTTATCCAATTTGCCAGTCTGTTTCTTTTAATTGGAGCATTTAGCCCATCTACATTTAAGGTTAATATTGTTATGTGTGAATTTGATCCTGTTATTATGATGTTAGCTGGTTATTTTGCTCATTACTTGATGCAGTTTCTTCCTAGCCTTGATGGTCTTTACAATTTGGCATGTTTTTGCAGTGGCTGGTACCGATTGTTCCTTTCCATGTTTAGTGCTTCCTTCAGGAGCTCTTTTAGGGCAGGCCTGGTGGTGACAAAATCTCTCAGCATTTGCTTGTCTGTAAAGTATTTTATTTCTCCTTCACTTATGAAGCTTAGTTTGGCTGGATATGAAATTCTGGGATGAAAATTCTTCTCTTTAAGAATGTTGAATATTGGCCCCCACTCTCTTCTGGCTTGTAGAGTTTCTGCCAAGAGATCAGCTGTTAGTCTGATGGGCTTCCCTTTCTGGGTAATCCGACCTTTCTCTCTGGTTGCCCTTAACATTTTTTTCTTCATTTCAACTTTGGTGAATCTGACACTTATGTGTCTTGGAGTTGCTCTTCTTGAGGAGTATCTTTGTGGCGTTCTCTGTATTTCCTGAATCTGAATGTTGGCCTGCCTTGCTAGATTGGGGAAGTTCTCCTGGATAATATCCTGCAGAGTGTTTTCCAACTTGGTTCCATTCTCCCTGTCACTTTCAGGTACACCAATCAGACGTAGATTTGGTCTTTTCACATAGTCCCATATTTCTTGGAGGCTTTGTTCATTTCTTTTTATTCTTTTTTCTCTAAACTTCTCTTCTCACTTCATTTCATTCATTTGATCTTCCGTCACTGATACCCTTTCTTCCAGTTGATCAAATCAGCTACGGAGGCTTGTGCATTGGTCACGTAGTTCTCGTGCTGTGGTTTTCAGCTCCATCAGGTCCCTTAAGGACTTCTCTGCATTGGTTATTCTAGTTAGCCATTCATCTAATTTTTTTTTCAAGGTTTTTAACTTCTTTGCCATGGGTTCGAACTTCCTCCTTTAGCTCGGAGTAGTTTGATCGTCTGAAGCCTTCTTCTCTCAACTCATCGAAGTCATTCTCCGTCCAGCTTTGTTCTGCTGCTGGTGAGGAGCTGTGTTCCTTTGGAGGGGGAGAGGTGCTCTGATTTTTAGAGTTTCCAGTTTTTCTGCTCTGTTTTTTCCCCATCTTTGTGGTTTTATCTACTTTTGGTCTTTGATGATTGTGACAAACAGGTGGGGTTCTGGTGTGTATGTCCTTTCTGTTTGTTAGTTTTCCTTCTAACATTCAGGATCCTCAGCTGCAGGTCTGTTGGAGTTTGCTGGAGGTCCACTCCAGACCCTGTTTGCCTGGGTATCAGCAGCAGAGGCTGCAGAAGAGTGGGTATTGGTGAACAACAAATGTTGCTGCCTGATATTCCTCTGGAAGTTTTGTCTCAGAGGAGTACCCAGCCATGTGAGGTGCCAGTCTGCCCCTACTGGGGGGTGCCTCCCAGTTAGGCTATTCAGGGGTCAGGGACCCACTTGAGGAGGTAGTCTGTCCGTTCTCAGATCTCCACTTGTGCGCTGGGAGAAACACTACTCTCTTCAAAGCTGTCAGACAGGGACATTTAAGTCTGCAGAGGTTACTGCTGCCTTTTGTTTGGTTATGCCCTGCCCCCAGAGGTGGAGTCTACAGAGGCAGGCAGGCCTCCTTGAGCTGCGGTGGGCTCCACCCAGTTTGAGCTTCCCGGCCGCTTTGTTTACATACTCAAGCCTCGGTGATGGCAAGCGCCCCTCAGATAATTTTATTTTTATACTTTTGTGTTTCTTTTCAATATTTCTTAATGCAAATATAAGCAATTATAAATATATATTCTTATCTATCCACCCCCCCCTCACTTTTCTACAAAGGTTAGCATACAAGATATCCTGTTCCACACCCTACAGTTACTCATTTAACATGTTCTGGCGATCTTTCAATGTCAATAGAGATCATCTCTACTTGTTTTTTTTTTTTTTTTTTTTTTTTTATACTTTAGGGTTTTAGGGTACATGTGCACAATGTGCAGGTTTGTTACATATGTATCCATGTGCCATGTTGATTTCCTGCACCCATTAACTCGTCATTTAGCATTAGGTGTATCTCCTAAGGCTGTCCCTCCCCCCTCCCCCCACCCCACAACAGTCCCCGGAGTGTGATGTTCCCCTTCCTGTGTCCATGAGTTCTCATTGTTCAATTCCCACCTATGAGAGAGAACATGCGGTGTTTGGTTTTTTGTCCTTGTGATAGTTTACTGAGAATGATGTTTTCCAGTTTCATCCATGTCCCTACAAAGGACACGAACTCATCATTTTTTATGGCTGCATAGTATTCCATGGTGTATATGTGCCACATTTTCTTAATCCAGTCTATCGTTGTTGGACATTTGGGTTGGTTCCAACTCTTTGCTATTGTGAATAGTGCCGCAATAAACATACGTGTGCATGTGTCTTTATAGCAGCATGATTTATAGTCCTTTGGGTATATACCCAGTAATGGGATGGCTGGGTCAAATGGTATTTCTAGTTCGAGGTCCCTGAGGAATCGCCACACTGACTTCCACAATGGTTGAACTAGTTTACATTCCCACCAACAGTGTAAAAGTGTTTTTTTATAGCTGAGTACATGTATACCTCTGAGATATTGCAAGTTTGGTTCCAGGTCACCTCAGTAAAGTGAACATCACAATAAAGGCAGTCACATAAATTTATTGGTTTTCCAGTTCATATAAAAGTTATGTTTATACTAAACTATAGTTTATTAAGTATGCCATAACACTGTATCTTTAAAAATGTACATACCTTAAATAAAAAATACTTTATTGGTAAAAAATGCCAACAATCATCTGAGCCTTCAGTGAGTCATAATTTTTTTTTGCTGGTGGAGGGCCTTGCCTGGATGCTGATGGCTGCTGACTCATCAGGGTAGTGGTTGCTGAAGGTTGGGATGGCTGTGGCAACTTCTTAAAATCAGAAAATAATTAATGGATCCATGGACTCTTTCCTTCATGAAAGATTTCACTGTAGCATGCAATGCATTATGCCCACAGTAAAACTTCTTTCAAAATTGTAGTCAATCCTCTCCAACCCTGCTGATGCTTTTTCAAGTAAGTTTATGTAATATTCTTTTTTTTTTTTTTTTTTTTGAGACAGAGTCTCGCTCTGTCGCCCAGGCTGGAGTGCAGTGGCGCGATCTCGGCTCACTGCAAGCTCCGCCTCCTGGGTTCACGCCATTCTCCTGCCTCAGCCTCTCCGAGTAGCTGGGACTACAGGCGCCCGCCACCACGCCTAGCTAATTTTTTGTATTTTTAGTAGAGATGGGGTTTCACCGTGGTCTCGATCTCCTGACCTCGTGATCCGCCCACCTCGGCCTCCCAAAGTGCTGGGATTACAAGCGTGAGCCACCGCGCCCGGCCAAGTTTATGTAATATTCTAACTCCTTTGTTGTCATTTCAACAACATTCACAGCATCTTCATCAGGAATAGATTCCATCTCAAGAAACCACCTTCTTTACTCATCCATAAAAAGCAACTCCTCATCCGTTCAAGCTTTATCATGAGATTGCAGCAATTCTCTGACATCTTCAGGCTTCACTTCAAATTCTAGTTCTCTTGCTATTTCCATCACAACTGCAATTACTTCTTCTACTTCAGTATTGAACCACTCAAAGTCATTCATGAGGTTTGGAATCAACTTCTTCCAAACTCCTGCTAATGTTGATATTTTGACCTGCTCCCATGAATCACAAATGTTCTTAATGGCATCTAGAATGATGAATTCTTTCCGGAAGGTTTTCAATTTACTTTGCCACGATCCATTAGAGGAATCACTATCTATGGCACCTATAGCTTTATGAAATGTATTTCTTAAATAAGAAGTCTTGAAAGTTGAAATTACTCTTTGGTTCATGGGCTGCAGAATAGATGTTGTGTCAGCAGGCATGAAAACAATGTTAATCTCTTTGTACATCTTCATCAGAACTCTTGAGTGACTAGGTGCATTGTCAATCAGTAGTAATATTTTGAAAGAAATTTTGTTTTCTGAGTAGTATGTTTCAATATTATGGTTAAAATATTCAGTAAGCCATGCTGTAAACAGATGTGCAGATGTGCTGTCATCCAGTCTTTGTTGCTTCATCTACAGAGGACAGGCAGTGTAGATTTAGCATCATTCTTAAGGGCCCTAGGGTTTTTGAAATGGTAAATGAGCATTGGTTTCAACTTCAAGTCATCAAGTCACCAGCTGCATTAGATTCTAACCAGAGAGTCAGCCTGTCTTTTTTTTTTTTTTCTTTAGACAGAGTCTTGCTCTCTTGCCAGGCTGGAGTGCAGAGGTGCAATATCAGCTCATTGCAACCTCTGCCTCTCGGGTTCAAGTGATTCTTCTGCCTCAGCCTCCTGAGTAACTGGGATTACAGGTGCGTGCTACCACACCTAGCCAATTTTTGTATTTTTAGTAGAGTCAGGGTTTCACCATGCTGGCCAGAATGGTCTTGATCTCTTGACTTCATGATCTGTCTGCCTTGGCCTCCCAAAGTTCTGGGATTACAGGCATGAGCCACCGCATCCGGCTCAGCCTGTCCTTTTAAGCTTTGAATCCAGGCGTTGACTTATCCTTTCTGGCTATGAGAGTCCTAGATGACATCTTCCAATAGAAGGCTGTTTTGTCTACATTGAAATTTTATTGTTTAGTGTAGCCACATTCATCAATGATCTTAGCTAAATCTGGATAATTTGCTGCAGCTTCTACATCAGCACTTGCTGCTTCACTTTGCATTTTAAAAAATTGACTTATAATAATTGTACATATTTATGGGGTACATAGTGATGTTATCATATAATGTATAGTGATCATGTCAGTACCTTGCACTTTTATGTTATGGAGATGGCTTCTTTCCTTAAACCTAATGAACCAACTCTGCTAGCTTCAGACTTTTCTTTTGCAGCTTCTTCACCTCTCTCAGCCTTCACAGAATTGAAGAGAGTTAAGGCCTTGCTCTGCATTAGGCTTTGGCTTAAAGGAACGTTGTGACTGGTTTGATCTTCTACCTAGACCACTAAAACTTTTTCCATATCAGCAATAAGGCTGTTTCATTTTCTTATAATTCATATGTTCACTGGAGTAGCATGTTAATTTCCTTCAATAACTTTTACTTTGCATTCACCACTTGGCTAATTGTTGGCGCAAGAGGCCTAGCTTTTCGCCTGGCTTGGCTTTTGAGATGCAATTCTTCCTTTCACTTTAATGCTTCTTAATTAGGCTAATTTCAATATTGTTGTGTCTCAGGGAACAAGGAGGCCCAAGAAGAGGGGGAGAGATGAGAATGACCAGTGAGTAGAGTAGTCAGAACATAGACATTCATCGGTGAAATTTGCTACCTAAATGTGTGCAGTTTGTGGCACCTGAAAACAATTATAATAGTAACATCAAAGATCACTGATCGCAGATCACCATAACAGATTTAATAATAATGAAAAAGTTTGAAATATTGTGAAAATTACCAAAATGTGACACAGAGAAACAAAGTGAGCACATGCTGTTGGAAAAATGGTGCCAATAGACTTGTTCATTTCAGCGTTGCCATAAACCTTCAATTTGTAAAAAGTACAATATTTGCAAAGTGAAGTGCAATAAAATGAGGAATGCCTATACTATTCCTAATATATGTATTATAGTTTATTTAGTCAATTCTTTATTGTATTCATCAGTTTTCCAAAGAAATAGAACCAACTGAATAAATACATATATTATTCAATATATATTTGATCATCAGAAAACCCCAGATCTGAAAATCAAATGCTCCAAAATCCAAAACTTTTTGAAAACTGACATGACACTCAAAGGAAATGCTCACTGGAGCATTCCAGATTTTGGATTTTTGGATTTCAGATGCTTAATCAGCATGTACAATGCAAATATTCCAGAATCTGTAATAGTCAAAATTATGAAACATTTCTGGTCTCAAACATTTCAGATAAGGGATATATAACCTGTATATAGAAAAAGATTTATTATAAGGAATTGGTTCACATGATTATGGAGGCTGACCAGGCCCAAAGTCTGTTGAGCAAGTCTGCAACCTGGAGACCTACGAGAGCTGAGTGTAGTTCCAACCTGGAGGCTAACGGGTTCAAGATCCAGGAAGAGTCGATATTTTTGTTCAAATGTGAAGGCAGGAAAAAAGCCAATGTCCCAGTTTGAAGGTCATCAGGCAGGAGGATTTCTTTCTTACTTGGGGGACAGTCAACCTTTTTGTTCTATTTAAGCCTCCAACTGGTTGGATGAGGCCCGCCCACATTAGGGCAGGCCACATTAGGGCAGTCTGCTTTACTTAGCCTATCAATTTAAGTGTTAATCTCACCCCAAAACACCTTCACAGTAACACCCAGAACAGTTTTTGTCCAAATATCTGGACACCCCGTGGCCTAGTCAACACATAAAATTAACCTTTATACTTATTAATGGGCACTTGAGTAGTTTTCGAACTTTTGCTATTACAAATACTGCAATGAATAACCTAACCTTGTTTTTCGGTTGTTGTTTGTTTGTTTGTTTTGTTTTTTGAGACAGGGTCTCACTCCCATCACCCAGGCTGGAGTGCAGTGGTGAGATCCTGGCTTACTGCAGCCTTGACATCCCAGGCTCAGGTGACTGAGTCTCCTACCTCAGCCTCCTGAGTAGTTGAGACTATAGGTGTGTGTCACCACACCCGGCTAATTTTTTCTATTTTTAGTAGAGATGGGGTTTCACCATGTTGCCCAGACTGATCTCGAACTCCTGGGCCCAAGTGATATGTCCACCTCAGCCTCCAAAAATGCTGGGATTACAGATGTGAGCCACCACACCCATCCCTGCAATGAATAACCTAGTGCATACATCACACCATAAGTGTGTAGGTGTATCTGTCTGGAGGATTAATTCCCAGATATGTGATTACTGGGTCATAGCAGATAAATTTGATATTGTCCTATTGCCATCCATGAGATTTATTCTAATTTGAAGCCCCACCAGCATATGTAAGTGGTTATTTCCCCATAGCCCTGTTAACAATTTGCATTAATCGAACTTTGGGGAATTTTTTGCCAACGTGATAGGTGAGAAATGGTGTCATCATGTAGCTTTCATTTGAATTGCTCTTTATATGAGTAAGTTTGCACACCTTTTCATGTGGTTGAGGACCATTTGCATTTCTTTGTGAATTTTCTTTCTTTTCTTTTCTTTTTTTTGAGACAGAGTTTTGTTCTTGTGCTCTTGTTGCCCAGGCTAGAGTGCAATGGCACAATCTCAGCTCACTGCAAGCTCCGCCTCCCAGGTTCAAGCGATTCTCCTGCCCCGGCCTCCTGAGTAGCTGGGATTACAGGTGCCCACCACCACACCCAGCTAATTTTTTGTATTTTTGGTAGAGACAGGGTTTCACCGTGTTGGCCAGGCTGGTCTTGAACTCCTTACCTCAGGTGATCCGTCTACCTTGGCCTCCCAAAGTGCCGGGATTAGAGGCATGAGCCACTGCACCCAGCCCGTGAATTTTCTGTTCACATTCTTCGCTCGGTTTCTTTGGGTTATTGGACTTTTCTCCATTTCTAAGACTCTAAGCATGAAGGACCTCAGCCCTTTGTGATACAGGTTGCAAACATTTTCTGAATTTGTCGTTTGTATTCTGTGCTTATGTTGCTTTTTTATGATTTGTATCGACCTTTTCTGTCATGGTTATTGAACCTTGAGCTATGACCAGAAAGGCCTTTGAGCGGCACTGCAGATGGGTGCTCCAAGGAGATCAGCACACCCCAATTTCTTGCTTGTGCACTGGGGAAACATTTGTGGAAGAGAAGCTAACCCCATTGAGGCAGCGCTGGTGGAAAACCAGATGTGCATAGCTGAACCCAAATGAGAAGGGAAACTAAAAACAGATTTTTGACCCAATGTAAGCATTAAAAGTGAGGTAAAACAAATAATATTAAAAAATCACATATAATGAAGGTAATTATATTGATTCTGGACTTGAGACATATAAACTCTTTGAGTAAAAAAGTTATGGTTTGTTATAATTCCTCCATCTGAATAGGAATGCATAGATTTAATATAGGTTTTGATAAATACAACTTGACTAATTTAAAATTGATTTAAAAATTTTGCTGTTTCATCTTCATAAATTGAAAAGTAGGTTTGCTTATACTGGTAGCCCTTTATGGTACTTGAATAGTGGTCTGACTACTTTTAGAAATGAATAATGGATTAAAAGTACACTTTGCAGCTTACATTAGTTACTTTTGTAATGCAAAATAGAAGCATGATAATGTACTATTCAGCATGTTTTAATATGATTTATACATACACTACACAGCATAAGTAATTCATTATGCCCTTCACAGTACATTTCCTGGGTACAGAAGCTCATGTTTACCAGTATTTCATCTTGTAATCAGGATGTGTAATGGAGGGGGCCTGGGAGCATTAGTGATGATTCCACACTCCACTTGCCCCTGACTCATTCAGTGACCTCAGGGAAGTATTATTCTGGATCTGGGACTGGGTAAAAGTAAAAGTGAGTGTATAACACTTTATAGATCCAACATAGAAGAAGGGGCTGTAGACTTTAGGATGTAAACAGCTTTGAAGTCTGGAGTTAAACAAACTTCACAGTTTATTATTATTATTCCAAGGAATTATCCTACTCTGGAAATAACACTCTATGATGGTCATTCATAAAAGGCAATAGTTCGTTTCAGTGCATTTGGGAAGAAATCCTCTGCTGCTTAATCAACAGCACTTTGTCACATATTGTATTTTTCTATTTGTAAAGTGTGGATTTACTGGAAAGCAGAGGTGATAGCCTTCGAAATCAGCAACCTTTAAAGCCCATTTCATTCAATTTTTAGAATAAGCAGAGATTTCACTGAAGCTTTGAGTTGGAAGTAAGAAAGTAATTATAAGATGTAGACCTACCCCTAAGATTGGTGGAGCCTAGGGCAAGATTACAAATGTAGGCCCACATACCATATGTTTAAATATTTAAATGCTATAGATCAAGCTAACAGACTGTTAAATAAAATATGTTCTATCCTCTTACCTTGACAAATATATCTTCATAATGACCTGGAAGGCCAGGTTTGAATTTTAGGTTTCTCTGAAGGTCCTGGAAAATTTTAAAATCATATTTCTGTCTTCTGTTTGTCTGGTGTCAGTATGATAGTGACCAGTATTGGTCTCTAGACCAGAATTTGAACACACACACCCTTGAGGTATGTTTCAAACTTTGTACTTATTTATTATATGAAAATCACGTTTCTTTTTTTATAATGTTGACTGTCTCTATGAAAATGAAATCATTAGAATAACTGAAACTCCTAAAATAGTGAGACCTGTACCTGTGATAAATGCTTTGACACAGTTTGACTCCCTTGACAATCTTATTTGACCTGCTCTATTTAAATTCTGCTGGAAACATAATTTTCACATCAAGCTTTTATTGTAAATTGTACAATATGTAAAATGTGCAAGTTTTGTGCACAAACTTTTTTTTTTTTTGCCTGACACACAAATTGTTAATTTGAATTCAAAGTAATCTTATTGGTCAAATAGATCTAATAATGGGGATGATATAATAGAAAAATTTCTATCTTAGAGAATGCACCTTAAGCAGTTTATTTTATAGCTGATATTTTTATTTTTGCTTGGGTGTACGATTCTTATTTGTCAAGACTCCACTTTCTTTGTTAAAATGTAAAATGCATATTGGGCAAATGCTCCAGGGCAATTTGCATAAAAAGTGATGACAAAGAGCAATTAGTACTTCATTATTATGCAGTGAAATGCTACTTTGCTCAAAAGTGACTGTAGTTGTTTCCCCCAACCCCCTTGTAAATCTGGTACAGCATTGTTCTAAAAATAGTACTTAACAAACCTCTGTTTGTAAATCAGTCTTTGACTTTCCACTAGCAGTCCAGGGGGAAGAAATCCAAGCACTAAATGAAGTTATTACCCCAGATCATCGTAATGAAAAACAAGCACTGGAATTCTGTTAGATAAGACAAGTCAGAAGATTTTAGTGTCTCATCAAATTAGATCCATATCTTATTTTACCCCTTGGGATTAGCTTTGAAAGCAGACTCCATCACACACTGATAGCAACATCCCCCTCCTCCCAGTACACATACTCTCTCACACACACACTCAGAGGGTCATGCCACACACAGCTACACTGCAGAGAACAAACAGTCCCCAGGTATCTCTAGTTAGGAAGGCTTGGTTTTTGAGTGCAGATTTCATTACCATGAAATTCCTTTAGGGCCAAAAAGAATTGAATCAAAGAAGCTATGTAGGGAGACAGACTTTGTGAATCTTTGTCCCATCACTTGTGTTATTAGGTGCTCCTCTCTCTTTAATTTGTCAGAAAATGCTCATTTTTGGCTTCTCGTTTTGTTTTTGTTTTTAAATATATTTTGTTGGCTGGGCACAGTGGTTCATGCCTATAATCCCAGAACTTTGGGAGGCCGAGGTGGATGGATCACCTGAGATCAAGAGTTTGAGAACAGCCTGACCAATATGGTGAAACCCCACCTCTACTAGAAATACAAAAATTAGCCGGGCATGTTGGCACATACCTGTAGTCCCACCTACTCAGGAGGCTGACACAGAAGAATTGCTTGAACCTGGGATGTGGAGGTTGCAGTGAGCCGAGATCACGTACTGCACTCCAGCCTGTGTGACAGAGTCAGACTCCATCTATATATATATGTTTATATGTATATATATACACACATATATATACATACATATATACACATATAAACATACATACGTATATATGTTTATATAACATATAAACAATATATATGTGTGTATGTTTATATAACATATAAACTATATATAATTATATATATAAAATTATATATATTTTATAATATATATAATTTTATATATAAAATATATATAATTATATATATAAACAATATATAAACATATAAATAAAACATATACGTATATGTTTATATGTGTATAAACATATATATGTATATATGTTTTATTTATATTTGTGTGTATATATATATACATATATACATATTATCTAAAATTTTGCAAGCCAAAATGTGCCAGCACTGTGTGTGTGTGTGTGTGTGTGAGAGAGGGAGACATAACCAAGTAATTGGATACTGGCAGGATGAAAAGGAAAACATGAGAAACTACCAAAGCTTTGGAAATAACCCCATGAGGCTGGAGACAGACATGGATTTTACTATTTTTCTTCGGAAGTTGCAGAGCAGGCTTGGTGGGGAGGAGAAGGATGGGTGAAGGTGGGCGCTAGGTAAACACTGCCTTATTCTTGGTGCCCCTCCACCCAACCCTCTGTGGGCCAAGCCACATCAGTGCAATTCCTGCAACCACATCTTTGGCTGGCATGGCTCCAAGATGGCTGACCTAAACCAGTTTTGCTGACATCCTGAGGGGTCTCTCATTTACAGGGGACTGGGTCAGTTCAAGGGGTTTGTAGCATCTGCAGTTAAGTCACATCTCTGAAAAATAAGAAGCAGGGATAGACCCTTAGGCACATTGCTTTATAAGCACAAGTAGCTTGCACAGCTGAAAGTTCTTCAACCGGCCCAGTTTTTATTTACTTTCTCTTCTGCTCTTGTCCTCCTCAGGCCACCAGTGAAAAGAATGTAAGGTCATATAGCCTGTACCATTTCAGGGAGGCATTGTCTAACCTGGAGGTAATGTATGATCATTTTATACACCACCACAGATTCATTATTCATACAATTTTCCATTAATTTTTAATGCATCAAAGTTCCTACTTATTTAACATACAATGCAGTCGGCCAGATGTCTTCATAAAGCGATGAAAAGTGGTTCTGAAATACTCTTCCATAGCATCCCAATCTACTAACCAGCTGATGAGACAGTATTGCTCTTTAACAATGGGTGGGACTCCTGCTTTGGGCCCCCACACCTCAGGGACCCCCATGATTTGAATGGCTTTGCTTGAAGCCTGGCCTACAGTCTTATTGGGGTGGAGTGTCCAAGCCAGATCCCATTTCTCTCCTTCAGAGCACTATCCTACTCTCTAGCCATCTGGTAACATTGGTCAGATGTCCAGAGAAGCTCTGAACCGCATACCTGTGAGATTATCTTAGGGCCAAGGTGGAGCCTGGTTCAAGAAAGCAGTCTGATAAACATATGTTCCCACTGACACTGACCAACAGGTTATTTCTTTTGTTAGATTGCATGCCATTGGACCTCTAGAATGGTTTCCACAGGTTGATTTTGGGTAACTTATTTATGAGGGATGAAGAAGACAAGAATTTTTACACGTACTGATTGGGCAATAAACAAATACCCATTATTCTAAATTTTTACCAGTAAATCACTATACCTCACACAAACTCATTTTCTAATCAAATCATGTATATAGATGTGGCCTTGTAAAATATATTTGCCTAGGGATTGTACTTGCTGGGGCTAGCCTTGCCCTGGGGAACCACTATAGGTTCTGGAACTGGGGCTGATGTAGACTAACTAATTAGAGAGGGGGCACTGGAAATGACAAAGAGCAGATAGAGAAATCTATGGCACTAACGGGGCTAAGGAGGAGTTAGTGTGGTAAAGTGAAATTACTCTAAGTTGAAAATCATGGGCTCTGGGGTCCTGGAACTATCACTACCCAGCTCTATGTTCTTAATCAAGTGTTTTTTTCTTTTTTGAGAAAGGGCTCTTGTGCTTTTGCTGGGCTGGAGTGCAGTGGCACCAACACAGCTCACTGAAGCCTCGACCTCCCGGGCTCAAGCAATCCTTCCACCTTAGCCTCCTGAGTAGCTGAGATCACAGGTGCATGCCACCACACCCAGCTAATTAAAAAAAAAATGTGTTTTTGAGATGGGGGTCTCATCATGTTGCCTAGGCTGATCTCGAACTCCTGGGCTCAAGGAATCCTCCCACCTGGGCCTCTCAAAGTACTGGGATTACAGGCATGAGCCACCATGCCTAGCCTTGATCAAATCTCTTAATCTCTCCCTGTCTCAGTTTATTCATTTGTAAAATGAGGGAGTTCAATATAATTGTCTTAGTGGTTCTCAAACCTGACTTTGCAGCAGAAGACATAGAGAAGTTATTCAAAAAAGATATTACTTCCTATATTATTCCATTCTCACACTGTTATAAAGAACTACCTAAGACTGAGTAAATTATAAAGGAAGGAGGTTTAATTGACTCACAGTTCTGCAGAGCTTGGGAGGCCTCAGGAAACTTAAAATCATGGTGGAAAGGGAAGCAAACACATCTTTCTTCACATGGCAGCAGGAAGGAGAAGAATGAGAGTTGAAAGAAGGCAGAAGCCCCTTATAAAACCATCAGATCTTGTGAGAACTCACTCACTATCATGAGGATAGCATGAGGAAAATTGCCTCCATGATTCAATTACCTCCCACTGGGTTCCTCCCACTACACATGGAGATTAAGAGAATTACAATTCAAGATGAGATTTGGGTGGAGACACAGCCAGACCATATAATTCTACCCCTGGCCCCTCCCAAATCTCACGTCCTCACATTTCAAAACACAATCATGCCTTTCCAACAGTCCCTCAGAGTCTTAGCTCATTCCAGCATTAAACCAAAAGTCCAAGTCCAAAGCCTCATCTGAGACAAGGCAAGTCTCTTCTGCCTATGAACCTGTAAAATCAAAAGCAAGTTAGTGACTTTCTAGATACAATGGGGGTATAGGTATTGGGTAAATATACCCATTTCGAATGGGAGAAATTGGCCCAAACAAGGGAGATACAGGCCCCATGCAAGTCCAAAATCCAATAGAGCAGTCGTTAAAACTCAAAGTTCCAAAATGATCTCCTTTGACTCCATGTCTCACATCCAGGGCATGCTGATGCAAGAGATAGACTTCCATGGCCTTGGACAGCTTCATCATTGTGGCTTTGCAGGGTACAGCACTCCCCTGGCTGCTTTTACGGCTAGTGTTAAGTGTCTGTGGCTTTTGCATGAGCATGGCACAAACTGTCAGTGGATCTACCATTCTGGGGTCTGGAGGATGGTGGCCCTCTTCTCACAACTCCACTAGGCAGTGCCCCAGTGGGGACTTTGTGTGGGAGCTCCAACCCCACATTTCCCTTCCACACTGCCCTAGCAGAGGTTCTCTATGAGGGTTCCACCCCTGTAGCACACCTCTGCCTGGACATCCAGGCATTTCCATACATCCTCTGAAATCTAGGTGAAGGTTCCCAAACCTCAATTCTTGATTCCGGTGTGCCCTCAGGCTCAACACCATGTGGAAGCTGCCAAGGCTTGGGGCTTACACCCTCTCAAGCCACGGCCCAAGCTGTGCCTTGGCCCCCTTTAGCCATGGCTGGAGCTGCTGGGACACAGGGGACCAAGTCCCCAAGCTGCACACAGCAGGGGGATCCTGGGCCCAGCTCATGAAATCATTTTTTCTTCCTAGGCCTCTGGGCCTGTGATAGGAAGGGCTGCTTCGAAGATCTCTGACATGCCCTGGAGACATTTTCCCCATTGTCTTGGTGATTAACATTTGGCTCCTCATTACTTATGCAAATTTCTGCAGGGGTTTGAATTTCTCCCCAGAAAATGGGTTTTTCTTTTCTATCACATCATCAGGTGGCAAATTTTCCAAACTTTTATTCTCTGCTTCCTCTTGAATGCTTTGCCACTTAGAAATCTTCTGCCAGATATCCTAAATCATCTCTCTCAAGTTCAAAGTTCCACATATCTCTAGGACAGGGCCAAAATGCTGCCAGTCTCTTTACTAATCCTTTGCTCCAGTTCCCAAGAAGTTCCTCATCTTCATCTGAGATCATCTCAGCCTGGACTTCATTGTCCAGAACTGTGAACATTTTGGTTGAAGCCATTTGAGAAGTCTCTAGGAAGTTCCAAACTTTCCCACATCTTTCTGTCTTCTGAGCACTCCAAATCTCTAGGACATTCCAAACTTTCCCACATTTTCCTGTCTTCTTCTGAGCCCTCCAAACTGTTCCAACCTCTGCCTGTTACCCACTTCCAAAGTTGATTCCACATTTTTGGATATCCTTATGCCAGCGCCCCACTCTCTGTGGTACAAATTTACTGTATTAATCCATTCTCACACTGCTATAAAGAACTGCCTAAGATTGGGTAAATTATAAAGGAAAGAGGTTTAATTGACTCACAGTTCCTCAGGGCTGGGGAGGACTCAGGAAGCTTACCATCATGGCAGAAGGGGAAGCAAACACATCCTTTTTACATGGCAGCAGGAAGAAGAATGTGAGCCAAGCAAAGAGGGCTCAGATCTCATGAGCACTTACTATCAAAAGAATAGTAGCATGGGGGAAACTGCCCTCATTATTCAATTACCTTCCACTGGTCTCTCCCAGTACACATGGGGATTATGGGAACTACCATTCAAGATGATATTTGGGTGGGGACACAGAAAAATCATTATCACTTCCTAAGCAGCCCTTTCTCCAAGTTTCAAATTCAGTAAGTCTGGAGGTGGGACTTGGGGTTCCGTATTTTTTAGAAGCACCCAGTGGATTTTGGCACGCAGCAAGGACTGGTCCTCACTCCTCTTAAGAGTCTCCTGGCTCTGAAAGTTTGGTACTCTAAGAAGGAGAGCGGAGGTGATGAAGGTGTCTATTTGATGCTGGTGTAGTCTGTAGAGGAGAGAAGTAATGAAAGATTTTAACATAATGCCAGTGTTGGTAAAAATGATGGCTTGTGTATAACTGTGAGCCAGATATCACTCTGAGTGCTTTACATGCATGGCCTTGTTCAGTCCTCACTCAACTATTTGTTATTCACATTCTCCAGATGTGAAAACTGAATCGGAGAAAGACTAAATACCTAGCTGAGATTCAGTGCTAATATTTTTGGTAAATTGGGTAGAGGAACTGGAAAAGTGGGAAGAATCACAAGTATTTCCATGTTTTCGAGGCTGGAAGACAGAAAACCACAAGACCAATTTGGATGGTCTTGTGGTTTGTTTCTTTGCTTTGTTTTGTTTTGTTTTTGTCATTATTTATGATGCTGAGGGCCTTGGGGATGATGAGTGTCTAATTAGCTATGATAGTGAGTTCCCTAAGTAGAAATGTCCTGGAAAGACTTGAAAATACTCTCCTGAAGATCAGATGAGAGGTTTGGCTGGGAATTTTGGATATGGGAACCATCAGGGAGATAAAAGATGCAGTTATGAGAGTGCCAGAGCCTCCTAACCTCTAGGATAGAGTGTGCAGAATTTCTTAAGAGAACCAGCTTGGGAGGGCGAGCTCCATGGGCAAACTCCAGCAT
The DNA here is from genome assembly GCF_006542625.1 of Nomascus leucogenys. Taxonomy (NCBI): domain Eukaryota; kingdom Metazoa; phylum Chordata; class Mammalia; order Primates; family Hylobatidae; genus Nomascus; species Nomascus leucogenys. The sequence continues at coordinate 76,776,984 of NC_044383.1, forward strand.
CAACTCAGCAACTAAAATTCCCAGCCACTTTTGAAGAGCTGTTCTATTATATAGTTTGGTCAGCAGCTCAGCTCCATATTTTCATCTACCAGAATGTTCAGATCAATACTCCCAGTCCTCATGATTTACTGAACCTGAATTTCTCTAACTGCTCCATTAACTCTTTGGAAAGATTTCTCCCTCTGTTAGCACTGGATCATGATTTTCCATAAAATTTGCCCTTGAGCGAGTAATTCTCTCATCATTCTCACTAAGGAAATTGTCTTACTTTTTTCCCCCCAACCTCTCCATCATTCCTCACTTCCTTATGAGCTCTATTTCATGAACCTGCATTTTACCTGCTAATTAGTGTTTTTGAATAAATACTTGCTACTGAGTTTGGAATCTGTGAGGTTTTTGCTCAGGCCAGTTTGTGAGTAGCTAATTCTTTATGTCAGTTAATGTTTTTCCCAGCTTGGTTATTAAATTTAAGATCTTATTATTCCTCTGTTCATGCAGTAGAGGCATCTTGGCACTGAAGTCTAGTGCCGTGGCCCTAGTCCCTGCATGCACAGTCCTATGCTTATGTTTGGGATGATGATCCCGTACATGCTGGGCACAGAGGGGCCCAGTGGCCAGACAGCCAGTTCTGAAAGGTGAATTCACTCACAATGCATCCTTTGTTTTAGGGAATGTTTTGTTCCTCTGATCTTCAGCTTCAGCATCATGAAAAAGCATTTGTCAAGCCCCTAATTGCCCAGAGTGCTGCACTAAGCACTCCATAAAGAGAGTTTCACAGCCACAGCACAGCTGAGCATGACAGAGACAGGCCTGGGTGTGGGAGAAAACTGCTATTGCCATTACCCTCATCCACACAGTCCTGCGATTTAACAGGAAAATGATGTCTTCCAGGTATTCCCAGTGATGCTGAGATACTTGAGTTGGGGTGGGGCACATGAAAGCAGCAGGACACGCAGCAGCGATGCTGGTATAGACAGACACTCCCACCCCATCTCAGAGAAGAGGAAAGGGAGGTGTGGTGGTTCATTTTATGTGTCAACTTGACTGAGCCACAGGATGTCCAGAGAGCCAGTAAAACATTATGTCTGGGAGGGTCTGTGAGAGTGTATGAAGAAGAGATTAGCATTTGAATTTGTAAACTGAGTAAGGCAGATGACCTCGCCAGTGTTGGTGGGCATCATCCAATTTTATGAGCCTCTGAATACAACAAAAGGCAGAGGAGTGGTGGCAAATTTTTCTCTTTTTGAGCTGTGACATCCATCTCCTCCTGCCCTCAGTTATCAGTGCTCCTAGTTCTCAGGCCTTCAGACTCAGACCAGGACTGTGGCACTTCTCTGCCTCCATAATTATGTGAACCAATTCTCATAATAAAATCTCCATCACACACACACCACACACACACACACACACACACACACGCAGGTACACACACACTATTGGTTCTGTTTCTCTGGAGAACCCTGACTAATACAAATTTTAGTACCAAGAATATTTCTAAAGGGACAGACTTTTAAGGATGAGTTTTCTAAATTGGTTCTGTGGTTTCTGGAATTGGCTATCTAATCTGATTACATTTAAAGATACAAATACTATAATATATCTATTTCCAGTAGTATAGTGAGCACTGGCCAGGCATGGTGGCTCACGCCTGTAATCCCAGCACTTTGGGAGGCTGAAGCAGGTGGATCACCAGAGGTTAGGAGTTCGAGATCAGCCTAGCTAACATAGTGAAACCCTGTCTTTACTAAAAATACAAAAATTAGCTGAGTGTGGTGGCGGGTGCCTGTAGTCCCAGCTGCTCGGGAGGCTGAGGCATAAGAATTGTTTGAACCTGGGAGGTGGAGGTTGCAGTGAGCTGAGATGGCACCACTGCACTCCAGCCTGGGTGACAGAACAAGACTCCTTCTAAAAAAAAAAAAAAAAAAAAAGTGAGCACTGATAATCCATGGCATGTGAACTGTTTAGAGAGGTAAATAAAATATCTGCATTGGATACTCCTAATCAACCACTCCTAATCAATCTTAAGAAGCCAGGAACTGAGTGACTCTGTATATGATATTTTTGAACATTTTTTTGAAAATTAGAGAATATAATGATGTTGGGTGGTTGCTCCCAGTGTCACTGGACAAAGTGGTGAAAGAAAAAAAAAAATGAGCTTAGGGATTTGAATTTTCAGCTGAAGTGCTGCATAAATGACCTAAGAGCTTCCAGGTGTGCCCTGAAGGAGACTTACCTCCTAAAGCTGCAGGGCTGAAATGGCTGAAAATCAAATGCAGAAACTCATCCTGTGATTGGCTGAGCTACAATGCAAGCGGAACCCCCAGCCTCATAGGATGTCTACTGTTAAAGTGAAGACATTGATTAGGGAAAAAAATAGGATCCTGTGGGTTGATTGGGGATGTGTGGGAAGACTCAGATGAAGCTAAGGACATTGAACCCCTAAATTCTGATGAGTCTTTCCTAGTGGAAGAAGTCATCCCACCCCAAGTAGAATTGGTTCCTACATTTAGCCAAAACTACTGACTGTGGACATACAGAATGCCTTATCCACCATCATGGTATTCTACACAGCAATGCTTCCTGTCAAGGAACTCTCTTTATGGTAAAAGAAGTGTGGCAATAGGCTCATGCTTATGGAATTCGCTGGACTTACAACATTCCCTACCATTCTGAAACAGCTGGCTTGATAGAATGGTGAAATGGCATTTTGAAGACTCAATTACAGCACCAGATAGGTGGCAATACCTTGTAGGGTGGGAGCAAGATTCTCCAGAAGGCTAATATGCTCTGAATCAGTGTCAATATGCGATGCTATTTCTCCAATAGTCAGGATTCATAGTTTCAGGAATCAAGGGGGTAGAAATGGGAATGACACCACTCATTATTACCCCCAGAAACCCACTAGCAAAAGTCTTGCTTCCTATTCCTGAGATGTTATGTTCTGCTAGCCTAGTGGTGTTAGTTCCAGAGGGAGGAATGCTTCTGCCAGGAGATTCAACAATAATTCTATTGAACTGGAAGTTAAAACTCTGGCCACCTTGGGGCTCCTCCATGCCTCTGAGTCAACAGGCAAAAAAAAAAAAAAAAAAAAAAAGAGTTACAGTGTTGTTGGGGTGATCGATCCTGACTACCAAGGGGATAAATTTTCCTACTGCTCCACCACAGAAGTATGAAAGAGTATGTCTGGAATACAGGAGATCTCTTAGGGTGTCTCTTGTTATTACCATGGCCTGTGATTACATTCAGTGGAAAATGACAACAACCGAATCTAGGCAAGAACATTAATAGTCCAGATCTTTCAGAAATGAAGGTTTGGGTCATCCCACCAGTTACAGAACCATGACCACCTACAGTTCTTGCTTATGGCAAAGGGAATACAGAATGCATACTAGAAGAAAGTAGTTATAAATACCAGCTGCAACCGCATGACCAGTTACAGAAATGAGGAATATAATTGTCATGGATATTCCTTCCTTATTTTGTTATGAATACATTTGTGTGTATATATACATGTAATAAGCAAATATCTTTGTTTTCTTTCCTCTTATTTCCTTATCATTAACATAAGATGACTTTATACCAATGAATATTTAAGTATTGTTAATTTTACATCATGGTATTTAAGTTACAGGATATCAAGAGAGGAGTAAACATCACTCAAGGATTTTACCTCCTCTTCTAGGGAAGGGATTAGTGCATTTTTGGTTGCATGCAGGACAGTTGTATCATGTTAGGTGGAGTTATTATCTTGTTATTGTCTTTTTTGGAGATTAAGTACAGTTTAAGGAGAAGCACATAGGTGTCAAGTTGACAGGGGTGGACTTGTGATAATAAATTTTATGTGTCAACTTTACTGTGCTAAGGGATGCCCAAATAGCTAGCACAACATCATTTCTGCATGTGTCTATCATTGTGTTTGCAGAAGAGATTAGCATTTGAATTTGTGCACTGGTAGAGCAGATGACCCTTCCCAGCGTGGATGGACATCATCTAATCTGCTGAGGACCTGAACAGAACAAGAAGGCAAAGGACTGGCAAATTTGCACTTTCTTTTTGAGCTGGGACACCAATCCCTTCCTGCCCTTAGACATCAACTCACTTGGTTCTCAGGCCTCCAGACTTGGGTTGAATTATACTGTTGACTTTCCTGGTTCTCCGGATTGCAGATGGTAGCTTATGGAAATTAATAATAGGGCTCCATAATTGCATGAGCAAATCCCCATAGTAAATCAATCTCTCTCTTTCTCTCTCTCTAATATATATCTGATATAGTTTGGATATTTATCCTCTTCAAATCTTATGTTGAAATGTGATCCCAATGTTGGCGATGGGGCCTGATGGGAGGTATATGGGTCGTGGGGGAGCATTTCTCGTGAATGGCTTGGTGCCCTCTCCATGGTAATGAGCGACTTCTTGCTCTGTTAGTTCAAGTGAGAGCTGGGTATTTAAAGCTCGTCCAGCCACACACCTCATTCTCTCTCTTGCTGTCTCTCTTACCATGTGACATGTCAGCTCCTCTTCCCTTCCACCATAACTAAAAGCTTCCTGAGGCCTCACCAGAAGCTGAGCAGATGCCGGTGCCATGCTTTTACAGCCTGCAGAACCATGAGCCAAAATAAACCTCGTTTCTTTATCCAGCCTCAAGTATTCCTTTATTCCTTTATGCAAAACAGATGAACACAATATCCTATTGGTTCTGCTTTTCTGAAGAAGCCTGATTAATACAAGAAACAAGCTATTTGATTCTCAGGAAGCCTGAGGGACATGTTCCTGACAGGAAACAACACCAACAGCAAGTGGGACACCTCTTCAACAGTTTGCCAGAGAGGAAACAAATGTAGAAGTTCCTAGAAGTCACAGCATTCAGATCAAAGTCAGCATCGAGTTCTTGCCTATAATTCAGGTTGGGATGATATAAACACATAAGTAAGGGCATAACACATGATCATATGAAAAGCATAGACAAGAAGTAGACATACATGAGGGGCAAGGGAGGTTTTGCATGTGTGTGCATGTGTGATGTGTGTGTGTAAAGGAAGGTACACAGTTGATAGGGTATTGAGATTAAATAGGTCAATGCTACAAAAGGCTTAGAACAGTGCCTGGAACATAGTGAGCATGATATAAGAACTTGTTAAACAAACAAACAAATGAATAAATAAATGTAGAATCGAGTTCAAGTTAGGAAAGCTGGGGAAACACCGACATGAGTATATTTCTCCTTCTTCTCATACCAGATTGACTGGGGCAGCCCTGAAGGAACAGTTCAGGATTAGAGAAGGTTCAGGTGCTTAGAATATTCCTGAAAGTCTGTCCCAGAGCACCCTGATATAGACACATGATTCATCTCCGGGTAGCTGCTCTGTGTTGTATGCCACAAAGAAACACAGGTAATTCTCTCAGGACAATTTTTTAAGGGTAGAGGGAGTGGGGAGATGCCCATTATGTTTGCTTTGCACCAAGCACTGGAAACTTAATTCAAAAGGTAGGGTCCATTGGGTCTAGGTATGTGCAGATAGTGATAACCTAAAATGGTTCTCTAACCTAGGACCTTTTTGAAGACCAAATAATTTGTTGAAAATGCTTAAACCTGCTCTCCATCCTAAGATTGCAAAAAGGCATGGATTTTGATGTCAGGCCAGTCTCTCCTCTTGCAGGAGCTACTGGAAGCATCAGTCATAGTCGGACCCACAGAAAGAGAGCTAGTCCTGTCTGATACTTGGGTGTGTTTGTGGTGTTCTTGTCCTCAGCTTGTCTTTCTGTGTAGACATTTGCTTCTTGGTGCCTCCTCATCACTGCCGGAGACTTCTTGATCTTTGCTTGCTAATGGTGGGCACAGGAACAGGATGCTTTAGCTCTCTGAATTTCTAACCTGAGCCTTCTTAGTGTGTGGTTTCTCTGGCATCTATTCTTTCCCATACTGTGGTCATGGGAGGAAAGTTTTAAAGCCCTTTAGGAGCTACTTGGAGACAGATTTCTTGGTTGGGCAGCTCTGAAATACTTCTTGTATTGATGGGAAACATTCTCCAAGCAACAGTTTAGGGAATTAAATTTACTACTCGGTGTCCAATGATAGAGATCTTATAGGATCTGAAGCTTTCCTCTGATGGTTGAGAGCTCCCCTGGGGTTCACAGGGATTCCTAATGTAGAATTCCAGTGATCTGGGGAATCTTTAAAAGGTCATGCCTCATCCGGGACCACAGAATCTGTGGTTCTTGTCCAGCCATGTGGCAGATACTCCACAACATCTGTCAAGTTCATTGACTGGGCCAGGTGCAGTGGCTCACACCTGTAATCCCAGCACTTTGGGAAGCCGAGGTGGGTGGATCACATGAGGTCAGGAGTTTGAGACCAGCCTGGCCAACATGGTGAAACCCCATCTCTACTAAAAATACAAAAATTAGCTGAGTGTGGTGGTGCACGCCTGTAATCCTAGCTACTCAGGAAGCTGAGGTAGGAGAATCCCTTGAACCTGGGAGGTGGAGGTTGCAGTGAGCTGAGATTGTGCCATTGCAGTCCATCCTGGATGAGAGAGTGAGACTCCGTCTCAAAACAAACGAACAACAACAACAAAAAATAAAAATAAAAAAAGTTCATTAACTGGTTTGTTTTTGCTCTCATGCAAACATGAGGTTTGGAAGGGCAGAGGGGTGTGTGTGTGTGTGTGTGAGAGAGAGAGAGTGAGAGAGAGAGAGAGAGAGAGGTGTTACCATAGGAAGATTCTCCAATTTTCTTCTTTCTTTTTTTTTTTGAGATGGAGTCTCACTCTGTCGCCTAGGCTGGAGTGCAGTGGCGCTGTCTCAACTCACTGCAAGCTCTACCTCCTGGGTTCATGCCATTCTCCTGCTCAGCCTCCCGAGTAGCTGGGACAACAGGCACCCGCCACCGCGCCTGGCTAATTTTTTGTATTTTTAGTAGAGACAGGGTTTCACCGTGTTAGCCAGGATGGTCTTGATCTCCTGACCTCGTGATCTGCCTGCCTCAGCCTCCCAAAGTGCTGTGATTACAGGCATAAGCCACCGCGCCTGGCTGATTCTCCAATTTTCTAATTCTTAATTCCTTCTTCTGTGCCCAGTTGGATACCAGAACCCTCTTTTCTGATATCACCAATCTATATATGTAACTTTTTCTGGCTTGAAATTTACATTCCTGAAGCTTTCCCAAATTAATATTTTTGAATTTAAAAATTTAGTCAACATCCTTTTTGGTATTTTAAAATTTTCTACGTATTGGATAGTATGATGTTTATCACACAACAAGCATTCAATTAGTACACATGACCCAAGTAGTGATAGATATACCCAATAAATACTATTGATAACACCAGTAAGCCATCAAACTAAACAAGCAATTTTGTGAGCAAAATTATATTATCCAAGGAATTACAGGGAAAGGGAACTATTAGCTATATCAGTTCTTTTAAATTGCAGATATGTAGAAAGTAGTATCTTAATAAGGTACTTGCCTAGAAATAGATATTGGCAGGGATATCACAATGATTTTGTAGAAAAATACCATAGCTTCTGCTAAATCTTTTCATTGGAATCTGTTCTCATTCTCTACTATGCAATATGTATCTTTTTAAGCTTTCAATTACCTGAAAGAAAGCTTCACACCCAGGGTATGAAAGCATTTGCTAACAAAGATTGCTTGAGAATAAACGCGAGATACGAAAATGTGCTGGGAAGTCCACGATTCACCTTCACAAAGGGCTAGTTTTAGTGGACCTCCGGGAGGAGCTGTGATGGTAATTGCTCTGAGGACATAGCCCGTGGCTTAATCATATCTGGAGCACTGGCACCTAGCCCAAGGCCATTCTCAGAGAGAGCACTCTGATGGTTTGGAGTAAATGAAGGCATATTTTCATTAGCTTGGATATCATCTTTTTGGTGCCTTGAGTGTGGCATAGAATATGATCTTGTTTATAACAGAAAAGAATGATAAAGCCTCACGATAGATTTTGTGAGGTCATTTAAAAAATGCCATAATTTAGCTGTGTAAGTGATAACAATTTTAAATTTGTGGGGGTTTTTTGGTAAAAATAGCATACCAATAATCGTACTAGTACATATATAGCACTTATGTGTCAGGTACTGCTTTTAACAGAATCAATTCTAAAAACTAGCATAGCAATAATAGTACTTGCTTTTAAAAAAATATATCAGGCACTGCTTTTAAATTGATTGTTTCTAACAATAGCCCTATGACTAGATATTCCCATTTTATAGTTGGGGAAGCTGAGACACAGAGGCGGTGATTTTTCCATAGCTAAGTGGCAGAGGTAGGATTTGAAGTTGGAAAATCTAGCTCAGGAATCCATGCTATTAGCAAGTAATTTCTATAGCCTCACATGCTGGTGAGACTCTCTCTATACCGTTGAGTGAAGACAGGGACTGGTTTCATACTCAGACATAAAATGAATGGTTACTGGTCTATCAATTAGGTACAATTAACAGTATGACAATGATAACTTGGAATGGACCGGGGCACCCAAAGATCTTGTTAAAGTCATTTTTAAACATCTGAAGAGCATCAAAAAGAGAAAGGATGGGAGGGAGCAGGGATGGAGATATACTTTGGAGTAAGATTCATATTAACTTTTATAACTCTTTGGGTAAGGGTGATCTGCCAGACCATTAATGTGGACAATGTACATTATTTTTTCTTGGCTGAAGATGAAAATCCTAGCAAATGGACAAAGAAGAATTGAGCATTCAGGAAAAGCTTAAATGGTGATCCTCTTGGGATATAATAAGCTGGAGACATTGTGCATTATAGATAGGTGTGACAAAAATCACAGCATACACCTGTGAACTTTGAATTAACCAGGAAGCTAATACATGTTCTTGCACTGATAAATTTCTGAGCCAAGATAATTAGCAAGAAGGGACAAAGAGACAACTAGAAATGCCACTTTAAGATTTCATTGAGTGAAAAAAGATTCCCTTCCTTAAATCTTACAAGAAAAATATAGTTTTGATTAAAATTAAGGCAAGATTTTTTGTAACATATTTCAATAAGTTTTATACAAGTCTTACAAGGAATGAGTATTTATAAAACTTTAAGAAAACCTAGAAGGATTTTAATCCTGCAAAGCTGTGTATAGATAAATTTTAGCATATCTTATCATTTAATGGGGGGGACTGCAATTATTCTAGATGTTATTTTTGATCTTTTAATTCTTCACATTGTTTCTGATACTACCTCTTTAATTTTCAGTTCAATAGCCATGAGCCTTTTTGAAATAATAATATTGTCAACCCTCAGTTGTATGTGCCCAAGGAGATGGCAAACTTGAGAATAATCCTTTCAGCTGGTTTAAGCTGAGCCCTCACTCTTGGAATTAAGAAACTGACAAAGGATGCAAGTTCATGGTTTAAGGAGCCAATGGTATGATGTGTTTCTCGTTGGGCTTGGAGTATAGGTGCAGGGTATTGTGTGGGGGTTTCTTGCTCTGGTCACAGATTCTACTGAAACTCAAATACCAGTTAGTTTGGGGTATGCTCCTGTCCCTGACAGTGTGCCAGTGGAATGACAAGAATATTATTGTGAAGAGCACATTTTCTTCGTGGAGTTTCTTATTTCATTGATACACAAAACCCCACAATGGTAGCTCTGACCTGGTGTGGTCGATGCTGAATGTGCCCCAGCTCCTCATAGCCCCTGCTTCAGGATGGAGGTGCTCATTCCCTCAGCTGCTGGTAGTGATGGCTGACAGCTTGCAGTGGAGTAATCCCTCCTGGTAATTGCCCTTGGCTGAAGAGAGGCATTGGGCCCCTTTCTGGGGGTAGCCTGCACTCGATGACTGACATATGAGAACGTAAAAACCCTGCCTCTTAATTTGGCTTGGAACAACTCTGCAGAGTCATCTCAGCTTCAGAGCACCCCATGGGGGTCAGTTGAGGCTTTTGTGATGCCTGAATGTAGGCCAGCTTCTCCTCCTGTCCAGTCCTGTTTCCTCTACTCTCCCATAGGTGTGGTTCCCAGGGACCTTCCCAAATACACTTCCAATCTGTTTCTGGAGGACCTGATCTGTAACTCCTGACAGTATGTTCTGAATGCTGAAGGATGGAGATACACTTTGGAGTAAGATTCATATGAACTTTCATAAATTCTTCGGGTAAGGGTAATATATTTTTTACTTGCTTAAACTCTTTCCCCAATCCCTTCCTTCCTCAAGCTCCCTAGCCTTAATTGATTCCTAAATTGTACATAGGCTTTAAAAATTTGACATTCTTTTTTTCTGCTGGAAGATATAATTTGTGTTTAATGTAGAAAATTCAAACGTGAAGTATATACATATACATGCTTGAGTGCACATCAAATAGCCATCATTTACTTGAAGGTCTAATGTAGCCTCTGCATCCTCACACAGCTCTGAACACTGAATAGCTCTGCTTTGAGCTATTCAAAGGTCTGTGTATGACCTTTACACCTGGAATAATACATCTGAAGATAGATGGGCATTGACAATAAGAATAATAGTACTATATGGAATTAGTTTACAAAGCACTTTCAACCCATTATATTGATTTATTTCACAGCATACTTGAGAAAGCCTGGCCATGTTAGCCCTATTTAATATATGGAGAGTAACTTGCTGAAGGCAGTGGGTTATAGAAAATTTCTTCTGACAAGCTCCAATTTCTGTTACCAGCCAATGGACTCAAGCCCCTCATTCAAAGAAAACACCAGAAGAGACTTGGTGTTTTGTGAAATGGCACATTCCAAAATCTCTGTCACTGAGAAAAGGATGTAAGCTCCGGATCAAAGCATCATCTTCAAAGAAGGGTAAGGTACTTGTTAAATAACTCCTGGCAATTGCTTAAGCACCAGGCATTGTAATTTCAGAAAGTAGGAACAGAACTAAAAATAGAGAAGTGGATAGGGACAGGACCAGAGACATCATTGTCACTCAAACTTGAATGTCATTTTTGACAGCATTTGAGCAATTGATTCTTGGTTCTCCACATTAGGAATTTAGTAGTCACGTTTTGCTGTGACAGCCCTAGGAGAAGAGAAGGGGCAGGACCCTGGGAAGAGTATAAAGAATGGAGGGTGAGAATTATTATCAGCCTGTGGTGCCTCTTTCTAGTCACGGTTCCTTTGATGGAAAAGAAAGGCGGCGGGGTGGGGGATGAGAAGGAGCAGAAAGCTATTCAAGCTAGCTCCAATTTCCTGAAATGTTAAAGGGAAATCTCATGGACAGGATATGCAATCAGTCCCTGTGAAAGATTGGACCTGAGAACCAGAAAGCCACCAGGAGCTAAGCCGTTCTCTTTATCTTCAGGAGCTACAGAGATCTCTGTCTCTGAAAATCTTCATCATTGTCCTTTCTCCTAAACCTGCTTCCTCTGCATACTCATCTTGCTCACTTCCTCCCACACAGCTCCCAGTCCACCTTAGTCTCATGATTTCCAAGCTCCAGTAGTCATTGACAATTGATGACAGTCTCTGTGTCTCTTGGGCGAATCGTTATAAGGAGAAGACTGATCAGTCCAGATCATGTGTTGCTTCACGGTGGAGCAGCTGCTTTGGGGTTAGATGTCTAACCCTGGTACACTCAGCCATGGTTGGAGGAGATGGGGAGGGTGGTTATGGGGTAGGGAGTGATGCTCTTTCCAGGTAACCAGGCAGACTAGATTCTCTAGAAGGGGCCATGAATGGGGCAGGCAAGGAGACCTGTTTATTATATCCTTGCTAATCCATGTTTCCATCCTGTTCTGAATCATGTTCCATGAGCTAGTCTAGGATATAGAAGAAGGTGGGTAATCATAGCAGGGAGTCATTGTGTAGAGTGTGGCATCTGCTCTAAATGGGTTTATCATCTGGTTGATGCAATAAGGCACAAGCCCAAGAAAAGGAAAACATATCAGTCAGTGCCTGCTGAGCATCAGATGACTGGCATGGGCATTATGGGTTTTAAACATTTAGAGGAGGAGAGATCATAGTGGCTAAGCTCAAGAAGTATTGCCCAAGAGAGGTGGGGATGGAAATGGGTCTTGAGGGGTGGGAAGGATTTGGAGAGAAAGAGGGGAGGAGAGGAGAATAGGAATACATGACACATGCCCAGGGCACAGTGAATAGACTAAACTATTTTAAGCATAAGCTGTGTGTTGGAAAGTACAGAAAGGTATGCTAGGGAAAATAGGTAGAAATGAAATTGTGTAGGACTTTGAATACCAAACTAAATAGTTTGGATTTTATTCTGTACATTGTGTGAATGATGCTTGCTAAGGGCATGGCATGGTCAGGGCCATACTCTAGGATCACCCTCTGCAGTGGAGGAGGCCAGAGATTATGGGGAGACCATTACAATGTGACCAGTATCATGGGCAATAGGCTTGAAGATGAGGAGATAAGGCCAAAAGGCTTTAGAAAGAAAAGGAAATCTCTGTTATTTAAAGTCTCGGTTGCCTGTTGACTGTGTCCAGGGAAGCAACTGCCAGAAGCTGTTGTCTTTAGCTACCTGCAACCCAAATGTCTCTGGCTGCTGCAGCCTGTGAGTGAAAATACCACCACATAAAAATTAGCACCCAGATATTAAGAACTCTGAGCTCCCATGTACACATGGTCTCCATAGAGTTCTTCTTTTGACCAGAGAGCTTGGATGAAAAATCTAGTAAATTGGCAGAAAAGGAGTCTATCAGAAGCATATCTAATTGTTCATACATGGATGGGATGTGTGGGAAAACTGGCTGGGAAAATAACAGCCAAGTTCATGTCATCCATCCTTCCCAATGAACCCTTGACTCCACTGTCATAGCCGTGAATAAACTCCTTCCAGAGCCAAAGTCTTATGTGGGCATCTGATTGACTGAGTCTAGGTCATCTTCGTAAGCCCTGGATTATAGTGAGTTATAGGAGGGAAATCAAGGTTGGGTGTCCTGGCTCATGCCTGTAATCCCAGCACTTTGGGTGGCTAAATAAGGAGGATCCCTTGAGCCCAGGAGTTTAAGACCAGCTTGGGCAATGTAGTGAGACCTCATCTCCATTTTAAAAATTAGCCAAGTGAGGCAGTGTGCACCTGTACACCTAGCTACTTGTAAGGCTGAGGTGGGAGAGGATTGCTTGAGCCCAGGAATTTGAGGGTGCAGTGAGCTTTGATAGCACCACTGCATTCAAGACTGGGCAACAGAGCAAGACACTGTCTCTAAAAGAAAATAAATAAATAAACGGGGGACATTTTAACTCTTTTATTTTTTTTTTATTATTATTATTTTTTTGGGACGGAGTCTTGCTCTGTCACCCAGGCTGGAGTGAAGTGGCGCGATCTTGGCTCACTGCAAGCTCCGCCTCCCGGGTTCACACCATTCTCCTGCCTCAGCCTCTCTGAGTAGCTGGGACTACAGGCACCCGCCACCAGGCCCGGCTAATTTTTTTTGTATTTTTAGTAGAGACGGGGTTTCACCGTGGTCTCGATCTCCTGACCTCGTGATCCGCCTGCCTCGGCCTCCCAAAGTGCTGGGATTACAAGTGTGAGCCACCGCGCCCGGCTCTTTTATTGTTTAACTCAGCCCCTTTTAACTTTTACAGAGGGACAGATGGGGCTGTGTCTCCCACTAGGACCTACACTCTAGGTGATATTCTGAATAAGGAAGAGGGGCCAGATGCTGGACAGTGAAGGCAAACTTCCATCATGCTTCTTCCTCATCTTTCAAAGAGTCCAAGACAGGGACTCATATGCCTGCATTGTTACTATGAGTTAGCCTCTTGCTCTCATTGCTGGTTAAGCTGGAGTCCTTAGCTCTGGCTTTGATAGTGAGCTTATCCTTCATAGTCAACACATTACCAAGTTCAACCATCAACATTTACTTCCACTGCAGTTGACTTCTGCCCTTCTCTATTTCCATACCCCTAGTCCAGAGGTTCTCAAACTTTAGGGTGCATGAGAATCAACTGGAGGAGTTGTTAATATACCTATCTCTGGCCCTTATCTTCAGAGTTTCTTTTTTAAAACTTATTTTTAGAGACAAGGTCTGGCTCTGTCTCTAAAAATAAGGCTAGAGTGCATTTGCAAGATCATGGATCACTGCCACCTTGACCTCCCAGACTAAAGCAATCCTCCTGTCTCAGCCTCCTGAGTAGCTAGGACTACAGGTGTGAACCATCACACTTATTTTTGTCTAGATGGGGTCTTACTATGTTGCCCAGGCTGGTCTCGAACTCTTGGGCTCAAGTGATCCTCCTGCCTTGGCCTCCTAAAGTTTCGGGATTACAGGTGCCAGCCATTGTGCCTGGTTTCTCTCTGAGTTTCTGATTCAGTGGGTCTGGGGTAGGGCCTGAGAATTTGCATTTAAAATAAGTTGCTGGATGCTGCTGCTGCTGGTCCAGGGACCCCACTTTGAGAACCACTTTCTTGGTCTGAGCCATCATCGTCACTTATTTGGACTATCACTGTGGCTTCCTAACTAATCTACTTCCACTTTTACCTGCATTCTCCTTACAACAGCCAGAATGATCTTTCAGAAGTGTAAATCATATCATGTCATTCTCCTGATTAAAACTTTTCAGCGGCTTCTGATCCCCCCCTCACCATGGTCTGTGAGGCCCTGCAAGACTTAGCTTCTGCCAGCTCCACAAACCCACCTCACCAGCTCCAGCTACTCTGCCTTCTGTTCTCCCACCTCTGGAATGCTTGACCTTCTAGGGTAGACTGGCTGGCCCTTTCTAATCCTGGAAGATTAAGCTCAGATATTACCCTCTTCTAAGGCAATCCTTGAACACCCTGTCTGAAGTGGCCTCACCCTTGTTTTTTCCCTTCATTGTAGTTATCACAATTATTAATTATCTTATGTATTTGTTATTCTATTTATTGCTCTCTCTTCCACTAAGATTGTAAGTTCCTTGAGGGCAGGACCCTTGTCTTCTCAGTCTTCCTAGCACCTTCTATAGTGTCTGGCACAGCAGTAAGAATGCAATAAATATTTGGGGAATAAATGTATCTGTATTTGCTTGAAATGGACAAGTGATATGGTTTGGCTCTGTGTCTCCAACCAAATGTCATGTTGAATTGTGATTCCCAGTGTTGGAAGAGGGACCTGCTGGGAGGTGATTGGATCATGGGGGCAGAATTCCCCCTTGCTGTTCTTGTGATAGTGAGTGAGTTCTCATGAGATCTGTTGGTTTAAACACGTGTGGCACTTCCCTCTTTGAGCTCTCTCTCTCTCTCTCTTTTCCTCCCTCCCTCCCTCTCCTCTGCCACCAGATGACGACATGCTTGCTTCCTCTTCACCCTTCTGCCGTAATTATAAGTTTTTTGAGGCCTCCCAGCCATGCTTTATGCTTTCTGTACAGCCTGAGGAACTGTGAATCAATTAAACCTCTTTCCTTCATAAATTACCCAGCTCAGGTAGTTCTTTATAGCAGTGTGAGAACAGACTAATACAACAAGGTTCACGTAGTTTTCCTGTAAGGCCCCCAAAGTTCTGCATACATCAGTGAATGCAAATAGATGCTTTGAGGAGGAATATCACCATCTCCAGCTGTCAAGTTGATCTAGTTTGATTGGCGCCCACTAGGATTTCCCTTACACATGTACCATGTGGGCTGCTGGAGGCAAAGGTAATGTTTAGTAGACCTCATTCCTCATTTCAGATCCAACCTCTCTTGTCATCTCTTCTGACTGTCTTTCTGTTTCTGCTGGTTTGCTTGGAGCCTGTCACTGCAGCACCTAATCAGGCCGATCTCTTCAGCACTGACCTAGTCTGGTGTTGGACTTCTCTCCTTGTTATCAAAACATACCTCCCTCTTTCCTCAGTTCATGAAGTTGGAAGACACTTCTCTGCTACTATGTGGTGATGGGGGCGTTAGTGGGGTAAACAGGTTAACTGTTTTAACTTCATTCGTGGTTAAGAGGTACCAGGGGCCCTCTGATAATAAAACACAGCTAAGATGTATCTAAGGGTTATAGAAAGCAACAATAAACCATTTTTGACTGTGTAGGAATTTAAGTTTTTATATAAGAATATACTTCATTTTGGATTTTGTATAAAAATTTAATATGTTGAAATTTTAAAATATTATTTGAATAGTAAGGTTGTGAAATCATAAAAAGTGAAACTTAAAAGATCCTGAAAAACAAGTTGGAAAATAGCTTTATATTGATCAGCCGAGAGTTTGACATTTGCCTCTTTGACATAGCATATACTGATGCAATAGGAAACATTGCATTACCATAAAAAAAAGTTTATTTACAGACCTCAGAGTTGCATTCAGTAACATTCTTGGCCAAGATCAAAACGTGGAATGTTTTTTCCATTCAGAAAAGCAGAGTCACTTAGCCTGAGTCATGACTGCCCACTTTTTTTCCATATGGTTGAAATACTGTCTATTGGCTGAGGTTGACAATTTAAAGACTTTGTGGCTGATTAGTTCTAACTATGGCAGCAGTTGAGAAAGGTAACGTTAGGTACTATTAAGAAGGAAATATCTGGCTTGTTGAAAAATACAAATCAAACACTGTAGCAAATATTTGGTAAGGGAGGAAAAAAGCTAAAATAATGAAAACTGGCTGGCATCCCCAGTACCTCTCTCCCCATCCAATAATCACAAATCCCCCTGATTCTTTCTTTGTCTGGCTATTAGAGTGAACACATTCTATCTGTTTTCAAAGTTCACACCCTAGTCTGGTGCTTGGCATTGATTCAAGCTTCTCTGCCTCATGGCTATTGATCAGTCTTCTTAGAACAACATTTTTATAACCCTCCCTTCTGATCAAGACTTGTCTCTGGGGATAGTAGGCAAACTCTCACTCCCTGCTATAGCATCAATAACCCTACATCACATGTGGTTTTTAAAATTGTAGTAAAACATATGTAACATAAAAGTTAACATTTTAACAATTTCTAAGTCTATAATTCAGTGGCATTAAGTACATTCACAATATTGTGCAACCATCACCACTATTCGTTTCCAGAACTTTTTCATCATGCCAAACAGAAACTCTGTACTCATTAAACAATAACTCCCCATTCCTCCTCCCCTATCCCCTGGTAACCTCTATTCTTTCCGTGTCTATGGATTTGCCTATTCTAGATACCTCATATAAATGAAATCATACAATATTTGTCATTTTGTGTCTGGCTTATTTTAACTTATGTACTGTTTTTAAGGTTCATTCATGTAGCACATATCAGAATTTCTTTTTTTCTCTTCTTTTTCTTTTTTTTTTTTCTTGCTCTGTTGCCCAGGCTGGAGTACAGTGGCATGATCATGACTCACTGCAACCTCTGCCTCCTGGGCTCGGGTGATCCTCCTACCTCAGCCTTCCAAGTAGCTGGGACCACAGGGACAACCACGTCCAGCTAATTTTTGTATTTTTTTTTTTTAAGCAGATGTGGTTTCACCATGTTGCCCAGGCAGGTCTTGAACTTCTGGGTTCAAGTGATCCACCCAACTTGGCCTCCCAAGGTGCTGGGATTTCAGGTGTGAGCCATCGCACCTGGCCCCAGAATTTCATTTCTTGTTTAAAGCTGAATAATATAATATTATATTAATAATATTCCATTGTATATACCACATTTTGCTTATCCATTAATCTGTCAATGAACATCTGGGTTGTTTCCACCTTTTGGCTGTTGTGAATAGTGGTGCTATGAACATTGGTGTGCAAGTATCTGTTTGGATCTATTCTTTCAAATCTTTTTGAAGGGGAATTGCTGGATCATATAGTAATTTTAACTTTTGGAGAGGCCTGTCACATGGTTTTGACATACCTCCACCTTTGTTCTCACTTTTCTTTTTTGATGCCTCTTCTCAAGGTAGGCAAGTTCCTAGCACAGTCCCTGTGTGGACCCACGCTGTATCTCCCTGCAAGCTGAACACAAAATGCTTCGTTTCCCCACCACCATGCCCTTCTCTAAGTATCAACTCAAGCTCTTCTCTAAGTAAGGAGAAAGTTATGCCCTTCTCTAAGTATCAACTCAAGCTCTTCCCCCTACTGATAATAAATCCCAGCACCTGCAATCTGGAAGTGAAAAAGTAATTACAAGGATGTGCCTCAAGTCTTTGTTTTTTTCTCTTAACAAAGCAAATGACATCACATTCTAAAAACGCTCTTTCCTTATCACTCTCAGCTTCTTCCATATGGACGGCACCAGCTCCCTAAGAATCAATCTTTCTCTCTTTTCTTGTTAAATTCCAACCTCTCCAGCCTCAACACTCAGACTTTCTGTCTCTTTGCCTTGTCCATCAGGTAAATCCTTCTTTATATGATCAACTTACCCTCTTAGGTTTTTAAAGTTTTTGCATTGTTTCCCCACTATATAAACTGTGCACAATTGAGGACATCTGGCTGCTGACACAAACGAAAGTCACTCTAAAATTAGGGATGGGGCTAAATTATGAATGCTTATATATTAATAACTTCCCCACTTCTATATTCACCTTGGAAAAGATCATAACTTCTTTACATTGTAAGAATATTTTCACCAGATAAATCTAAGCTATGTGAGGGTAGATTTGGGGTCTCTTACCACTTTGCTTAGAACATCTCATTGTCAATAGTATAAATTCCTTGCCCTGGCATTCCAAACTCCTCATGCATTCATCTCGATCTTCCTTTCCAGTATTATTCCCCCTACCATCTCTCATGCCCTTTGTGCCCCAATGAAT
This sequence comes from Nomascus leucogenys, assembly GCF_006542625.1. NCBI lineage: Eukaryota > Metazoa > Chordata > Mammalia > Primates > Hylobatidae > Nomascus > Nomascus leucogenys. The sequence continues at coordinate 76,795,600 of NC_044383.1, forward strand.
AGGAATGCCAACTGTTTCCCCAACTGTCCCCGAGTTTTCCTGCCATCGTTTGCTCCTTCTTCCATTTATCCTGTTTACCCTCTTCTTGCACCTGTCCAGTTTCTGCCCATCTCTCAAGTTCAAAGTCAAATGCTGTTGTTTCCATAAAAATAGTTGTTGTGAAGATTAAATAAAACAATGTGTGCAAAAAGTTAGCATAGTGACTAGTATTGAGTAAGCACTAGATAAATAGTACACAATAAATGTTTTGCCCTGTATTATTATTCTTGTAAACATCTTATTTATAATGTATAAGATTTTAGCCTTATTTGTTTTTACATGTCCTCCATTGGCTAAATCAGTTTGGACTCTTTTGGCAACTGAAAACCCAACTCAAACTCACTTAAACAAAAGGTAGAATTCATTGAGTCACATAACTGAAAAGTCCAGGTGTTAGGCTGGCTTCTCCCTGTTTCTATAAACTCAGATCTGCTCTCCTCTGTGTATTTTCATTATGAGGCTCTTGAGGAGGTGAGATGGCTCCACTAGCCCCTGCATCCCAGGTTCAGGTCTAGGAGAAGAAAAGGCCAGCTCCCCAGTAAACTCCACCAAAACCACACTGACCAAGAGAGAGGGAGGGTGGGATGGACATCCACACACAAATTGGAGGCTTATCAAAAGGAGGGTGAATGGATACTGGGGCGCCAAGAAATACCAAATGTTCACACCAGTGCCTTACATAAAGTAGATGCTCAGTAAATCTTTAGAGAATGAAATTTAATTAATATCCTCTTTAGTGGTCAGTGTGCAAGATTAACTATTTATCAAATGATAGTTGAAAGGGGGAGGAAGGTAAAATTTGTTGAGCACCTACAATGTCATTTGCTTTAATCCAACAAATACTTGTGATATTATGCCCATTTTACAGATGAAGAAACTAAGAGTAAAGGCGTTAAGTAATCTTTCTGAGATTGTGCAAAGCTACTGCCCAGATCTGCCTGACCCAGAGGCCTGTGCTGTTTTCCAGGAGTTTATAGACCCTGCATTCTGGCTTTGGATGGCTATTTCTCTCTCTCTTCAATAATCACTGGGGGGATGACAAAGGCAATGCTACCATCTTTCCCTGTAAACCATTTCATGGTTTTTTTTTTTTTTTTTTTTTTTGGACAAAGTCTTGCTTTGTCCCCCAGGCTAGAGTGTAGTGCTGTGACCTCAGCTCACTGCAGCCTTGATCTGCTGGGATCAAGTGATCTTCCAGCCTCAGCCTTCCGAGTAACTGGGACCATAGGTGCACACCACCACGCTGGGCTAATTTTTTTGACTTTTGACTTTTAGTAGAGATGAGGTCTTTCTATGTTGCCCCGGCTGGTCTTGAACTCCTGGGCTCAAGCAATCCTCCCACCTCAGCCTCCCAAAGTGCTGGGATTCAGACGTGAGCCACCGCACCCGGACATTTCATGTTGTGTAAATCTGAGGGTTAAGAAACTCCTTGACATTTCCTTTATCTTAAGTGATCACATTTAACCCTTTTTGTCTTTCAGAGAAAGTGGAAAACCATTGAGCACTCTGTTTAAGAACACCTTCATGGATTTGATGGTAGTAATTAAGTAGTCACTTAGTCTTTTCTTCTTTTATGTTAAAGGCAGTCAATCCTTTTCACCTTTGCTAGGAGAGCCTATTTGCAGATTCTTTGACATAGGAGACGTTTTTGCTCAAGCTCCGGACCTTACTTTTTTAAGCCAGAACATGACTTGGGGCAGTTCTCAGACCCCGGGTTTCTCCGCCCTCCAGAGAGGGCTGAAAGGAAATGGACTCAGGTGTGTTGACTATCTGCTTACCCTCGGCGGGACCTCTGGGCTTGCTGCCAAACTCTCTCTACTGCTATGACCTCTTAGCTCACCCCTCCGCATGCACACACACCACCACCAGCCACACATACTCATGCACACGCTCACACTCCCACCACAGCGACACACACCCCAGGCCCTTGCTGAAGCTGGCGTTTTTTTTCTTAGTGGCAGCGGCTAGACTCACCTTCTCTAAACTCCTGACACAAGGGAGCCGCCTGGGCTTCAGATCTCTGGACCACTGCAGATTTAAGTCATTCTTGCTTTGAATTCCCGGCAATCTAATCGCTTTGTTTCTATGCTCCGACAGGAGACAAGGGAGGAATGTGTTTTGCTGTTTTGGATTTCAAGAAATGAAACAGAAACAAGAGCTGGTTTCTTGATAACTTTGTTGTTCTACGCTATGGTCTGCAGAATGATACAGTTTCTGGTTTAATTGGTCTGTGACCTGCAGACCCCTGTGTAAGACTCTTCCAGCTTTGAACATACCAAAGAAAATTTTAAAAGAAGAGGGGAGAAAAAAGGAGAAAAGTCTGCATATTGGGTAAAGGATGATTTTGTGTATGTGTGCTTTTCTATAGTTGCTAGGATTTCTGCAATGAACATGAGTTCACTTTGAAATCAGGAAAAACACTAATAAATATTGGAGTTAATTCTAAGTAGTTAAAAGAATAAAATGATAACCAATTATTTTTCAAGCCAATGCAAATTAAAATAAAAGAAGAATGGCAGTAACAATAAGACAAAGTAGAATTCATCATAAAGCAACACTTGGAATAAAAGAGCCATTTGTGGGCATTTTGTGTTGATAAAAGGTACAGTGCAGGATGAAGATATTATAATGATCAAAGTCACACAATAAAAGCACAATATTAAATATAAAAAACAAAAATTTGACAGGAATAAAAGGGGAACTCAGCAGAAAAACAATTATTATAAGAGACGTAAGCACCAGACTTTGACAATTAACAGAGGAAAAAAAAAAGACACCTAAGTTTGATACACCATAATTATCAAAGTTGATTAATAGACAAATATTGAATTTTGTTCCCTAGCAACAAAGAATATGTCTTTTTGATGTATTATTTGAAAACCAGAGCAAAACAGATACTATAAAGTCCACAAAGAGAACTTTTGTCCAAAATGCAACAAAACTAGACAAAAATTACAAAAGTAAACAAAATTTTAAAAACTCACCCTTCAACCACTTAGAAACTAAAAAAAAATATATTATGACTGCATTAAAAAGAAAATGAAAACTATAATCACCAGCTATTTAGAAAGTAAGAAAAATCAGAATGTTATATATAAGCATTCATAGAATGTGACTAGATCAGTACAAAAGAGGTATGTTGAGGCCCCCACATGCTATCATTATTAAGCTAGAGAGAAAACATATGACTAAAGCATATGGCTAAAAAATGAGAAATAGAAGAATAAAATCCAACTAAGCAGAAATAAAAGGAAAAGAAAGCTAATATGGCAATTTATGAATCAGAAAATAAAGTATAATTGATAAATCCAAGTGTTTTTAATTTTTGTAAGGCTAACAATATAGAAGTGCTTTTTATCTGTTGAATCCAGGAAAAGAGAAAATATGAACCAACAATATTAGAAGTGAGAAAAAGAATATGAACATATCACAGAGGATATTTAAATTGAATAAGATTACGTTCTATGCTAATAACTTGAAGATATTGATGAAATAGATGTTTTTCTGGGGAAATTGCTAAAGTTGATTAAGTAATATATAAACAAAGTAAGTTTTACACACACACACTCTCACACACACACATGCCAATAACCTTGAGAAGGAAATTATGAAATCATCAAAATATCTCCTTTTAAAAGCTTTCTGGGTCCAGGTAGCTTGCTAAAAAATTCTTCAAAATTTCAGAAAACGTATGATTTATACGTTATAGAACCATACAAGAAAATAAGTGAAATTTAAAATTTAACAAATTTTGTTTATTCACTAGTTAGTGGATGGACATTTTAAAAACTAGATGAATCAGCAGTTCCACTCCTGGGACTCTACCAAGAGAAATGCAAACATGTGAAAACACGAAGTCATAGTAGCAGGATGAATAATGGACCCAAACTGAAAACAATCCAAATGTCCATCACCTGTTGATAAGATAAGAATGCAATGCAGGCCAGGCGCAGTGGCTCACGCCTATAATCCCAGCACTTTGGGAGGCCGAGGTGGGTGGATCACCTGAGGTCAGGAGTTCGAGACCAGCCTGACCAATGTGGTGAAACCCCGCCTCTACTGAAAATACAAAAATTAGCTGGGCGTGGCGGCACATGCCTGTAATCCCAACTACTCGTGAGGCTGAGGCTGGAGAATTGCTTGAACCCGGGAGATGGAGGTTGCAGTGAGCGGAGATCGCATCATTGCACTCCAGCCTGGGTGACAAGAGGGAAACTCCATCTCAAAATAAAATAAAATAAAAACAATACAACCATACTAAAGAATACTATTCAGCTCTAAAAAATGACTTAAATATGGATACAAGCTATTACAACATGCTAAAACATGAATAAACCTCAAAAACATTATGCTATGTGAAAAAGCCAGAAACATAATACTACATCCTATTCCATTTCTATGAAATGTCCAGAAAAGACAAACTTACAGAGTCAGAAAGCAGATCAGTGGCTACACAGGGACAGGATTTGGAGTAGAGATGGAGGGGGATACTAGGAACCTTTCTAAAATTAGAATTTCTGCAAATCATTCTAAAATTAGTGATGGTTATGCAACTCTATAAATTTCCAAAAAATCTTAGAATTGTGTACTTAAGCTGGGTGATTTTTGTGATATGTAAATTGCACCTCAATTAAACTGTTAAAAATAGCTAGTTATCAAAGACATACAAATTAACATCAGTAAGATATCATTTACTGATGTAAATATATATCCGATTAGCAAGATTTAAAAAATTTACTGTGGTATAAAGATTCAGTTTGATGAATACTGTCAAATATAGTTATTGGGATATACATTGGTAGAATGCTTTTTGAAAACAGATACTAAGAGTTATCACAATGTTAGCAGGCCTTGACTCATTCATTCTATTTGAAAAATCTATTCCTCCAAAAATAGAGTTGTGGGCAAAGATTGCTGTAAAGGGATATGCATTACAGAATTCTTTATGATAACTACAAAGTAGAACAACCTAAATACCCAACATTAGAGAGACGGGTACATAAATTATATCATATCATACAATGGAATTTAAGATGGTAAAAATCAAATTTTCAAAGACAATGACATGGGAGAGTGCTCAAGAAGTAATGTGAAATGGAAAAGTAGGATCTGAACTGTATATACCTACTAATCCTAAATGGAAAAAAGTGTCTTTTATGATGGGAAGGGTCTAAACCAAATGTTAACATTTATTTTCTGAGTGGGGTAATTATGGATAATGTAATTTTCTTCTCAATACTTTTTGTTCTGTTTTGTTCTTGGCAATGAGCATATATTGCTTTATCATTTGCAAATCAGAAATTTTATCAGAAAACAGTAAATGTTATTGAAAATAACAAAAATAGGATGGAAATGAATTACAACTGTCCATCTGTGCCAAATGCAGTTTTCAAGTAGTAAGTAGAAAGTCTAAATAACAGTCCTGACTTGCTGAGCTTCCATTACACAAGGCAGTCAATGATGATGCCTACTCTGTTCAGCCTTCTTCCCATTTCAGCAGAGACACAGGGACAACTAAGCCAACCTGGGGGAGGGTGGTGTGTGTTTGTGTGTGTGTGTGTGCGCACGTGCGTGTGTGCAATGCTGGATCTTTAGAACTGAGATTCACCTTCTCACATTTGAGTGATGGAGCCTCCTAACAACATAGTCACACAAAGGGCCACATTTTGGCCTTATGTATTCAATGCTGTTGACCTGTTGTAAATTACCAATGTACTTATGTTACATATAGTACCAGGATGTACATGAGTATACAAAAACCCTGGGCTCTGAAGCATAAAACTCCTTCTAGATTCCTTTTGATTTGAAAATTCAGTCTTTCCTGTAAATAAGTGTGTGAGTTGAGTCGGGGAGGCAGGGAGGAGTCAGAGGGAAAAATCGCACAACCAAAAGGAAGGGAAATGAGGAGACAGCAACTAAATTGAGGAAAGTCCAACTTTAAGTGGCCTCTGGAGCTACTGAGTAGGACGTGCCCAAGCCATCTCTCTCTGAAGTCACATTATTAGCTGCTCCCCAAACATTTTCCAACCTAACTTTTTAAATAATTAAACAAATGAAAAAGAAACCTCCTTTCTTCAAGTATAAAAGCTCCTAGGGCTTTGGTCTTTATTACTAATAAATTTCCACCAGCCCCCATCCTCTGCCTTGACAGAGTGTGGGAGAAGCTGGCTGGGAACGAGATTTTTGCCACCTTGATGAGTGTGCTCATTAGGGAAGCCACTGGGTTTGAAGACCTGCCCTAGCCAATCTGATTGTGGATTTTATTGAAATAATTTTATAAACAAGTCTTCAGACAAGGTTTAGTCCTTATGAATCCTCCAAGCTCATTACTACCCCCAGGAAGAAAGTTGAAGAGATAAAAATAAAAGTCTAGGATTAAAACACTTTCACCTTTAGGCAAAACAATCTCTGGGGCCTTCAGATTTCTCCATCTATAAAACAAGGATAATGATATTTCCTTCTCCAGCTCATCAGAAGAGCTAACACTAAATTCTGGAGAGCATTCTTGGCAGCTGGGAAAGAAGGTAACTAATAAACCTGATTATTTTTAATAGCATAAGGACCTAACAATGACGAATAAATGTCTGGTCTCTCTTATGACAGGGTAAAAACAATGTAAAGGAGAGACATACATATCATGTAATAAATCAGCCAAATATCTTGGAAATTCACTTGGCTTGAATTAGAAAGCTGTTCTCTTTCCAATATTTTCTTTGATATTAAGGGGTTTTAGTCCAACGACATTCACCGTAAAGATAATTAAATGTATTTGTGGCAGCTGCTACTGCAGAATCAGAGTGACCTTAGAAAGACGTTTGCATAGGAAAGCCTTCTACAGCCATCAGATATTCCCAGGTGGTGGGGAACATTTCAAAGCAGCCTGCCTCCTACACCCCTCACCCAGTAGTCAGTCAAAAGGCAGAAGACTAAAATTCCTATTGACCACGAGCGTCTCAAGCTCAACAGGGAGGGTGTGCCTGAATTTTAAGATAATCCCACAAAGCCAAACTCAAGAGTGCACAGAAGCATCACATTTAGAAAGTGTGAAAGAGCTGGATGAAGCTCAAGAATGATCGACATATCCCTTTCTGAAGTAAGTGACAGCATCTTCTGGTTCTACCCGCTTTCTTATTTTTGCATCAAACATAAATAGTAAGTGAAGAAATGTAATTCAATAGCAGAGCTTCAGGTTCCTGAGATTAGATGAAAGGGATCCTTAGCACCAAGGCACAAAGACATGAAAAAAAGGCAGAGACGAAAGGAATGGTAAAAAGCAAACTTCAGTCGGAAAAATCTTGTGTATCCGAGTGGCTGTTCTGAGCTTCACAGAGTCGTCCTGAGCATACATTATACTGGGTTTAGCTGCTTCATGTAGTATCAGATATTTCATATAAATAATTAAAAAGCCGCTGGCTGCTGAGGCCAGGTTTAAATGGATTGAAAGGGAGCGTGGGTCACCTGTTTTCAGGCTGGGAGACTTAATGAGAGGGTGGACAAGGCATTGAGAGATGACGATGCTCTCGTGAAGGATTTAAGGACAGCATCCATCTCCAAGGCTGTATTTCCACCCCCACCTCCTCCAGGCTCACCTTTCTGGCTCAAGGTTTTTCATGTGCTCTTTTTATTCTTCTTTTTTGATTCACAGCTGCCATATGCACATGTTAAGAGGCTCAAACTTGGCCGGGCACAGTGGCTCACGCCTGTAATCCCAGCACTTTGGGAGGCCGAGGCGGGTGGATCACGAGGTCAGGAGTTCAAGACCAGCCTGGCCAAGATGGTGAAACCCCATCTCTACTAAAAACACACAAAAATTAGCTGGGTGGGGTGGTGGGCACCTGCAATCCCAGCTACTCGGGAGGCTGAAGCAGAGAATTGCTTGAACTCAGGAGGTGGAGGTTGCAGTGAGCTGAGATCGTGCCACTGCACTCCAGCCTGGGTGACAGAGCGAGACTCCATCTCGAAAATAATAATAATAAAAAAAAAAAGAGAGAGAGGAAGAGGCTCAAACTTGCCTTTTAAAAAGTGAAGTGCCTTGCCTTGTCCTACACCGTGGCCTCTCCTTGGACACAAACAGGCAGGGAGTGTTTCAGATAACAGCATCGCAGAGTGCAAACGGCCCCCAAAGTGGAGCCAGAGGAACCTATGAGATCATTTGGAAAAGCTTGTGAATTCACTGCCATTTGCCTACTTGGCTTCGGATGAAAAGCAAATCTTAAAGCTGCTCAAAATGTGTCTGATTCATCTGTAACTGAGAATGAGACCAATCAGGGATAAGAAGTGAGTAAAATCCTTGTGATCACAGAGCCAAGAGAGCCTATTTTAAAGCACTTAATGTATTTTTTTTCTTAAAGATATATACACCAACTGTAATTAAGCTCTCCCTTTCCTTATGATCTTGGCAAGATGTTAAAAAAGAGATAGAGGGAGGGAGTCGACTTGCCAAGTGGATTTTTCTAAGCGTTCTCAGCCCTAATTAAAAGTCCTTTGTGCAAGGCCAACCAGCAATCAGATTCCTAATTAGAGTTGAGCAAACTGCCTTGGTGAACTGTGGGTTTCTCTGAACCCGGGAATCTGAGGAAAAAGTCTGTCTGTCTCAAAGATGCCATTTTCTGAAGCACAAACACACCCAAATCCTGAAAGGCATGTCTCACAAGGGCAATGTCACAGCCTTAATACTGTTGGTTGATTACTGTTTTTGCCTTGAAACGGCTCCGCAGCATCCTATATATGGCGTTGTTACCTCTGTTTTGCTGTTTGTTACAGTATTATGATGAAATGGCGTCTTTTTAAAAACCTGTCTTCAGGATCTGGAATTATGGGACTTGAGATTTAAGTGTATCAAATGCCAGGAATTCATGGTTTATGTCCAGAAAAAAGGAGACCATCCTGCCATTAACTGGATTTCCCCTGGAGTCTTGGGAATCATAATAGTGTGTACACAAGTGCTTACCACATGCGAACACAGCTCTAAGAACTCTATAAATATGAATGCATCCACCTCTCACGAGGATGCCATGAGGCAGGCTCTATTATCTCCCCTTTTTCACAGGGAGGAAACTGAGGCAAAGAGAAGTTAAGGAGGTATCTCAAAGTCACATTAGAAAGTGATAAAGCCAAGATTGACCTGCAGTCAGTCACATTCCAGAGCCTCTGCTCTTACCTCCCAGCACTGGAGCCATGGCGTTGGACCCCAAGTCCCCGGGCCTCATGCCCCAGGTCAGAGCATCCACACAGCAGTACAGCTGGGAGCATGGCTCCATCTCCTATGTACCCCCTGGGTTTCTTCCTGATTACTAGGTAGGGTTTTCCAAGATCCACATTTCAAATTGAGAACTTCTGGAATGTAGGCCTTCAATAAAGAGATTATACCAAGATGTAAAAATAAAGAACATTGCTATTCTTCATTCCCGGAACTGTGGTGAAAGCAACAACAATGGCATTCTTGTCTCACCCAGTGAGAGACAAAGCACCCCAAAGCCACAGCATCCAAGGGAGATGCCACAAAAAAGGATGCCCGCCCTTGGCTTAGCTCATCTCATACATAACTCTCCATTTCTCGATTTTTCCAGAAATGTACACATCCTGAGACAGGGAGGAAGTGCTCACAATTAGACAATTTTCTTTTCTCCAGGGCTTTCATTTGAATCAGATTTATGAAGGAAAAGCTCTTTCTGGGGTTTTTTTTTTTTATCATTATTTAATAGTCTTAATAGAAGATGGATTTTATCTGTAGATTTTTGCTTTCAATTAAAAATGCTAAATGTAAATATTGTAGTGTCAAACCTTTTAAATGTTTAATATACAGCACACTGCAAAAGAAATACTTTTGTGTAGTCAGGACTTGGCAGTTTACATGGTGTCATTTGGGGGTGGGGGGCAGCATGATGAGAGGATGGTGGTGTCAGAACAGTGGAGGAGAAGGACATCAGAGACACCAACAGACATGAGAAAAAAGAAAGAAAAACGAGACTAGAAAGAGAATGAGGGGAAGAACGAGGGGCCCCAGAGAAAGGCTTTCCTTCCCAGAGACAAATACAATTCTATAGTTTTTATAAGAAAGAAAGAAAAACACCCCAAAGAGCTCTGTGGGAGTGTGGGGGGATGAGGGGCTCTAGTGCTTGGCTTGTATTTCCATTGTAGCTGAGTGATGACGAACTGCTGCTGGAGGCCCATGACCGGCTTCTCTGGGGGTGCTCTGGCATTGCCACCACATCCGTTCTCACATTTCAGTGGGAGGGGTCAGCAAAGGGGGGAACCTCACAAGTCTGTTGTTCTGCACTTATCACATTGCGTTGTAATTCCTACAACACAAGTAAAGCCTACCTCCCTCACTCGTCTATAAATCGGAGCACAAGGGTTGGGCTTTATTCAAATGCACCTCTTTAGTGGTGGGTATATAGTTGGTCCTCAATATTGTTTGCGGATGAATGGGGGTTTACAGTATCCACCACACTGCCCTGTATAATGCCTTTGAAGCAGCAGGCACTTAATGGACGTTCATTGAATGAATCAGGTCCCCATTCAACAGCAAGTCACTTGCTCAAATTTTTTAAGTTCTGAAAAAACAAGGCAGACAGGGTAAGAAGTCCAAGATCTGAATAACAGATCCTTTAGGACCTCCCAGAGGAAATAAGGAAAATGAAATGTTTGAGAAAGATTAACAGATTTGCTTCTGGAACAGTAGGAAACAAGAGAACAGCAGCGTTTCAGGATGCATCCATCTGTGGTTACCATTCCAAGCTGACATTCTTCTCCTCTCTAAAAGTCACTGAGACTTCTCAGGGTTTTAACATTACCTGAAAGCAATCCTGAGGAACTGGCCCAGATGCTGAAGCCATACCTGAAGACAGGTAAACAGTTTCCATTCATGTGTGTGTTGCTTTGTGTAATTCATCTCACCCTCCGGCAATACGTAAAGATGTATATTCAGATGATCTAAGTTACAGAAAAATGTAGTTACCTGATTAAATTAAGAGGTAGTGTACATAGCCAGAGACTGGTGAGATTTTAAGATTAGTTTGTGCTGGTGTTTATTCTCCTTTTCCTGTTAAAACATTCTTCAAAGCTATGATCAGACACCAGTCCAATCAGAAATACTCCATGTTACTTTTCTCTTCCATCCCTGCTTGTCTTAAGTGCCAATGATATGTCAGGTATTTTGCTGGTTTTTACATTCCTTTATTCACTGACAACTTGAGTTGGCTTTTCCTAGTTAGTACATAAGATGATTTAATCTTGCGTATGTTCATAAAACTTGGTTCTGTAACTGCCAAATATCTTTTGAAGTAGTATTGTCACGCTGTTCCTTTTTTAGGAGGAATACGGAGGTGTAGAGTAGGTCAGTTTTATTCCTTGGATATTGGTGTCAGGTTGGGTGAAAATATTTTCCAACCAAGCCCTGCAATCCAGTGCAGTAGAGCTAAACGGACAGTGACCCATGTTCAGTGGCTGAATATTTGCTGTGGACCTGGGATGTTAACTTTGCAAAACAAGGTATAAGTGGAACTTTTCCAAAAATGTTTTTTGAGAGTATAGTGTTGAAACTGCCACTGGAGCAAAGAGCCTGGACAGATAGGATTGCAATATGGAGTCCCTCTGGGCTTCGTTCATCTGCTTTCACTTGTCTGAGCTGGTAAAGGGCTGGGATCAAACGTGGATGGCTTTCCTAACGATAGCCAAGATTTACTGAGGACTTGCGATGTCCATGCACTAATCAGTGCTAAGTGCTAGCATGGATTATCTCCTTTACTCTTCAACAATAGTCTTATCAGCAAGGTTCTAGTATTATCCTCATTTTACTGATAAGGAAACAAAGCCTTAGAAATATTAAGAAATTTGCCTAAGGTCAAATACCAAATGAGTGCCCTTCTTCATTCTGTGATAGAGCTTCTTTTACATTGTATACATTTAAGGAGTATTACATGATATTTTGATATACATATACATAGTAAAATCATACCTACAGTCAAGCTAATTTACATATCTTTCACCTGACATTGTTACCTTTTTAATGGTAAGAGCATCTAAAATCTAAACTTTTAGCGCATTTTTCATGTTCAGTGCAATATTACTAATTATAGTTCTCATGCTGTATATTAGATCTCTCGACTTATTCATCCTATGTAACCACAACTTTGCACCCTTTGGCCCACATTTTGGTCCACATTTCCCCAATTCCTCCTTCACCCTTCTATGCACCCAGTGACCCCTATTCACTCTGTTTATATGTATTTCACTTTTTTTTAGATTCCACATGTAAGTGAGATCATGTAGTATTTTTCTCTTTGTGTTTGGCTTACTTCACTTAGCATAATGTCCTCCAGGTTCATCCATGTTGTCACAAATGGTAGGATATCCTACATTTTAGGGCTGAATAATATTCCATTCTCTCTCCCTCTCTCTCTCTCTCTCTCTCTCTATATATATATATATACACACACACACATATATATACACATATATATACAACATATATATATATACACACACAACCAGCCGATATAAGAACTCATTCCTTTAATAGGGACTCTTTCTGTCTCTCTCTCTCATATATATATATGAATGGATAAAGAAGAAATTGTGTTTTTATATATGTATAAGTTCCACCTATACCTATACATACCTCTCTATATATATACACCTCTCTCTCTATATATGTATCTATACCTCTCTCTCTATATATATATTCATATATATTCTCTGTATGAATATATATATATACAGAGAGAGGTGTATATATATATATATATACCTTCTTCTTAAAGAAGAAATTGTGAGAGAGATATATAATACATATATCATATATGTATAAGGTATATATATACACCTCTCTCTCTATATATGTATCTATACCTCCCTATATATACATATATATTCATACATATATTCGCATACATGTATACATGCATATATGGCATACATGCATACATGCACACATGCACATATATGCACATGCATGTATGCACATACATGTGCATATATGTATGCATGCATATATACATATATATTCATATATAGAGAGAGAGGTATAGATACATAGAGGTGTATATATATCCTTATACATATATGATATATATTATGTATGTATATATATACACATTATATATATTATGTATTATGTGTATATATGATATATACATATATGATATATATGTATGAATATACATACATATATACATATATAGGTATATATACATATATAGGTATACATATATAGGTATACATATATACATATATATAGGTATACATATATACATATATAGGTATACATATATACATATATGTATACATACATATATATTCATATATATAGAGAGAGGTATAGATACATATATAGAAAGCTGTATATATATACCTTATACATATATGATATATATATATTATATATCTCTCTCACAATTTCTTCTTTACTCATTCATTCTGTTGATGGACACTTAGGTGGATTCTATATCTAGGCTATTGTGAATAGCGATGCAATGAACATGGGCATGCAGATATTCCTGTGTGATTTTGGTTTCACTTTCTTTGGATACATATCCAGAAGAGCTGGGTTGTGTGGTAGTTCTATTTTTCATAATGGCTGTACCAAATTACATTCCCACCAACAACATTAAAAGGTTCCCTTTTCTTCACATCTTCACCAACACTTGTTATCTCTTGTCTTTTTGATAACAGCCATCCTATCAGGTGTGAGGTAATTTCTCATTGTGGCTTTGATTTGCATTTCCCTGCTGATTCATGATGTTGAGCACCTTTTCATAAATCTCTTGGCCATTTTTATGTCTTCTTTGGAAAATATCTATTCGGCTCCTTTGCCCATTTTTAAATTGGGGTTTTTTTTTGCTATTGAGTCATGTGAGTTCCCTCTGTATTTTAATTATCGATGCCTTATCAGATGTATGGTTGGCAAATATTTTCTCCTAAATCTGTAGGCTGTCTTTTCATTTTGCCAATTGTTCACTGTGCAGAAGCCTTTTAGTCTGATGTAGTCTCACTTTTTCATTGTTGCTTTTGTTGCCTGAGCTTTTGCTGTGATATCCAAAACTCATTGCCAAGGCCAATCTCAAGGAGCTTTCCTCCTACATTTTCTTCTAGGAGTTTTATGGTATCAGGGCTTATGTTTAGGTCTTTAATTTTGAATTGATTTTTTTGCATATGGTGTAAGATAAGGATCCAATTGCATTCTTTGGCATGTGAAGATCCAGTTTTCCCAGCACCATTTATGGAAGAGACCAACATTTCCCCACTGCAACCTTTTGGTGGCCTTGTTGAAAATTGTTCTCACTATATATGGTTAGGCTTCCATTCCATTGGTCTATGTGTCCATACTGTTTTGATTACTATAGCTTTTTAACATAATTTGAAATCAGGAAGTCTGATGCCTCTCACTTTGTTTTTCTTTCTTGAGATTGCTTTGGCTATTTGTGTTCTATTGTGACATAACTTCTAAGAAGGGATTTGTATAAAATGTGTACAACACTTTATGGTTTATTAACTTTCTTTCACTGGCCTTGTTTAATTTTACTCTCACCTTATCTTTTTAGGGTTGGTGACATTATTCTGATTTTGCAGATGAGGAAACAGAAGCACAGAGACATTTTGTGACTTGCTTTGCTGTCCTTAGGCAGAGAGGAGTCTGATGGAGAGTTAACTATAGTATTCTCCATGGCAGATGGCTGTGCCTCCTGTCCAGGGCAAGTTGCCTTAGCAGGATGGAGAACAAAGAGCACTGAGCCAAGAGTCCTTGGCCCCACCACCTTCCATATAACCTGAGGACTTCTGTTTCCTCAATATGGTTCTTGGGGCTGTTTTTAGGATGAATTGGGTTTTGTGAGAATTGTGTATTGCCATGCAAATATATGTTATGAATAATACCTTCATTCTTCAGCTTACAGAAGCCTTTCCAGTTAAGGTAGAAACTTAAGATGTATCTTTCTCTTCCCTGTATTTGGTAAGTTAGGAGCTAGGGCAGCATAGTTGAAATGAATTAAAAGAACTTTTTTTTCCATTTTTCTAATTTCTATTTCCATAATATAGGTATCCACTCATGGAAAAGTAAAAATTAGGTAACTGATAGAAATTACAAAGAAAGTTACAAATATTCAAAATGCTTCAGTCTACCAACCTTGAAGAATAAAATATTTTCCTATTAAAGAACAAAGAATCTTGTGGTTATGTTGATAGAGAAAATATCTTTAAGCCACACTTTTTAAAAATCATGCAAAAATAAGCTCTGAGGTTTATTTGTTTTAGTGGGCTGTGCTCCACTGCCATCCTTCCTGGGAACATCATTCTTCTTTCCTTTTGTTTTCCCCTGAAGTTTTGAGCACAGGTTTACAGTTTGAAGGGGGAAAAAATATTTTCAGCTTACATTTACTGCTTTTTTTTTTTTTTCTGTAATAAGGCCACATAAGGTTGAGATCCAGGTATGAGAAAGCTTAATAAAACTTAATGTCTTGGTTCTTGATGACCAGCCAGTGCACATGCCACTAAGTAAGTGAGATTCATCCTCTAAGGATTCACAGCAAATCTTTAACCCTGCCCTTGAGAAAGTATTAAAGAAGATCCAGAGAATGGAGCAAAACAAAATACACAACCAAAGACACTGTGTGCTGTCAGCAGCAGGCATGTACTGGTCAAGGAATTAGATGACTCAAGGTGGTGACTCATTCAGCAACTATGTAGTGTTTGCGGTTGAAGAGAAACCTTGGCCAGAGAATGACTAAAATCTATTGGCAGCGTCTTTAAAAGAATCATGACTGGGCCTACACCAGCGAATACGCAAGTATGCTTTTTTTTCTTCGTCTTTTACTAATTCAAGACTGAGAGTAAGAAAACACCATCCTTGTTGACGCCCACTATTACAGCATGCTCTCCAGGGCATTCCCAGCAACCACGCTCAGTGAGACTGAGTCCAGATACTTATCTCTGTGTTTGGACGTGGTCATATGTGTGCGTGTTTGTAGTTAGTAGGATGAACAAATCAGACTTATACAAGTTGTTAGAGGCACTTGTTCTTGATAATTAAAAAAAAAAAAGCCAAGAGAAAGTTTCCAAATTTAGTTATTGTATTAGTTTCCTGGGGGCTGCCATAACAAAGTACCACAAACTGAATGGCTTAAACAACAGAAATGTATTCTCTGGCAGTTCTGGAGGCTGGAAGTCTGAGATCCAGGCATCAGGAGTGTTGGTTCCTCCTGAGGTCTGTGAGAAAGAATTCATTCTGTGCCTCTCCCTGAGCTTCTTGGTGGTTTGCTGGCGGTCTTTGGCATTCCTTGGCTTGTAGAAGCACCGTAGTGTTCTTTATCTTCACCTCCACATGGCGTTCTCCCTGTGTGTCTCTGTCTTCAAATTTCCTCTTTTTAGAAGAACACCAGTCACGTTGGATGAGGGGCCCACTCTGCTCCAGTATGGCCTCATGTTAACTAATTGTACCTACAATGCTCCTATTTCCAAATAAGATCACATTTCTGAGGTCCTGGCAGTTAGCATGCCAACATATGAATGGAGGGGAGGAGGACAGAATTCAACCCATCGCCTTCTCCATATCAGCCAGAGCTAATTTATTACAAAACCAGTGGATCCATTTGAAATTTTGTGCTAATCAATGTCAGTCTCTTTTTTAAGTTCAGAAGAAAATTTCAGTTTTTAAAAAGTTTGAATACATTTCACATTAGAAGGAGTAACTATTTAAAAATAAGAGAGACTCACTAGCCTAAAACAAAGTAGTTAACCAAACAATTTTTTAATCATCTGGGTATAATGCCATGTAAATTCCTTTGCATTTATGAATGCAAATGCCACACAAGCATGCCTTCATTAACAGTGCAAAACATGAAATTTTAACAAAATTGTTGGACTAGAAGGTAAATTTGGTATCTAAAATTTTAAGACTCAGTTTAGCTTTTGAGGTTGCTCAAAGAGCTTTTCTTTTTGACATCAATCCTTGTAAAGGGAGAGTGCACGTGTTTGAGCACAGCTATGTACACCCACACCCCTGTGAGTGCAGTGTACATATCTATATCTGTGCTGTTTACAACATTTAGAAGTTCCTCGTGTGAATCAGAATGAACCCAGGCAATAAAGGTTCACTTGAGTCACTAAAGTCAAAGAATAAGATGAGCAGAAAGGATGGCTCAACAGGAAATGGAGTTCTGGGTTAGTTCTGGGTACTAGGGAGGTGTCAGACTTGTGGACTGAAGCTCTTTATCTCTGACTCCAGCTACAAAAGAAGAGCATATTGGCCTTGAAGGTATAATTGACCAGTCGATGTAAGAACTCATTCCTTTAATAGGGACTCATTTCTATCCATCCATGAGCTTTGCACATCCATGTGTGAAGTTATTGCCTTTCTCCTGGTTGGATTAGAGGCTCAGTAAGGGAGAGTCAGCATTCTTGGGCCATTCACTGTGTGAGATCACTGGAGCAAGTGAGTTTAAGCACTAAAGGTAAGATTCTGATCTCTCTTTTTGGGGACTTCTTTTGCTAGGGCCTGGGTTCTAAAGTTTACTATAGCTATAAACCAATATTGTGCTAATGTTTCCTACATGGAGATGAATTTTGAGCAAACTCATTCGTTAGCATCATGGTTATCCTTTATTGTTAGTTATAATCATTTGTCACTTTAAGGTCTTTTTAGCTCATTAGAGTGTGAAGTATACTAAATTCATATAAGCACAGCCCATGTATGCTTTTTCCGAGAGGGCCAGAGACTTAGAATCATAAAATTTTATAGCAGAAAATGACCTTGGAAATCATCTAGTTCAATCCCTCATTTTACAGATAGGGAAATTAAGTTCTATAGAGGTTAAGTGACTTGTCATAGGTTAGCGACCAATAAGTCGCAGAACCAGGGCTTAAACCCATTTCCTGATCCTTTTTCTCTACTGAAATCACCATTAATGACAGTCCCAGAGCAGGGCTGCAAATGAAGAAAGGACTGTCCTACAACAGGCACTTCAAATAGAATCCTGTCCAATGAATTGGCTATTCCTTATATTTTCTCTGTGGGCATTAATCTCTGGTATATATATTCAAAGCAGATGCTAACAACTTCTTTTTTAATCCTTGGGCAATTCTAAATTTTCAAAGAATTAAAACGGCTGCTTAAAGAACATAATAAAAGCAAATGAGGGTTATTTATAAAAACAATAAATGTACATCTTCAGATCCACTTCACTTTTCCTTTTCTCCAAGCAGTAGTCACAAGGGACATTATCAGATATTAACATGATATAAACAATTGCTAATATCGACAAGCCACATTATACCATACTCCGTTAAGATTTAATTTACCAATAGAAGAAATATGGAACTAATTTTAGATTTCTATCACCCACCCAAATATAATTTTATGTTCTCTTTGATTCTGAGATCCCTAAAGCTTATGTCCCAAACATTTTGTGTCATCTAAGAAGAAACTGTATTTCCTACTGCAGAGATTTAGTGCTGCTCCTGCCAGAAGTCAGTGAAGTGTTCTTTTGTTGGCAAGCATTATAGGGCTGGGGCCGAAAAGAAATTAATTTGAGCATTTTGGTTGATTTTAATAGCTTGACCTCTGAGTGTGCGAGCAGCGAGGCCAGGGGGCAATGGCAGGCCATCCACGCAGCTGAATTAAAATGAAGCCCTGGCCTTGCTCAGGGAAACCTTCTCTCACCTGCTTTTCATTTCCTTTAGTTATTTCTGGTAATGAAAACCGGAACCACTGCTATATATTTTGGGGTCTAGAAGTTCTATACATTTTTATTTCATACAATATGCCTATAATTAAATGTAGGTCTTTGTCTATGAAAGGACAAGACCTAAGTGTTCCTGGAAGAATATGGAAAAAAATCTTAAAAGGTATTCCTTTAAAAACAGTTTTTTTTTCATCCACAATTCCAGATGGAAGACTCTCCCATGTTACAAACTTCCTACCTGCCCACTGACATTTTCATTTGCTATTCCCTATGTTTCTGCACGCTGGCTTTGCCCTTCAGTAAGAACCAGAATGGTAAAGTGGAATAATAATATCGGCCCATTTTAAAGAAGCTGAGAGAGTTCTCGGGAAAGTTGAAAGCATTTGGATGGGAAACAGCTCTTCCCGAATTCGTTTCTTATTTGGGCTTTTTATTCTCCAATCATCTTCCAGACAGTGCTGATGTCTGTATCAAAAGAATGGGACATGTGGCTCAAAAATGCCAATTGGAACCTTCCCCCGTGAGCTCGTAGCATAATTTGTGACGAGTTCAGACCTGGAATTTGGCCCAGCCCCTAATCAATCCTTAGGTGTTCCTGTTAATTTTGTATTGCTGGGGGCGGCCTGCCTATCTTCTTATCACTGTCTTTAATTGACATTCTGAAGTACTGCTATATTGATTGTGACTTTTCTCTCCCCTCTGGTAGCTACTTGGAATCTCATTGATGAGTAGTAATAGCATGATATATATTCATGTGCACATATGCATAAACTACTATGTTCGGTATTTGCATTTGCCTACACGTCTGCTGTGCAAGGGTATGCCATGAGAGAATCAGCTTCTTCCCCCCTCCCTGCCATATGATGTCTATATATTTATGAGTAGGAGAGAGAGGAGCACTTGGATATATGAATCTGCTTGCAGTTTCCTAGTGGAATCTGGCAGAAGAGCTTTGCAATAGGACAAGTTCCAGTAAAAAATGTGTTCATGGAAGCACTTTCCCCTTGTGCCTGTCACCTGTTTGCCTTTCCAGAGCATTGAAAAGATTAATCATGGGATGATCTGGATTCTCCTTTTGGTCAGTAAAGCATAATACTCATCTGGATTCTCCTTTTGGTCAGTAAAGCATAATGCTCTCTTAAAGAAGTGGAGAATATTAGAATTGTATATTTTTAACGGCATATCCATGGAGGAAGAGTCCAGGTGAACAAGTTCTTGAGGGGAAATATATCTTCTTATCAATGGCCAAGCCTTCTGTAGCTGATTAGGTTTTGGTACTGTCATTTGGGAGGTGTGTGCTCATAATGCTCTTTAAGGAGAAAACATGAAAATTATCGATGAGATTAAACTTGAAGGGTTTGAAAAGTAGTGGGCACTTCTTTCTTGGGAGTGCTGCTGCATTAGGAGGCCATCCTGAGACTAGAGCCCTCGCAATTCAGAAATAGCTTTTCCACCTCATTAATGCCATGATCTTTTGTTATCCCCATCTGTGCCTGAATGGACAAAAGGTATCCATTTAAATTATGGATCTTAAAGAGAACCTTTGCAAAGGCTCCCCTAATGGCCCACATTCATATCCCCTAGCTTTTACCCTCCATTGTGGCCTCAGCCTGGTAAGGGCTGCTGGGATGAGTGGAATTTCCGGAAAGGGGATTGATGGTGGTTAGAGATGCCAACATACAGAAGCCACAGAACTTGGAAATGTGAAATTCTCTGTGTGCATATCTGTAACTGAAACTTTATGTGTCTCAAGTGAATGAAAAATAAGTTATTTGGGGAAGCCTTTGCCCAATTCACCTGGGATAAGAAGGCCATTGTATCACACATATAATTCCCCAGAGGCTCTAATACTGCAATGTAGCTACACAGCCCTGGGTAAAAAGATTTCTAAAGAGAAACCTCATCTTTCACACTCTTCAGAAGGACAAACTTTTTGTCAATTTTTTTTTTCCTTCAAACACAAACTTCAATTAGATCAGAGTAGTTGGTAATGGATATAAAGATAAATGAGGACTATATTTGTTTAGAATTCACCTAAAAGAGCCAAAATATAATAAATTCGTTTGCTATGGACACTTTCAACGATTCTTATATCCCACATGACCTCCAGCATTGTCCTCATATGGAAGACTTGCCCTAGGCAACATGTGTGGAATTTGATGGTTAAACATCTGTTGTGACAACACTCTAGACATCTTAGGGAAGGATTCTAAGTGTTCCGGCAACAGCTACCAAGCCTAGCAGATGGCAGGATGACTGTGGGGACAGACTGGTGATCCTAGGATTGATTCATATGAAACAGGTTCAGGAGGAAAAAAGATGCAGCCTTGCAACATTCAGCATTTTCTCCATAGACTAAGCTCTCAAAGTCTCCTGCAGCATGATGCCATCCACGTGTTTGTGTTTCCTGAAGGGACAGTGGCCTTAGTAGCTTCCTCGCAGAGTCGAGAGGGCCAGAACTGGCAGCTTTGCAGATGTCTGAAGATGTGAATCAAACGAAAGCGAAAATTATAGCAGCTGATATTTATTAATAGTGTTATTCCGATCCTCTGCATCTTTACAGATATTTTTGTCTAGTTTTTCTATCAATTGCTATGGGAGGGGAGTAAAATCTCTAACTGTGATTGCAAATTGTCTAGATTGTCAATTTTTACTTTGTGTATTTTGAAGCTGTTCTTAGGTACATATACATTTGTAATTGCTATGTTTTTTGTGATTATGGGAAGCCCCTCTTTTCCTCTGGCAAAACTCTGTAATGAAGTCTGCTTTATCTGATATTATGACAGCCACTCCAGCCTTCCTATATAGACCGTTTGCATAACATATCTTTTTTCTATCCAATTGATTTCAACTGATTGGAATCTTTATATTTAAGGTGTATCTCTTATAGGAAATGTATTAGTTTTAAATTTTGCTCTGTATCCACTCTGACAATTTCTTCCTTTTTGTTAAAAGTGTTTAGTCCACTTACATTTAACCTAATTGTTGATATGATTGAATCCAGGCCTACCACTTTCTTGTTCCCTTTCTATTTGTCCCAAGTGACATTTATTATGTGCTATTAAGAAAAGTTATCTAAAGCTTGGAAATAAGGGAAGATGATTGTGTGCCTCTCAAAGTCAGCCTAGAGCATTGTGTAACAAGCCCACCTAAGACTCAGCTGAAGGCCAGAGGAAGATAATTTTGACTTACTATTTACTATTAAGGAAACTAATGCAGAAAGGCTAGTTAACTTGCTCAAGGTCACCCAGTAGTAAGCATTAGAGTTTGAATTCAGAGGCCAAAGCTGATATATTTGATCACTTTACCTTACTGCCTCCCACTGGCAATTGCCTTATCATTGAGCTTATTACGGATTACTACGAGAGGAAGTCGGGAGAGCTATTGCTGCCTGTTGCTAGCTCTGGTCCTGCAGATGGCATTTTCCGTTAAAGGGAAAGGCAGCTGTGCAGAACCTCAAGGTGCACGTGAACTAAGCCCAGGGGTCCCAGGTCAGTGAGGCTCAGCCCAAATGCATTGGGAACCAAACTCACACATGGGTGTTTGTTCACTCTGTTGATCAGGAACCCCTCGTGTGTACCGCTGCTTAACACATGATTAAGCGCATGTAAAAGAAATGCTGTTTTCAGGAAATAATTGCTGAGCATTCTGGTGACGTATATTTGTTCTTCTATTTTGATAGGAGAGTGGGGCTGAGGTGGGGGGAAGGACAAGTGTGACCAACCAGGGAAACACACTGAGGTAGCAAATGTTAGTGATGTTTTAGTACTTCCTCATGAAGCAGTGTGACCTCCTGCCACCCAGACAGGCTCACTCTTCAGATTTTCGTTGCTCACTAGCCACAGCTGTTTGTTGTTTTCTTAAATGTTAAGGTTTTTATAGCTCTTCAGTTGCTTATAAAAAGTACCAGTTATTCAGGCCATACAAGAACTGGCTCCGTGCTGGTCTAATGAGCAGTGAGAACACTGGAGGCATATTTTTGTTGCTTCTATTTTCTCACTACTGCCCCTTCCCCCAATCTCACAAATTTCCCCTTTGGACTCAAATGACTCCAGAATTTTGGAATTTACTAAAAAGGCGAACCACCAATTGGTCTTTGCTGTTCAAGAAAAATTCATCACTGACTCACCTCCCTCCCAGTTCTTGGCTCTCCACGGCTATGTGAAGAGTAGATCAATGGATGGGGCCTTGTGTCACAAATCACGGCTGCTCCTAGGGGTCTAGGGTTGGGGGAGCACTCCAACCTGTACAGATGCACCTGTGATCTCTACAGAAGAGAAGTCTCATCTTTGCCCCCGAGGAGAAAAGAGCCCAGGACTTGGAGTGCCTTCGCTGAATAGGTAGGAACTTTCCAGTTTGCATCCTCTGTGAAAAGCAGTTAGGACCAGCTCCAGAAGGGATCTGATAGAATCAGAAGGAAGAAGTCAGAAGCCACAGTCAAGAACGCAAACAGAATTGGTATATTTGAAGGAATCAGTCTCCCTTGTGCTGGGAGGCCTTCACAGTGTCATCTGCGGGTTGTACACACATTCTACAATGACTTCTCATGATAAACATAAAACTCTCAGGGAAAATGTTGTGATCTTAGTGCAAGAGGATATCATTAAACACAACGTGGAAAACATCCTGTTAGGAGAGCCATGGCTGAGAAAATCTGCATGTGTGTTCTAGCATGGAGTTTCACCATGTATGAGCTCCAGACCTTGGGGGCACTTGGACTGATTATGAGGGTCCTAGCATTTGGAATTGATTTAATGAATAACCATCTGACACATATGTGTTCTATTTTCCACAAGAATGTAGATACTGAAATGATTATTAAAATATTAATTTAAATGCAATATTGAATTATTAGTGTTTTTTAAAAGTTTTTGATTTCTAAAATTTTTATTATTTTTTTAACCTTACTGTATAGCTGTAGAATAGGAGCTGCTGCTTCAGAAGCCATTGGCCTCATGTCCAGGATGTCATAAAGAAACTCCTTAGGAGCCACTGGCCAACTATTTGGGTTGAAGAGGGTCAAATTATGGGGTTTGTTTTCAGGAAACCTTATCCTCAGCCTTGTTTTCTTGGTGCTTGCTCTTGTTAGAAAGGAGGACAACTTGCGTAGCATGTTACATGGGATGATTTTGCAGAATGAATCCTCGTTAAACATATTTTGAGGTGGAAAATAGACATTTTCCAAGTGTCAGGCTTGTAAAAGGCCTATTGATCAGAGTGAATTGTGTATGTTTTTAGCTCAGAGGCTTTGATATGTACCTATTGCAATTCTGTGCTTTTAAGTGTCCATATAATAATAACGACTAATGTTTATTGAGCATTTATTACATGCCAGACACTATTCTAAACACTTAACGTGTTATCTCAACAAATTTTCAAGTTTTCATGGTAGCTATTATTTTTTTCTTTTCTTTTCTCCTTCCTTCCTTCCTTCCTTCCCTTTCTCCCTCCCTCCCCTCCTCCTCCTCCTTCTCTTCCTCCTCCTCCTCTTCTCCTTCTCCTTCCCCTTCCCCTTCCTCTTTTCTTTTCTCTTTTCTTTTCCTTTTCTTTCTTTTTCCTTCCTTCCTTCCTTCCTTCCTTCTTTCTTTCTCTTTCTTTCTTTCTTTCTTTCTTTCTTTCTTTCTTTCTTTCTTTCTTTCAACACGTGTTAAACTCAAGTTTTCCTGGTAGCTATTATTATTTTCTCTTTCTTGCTTCCTTGCTTGCTTTCTTCTTTCTTCTTCTTTTTTTATTTTTTTTTTCCAGACTCTCCCTCTGTCTCCCAGGCTGGAGTGCAGTGGTGTGATCTCAGCTCACTGCAACCTCTGCCTCCTAGGTTCAAGGGATTCGCCTGCCTTGGCCTTCCAGGTAGCTGGGATTACAGGCACCCCCTATGACACCTGACTAATTTTTCTATTTGTAGTAGAGACAAGGTTTCACCACATTGGCCAGGCTGATATTGAACTCCTGAACTCAAGTGATCCACCCACCTTGGCCTCCCAAAGTGTTGGGATTACAGGTGTGAACCACCATGCCCAGCCTATTATTTTCATTTTATACACCAAGATATTGAGACTCAGAGAGCCCAATATGTCACCCTGGCTTACATGCCCACATGTAACAGAGTCAGGATTTGAATCTACACTGTCCAACTTTGGAGCCAGCACTTTTAACCACTGTGCTATATTCTCTTTATGTTCAGTGTCTGACCCAAACTAGAATTTTTTCTATTATGAATTAGCATTAAGGGGTTATCTTTCCCATCTTTTAATTTAGGATTTAGATGTCTATTCTCATTTGAAAATTATTCCATTATGTTGACTATACACACACACACACACACACACACACACACATATATAGACTATCAAATATGTAACATTGTGGAAATTGACATGTACCAGTTTTAATTTTAGCCATTAATTAAATGAATTCTATTTAATAAAACCTTTCACTTCTTCCCCAAGGACATTGTCTCAGGGGCTCTGTGGAATAAATGTGAGAGTTTATACTTTCTTTTCTTGGCCTCAGTTCACCAATCTTTGAAGCGGGGTCACCTTTACTCTAAAACCACTAATTTTTCTTAATTAAAGAAGATATACAAATGGCCAATAGGTACATTAAAAATACTTACATCATTAGTTATTAGGAAAATGAAAACAACAAAACACCACTACACATACACTAGATGGCTAAAATTAAAGTCACTGACAATACCAAGTGTTGGTGAAAATGTAAAGCAACTAAAACTCTCATCAGCTGCTGATGGAAATGCAAAATGACACAGCCACTTTTAGAAAAAGTTTGGCAATTTCTTATAAAGTTAAATATACAGTTACCATAAGACTTACCAATCCTATTTACCCATGAGAAATGAAAAGCTATGTCTACACAAAGACCTATACCTGAATGTTTATAGAAACTTTTTTTGAAATAGTCCCAAACTGAATGCAACTCAAATGTCCATCAGCTAGTAAATGGATAAGCTAATTATGATATATCCATACAATAAAGTATTATTTAGCAATAAAAAGGAACTGATAGGAACCAATGGACGAATCTCAAAGGCAAGGTGCTGAGTGAAAGAAGCTGAAGAAAAAATCATATACCTACTATATGATTTCATTTATATGAAATCTAGAAAAGGCAAAATTATAGTGACATAAAACAGATCTGTGGTTGTCAGGGAGGTGGTCTTGGCATGCGATGGAGACTGGCCATAAAAGAGCATGAGGAAAGATTTGGAAATGATGGAAATGTTCTATATCTTGGTTATGGTATACACTTGTCAAAGCTTAACGAGCAGCACACTTTAAATTACACCTCAGTAAAGCTGATTAGAAAAAATATATGTACAGATCCTTTGTGATTAAGCTGTATATGAGACAATTCAATTTTTATAACTCTAGATTTGGCTTCCATTGAGGTCAGCCTAACTCATTTCCCCAAATATTTAACACAGTTTGTGATTTAAAATGGTTTTTATCGGTTATCTTAAAACTGAAGTTATTTCTTCAACTGGAAAAAAATCAGCTTTTTGAATGTGTTGTATAACAAATATTTGATGCAAAAGGAAAAATTGAAATAAATTTATTCATAATAAATTTTATTTAATGGTTGTACAGCTCTCTGTGTCAGTTCAGTTCATCTTTATACTTGTTGATCCATGGTCACACTGGATCAACTGTCTTATGAAGACTTTATATTTAGAGTATTGGAATTTTTGTGGTCCTGTGTGACATACTGGTTGTCATATGAGTCCCCTAACACCAGAAGAAATTCTCCATGTAGAACGGAGGCTGAAGCTGAACTCCTCCTGGGTATGGCTTAAGGCTCAGTTTAATTATATGAAATCAGTTGATGGTTTGAGGAAAAAAATAGTTATCCAGTTTATTCTGTAATTTTGCTTTGGAAACCAATTAAATAGTATTTTTTCCAATCAGCATATTTCCTCAGAGATATGAATAGATATCTACTCACCCTCTCCTTCAGTCAAATATATTTATTAGGAGTTTGTTTTGAGCCAGGCATTATGCTAGGTACTGTAGGAGATGCAGAGCTGCTTAAGCTATGATGATCCTTGTCCTAGTTGGTTAAAATTCTACACTTGGAAATTTGCTCAAGTCCCTATACAACATATACAGTTGTCCTTCGACATCTGTGGGGGATCCGTTCCAGGACCCCTCTGGATACCAAAATCCAGGGATGTTCAAGTCCATTATATAAAGTGGTATTGTATTTGCATGTAACCCATGCACATTCTCCCATAGGCTTTAAATAATCTCTAGATTACTTATAATACCTAATACAATATAAATTCTATATAGTTATATAGAATATATGGAATACATTATTATATATACAATATTATAATATCTAATGCAATATAAATTCTATATAAGTAGTTATATAGTTATTTGTATTATTTTGCCTTATTATATTGTTTTAAAAAACATTTTTGATCCACAGTTGGTTGAAACCATGGATGTGAAACCTGTGGATACAGACAGCTGTACATAAATTTGCTTTGGCTATTTCAGGTGTAGGACTCAGAGACATATTCTGAAGTTGGAATATTTAAAAGTGACTGTGGGATACTAGAAAGGGCATGACTCTTAAGATAGGACTCTCACCAGCACTTCCTTCGTACCTGAAATGGCACCTCTGGAGGAATATTGTGTTAAGGTGTCTCCTCTCCTGCCAGCTGTTAGTCAAAGGCAAGTATCCCTGGAGAGAGTGACATATTAAATTCCAAATTCCTTAATATTATTTAGGACTTTCAGATTCTATGTTTGGTGATAGAGGTAATACTTGTTACTCCTCTGTTGAGGGGCAACCTTTATCAACTTATATTTTTTGCTTAATGCTAGCCCCAGAAAGGCTTGCAGACTGTCTAGTGATAGCTAAGGATGGATATATACAGAATGAAGCTGCTGCTCAAAGTGGCATTGCTAACCCAGTATTAGATCATCTGGGAGCTTGTGAGAAATGCCAGATTTCAATACCTACCCACAAATCAATGGAATCTGCATTTGAACAAGAGCTCCAAGCAACTAGTCCAACATCAGAATGTTTCTTCTGGTCAGTCCTGAGGCTTTTCTGCTTCTCCTTGCCTACTAGTAGTATGAACATTTGAAGGTTCAATTCCTTCTGCTGGAGTCTTTTGCAATATATTGAAGGTCAGGTATCTGATTCCTTCTGCCAGGAAGAGCCCTTGAACTATTTAGCAGATTTCTTCCAAGATCTCTTCTAATGTTTACTTACCTCTTGCAGTTCAATAATCATCTTTGTAAGTAAGAGGAAGAAATTGCAGGTATCTGAAAAGCTTATGCACACAGTCAAAGGGGGCTCAGATTATAAGAGCCTGCTCTGCAACACACTTTTTTCAATAAATGTTAAATGAAAATAATAAATGCCCTTCCTCTTGGCTTGGAAATGGTTTTTACGTGGCCCTGGTACAAATACATTTTGTAAACCCTTCAAAGTACCTGTTGTTTCCTTCCTACCCAGCTCCTATATGGATGACTGTATTAACTTACTGAGGTGTGCATGGATTACTTTAATGATTGAGTCTATTTCTTCCAAGCTCTGGCTGATGTCTAAGAATAGACCTTTCTTCTTTGCACAGATAACACAATTGAGGTGCAAACTGACTAGCGTCCTAAAATAGTACCCACTCCCCCTCCATTCTTTCAGGAGCTCCTTGTCCACAGAGGTAGCCTGTGCCCCCTGCTGTAAGAAACCACTCAGAAGTTGGAGAAAATAGAGAAGTTGTGAGGAGTCAGCCCTGGAGAAGTCATCTGACCTCTCTGAGCCTTAGTTTTCTGACCTGTAAAAGGAAAGAATTGGACCAGATGATGTTTGAGCTCTCTTCGAATAGTATGAACATTTGAAACCAGGGAAAAGGAGTCTGGGAGTCAGCCTGTGGAACCATGGCGTTTTAGAAATGTCAGATTTCAATACTTACCCCCAAATCAATGGAATCTACATTTGAACAAGAGCCCCAAGCATCTATGCCAACATCAAAATGTTTCTTCCAGTCCTGAGGCTTTTCTGCTTCTCCTTGCCTACTAGTAGTAGGAACATTTGAAGGTTTATGACATTTTATAAAGCCATTTCATATTCATTCCCCTGAACAATCATCAGAACTCCAAAGTAGTGCTTCTATTGTACAGATGAAGAAACTGAGACCCAGAGAGGATAACTGACTTCCTCAGTGGCATCCAAGTCAGATGCTAGAACCTGGACTCAGGACTTGAACCCAGACACCCTGACTTCACCTGGGAGTCCTCCCACTACACCTCACCTGTCACTGAGAGGCCATTTGCTTTGTTTAATAATGTTCTTTAAGGCCATGCAAAGGTCAACATTCAAAATCTATCTCTTGCTATAAGTAGGCTAAAAGAAACGAACTTAAAAATAGTCTCATGCAGGTATACAGCAGCAGAAAATAATACAACAAATGTGAATTCTATTTGGATTATACACCCTGGGGAGGGGGCAAAGAAGTGCTTTTTTTTTTTTTTTTTTTGAGACGGAGTCTCGCTCTGTCGCCCAGGCTGGAGTGCAGTGGCGCAATCTCGGCTCACTGCAAGCTCCGCCTCCCGGGTTCACGCCATTCTCCTGCCTCAGCCTCTCCGAGTAGCTGGGACTACAGGCGCCCGCCACCACGCCCGGCTAATTTTTTGTATTTTTAGTAGAGACGGGGTTTCACCGTGGTCTCGATCTCCTGACCTCATGATCCACCCGCCTCGGCCTCCCAAAGTGCTGGGATTACAAGCGTGAGCCACCGCGCCCGGCTATTCTAAACATTGCCTCTTGAGGGTCAAATGTCCCTGCATAAGGTAGACAGAGGCAAGTACTGTTAACACCATTTCAAAGAGAGGAAAACGGGGGCAGAACAATTAAATGGGCTTCCTAAGATTTTTCAGTCAGACATGAACTGTAATTCCAGATGCCCAACATTTCTGCGATCTTTTCCCCCCATCTCACTGCTGATTGTGTGCACAGTCACTATGCTCCATGTTCTCCCACCCAGGAGATGCTGTCCCCATCTGGTGGCCCCAGAAACTAGGGGTAGGGGTGAGGGTGGGGTGTTTGTAAGGAAACAACTGAAGTGCAGAATGGAATGAACCTATGGATACCTTTAGGTTTTGATAACAAAGGAAAGAATCCTTACATTCTATTCAGGACATTATTGGATTTAAATATTTTACCAGCTTCAGCTAAACATTTTCAAATTTTGACTCTGCTAAAGAACAGGTACTTATTTATCTGGAGTTCGATTACAAATATAGCTTTGTTCTGCATGGATAAAATGCAAAAAAGTCGAGAACGGTTAGCTAGAGTCAGGGCAAGTGAGAAAAACAGCTACTTCCTTTTTTTTTTTTTTTTTTTTTTTTTTAAGTAGTAGTAGTAACACCCAAGTTGCAAAGAGGCTAAGAGAGTAATTCAGTGTTGTGGTTAAGAGTGTGGGCATCAAACTGCTTTTGCATTTTAGCTCTGACACTTACTGACACTTGCTCACCCTGTGACCCTTAGAAAGTTATTTCTCAGGTCAATTTCCTTATCTATGAAATGTAGATAATAATGGAAACTACCTCCTAGGGTAGTAGTGAGGGTTAAATGACTTAATACCTGCAAAGTGCAGTACGAGGAACTCAACAGATGCCAGCTATCATTGTTATTGTTATTTATTGTTATTAGTGAGGAGGGAACAGTTAAACATTTTGCTTTTATTTGGTTTAAACCTAGTACTATATACTTGAATTCTAACCAAGTAAAGAACAAAAATTATCAACTGAGAAACTGTATGGTGGTCCAAATCAAGAGGTGAGTTACACATGGGCTGGGAAATGGCCCACTTAAGGTGACCAAACACAGACAATAATGCAAGGAAATAGATAATGCAGATAACCTAATGCAGGATTAGTAACCTAATCTATTGTGATATCTACTGTCTTAAGTGATGATGTGGTAACCAATGATTAAAGGCCTTGAAATCCAGAAAGACAGAAATAAATTTTAACATACTGGATAAATACACTGTACTTGATCACAATAGGTTGTGCAGTTATGAGAAGGACAATTCTCCCCAAACAAACAAATAAATGTCTACTCTAGTTTATACATCAGTTTCTAATGTGCATAGTTAGTGTGAGTCAGTTCTCCTGATTCTAATTAATTAATGCTGCATGAACTAACAAGTCTTGGAGCAAGCAACACTGATGCCCCTGCATCAGAATTGAGAATTCCCCAAGCACTATGGCCTGTGGAGTCTGCCTATTGAAGTTGTTTTATCTCCTTCTGGTATATCTCTCATTAGATATCAGAGTATAAAAGATCAGGATTCCTATTTCAGTCCTACCAATGTCATTGTACCTAATACTTTCTCTGCTTATCAGGAAAGACAAGAATGCTCTAGAAGCCCTTATAGGAAAGCTGAGGGTACAAAAGACTACACTAAAGATAAATATTACAGTTTAGTGGAAAGGCTCCTCGGACACAGTGAGTAGCAGACAGAGTCTGGAAATGACTGGAAAGTGATCAAAACAAGCAGACTTCCAGAAGATCTAGATGATCCTTACATGCAAATTTTAGTCATATACGATTGCCAATACAATTGGAGCTTAAGATGCTTTTGTTACTAGCAAAGCTAATTCCTGGGCCACAGAGGAAACTACTTTATTGCCTTTAACATCATTCTGTTTTTAATCTAAAAATAATCTTAATCTAAAAATAATTTTAATCTAAAAATAATTTTAATCTAAAAATAATTTTAGAAAATAATCTAAAAATTATTTTTCAGAGCTCACTCTGTTCTCTATGCATGCCTCTGATTCTTGGCAGTCCCAAAAAGTCATATCCACTCTCAAGAGGTTAAAAACTTGCCACCACTAAAGAGCAAAGGAATGTGGTACAGGTCTCAGGGCAGTTTCAAAGGAAGTGACCCAGTAACTCGGCTGGGTAAATTCCAGCACATTTGGGATGGAGTACAGCATGGTGCTGAGTGCATGGACTCTTGGAGTCTGTCTCCTGGGTTCTAATCCTGGCTCTGCCATTTACTGGCTGTATGACCTTGGGCAAGGTACTTAACCTCCTTATATCTTAATGTCTTCATCTGACAATGGATTTAAATCTCATAAGGTTGTTATGAGGATTAAAGCAATTCATGCATTTAGGGTATCTGGCACATAGAAAGCATTGTTTTAGGGCTGATTACTATCGCGTACCTTTTGCCCCCTCTTGTGAGATCCCACTGCTGCTTCTGCCCTCCTGGGATGTAACAGGGGCAGTGCCTCCTCCTCAGTGAGTGCCACCCTGGTGCCTCTGCAAAGTTTTACTTTCTTTTTTCTCTCTCCTTGCCTTCTCTTTCTCCCTCTCACCTTCTCTTTTCTGTATATCACTCTCTTCGTCTCATCTCTCTCTCAAATATAGGGGAAAATTAATGATGAACTTGACACTATCTTTTTACTTTTATGAGTTCAATGATTGATATATGTGCTTATTTGTCTATTTGGTTTTATAATTCAAGAGAATTATAAAGAATCAGGGAGGGCCGGGCGCGGTGGCTCACGCTTGTAATCCCAGCACTTTGGGAGGCCGAGGCGGGTGGATCACGAGGTCAGGAGATCGAGACCACGGTGAAACCCCGTCTCTACTAAAAATACAAAAAATTATCCGGGCGTGGTGGTGGGCGCCTGTAGTCCCAGCTACTCGGAGAGGCTGAGGCAGGAGAATGGCGTGAACCCGGGAGGCGGAGCTTGCAGTGAGCCGAGATTGCGCCACTGCACTCCAGCCTGGGTGAGAGAGCGAGACTCCGTCACAAAAAAAAAAAAAAAAAAAAAAAAAAAAAAAAAAATAAAGAATCAGGGAACATATGTTCTATTTGTTTTAGTGTTATAGTGGTAGAAAGCATTGTACTTCATGCTGTGTCAATATTTGCATCTCAGAAGTATTAGTATTTGCAATTTGTAAAAGATGGTGTTTGAAATAAACTATTTTCAATGAAATTTACCATTTGAAAATATCTACTTGCAAATTTTGAGGAAGAAAACAACTTTTGAAACTGAGCACCATTTAGAAGTTTTATTCATGTTATACCTAGAACAAAAGGAATTTTTCAAATAAAATGTTAATGACAAAAGCCACATTTCTACATATTCATTATAGAGGTTATCATAAGGACTGGGATAGGTATAATTTCTAAGAGTTAAAATTAAAATTGGTCTGTTCTCTGTTAGCCAGATGTTGGTGTTGGAACAATATAATGCATTGCTTAACAGTAGGAGGCACCCACCAGGCTAATTTATGGGATGAGGAATGTTAAGGCCAATCAAGTGATCTAATTGTTTCAACAGTGCTAAAGGATTTATAATAATCTTCAAGATCAAGGCTGTGCTAATCTGAACTTCCCCTTTCCTACCTCCACCCCCTGCTTTCTTCTCCCCCTCCAAGCAGTTATATGCCAAGTTTAAGTTGCATAGGAAGCAGTTGAAGTGGGGGCTTGGGTTTCAGTCCCAAGGTAAGATTACATCTGAAAATCAGTGGGGGGTCTTTCTGTAATTACCCTTTGTGCATTTTGTAAAACTACTGCTGGGCTGGGCATGACTGACAGCCTTGACTCAAGGGAGGTTTGGCCAGGAAAGTGTGTGTTTGTAAGGCTGGGGCAGAATTGTGCAGAGAGAGAGCCCCAGGGGATCAAGGAATCAGGGCACTGAGGGAGCCAGTCCTCCCTCAACTGACATACCTTCATTAGCTCCTCAGCCTGGCTCACTGACATGAACGTGGATGACATATTAAAAATCCACTTTAACCAATGTGCTGTGAAATGAACTTAGACAACAAGAACATATATGGCTTCCCAGATTTGTTTATTCCAAGCCCTGAAATGCACAGAGGGCAGTGTGATGGATGAGGGACGTCAAGCTCTAGATGACGATCACTTACACAGAGAAGGCGTCTGTGTCCCCATAACATTGCACTGTTTGGTTAGATAAAAAGTGAAGTACAGGTATGTGCAATTTGGTTTTTTTCCCACAGTGCATCCAACTTGCTGATTTTTACAATTATCGTAAATAAAATATCAGCTTTCTAATGCGCAGGAAGATTTTTAGATTTAGTTGAAAAAAAAAAAAGAACAGAAAGGGAAGACAGAGTTTTATCTCAGTCTTTATGGTGGGGCTAATGTTTACCAAACCATTAACAAGTTAATGTGCAAAATCCTGAGGTGTGAGGGTGAGTGTTATTGTCCTGGCTTTATAGACTACAGTGAAGAGTACTTAAAAGTTGTATGCCAGGCAAGTAAATCAGCTGGGGATTGGATTTCATGAGGCGAGGGACCCTTTATCTATAACACTGTGAGTAAGAAGGGAAAAGACACAGGATAAGAAGACCACGAGGAGAGAAGGTGTGAGGAAGAAGCAAGACTGGTGAGAGCCACGCCACGTGGAATATGAGAGTCATAGGTTCCCTTTACGATTAGAGTCGACTGGACACAGGACAGGGAGGAGACCTTGGGATGCTGCCACAGGCTTCTGTTTGCCAGCCTCTAGGCTTTGCTGGCACCACTAGGAAAATACAGTACTTTTGTTCTGGTGTGAGTTGCCTGGGCGTCAGCATTCGTTCTTGGGGGGCAGTAGGGGTGGGAGTGTTGGGGGAGGGGAGGGTGAGGGAGAGGGGAGCTTCCTTTCTCTATATCCTAATCCATATTTCCTAATTGATCTTGCTTCTCCGTGAGTATTGGTTTCCTCACCTGAAAAACAATTTAACTTTGGGGAAGATTAAATGAGGCACTGCCCACTATAGAACAGGCATTCATTCCACATCCATTTCCCTTTCTCTCTTTTCAAAAACCTTCAGGGATTTTTAAATGACATACTGCCTGAGTCATCAGCAAAGGATGTCAAGGCACACAATTCCTCTGCTGGGGTTTGGTTCTCAGGGGAGCCCTTCTGCTGGGGACCTCAGCTGCTGCAGAAGAAAGGGATAGAGGCAGCAATCGCTCCAGCTCTTCACTCCCAACTCCCCAGGTCAGCGAGTGGGCCGCCTCACTCAGCTCCACAAAAGGCTTGGTGGAGACCAGCTAATTAGGGCTCACACAAAGTCCGGCAAAACAAAGCCCAGATAAGGGCATGAGGCAACCATAACTTTGTCCTGTTTTTTTCACACAAGACTGCCCATTTTCCAGAAGACAACTAAACCTGTTTCTGGAGACCATAAATATCAACACTTGCAATCACCAGAAGGTTCTGGACCAGGCTATTTTCAGACCTGGGTTTAGGCACCTGCCTTGAGCTGTGTTCTCCTCCCTCTCTCCCCTCCTCCTTCCCAGGGAGTGGCAGTAAGGTAGAGATGATTGATGGTAGCTCTAACAAACTGCAAATTTGAAGGGGAGGTCCACACCAAAGTCACTGTTCCCACCCCCAACTGCCGAGAGGGGAGCAGTGATATTCTTAATAAACCTGCCCTATAGACAGACTTCTGTCACAAGAGAGAAATAGGAAGAATTTGCTTCTCTTTCCTTTCTCTGGTTAAAGGGCTACTTGACTCTTAAGATCCTCATCTTGGCAATTTTCTACATAGAGTTTCCATTAAATGACAAGCTTGGACAACGGCTTCAAATATGACTTGAGGAACTTAGTTTAAGAAAGCATAATAACTGCCTGGACTGAAAAGTATTTAGGTGATGAGTGATTTGAAATAATGATAGCTTTAGTTTACCACATCAGATTTGGTGACAGCTTGTGTGTTCTCATGTGTTGATATTTGATATCAGTACAAAAGTGAGTATGGGCTATTCTGTGCATGACACAGGGTCCACGTGGGAAGTGTGGGAGCTGCGGATGGGATGGGTGGGTGAACTGTGTCGTGTGAAAGAAATTGTACCCTGACTGACTTAATTATTTGCAAGAGTGGTTTAGAAAAGTCATTTCCTTCAATCATTCAGATCCAAAGTACTTATCTTGCGAACACCCACCCTCCCATTCATGAAAGCATGACTTCTCTTTCACTCAAAAGCCTACCTGCTCCTGGCAAGAGAGGTGAAAAATCAGTGGCTTCTAGGCCTGTAGCAAATAGAAAAGCACCGGTGTTACCCATTTACCCATCAATCAATGATTGTTTATTTTTGCGACTGGCTTGATAGTAGCTAGAGAACATGCAGTTTAAACATCCACAAAGCAAATGCTTTGAAATTTGATTTGAATATATAAGAGGATACCCTTACTGTGAAAACAACCCTACATTCAATTAAAATTGAAAATCTGCTGTCTGCTCACTTCAGCTAAAATCTAATATCTTGTCCTCAAAATAAGGTCGATTCTGGCACACCCTCTTATGTTGGGGCTGCTTTCTTTGCCTTTCAAAAATTAGTCCCAACTGCGAAGTGTTGAAAGGAGTTCCCATTCTCATGCCCTAGTGGAAAATAAGCAAATTCCTACCCTCCTTTCTAACCTGAGCCAAGGTCTACCATCAGCCTTTGTGTTTCACTAAGTCACTTGTTTACAGCTGGGGCATGAAGACTGGTAAATTCAGGCTGCTGTTTAGCCAGTACACACTAGTATAGCCATAGCCATAGTAGAATATCCTAACATTTTCCCATTGGCTGATAAATAGCTGTTCTCCGAGCCCCTTGGGCACCCCTCCCCACCCTCTCTTCTGACCACCTGGACCACCCCCATGATATAGCAACTGAAGGGTCAACATGTGGCACAGCTGGGAAACTGGGTCGATTGTTCAACCCCCTTTCCCTCCCAGTTGTTAACTAATTTGAACATCACTCCTGGCTTGCATTCATCATGCTGAAAATGACCGATTACACATCTACCTTCCTTACTATTTCATGCAAACTCTTAAATGTTATGGTGACATCAGTAGTCCTTTACTACTCGTGTAAGGAAGGAGCCAGTAATTAGACATTACTCCTAGGGATTTGTCTCAGTCTATGCACTTAGCTTCTTTCCTCTTATTCAATGGGGGCTTGATCCCTAGGGACACAGGCATTTCTTCAACAGTTTAGACCAGTTAATTAAAAATTCAAGGCTTCTGTAAATACAATTCTTCCTCTGCAAGCGCCAGAACACTTGGTATGCAGGCATGGTAAGAGAAGTAAAAGCACAAAAAATAAAAAATGGAGGTTGCTCCATTCCTTTCTATGTTCAGGGGCTTTCTGAGCATGGGCCCAAACTGTGATGCATGAGGAGGGACCCAGGGCGGCCATGACCTGGCTCACGTCACCTCAGCCACACTCCGATTGGACGCTCATGTCTTATTGAGGTATGGTTTCTTCAGGGGGCTTCAAGCAGCTGAATTCTCCTTGTGAAAAACACAGGGGCTGCTGGGTTGTATAGATTATTTTTTATTTCTTCAGAAAGAAGAAATAAAAAGAGTTCAAAAGTCCTGTTCTTTGCTGTTTTGTTTTTTAAGTTTGCACATTTGAATGAATATATAGCGTGTAAGACAAACTAAGTGATAAGAACATTTTCAAATGTTAAAATTTAAGTGCCTTCGAAGTTAAATAGGTAAATAATGACAATATGCAAGTGACCACTGCATATGAGCAGGGATTTATAGAATTTGAATTTCACATGAGCAGAGCAAAACTGGACTTAACTTTTCAAAAAGACAAATTCAAACCAGAGGGAAAGGTTGTAGCAATTAGTGCGGTGTTTTTAAACCTGAGTAAATTAAGGGTCATTTCAAAGGAAGAAGTCCATTGGAGTCCCAGTCTTAATCTGAGATAATGTTACCTAGATATCTAAAGCAAAAATGAGACACAAACATTTCATGCTTTAAACTGTTACACAATTCCAAAGAAATTTTCAAATGAAATAAAAACAAAACTAAACATAAATGAAATTTAAAATAATAAATTCTTATTTCTTTATATTATTTTAAAAATTAAAATGACTTATTATTTTAAAATAATAAATTGTTATGTGATTTTAATATTGACAGATGAGGTTTTGTTGAGAATAAATTGCCTGTTGCAATGGGAATATGGTGTTGCCTACTATGATATGCATTCTTTTCAGTTCAATATTTATCACTGTAGGCTTTTGGAGTGACTCAGTTCTCCCACCCATTTTCTCCATTTAAACTCCTAAAGATCCATCCTTGCATAGCACATTGTTATAGCATTTGGACTTTACTTGGTGTGAGCACATCATTTATGTATCCGAACTTCTTTTCTCTTTTAGCTGTGAAGTTCAAGTAGTGTTATTTGACAATGACGTGATTATAAATACTCTGGCAAACACAAACCCTGAAATCATATGGCATTTCTTGGTCATAATAAAAATGACTAATAGCTATAAGCGGCTTAATATAAGCCAGACACTGTTCCAAGTGCTTTATGTGTTTTAATCCATGTAACCCTCATTGCCACCTCATTGCATTGGGGTGCAAATGAAGTCACTCCATATGTACATGAGAAAACCGAGGTACTGAGAATTTCCAAGGTCACAGAGCTAGTAAGGGGCAAAGCCAGGATGTAAACTTAGGCAGCCTGTTTCAGAACCAAGCTCTTAACCACTGTGTTCTGCTTTGACAGGTAACTGTAATCCAGAATATGCTTACTTTTTTTTATGAAATATAATAAAACACAAAATTAAACATTCTCCTAGAGCACAGTTAGGGCCTCTTAGAAATCATCCATGAACCCCAGTTTGAAAAACAAACATTCAATTATCTACTCTTAAACCCATTACTATTTCCAGGAGTCACTACAGCACAGTGGTCTTTAATAATTTTTTTTTTTTTTTTTTTTTTTTTGAGACAGAGTCTTGCTCTGTCACCCAGGCTGCAGTGCAGTGGCGCGATCTCGGCTCACTGCAACCTCCGCCTCCCAGGTTCAAGCCAGTCTCCTTCCTTAGCCTCCCGAGTAACTGGGACTACAGGCACGTGCCATCACGCCTGGCTAATTTTTTTATTTTTGGTAGAGACGGGGTTTCACCATCTTGGCCAGGCTGGTCTCAAACTCCTGACCTTGTGATCCGCCTGTCTCGGCTTCCCAAAGTGGTAGGATCACAAGCGTGAGCCACTGCGCCTGGCCTAATTCTTTAAATTATAAAAATATATCCTAAATTTATCCACAATGACCTCAGTTAACCATAAGGTATTTTCTAAGGCCATAGCACTATATTAGATAATTGATATGAATCCTTGTTAGTAATCAAGATGATAAAAGATATGACACGTAGACACATTGAAGTGTAAATATTTATACAGTCTTAACAAGCAAGGGTAATCAACTACAGATAAGGCAGGAGTCAGTGTCATTGCCTCTGATAGGAATCAGGATAAGGATGAGTATTCTGGGGTGAGTGGGGTAAGCTCTGAGAGACAGTAGGAGACTAGTGGTTGGCTGGAAACTTCAGAGGAAAGCCTGGGTGCAGAAACCCACCCAAGTCCCCCCTCCCTGGGAGTGGCCACTGGCAGAAACTCCTGGTGACAGTGATCAGAAGTTGCAACTAAGGACTTGAATGAAAGGTTTCAAGAAATCTGGGAGTAGCAGACTGGGAAGATTCAAGAAGCAGGCATAGAAAAACATCTGAGCCTTTTGCCCTTGATATATATATGTATATATATATGGATATATATATCTGAATACTTCTTCCACTTACATATATAAAATCATATATATATATGAAGATTTCCTCCATTTAGGTATTTGTTCAAGTTTATTTCTGATTTGTCCATGTCTTCAATA
Organism: Nomascus leucogenys; assembly: GCF_006542625.1. Taxonomy (NCBI): domain Eukaryota; kingdom Metazoa; phylum Chordata; class Mammalia; order Primates; family Hylobatidae; genus Nomascus; species Nomascus leucogenys. Next base: position 76,835,005 of record NC_044383.1, read on the forward strand.
GGTTCATCTTTATCATTGCTATTTACTTGTCTTAGATTGCAAATGAAGACAAAGTAGGGAGCACATAGAGCTTACTCTACACATCACAGTACAGTAAAAGACATCTAAAGGGCTTTTGAATGATGAATTATTCAAATTTATTTATTTATTGTGCACTTATCATATATAAAATTCTTTTTTTTTTTTTTTTTGAGACGGAGTCTCACTCTGTCACCCAGGCTGGAGTGCAGCGGTGCAATCTCGGCTTACTGTAACCTCCACCTCCCGGGTTCAAGCAATTCTCTTGCCTCAGCCTCCTGAGTAGCTGGAATTACAGGCTTGTCCTACCATGCCCAGCTAATTTTTGCCTTTTTAGTAGAGATGGGGTTTCACCGGCCTGGTCTCAAACTCCTAACCTCAGGTGATCCACCTACCTCAGCCTCCCAAAGTGCTGGGATTACAGGCATGAGCCACGGCATCCAGCCAAATATATAAAATTATTTGTGAGCTATGAATGGGTGGAAGTATGAGTAACCTAGGGTCTGACTGTTTAAAAATTTCACACAGTAAGATAATGAAGGGTACACATGAATGAAACAGATAGTAAGGCCTGCCGCTGAATAGTAGTAGCAGTAGTAGTAGTAGTAGCAGTAGCAGTAGCTAGGCTCTTGGGTTGTGGGGTAGAGCCAATTCCAATCTCAGCTTTACGAACCACTGGGTGTGCTTGGGCAAGATAACCTCTTCTTATCTATAAATGGGGATGATGATGATGATAGTAATACCTGTATCATAAGGTTGTTATGAAGACTAAATGAGACAATACATGTACCATGTTTAGCATGTCTGCTATGTAGAATCTAGCTCATCAAATGTGAACCTGCAGCTGCTGAGGCTCTGCTAACAATAACCGTGTCTGGACAAGGGTGCGCTTTCCAATTTGATTGTGCCAGAGTCACTACAGGATGTAGAAGGTGAGGAAAGAAACCCCTCAAGAGACAACATTAATTTGGTAGTGCTTGGGGTCAGCGTGTGTGTGCACCACTGCCCTCTACTGGAAGCAGTTCCCACAGATTTCTAAGAAATACCCAAGTGATTTTAGCACTCCCTTGTTTCAACATCCTGTAGTCTCCTTTGTAGAGAGCTTCACAGCCCGTCTGAGATAACCTCCCCCCTTTTCTGATACTTGGAGGCAGAAAAAATCCTGTTGTCTGCTAGCCTCAGCTTCTCACCTGCTTTTAACTAATATGCAGTCTGGACAGGTATTGATTTTTCTGCTTTTCTCTGACTACACTCATCAGTCATTTTATATTACTGGAGAGTCCATTAGCAATAAAAAGAAAGGATGGATGTTACAAAGCCCATTAGAGAAACTTGCTGTCTGTATCTTTGGGACCAGGAAAACAATTAAAAGCACGTCATCTTATAAACATTCTAATAGAATTATTAGAAGAGTGAATAAACCCAGGATGCGATTACCAAGGGATGAAATGAAATCCTCCTTACTAGTCAACTAGAAGGGATTGCCCCGATGTTCCATAACACTGCAGTATGTAGGTGAGATGAAAATATTAAATACTAGAATAAAGGACCATCACACAACAGAGATTCAGCTGTAGGCTCCCGCATAAATGAATTTCAGGGCTGTGATGAAGAATCTGAGATGAGAGAAAGGAGGTGTTTAAATATAAAAGAAAGAAGTGACTTTCCAATTCTGACTTGGAAATGTAGGTAAGTTGATGAAACAAAGGCATCACTTCACTAGGTTGGGTCTAACTTGCTTGCATTGTGCAGACAGTCACTGAAATTCTCAGTGAGAAAGGGAGAATAAAGCAGGACCAGACTCCAAGACTCTGATGCTTGTTGCGCGGAGAATGTAACTGATGCTGCTGCAGGTCCTCATGCTTCCTGGGTTGGCATGAGCTATGGATGTGAGTGACTAGCATCATTCTTGGCACAGGTTGGTACTCAAATATGTTAGTTCTCTTTTTCCTTTCCCCACGGGTGGGAGGGTGCATAGAATCAATGATTTTGAGAAGCCCATATTTCTAGTGACTATTATGCTGCATATAACTTAATTTCCTTTTATTTTCATTAGCTTCTAAGTGTAAACAGTTTTCACATTAAGGGCTATTTGGACGTTTATTCTCTTTAGATGATCACTGAGTATATATTAAGTTGCTTGAGCCTCTTTGGTCCAGAAAGCAATACATACTTGCAAAAAAATTGTGTTATAGGTGGCAAAATTTTTTCAACTTTTATTTTGGGTTCAGGGGGTACACGTGCAGGTTTTTAAATGGTAAATTTTGTGTTTCTGAAGTTTGATGTATGAATGATCCCATCACCTATGTAGTGAGTATAGTACTTGATAGGTTGTCTTTCAACCGGGATCTCCCTCCCTACCTCCCACCTCTGGTAGTCCTGAGTGTCCAGTGTTCCCATTTTTATGTATAGGAGGCAAATTTTATGGTTTTTTTCTCTCATCATAACAAGACATCAAGTTGTTTGGCATTGTACTAGGTTTTTCTACTGATTATAAAGTTGCTACACATACGTTCTTTTCTCTGTAAGTAGTATAACAGTAAATACTGAGAATAATTTTTAAAATTAACAATTCCACCTCTCTTATATACAAAGCATTTACATTTTCCATGTTCTTCCAGTCTTTATCCATGTGGATGTTTACTCTTTATGTAGATTCTTGCATTTTTTTTATTTGATGTTATTTTACATGCATTTTAATGTTACTTCATGGTAGCCATAATTACAATTTTAATGGTTGCAAAATATTTCATTAAATATATGTCTTTTAATTTACTTAGTCAATTATCTATAGAGGCATTAAAAGTTTTTATGATCAAGTTTTTAAAAACCACTATAAATAATATCATCATGGTTATAAAAACAGATCTCTTTCTCCACTTGAATCTCAGTATTGCCTCTGAATAAATTCCCAGGAGTTGGATTATGATTCCTGATGTGCATGGCTAATTGTTTTCCCAAAACATCGTGTTATTTTGCTCTGCCAAGAGCAGTGGATGAGACTTCTCTTGCTTATCCTCTCAGCAGCATTTGATGCTGCTGACCATGCCTGCCTTCTACAAATACTCTCTTCCCCAGGGCTCCCTAGGTGCCTTTCTATTCTAGTTTTTCATCTACCTCTCTGGCTATTCTTCTTTGATCTTCTTTGTCATCCCCTCTGTCTCTATCTTTTTCTTTAATGTTTGTGTCCATCAGGGCTCAGGCCTGGGCTGTTTTTCAGCTTCCCTTTGGAATATCTCATTCCCTCTACAGTGGGTTTAATTACTGTATCACTGGTCACGTGATATCTCCTGCACATCCGACATATATCTCCAAATGCCAAGTGAGCATGTTGGTCTCCCTGTCTCCAGTCTTGTTCCCTCAAAACCATTCTTGATAATCCAGGCAGAGTGATCTCCCAATGCATAAGTTGGAGCATAAAATTGAGATTCCAAGACAAGAATCCCAAGACCCTTTATGGGATCTGCCTGTCCCTCTTGCTGCTCTGTGTCCCACTCCACTCTCCTGCCCTTTCCTTGTGTGCCATGACTTCATCTTACCTGTCTTCCTATCTACACTCTTCTTCTAGCTGTTTGTCTGACTGACTCCTACTCATCCTTCAGGTCTCAGAGAGGCCTTTCCCGAGCACTAGGCAACTTAGCTTTCCCTGTTAATGCTCTCCAGGTCCCTTATCCAATAGTACCATTTGCTACACTTGAGACCTGTTTCTGGGTGCATCAATTTCCCAGCACCTCTGGCTTCCCTGTGCATAGGCCAAGCATTATCCTAAGTTCAGCTGACGTACTTAGCAGCAGGTGTTTGCAGAGGCTGTGGATGTGCATAGGAGCAGTGAGCGCTGAGGGCATATGGACGAGGCACTGATAGCCTCTGCTGCAGTCTACTCCTTCCATTGCCTAAATGCACTCATGTGCCCTGTCAGATTCACGCTGACCCATCCCTGATTCTGCAAGAAGGTGATGGTGGCTCACCCCACTCTCACTTAGTTTTCCTCTCAGTTTCTTAAAAGGAAAACTTTACAGGAGGAGTGCTTGTGGGCTGGTGGCACAAGCTACCATCCTTGATGTTGCCTGAGGCCACGGCTAATATTCATCTTCCCAGAAGGCAGCTTTCTGGTCTAGGTTGCTTGCCTGGTGGAATAACCCTGAAATTTACCTCTGAGGATCTGAACTTCTGGTGGCCATGTTTTTATCAGGCTCCGATTGCCTCTGGTGATTGTGCCTAAAGTTTAAGGAACAGGAAGCATGAATTCCACTCAGTCAGTGGAAGTAATGATGAAATGACCCACTCTTTCCATCTGTTCAAAGTATCTAAAGTATACTGTGCATCTGGAAAGATGACTGGGCCTTTTCGGGGGTTTTTGGATACTCTCAAGCTGGCAGCCTCCAGCTTGTGCAGCATATAAAAAGTACAATGGGTCCTGCAGGTATAGGCCATTGTTGCACTCCCTTGCCATAGAGTGGGTCCCTGGGTCTGAAGCAATGTTATGAGTGATGTGAACAAGTCAGAAGCTCTGAGAGCACTCAGATGGTGGGTCTGGCCCAGGCATGGTGGGCAGGGGAGGTAAAACCCAGGCCCAGAACGTATATCAATCTCAATAAGGACAAATTACTGCCCCGGCTCTTGTCCTAGGTGGAAGGGATCTGATATAATCAACTTGCACCAAGTGTTTGTTTGGTCTCCTCCAGGCATGGTATCTTATCCAGCCCTGGGGTTTGTTTCTGCTGCTGAGAGATCAGACAGCAACAGCAGTAGCAGCTGGATCAACCTCGGTGTTTGATCTTTCCTCCTCCCTCCTGCTAATTGCTCTGTCTACCTTATTTTAGATACCTGACCCTAAACAGGCAGAGACATATTTGTTAATGAGACGTTGCTAATGATCTTTTTGCACAAACTAGGTGCTCTTATCTCCTACTGTCTCTTCAAAGAGTAATTTTCCCAGATGTGTTTGTGATCCAAGCTCAACAGATCACATTGTACTTCAAATAGGCTGCAACAGAAAACTTGGATCAAAGTAAAACTAAAACTACAACTTTGAAAGGAAGAGGTGGGAGATTCTGCTCTGGAAGAATCAGCTGACAGGAACCTAGGAAGGAGAGGAACCCAGGGACCTAATTCAATTTAGTTACTAATCTGCTGTAAGCAATTACCTTTGAAGATCCAATTTTGCAAAAGATCAATGAGAACCTCTGGATTTCTCTCTTGTAGTAGTTGTGTAATGATCTGAAGCTCATAAGCCCAGGGACATATCTTATTTTCCCCCATATTCCCAATGCCTGAGCCAGTGCTTTGCTCAAAGTCCTGAATAAATATGTATTTGTTGAGTGGACAAATAAACAAACAAATGGATGAAGTCTCGTAGATAGAGGGTGCTTTGTAGGAAATCATTTGAATAATAAGATTCTCCAACCCATGTAACACAGGACCTGATTTGCAGAACTTTGTTTAGACATAGCATTTCAAGAGCATGTTTTCTGAACCATAAAGGAAAGTAGGGTTCTAGATGAATAATGCCTTTTCACAGTGTCTGAGTCACCTCACACCCCTCACCCTCATCTGATAACGGCCCTTGGCAGAGCTGCCCTTTTGCAGGGGATTCCCCAAGGCTCTCACCTCTTGCCTGCCCCTGTGTGTGTGACTGCAGCAGGCACAGAGTTGCCAGGCACCAGAATATAAGCACAGAGCTGGAGGAAATGGGAGGAATGACAGGGCAAGTTTATGGCAGTGAAACTTCCTGACAGTATGCATTTATGGGAATATCATACACATTTCACCTTATGATGGTATTTTTTATGCTGACAGGAAGATAAAGCTGGGCAATAATGGAAAAGTTGACTACCAAGGTAGTGTTGAAAAGGAAAGAGTTTGTTTCAATGAGACATTCTCATTATAGATGTTGGCTTAGTCCAAGCTTCTGCCTCCTCTCCCATCACAAAGGTTCTCTTCTTCTAATATATTGTGGAGGAAGGGGGTTTGTATCAGTGCAATCTGCACTGCCTCTCTCATGCTCTTGCTTCTACAAACACCCTTCTCCAAACAAGGAGACCACAAGGGTGTGACAAGTGGTGCTCATCACAGCCTCTAAGCTTCGACATAACAGGATTGTCTTTCTCTTCAGTTAGATAGGAACATTTAGCTAGAGCTTTGTCCCTCAAGAATCTCTCTACTGAAGAGAGCAAAAGCAGTAGAGGCCCAACAGAAGTTCATTTTGAAAATTGCTAAATTAAAGGTAAGTAAAACTCAGCATATTAAATGCCCTCTAAAAATACGTGAAGGTACTCAAATACCTTGGCATCTGGGAAGTTCCCTGCAGGGTGTTACCTGCACTCCAGTGCTAGCTCTGGGAAGCTGTATGAGCCTGGTAAGTCTTGTGCCTTCCTGGGCGCTGGTCTCCTCCTCTATTAAATATGTGATTTGGACCTTCCTTCCTTCCTGCCTTCCTGCCTTCCTACCTTCCTTCTTTCTCTCCTCTCTAGCTCTCAGTATAGAAACCCTTTCTTTAGATGAGATCTCTTAAGAAAGGAAAACGAATATATATAAGAATATTAAGCATGAATCTTCTCTGGTTAAGTGAAGCAGGAGAGAGGTCAGAGGTCTATGTTTCCAGCAGCCCCTGAACCTCAGGAACTTCTAGGCTCCAGTTGGAAAAGCCCTGTAGCTGTGTTATTTCATGATCTGCAAACTCTCTACGAGAGCTGCTTTCCTAGTCTTACCAGCCAAAGAAGAGGTAGACTTTTCTAGCAAGGAGGACAAAGAGTTCGGGAATATCCATTTCAGTCTGTTTTCGAAATAACCTTGTATCATTATGAGAAACACAAACTTGGGTCTGAATCCCTATCCTTTAAAGGACTCCTACAGACTTGGCTTGGGGTTCCCAATTGCAGAGAAAATAAATCCTCAATCATTTACCTTCATGACATAGGAGACCCAATGATCAACAGTATTTCTCTGTATAATCTTCTTTCTGACAAGCTCTCCAAACAAAAGAAAAGAGAAAGAGAAATGGCCATAGGAGGGAAGACTTTCTTCTAGGGCATTTGAGAAGATTGTCAGACCCAGATGTGAGGCACCACCTTTCCACTTTATGCCTCATTAATGGAAATAACGCAAAAGCCCAGATCTAAGGCAGAGATTCCCACCTATGAACCTGCAACTCAATCTTCACCTTCCAGGAACCAGACAGTGTCTTCTGGGCTGATTACTTCCAGTTTATCTCATTATGATGTCTACATATTATAGCTCCCCTCTACCTTGTGATGAGCATGGAAAATATCAGTGACTCCAAATCCCAATTCTTTCACCTTAGAAAACAAATCTGAGCATCCCTTTACCACCAAGCACAGTACCTGGATACAACAGGCACTCATTAAATATTTGCTTAGCCAATGCAAGGATAAATGAATGAAATTCCTCATCCCTGTATTCATTTCTGAAGACCTGCTGGTGAAAATTTAACTCTAAACATCTTTCAGATTTATTCCACTGAGGTATGAAAACGGGAAAATAAATGACGACGCAAATGAAGTCAGGAGCTGGCACAGAAAGTGCAATTGGATTCTGATTCCCCTGTAATTAAGTGTGCCCAACGCCGCTGACTTAGGCGATGGCAGCGTGCAGCTTGCCTGCCCGCCCTGGGTGCATGGGAAGACGGGAAGCCCTCAGGATGCCACTGCACAACATGCTTGCCACCTTATCAAGATTTCCACGGCCACAGGAAGATTTCTCCGCCCGCCATGCCCCTGCGGGCTGCCCTGTGCTATCATCCCCCTTCCCGACTGAAGACACGCTGGCTGTCCCCTCTTCTCCTCCCCGGAGATAAGCATCTCTCCTGGGCCTCCCTTGGTGTTTTGACAGCCGCTCCATGTCCCCGCTGCTCAGAGAGGGAAAGCCACTAGGGAGGCCCTCGATGGAAATATTACCCCCTGTCCAGGTTAGCATGGGCTTGATCGCGCCTGATTATTTCTGATCACTGTCACTCGGCCAAGAGCACAGTGAAATCAAGAAAGAAATGGCTTCATTAGTGTGAGTGCAGAGGTCTGGGAAGGCAGCAGTGGCGTGGAGGACCTGCTTTTGTGAGGGCAGTGAAAGAGAGGGGAAAGAGTGGTGTCTTTAGCTTGAGATATCTTGAGATACCTGCTTTCTCCACTCACTTCAACTGCCCATATAGGTTCTGCAGGTTCCAGAAGGTTCTAGAACTTGCACAGGATCCAACCTATAGCTTCTCATGGAACAAACACAGAATCAAGAAAATCTGGTGGAAGTCACCTGGTTTAACTCCTTTGAGCTCTAGAACAGAAATTAAATAGTGCTTAATCTGTTACTTTAAAGAAGCCTAGTTCTAACTTTTCCTCAGCTTGCTCCCTCTTTTGCCTAGGATCGGAAGGGTGGGTGCAAATGGCCAGCTCCCGGTAGGTCTGCCTCTGGGAGCCCTAAGTTTCCCACCACTTCTCTGCACTACAGGCTTTGCCCAGGGTGGGATCCTCAGCCCAGGGACCTTGTTTGTCCTCCCCTTGATGCGGGTGCCTGCTGCCCAGCTACACACCCTCAGATTCATTTTTAAAGAAACACCAACAGCTGTTACATAGCAAATGAGCCGTTCAAAGAGCTGGGATGACTTTGAAAAAGGGCTTGAGGACAGCAGTTGACCTCTGACCATCTCCACTCAGATGCCCTCTCCCTCCCACCCTCTCTCCCTGTCCCCGTCCTCTGCTCTCCCAGCGAGCCTGTCTGCTCTTCAACCCTCCTCCCTGCCCGATTGTGCTCTCCTCAACACCTCCCATGTTGCTTGATTCCTAAAATAATATAGGGGAAAACATTTGTTTGTTTGTTTGTTTTGAGATGGAGTCTCCCTCTGTCACCCGGCTGGAGTGCAGTGGCACAATCTCGGCTCACTGCAATCTCCGTCTCCTGGGTTCAAGCGATTCTCCTGCCTCAGCCTCCTGAGTAGCTGGGACTACAGGCATATGTCAGCACGCCCAGCTAATTTTTGTATTTTTAGTAGAGACGGGGTTTCACCATGTTGGCCAGGATGGTCTTAATCTCTTGACTTCGTGATCCACCCGCCTCGGCCTCCCAAAGTCCTGGGATTACACACGTGAGCCACTGCGCTCAGCTGGAAATATTTTTTTAAATAAAGAAAATGAATCCTCAAACCAACTGCATTGTTTTGGTTGTTGATTTCAATGCTACCCTCGCTGGAGTTTTGGTGGGAGTCAGCGGTCTGTTGTGGGGAAGCTAACCTCCCTGGGCTGGAGTCTTCGGAGAGGCCTGCTGGACCGCCCCAACACTCACCATCCTCATTAAGGACTGTCCCTCTCAGGAGAGCTGCGACTGAAGGACAAGTGGACATCCTCTGATCAGAAAGTATAAAACAGGACACCTTTTCAGCATCAGACTTGACTAGTAAGTAACCCCGGTCCTCTGGGCTAGGCCACCAGCCACTTCCTCAATGGAGGGCAACCAGTACGTGAGGAGAAGGGCTTAGGAATAATTGGGTCACAGCTCTAAGGCTCCTTTCCTGACTGGGGTCGTTATTTCTAGCTCTTTGCCTTCCCTACCCATGGTAGGATTGTACTTCTGAATCTTTTGTGACTGTGTGGGACCACGTGTTGATTCCAGCCAATGACAGTGCACAGATGTGATGTATGTTATGTCTAGACTGGAGTATTTGAATATCAGCCTGAGAACCTCCACAGCTGTTTTTCCTTCTACCGTAGGAACATGGTGATTGCTCTATTAGCCTGGGTGCCCAAGAAAGAGCAATGCAGAATTGAGTCTTCAGCCAAACTGTGATGAATAGGGAGTGAGACTGAGAAATAAACCTTGTTTTTCAGTCACTGAGGTTTTGGGGTTGATACTGTTGCACAGACTAGCCTATCCTGCCTGACAAACAAGGTACCACTCTCTGCCCCACCCTCTTCCTCTTGACCATAATACCAGGAGTGTTTCAACCTGGGGAGAAAGGGCAGTATTTCTTAGAAGTGAGGGAAGACCCATCAAGCTCCTTGCATGGTGTTGGCTTCATTGAGCAGTTGAGAACCTATGGGGAGGTGTTAAACCAGCTCACTTGGGTTGAATTTTGAAGACTGCCCAGGACCAGAAGCTAACTCCGAAGCAGCTGTAGAGACTGACCTAGCACCCTGTTGGCATGCCCTGGGAGCCCAGGAGCTGGGGTGTAGGCTACCAGAGCTTCCTGAGAGCTTTGCCATTCACATACTGGGTTGTTTGGCCCTTTGTGTGTCAGCTGGTGGGACTGCTGCCTGTGTGTTGAGACAGGAGGTGGAGAGGCAGGAAGAGGGAGGAGATGATTTGTGATGTAGCCCTCCTAAATTCAGCTAGGCCGACTAAGCATAGCCTGCCATCCTGGGTCACAGCCCTCTCTCCCTCCCTCCCTCCCTCCCTCCCTCACTCCCTCCCTCCCTCCCTCCCTTCCTTCTTTCCTTCCTTCCTTCCTCTCCCTCCCTCCATCCCTTTCTTCCTTTTTTTCCTTCCTTCCCCTTTTCCTCTCCCTCCCTCCCTCCCTTCCTTCCTTTCTTCCTTATTTTTTCCTTCCCTTTCCTCCTTTCTTTCCTTCCTCCTTCCCTCCCTTCCTCCCTTCCTGTCTTTGTTCTTTCTTTTATTCAAGAACTATTACTTGAGCATGGATCACATCCCAGGCACTGTGCTATGTTCTGGAAACACAGTGGTGAGTAAACGTATCATAGCTGTGGCCATCCTGTAGCTTAAGTTCCCACAGAGATGAGGCCAGTGATGTTGGACGCAGAGGCACCCAGCCACATTTTCAATGGTGGCTAAAGAATGCTCCCAATGACTGTCTAAATGTGTCCTGTCAGAACCATGGGGGTTCTTTTCTGTCCCAACGCCCGTCCATGTCCAGGTAATAAATATTTTCTCCCCTCAAGGGAATCACCTCTTGTCATCTTTGCTCTTCTGCTTGGAGTTTTCTTCATGATCCTTCCTGGTAGTTACTTGCGGCTTTTTGCTATTCTGCCCTTTCCTTTAGTTCGTCTTAGTAGGTGGCCCATTTCTGACATTTCCCCACAGTCTCCTGGCTTCTGCCACATCCCATGTCCTCAGCCTCACAGCCCCCTTGGACTTCCTTCCTCATTACAACCAAACAGAATTCACAGTTCTCTCCCCTGGCGGCGGCTGTCTTCTGCTCACCTAGCATCCTGGATAGCTCTGCTCCACATGTGTTCAGCAGGGAAGCCGGGCCGTGGCAAGCCTCCCTTTAAAGCTGACATCCTGCTTGTGTTACTAGTCTGCATTATTAAGAAGACCTCTTTGACAGTCAGTGTCCAGTAGGAGCCTCCTAGAGGAGAGAGCAGCAGTGTCTGGGTCTGGCCTAAGTCTCACAGCTGGAAACAAGGGAGGATCTTACCTCTGCTCTTTCAGCATGGCCTAGAGTTTGATGCAATGTGTAACGTGAGCCTCCCAGTCTCCTACCAGCTCCCCGGAGGCTGCGGACACCATGCTTATTTGGCTTTCTCTCATTCTCCTCTGCCACTGCCACGCCACTACCGCTAACAGGCATTACCATGTAGAGGCAAGGACAGATGTCCTCGGCATGAATTCTTGTTCCAGCACTTCCTAGCTGTGTGATCTTCACTGTAGTATTTAACTCCTCTGTGCCTAAATTTTTCTTCTGTGAAATGCACATGAACTAGTACCTAGTTCACAAGGTGTTGATAATAAAAGGACCCACATAAAGTGCTTATCCCCGGGTCTGTATCTGGGTTCTTGCAGGGGGTTAACCATAGCCCCTGGAGGGCACTTCCCACCCCCAAGCTCTCACTCATGAGCATGTACACATTCCAAGCATTGTGCTGGGTCACTCACGAGTCACCTTACGTAATCAACCACTCCACCACAATGCGTTCATTGTGCATTGCAAAAGCATTTCAAGACTTCATTCCTGAGTGTTTTGTTTTAATGTGACATTAGGTGACACTTTGCTTCATTTTGCAAAGAAATGTAAAATCTGCCTAGTCAGTTGGAGGTGGAACTCTGTTCATTGATAATATCAATCAATTTCATGAATTTGTTATTATCAACCAAAGAAAAATTACGTATAAATAACAAGCCATTGTCTAGAACTTCAAATGTAGAAATAATTTTTAAAAATCAGGTTTCTAACATGCTTACTGATCCTAATATCAGAGAAAAAATAAAGGTCCATTAATTTGTAATGCCTTTTACTTGTTAGTAGTTGTTGTTTTTCTTGATTTAGGAAAGATAAGAGTCTAAGTTATTGATGCTTTCAAACTTTAAGGAAAACATTTTCTGGAAAGGACTTGTGGCATCTGACAATGATGGGGTTCAACATGCTACACCCAAATATGGTACTTTTGTGTATTGAATATTTTAAGCTGAAGGAATCTGAAAAAAATTGCAGAAGCAGAAAGGTCTCTCTGGCCTTCCCTGCCCTTCCTCCCTGAAGGATTTTCTGACCTTTCCTAAGAGCAAGTCATAAGATGCTCTTGTAAGAGTTGTGCTCCCTATACCAGAGGAAAAGAACAGCCTCATCTCTGAAGACACAGGGACACAGAGAAGAATCTGAACAAACAGGCCTTGCTAAATCCCCCTCCGTCCCCTAGTTTATTACATTAAATCCTGCCCTTTTTGCCCTATCATATTTCTCCACAAGTGTTCTCTCTTTATCTATCAAACCTAGCATAAAAATACACAGATTAAACCATTTCTTTGGATCCTCATTTCCTTATGAAGACTTCTGTGTCACATAAAACTTAAACAAATGTGCATGCATTTCTCTCTCTCTCTCTTTTTTTTTTTTTTGCCCTGTCACCTAGGCTGTAGTGCAGTGGCACGAACACAGCTCACTGAAGCCTCGACCTCCCTGGCTCAAGTGACCCTCCCGCCTCAGCCTCTTGAGTAGCCGGGAGCACAGGCGTGCACCACACTTGGCTAATTTTTTTTTTTTTTTTTTTTTTTGAGACGGAGTCTCACTCTATTGCCCAGGCTGGAGTGCAGTGATGCGATCTTGGCTCACTGCAACCTCCACCTTCCAGGTTCAAGGGATTCTCCTGCCTCAGCCTCCCGAGTAGCTGGGATTACAGGCACCTGCCACCATGCCCAGCTAATTTTTGTATTTTTAGTAGACACGTGGTTTCACTCTGTTGGCCAGGCTGATCTTGAACTCCTGACTTCAACTGTTCTGCCTGCCTCGGCCTCCCCAAGTGCTGGGATTACAGCTGTGAGCCACCATGAGGCTTGGCTAATTTTTAAATTTTTTGTAGAAATGGGGTCTTCCCGTGTTGCCCAGGCTGGTCTTAAACTCTGGGACTCAAGCAATACCACCTACCTCAGCCTCCCAATGTGCTGGGATTATAGGCATGAGCCACCACATCCAGCTGCATTTCTCTTTTTAATCTCTTTATTGTTTAGGGATCTCAGGCACTTTTCCTCCCCTAAGTCTTTGAGAACTTCTGTAACACTAGATTTATAACCTGATTTTCTGGTAAAAGGCATCTCAACAAGTGTCAGAGAACTATACAAAGCTGATGCATATTTATCTGAACTCCTTTATGTCAAATCTCTTATCATCATTGAAATCTTTAGTTTTATATATATATATATATAAAGTATATATGTTATATAAATATATGTTTTATATGTGTGTTGTATATGTTATATAAATATATACTTTATATATACATACGTAAAGTATAATACATTATATATATTTTATATATATTATACGTATATATACACACATATATAAAACTTGGGTGTGTTTACTTATGAACAACACTAAGCAAAGTTTCTGCTGACAGACCCGTCAAAGGCTAGCTTCCTGAACATTACCCCCAGAGCCCTTTAATAAGCAAAGCAGAGAGTATAACTTACCATAGTACAGAAGAGCAAACACCATCTAGGCAGAGCTTTGGCAATGACTCAGAGGAGAAAGGTGACATCAGAATTTCTTGAAAACTGGAAGTTTGTTAACAGTAATATCAGTGGAAAGAGGAAGGTGGGGATTCTGGGAGGAGGGATTCAAAAAATCTTATGGTGAAATGATCTGTTGATGCTTTCCTTTGAAGGGCTGAGGAATTTTTTGTGAAGTTTGGGCAGTGGTCCTGCAAAAGCAAAGTCGTGTTAATGTAGACAGTGAGAAGTGCTTTCAGCTCTTGGTGTCCAGGCTGAGTGAGGAGTAGATGGTCTTGATTCTCACACCTAGGAGAAGATCTGTTTCCCTGGGGCTGTGGTCCTGGGCACTTTTTTTGTCACAGGCTTCAAGTCGCAGGCGTGTTTTGATTGGGTTGGACTAATGCTGTTTTGCTTTGGGCTGGTCTGTTGCCACCTTGAACAAAATCAAGCTTCTGCTGCAAGGAAGAAAGAGGGAATGAATGGCCGTTGATCAGGCAACTAGTGGTGTCTGTTATTGTGAATAGGTGGGGAGATAACTGAGCCACAGAGAGGTCCTGCCTGCTAGAGGCCATGTATCCTCTGGGGCCTGGCTGTGGTAAGGCTCTGCCTCAGCACCGCTGCTGTCTTTTCCCTAAGCCCAGTGCGCTGACTTCCAGGGTCACATTCTGCTGAGTTGTAGCTTCTTATCAGCAGGCATGCCCTGTCAAGATGATAACCGTGGCGGGATACGTTGGCTTGCTCTCAGGTCAGTCCAGCCTGGTGCTGGTGGGTTTCTTCATCTCATTGCATTACCTCATCTCATACCACCTTCTTCTGCTCTCCCCACACTCCAGCCACACTGCATTCTTGTGCCTCTAACACTTCGACTCAGTTCTGCCTCAGGGCCTTTGCACTCATTGTGCATCTGGCTGGGAACGCCCTGGCTAGGGTTGTCTGCAGGACTCGCATCACTCAGGTCCCAGCCCTGCTGCCTCCTCTGCAGAGGGGCCTTTCCTAACTGCCCTTTTAAAAGTGGCCTCTGCCCCCAGAACATTCCACTCATCACCCTTCTTTGCATCAGTCCCACTCTGAGATTATATTGTTTACCATTTACTAATTTGTTTCCACATTAACTGGAAAAGAAGCTTCGTGGGAGTCAGATCTTGTCTGTTTGCTTCACAACTGTAGCCTCAGCTCCTAGAAAGGGCCTGTGGTGGTCTGTCCTGCAGACCCTGACCCAACAATGGATGAATAACATACAGTGACACAGATATTATGCCTGTCAGTCCAGCTGAGGGTCTGGGCAACTTACAGACTCCAAGGAGAGTGCTGTAAAGAGTGGCAGCCACGGCACCCCCGCCTCAGAGACTAGCTGGCCCTGCTGGCATTTATTCAGCACATATTAAATGACAAAGGCTTTGAGTCAACACCATTAGAGGGTAATCAACCTGGTTGCCTTCCCCACCAAGAGAGCCATCCTGCCTGGGAATGATCAAAAGTTAGTTTTAGGACCACATGGGTAACCAAGTTATTTAGATAAACTCCTCTACATTCCTATGCATCTACTCTAAGTTATTTACTCAAGGTAAGGATTAGGCTGCTTTCAGCCATAACCCTATCCCGAGACTTTTGCAAAAACCTTCTGGCATTCCAAGAAGATTTGTGTCTATATCATACAACTTCATCTTAAAATCTTTCCCACTAGCCTGACTAAACTCCCACAAGGGCCCAGGATGTAGGCATGATGAAATATTTAAAAATAATCTCAGCTAACTTTTTGATTGTTTATATTGTACCAGGCACTGTTCCTAAGACCCTAAATGTATTATTAGCTCATTTAATCCTCCTAACACACTTTATTATCCCAGTTTTACCGAGACACAAAGAAGTTAAATGGGATCATAGACTTAGGAAGAAACAAAAGTAGCATAAATTAAGTGTACAATAAATATTTATTTTAAAAAGTTTTAAATTCCTTTATTTTTGTTCCTGACACCCTGTCCAGGCAGCTTCTATTGTTTGATAGCACATAACAATCTCCTGGCACAGGTAGCTTGCAAAGCCTAATGCTTTCTCTGTCCCTACCTTCTTAATTTTCCAAGAGTACTAATTCACATTTCCTTTTAAAGTTTTAACACACAACAATAGCATGAATATCAAACATCTGAAGGTTATTTGACAGAATTATCCACAACAAGCCCATGAACACTGCATCTTATTTTATTTTATTTTATTTTTTTGAGATGGAGTCTCGCTCCATCACTCAGGCTGAAGTGTAGTGGTGTGATCTCGGCTCACTGCAACCTCTGCCTCCTGAGTTCAAGCAATTCTCCTGCCTCAGCCTCCCAAGTAGCTAGGATTATAGATGCCTGCCACCACCTCTGGCTAATTTTTGTAGTTTTAGTAGAGACGGGGTTTCACCATGTTGGCCAGGCTGGTCTCAAACTCCTGGCCTCAATGATCTGCCTGCCTCAGCTCCCAAATTGCTGGGATTACAGGCATAAGCCCCCATGCCCGGCCTTGCATCTTATTTTAATTTGATATATGATACACATCACACACACATTACAAGATCTTCGATTAGATTATAAATGCTTATCCTCAAAATTCATCTGTATCAGAAGACATTACCTGGGACTTTCCACTCCATTCTCAACATCTCAGCCAAGTGAATATCTATCTACAAACACACCATCCTGTGATCATGTCTCATCCTACTTCCCCTTATCAGTGTGACCTTAATTCAGGCATGGTCCCACTGTGCTGCTGCTCTCCCAGGCCGCTGTCTGCCCATGGGAGTGCTATTTCCCTTGGAAGTTCCCTTTGCCATTCTCTGGCCTTTTTCATGGCAGTCCCACCGCTTGGAGGCCACCCTGCCTGCACGCCCACCTGCTTCCACATGTTTGGAAGTGCTTATTCACTTAGCAGGAGACATTAAGTATTCATCACTTTATTCTACAACTATTCACTGATGCTCAGTGCCCATTATACAGCAGGCCTAAGTGCTAAGAAAACATAAATGAGAAAAACAGACATGGTCTTTGTTTCCTGAAGCAAAGTCTCCCGAGAGACAAATCTATTAATCAAAGAATCAACCGAATAGTGAGTATGATGGAGTTACTGGATGTTATGAGAGTATGTAATGGTGGCCTGATCTAGTCTAGAAGAGTAAGGCAAGGCTTCTTGGGTCTTTTAGCTGAGATCTGAGGATGATATGCAGTGAACTAGGTGAAGATGGGGGAAGGAGTTTCAGGCAAAGGGAAGAATGAGTGCAAAGGCCCTGAGGTGGAAGAGAGCACACAACCTTCCAAGAAGTAATAAGAGGCCAGAGTGACTGAGCTCAGGGAGCAAGGAGAAGAGCCCTGAGAGGTGAAGTGGGCAGGAACTACCTTGAGCAGGGCCTTGGGGTCTGTGCTGCTACTACCACTGGGAAAGTTTTGGAAGGATATAGACAGAAAAGACATGATCTAATTTATATTAATGGCTAAAGTTTGGAGAACAGGTTAGATGATTCCAGGTTTTTTGCTATGCTGGGAACAGAGGAGAGCTGTTTGGGGAGCCATTCAAGTAGACATGCTGAGTAGGCAGATGCATGTACATATTTAGAGAGACCTGGGTTAAATTAGCTGTGAATTTTGAGATGGTGATTGAAATCATGGGTGGTTGGAATTGCCAAGGGAGATATAAAGAGCAGGAAAAGAAGGGAGACTAGGACCAGTCTTTGATGGATTATGACCTTTAAAGTCTGAGTAGAGGGGATTTGTCTGCAGAGGAGATTGAGGAGGAACAGCCAGGTAGGTGGAAAGGCAGGAGAGTGTAGTATACTAGAGGCTGAATTAGGAATCTTTCAAATGCATATTACTGAAATCCATCTTCAATTGATGTAAGCAAAAAAGAATAATTTATTGGCTCTTATAGCCTGAAATCAGGACTGGTCAGATATGCTGGGTTCAAGTGCTCAAACATCCAGCTCCTTGGGAAACGACCTCTCCCCCCATCTCTCAGTTCTGTCTCCTTCTGGATGGTGTTTTTTGCCAGGTGGATCTTCCCATGTGGTGGCCTGATTGGGTCACCAGCAGAGGCTTCAGGTTTACATCCTGCTCAAAGTAAAGAAATGTCCTTCTTCCGTTGGTTCCAGCAACCACACCAGGTGTGACTATTGTTAGCCTAGCTTAGGCTAGATGCCCGTCTCTGAGCTAGAGGTTGACATCGGCTCTACCCACCCTTCACATGGACTGAAAGTTGGGAAAGGAATAGTTCCTCAAAAGAAAATCAGGGTGCTGCTACCTGAAGAAACTGAGAAGAAGCCAGGCAGGCAAGATCCCAGATGTCTATACAGATGCCAAAGTGTAAGAATTCTAAGAGGGAAAGTATATTTAAGAGTACGAAATACCATTAAGGCTGGGTGCGGTGGCTCACGCCTATAATCCCAGCACTTTGGGAGGCTGAGGCGGTGGATCATGAGGTCAGGAGTTCAAGGCCAGCCTGGCCAAGATGGTGAAACCCCATCTCTACTAAAAATACAAAAATTAGCCCTGATGACAGGCGCCTGTAATCCCTGCTACTCAGGAGGCTGAGGCAGGAGAATCACTTGAATCTGGGTGGCAAAGGTTGCAGTGAGCCGAGATCACGCCACTGCACTCCAGCCTGGGTGACAAAGTGAGGCTCCATCTCAAAAAAAAAAAAAAAAAAAAAAAAAAGAAAAGAAAAGAAAAGAAAAAAAAGAAAGAAATACTGTTAAGAGACCAAGAAAGATAAGGACAGGGATTTAGCCACCCGGAAGTTACTGGTGCCCTCAGACCCGCACAAATAGCCCCATCACAAAGTAGGATGTGGTGGAAAACAAAATGAACAAAATGCAAGTTGAAAGGGCCATGTGAACCCAGGAGAGGACAATCATTTAGGACTGAAACAATCACAGAAAGCTTCATGTCCGAAGTAGCATTTCACTTGGGTCCTGCAGTACGGGTGATATTTTTAAAACGAAGGCCACAGAAGTGGAGGAAGGGAGGGCACCCAGCTGACTATAGCATGAGCAAAAGTGCAATGACAGAGATATTTGGGGTGTGTTCACCAAGAGGTGAACAGTTCATGCTTGGTCTGATGGCTAGGGGCCAAATGTGAGTGCTGGCTAAGGAGAAGGGACTTTCTCTGTTCAATTTACAAACGAGTCAGCTGTAATTTACCTTCCCTTAGGTTATCGGCCTGAATATGTAAATGAGGGATAGCTGTCATTAGAATGAAACTGACACCTAGAAAAGTGCCTCCCTATAATCTTGCCTTTCCATATAAGGGCTCCCTAGCGTGCTTCACAGGTGAACTCTACAGCAAACGCCTTCTTCTGTCTCCTTTCAGCCTTGGTCTTTCCTCTGACTCAGGGGCCTGGCTTGCGGTGCTGAGGCACCTTCCGGCTGCTGAGAGTTAGACTACTCTGTCTTCTTGCTAACTGTAGCAGAGGAACACCTGGGGTCTGACAATCACCTCTATGAGAGCAGCTTGGATGTTTCTCATCTTTCACTTGACTTTCTTATCCCTTTACTTAAAAATAAAAATAAAAAAAAAAATATATATATATATTTTAGAGACAGGGTCTCACTCACTATGTTGCCCAGGTTGGACTCAAACTTCTGGGCTCAAGTGATCCTCCCACCTCAGCCTCCCAAGTGGCTGGATTACAAGCATGTGCCACCACACCCTGCTCATCCGTTCAGTTTTTAGCCCAGAAAGCTGGCACTAAAAGGGATGGTAGGTTTGAGGGATTTTAGATGGAAGACAATTTAGATGACTCTGCACTGTATCCAACAACCTTTGTTCCTAGAAGAAACTTGTGCATCCTGAATCTCTAACCCCTGGGAATACATTCTTTCCCCCCAGCACCTTACCTAGGAATGGTTACTGGGGTTAAGGGTTCTCAGTCTTGGTCGCCAAAAGCCAACACCTGTTCATTTATCTCTTATCTTGTACTCAGTCTCCTAGGACTTTTCTGCAACTTGGACCCTGGTGGGCCAAGTGCATTTGCCCAGAGAGAAAAATTGCACAAATTAGAATTCTGGATTGATATTTCACTTACATACCTCCACTTGGGGATACTCAACACAGCTTAAATAGTAATGTCTTTAATGGGGGTCATCAAGGGCATTTGAGTAGGGACATGCGATGAACAGAAACACTTTTGGAAAAGACTGCACTTGGCAGTGGTTCCCTAATAGATTTGAGAGAGCAGAGGTGGGAAATGGCAAATTGTTAGGAAACTGATAATGGGCCCAGGGAGAAAAACCTTGAACCAAAGGAACTGAGCTAGATGTGGAAGGGTAGGGATGGGTTTTAGAAACACTTCTTTGGAGGAAAACCATGCTTAAAAAAGGAGAAAGAAAGAAGGAAAAGAAAGGAAAGGAAAGGAAAAGAAAGGAAAGGAAAGGAAGGGAAAAAAGGAAGGTGGGATTGGGGGAAGAAAGGAAAGGAAGGGAAAAAAGGAAGGTGGGATTGGGGGAAGAAGGAAAGGAAGAAAGGAAAGAAGGAAAAAAGGAGGACGTGGAAATCTCTGCAGGCTAGGAACGGAGTGAGGAAGCTCAGTATGATGGGGAGCGCCTGGGAAACCTGTGGCCCCTCAGGACACAGAGATTCTGAGCTGGCAGCAGGAGCTGAGCTGAGAACAGAACTGAGCTCACTCCAGGAGCCCGGGACAAGGAGCCAAGTGTAAATGTGGGGCCAGGCCTCTGCTCTTCATTAGTGACTAGAGCTATAAGAGCTGTGCCTGACTGTCTGGGATGGCAGTGGAAAGAGGCTCCTTGTCCACAGGTCAGGGAGGAAGCAGACCACAGCATGAAGGGGGACCCAGTTCTGTGCTGGGCAGCTTCTTAACTGAAGACTCCAGCTACCCATTGCAGTGCATGGGCATCCATCTGCGAGGGAGGGGCACTGATACACCTGCTCCACAAAGAATGCCCCATCACAATGCCCTTGACCCAGGCTCCTCAGGAAGCCTCTTGTCTGAGGCTTCCCGTCTCTTCACTCCACACTGAGGGGCTCCTTGTCCTGCCATTAGTCTCATTCCCCTCCATGGAACTAGGAACAGCTTTGCTGAAGTCCCTGGAGTATGGAGGGTCGCCTCATTTATCCCATCTCAGAGCCAGACGGTTGACACCATCAGAGTGACCGGGCCTCTTTGGTTGTGCTGACTCCTGTTTGCCATGCGTGGCACCCCCCTCTCCACCTGTTATTGTGCCAACCCCAGCAGGGCTATGCCTTGCCCCAGGAAAGGTGAAGCCTTTTCCATAGAGCTGCTTTCCAGCAAAACTCGAACCCTCCTGAGTGAAAGCCCAGTGACCACGCAGCCCATGAGGGCTGGGACCCAGAGTGCGGGACGAGGATTCGTGGTGTGTGCCCAGGCCCTTTTGTGCCAGAGGGAAGGATGATGAGGCTGTAGAAATCCTGTTCCCGCTCCTGGGAGAGGGACTGGGGAGGATTCCCTGTGATGGGTTTCTGAATGGCTACCAGAAACAAACAAGCACATCCTTCGACAAGCCGTGGTAGTTAGAAGGGAAACATAACGATAGTGAAGTTACCTATCTCCATTCATTCCGCAAGCATTTGTGAGTGTTTATCTCTGGCGCAGAGCTATTTTAGGGGCGGGGGAGAGCATGTGAGGAAGAGGAAAGGGAATTGGTCCAACTCGCCAGCTTGAGAGGGGAGAGGCTGGCGGGGGATGGGCAGTATTAGTGTTTGGTCTGTGGAAGATGAAACGCAGCTCTGCTCTGTGGGCGGGCCTTTGATCTTCCAGTAACTGCTAGAGTAGCAATTAGCATCCTTAATGCTGAGGGGAGTCTCTGAGAAGCCCTTTAGCCTGCTGATCTAGGTTAGTAGATCCGGAAGTGTGGGTGCCTGTGAGCAAGTGTGTGTGTGTGTGTGTGTGTGGGAGAGAGAGAGAGAGAGGAGAGAAAGAGAGAGAGAGAGAGAGAGAGAGAGACTGAAATGGGTTTATTAGATGTTTGATGTTTCTTCCACAATACAGTTTTTCATATTTGAGAATGATGTGACACCTTCCTAATAAAATTCAGTTTTGTGTAGAAAATCGAATCATCTAAGCACTTATACTGAAAAGTCACAAAGTCCTAAATTTACAGGAAAACAGGACTCATAAAACTTAAAACACTGAGTTAAATAGTACGCTCCAGAGCCCCTTTCAGACTTCTGGTCAGGGACAACTCTTCCCTTGTAGCCCCATGGCTCCATCAGCCCCACGGTTGAGCTCTAGAAGCTGGCTGAATTTAAGTTTCCGCTAGGCCATTTTGTGGACCCTATTTCGGTGACTTCACCTTTTTGAACCTCAGTTTCACATCTATGAGATGGAGATAACCTGTAGGACGGGGCTAAACTCTCTCATCAGGTTATTTCTTTTTCTTTATTGTTTTAAAAATGAGAATTAAATGAAATCATTTCTGTAAAGTACTGAGCCCACTAGAAAAGACCTGAAATAAAGTCTTAGAAGGGAAGTATTAAAAGGGAAGCCCTTTTTTCTCTTCAACAGCTGCTGAATAGGCTGGGGGAATTGGAAGCCAAAAAATTTTAAAACTTAATTTAACTTAAGTTAAATAAAAAATTAGCTAAGTGTGGTGATGTACACCTGTAGCCTCAGCTACTCAGGAGGCTGAGGCAGGAGGATAAATAAATGAATGTTGACACCAATACTATAATATAGACAAAATAGGGGTGCCCATGATGGATAGCTGCAGAAAGGGAAAGATGATTTCTGTGTAGGGAAGGGGGCTGGAAAAAGAGGAGGCAGGAGAGCAACACAGGGTCTGGGGGGAGAAGGGGGAAGGGAGGCATCCCCATGGGTGCCCCAACATCTAATGCTGGGCAATTTTGACCCTCAGCCCACATGCCCTCCCCTCTACCTGCCCTGATTTGGCTGGACCTGGACAGCCCAAGCCCTTCCTCCTCCACCCTAGCCCTATCCAACCCAGGCCAAGTGACTTTCCCTACAGTTCACCTGCTCCCTGTGCCATTCTCATTTCCACAGCCACAGCTCTCAACCCACACTGAGCTGGGGACCCCACTGGCTCTCCTGAGTCCTGCCACCCATCTGCCCTAGCCCACAATGAATAGCTGCGCTGCTGCAGGCCTGGTGTTCCCTCTGCTTTATTGCATCTTATGTTTTAATTTAATGAATTGATTATTTTTTTAAAATGACAAAATATTTCAAACATAAAACTACCCACTGTCAATATTTAACAAATGTTAGCATTCTGCCATATTTACTTCAGATTTTTTTTAATTTTAATTTTAATTTTAGACAGGATCTTCCTCTGTCTCCCAGGCTGGAATGCAGTGGTGTAATCATAACTCACTGTAACCTCCAACTCCTGGGCTCGAGTGATGCTCCTTCCTCAGCCTCCCGAGTAACTGGGACTGCAGGTGCATGCCATCACACCCTGTAGGATTTTTTTAAAGATATGAAAAAGTTGCAGATAGAATTGGAATCTTCTCTTTGTTCCACCCAAGAGCTAAATATTCTCTTGAAGTTGGTTCTCATTTCTTTTTCATGCTTTTGAATTTTATGGTATATGTATGGATCCGCAAACAATATTGCCTGTAGTGCTGTTTGCAGTAGTAAAAATGTTTAAATAAATAGTATTTTGCTGTTTTTATTCAATATTGTGTTTCCAAGACTTACCCTATTTTGATGCTTGTAGAACTAGCTCATTCACATGTAAATCACTGCATAGTTTCCATCTAGGAATGTATCATAATTATGTTTCAATCCCCAGTTGATGAATATTTAGGTTGCTTCACTATTTTTCTATGACAATATGACTAAAATATTATTGTGTATTTCTTCTTGTACACTTGTATCTTAGTATTTCTAATCTGTGTATGGTGTACAAACTTCAACTTTCTGGGCGCTACTAAATTGCTCTCCGAAAAGGTTACCCTTCTATCAGGACTGAATGAGAATTCTAATTCCCTCACAACCTTGCCAATACTTAGTAATGGATGATGAACATTTTGCCACTGTTTTAGTTTGCACTTCTGTGATTAGTTTTGAAGGTGAGCATCTCTTTAAGTGTTTTTTAGCCATTCAGGTTTTCATCTTCTGTGAATTGTTTGCTTGGATTCTCTTTGGGGTTTACTTTATCCTATTTACTTGTAGGAGCTCTTCAAGCACTCTGGACAGTGATGCTTTGCTGGTTACATGGCTATCTTAGGAACACTTGGCAAGAGCAAGGATAATGTTCTTCTTGATGGCAGACCTGAATTCACTAGTTGGTTCTTTTATATAACAGTGAGATATAAATTAAAACAGGGTACAAAAATTAACTTAAAGATTTTTCAAGCAAGTCTTTTTTGTTTTCCAACTAAGATAATATTAGATCAAAATAACTGTTAACTATGCTGTTTTTTCAGCTTCTGCTGCTGAAGTTCCTTCTTGTGTTTCAAAAGTCTGCATAGTTAAGAGCCAGTCCTCCGTTCTGCCCCATCTTGAGAAAGGTGGACTCAAAGGCTGTCATTCTGTGGACATAACCTTGAAACTGTTTCCTAGTTAGGGAAGGCGTCCTAACTCCCCTTTTATAAACTAGAATAATTGACAAAGATGGAATGCAACTGTAACTTGTTCTTTTCTTATTAGGGACACCGAGAAATGGGCTTTTCTCTTCTCTAATAATATAAACATTATAAAGAAGCCAGCATACACCGTTTTTCTGAATCAAGAGTAAACATGAAAATTGTATGCTTTGTAATTTTCCTTCAGCCATCTGCCACTGCTCATGAGTCCTCATATAGCTTTATCTTGGGTCACTTCTCTTTCCACACAAAATGGATGCTGATGTGCATTATCTGAATCTATTCATCAGAGAGATTTCCCCTCACCACTCTTTCTGAGATACCTTGAGTTGGGCTGTTGTATGGAAACATTCCATTTTCAGCTTGTAACAACTTACAAAGCCACTCCACCCACGAACCAAGCTCTTGTGCCCTCTGGATTCTCTTGAGCCTGATCCCAAATATATCATTTTCATTTTGCAATAGCTTGTTCAAGACCCATGCAGTTTAGGCCTTGTTGAGTCTGGCATTGTCTAGCTTCCACCAGGGCCTAGAAGCATGTCAGGAACTGCTTTTCAAATGGTCTATGGTTCTCTGCTGTAGACTGCAGGGTCTTGCACCAGAACCCTAAATGTCTTCTGTTAGCATTTGCCAGAGGCTCCACAGATTGTCTTTCTCCACCACAGACACCTCTAAGTGCTGAGAGATCTTTTTGGTCATGTGGCCCAAGTGGCAAGGCTGCACGTGCTGAAGTCTGGGCCTGCTACAGAGCTCTGTCTTGTTATTAAAGCTAGCAGCCTTTCATGTCACCTAACAGTACCTTCAGACTCTGTTATGACAGAGAGCAGGAAAATTAACATAGCCCTGGACAAAACTATAAATCTATATTGTTGTCTGTCCCATGTGAATGCAAACTGCCTCTGATCCTCCTTCATGCCAGACCAGTGACCTCATACCACGTCCTGAAGCTGTGTTCATCTGCTCTAGCAAAGACACCACATCTGGTTCAGAAGCTGCAACTGGGGCTCCTACTTGGTTAAGTTATAGCAGTTAACCATCAAGTGTCTTCATCCATTCAATTTATATGGGAGAGAATCTATTGAATTAAAAGGGGATATATAACAAAGACCAACACTCTTGAGTCTCCCAAGTCTTTAAGGGTGACAATAATCCCTGCCACCCCCTCCAGGGCTGATATTGTTTAGATTTTCTGTCTTGGTCAGAGGAGAGTTTCAGGGCCATCTACTTAGCTTTTCCTACCTCAAGTTCTTATTTTATAGGTCAAAAAAAAAAAAAAATGTGAGCTTTCTGCCAACTCCAAATATGCATTTAGGAACCAAGGAAACGACCATGAGATGGGTCTGTGCATGAGTAAAACCTGCTGTGAGACGGCACTAGATTTGAACTCCATTGACTATCTAACCACCCCATTTACCGCTACTCCAATGGGAGGGCCATGGTGGTACTTCGAGCAGTCCCCTTCCCCTAATATATGTTTATCTGAGCAAGTGGCCATAGGATGTCTTGGGAAAGACTGGGAGAATCAGTACAGTGTATTCTTGCCATGGTGGTACAGAGCCCAACCTCACGGAGACCCAGTCTCTCCTTTAGTCAGTGGGTTCTGGTTAGAAAACTGGTTCTGGCCTGGGCACTGAGCAGGAGATTGTGTTTCTCCACTGGGCTGGCGGAGCCCAGGCTTCTGCTCCTCTATTCTTGATCTCTCTCTCTTTTTTTTTTTTTTTTTTTTGAGATGGAGTCCTTCTTCTTGCTCTGTCGCCCAGGCTAGATTGCAGTGGCACGATCTTGGCTAACTGCAACCTCTGCCTCCTGGGTTCAAGTGATTCTCATGCCTCAGTCTCTCAGGTAGCTGGGACTACAGGCACGCCACCATGCCCGGGCAAATTTTTTTTTTTTTTTTTTTTTTTTTGTATTTTTGGTAGAGATGGGGTTTTACCATGTTTCCCAGGCTGGTCTCAAACTCCTGGGCTCAAGTGATCCTCCTGCCTCGGCTTCCCGTATTCTTGATCTCTTTTAAATATGCCTTTGTTAGTTGCCCATCTGTGTTGCCCTAAGAACACCATGTTCCTTGAGCTAGCTTCATAGATCCCTGTAGATCTATGCTGCCATTGCATCCTTGCTGCCTGTTGTTGAAGTGACGCCCATGTTATGTTTGATGGTTAGATGTTGCCATTTGGCCTTTGCTCCTCTGGGATACCATTGCTTCCATTGCTTTCAGGGAGCTGAGATGTGAATTGGCATCTTCTGTTTTCCAATCTCATCTACAAAGAACATACATCTTGAGCTTTGCAATGATGTTGGCGTTCCCTCACCAGTGCACTCTTTCTCATCTTGGAAAATAGACTGTCCTCCAGGCAGGACTGACCCCATAGTGGTCAGCTAGTAGGATTAGATCCATTCTAGCATGTCTTCTTCTCTGAGCCTTTTGATCCCTTTCTCCACAGTTTGCCACTACAGTAATCTCATCTCGACTTTACTGAATGTGGGCTATCACTTTTTCTAAGATTTTAAGAGGAATCTAAGCAGAGTGTTAGAACTGTCACCTACGGCCCTTGGGAGGATGTTAAATTTTGTTAAAGGTTATGGCAGAGTGCCCCCATATCAGTAAACTCCCCCTTATTTAAATTTAGGTTTCACTCACCTTGATCTGGTACCCCGAGAATCCTCTCCTTGCATGTCCTCCTCACTCTTGCCAAATCACCCCCATTCCTGCTTTTCTTGTTAGCCAGGTCCTGCAGCAACCTTGACATCATCTCTCTCCTCCCTTAGCAGGCCCTCCTCCCCATTTTGGTTATGCTGAGATTTGATCCTAAGTATGAAGCTGGTGGCCATGGAAAGAGCAGATCCCAGAGGTCAAGCTCCTTCTTCATTTGATGCCTCTAAATAGTTTTCAGGAAAGTAGTAAGGAGGGACTTTTTTTTTTAAGTTCCAGAAGTCTCAGAAGAAACTGGATATCTAAGGCTCTCATTTGAATCTACCCAGATATCTCATCCCAGTTCTCAGGATCCCTCTCATTCCCCATGGGGACCCTGACTTTGGCATAGGAGACTGGCCTAGGCTGAGAATTCAGTCTTCTCTAAAGTTCTGCCATTCATCTGATTAAGCCTTGTGCTCATCTTTTGGTGGTCCTCTGCCCTCTGGCTGCAGGAGATTAGTCTCTTTAAAGCCTGTTAAGAAGCCCCCCATCCCCTAATTCTCACACTTTGCTTTCAGTGGTTAATAAATCTGAGTCTGTCATTTTCTCTCATCCTTCAATCAGTGGTACTTAGCAACAGCCACTAAATTCGACAGTCCTTATAATGATCACTTCCCTCATCTCTCCCAATGCCTGGGACATTGTACCAGCTAGTGTATCTGTGACCACCCATATTCATCCCATCCTAGTTCATTGCGGGAGAAAGTCTTAGCTGATTGCTTTCCATATTACCCTTAAAATCTGTTTAAGTATTATAATCATATTTACTGTATAGACCTTTTCTGATTGTTCTGTTACCTTAGTTTCTGGGTCTGCATGCCCCGCTCTTCCTCATGGCACTTTATTTCCTTCCGTAAGTGTAATACTTTATTGAGAACTCAGCTGTGATCAAGTTTTCTGTGGAAGTCTCATTTGAGCTATGTTTCCTTTTTGTCTTCCTCTGCAGATACTCTAGGTTTCTTGTCTGTTCCGGACCAGTTTTTTTAAATCCTATATCGTGCTGCTGGTATCACAAATTCGGATACCACAGACGAAGGCTCAAGCTTAGGTTGCTGACTATTCATAGGTGATTCTCTTCGCCTAGTGCCCAGGAGATGCTCCCTTGGGCTTGCGGGAGGAGCTGGCCAGGGTCCTATTTCACAGATGGTGAAAAATAATGCTGTTGCCATGCCTCGCCTCTGAATAGCTGGAGCCTCAATTCTTCTGTTCCTCTAAAGACATTAAAATATTAACCTCAAGCCCCGAAGGCCCACGCCTGGATCTGTTGGCTGTGTGGTCCCCAACACTTCTATTCTTGCCATTTTATGCTTTGGTGCCGGCTTCTTTCCCAGCTCCTGGAAAATTTCCTTTCTTTAGTTTGAGCTCAACTATATAGTAAGTAAACCATTTTGCTTTATTTTATTCCCACAATTTTAGGTGTTTTTAGTGGGAAAGTCGCCTGAACTTGTCAGTTCCATCTACCACATTTACTGGAAATTATACCAGTTTATTTTCAGAAAGCATGCTGGTTAGTCCACTGCAGTCAGGGAGGATTTTATGGAAAAATTCAACAGATGGTAACTTCAGGTATTATAGCCATAAATGCAGGGAAGTTTTTCTCTAAGCTTGGAATGGGATTTCCATTACTCTGTACTCAATATGTGAACATTATATTTTTCTTTACGGTGGAAGGAACCACTGTTTCTAATGGAAACATTTGGTGTTTATATATTTCTTATTCCTAAAGGTCACAGGATCATTAATGTGACAACATCATCTTGCTAGAAGTGACATTCAAGCGGCAGTAATATGTTGAGCCATTCCCTGGTGATTAGGGGAAACTTCAAAGTGATAAAATACAGAAAATGAATATATAAATAGAGGTAGTTGAAAAATTTCTAGATAATCTTGATAAATGGAGCAAGGGAAAAATAGCTGCATTTCACATGGATTTCAGAGAGATGATTTTGGGTTGCATTTGAGTATTCAACTTAAATCTGCCTCCAGGCACTAGAAAATGGTGGAGCTGACACCTACACAACAGATCACAATGGATTTCGCTACCCTGACAGGAAGACAGAGGTCATATATATGTAGATATATATTTTTTCTTTTCTGTCAGAGATATTCCCAGCACATAAGGCAAGTGAAGGCACATTTTCACTCATCTGTTGGCAGATATGTCTACAGTTGCCATCCTTTCCAACCTGCTTCCTGCACATGGCATAATTAAAGGGCCTATGAGCTAAAGGCTGGACCACAATATGCCTAGAGGGGTCCAGAGAGACAGTGGAAGTCAGTAATGCTTAAAAACAGGAAGAAAAAAACTGTCATGCAAAGACACACTGAGAGCAGAGCTGTGGCCAAAATGATCACATGTGAGGCAGGAGCTGAGGGCAGGCATCCAAGAGAACTGTATTTGATCTTCATTTTTAAATATCAGATATGTAGTTTTAGGGTTGAGGAGCTAAAAATAGGCAGCACTCCATATAACCCACTCCCTCCAATTTCTTATAATTGATTCTCAAACAGCTTGTATTTCCCTACCATCATGTAGGTATATTAAGGACAGTACTTGAAAATGTCCCAGAAATAAAATACAAATTTTAAGTCATAGGCTTATATAAGTAATATATGACATCTATTCTTTTTTTTTTTTTTTTGAGACAGAGTTTCGCTCTTGTTGCCCAGGCTGGGGTGCAACGGTGCTATCTCAGCTCACCGCAACTTCCGCCTCCCTGGTTCAAATGATTCTCCTGCCTCAGCCTCCCGAGTAGCTGGGATTACAGGCATGCGCCACCACGTCTGGCTAATTTTGTATTTTTCAGTAGAGATGGGGTTTCTCCATGTTGGTCAGGCTGGTCTCGAACTCCTGACCTCAGGTGATCCACCCACCTCAGCCTCCTGAAGTACTGGGATTACATATATCAAAGAATATTTGTCGTGTCATGCTTTCAAAAAGTATTTATGTTTTTAATTTTTTCTATATTTTCGTCTTTTTAAATTTATGCTTTCTCAGGTTGAATAAAAAAGTATTTAGATGTGATATTCCAGATGCCTCTATCATGGGACATCACTGATTATAAGTAAAATACAATGAACATTTATTTGAAGGCTGTGTATATTTTGTTTGGTTTTATACACAGCATGTAAATCATGATTGCATGTGTTTAATATTTTGGCAGGAAAAACTGCATATAGAGGAAAGCAATAAAAACTATGCATCACATCATTTGTATATATATATATCTTTTAGTACTTTACTGTATTTCTTCCTTGTCACATTGGGTTGGTTTTAGTGGTTTGGTCTATTTTCTCTCATTCATTTGTTTTTCCTTTTCAAGTTCTCCTATATATGTTTATTTTATATATTCCCTGGGTTTCCCATGTCTATTATTTCCACTTCTTTTTGAGCAACTTACTTACTTTGTTTCCTCCCAATTAAGCATGTATTCCCATCCAAGACCTATTAATATTAAGGGTTGCTTTTTCCAAATGGTGATCCAAACAATGTGCACACTAGGATGAAAACAACTTTAGTACAGTTTTCCACTAAGAGCACTGCCTTCTGTATATGAACTTGGCTTCTCAAAATCTCAAGTCCCTTATTCCTCCTAGTGACCTGGCAGCACACAGGACACGTTTCTATCTCTAAAGGGTCACAGGAAGCTCAGGCTTATTGGATCATCATCCCAAGCTTTTACTCAGGAAAAGTTTTCAAGTGTAGGGGATAGGGCTGCTAAGAGAAAAGCGTACTCTTCACTGTTAACCTTTCTACCTATGGTTTTATCGTCTTAAAACCCATATATTCTGGATTCTGAGAGTTTCTCTGAAACATGCTTTAGGGTGAGCAGAGTTTTTTTTTACAACTCTGTATGAAAATAGCTCAGGTGAATAGGACGTAAGTACTGAATGGGAGGTGAGTGTCAAAGAGAGGAGTTGGATGACTTCAAGGTTCTGACTTGGGTGGTTGAGCAGAGGGTACAGCCATTCACAGAAGGAATAGCAAAGGATGAGCAAGTTTTAAGGGAAGGATAAATAATTTAAGTTTTATTTATAGTTTTGTGACACCTAATAGACATATAATGAGCAGCTCACATTTAAAATGTAAAATCTAATGCGTTTTAATATGTTTGTACCCCATGAAACCATTACCATGGTCAACATAATAAACATTTCCATCATCTTCAAAAGCTTCCTGGTGTTCCTTTATAATCCAACCCTCCATCTGTGCCCTGTCATCCCAGGGAACCACTCATCTGCTTTCTGTCACTGTATATTAGTTTGGATTTTCTAGAATTTGACATGAATTGACTACTATATGAGTTACTCCTTTTTGTTTGGCTTCTCCCATTCAGCATAATTATTTTGAGTCTATCCATGTTGTGTGTATCAATAGTTCACTTCCTTTTATTGCTGAGTAATATTCCATTGTATAGATATACCAAAATTTTTTATTCATTCACCTGTCGATGGACATTTGGGTTGTTTTTAATTTAGGCTATTACAGATAAAGCTGCTAGGAACATGAGTGTACAAGTCTTTGTGTGTACAGATGATGTTTTTCTTTCTCTTGGGCATGCTTTCATTCATAGCATGGGTAAGTATCTACAAGTGGGATAGCTAAACTATATGGTTAGGTATATGTTTAACTTTTAAAGAAACTGACAAACCATTTTCCAAAGTGATGATATCATTTTACATTCCCACCAGCAGTATGTGGGAGAGCTTCAATTGCTCTACATCCTTGCCAACACATGATATGGTCAAGCTTTTGAATTTTAGCCATTCTAGTGGGTATGCGGTGCTATCTTATTGTGGTTTGATTTGCATTTACATAATGACTAATAATGTCGAGCATCTTTTCATGTGTTTATTTGCCATCTGTATATCTTTTTGTTAAAGTATCTGTTTAAATCTTTTGCTCATTTAAAAAATTGAGCTGTTTGTCTTATTATTGAATCACAGTAGCTCAATGATAAGGTCTTTGTTGGATATATGTTTTTTGTTGAAGCTATGCTTTGCAAATATTTTTTATACCAGTCTGTGGCTTGTCTTTTCATTTCCAATAATTTATTTTTAAACATAGTGAATCTGACATTTCTATGAGACATACAAGCAGAGCTATCCAGCAGGGAGTCAGATATGGAGGTCTAGAGTCTAGAAGAGCTAGATGAGGACTCAGGAGCTGTGAGTGAAAGGAGAAGATGACTACAAAGGGGCAGGAAGCACCATTTGGGAGTGATTGAACTGTTCTATGTCTTGATTTTAGTGGTTCATATATGGCTGTATACAGTTATACACACTCAGAACTGCACACCCAAAACAGTGAATTTTACTTTTGTAAATTTACCTTAATAAAACAATTTTAATGGGGCAATAGTTGAAACAAACAAAAACGTTGATCATTATTGAAGCTGGGTGATGAGTACATGAGGGTACTTTATATTATTCTCTGGTTGTTTTAAGGTTAAATTTCCAAAGTAAAAAGGAGTAAAAACAATAGCAATGACAGAGCAAACCCCTTGACCTCACATTCCCCTCTCACAATCATACCATTTCTGGGCCTCCTGTCCAACAAAATTTCTTCAAAGAGTTGACTACAGACATAATTTTCACGTCTTCACCTTCCATTCAAGCTTTTCTCCCCACAACTCCGTGGACTTATGTCAAAGTTCTTGAGGTCATTGAAGGCCTATTTACCTTCATGTAGCCAAACAAGAGGTCATTTTCTTTCCTCACTTGACTCATCTCTCAGAGGCACTCGTTAGTTTCTTTTCTTGGTTTCTGTCTCACCTTTCATACTCTTGGTGTTCCTCCTCTCTATTCACATCTCTTTAGTTTCATTTTCTGTCTTCTCTTTCCAAAACCTGTAAACTGTGACATGTATGTGGGTTAGCTTCTTCTCCCCAGTTCGCTCTCTTTTTTTTTTTTTTTTACACTCTTACTTCATCAGGGACTATGGCTTTAAATACTGTCTCTATGCCTATGACCCCCAAATCAACACCTATGGCCTTGACCTCACCCCAAAACCCGAAAGTCACATATCTAACATCTTATTTGACATCTTCATTTGGAAGTCTACTAGGCTTCTCAAAAGTAAAATGTCTACAAAATTGAAAGGGTTATTTTCTCATACCTGTACTCTAGCCTACATATCCCAGTAAATGGCACTGTGTCCCCCAAGTCACTTGAGCTAAAAACTTAGAAATCATCCTTGCCTCTTCTCCTGCTGTCCTTCATCTCCCACCATCCCCATTATTATCCATCTACTTCTGAAACACTTACTGAATGCTTTCAATTTTCATTTCCACTACCATGATCCTAATTCAAGCTACCATATCCTTAGCTGTATGAGTTTCTTGCCCCTACTCCTCTCTTCGATAAATATTTATGCTTAATTTAAGTTCTAAATTTTCATATGTAGTTTTATGAATGGTGCCTATAATGTATGAAACTTTAAATTTAAATTTCTATGAAACTACAACACTCTACTCTTTGGTTTCTTAGAGACAGAGCCTGAATTTTTTAAAGTAGTACTGAAGAAAATTGAAGCATTTTATTAAAATGAAGATGGGGAAAATATGGAAATCCCCTGTCTAGTTCAAAGTCAAGACTGCATAGCTAAATTTGAAGATGGAGTTTAGTGCCAAGTCACTGGTAAGAAAGTACATGCTGTTTGTGCAGGGAAATCGAATGCTTGAAAACCAATAATATTTGGACTGGTTGGTACAGATTAAATCTTGGAAGTAACCTTCTGGTTTTGGTCTGTCTTTAGAAACATGGAGATAATCCTATGAGAGAGAAACACTGGTTCCTTTCAGATCTGTTTGATTTCATTAGGACTAATTTATCAGTAAGCCACTGGGAACCTGGAAATTAATAGATGAACAAGGCAGCACAAGTTAATTAGTTAAAAATTAATTAGTCCCCACAAATTTCATGTCAGCTGCTCATGAGTCTATGTTTTTTGTTGTTGTTATTGGTCTGGATACAAACAAGAAAAAGTCCTTATGTTCCTTATCTCACTTCTGACTTAATAGATCAAGCTCTTTAGGTTTTTCTCTTAAGAATTATTTACCAAAGTGTCAATATCTTGGAACCTTTCCCCAAATTTTCTACAATCTCCTTAAATCAAGTACTGCAATTGAATATTTTTATAGAAAAGAGGCTGATTACATGCCTGTGATTGCAGCACTTTGGGAAGCTGAAGTGGGAGGATTGCTTGAGCCCAGGAGTTCAAGACCAGACAGGGCAACATAGTGGGACCTCATCTTTGCAAAAATTTGTAAAAAAAAATTAGCCAGGTGACATGCACCTGTAGTCCCAGCTACCGAGGAGGCTGAAGTGGGAGGATTGCTTGAGCCCAGGAGGTGGGGGCTGCAGTGAGCCTCCACATTCCAACTTGGGTGACAGAGTGAGACTTTGTCTCAAAAAAACAAAAGGAAAAAGAAAAGAGAGAGAGGAAAAAAAAGAAGTACTATAGAAAAGAATGGCAGTGAGGTTTTGGAGACAGAAGAATCAGAAAAATAGTAGTAGGTACTAGCAATAAAAATAGAAAAACTTGGCCAGGCACAGTGGTTCATGCCTGTAATCCCAGCACTTTGGGAGGCCGAGGTGGGTGGATCACGAGGTCAGGAGTTTGAGACCAGCCTGGCCAACATGGTGAAACCCCGTCTCTACTAAAAATACAAAAATTAGCTGGGTGTGGTGGTGTGCGCCTGTACTCCCAGCTACTCGGGAGGCTGAGGCAGGAGAATCCTTGGTAATCAGGAGGCAGAGGTTGCAGTGAGCCGAGATCACGCCACGGCACTCCAGCCTGGGCAACAGAGCAAGACTTCGTCTCAAAAAAAAAAAAAAAAGAAAAGCTTATAGGTATTCTCCTGGTATTGGCTAAGAGAACAGTTTAGAGCAGGTAGCACATCAGTGTAAGAATCTGATGCATACCAAGCCTTACATAATTGTCACATATACCATGAGCAATTTCCCCCATCATGTTATGATTTTTGTACATAATTTGTTAAAAAAAAAAAAGGTTAAGTTCGATTTTGATTTTAGTCTATTTTGGTCATTTCTAAGTAATCCAGAATTTTTACTAGTCAGTCTGAATATTTTGCCAGTTCTTTATCTCATATAAGTATAGTGTTATTATTCCTTTCTATATTTTTCAAACCTTTCTCTGTAATCATTGATTTTAATTCTATTGATAGTTGGTGATTTTAACTAGTTAAGAATTCTTTGAGCCTGGGTCTTTGTGAACATACCATTTTCTTTTTTTGG
Source organism: Nomascus leucogenys (assembly GCF_006542625.1). Classification (NCBI taxonomy): domain Eukaryota; kingdom Metazoa; phylum Chordata; class Mammalia; order Primates; family Hylobatidae; genus Nomascus; species Nomascus leucogenys. The sequence goes on from NC_044383.1 coordinate 76,870,403, forward strand.
CAATCCAAATAGTGAGCAAACATGTGCTTTATGACTCTACAGATTTTCCCAACTAATTTAAAACTATGATTATTGGCTGCAAATCATTTCTTTATTTATTTATGACAGGGTCTTGCTATGTTGCCCAGGCTGGTTGCAAACTCCTGGCCTTAAGCAATTGTCCTACCTCAGACTCTGAAAGTGCTGGAATTACAAGTGTGAGCCACCATGCCCAGCCTAATATTATTTATTGAATGGAGAGTATGTCCACTGAAATTTTAGGATATAAAATTTGAAGGAAAGATTAGTTTCTATAATGATTTCTAGGCTGTGAATAAATTTAAAGATACATGATGCATTTGTCATATCTCCCTCTATCCCTCAAAGGCCCTTCCTGGTTTGGTGAATGGTAGCTTTGTAGTGTGTTTTTTTTTTTTTTTTTTTTTTTAACAAAGTAACACATGTGTAGTTTAAAAAGTCAAATAATTCTAAAAACGTTTATAACAAAACACTGCCACATACACACAAAGATCCACTGCACCCTTCAGTAGCAACTACATAAAATAGCTGTTTCTTTTGGTATTTACCTGTATTTTTTTTTAAGTAACATGTATATTGCTACCTTTTAATACTTTACAATTATATTTTGACTTACTATGATAGTTGACAATCTCAGCTTTAATATAGCCCCCCTCTTCTCTCTCCCCCAACATATTTGTAACTTCATTCAAGTAGAAACCTTGCTTGAATTGTTCGTTGCTGTATCCTCAGCACTTAGAACAATATAGCACATGTACATTCTCGATCAAATAAATTTTTTTTCAATGAATGAATAAACCTAGAGAGATCCAGGACTGGGACTACCTGTCATAACAAGCATGTTAATTAACAGGAATTTGTTTTGGCTGCCACTTGCGTGGCTTCAAATCTGGAAGGAAGCTCTAAAAGCACTGTTGCCTTCTTTGGTTTGGCATTAAGCAAGCATTTTTTGAGTGTCTGCCATGTGTCATCACCAGAAAATATGTTAAGAGCACAGCCTTTGTAGTCAAACATATGGGGTATCAATCTTGTTTTGCCACATTCCAGCTATATCACCTTGGAAAAATTAATGTCTCTGAGTCTCAGTTTCGCCATCTATGAAATAGGATGATAATAACTCTGATGTCCTGAGTTTTGTGGAGGTTAAATAAAATAATGCATGTAAATTATTCAAGATTGTATTTTGGCACTAAATAAATATCCAGAATACAGTCAGTGTTATCATCAAGTATTATTAGTTTCTATGATGGCCACAGCTATTCTGTGGGATTAATAGGAGTATTAGTGGGGATGGTAATGAGTGAGGGATAAAATATTGTGCCTAAAAGTCACCTTTTCCAGGAAGATTTCCCTGATAAACTACTCTTGCTGATTGCTTCTTGGCTTCATGTATTCATCACTTATATATTGTATGTTGTTGCTTGTATCTTCTTGTAAGTTATTTTTTCTTTTCCTTAAACCTTATAATTGGGGCTGCAAGTCTCTTCTCCCTTTTCAAGAGTTTCTTAATGTTTAATTTAATTATATATTCGTTTCTATTCCCCTTTTCTGCTAACAACCATTGAAAAGTATTTAATGTGTATCACTTAGCTTTAAGTGTTTTTGAAAAATGTCTACCAGTGTCTTCTGTGCAAGTACTTCTAATTTCCTCAAATGCTGTTGTGTTACTATCTGTCACTCTGTTTCTCACCAAGCACTGTTTTTGTGCTGTGCATATGTTGCTATGGACATGTCTACTCTGTTCTTCTTAAGGGCACAAAGTACTCCATGGTTGGCATTTACCACATTATATCTACTCACTCCTCCATCAATTCCCAGATTACCTTCAATTCCCTACCACCACAAACAAATAAACAAAAATCTTGCAAAGAAAATCCTGTACATGTCACATTAAAGCTTGTGCTGAGCAAGTCTTAAGAATATATTCTAAGTGTGGAATTGTTGAGACAGTATAAAGCTATATACTTCTTGACAGTTGTTCTCAAGTATCTCTTTCTGGATGCATGTTATATATCCCTAATTAGCTTGTGAGCAGTGAGGTCACTTTCAGCTCTTCAAACAAAAAACAGTGAAGAGAAAGCTGGTCCAACACTGGGTAAGTGGTGCCTTAAAGTGGCAAGTGGAACATAAGTAGACTCATTCTACTTCTAAGTGTCTATAGAAACGTAAGTAGGGAAAGTGTCCTACTCATTTGTTATTTTTATATCCTATCAACAAGAGAACTTGCTGGCATTATCTGTATAGCATGTGGAGAACCCCAAACACAATAATCCAAAAGTAATTTTAAAAAAACCACCAAAAGGAATCCAGGAACTAGTTGGTTGTGATTGATTGGTTTTAATACTTTTGTGCCTTTACAGGGCAGAGAGGGCATGATCTTGTCCCTGACTTGAACATTTTATTCTAATCTACAACCATAAGAAGTCATAAAATTACCAGGGCTCAAGAAGGTGCAGAGTAGAACAGAAAGGAATTGGGTTCTAAAGGTAGATTTATTTGTTTTTTTTTCTCCTACTTTTATTTTGACAAACTTCAAATTTTAGAAAAGTTGCAAGAAGAATATGTGAACACCTTTCTACTCCTCATGAAGATCCACCAAGTGTTACCACTTTACCACATTTGCTCTGTCTCTCTCTCTCTCCATTCACCCACACGTCCATCTACCTACCATTTGAATGTTCTCCCATAAATATTCAGCACTCCTTTCCTAAGAACAAAAGAATTCTCACCAATAACCAAAATACAGTCTCACACTAGGCAAATTTAACATTGGTACAAGGCTTTTATCTAATGCAAAGTTTATATTCAAATGTTTAGGACAGGGTTCAGCAAACTTTTTCAGTAGCGGGCCGGACAGTAAATATTTTAATCTTTTCAGGTCAGACATTCTCTGTTGCAACTAGTCAACTTTGTAATGGTAGAGTGGAAGGAGCTACAGACAATGCATAACACAAATGAGTGTGGTTAAGCCCCAATAAAACTTTATTTACAGAAACAGATGGTGTTGTGGTCTAGAATTTTTATTATTTTAAAAAATTGGTGCTAGATTGTATTTTAGCCTTATAAATTTCACATCTCAAGATGTATTACAGAATTCAGTCTTGGTTTCGAAAAGGTTTTGCTATGGATTGCCATGGATTGGATTATTCAACCATATATCATTTTACCTCTTACATTTCTTCATTTCTGTGAATCTAGTTTCAGCAGATCTACCTCTTTTTTATTTGACAAGACCAATGTATACCATTACTAATACATGGCTTTGTCTCCTTTTTTCAAAAAAATCGTGGTAAAATATATATTTTAACACAAAATTTACCACTTTACCCGTTTTTAAGTTATAGTTCAGTGGCATTAAGGACATTCACATTGTTGTGCAACCATCATCACTATACATCACTAGAAATTTTATCTTCTCCAACTGGAAATATGTATCTATTAAAAAGTTAGCTCACCATTCTTCCCTCTCCTGAGCCCTGGCAACCATAATTCGACTTTTTGTCCCTGTGAATCTGACTACTCTAGCTACCTCATATAAGTGGAATAATATAGTATTTGTCTTTTTGTGGCTGGCTTATTTACTTAGCATATCCTCAAGGTTCATCTATTTTGCAGCATGTGTAGAATTTTATTCCTTTTTAAGGCTGAATATTTTCCATTGTATATATATGCCAAATTTTGTTTACCAATTCACCCCTCAATGGACAACTAGGTTGCTTCTACCTTTTGACTTTTGTGAATAATGCTGCTATAAACATGTGTTCCAGACTCATTTTTAAAGCATGAGTTTTCTTTCTGTCTAGGTCTAGCATCAGCCATGAACCTAAAGTGCCACATTTAACACAATAGTGTCATTTAGAAATTAGCTCAATAGAGGATATCTAGGCAAACAAGTCATAGATGAAGTAATCTCTTCCCTCCACCCCCTCCTTCAAGACTTCAGCATTTCTTGCCTGAATATTGCTATAGCCAAGTCTCCTTGCCCCCAGATTTGTCCTGCTTCCCACTGCACTGGAGTGACATATCTAAAATGCAGAATTGATTACGTCACTCCGCTGATTGAGACATTTCTACAGCTCTCCATTTCCTCCAAGACTCAATCTAATGATCTCAGCCTGGTGTATCAGAACCTCAAACATTCTAGCTCTTACCTGTCTCCCCATTCTTACCTCCTGCCATCTCCAGCCTTTCATTTCAAATTTCAGCAATACCGAGCTGCTTCTTATCATGTCCTCCTCCAAAGTAAAGGAAAACAATAAATGATGTCTTTGTTCTTTGTTCTATCTGCCTGGAAAGCTTTTTCTCCCTTTTCTTTGCTGGAAGATTAGCCTTCAAGATTAAACTTTGGTAGTAATGCTTCCAGGAAACCTGCTCCAGACAAGCCCCCACCCCTTCTCCCCTCAGGTTGGGTGCCCCAGGGCATTCTGTATTTAGCCCTGTCCTAACATCAAATTGAAATGATCTGTATAACTTTGTCTATTCAGATGACTTAACCCCCTCAAAGATAGGCGCTATGCTTTAGTAATCTTTCCATCCCTAGTGCCCAAAGAATGAAATGCCAGAAACCTAGTAGGTGTTTAATAAATGTTTTTGAAATTGAACAAAATTACGTTCTTACAAGGGAAGGCTCTTTGTGAGCTGTTCCAGTGCAACTAACCAGCTTCATTCATGCTATTCCAGCCTCTCCTCAGCCATGTGCTCCAGCCACATCTAATTCTAGTGCTTCTCTAAGTTAGCAAGGAACTTCCATGCCCCAGGGCCAATGCTCATTACTGACTCTCTGAAATTCCTTACACTTCTCTTCCTAAGGTAGTCCTATTCATGCCTTAATACCAAGCCTTAATATCATCGACTTTGAGAAGTTTACTTTGACTCTGCTGGACAGAAGGAATCCTCTGCTCTTCTGTTCCTCATAGCCCTAAAGATAACATTATATTGTAAGTAATTTATACAGATGTCTTTCACATAGACTGTATGTTGAATTAAAGAACCCTGTTTTACTCATCTTTTGTTTCCAAAGCCTAGCACAGTGCCTGGCACATGGTCAGATGGTAGGTGTTCAATAGGTGCTAGATAAATAAATGAATAAGTGAATTATAATAGACACTTGATAACCATTGTCTGAATGGGCACAAGGAGAATCTGTTACAATTTGTTTTCATAACAGAATAATATGGCCTAATTCAGGGTCTGGGGCTCAGATGCCAAAAGAGTCTCTCTCCTCCAACCTAGCCATGTGTTTTTGTGGCTTTATGTAACCTTGTCCCTCCACGAATGTACATAGGAATGGAGGGATACAACCCTGTTCCCAAAAAGGAGAAGTGAAAACATAAAATCATGACTGATGGCCTTCAGTGTCCCAGATCAAAGTTTGAGGGAGACTGCAATAGGGCCTTGGGTGAGAACTTCACCATAGAGAGGATGAGCCTGAAGAGGTAAGCTGAACTCAATACCAGGGTTTGTACCTTTGCTGTGAAGTGCTGATCTTCAGAAAGATACTAGCAACACTGCTGAGGCAGCCACCTGTTGCCATGAGAGAGCTTTGGAGTAAATGGTTGCAAACATGACAATTGAAAGAGCTGTGTTATTCAACTGAAATGCTGTAATGCCTTGGCTCAGGCAGTGCTGCTGTGGGTCATACCTGGAGACAATCACAAGAAGGAACACCTACACTCCTACCACAAGAAGCCACACCCGCCTGGGCAAATTGTCAGAGCTCTCTCCTGGTCATAGTGGCAGGAGGCAGACAAATCCTAGGCAGACAGGGGTGGGTCCCTGGTGAAACCCCATCTCCAAGCCAAAGACAGTGTAAAGCCTGAAAGCCTAGCTACAAGTTAAATCCACGGACCAGACTGAGAACCTGTCTTCTGGTTTTGCATGTTTTCCTCTGATTGATCCCCATCCTTCACCTATTTTACATATGCCTACCCTTTCCTAATCGATTTTTTCTGCTGTTGTGCCCACCTTTGAGTGGTGCCTTTGTTTCAACCATTTTTGCATACTCACAAACAAATCAGCACCCACTCCCCTATTCTGAGCCCATAAAAACCCTGGACTCAGCCACACTAAGAGAGAAAAACCACCCGTGGTTGACCACCCTAGTGTCCCCTCTCCTCTGAGGGCTGTTTCATCGCTCAATAAAATTATTATCTGCCCTCCTCACCCTTCAGTTGTTAGCCTATTTTCATTCTTCTTGGATGAGGGACGAGAGCTCAGAAACCACCCAATGTGGGTATGAGTTATAACATAGGTGGGCTGAGGTATGCCCAGCTCAGCTGCAGGCTGAGCTGGTGTGTAATCTCAGCATGGCCTGGTGGGCTGAATGGGTAGGGTGTCTCCTGCATCACTGGGATGTATGAGGGGGATGGCTCTGTGTTGGTGGAGGTGGTGACAGTGTTGACAGCAAGGCAGAGGGTCAGCAGATGGATGGCTTGATCATAGCCACATGGCTGGAGTGTGGGAATTTTCAGCCTGTCACTCAGCAATAGTGGGCTTCTAGCTCCACCTGCCATGGAATGTTGGCAAAGCAGGCTGATGATTGGGGTGTCAGGTAGAGAGGGCCTTGTCTGGGTTTCTGCAGCCACTGCAAGGGACTGCAATAAAGATTAGCTCACAGGTACATGCAAGACCCTCTGAGGAAGTTCTTAAATATTTGAGGTGAATTATTCTGGAAAAGACTGGAATTCTTACCAGAACTAGTGGAGGCTTGAGGCCCTTATAAGTTAGGCCTAATTGTAAACATGACTTATTTTGCATTCACAGGTTGGTGAAACCAGGGACAAAGTGATGACATAGATGAAAGCAAGCTTTTGACTATTTAAGTGAAAAGATGTAATGATGGGAGGCATTATAGCCCATAATGGACAGGGCCAGAATTTTACTCATCAGCCTGGGTCTTTTCACACAGGGCACTATACTCAACTCAGTTTTCTTGCAATTGGTTGGTTATGCTCACTCCTGCCAATGCAATTTGTAAAGGGCCTTGTGTCCACAGCTCCTCAGTCTGATGGACGCCTGACAGGTGCATCTCAAAGGCTGCACTGAGAGACCTGACTGCCCCTTCCTGACCCAGGAAGCCTTGGACCCCTACCCAGGACCCCAGCTCAGCTCAGTGATGGGCCATTCCCTCCACCGTCCTCTCCTCTCATGAGTAGTTTTGCTTGGAGATCACCTTCCTGACACCAATTTCCCTCACACTCTGAGCCCTGTGAACTTGAACTGCAATAAACTTGAACTGCAGACCAAAAATCTAAGTGTCCTGACCACAGAATCTCATAAATTGTGCACTAAGTTCTTCGGGAAGTGGTGGGTGTATTTAAGATGGGATTAATATATTCCTTCAACATATATAAGATGGGATTAATCTCTGAGGAATGCGTTGAAGGAGAAAGACATGAAATGGTCCAGAGACCTAATAAGCGATTTTCCTCTCCAATTTTCAGGATTTTTGCAATGAATCATGTTGACATATTAAAAAAGAAAAAAACAAAAGGACATTTCCCTTTGCCCCTATCACGGGGGCTACTTCATTTGTAGAGAAGTGTTATTTTAAACCACAAAGCATGCACTTGGGAATTTGCACTTCTGGGAAGCTTTTGGCTCTTCCCATAAAGTGCTGAAAGGAACTTTGACTAGAAACAACCTCTCCACCCAGTGAATGCTGGGACTGAATGAGTTGAAAGAGATGTCTTTTTGCTTTCATTTTTTTCCACCTCCAACCCTGCATTTAAGGGGGAAAAAAAGTGTCTTTTTTTTTTTTTTTTTTCCCTTTGAGCCTATACCAGGCTAGTTAATAGAACAGGATAATTCTGGATACACGTCTGTGCAAAATAGGTGAGTATAAAGAGCTGGTAAGAGGCATTTGAATGGATGTCATTGTCTTTCACAAAGCATCGTTTTGTCTCATTGTTTTCACCTAAGACTTCTTGCAAAACAACCAGCTTTGAAAGTGCAAGATCTGCTGCTTAACTCTTGAAGAGCTGACAGACATCACACCTTTTCCAGCAAAATTGTGACTGGAACTTCAATCATTTTTTTTCAGTTTCTATGCAGTAGGTGCAACAATTAGAGAGAACTGTTAGCTGACTATCCTACATCCAGTTCTAATATTGTCAGAAGAAACTAAAAATATTCTGTGGCTAAACTATAGAGCGTCCTGCTTCTAATGAGGTGGGGTTGAAACTAGCGAGGGGGAGGTCATATTATCCACAGAAATGGTGAGGTGACACAAAACCATTGCATGAAATTTCCTTCATCTAAAAAAGGCCTTTTTATGATACTATAATTTGAGTGAAACATAAAAACCAAAGGCCATTTTTAAGTAGGGCCAGCTTTTGTAGGCTATATCTAGTCACGTTTCCACTTAGTAAAAATACCAGGAGGCATTCTGGCAGAAATTTTCATTGTGATGTTGTTACTCATTTAAAAATTTATTAAGGACTTCACTCGGAGGTTGTTCCAAGCCTCTGATTCTAATCAGTCTTCATTATAGAGTCTTTTGTACTTACAGCCCTAAAGGATATCCCCAAATAGTACAAAAACAAGGTGAAGGCACTCTAACATGTACAGTCAGCCCTCTGTAGCTGCGGATTCCACATCCATGGATTCAACCAGCTGTACATTGGAAATATTCAAGAAAATAAATGGATGGTTGTGTCTATACTGAACTTGTACACATGATTTTCCTGCCATTATTCCCTGAACAATACAAGGTAGCAATGACCTACATAGGAATATGGTTTGGGTGTGTCCCCTTTAAATCTCATATTGAAATATGATCCCCAATGTTGGAGGTGGGGCCTGGCAGGAGGTGATTAATCCGGGTGCGGGGGTAGGGGGGGTGGGGGGGTGGGGGGTGGATTCTTCATGAATGGCTTAGTGCCATCCCTTTGGTGAAGACTGAGTTCTCGCTGTTAGTTCATGTGAGAGCTGGTTGTTTAAAACAGCCTGGCACCTCCTCCTTTCTCTCTCACTCCGTCTCCCGCTGCGTGATATACCAGCTCCCCTTTTCCTTCTACCATGATTGGAAGCTTCCTGAAGCCCTCACCAGGAGCAGATCCTGGTACCATGTTTCCCATACAGTCTGCAGACCCATAAGCCAAAATATACCTCTTTTCTTTATAAATCACCCAGCTTCAAGTATTCCTATATAGCAGTGCAAACAGACTAACACATATAATATTTACTTTGTATTGGTTATATAAAGTAATTTAGAGATAATTTAAGGTATATGAGAGAATGTGCATACAATATATGTAAATACTGTCCCATTTTACATAAGGGACTTAAACATCTGCTGATTTTGTTATCCACAGGGGTTCTGGAACCAATCGCCCTCAGATACCAAGGGATGATTGTATGTATATATGTTATAGGGGAGTAGGTATGAAACAAAACATAGATAATCAAAATACCTGTTTTATAGTGCTACTGTGAACATTGAGTGCATTACTACATATACAATATTTAAATCAGAGTTTGGCACAAGGTGAGTGTTCAGTAAATGTTAGCTATCCTTATTATTATTATTACTTACATATAATACCTGCAAATATATTTGTATACATATGTACTCTTTATGACACAAAGATATAGACTTGAAATAATAGTCCTCATCTTTTAGCATTGAAGTATCCAACAATGCTTATGGTTAACTCAAGTCTGAACTGAAGCAAGGGCTGCCTTTTTTTGTGGTGAAATATTCATGGCATGCTATTTACCATTTTACCCACTTTAAAGTGTACAGTTCAGTGGCATTAAATATATTCACATTGTTGTGCAGCCATCATCACCGTCCATCTCTAGAACTTTTGTCTTCCCCAGATGAAACTCTGTACTCATTAAACGCTAATCTTTCCATTCCCTCCTCCCACCAGCTTCTGGCCATGACCACTCTGTTTGCCATCTGTATGAATTGGACTATTCTAGGTCCCTCGTCTAAGTGGAATCCTACACTGTGTGTCCTTTTTTGTCTGGCTTATTACACTAAGAATGATGAGTTTAAGGTTCATCCATGTTGTAGCCTATGTCCCAATTTTATTCCTTTTTAAGGCTGAAATAGGAGATTTCATTTTAAAATTGAGGTATTTTGGGATGACCGTATGGCCATAGTTCATAGAGACAGTTATTTCCAATCCTCTCTCCTCTCTCCCAGGACTCATTGTATGAATATTCTAATGAGGTTTAATGGAATGGCTTCCCCATGGTGCCCTTCCTCCAGGAAGAGCTTTGCCCTTGAACTTGAGCTCTGGGGTCAGATAGATGGACGTGCATTTGCATCTGCATTCTGCCACGTAAGAAGTTCATTATCTTGGGCATACAGTTACGTTGAACCATATGATATTGCTGACTTTGATAATTTTTTATGTACATTTTCATAGGACACAGCCTATTTTTTTTTTTTTTACCTCTCTGCTCCTCAATGATGTAAAATGCAAGGGGTAAAAATCGTGCTTGCCTCATAGGGTTGCTGGGAGAATTGAATGGCATGATGTGGTGTTTAGCCGGAGCATGGCCAAGAGCACACTGAGTGTGGCTTATGCTTGCTGTGTGTAGCCACCTCTCCTCAGGGACAGGAGCCTCTCCTCGCAAATTCAAGGTCTCAGGAGTCCTCACCTCTTTCCTCATTGCTCCTGAATCTGCTTAACTGTAGCTTCACCATCAGTTCAAGGGTATCAGAGGCAGCGTGGAATGAGAGCAATTTTCCTGACACTCAATTTTAGAGGGCATGGAGCAGTGAGCACAGCAAATACCATCCCCTATCTTCATGGAGTTAATGCTCTAGATGGGGAGTGAAAAAATAAGATAAGTATGGAAAATAGATGGTATGTTAGAAAAACTAAAGCAGGGGAGGGAGACACGAGGTGTTGGAGAGGGGATGAGGCGCCCTTTCTCTGCTACAGAAGCATGTTTGGGTGCTGATGTCCTTCCAGGCCTTCACCAGGTCACTTCTCCTTGCTTTACACGTGGTATCCCTTCATAGCCAGTTCTCCTCAGTGCATCCTACCCCATCTGAAGTTCTGTGAACTCTGCGGCCTCAGTTTAATTCATTCACACTGTCTCTACTCACTATGTTGCCCAGGCTGGTCTTGAACTCCTGGGCTCCAGTGATCCTCCCTCCACCTTGACCACCCAAAGTGCTGGGATTACAGTTGTAAGACAGGGTGCCCAGCTAACCCTGTACTGTTTTCCTCATTCCCCTCATCCTGCTTCATTTTTTTTTTCTCTTTTCGAGACAGTCTCACTCTGTCATCCAGGCTGGAGTGCAGTGGCGCGATCTCGGCTCACTGCAAGCTCCACCTCCTGGATTCACGCCATTCTCCTGCCTCAGCCTCCCGAATAGCTGGGACTACAGGTATCCACCATCACGTCCAGCTAATTTTTTCTTTTTTTTTTTTTTTTTTTTTTTAGTAAAGACGGGGTTTCACTGTGTTAGCCAGGATGGTCTCGATCTCCTGACCTTATGATCCGCCCGCCTCGGCCTCCCAAAGTGCTGGGATTACAGGAGTGAGCCACCGCGCCCAGCCTCCTGCTTCATTTTTAAAGTAATTCTCCCTGACTTTTTGTTTTACACTTATCTATCTGGTCATCATCTGTCCGTCTAGAGCACACTTTCTCAAACTTTACTGTGCACACAAACCCACCTGCAGAGCTTGTTACAGTGCAGATTCTGTTTCTTTAGGTCTGGGGACACCTGAAATTCTGCATTTCTAATAAGGAGGTGAGTGGTGCTGATGCAGCTGGCTTGAGAACCAATTTTGAATGTCAGGTCTCGAAGGTAAGCAGTATGAAAACCAGGATTTCATTAATTTATATCTTATCCTACACTTAACCCCTAATGCAGTGCCTGACAGTGTCTGCACATAGGCAACAATTAATAAATGTCTCAGGAGTGAATGAAGGAATTCTCCAGGGTTCAAAAATCCCTCTTGTTAAAGAGAAAAGACATTTGCACAAATCACTCTCATATAAATCACGGAAAAGAGGAAAAAAGCCAGATGGAGTGATGGGGGAGCTGAGAGGAGAGAGATTAATTCTGACCAAAGATATCTACAGAAGAGGTGGGGCTCGATCGGGGCGCTGAAGGATGGGCAAGATTTGGAGAGGCAGAGGCAGGAGACAGCCTCTGGGAGAAGGCTGGGGACAAATGAATGCGGTGGAAAAGTCCTTGTCAGGGAAGGATGGCTGGTTTGCAGCAGTGAAGGAGGTGGCAGGAAAGTTACAGCACCTTGAGTGCTAACTTGCTGCTTCTTCCCTCCCTTCCTCTTTCTTTTTCTTTTTCCATTCTGGATCCTGGTCAGCAATCTTGGCTTACTTGAAACTGCCTTTCGAGGTGAACTGCATGTTGACTTCGCGGCGTCCCCTGAATTAGGAATCCCATGAGAAGGCTCCCTCGCCCCAGGCCTGTTACAGGATGCGGCATTCAGCCACCCTGGCTCAGCCTCCATTATTAATTCGGCTGCCTTGGGTTTTACCAGAATTCTCCCTGCATCCTACCCTTTCATAACCCTAAGATCTCCAAATATCTCATTTTCCCCTACCTGAGACCCTCAATCTCCTTGCCAACTAATTCCCCTTCCTGAATCCCAGGGAATTACAGGACCACATCATCAGCAAAATTGTAACATTTCCTCACCTGAACTCTGTTTCCCTGGGGCCCAGCCAGGCCTGATGTAGTCCAATTCAGGGTAATTGATGGGAAAGGTATTCCTTCTTTCCCCCACAATGTACAGGAGACTGTCCAGGGCCTAAAAATGACTTTGTGAAAAACAAAGATAAGATCACAAAAATTAATCTATTAAAGAATGTATATTTCAGCACTGCTTTTTGCACAATGTGTGTGGTCCATTCTTTTCTTTATTTTGAAGCTCATACTCCAGCAGTGAAAGGTACCTCCCAACCTACTATGGACTTTTAGATTGTTGTTGCGTTTGAAATGAGCCATGGTGAGTGGGAGGCAGCTGTCCTTGTGACACTGCCTCTCAGGTTCACCACTGACTCAATCTTTTGCTCAGAAAATGCTGCCTCATCCCTAATGGCTGCCCAATCAGGAAAATATTATTTTCAGATGTTTTAAATTTCGGCCGCGAGAAACATATGTCCTGACATATGGAGCACAATAGGAGCTAGTTAAGGCCAAAGTGGAAACCAGGATTGGGAATTCTCTTTATTTCTGTTTTTGAAGTCAGACCCTGCAGGCCAGATTTCCCCAACCGGCAGACTAAGCTGTGCTCTAAATTAGAGTTCGTGTGCATCACAGAGATGGCATGTACGCAAAACAGGCAACTGCAAGCCCCTCTCTCTCATTAGCAACACATCCAATTAGGATAGCTACCACAGTGCTGCTGTAGCCCCATCTGGAGATCAAATCACAGACAACCTTGCAAATGCTCCAAAGTCATCTGCAGCACCATGTAAAACATCAAAATAGATCTACCTTCACACCAAGAGTTGCTCTAAAGCTACACATTTGATCGGTGCAATTTTTTTGTTTTTATCAAGATCATTTACGCTTTTTAAATAGAAGGGGCTTGTGCGATTAAAATTTGGGAGGGTAGGTTCTCATTCTAAATCATATAAGAGATAAAGGGATTTGTGTGAATAATGATTGCGCATTACAATACACCATTGTAGTACACAGGCTCTTTCTCTTGGAGTAAAGAAAGAGTTGTGATTTGATCATGATCAAGTTTGCAGTATTTATGCATGTGGTTAAATTACTTGCTAATCTTAATTCAGCTTCTTTAAAAGTTTTATTACTGAAGGATGGCTCCCTCTCACTCTTTACCTAGTAAACTCAGCCATCTGGACAAGGATAACTACTTAATTTTTAAAAGCTCACCTGGCAAGCCTATAAAAGCTACTAAATGACCATGATTATTTATCTTTTCAAGAAAAGACCACTGTGCAGGCAGTAGAATAATCAATACAATATCACCACTTTTTGCTTCTAATAAACTACTCTGGCACAAAAATTAAAATTACTGAAAAAATATTAAAGAAATGTTTATTAAAAATAGTTTTTGGAATTTTTTTTCTTTTTATGTCTTTTTTTTTTTTTTTTTTTTTTTGAGACAGAGTCTCATTCTGTTGCCCAGACTGGAGTGCAGGATGCATATGGCTCACTGCATTCTCAACCTCCTAGGGTCAGATGATCCTCCCACCTCAGCCTCCGTGGTAGTTGGGACTAAACGTGCGTGCCATCATGTACGGCTAGGTTTTTGTAGAGATGGGGTCTTGCCATGTTGCCCAGGCTGGTCTTCAACTGCTTCACTCAAGCAATCTACCCACCTCGGCCTCCCAAAGTGCTGGGATTACACGTGTCAGCCACTGCATCTGGCTTTTTTTCTTTTAAATAAGGAGTAATAGACATTATAAAAGGCAATATTTTCAAACTTCCCATTCTTGAAAAATAAAGATTAAAACAAAATATATAAATTTGAATACTTTTTAACATAGAAGTTTTAAAAATCAAAGCCCCAATGAGTGGTGTATTTTTAACCATTAGTTTTAAATACAAGGCTCTTAGAATTACAGTAGTAATAGTATTCGACTTTTGCATTTAATCTAAGAAAAATGCAAGGGACACCAGAATATAAAAAATGGCATTAGCTTATCAGTGACTGACCCACTAAGCAAGTTCCTCTGTGCACAGTCCTGAGCTGGGTTATGAGGAGGAAAGAAGTATCAGAGTCCTGCTCACAAGGAAAGCTTCCAATCCATCCTACTCTTACCCTGGCTTTTCCTTTCAGAACAGCTTGGTTTCATTTACTGAGCTGCTCTACATACTAGGCATTGTGCAACAAGCTTTCAGTAGTGGAGACAGGCAGGAGAATAACTTCCTACATGAGCTAAGATCTATGATTTACATCACTGTGGGATGCTGAGGAAGCCCCGTGGAGATCACAGAGAAAGGGCATAAGGTCAAAGAAGGCTTCCCAGAGGTCATGGCATCCACCTTGCATCTGAAGTGTCTTCACTCGGTTTGTTAAGGTGATGCCCAGCTTCCGTTTCCATGATTCTAGGTTGGCAGCCAGGCTGCATCTTCCTTGAACTGTGTGAGCATGGAGCCATGGACCCCAAGCCTACTCCCCACTTAGTCAACAGAAGGCTTGGTTTCCAACCTCTGCCCAAAGGGAACACCCCACTGAATTCCTGTTTCCAGTCTGAGAAGTAGGTATCTCTACTTTCAGCTCAAGTGCAGAACAAAGATGTCTGGTGGGTCTTAAGCCCGAGGAACGGCTGGTCTTTCCCAGCCCCAGGTCAGCTCGGCCCCTTTCAGGTGATTTGGGTGTCCTCTTCCCCTCCCTCCCACCAGAGGTGAACGCTCAGAGTCTTAACTTGAAATACTAATAATAGAAAAGCATCTTCATGGATATCAGAGGGTGGCTGTTCCCTCAAAGGGAGTGGCGGGGAAGGATGCTGTAAATGAAAACAGAACCAGTGGGTGAACACTGAAGTGTGTGGACCATAGGAAGGCATTGTTGGTTCTTTAGCAGGAAGCTAGTTTGATGAAATAATGGAGTTATAGCAAAATAGCTCAATGATGGTGTCCAGCATGCATTAGATAAGAAACTAGAGGCAAGGAGACAAATGAGGGCAGTAGTGCAATAATTCAAGTTTAGTGAAATAATAGTGTTGGTCTTGAAATAGGAACAAAGAATGAAGCAAAGGAAGAAGTAGAAAGACTTGGAGGGGATGAGGGAGTGTGTAATAGAGAAGAACAGCAATCAGTGATGACTTCTGAAGGCATTTGGTATGATTTCATATGGGTAGAGGGATTGCTGTTATCTGCCTGCAGTAATTGAGGCTTAATTATTATTTTAAAGCCCTGTGCTAAAAATAAGGATTGTATATTGAATATGACTGCATGTTTGAGATTGGGCATTTGCCTTTCCCAATTTTCCTTTTCTTCATGTCTTATATTTCCCTAGCCTTGGGTTGTGATCCCTGTCCTCCTTGCACAAAGGTAAGAATACCTATTCTCCATCTGTGTTTTGGTGACAGGGACTAAGGGCTTTGGCTCAGAAATAGCTAGACAAGCATAAGTAGATAGTACCCCTAACCCACATACAAACCTTGAGCTTCGGATGGTCTTGATTATATGCATTTTAGTAAAATGTGTGGCTTTGTTTTCGTGTAGAGCTTTAAGGGTAACATTTTAAAATCCTAGACTTCCCTTCTTTGAAAAGTAGAATCGAATGAAAAATAATTTCAGGTTGAATTATGGAAAAAGCAGGACTCAGGTCTGAATTCAACAAAAGCTTGATTTGAATGGTCAGATTATTTTGTAAATGTGTTAGTGCCCACAGTCAGGGCTTTCTGAACTCCAAATAATATGACATTGGGATTTCTAACATTTCCTTATTCTGAAACAGCCAGAAGGGTTCTTGATGTTCTCTAGGCCATTTTAAGTTTCTCTCCTGACATACCTCAGACAAGATCCTTTCAGCAAAGCCATGGACCCTCACAGACCTCTAGCCCCAGCTTTGTTTCGAAACGTAAAGCTCCCAGAGGCCAGTCTTCTTTAAGAACATAGGCCACTGCGTGGAATGCTTTGAGGTATTGCATCGCATTCTGTGTGCTTAAAAGCCCTCAAGTGGAAAACTCAGATCAGTCGCAAAGAACCAGCCCTTTGTTGACAGCCAACTTCTCCATGCAATTTCTATCTGTTCTTTACTGCTAGAGCAGCATGAAGTCAGTGCTGAAAAAAAAAGTAAGCTTTATGTCTTTGTTGCTTTTTCAGTTTCTGTTTGGGGCCTTGGTGCTGTGTTAATGAAAGACTCATGGGAAATATAACAGCTGGTGCTGGTACCCAGAGCAGAAGAGCTACAATTGATTGGAACATGGAGGGCTCCTTGTAGGTGCTATAAATTGCATTGTCGGGTTAGTGTAAAGTTACTAAAATAATACCTAAGTCTGTTTCCTCAACCATTCGAAGCTAATATCCAGTCCGTGGAGATGAAAAAACTGAAGAGGAGGGGGCGGGAGGCAATGAATGTTCAGTTGGAACAAGAAATGGAATAAATGACTCCAAATGAACTAGTGCTTTCTTTCTCCCCATAAAACTTATTTGGTTTAGTCTTATATTTTTCATGCTTTGAATATTAAAATATAGAAAAATGGTCATTTGAAGACATGTGTTAGATAGGACTTTCATTCAAGATGGAAGAATGAAACTATTTGAACACATATTCTTATTGCTGGATATTAAGATGACAAATTTGAGATGTTCAGTCAGCTCTTTTGAAAGACAGAATAGAAAGAGAGACAAAGGTGATGTTCCAAAAGGCAAAATTAAAACAGAGAACTACTTTCACTTGGTCAATTATTTCGGGGCGAGAGATAAGGATCCTCATTAAGAACTAGCACCATAAAAAGTACTTTCAGTGAGGAAATTAAACAAGAAAGGAGGTAGGGAGAGCAGGAAGTAAAGGCTGTGGAAAATGTTTCTAAATTTTTTTAATTATTCATTTCGTTTCCTGGAAAGAAATGGCTACCCAGTGGTGGGTTGGTCTAGTTTAATGTTTACTTCAAAATACATTTTTATTGCCTAAGCTTTATTAATAGGATCAAAACTACTAAGGAAACATGAATGAACATTAAAAAATTTGGACTTTCTGAGTATTAGTGGCTGTGTTAAAGGGAGAAGATATTGTCTAATTTTTCTCTTCACTTTTTCTAAGTGATAAGAGGTTGGCTTGAGTAGGTAATGCAAACAAAAAAATCAAATAGGCCAGAGATAATTCAAGTCACACCTTTTTTTTTTTCTCTATTATAGAGAGTTTGCTTGAGTTTATAAGGGAAGGAAATTGAATTATCTATATCTGACCTCAGATGGTGGAAAATCATCTAACTTGCACCTCCCTGAATCCTTACACTCATTTTCATGTTTCTTTTTAAGACAGTTTCTATATATATCAGACAAGAGGGGTGGTCACTCTTGCCCACAGCCACCTTCTTCAAGAGCCTAGCCTCAATAACAGAGGTGCTGGCACTTAGGGGTGGGAAAGGGGAAAGGGGAAATTTCCATCTGACCTTTCGGTATGTCCCTTTTCTGAAAGTGACTTTTTCAGTGTGAAATCTCTGATGTGGTTGCATTTGACTGAAGTTATTCCTATTTTTAGTCCATTTTACAGTGAAGCCAAATTTAATACCAATGTGCCTGTATGTAGGGGGAGGGATAGCAGTTTGACTGGCTGAACTGTTACTGAAGTTCAATCATAGTCACCATGTCTTTGATCTGGACCTTGGTTTTCTGGGAGGTAAAGATGGAGATAATATCTGACTTAATACTTGGCAGTAATATTTATAAAGCAACGATATCACTTCAATCATTGTTATTGCTACTACTTCTAGACTGTGTACAGATTCAGAATTAAGAAACTTATGAACTCTTATTGCAGTCTGGAACAATACACTTAGCCTTTCTGGAAGTGCCTTTATGCAACAAATACAAATCATTTTAACTTTGTTTTAAGACACATTATTCTACCAGCCATTGACCTTGAAGGGCTGGCCAAAAATAGCATAATTAACAAGAAAACATCAGAATCAGGCAGGAGAAGCCTATGATCTAATTCCCTGCTTGCTATGTTTATTTCCTAAATGGAAGTCACCAAACTCCCCTATCCTCGGACAGTGTGCTGAACTCATCTATTTATGATGTATTATTCAACAGTAACAATAATATGCTGGCTGGGACTCATGCCAATTGACATGGAATGACACCTTTAAGTGTTATAAGGGATGGTCTCCCATCTCTATTTTCTCTTGTTCATAAAATTCAATTAATTGCCTCTGGATTTATGAAAGAAGAAGCAGAAGCCAGGTGGAGCTGCTAAAAAAATGCTGATTTGAACTTTCGGGGGCAGATGTCTTGATTGCACAGAGGCTGAGGAATCAGAGAGAGAGATACAATGGGGTTAATTTATAACCCTTGGAATTGGTGGAGGCTTTGCCAAGTTATGGGCAAGACCAGTGCTTCTCAAGCCTTAATGGGCTTATGGATTATCCAAGGATCTTGTTAAGATTCAGATTTAGATTGAGCAGGTCTGGGAGAGGACTTCAGACTCTGCATTTTGAACGAGCTCCTGGGTGATGCTGAGAACTGTCCTTTAAGTAGCAAGAGATACAGTGGCTACTGGGAGTTTCTTGGTAAAGGAAGAAAATGTGGGCCAAGGGGTGTGGAGGGAAAAGATTGGGGAAGGGATCCTGGGTGGAAAGTTGAGGCATAGTCCCTGAGGCTGGCTGAAGGGCAGGGGGACTGAGTTTTCAGAAAGCAGATCTAGTGCCAGGTGAGCCAAGACCTGTGGGGCAGAGTAGGCCAGGCTGGCCCTCTTAAGAAATTCTTCTGGTGAGGCAATTTATATCAGACCAACGTGTGCAGGATCAGTACAGGTATCAGAATGGCCCGTCCTAGTTCGAAAGCTCTTTCCATGGGTGAATGGGACCCAGTCGCCTTAAAAACTGATGGGAGAACCCATGTTGAAACTCTTTTTGTCAGTAGAGGGTAATAATTGCAGAGAAGAGTTCTTGGAGTCAGGCCTGGGTTCAAGACCCAGGTCCATTAGTTACATGCTGTTTCTGGCAAGGTTAACCTCTCCAAACCTCAGTTTTCTCATTGGCGAAATAATGCTTACCAGCTGGTTATTCAAATGTAGTTCTCTTTATATGCAAGAGATCCTAAGCATAATCTTGTTCTGTCAATTTTTTAGAACTGATTTCTCACAGCCCTGGCCTCTTAAGGTAGGTTACACAAAGAATGTTTATTTCCTTTCATGAATATATTATTTTGGATCCTGCACTTGGAATTCAAACTTCATTATATTTATTATAAAGTCCCTGGCTGAGCAGATGAATATGGCTTATAAGTCTGTTTTCTAATCTATAGAAATGTCCTACAATGAAAATGAGCTTGATATGTTTCAGGGACAGAAAGACACCTAGCTTGGTTCAAGCAGTGTAAATAAGAAAGAGTGATATGGGATGAGGTCTGAGAGACAGGTAGGAATGAAATGGTATAGGGCTGTGTAAACCATGAAAAAGGTTTGAATTTTATTAAAGCAGCAAGGGTACAACTGAGATCATTTAGGCACCTAATGATTAAATGGAAGTAATGATGATACCTAACATCCTTATTACCTTATTGAAGGGTTACCCTGTGCCAGGCATGGTGCTAAGTGTTTATATATATTAACATTTAACCCTACATTAACCACAGGAGGTGGGTACTATTCTTACGTTATTGTTTTTGATTAGGGCCTCACTCTGTGGTCCAGGCTGGATCACGGCTCACTAAAGCCTCATCTCTGGGGTGCAAGTGATCTTCCCATCTCAGCCTCCCAGGTAGTTGGGACTACAGGCATACACCACCATTCCCAGCTGTTTTACTTATTTTTTTTGTGTGTGGAGACAAGGTCTCACTATGTTGCCCATGCTGGTCTCTAATTCAGGGGCTCAAGTGGTCCACCCTCCTTGGGATTAAAAGTGTGAGCCGCTGTGCCCGGCTGTGGTTACTATTATCACAGGTTGAGTATCACTTATCCAAACTGCTGGAGGACACATTTCCGACTTTGGATTTTTTTAGATTTTGGAATATTTGCATATACATAATGAGATATCTGGGGGATGGAACCCAAGTCTAAACATGATATTCATTTATATTTTATATCCACCTTATACACATAGCTCAAAGGTAGTATTTTAAATAATTTTGTGCATGAAACAAAGTTTGAACTATTCTTTTACTGTGACCCATCACATGAAGTCAGGTGTGGAATTTTCCACTGTGGTGTCATGTCGGCACTCAAAAAAGTTTTGAATTCTAGAGCATTTTGGATTTTGGATTTTGGATTTTCGGATTAGGGATGCTTAACCTGTACCTCCTTTTTGTAGATGAGTCATCTGAGGTTTAGGAGGTTAATTAAATGCCCAAGGTCACTCAGCTGGTAATTAAAAGAAAGCAAGATACCATCACACTGTAGTCCTTCTAAATCCTCTCCAGCCGGTTTCCAGCCATTGTTTCAACGTGGGCTTACTTTGCAGTTAGTACTGCTGGTTATGGTAACTTCAGGCTGCCGGTCACACAAGCTCCCATGCAGGAGTGGATGTGAACATAAACTGGATGCAGTTGGGGCCTTCTTGGCAGTTCTGGGAGAAGCACGAGCATCTTCTCACCTGGACCATCATGGCATTTTCTCCGTCTGCACATCTCTGTGTGTGAAAGTGTCCAAGTGTGTATATCTTCTTTGTGCCTCTAAACTTCCTTCCCCTGGGCCACGGTGAATCACTGCTTTTCATTAGATGGTGTAATTAATCCATCTGCCCATTGGTGCCTCTGAGCAATATTCCCTCACTGGGCACATCTGTTCCTATGAATCTGCAGCAAGCAGGACCAATCTTTTAGGGATCACAGGCACTAGGAGAGACTTGTTTTTTTTATGTCCACGCATTTCTCTCTTACTCCCTGGGGTAGTTAGCTGCCTTTATGTGGGTTAACAGGGAGATGCAATATTCCTGAGTATTTGGGGGCGATTTTGAAGGGCAGTGCCATTGAAAGGCCTCCTGGAGTGGATGAAAGATGATGACAGGCATAAATTTTATGGATCAGATCAAGGGTCTCTTTTACAACACACAGTCCTTAGAGTTTCACCGCCGCTCATGAATGCAACTAATACAGGAGATTGTGAAGATAGGTTACCAGTGGGAAGGAGGCCCAGGTTTCTGATTCTGCAGGCCCCGTGCTTCATTCACAAAGTTGAAAGAGCCACTCTCTAAATTCAAAGGGAAGCAGCTGTCACAGAGAACTCAAAGGGCAAATCTGAGACCCCACTCAGAGTTGGCAGAAGACAGCAGGATCAAACTTCTCTCCCGGGCCCCAACTTATGAAAACTATCGCTATTGTATGGCTTGTAGGAATTGGCATATGAGGATATTTCATCAGCAGTATCAAAACAATGAGGATAAAAATCATCACTGCATACTGGAGCCCTGGCATTTATGAGATGCAGGCATCGTTTCTGGGAAGGGTGGGAGCACATAATGCCCATTATCCTCTTAGTAGTTGCCTTGGTCCCCAAGGATCTTAATGGGGAAGGGGCTTAATGAGCTTTGGCTCCCTAGAAAAAAAGAACTGAAAGAAAATAGCTATTGTTCTGAATATAACTACAATGATGCCCAGAACTGAAAACTCTGGAGTTATATAGGAAAGGGTATCTGTGACTGGTGAGAGGGAGATTCTATTACCAGGAGACTTATTTGAATATGAAAATAATATATAGTGTAAGCCAAAAAGTATCTGAGACAGATCTCATCAATTTAGAAGTTTATTTTGCCAGTTAAGGATCATAACCTATGACATAGTCTCAGGAGCCCCTGAGAACATGTGCTCAAGGCAGATGGGTTATAGCTTGGTTTTATATGTTTTAGGGAGACATAAAACATCAATCAATGTGTGTGACGTATACAGAAGTTAGGTCCGGAGAGGCCAACTTGAAGAGGGGAGAGGTTGCTTATAGGTCATAGGTGAATTCAAAGATTTTCAAATTGGCGATTGGTTGTAAGGGTTAAACTCTGCCTGAAAAGTTGAAGCCAGCTTGAGGTAAGGGTTGGGGGGTGGTGGTTGTGGAAGCCAAGGTTTTTGTCATGCAGACAAGCCTCCAGGTAGCAGGCTTCAGAGAGAATAGATGTGAATGTCTCTTACCAAAGGTATCAAACACTTTGGAGAGACCTAGTAAAGGAAGCAGATTTTCTACAGAATGCTAACTTTCCCCCACAAGAAACAGCTTTGAAGGGCTATTTCAAAACATGTCAAGTAAGCATATTTTAGGGTCAAAAAACTTCAGTTTCTTTCAGGGCCCTGCTGTCTGTCATGTGATGCTATAATAGTGAGGTTGAAATTTGGTATCTTATGGCTACAAAGAGTCTGTTCGGTCAGACAGACTCCAACCCCATCTCTGCCCCCCACCTTTCCATCATGACCTGAACTAGATTCTCAGGTTTCATTGTGTCCCCTTGGCTGAGAGTAAGACCCATTCAATCAGTGGGAGGGGCTTAGAATTTTATTGTCGATTATTAGCATTATCAAAATACACAGAAAACACCAGCTGCATTCAGCACTTATTTATTGAGCATGTAGTAGGGACTAGCACTATTCTAGGCACGAAAAGTGCAGCCATGAATATGACAAAATGCTTGTTATTGCGGTTTTATGGTCCACATTGGGGAAGATAATAATAAGCGAATCAGTAAATAAAGAAAACATAGAGTGATAAGTGCTCTACATGGAACCTACTTTAAGGTAGGATGAGAGAGAGTGAGGGGGTGTGGCTAAGGAAGGCCTCTTTAAGGAGGTGACCTTAAAGCTGATGTCTGAATGTCAAGGAAGAACCAAATCTGCAAAGTTGAGGGGAAGAACATTCCAGGCAGAGAAACAGCTCTCAGGCACTAAGGTGAGAGTGGTTGGAATATTTCAGGGACAGAAAGACACTGGCTTGTGTAAACCAAAAATAAAATTCTAAGGCCCCCCAACCATCTGAATGGACCCCTCCTCTTGGCCAGCACACTCCAAAGTTAACCTGAAAAATGGGTTCAGGCCATGACAAGAAGAGGGGGTGGGACATGCCTTGTTGTACCCTCCCCACTTTTGAAATTTAGAAAAAGCTGACCAGCGTTCAACATCAACACAGACCTTAAGTCTAATTAGAAACATTTACAACCTATGCTCTCTGAGGCCTGCTACTTGGAGTCTTCATCTGCATGATACAACTTTGATCTCCACAACCCCTCATCATAACACAGACATTACTTTCTATTGATAATAACGCTTTTGACCAATTGCCAATCAGAAAATTTTCAAATCTTCCTATAATCTGGAAGCCCTCCTTTCTCCTTACAGGCCTTTCCAGACCAAACCATTGTACATCTTACAGGCATTTGATTGATGTCTCATGTCTCCCTGTAGTGTATAAAACCAGGCTGTGCTCTGACCACCTTGGGCACATGTTCTCAGGATCTATTGAGGGCTGTGCCATTGGCCATGGTCTCTCATATTTGACTCAAAATAAATCTCTTCAAATATTTTACAGAGTTTGACTCTTTTTGTCAACACCTGGTTTAGGAGGCTGAGAAAGAATGATACAGCATGACATGAGCAGCAGGCAGGGGCCAGATCACAGAGGGCTATGTAAGCCATGGCAAGGCATTGAGTTTTACTATAAGTATGTTAGGAAGCTACTGGAGGGGCAGAAAGCAGGAAAATCACATGGCCGGATGAGTCTAGTGTTTTGGAAACTTTTCATTTTGATATGATTTCAAACTTACAAAAAATTTGCAACAACAGTGAAATGGTTTGGCTCTGTGTCCTCACCCACATCTCACCTTGAATTGTAATAATCCCCACGTGTGAAGGGTGGGACCAGGTGGAGGTAATTGAATCATGGGGGTGATTTCCCCCATGCTGTTCTCGTGATAGTGAGTGAGTTCTCACGAGATTGATGGTTGTATAAGCATCTCGCATTTCCCCTGCTGGCTCTCATTCTCTCCCGTGCCACCGTGTGAAGAGGTGCCTTCTGCCATGATTGTAAGTTTCCTGAGGCCTCCCCAGCCATGGAGACCTGTAAATATTGTTTGTCCCAATACTGGTGATGTTAGCTTTGATCACTTGCTTAAGGTGATGTTCCCCAAGTCTCTCCTCTGTAAAGTGACTAATTTTCCCTTTGTAATTAGTAAGTCATTCCTGAGGAGTTTCTTTGAGACTATGTAAATATCCTATTGCTCATCAAACTTTTACTAGGTTTAGCACCCATTGATCAATTTCTAAATACATCGTTTCTATGTTTATTATTTGGAATTCAACTTTAAGGAAGAGCTTTCCTTTCTTCCATTTATTGTGTTAAAAAGAGATCATAGGAAAGTAAAAATGAAGCAAGGAAATCAGTTAGTAGGTTTTTGAAGTATGCCACAGGAGAGATAATAATGGCTTCTACCCATGTGTGTTGGCAGAGGATGGAGATAAATGGATAGATTCAGCCTACGTTTTAAGGTGAACTTGAGAGTTTTGCCAATGGTTTGGATGTGAGGGTGATGCAAAGAAAGTTATCAAGGATAATTTCTAGATCTTTGTCATAAGCAAATGGTACCATTTAATGGCTCCAGATGGTGGTACCATGATGGTGCCATGTATTGAGATAGAGAAGACTGGTGGAGAAACTTTGGGAGGGAAAATCAAAAATTTTGATTGGCCACAAGTTTCAGATACTTGCTTAACACCCATGTGGCAGTGCCAAGGAGTTCAAATAGCTGGTGCAAGGGAGAGGGAGTGACTGGTATATACATAATATTTAAAGCCACAACACTGAGTGAGACTACTTAGAGAATGAGTGCAGACGAAGAAGAGGTCAGAGCACAAATCCTGAGCTACTTTAAGAATTTGAAGTCAGGAAAATGAAGCAAATTTGGCAAAAGTGCTGGACAAGAGGCAATTAGCAAGGGGAAAGCAGAACCAGGAGAGTGTGTTGCTGGGTAGGAGAAAAAAAGGATTTTAAAAGGAGGGAGTGGCAAAGGCTGCTGACTTCTGCCGAGAGCTCAAGTGTGATGAGGACAGGGATTGCAGGTTGGACTCTGCAGCATAAACAGCGAAGGGGCTGGAACTCAGCAGAAGTGGGTTGAGGGGAGAATGCAAGATGAGGAAGTGGAGGCAGTGATAATAATCAAGGACGTTAGGAAGCTTTGCTGTGAAGGAGAGCAAAGTAAAATGATGGGAGCTGGGCAGGAATACACGGTCAAGAGAGTTAATCTTTTTTCTTTCTATTATTTAATATGAGAGGTAAAGGATCATACTATCTGTTAGAGAAAGTAAAATGGGTGATGCTGAAGAGAAGAAAGAGAAACAAAGTCCCTGGGAAGGATGATGGGAGCTGAAAGTTGGTTGGTTTTTGTGGGACACTTGATCCTTAGTGATAAGAAAAGGTCATCAGGTCTGTAGGGTGGTGGTGGGGATGCAACATGATGAGGGAGGTCTTTTTGGTTGTTTCGGTTTTCTTGATGAAGTGTGAGGCAAGGTCACCAGCTAGAATTGGAGTGGAGACAATGTGAAGAGAGATGTGAAATAGTTACTTTGAAGAATGAAAGAGTTAAGAGATGTGGAGAGTGCATAGGACTATGAGGCATCACTGAAGGCCAATCTGAGATTTGTGGCCATGAATTAGTGAAACTTGTCAGGAAGTTGGGTTAAAAGAAAGTTAAAAATAACACGTGTGTCTCACACCACTGTTCTCAAAGCACTTCATTTATTTATTTATTATTTATTTATTTATTTATCTGAGATGGAGTCTCACTCTGTAGCCCAGGCTGGAGTGCAATGGTGCAATCTTGGCTCACTGCAACCTCTGCCTCCCAGGTTCAAGAGATTCTCCTGCCCCAGCCTCCTGAGTAGCTGGGATTACAGGCAGCTGCCACCAGGCCCAGCTAATTCTTTTTCGTATTTTTAGTAGAGGCGGGGTTTCACCATGTTGGCCAGGCTGTTCTTGAACTCCTGACCTCAAGTGATCTGCCGCCTCAGCCTCCCAAAGTGCTGGGATTACAGGCGTGAGCCACCGTTCCCGGCCTCAGAGCACTTCTGACATGCGCTAGCTTGTCTAGTCATCATATAAACTCCCCGGTGTGGGAAGGTACCTCCCCTTCATAGATGTGCAAACTATAGCTTAAAGAGATTATGTTTCCAGCCTGAGCCACATAAAACATCTGACTCCAAAACCTGTGCTCCTTCCATCACACCAGCAGCTGTGGAAGTGACTTTACAACAAATACAATCACAGAAACAAATAAAGTATAATTCAGATCCACTGCTGTTTTTAAATGATTTGATAGGCTGGGAGTGGTGGCTCATGCCTGTAATCCCAGGACTTCGGGATGCCTGGGCGGGTGGATCACTTGAGGCCAGGAGTTCGAGACCAGCTGGCCAACATGGTGAAACCCCATCTCTACTAAAAATACAAAAAATTAGCCGGGCGTGATGGCAGGTGCCTGTAATCCCAGCTACTTGGGAGACCGAGGCAGGAGAATCACTTGAATCCGGGAGGCAGAGGTTGCAGTGAGCTGAGATCGTGCCATTGTACTCTAGCCTGGGTAACAAGGGTGAAACTTTGTCTCAAACAAACAAACAAACAAAAAAAGAAACGAAAAGAAAAGGATTTGATAGACTGACAGATGAGGCTAGAACAGAATGTGGCTGGAGGGTTTATTGCTGGTGATTCATGATAGGATAATTGTTACAAAGATTCTTACAACATGTCTCAGAGAAAAATATGGTTGGCAAATATGGATAATAAATAGTGCTAACAGAGCACAGTGGTTAAGAGGGTGGACTTTAGTATCAGCCACATGTAGGTTCAAAGCCTGGCTCTACCACTTACTGGCTTTAGGACTTCAGGCAAGTAATTTAACTTCTCAAACTCAGTTTACTCATCTGTAAAATGGTCATAATAATAGTACCTTCTCCCACTGAGTTGTAGTGGGGATTAAATAAAATAATTCATATAAAGAATAGAGCATAGTCATTGGTATAGAATTAGAACTCTTTAAAACTATACCATTATTACTACTAGTGAAAACTAAAAATGCAATGTAAAGATGGATTGCCATAAATTGCACCAACAGGTATTATATATTGTGAATCCTACTAATTATTTTTCAAAGGTGGGTTGATGAAGGAATTAACACAGTTCTCCACGGTTTTGTGTTTTTTTTTTTTTTTTGGAGACAGGGTCTCACTGTGTCACCTAGGCTAAAGTGCAGTGGTGTGACCACAGCTCACTGTAACCTTGAATTCCTGGGCTCAAGCGATCCTCCTGACTCAGCCTCCCGAACAGCTAGAACTGCAAATGTGTGTTACCACTCCTGGCTTCTTTTTTTTTTTTTTTTTTTTTTTGGTAGAGACAAGGTTTTGCTATATTTGCCCTGGCTGTTCTTGAACTCCCGGTCTCAAGCGATCTTTCTGCCTCAGCTTCCCAAAGCTCTAGAATTTCAGGCATGGGCCACCATGTCTGGTCTCCATGTATTATTATACTGGCATTAATAAGTCACTCCTAAGATTCTTTAGCAATAACTTCTACTGATTATATTGGAATAGAAGCTTAATTGACAAGCCAACAGATTTGTCCCATTAAACAAACATTTTGCTACTGGATAAAACAAAAAACAAAAATCCTCCAGATATTTATACATATTTACTTTATGCACATATATGTCTCATTTAAAATCTATTCAGGAAATATAAGCAAGGGTGTAACTCTGACAGAGAAGCTACAGGTAGTGTAAAAAAATTTAAAATTCAGAGGAAAACATGCAGTGGGTCAGCAATGTGAGGGATTCTCATCTTACCATATGGATACTTTACATTGTGAGGGATGCAACATACTATAGCAACCTTTCAAAAGGCAAAGAGTCAGCCGCCTGCCTATCATCAAGAGAGCTCTGCTCTGCCATATGTGATTATGTTGGGCTTAGCTCATGGGCCCTATACTAGCATATGAATTTCTATCATGGTTATCTGAGTTAGTAAAATAAGATAATAATGCAGCAATTCTGATATTTCTGGTCCCTGCACAGAAATATCAGAATTCAACACAGGTTGAATGAGGTTAATCTAGACCATGTGCTGTGCAAAATTAAAGTAGAAACCTGTATAATTTACAGTAGAGGGTTGCATGTAAATTCTGTGTTTTATGAAGCTTCATAACTTTTTGTAATTATGTGCAATAATTCTGTTGAGTTAAAATAGTAGAGCTGTGCCAGGCTGCCCATAAAGCTATTGTACCTTTCCAACCTGACTCTTGGAGGAGTTAGTTATGTAGGAAGCAGAGTTTGCTGAGCTTGGGTCCCTGTTAGGGAGGGCTCCACTGTAGTTCTCCTTTGGTACACAGGTAACTGGGGAGCTGTAAAATTTTGTAATGCCCTGCCGTCACTGGAGGTGTGTGAAGCTGGAAGCTCTGGGGTTGGAGCCCAGGTATGGGTGTGTTTAAAAGATTCCACTACGATTATGATGCACATGTGCACACTAAAGGTCAAGAATTGCATCTAAAGCAAATCTCTCAGATTTCATAAACTGCTATATAAATATATGTGTATATACACACATTCATAGATATATATTCATTTTCACTAAAATATTTAGGATTATCTAATGTCTACAAAACTAATGTTCTTGAGAGTGTGATTAGGAAGTCAAAGTGACTGTGAATTTTTCTGCTAGGTCAGCAAGGTATTTTAGAAGCTTATCACAAAACTCTTTATCAGATAAGAACGTTTTCAACAGAAAGCCCATCTGAGTCACTGAAATAGATAGAAAGGTATTTTTTTCTTACAAAACTAAAAAGTCTGGGCCGGGCACGGTGGCTCACACCTGTAATCCCAGCACTTGGGAGGCCAAGGCGGGTGGATCACCTGAGGTCAGGAGTTCGAGACCAGCCTGGCCAACATGGTGAAACCCCGTCTCTACTAAAAATACAAAAATTAGCCAGGCGTGGTGGTGGGTGCCTGTAATCCTAGCTACTCGGGAGGCTGAGGCAGGAGAATCGCTTGAACCTGGGAGGCAGAGGTTGAAGTGAGCCGAGATCACGCCATTGCACTCCAGCCTGGGTGACAGCAAGACTCCATCTCAAAAAACAAACAAAACAAAACAAAATACAAAAGTCTGAAAGTAGCAACTCAAGGCTGATGCAACAGCTCAATGATGTTGATAAGAACTTAAGGCCTTTTTTCGTTCTCTTCTGACACCCTAACCATGTTGGCTCATGACTTCAGGGGTACAACATGGCCGTGTTAGCTCCATGCATCATGTCCCCATTCATAGCAGGAGGAAGGAAAGGAAAAGTGGCACTAGCCATGTTTTTATCAAGAAAGAAGCTCTTTGCCCACATATTTTTGGCCAGAACTATATCTTATGGCAATCTTTTGCTGGAAAAGTGGCTATTTAGCTTTTCTTGTCCCCACAGTGGAAAAGAAACAAAAAGGAATGAGGGTTAGGAATTGCCAGCCCACACTGATGACCACATTTTGTAGGTCTTTCTGCCTAATCTATTAACTTGCTTCCCTGGCATTGGGGAAAGTATCTGAATATACCTTCCCAGATCATTCCGTTTTTCTTGTTACTTTCATTACTGCCATTATTTTTATTTAAAATGGCAACAGAAGCTGCAACTACTATTTATTGACTACCTACTGTGTACCCGGCTTTGTGCTAGCTGACTTTTCTACCTTGCTTCCAATCCAGTTACAATAATCCCCACTGCAAGATGATCGCTCTCCTTATTTCACAGGTAGGAAACTGAGGCTTAGAGATGGTAAATGATTTGCCCAGGACTATATATGAGGAAATGACAGAGTTAGGATTTGAACTTGAGTTTACATTGCTCTAAAGCCTACGCTCTTCCCAACAGAGTCACTGCCTCTATACCTCCAACAAAAATAGGCTGGAGTAACCTACACACGAAAGAATATACATTTTTCATAATCCCTACACTTTCTTTTTATAGAGGCTTCAAGTATTACTCACTTTCTTGTCCCTTACAACTCCCTGAAGTCATTTAAGAGAAAAAAATGTCATCCTGATGTTGAAGATATCACCCTAGTGCTGTCTGGAACTGAGTGGGGGCAGCCAGTTCACCCTGGGACTCTCCACCGGCCCCTGAGTATAGCAGTCCCCTGTGCTCTTGTGCGTCTACAGGATGACGCATTGCTTGGCAGGTTCTTGTTCATCTTTCCAGGAACTGAGTGATGTCTCTGGGAAATATGAGAGGCAAACAGTTTGAAAAGCGAAGGGCTATGGTCATATGACTTCTACAGAAAGCAGCTTTACAGTGGTGAGGTGAAGCCCAGGTTCCTGGGAGGGGCCCAAACTGGACAATGGTAAAATGAGCAGGGAGCAACATGTGGCAAATTGGCAGCCCTGGGTTCCACGCTTCCGCGCGGCACAGGGAGTGGACCTACTTGAGGCAGAGGGACCCGGCTTGTTGAAGTCTGATCCTTGGGCTTTGTGCCAAGGTGCAGCAGACAGAACCTCCGGTGGCTCCTCAGATGGAACTTTCTGTAGAGAGAGAGCCAGCTGCACTTGGGAATCTTTCCTTCTGCTCCAGAAAACCTATGGGGATATTTTTCTACTGGGTTTATAAAGCCAAGATGCCCTAGCTTTACAGACCAACCTCTCATGGCCTTGGGATTCTCCAAAATGCTTCTGAAGTCTTTGCTGTATGGTCCCTTGAACAGTCAGAGGCCACACGTGGGTAGAGGCAGCCTCTGAGGGATCTGCTTCAAACCATGGAAGGGAAGCCCAGGTAAATATAACGAGATCTGCAGGCTAGTCAGTGCTTAGTATTCTCTCGAGACTCAAAGGCAAATCAGAAGACATTTTCCTAATTTTGACTCGTGCAAATCCTCAGTGTTGCTTGTGATTGTATGCGTTAATTGTTTACTCTCAGGAGGCAGACAATCATGGGTGACCCAGGGACAATGCATCTTCTGTTTACCAACAAGCTCCCAGGAGCCTCTAGCTCCCTTATGTTGGTGTGAGCCAGAATGGGACTTTCTTTCAGGTTTGGATGGCTTTGGGCAGGTGTCCCCCATAAAAACGCCCTGGGGACTTGGAGCCATAAACATGCACATGCTCTTCTTTTGGCCATGGCAAACAAAGAACATCCTTTAGTTCCACTCTGTCTCCACCTTACCTGCAGCATCTTTCTCCACCAGCAAGGAGTTCCACATGTCAAGACTTTAGTGTCTGCTGCCTGCAAATCCTGTAAAGTGGGAAGTGCAGAGGAGAGATTTCCGTACTCAGAGGTCAGCCTAGAGCTCTGCCATGACCTCACAGCCATAGTAAGCTACATGAAACTCCAGAAGAGTTTCACATTACTTGCTTCTAATAATGGGGTCCTGACATTTCTAAATTCATCAGTTTATAAATATCACTTCTCTCCTTTTCAAAGGCTAACAATTCAGATAAGGTTGAAAATATCTGAGGGTCCTCTGAGCTCGTCTTCCAGACTTAAAATTCTTTCAGGCTTTTCTTGCAAAGCAGTGAGGACTTGGGGTTTATCAAATTTTCCATTCCTATTTTCGTTTCCCTTACAAGGAAATAACCTGAATCGCACAGCTTTTGCCATTATGTCCTCCAATATGTCTCATCCCTTATTCCCTCTCAAGCCATTAATTCTCTGTGACTTTTTGCTCTTTCAAGGAGAAAATCCTTAGCGTAGGGATGAGAAAGGAGTTCACTTGTCCTACAAATGGGCCACCCTGCCCCAGAGGCAGGAACAGCCTGTCAGTTGGGGATGTGGCACATCATTTTCAGTCATTCTGAGTCAATATGCATTCAGCAAGTTTCCTTACGATATCACCATTTCTATCCTCTTGTCTTCAGCAATTCAGCAGGAAATTAGCAGCACGCCACCTTCCCACAAATGTGGCAGGATTGCAGGGTGAGGGTGGGGGGCGAGGTGTCTGGTTTACCATAGACTTCCAACAGGCGAGTCACCTGAACAGCTTAATTTGAGTACAACTTAAAAAAAAAAACCAAGCTATAAAGTCATTGCAGGCACTCTAGCAGTAAGAACAGAGGGTCCCTAAATCCCCTAGTGGAAGATACATTTGGAAATGTCTTTCCAGCTCAGGATAACTCCCTCTTCTCTGGGAATGGCTTTCAGCTTTCCACCCCATCCAGAAACCATGCTTCCTTCGTGGGGCTCTGCCTTCCCTAGTGACAGTTGATTGAACCAGAGGTGGACACCTGGGGGTTTCCAAGTCAGTCTCTGTGGTGACCAGAAGTCTTTCCTCAAGTCTTACCTTCTCCCTGGGGTTTACTCTGCCCATGTTTAGAAGTGCATCCTGCCCACAGCACCCCTACCCCCTGCTCCGGATCCCCTCTTACTCCACCCCATCCTTCTTTCTCTACAACCCTTATAATCTAACAAGCTACATGTGCTCATTGATTACACTCGTGGTCTACCTCTCCTACTAGAATGTAGCTTTGTTCCTGATGCAGCCCAAGCACCCACGCCCGTGCCTGCCACTATGATACACAAAAATTAGTAGTATCTCAGCACTTTGGGAGGCTGAGGGGGGCGGATCACCTGAGGTCAGGAGTTGGAGACCAGCATGGAGAAACCCCACCTCTACTAAAAATACAAAATTAGCTAGGCATGGTGGCTCATGCCTGTAATCCCAGCTACTCGGGAGGCTAAGGCAGGAGAATCACTTGAACCTGGGAGGCAGAGGTTGCGGTGAGCCGAGATCACGCCACTGCACTCCAGCCTCGGCAACAAGAATGAAACCTCGTCTCAAAAAAAAAAAAAAGGTAATAGTTAAATAAATGAATTGGAGTTAGGGTGGTCATATCCTATTCTATGGTTCAGAGGCCAACAGGAGAGCACAGCCTTCTCCCAGAGCTCCAATCCTTTCTTGAGTCCAGGCTTCCCTCCTGCCCCTAGATTCATGTGTTCTTGTACTAAATTGTCTCCTTTTCCCCTTTAAGCTAGCTGTAGTTAGTTTCTATGACGAGCAACAAAGGGGCTTGCCTAAGTAAACAGACAGAAATCCCAGGCTTCCTAGAACTTACACTCTAGTGGAGACGAGTTTGAGAAACACTAAGGGGACCAACACGGCAGGGGCCTAGTAAAGAGGAGAGAAAAGTAGCGGGAGGACCAGGAAGCAGATGAGCAGGGTGGAGCCCTGTGGATACTTGAAGGACTTTGCCTTTTGGCCTGAGGAAGATAGAAAGCCACTGCAGGTTTCGAGCAGTTTTGTATTTTAAAAGGGTCCGGCTGGCTCTTGTAAGAGCTCAGCCTAAGGATTGTGGTGGGCAGAGTGGAACAGGAATTCCAGTAAGGAGCCCCTGCAATAATCCAGGAGACAGAAGGTGGCCCTGAACAGGGTGGCAGCTGAGGAGAGGGCTGAGAAGTGGCCCAGTTCTTCACACAGAAGGCAGAGCTAACACCTCAACACCTGAGGCCCCGTTCTCTGGAATAGTAGAGTGTGCATTTTGCTGTGTTGGAGCAGCTGGGCTTTTGGCCCACTGTATCCTGCCAAATCCCCAGCCCACGCCCTCCCTGTCCCCCAGCCATGGCCGCTCCTTCCACTTGGTGAGACTGAGCACACACCACTAAGTAAAATCCCGCACAAGGCTGCACATCCCTTTCCACCTCAAGTCCTCTTGTGGGCTGTTTGCTGAAAGGGAAGACTTTTCCTTCTTTGGATGTGCATGTGTGAAATAGACCTTGAGTGGCAGACTTGGATCTAGTCCTGTGCTTGGCTCTGATTCAGTCCTCAGTTTTCTCATCTGTGAAATAAGAGGTCTGATCTCCAGGATCACTCATGAGCTCTCATAGGCTATAATTCTGAGGATCTGAGGACTGAGTGAGTCCATCACTGAACCCAGGTAAACCAAAGGTTGCATCCTCGGTCATAAAATAAGTAATAAATCACTGCAGTGGTTCCTGGAATGAGTCAAGGAGCTCAGCCTTTCCTGGGGTCCACAGCTACTAGCCATAAAAATGGTCTGTGATATATTATTAGTTGGAAAGAAGACGGGTTACAGAAATGGAGGCTTATGTTACATTTATGTAAACAAACAAAATAAGGTCCATGAAATACTCCTAGTTTTAGCGAGGGTCCTCTCTGCAAAGCAAAGTTATAGACTTAATTTTTTTCCTTGAACTCTTCTACATTTTCCAAATCTTTTAATATGATTTAATAGATGCATGTATATATGCATAAGTTACATACATTCATACTGTGGTCTTTATTTTTTTTTCCTCTTTTGATTGTTCCTTCCTGCCACTTTTCATTCTACACCTTCAATATCCATACCCCAACCCAGTCCCCACTGTGATAGCCCAGAAAGCCATTGTCTACAATGAACATCAGTATTACTTTGGCAGTCACACAGCAATCAATCATTAATTCATTTATTTTAAAAAGTGACAGCAAGTCACAGCCTCAAAGCCTCCACCTAACATGGGAATCATCCTGGCTCTGACCTGTTTTTCATGGGGAAAGGAGCAGATGACCAAACCTGAGACAGGAGCATGGGGAGATTTCTGTTTCTTGTTTCCTGAATGAGAGTGAAAAACCCTAGGAACAGGCCAGGCACAGTGGCTCATGCCTGTAATCCCAACACTTAGGGAGGCTGAGGCGGGAGGATCACTTGAGGTCAGAAGTTTGAGACCAGCCTGGCCAACATGGTGAAATCTTGTTTCTAAAAAATACAAAAATTAGCCGGGCCTAGTGGTGCACGCCTGAATCCCAGCTACTAGGGAGGCTGAGGCAAGAGAATCGCTTGAACCTGAGAGGCAGAGGTTGCAGTGAGCTGAGATGGCACCACTGCACTTCAGCCTGGGCAACAGAGCGAGACCTGCCCCAAAAACAAACCAAAATAAAACCCCTAGGAATAATAATTGGCTCCTGTTTGTAACATAAGCAGACAATTGTGAAAGTGAGTAGCTTTTGGCTTTCCTATCAGCCTTTGACTCAGGGCAAATGACCACGGGACACACAGCTTCTTAACATATAGTTTTGCTAAGGAACTAGGAAGGCCACATGTGTGAGATTGGGACTGAGGGGTTGGGTGGTAGCATGCCACTTCCTGAGCCACGCTGCCCTACAACTTTATTATAGAAAATGCGAAATGGTTAGGAGATACCCAATCGGTCAGTCACTCTAGCCTAGAAAGCCAGGCTGGGTGGCAGGTAAGCCTTCCCCAGCCAGGAACAGGATGTGTGGGAGGCCCCATGTAACTGGGCAGGATGTTCACTGGGTCACTTCCTGCCAAGGAGAGTTACCTTGATGAGACTCAGAGCACTAAACTCAGGGCTATCCCAGTCCTCTGAATCTGCTCTAGAACACATATTTTTATATGTGCATATATTCACATGTATGTGTCTGTGTCTATTTTTTTCCTTCTTCCCTTTCACATCTCTGACTGGGACTTTGCTGGTGGTGAGAAGAAATGCTTGTGTCAACTGAAAGGCAGGAACATTGCATGTGACAGCTGCTGGGTGCCCAGAAACAGGGCCCCAGGAAAAGGTGCGGGCAGTGGGGACAGACGAGCTGAAGGCCTTGAAATTCCACAGTCCACCAGGAGGAAGTAGATAGAACCACAGATCGTAGCCATGAGGGACCCCAGAGGACATTCATTCTAGCCCCTCTCTTTGCAGGTGAGGGAATACACCCAGAGATGTTAGGAAAGCCCCACTCTTCAGTAGCTCAATGACCACAGATTAGACCCACACACGTCTGCCTGCTTCAGTGAGAAGTGATGGTTTTTATTAAGAAGAGAGGAATTAAGAAGACATATATTCTTCTTCTGTCATAAGAAAACTTTTTTTTTTTTTTTTTGAGAGGGAGTCTTGTTCTGTCATTCAGGCTGGAGTGCTGTAGTGTGATCTTGGCTCACCATAGCCTCTGCCTCCTGAGTTCAAGTGATTCTCCTGCCTCAGCCTCCCGAGTACCTGGGATTACAGGCACTCACCACCATGCCTAGCTAATTTTTGTATTTTTATTAGAGATGGGGTTTTACCATGTTGGCCAGGCTGGTCTTGAACTCCTGACCTCAGGTGATCCGCCCGCCTTGGCCTCCCAAAGTGCTGGGATTACAGGCATGAGCCACTGCACCCGGTCACAGATTTTATTGATTTCCTGAAGGCAAACTCAAATTGTTATGAATCCCTTTTCCTTTCCTGAACCGAAAAGTAAATCGTTCTTTGTCTTTCTGAGGGTGGGGAAAGGTTGAATGTGTTTACTCATAGGCTCTGCAAGATAAATCGCCCGTGGATCTTATCTTCAGAGCCTTCTGAGTACAGTCAGAACTTTATCTTGTGGTTTGGGTTTTTCATTCTTGGTAACTTAGTATTATTTTGGGAAAACCTAAGGAAGTGGATAGGCCTGAAAAGCAATCTTTCCAAACACCTTGATTTGGAGACACGCATACCCCAAAGCTGGGATTCTTGGCAACACTGCAGCAGGGGCACACTGTTACCAGCCAGGAGTCTCTCTCCTGCAGGTTATAAAATACAGCAGAGGATTTCCTCCCTTTTCTGAAAGCCCACTGGGTCAATAGATCCTGGGTTAACAGTTTTGAAATATTTATATATAGGGAAATCTCCTTAATTTGCACTTCTCAAAGAAGACCTGACAGAACTGATTTAAAATAAAAGTAGAAGTACAAGCTCTAAAAACTAAAAATAAGGCAGGTACCGGAATCTTGTAATTAATCTACCCAATTCCTAGTACATAAGAATTAATATTTAGCAGAGTTTCATTAAAGAAATTTGGTATCAATTATTTGAAGTACAGGTACCCTTAAATAGTGCTAAAATACCTCTCTACTCTTACTAATTAAAAAAAGACTATCGAGTTGCTAGTAAGATATTTTATTCCTAGAGTTGGGCCTGTGAAATAGAATTATCACAGACTCCACATCCTGTTCAAAGTGTTTGAGAAATATTTTCTGGAGAATCTTCACATGATCTCTATATTCGGAGATGTCCTTGCTTTTCAAATAGTGGTAGACAGATAATATTTGTTTTTTTGTTTTTTAATTACAAGTATTAGTCAGGGTTCTCTAGAGGGACAGAACTAATAGGGTAGATGTATATATGAAAGGGAGTTTACTAAGGAGTATTGACTCACACGGTCACAAGGTGAAGTCTCACAATAGGCCGTCTGCAAGATGAGGAGCATGGAAGCCAGTCCAAGTCCCAAAACCTTCAAAAGCAGGGAAGTTGACAGTGCAGCTTTCAGTCTGTGGCCAAATGCCCGAGATCCCCTGGCAGATCACTGGTGTAAGTCCAAGAGTCCAAAAGCTGAAGAACCTGGAGTCCGATGTTTGAGGGCAGGAAGCATCCAGCACGAGAGAAAGGTGAAGGCTGGAAGACTCAGCAAGCCTGCCCTTCCATCTTCTCTTGCCAACTTTATTCTAGCTGAGCTGGCAGCTGATTAGATGGTGCCCACCCAGATTGAGGGTTGGTCTACCTCTTCCAGTCACTGACTCACATGTTAATCTCCTCTGGCAGCACACTCACAGACACACCCAGGAACAATGCTTTGCATCCTTCGATCAAGTTGACACTCAGTATTAACCATCACAAGGTCCTCTTGGAAAATAAATCATGGATGGAATAATAAAGGAAACCACACTTTTGAGCTATCCCTTGGTCTTAGTTGTCACCTGGCTGTAGAAATACAGGAGGGGCAGTATACTCCCATGAGTCAGATAAGAAAATGGTAAATTTGGATGCTTCATACGCAAAAGCAGTGTCTCCATCGATCCCTCCATGGGCAGGAAAGTCACTGCATTGCTTCTGCCTAGAGTCATTCTCCCTCCTCTCCACTCTTGAGTTCCCTGTGACCCATCACATCCACCGGCGGGGATGGGAGCAGGGAGTCTGTGACTGCACACACCCCTTATCTCAGTGGAAGCCAAATGACCCTAAGAAGTATCATCTTCTCAGTGTTGTCCCCATTATCACCTTCGTCTAAAAATGGTATGCTGTGTTTGAACATCGTTTTAAAAAGGATTTTCTCTAGAAGACATACTGGCCTTTTTAGAAAACAGCTTCTGGCATGCACCAAGATATTTTGTGACTCTCAGCTCTTTGAGAAGGCAGTGTGTCTCAGAAAGCCAGCGGTAAAAGCGATGGTTGCTAAGGGAACAATTGAATTGCTGACACTGAGACATGTAATGTGACTGAAAACTCTTTTTTTCTTCTCCTGCCACATGGAAAAGAAAGCAGATGAGTCAGAGGTAATGGTGGACTGTCCTTTCTGGCTGTTATGAAAGCTGAAAGGACCTAATAGCCTCTTAGTTAGCCTAAAGGGGAAGAGCCTCATGGTAGTTAAAATTGACAAAAGCTGCTTGCAAGTTGTGGATAAGTTAGTGAAGGCTGGGGCTGAAACTGTGACTCAGAGTGAGTTGAAAAGAAAAAGAGCCACCTACGAACGAGACTGACATTCAACCATAACTGATAACGAAATGCAGAAAGCACTACCTAGTCATATAGAGATATATGTATCTTTGAACACCATCTCCTAAATACTTTGAAATATTTTTTAATTGTGTGATTCATTCACTCATCTACCATTCAATTGCCATTTGGGGGAGTCTTCCTTTTTCGAACCCCTTTTTTGAGGTATAATTTACATACCTTAAAATTCATCCCTGTAGCTGTATAGTTTAATGATTTTGGGGGGTAACTTTATAGAGTTCTACATTCCCCCAATTCAGTTTTAGAACATCTCATCTCACCAAAACGTTCCCTTTTGCCATTCACAGTCAATCCTTCCTCTTAGCCCCAAGCAACTACCGATGTGCTTTCTAGTTCTGTAGATTTGTATTTTCCAGAAATTTTATCTAAATGGAATCATATGATCTACAGTCTTTTGTGTCAGGCTTATTTCATTTTGCATAATGTTTCTGCGGTTCATCCATGTTGTACCATGTATTGGTAGTTCATTCTTTTTAATGCTGAATAATATTCCATTGTGTGGATAGATCCCATTTTGTACGTCCATTCACCAGCAGATGGACATTTGGGTTGTTTTCAGTTTAGAGCAATTATGAATAATGCTCATATGAACATTTATGTACAAGTTTTTGTGTAGACATGTTTTCCTTTCTTGTGAGTACACAGCTAGGAGTACAATTACTGGGTAATATGTAAGTATATGCTTAACTTTCTAAGAAACTGCCAAACTGCTTTCCAAAGTGGCTTTATCATTTGTATTCCCATCAGTAATATGTGAGAGTTCCTGTTCCTCCACATCCTGTATGTTTGGTATTGTCAGTCTTTTTGATTACAGCCATTCTAATGAGTGTGTAGTAGTATCTTATTGCTATTTTATATTGCATAATTCAATTCAATTTCATAACTGTAATGACTAATGGTGTTGGTTATCTTTTCATGTCCTAAATGTTTCTTATTAAGAAAAATGTTTGAAATAATATAATTTTGAAGGGAAAATCTGAAAACCATAAAGCTCATGTCTAAATATTCTCCATCAGAATTTACAGAACAGTGTTTCTCACTGCAAACTATGTGCATTAGAATTACCCAGAGTGTTAAACATGCAAATCTCCCCAAGCCTACAGAACCAATACCTGGGGTAGGGGCTCTAGGGCCCACATTTTTATTTTTTTAATTTTTTGTAGAGAATGGGGTCTTACTTGTTGTCCAGGCTGGTCTTGAACTCCTGGGCTCAAGTGATCTTCCCACCTTGGCCTCCCAATGTTCTGGGATTACAGGCATGAGTCACCACACCCATCCAGAGCCCACACTCTTACTACTTCCATCACTGATGGGTGATTCTTATGCACACTGGAGTTTGTGAGTCACCTCCCTAAACCCAAGGGACTTTTGCTAGCTTGGTGACCATTGCACTGACTGCAGGTTCAAGAATCACTGTCTCAGAGATAAGTAACCCTGTATGACAGGGGTCCCCAACCCTGGGCCGTGATGGCGGTGAGTGGCGGGTGAGCATTGCCACCTGAGCACTGCCTCCTGCCAGATCAGCACCAGTGTTCATTTCTCATAGGAGTGAGAATATTATTGTGAACTGTGCATACAAGGGCTCTAGGCTGTACACTCCTTATGAGAATCTAATGCCTGATGATTTGAAGTGGATGATTTTCATCTGGAAACCATCTCCTTCCCCACACCCCATATGTGGAAAAATGGTCTTCCATGAAACTGGTCCCTGGTGCCAAAAAGGTTGGGGTCCGATGCTATAAAAGATACCTTTGCCCCAAGCATAATGAACTCAATGTGTAAACCTTCAGGGAAAACCATTTTTCTGACTCTAGGACAAAATGGAATTCATCAGACACAATGTATGTAATCCTTGTGTCCTGGAAGTATACAAAGAAATGCAACAACTTTGTTCTTCCCTCCCTTATAAGTGGACTAGAGGAACACAGACCAGAGAATGTATGTAGACTAAGTGCCCTGAGTTCAAATATGAAAACACAGTCTCAATCAAAATCATGAAAACACTAGTAATTTTTGACAAGATAACACTGTTTTCAGTGTTATTCCCAGAAGCAAGGTTTTAACTTTCTCATCAGATCCACTAAAAGCTTATCAGTAAATGGCTTCAGTCCTTTCTCTGCAGGACTGTGGGTCTAGTGGCCCAAGCTGGATGAAAGCATCTTAATCATGTCACCAGCTCCACAGATATTTATCTGTTAAGGTTGGCTGACCTAAATGATTTAAAAACTGCTCTTAGACTCAGAGTTCCTTATGATCAGTAGGTCATGAGTTATGCATAAGTTTGTAAGTGCTATTGCTGTAACACACACAATAAGAACAAAAATCCAAAATGCCATGACCACTACAGGCTTTGGGAGGAGATTTTACTTTGAAAAGAAGGGTTGGGGGCTTAAAGGGAAACACTCTTTGTACCTCATGATGATGGCTCCAAGCAGAAAGTGTTAATAAAACCAGAAGAAAAGGGTTCAAAAGAGCTTGAAGTGGGGCTGGGGCTGGTGGCCTGGAATCTTACCAAGACGCCGCTTTTCTTTCCATAAGAAGTCAGGCTAAAAAGAAATCTTCCCATTTGTACTTCAAACAAGTTTTAAATACATCAGGAAAAAATACATATACACACAACAAACCTCCCGCCCAGACACCCTGCCCCTGGCTGGTCATTCTATTTGGAGGGTCTGTGGGTGGCATCCTGTGCAGCCGATGCATCATTGTGCTACTCGCCGTGTCTCCAGGGACACATAGAATACTCACACGTGATGACAGGACAGAATGCGGACTCTACCTGTGCTCTTTGGGGGACAATTTCGCTACAAATGGCTAACTGGAGGCATTGTGAAGTAGGATTGCTTTGTAGGAACCCAGAAATGCCAATGTTTATGGAATTACCAGGCACAAATTACTTGGCACTGCAAATTGGAACAGTTAGCAAACCTTTGTGACGAAGGAATGCTGAACGTGAAACAACTTGAGAGTAGAATAAAAATGGACCTATTGTTCTTTGACTCAATTAAGTGCACATAATATATTCAGTCTGCTTTTGCCAAACCGTATATTTATCTCTGCTGTTTGAGAGTGAGAGTGGGACTACTCCCAAGGCCCATTAGCCCCAGCCCTGGCCCTTACCAACTTGGAATGAAAGGAACAAGCAGTTCCTTCAAATGGATGAGAACTAGCTCCATTGCACAATATCTTGTACACAAGTCGAATGATGCCAATAACACTGGGTTAGTTTTTGTAATGGCCACAGATTTTTATAGAAACCCGTGATAGAGAAATGGGCCATCTGAAATAATGCCATTTAGTAATGTGACTTTTTCCCCTTTTAGATAAGTCCAAATTATGGACATACTGTTCCCTGTATTTGCCCAGATGGTAAACGAGACATGTTGGTTGGAAGTGAGCTTTAAAATTGGCACATAATTAGAATCTCTGTCCTACTAAAATAAAAATATCGAGTAGCTTGTTAATACTTTAACATTTTCTAACGACCACAAAACCTTCTTCTGGCTTGTCTCTATCTATATTATTTTTAAATGTCACCTGTAGAATTATTGATGACCACCCTCTGGGGGGATGAGTAACCAGTGACTTAAAGCTGCTGTCAGAGCTTGAAAACACTGTAAAGATCATCTTGGCCTCTCTTTGCTTCCTGCAGGTCAGGCGAACCCTCATCTTTTGACTTCTTGTCCAGGCCTCACCCTATGTTATAGGGTCTTAAGTATGTGCAAAAAATGATATTTGAGAGCTGAGCGAGGTTGCACAGCCTTTTGTGTCATTCAACAGCGAGGGATTTCGTTTGGGCATTGCTTTGTTCTGTTACCTCTTTCCTTGTCTCTCTCTTATGCTCTGCATTTTTTTTCCTTTGAAAGTTATTTTTGCTATAACACAAATATTCTCTTTTATCCCTCAAACTTTTCTAATTCTTGGCAGTCCTCTTGGTATTTATGTTTATAAAGTCATTTCTGTTTCAATTGTGGACTCCTTTCATGTTAAGACTCTCAAAATTAAAAAAAAAATTTTGGTAACTTTAAAATTTTGAACTCATTTCAGAATTCCTGAAAAGCTGCAAAAATAATACAAAGAATTTCCACATGCTCTGTACCCAGGTTCTCCAACAGTTGATTTCCCCATTTGCTCTATCATTTTCTCTCCATGTGTATCTACATCATTAGTTGTGTGTCTGAATGATTTCAAAGTAAGTTACAGCACGATGCTGCTTTACTCGTACATACTTCAGTGTATCTCACGATGAAAAGTATTGCACTTCAGTGCTGAAAAAAGAAAAAGGAGATAAGCAAAAGAAGGTAATTAAAATCCATCTGGAATCTCACCACCCAGAAATAAACATTTTGCTGTCTATTCTTCCACTTCTTTCCCATGCATATATTCACATTTCTTATACAAATGTGATATTGTACATGCAATCTTGAGCGCTGCTGTTAGAGACAGCATAGTGGGGTGGAAGAGCTCTGGTTCTGAAGTCACTCTGGGTTCAGATCCTGAGTGTACCGCTCACTAGCTGTGTTTGTTTCCTGTGGCTCCCATGACAAATTACCACAA
Organism: Nomascus leucogenys; assembly: GCF_006542625.1. Classification (NCBI taxonomy): domain Eukaryota; kingdom Metazoa; phylum Chordata; class Mammalia; order Primates; family Hylobatidae; genus Nomascus; species Nomascus leucogenys. Next base: position 76,914,010 of record NC_044383.1, read on the forward strand.
ACCAGGTGGCTTAGAACAACAGAAATTTCATCTCATAGTTCAGGAGGCCAGAAGTGTAAGATCCAAGTGTTGGCAGAGTTGGTTCCTGTTGGAGGGTCTGAGAGTGAGTCTGTCCCCTGCCTGTCTCCTGGCTTCCGATGACTGCTGGCAACCTTTTACATTCCTTGGCTTAGAAGCACGTGACTCCAATTTCTCTTCCATCTTCACATGGACATCTACTCTGTGTCTCTGTGTTTCTCTAGTCGCTCTTTCCTTTCTCATATAAGGACACCAGTCATTGAGTTTAGGGCCCACCCTAAATCTAGGGCGATTTCATCTCAAGATCTTTAACGAGTTATAACTGGAAAGACCCCCATTTCCAAATAAGGTCACATTCTGGGTTGTGGGTGGACGTGGATTTGGGGGAGGGGAGCCATTGTTGATCTTGCTACCCTGGCTTTATGTCCATGGACAAGGAACTTTACTTCTCTGAGTACTTTACACTCTAAGTGTAATTTCCCCAGGGTATTTTAAGGATTAAATGTGATAATAATACACATAAAGCAATTAATAACACCTAGCACATAGTAAGCATTCAATAAATGCTAGTTATTGACCATGGCAATAATACAGTTAACATCATTTATTTGACCAGTAGCCTATTGATTATTTAGGAGGTTTTTTTTTCCATTTTTGTTATTATAGACAAGCTCCTAGTGGGCACTCTTGTGACTATACAATTTTTTTTTACGTATTTATGATTATTTCCTTAGCATAAATCTCTAGGAGTGGTTTGCAAAATGTTAAGCCTTTTAATTTAACAATTCTTGGCAAGGCATAGTGGCTCGTGCTTATAATCCCAGCACTTTAGGAGGCCGAGGCAGGAGGATCAGTTGAGCCCAGGAGTTTGAGACCAGCCTGGGCAACATAAGGAGACCCCTATTTCTACAAAAAATACAAAAATTAGCTGGGTGTGTTGGCTCATCCCTGTAGTCCCAGTTAGTTGAGAGGTGGAGGTGGGAGCATCACCTGAGCCTGGGAGGCTGGGGCTGCACTTCAGCATGGGTGACAAAGTGAGACCTTGTCTCCAAACGAGCAAACAAAAAACTCCTTTTTGCACTGCATGGTTTGATGATTGGCTTTTGTTGCCCAATCTGTGAAATTATCTTTTGCACAGCAGTCTGGAGATCCATCTTAGATTTCCCCAAATTACCATTCCTGGAAACACACATTATGCTGAAGGTCTGAGAATGCTAGTGCTTGTTCACCAGCTGATTCTCCTGATGGTATCTCATAGAGGCCTGAGAGATGGGACAACGGCGTGTCATGGGGAACCAAGGCCGGGAAGGCACAGGAGAGGTGCCTGATCTGAAACAAAGTCACTGGATTTTGCAAAGCAGTTTTCAACACTCAGGTAGACGGTAAACCACAACGACCGTGGCAGGAAAACAGCCCACCACAAATAAAAGCCTAAAACCCCAGCTGACTCTGTTCGTGCCTTAATAAGAAATTGCTCAGCAGTTCAAATGCCCTGGTTTAAAGCCCTCCCCACAAGGCGAGGAACCTGAGGCCATTGTTCCGGGTAACCCTCAGGCCAAGGGTGATTTTGAACAGATTGCACAAGGGCACAGAGTGTTTTAGAGACGCCCTCATCTTTGTCAGTCCTGAACCCTCCCTCTTCCTTCTCCTCAGCCCAGAGGTGCTGTGGGATGAGTAGAAGAAGGAAAGGGCCCTAGTGTTCCCAGCTGAAGTCAGAGGACTTCGGTTCCCCCGCCCCCCACCCTTTTTTTTTTTTGAGATGGAGTCTTCTTCTGTCACCTAGGCTGGAGTGCAGTGGTGTGATCTCGGCTTACTGCAACCTTCACCTCCCAGGTTCAAGCAATTCTCCTGCCTTGGCTTCCCGAGTAAATAGCTGGGATTACAGGCACCTGATGCCACACTGAGCTTGTGTGTGTGTGTGTGTGTGTGTGTGTGTGTGTGTGTGTGTACTTTTAGCAGGGACAGGGTTTCACCATATTGGCCAGACTGGTCTCGAACTCCCGACCTCAGGTGATCTGCCCGTCTCGGCCTCCCAAAGTGCTGGGATTACAGGTGTGAGCCACCGCGTGCAGCCCGGTTTCCAATTTTAATTTTGCTTTTTATCGTATCAGAATGAAGAGAGTTCCATCCAAATGCACCAGCAAACCAGGTCATAAAGGAAATGACAGAAGGCACCTGTGCACTAAGACAGTGGCACATGACAGTAACATTTCCTTCTGCAGCAAATACACGAACCTTTAGTCAGCTTGTTTTGACCACAGTTAGAAAATATTACCAGTGTAGTGACCACAAATGGTACTTGAAAACATCTCGACGGTTTGGAGATCCACCTCCCACATATTTATACAGCCTGTCCTCCACCTCCCACATAAAACTACTTTTCTTTTGTTTGACATTCTTTTTTGAAATAGCGTTTGAAATCGTTCAAAAAAGTCATGAACTTGGAGGTGAGTAGGTCTAGCTGAAAATCTATATTTAGCTTTGCAGCAGGCTTGTAAAAACTTGTTTTTATTTTGATTGTTGTGGGTTTGCACCCCTGGAGTTTCATTTTGACTTTTAGGGTTAAGTAAGTTTCAAAATGAAATGCATCCAGTTGTCAAATTTTCCCCCAGGTTTTAAGTTTTAAAACGGAGGTCTCTCTTATTTCATAAGTTTTAACTATTAGTTTTTTCCCCCAAATTCTTCTCCTCTCCCTCTGGTACCCTGATAATCTCCTTCCTCCCATAAGTGTAATCCTTTTCTCTTGCCTCCTTATTACCTTGGGAAACAATAAGTAGAGGCCAGAGGAACACCCTTGTTTTAGGTGTCAAAGGGATGAGCTCATATTCTTGCTACTGGGTGGTGAAGGAAACTTGAGATTGCTGCCTCAGTTTCCCCTTTGGAAAAAGGGGATGCAAATAAGAGCTCCCCTCTATTTCTTAAAGGTGCCATGACTGGAAAACCAAGTTGAACTTGACTGAAAATTAAGGAACAACATACCTCCTAAGTACAAACTATCACGATGGTGAGGGATTCATTACCCAATGACTTCCATAAGTATTCGCAGCCTCAGGCCCTGGCACTGGAAGCTACAAATTGGATTCCTGCTACCCAAGGAAGGTATAGCCTCAGATAGGTAAGTAATCTGATTGGCAAAGAGAAGAATAAATTATTAAGCCAGTCCGCGAAGCCATAATAAGGTGAATGAGCTAATGGCACTCTATACTTCTCCCATTATCACATTGTATTGGGACTTTTTAAATGTCTGTTAAACATGAGGCAAGATGTTTCATAAACTAAAGCTACCTTCAGCTTGTATTCATTTCATATTGCTGTCGTAACAAGTTACCATAAACGCAGTGACTTTAAGTACACACAAATTCACTATCTTACGGTTCTGGAAGTTGGAATTCCAAGATCAGTTTTACTGGGTCAAAATCAAGGTGTTAGCAGGGCTGGGTTCCTCCTGGAGGTTCCAGAGGAGAATCTGTGTCCTGGCCTTTCCCAGGGGCTGCAGGCTGCCTGTATTCCTTGGATCGTGGTCCTCAGCTCTCTAACCCATATTCCTGCTTCCCTCTCAGAAGAATCTTTGTGATTACATCAGGCCTACCTGGATAATCCACGATAATCGTCTCATCTCAAGATCCTTAACACAATCACACTTGCAAAATCCCTTTTGCCACGTAAGCTAACATATTTAGAGGTTCTGGGGATTGGGATATAAACATCTTTGGAGGACTCAATATTCAGCCTAGACAAGCTATAAAAGCAGGGACTTGATCTGCCTTGCTCACTGTTGATCCTAGTACTTGGCACACACCTTGTTCATAGTAGGCGCTGGATTAATGTAAATAGAATGAATGAAAGGAATAGATTATGTCTGGTTTTGGCAATTCGGTTCATCAGATGCTTATTGTGTACCTACTATGAGCCACACCCGTAGGGGTGCAGAGCTGTCCTGGAGCATACAGTCTGACTGGCAGACAGTCAAGGAGAAAACTAAAACAAGTAAAAGTAAATCCTGGTGTCCAGAAGCCCGGGAGAGCCAGGGCATCATAATAATTCTATTTGCACTCTTGGAATTTCTTTCTTTACCGGCTGGCTGCTGCCTTCTGTAAGAATTCTTTGAACACATCCCCTTGGCAAATGTGATTAATTATATTTAGATTTATTTACTTCTAGTTTTTTTTTTTTTCTGATGTGCTAAGGTCTGTACTGGAGAATCATTAAAAGAATTAACAATTAAGTTTCTGCAGAACCTCCTCATCCCCACCCTTTGCCCAGCATAGGGAAAGCTCAGGTGGCTCGAAGGAGGTCAGAACCAAAGTTCAGAAATATAGAAAAGCTTAAAGGGTTTTCCTGAGCTAGGCTGGGAACCTAAGCACTGTCATTCACTGGTTTTAAGTGTAAATGTGTTTCAAATTTCAAATAGTAGCAATATACTTGGCATTTCAGAACATAACTGCTAGCAAGTTATATGCCGCCTGCTTGTGCACCAAGGTCCAAAAACTGCTTCTCTGTGTTTCAATTGAAGATGACTCAGGTGAATTACAGAACACCATATGGTTGAAATTCCTTTTATATGTGGTCTTCTGGGTTTCAGAAGGGCTGTCCACGTGCAGGCCTTCTAAAGAGCCAACCACCAGTTTCCTGTATACCCCAGCCTTGGGGCTTTTTGCCATCTCTCTGCTTTTCTTCTTTCCTTTTTAATCTGTCTGTTATTAAACAGTCAGAAGTGGGCTGGGGGTGGTGGCTCATGCCTGTAATCCCAGCACTTTGGGAGGCCGAGGTGGTTGGATCACTTGAGGCCAGGAGTTCAAGAAAAGCCTGGCCAACAGGGCAAAACCCTATCTTTACTAAAAATACAAAAATTAGCTGGGCGTGGTGGCAGGTGCCTGTAATCCCAGCTACTTGGGAGACTGAGGCAGGAGAATTGCTTGAAGCTGGGAGGCAGAGGTTGCAGTGAGCTGAGATCACACCACTGCATGCCAGCCTGGGCGACAGAGTGAGACTCCATCTAAAAAAAAAAAAGTAAACAGTGAGAAACGGAGTCCCCTTTGTCTGGAGGGGGAGTGGCTGGCTGGGAGGAGGATGTCAATGGGAGGCCGAGGGGAGACAGCTGCAGAGACTGCAGCAGCCATGGAGGGCAGGACAGAGGTGGATGTGGGAGCACTAGTGGACAGGCCATGTGTAGATGGAGGATACTCAAAAGGCAAGGACTGCCTGACACTTGCAAACCCTCACCACCCGCCTCCTGCCTCTAGGGCACCAGGCTCTTGAAGAAATACATACTTACCCATTTTTGAAAGATTGACGGGTCTTCTGAGAGTTTGAAGGGGTATTTTCTGTTGTTTAATTGTGAACACATTTGGTTGCAGTTTTGAAGGCTTTTCCTCTAGAACTTTTCATGTCCTATTAGCTGATAACACTCCTGAGCATGAATGTCTCTGTGCTGCTGCCCTCTAGGTGTGTTGGAAAAAATAGAGTGCTAATCCCACACACCCGCTTTCAATTTGGCCCACATGAGTTTGGTGCCGGAGGTTTGTTCACTCTGAATATTTCTACGCAATCTTCAAAACCTGCATTTTTTTAGGCTAACACATCTCTGCTGTCGGCATCTTAACGTGTACACACACACACACACACACACACACACACACACACACACGTCGGGGCTCCATAGTCCTACCATTTGTGTTCTCAAAGGGAAGAGTTGGCGAGGGGGAGCTAGGATGACCACTAGATGACAGTATATAAAACATTTCTTAGGTGCTCAGGTGAACGATGTTTGAAAACTGCCCAGAGTTGCGATTCCCAGATTCTGATCTGTAAAATTTTTTAAAAAGAAAAAGAAGGCTAAGTGCGGTGGCTCATGCCTGTAATACCAGCACTTTGGGAGGTTGAAGTGGAATAATTGCTTGAGTACAATTTAAGACCAGTCATAGTGAGACCCCATCTCTACAAAAAATAAAAAATTAGCCAGATGTGGTGGCACACACCTGTGGGCCTGGCTTCTTGGGAGGCTGAGGTGGGAGGATTGATTGAGCCTGGAGGTTGAGGCTGCAGTGAGCCATGATCACACTGCGTGGGCAACAAAACGAGACTCTGGGCATTCCAGCTTGGGCAATGAAATGACACCCTGCCTTAAAAAAAGAAAAAGAAAAAGAAAACAGGAGAGAGCCATTGGCTTGCCAAGTTTTTATTTTGCCAGAGGACATCATTAGATATAAATCAACTTCCACTGCTCCCTAAGAGAAACATTTTAGTCATGAAGAAATAGGAAGGACAGAATCTCAAAACAAGAAATTATCTTGTAAATCTCAAATGTAGCTTTATGAAAAACTTGCCACATTGTTCTTTTGTGCTCATTTTGATGCAGACCAGTGAAAGAATCATCATGAACAAGCATTTGGGAAATAAACCTAGGGGAAGATTTATAATTCCAGGTTGTGTTTCCATGACTGAAATTAAGATAATCAATCTTGCACTATGTTATCTTCAAAATGAATCTAAGAGCTAAGTAAAGTTTCAGTCCAGAGGCACAAAGAAGAAACAGGGATTGACATTTGATAAAACTCGTGCTATGGTCTGAATGTCCCCCAAATTCATGTGTTGAAACTTAATCTCCACTGCATTGTCTTAAGAGGTGGCGCCTTTGGGAAGTGGTTAAGTAGTGAGGGCTCCGCCCTCATGAAGGGTTTAGTGCCTTATAAGAGGGTTGGAAGGAGCCAGCTTAGACTCCTCTGTTGTTCTTCCACCAGGTGACAACACCTAGGTGGCCTCATCTATGAGGAAGGAATGAGCCTTCATCAGACACTGAACCTGCCAGCACCTTGATCTTGGACTTCCCAACCTCCAGAACTGGGAGAAATAAATTCCTTTTCTTTATAAATTACCCAGTCTCAGGTGTTTTGTTATAGCAGCCGAAATGGACTAGGACACTCACTAAGATGAGGCAAGCACACAGGAATCGCTACATATGTACTGGGTGTGTTGCTGAGCCACCCCTCCCCCCACTCATCTGGGCCATCTCAGCCTTCTGTTTGTCGGGAACAAAACTGATGATTGCTAAGCCTCCTTGGCCCTAGGGATGGTGCTGTTGAGCTGATCCTCCGCCTGTAGGAACTGAATTCAGGTCCCAGGCTGGTAGGGAGGGTCAGCTCAGGCTCTCCCTCCTGCCATCTTGCTTGACCTCACCAAAGAATTCTGAAACAGAACACGGGTGTGCAACCTTCTGTGGCAGAGATGGGAGAAGTGAGATGCTATGCCCTGTTAAACAATGTGCTAAACACTAATATCACGAGTCAAATTCTAACTTTCAATTAGAGAGCCCTGATTTCAAATTCTGGGGCTTGGGCAAGTCACTTCACCTTTCTAATATTCAGCCTTCTTGTTTGAAAATCGGGCCATTGGTAACACCTACCTCTTATAGCCATTGTGAGATTAAATGAGGTAATCTACATAAAGTATATAATGTAGCACTTACTGTGTGTTCAATGTGCATTAACTAATATTAGTAACATTGGTGCAGGGTGCTCCTTTCTAGAGGCAAGCAGGCTGGATGATCCTAAAGATGCTTTGAGATGCGTGCTAAACATCATGTTTTGGAAGAAATTTGCTGCCAGTAAATCCCTACCTCTGAGTCTCTGATTTCCTTTTAACAGCGCGTACTCTACAGTTGGTCACAACGCGGAAGGGATTGGAGTGTTTGCAGCCTGGGGAGTTGCTTCTGTAGTGGAGGAGATCTGGAGTGTCACCTTCTGGATCCGAGTGGCCCTGCTTATTCATAAGGATGGAAATGACTTGGTTTTTAAACGGTGGGGAGTCCATTTAAGCTCTTCTCTCATTGACTATATTCAAGATCCCACAGTAGGTATCTCCCCAGCGAAACCACACAGCCTCTGGTGAGGCTGGAGAGCACGGAGAAAACTCCAGATTACCAAACACACTGACAGTGACACCACACACTGGAGCTGTGCGGTGACTCACCCTGCCTGGGTAGGAAAACTCTCCCGTCACTGCTGGGAGCAGGCAACGTTAAGGGGTCCTTGGAAGGCTGTGCTTGTACTGCCACCTAGTGGTTAAAAAAAGTAAGGCCCGCTTTGGGAAGGGTCCTGGATCCCACAGTCCGAGGTGTGCAGCCGATCACTAAGCACTAGCATCTTCCTCATGAAAATTTAATAAGATGAATATTTTATTGAAAACTTGGCATGCTAATTTCCTAATTTAATTTCATCATTCCCCCCACAAAGCACTGAAAAGTTTGTGAGAGTCAAAATAGAGTGAAGAGCACCAGCCTAGGAGTTCGAAGGCTCCTTTGAGTGACAACTCCCAGTATAACTTGGAGGAAGTGGCTTAAACCTTCTGTTTTCTCTAGGAAAAAAATGGAAGTTAATTCCCCAAGTGTACCTCTCAGTAAATGGCTGGGAGGTTGAAATGTGGAGCCACTTGTTCTCCTCTTTCTAACATGCTGCTTCCCTGGCCCCATGTTCTCTGGCTTCTAAGCACACATTCTTTGCATTTCTTTTTAATTTCTGAATTTCAGGGAAATAGTCTTTATCTATGGAGGCCCTTCGGTTTCAGAATGTGGGGTTTTCCCTTGAATCAACTGCCCCAAGAATATCAAAAAATGCTTACATGGGCCTGTTCTCTGTGGGTGCTTTTCTCCTTGACATAGCAACAGTTACACCAGGTCTACCCCAAAATGTGCCAAGCTCTTGATAACATAAAATTTGGGTGTTGTGTTGAAGTGATAGGTTCAAGATCCTAAGGGTCAATAGTCTGTAAACCTATTGTTAGGGAATTTTAAACTTCTCCAGTGTGGTGTGTGAGCGCAAAGGAGCATAGGACGGGAACTCCAAAGACCTTGGTCTACTCTCCAGTGCCCTTTGATTCTGGGCTCCTCAGTTAACATCAGCACCTTCATCTGTAAAATGGGACTATATAATAAGAACTTGTCAGGATTGCTAAGACGACCCAGTGAGGTAATGCTTGAGACAGTTATGTGTAAAGCAGAGAGGCCTGTACTGGTGTTAGTTACTGTCATTATGATTGTTCCCTCATTTGGCACCTCTTCTATAGCAATTACGGTACTGGATTTGGGGTAACCACCACTACGTCAGGTTTGCTAGGTGTATGTGTTTTTCCCTCCAAGATTTACTGTATTTAAACAATTGATGGATCCACCTACTATCCTTATTTGAAGATGATGTAGTCACAGCCTATGTGGTTTTGTGAGCCAGCAAAGAATAGTTTAATGGTTCAATTAGCTCCTTGAGGAGATACATGGTGGTTGAGATATGCCAAATAAGCAGCATGCAACCTCTGTGGGGAGAAAAGAAGTCAGCCGACTTCTTGTGAAGACACAGCTTCCTGCAGAGCCAGATGTAGCTCGCGTTTTCGTCTTGCTTGTTCCCAATAGCAGTGCTCAGGGGGGATAAACTTTACTTAACCTAATTAATTTTAATCACAGCTTTCAAATCTCATACTGTGAAAAGAATTACAAATTGGAATACATTAATAGAAGCCATAGTTTATGCTGCAAGCTAATCATGAAATGTGCATTTACATTTTCTGCATGAGTTTGCAATTACCATTAAAATAAAATTCCGTTATGTCCTTTTAAATTACCAAAATGCGAAGAGCAGATTGAGCCAGGCCCATTTTTGTGCTACATTACTAGAGGAGTGTCTAAATTCCCAAGAATTAGACGGCTTCCTCCATTTGAGTTGCAGTGAGGAATGATTTCCAGTTGTCTGCTTTAGGCAATTTCTGTTTTTAAATAATCTTTTAAACTGATTGTACAAACGTCTCACCCGCTTTAACAAGTAACCCTTTAAATTTAGTACAGAGAAGAAATTTTATGTATATATAAAATTATGTGTGTGTATACGTACATATGTCTACATGTGATTGATATATGCATGTAATTTTTCATTTAAGTTCCATGTAAACTTTTATGGAGGTATACATGGAAGTAAATGCCAGCTGGTTCCTCAGAGGATCTGAAGCATTTAGAGGAAACACAGAGGGTATAAAAATAAAATTTTAATAAAGAATTAGCTCCCAAATTAGAACAGAATGGCGAGATGTCTGCAGAGTCAGCATGACTTCTATGTGTGGGAGACTTGGCAGTTTTGCCCCTCTTTCACGTGCATCATCTTGCTCGGTCCTCACAGCAATGATCCTGAGGTGGGCAGCACAGGTGTGATTTGATTGTCTCCATTTCACAGATGAGGAGACTGAGAGCACATCAATGAGGAGCAGAGTGGGTCTTTCAACTCCAGGCGGAGACTCTTTCGGCAGGGAGGCTCCCTCCATCTAGAAACACAATTTTTAAACTATCACAACTCAGTAAGGAGGGACAAGTAGGCATAAGCAGTGACTGACCACCTGCTAACATCATCCTGATACCTAAATAAAAGTGATGTAAAACACCATGGGGTGAATGTGCCTTCATAATAAGTTATGCGGCTTTGGCTGGTTTGTTTGGCCACCTAGCTGGACTTGCTCAGACTTTGGATTTTCAGAAATATTTTATATAAAATTATGCCTGAGAATATCCCTAGCATACTGCTGACTAGCAAGTGCAGAAATAGCACCCCACAACAACAATGTAAGGAAGGGAAGGTCATATCTTTTCCTCACTCATGGAATGAGGGCCTTCGGACCTACTTCAGAGGAAGGTCAGATAATTCTTTCATGGCCTGCTTCAGGGAAGAATGGCAGGAAAAGGTCAAAGAGACCTTCCTGCTTCTGTTTTCTTAAATGCTGAGGTGCTATGTATGACGGTAGCATGTCTTGAGCCTCATCATCATCAACAACAACCACCACAACAACAATAATAGTAAATAGCAGCTACCAAGTGTTGATTGCTTACTATGTTCTAGACACCTTGTCATGTGATGGTCTTTCCCATTTAGTTCTCTGTTGATATGGTTTGGCTCTGTGTCCCCACCCAAATCTCACCTTGAATTGTAATCCCCATAGGATCACTACATGTTTAGGGAGAAACCTGGTGGGAAGTGATTGGATTATGGGGACAGTTTCCCCCCGAGCCTTGCTCGTGATAGTGAGTGAGTCCTCATGAGATCTGATGATTTTATAAGAGGCTCTTGCCCTTTCACTCATTTGCTGTCTCTCTTGCCTGCCACCATGTAAGATGTGACTTTGATTCTCTCTCACCTTCCACTATGATTGTAAGTTTCCTGAGGCCTCCCCAGCCATGCGGAACTGTGAGTCAATTAAACCTCTTTCCTTTATAAATTACCCAGTCTTGGGTATGTCTTTATAGCAGTGTGATCATGAACTAATACATCTATCTTCTTTTATCTCAGGTAAATATTCCATCTCTGCCAAGATGCCCACCAACCAGTGCAGGCCAAGACTGTGAGGCACCATGAATCCCTGGCTGGCTCACATGAAGGCAAATCCCCTTCAGGACCAGGAAGGCCCAGGCCACTTTGTCCAAAGGTGGTCCAGTTCCAGATACTCAGGTCTTCTTTAGATGTCACCTTCTCTTGACCTGCTTTCTCTTGGCCTAGCACCTCTTTCAGTCACCACCGATATCACTTGCTTTCAGATTCATATATCTAAAGACCCTCCCCTAGGGCACAACATCCTGTCTCATCCATCTTTATGAAGACAGTGCACAGTGGGGGTGGGGGTACCTGAAAGACCTGGGCTTTCAGATTGTGCAGACCTGGGTGTGAGCTGGGCTCCACTGTGTGCCAGCTGAGATTGAGTGTTTTGCTGAACTGCTCTGCACTTCAAGTTTCTCATCTGTTAGCAGGGATTTAAAATCTGTTTTGCAAGGACGTTGTGTGGAGATGAAATGTGACATCTATGTGATGCATGCAAACAGTCCCTGGCACATAATCAGTGCTTGATGCCATGACTCAGAGGCTCTGCCTGGGCCCTTGCCCAAGCTCTTCCATCCTTCTTTTTATGTCCCTTAGTATCTTTCTTAGCTCCTATCATAGGAGATATCTGGGCCCATTTTCTGAGCAAGCACCAGCCCCATCCCACAATTTCTACCTCCTTCCTCCCCACTTTCACCCTCCAATTCTGGATCTGTGGACTTAGTTACATACTAGTCAGCTCTCTGCCAGCCCTGAGGGCCTGGCTGGACTCCTGCTGGATGGGACCCTGTGCCTCGGGTGCAGGGAGGATGTGGACAGTCTTCCAGCAGCCTCTGCACCATTGGCCACGGAGTTGAGGGCAGTGGATCCCTATGGTTCATCTCAGTTGCTGTGCCATCAAGACTGGGGGGCAGGGTGGGGAATGAGTGGATTAGATCTCAATATTCAAGTGTGGTCTGTAGACTGGCAGCACTGGCGTCACCTTGGAGCTTGTTAGAAATGATAAATCTTGGCCCACTGAATCAGAATCTTCGTCTTAACAAGATTTCCAGTCATTCCTTCTGAGCCCTGGGTTGGCCTCCAGTGGGCAAGTGCCCCTCAAGTCACTACACAGGAGAACTGTGGACAAGGTAATTCTTCCCTCCAGGGTCAGCAAAGGTATCTGCAAATCCTTTAGTAGGGGTGTATGTGTTTAAAACACGCACTAAAGTCTAATTTATTTATGCAGGAATCATTTTTAAATTTCTTTCCGGATTGTTAAGGTAAACCTTTGAATCCTAAGACCGATATATGATGTAGGATGTGGCTGGCCTTTCCTCATGTATAGAAGTCACACCCCACAATAACAATGTAGGGGAGGGAAGGTCATATCTTTTCCTCACCCATGGAACGAGGGCCTTATGACCTACTTCAGAGGAAGCTCAGAGAATTCTTTTATGGCCTGCTTCAGGTTAGTGGGCCTGTGCCCATGCCATTCAGTAAAGTCTCCCGAAACCATACCCACTCTGACCCTTTCTCATTATGGAGACAGAATCACACACACACACACACACACAGGCCATGACATGATGTTTTCCACCCCTGAACCTGTGCTTATGTGTTATCTGTTCTGCTTGGGATGTCCTTGCTGTCCTTTGGGTGAATTTTAGTCATCCTTTAAGTTTCATTTAAAGTGTCAGCTCAGCCACAGTGCCCTATGTAAGATGGCTGCGTGATGGTGTTTCTGCTGTTACCACGTTGCATTCCAGTGTTCTGTTGGTGGTGTGATCATCTGCTGGAAACAATGAGCTCAGTGAGGGCAAGGTCTGTGTTGTATTTATTCATCTTTGTATCTCCAACACCCAGCACAATGACAGGCACACTGGAGATGCCCCATAAATGCTTACTGCATACACAGAAAAAAAGCTTAGCTTGCCATGATGGCTTTTCGTTTCGTCCTTTGAAGTTTAATCAGAATAAAAGAAAATAACTGCAGACTCTAAACGTTTGGAAAGTTTCTGTAAAACCTTACAACCCAAATGGAAAAAAAAAGAAAAAGATCAAAGGGAAATTAGACAGCAATTTGTTTTAAAAAAATGTAGTGGCATTTCAATTAGAGAATATTCTTCTCATTGAAATGAGAAACTCCCAGGGAAATACTTGATATGTTAGAGTCTCCCTCCTCACATTTTTTTCTCCAGCTATTATGGGACCTGCTGAGCAGGCTTTGTGAAGGAAAGCTCCTAGGATGCTGCACAATGAAGACACTCAGCACTTACACAGCGCTCTGCTCTTGCCACAATTAAGCCTTTCACTTCTCCCGGCCCTGCAGGGGGGAAGCCCGAGTTATTTACTGAATTTGCTTGCTAGAAGGCCCTGTGGGTAAATGACTTGTTCGAGTCTAGGCAACTGGACTGTCACAGGCAGAATTCAGAGTTTTGGACCTGTTTCTCATGTTAAGCAGTTTGTTCTGACCTCAGAAGGGAATCCCTTTTTGATAAACAATGCACATGGATCCCAAAGAGTCCCCAGAAGGTGGTTGTTTGGAGGGGATCACTGGGTGTCACAAATCGGTAACATTTTTGATACCCAATATGGGGATGACTGTAGGATTGCCATCTTTTAATCTTGCTAATTAGGAATATGAAGAAAATATATGGCCAGAATTATGCTTTAAAGAAAATAAAAGTTTTATACTAAAAAATAAGGAATTGTTTCAGAATAAAGCCCAGGGTTTTTTTTAATGAATATATTTAGTTTTATTAAAAATGCAGCACATTGTAGTTACTTTTATCGTTTTGCAGGAGACCAACGAAAACTGGCAGTTTAGTGTTTGGGAACCACTGTTTTTAACTAAATATGCTAGTTCCATATTTTCTGTAGAAACCCCAAAGCCAACCTTCTGTAGCAGAAAAGTGAGTTAAGATTCACCTGCTGGTATTCCACACCCAGGGCAGTCACCTGCTTCCTCTTTCCACAACTATGGAAGTAGGTGTTACTTGACATCCTGAAAGTACGTCAGAAAGTAATCCTGACAGCGCTTTCCGTAATTGGTGTGTTGTCGCTCTGCTTTGTGCTCACTAGAGAGAGAAGATGGAAGACTAAGGAAGCCTGGATGCAATCTTTCCTACTGAGTTTTAGGTAGGAGTAGGTGATGCAGTTTGACTGTGTCCCCACCCAAATCTCATCTTGAATTGTAACTTCCACAATTCCCAAGTGTTGTGGGAGGGTCCTGGTGGGAGGTGGTTGAATCATGGGGACAGGTCTTTCTTGTGCTGTTCTCACAATGGTGAATAAGTCTCACAAGATCTGATGGTTTTATAAAGAGGAGTTTGCCTGCACAATCTCTCTCTCTTTGCCTGCTGCCATCCATGTAAGAGGTGACTTGTTCCTCCTTGCCTTCTGCCATGGTTGTGAGGCCTCCCCAGCCATGTGGAATTGTAAGTCCAAAAAACCCCCTTTTCCTGTATAAATTATCCAGTCTTGAGTATGTCTTTATCAGCAGTGTGAAAGCAAAGCAAAAGTTTTTAGCTGAGGGTTTTATCCTTTGGTGTACTATACTCCACAGGGGAAACAGAAAGAGGTTGAGGCTGCAGTGAGCTATGATAGGGTCACTGCCTTCCAGCCTGGGTGACAGAGTGAGATTCTGTCTCTTCAAAAAAAGGTAAAAAAAAATTTAAAAATCTCCCTAAACTTTATGTACAAGCTATCCTTCTACCCTCCAAGCTGTCCTGGGTGTGGGCCAAACTGACTTTGGGAGAAATTTACAGTTTGAATGATAATAACGCTTCCCAAAAACAAAACCACCCTTGTAAAACTAACAAAAGGCCACCAGGTTAAGAGGATGGGAGAGGTCACAAGATTTGCAGCATCCCCAATTACTCGTGTAATTAATGTCACTACTGTAGAACCTAAGATTGGCCTCTTGAGATCTTTTCAGGCTTTTGCATTTCTGATGACTGGATGGCCCCACCTGGACCTGTGACTCAACCAGTTCTGTGGCCCCAACCCAGAAGGGGACTCAACACATGAGGACCATTTTCCACACCCCTATGATTGCATCCCCTACCAATCAGCAGCACCCTTTCCCTAGGCCCCTGCCCACCAAACTACCTGAAAAACCCCCAGCCTTCCAGCCTCTGGAGAGATTGATTTGAGTAATAACTCTAGCCCCGGCTTGGTGGGGCCAGTCTCACCTCAATTAAACTCTTTCTTTATTGCAATGCCATGGTGCCAGTGGATTGATTTTGTCTGTGCAGCAGGCAGGAAGAACCTGTGGGGCGATTACATGAAGGAGGACAATTATGGATTTTTCTTTTATGTTTTCTAAGTTTTGTTACTGTATTTATATTACCTTTAGAATTTTAAGTAATTTTGTAATGATGAAGAAATGAGAAAAATAGAGGAATTACACCTGATTGAATTTTCCAAAGATGGTCACAAGATTGCTCCTGCTGCATGCTCCTCTTCCCAGGGGACCTTAACACTCCTCCTTTGAGCTCTTCCCCCAAACACAGACAGACCTTTGTAACTGCCTCAACTGAACATAGTAGAAGTGATGTTACTGGAAAGGGGTCCTGATCCAGACCCCAAGAAGAGAGGGTTCTTGGACCTCGCACAAGAAAGAATTTGGGGCGAGTTTATAGAGTGAAGTGAAAGCAAATTTATTAAGAAAGTAAAGGAGCAAAAGAATGGCTACTTGCAGAAAAAGGATGGGCAATTTCCAGAACTGAGGGTTCCTCCCATTTTTAGACGATATAGGGTAATTTCTTGACATTGCCCTGGCATTTGTGAATGGTCATGGTGCTGGTGGGAGTGCCTTTTAGCATGCAAATACATTATGATTAATGTATAATGAGCAGTGAGGATGACCAGAGGTCATTTTCATCACCATCTTGGTTCTGGCAGGTTTTGGCCGGCTTCTTTGCTGCATCCTGTTTTATTAACAAGATCTTTGTGACTTGTATCTTGTGCTGACCTCCTATCTCATCCTATGACTGAAAATGCCTAACCTCCCAAGAATGCAGCCCAGTGGGTCTCAGCCTCATTTTACCCAGCTCCTATTCAAGAGGAAGTCACTCTTGTTCCAAGGCCTCTGGCATGACACAATGTAACTTGTGAGGCTAGTGTTCAATACAGTTTATAGGAGCTCACTATTTTGGACTGAGCTCCTGTAGACTCAACAGACCAAACCAAAACAGCATCATTCGTGCCAAAGTTTCATATCACCACACTAATATTTGTCTGACCTCCCCAGGAATCAGGAAAGAGAGAGAAATAATAGCCAAATTCTGAAACAGATCACTTTTGGCCAGCAGGATAAGAAAATCCACTCTGCTTTACAAGGAAAGTAGCTTTGAAATGACCAATCTGCTTTTTGTTCCTTGTTTCTGCCTTCTCTGGCCTTTTTCTCTCTGTAAATGCTCACTGCCCATGTTGCAGAGCGGAGTTCTTGGAACCTTTTCTTGTTCTGAGGATTACTCAATTCTCAAGTCATTCTTTGCTCAAATAGACTCTGTTAAATTTATTTTGGGTAAAGTTTTTCTTCTATGGTTAGATTGTAAAAATTCTATATACTTCTGCTTTGCACCTTGGGGCGTGGCCCTTTGATATGGCTGCCATATTATGAGGAAGTGCAAAGCAGCTGCCCACATGGAGGGTCCACAGGTAGGTGTTCCCATCAACCACCCAGGTGAGGTCCCAGAATCAAGTGCTGGACACATAAGTGAAGAAACCTCTAGATGATTCCAGCTCCCAGCTGTTGAGTCTTTGAGTCTTTCCAGACGGGGCCTCAGATGCCATGGAGCAGACACAGCTGTCCCTTCTGTACCAAAGTCAAATTGCTGCTGCATGGAATCCCTCATTTTAAGCATTATTAACTGGCTGTTTTGTACCATTAAGGATTGTGGTTTGTTTCACAGAAGTATATGTATACTATACATGTATACTATAACTCTCTTTTAGTAAGAGCAAGCGAGCAAAGCAAAAACAAAACCCAACACTCCTGAACATCTGCATATTTTTTTTAATGTAAAAAACGTTATGTTAATATATACATAAGGTTTAACTTTTTAACCCCTTTTAAGTACACAGATTTATAGCATTAAGTATGTTCACACTGTTGCACAACCATTACCACCGTCTGTCTCCGGAATTTTTTCCAACTTGCCAAACTGCAGCTCTATACTCATGAAACAATAACTCTCCAATCCCCTCCGCAGAACCCTTGGTGAGCACCATTTAACTTTCTGTTTCTATAACTTTGACTACTCTAGAAACCTCTTATAAGTGGAGTCATATGGTGTTTGTCCTCTTGTGACTGGCTTATTTCACTTAGCCTAATATAGGTTCATCCCTGTTGAAGCATGTGTCAGAACTTCCTTTATTTTTAAAGCTGAATAATATTCCACTGTATGTATATACAAACTCCTGGGCTCAAGTGATCCTTCCCCTCAACCTCCCAATGTGCAGGGATTATAGGCGTGAGCCCATGCACCCAGCCCCATTTTCTTTATCTATTCGTCCATCAATGGACACTTGGGTTGCTTCCACCTTTTGGCTACTGTGAATAGTGCTGCTATAAATATGGGTATATAAATGGGGGTTTAAGTCTCTGTTTTTAGTTCTTTGGGTTATATATCCAGAAGTACAGTTGCTGGATTACATGGTAATTCTGTTTTTAATTTTTTGAAGAACTGTCATACTGTTTCCTATTGTAGCTGCCCCATTTTATATTCCCACCAGCAGTGCACAAGCTTTCCAATTTCTTCTCGTCATCACCAATACTTGTTATTATTTTTTTTTTTATAAAAGCCATCCTAAAGTACGTGAAGTGATATCTCGGTGTGAGAGCTCATTTTGGTTCACATTTTCCTAATGACTCGTGATGTTGAGCATGTTCTCATGTGTTTATTGGCCATTTGTATATCTTCTTTGGATAAATGCTTATTCGAGCCCTTTGCCCATTTTTAAATTAAGTTGTTTGGTTTTTTTTGGAAATATTCTTTTAAATGTATATATAGACAAGGCGGAGGTACAGAAACAACAGGCTGTTACCTCAGAGGGTGTGTGTTGAGGTGGAAGAGGAGCAAACATGATTCCTTTCTGCCTCTTATGAAATTGTACTGGAGGGCTCTACATTTTACCAGCATGTGTCACTAACTGAATAAAGAAAAACAATTTAAAGAAATTATCAGTAAGAAGTCACCTTGCTTAAGTACCTCAAAATATCTAACTTGAAGTTTTTTAATGGTCCAGTCAAGAAAATGAAATAATCTTGAGTTGAACCTTCACACAGATTTCATTGGTAAAATTTTAATATTGAAAAGAAAACTTCCCTTCATTGTTCTAGTCACAGATCCTTGGCCTGCCTTTTCCACCTCCTCCCTCCTCCCTTCTGGAAAGAGCTCAGACTAACAGAAGAGCCTGTCTCTCTTTAAAGAGACTATTTGTTTCCATGGTAACTTGCCTTCTTCATCTTCAGAGCTGTAAACTGGGAAATTCCATTAGAGGCTTATCCGGGCAGTTGCTTTTGAAATGGTGTCTGATATTAGCTGTCTGCTTCATTCACCTTTGCTGCTTAGCAATCTTTTGAATTTGGTGATTTTGTTTCTGTCAAATGAAGGGAGTAAAATAAAACAATACGAAGCTGATTATAATCGGTCTTGTTGGGCCAGCTGTGCATTCTTGTTAGGTCCTGTGGTGGGGCTGTCATGGTGTGGCCTCCCAGGTGACTGTGACCTCCCAGGTGACTGTGACCTGTGCAGCCTAGGCGCCGTGGAGCCCTGCACACAGAGCTGGCCTGATTCAAGATGCACCATGTCATCTGGAGAAGAAATAGGAACCAACTCTGTTGTCAAAAATGACTTTGATTGTTAGTAGATTTCAAGTTTTATCTGTAGGATTCTGATTGGGGCACATGGAGATGCTAATACTGCTGGCTGTGAAAATATAGCTGCAAATAAAGCAAATAACCAGATTACCTGAGGCTGATGATTTTAATTTTTCCAGTAGTATCTATGATTATAAAGCTGCATTTATTGACTATTGACATAGAAGGTTTGGGGGATTTTTATTGACCAACATGGTTTATATGCATGAAATCTATATCACTTTTTGTTTCTCCAGATCCATAACGGACATTTAAACAACAGTTAATAAACATAGAAAATATCTTGAAATCACCTTTTCTATTCAGGAAATTCAGCTACTTTATTCCTCTTGATAACAACTTCATCTGATTATATTGACAAGAATAACATTACATTTGGTTTTCCTTTTATTTATTTATTTAGACATGGGGTCTCACTCTGTTGTCCAGGCTGGAGTGCAGTGGCATGATCATGGCTTACTGCAGCCTTGGATTCCTCGGCTCAAGCGATCCTCCTTCCATGGCCTCCCAAAATGTTGGGAATACAGGTATGAGCTACCGCACCTGGCCTGGTTTTCCTTTTTTTAAAAAAGCTACCTGTTGGCCAGGTGTGGTGGCTCATGCCTGTAATCCCAGCACTTTGGGAGGCTGAGGTGGGTGGATCACAAGGTCAGGAGTTCGAGACCAGCCTGGCCAACATGGTGAAACCCTGTCTCTACTAAAGATAAAAAAAATTAGCTGGGCATGGTGTTGCGTGCCTGTAATCCCAGCTACCTGGGAGGCTGAGGCAGGAGAATCGCTTGAAACCAGGAGGCAGAGGTGGCAGTGAGCCAAAATCACACCATTGCACTCCAGCCTGGGTGAGAGGGCGAGACTCCATCTCAAAAAAACAAAAGAAAACAAAAACAAACAAACAAAAAAACACACACACAAAAAGCTAATTGCTGATCAATAGTATACTTCCAACTTTTGAACACATTTCCTAGGTAAAATATTTATATTTAAAAGAATGTTTAGATTGAATGATGAAAATTTCTGG
Organism: Nomascus leucogenys; assembly: GCF_006542625.1. Taxonomy (NCBI): domain Eukaryota; kingdom Metazoa; phylum Chordata; class Mammalia; order Primates; family Hylobatidae; genus Nomascus; species Nomascus leucogenys. The sequence goes on from NC_044383.1 coordinate 76,934,255, forward strand.
AGATGGATGGTGGTGGTGGTTGTACCATGGTGTGAATGTACATAATGTTACTGAACTGTACAGTTGAAAGTGGTTGAATGGTAAATTTTATGTTATGTATATTTTATCACAATAAACATAATATTCAGAATTTTACAACTGGCAAATATGAAAGTATCAGCAATTGCTATGGAAAAGCATGTTAACTGATATACAATTCGATGAGAATCTTAGGCTCTTCTTATGTAGCTTTCCTTCCTCCTTAAACTTAGACTCCCAAGAAAATTCCAAATTTTGGTTTCCTTTGGCCTCTTCAGTTTTGAAGCAATTCGAATGCATACTTCCTTTTTCCCATGAGAGAGCATAAAAATACTGTATTTCGTAGCCCTTATCTCTAGAGACATTTTTGTATTCCTTTGTTCCAATCATTGCCTTGGAGAAGTTCACTGTCTCATAAGAGGAATCACAAAACAAGAATCATCTCAGAATTGTAGGGATCTCTGTACAAACTTGTGCAACATCTTACCAAGGCAGATGTCTTAGTCCATTCTGTGCTGTCATGGTAGAATACCTGAGACTGGGCAGTTTATAAAGAACAGAGATTTGTGTCTTACCGTTCTGGAGGCTGAGAAGTCTGAGGTTGAGGGGCCCACGTTCTGTCCAGTGATGAGTAGCTTGTCTACTCGTAGGCTGCCCGTTCCACTTTGATCAGGCTTATTTACTAAACATTCACAGAACAGTTTATCTTGACATTGTGTGGGGTTACTGGAGATACCAAAGGGAGCAAGATGGATGTGGTCTGACTCTCATAAAGCTTACATTAGAATGTTCTTCTATTTTTTTTTTAATTGAAACTTTGTCTATTTACCTTAGGCCCATTCATTCTAGTTATGACCTCAGAGTCATAAAGAATGCACAGCACTGTGCACTGTGCCAAAAGCCCTGTTGCCTTCATTTCTTTTACTCCTCACCAGAATCCTATGAGGCAGGGAACATCACTGTCTCAATTTCACCACTGAAGAAACTAAGACTTAAAAGGGTAGGTATCTTGCCCAAGATCATACAGCTAGTATCTGTTTCTCCATTCACATTAACACATCATTCATTCATTCAACAAACATTGGTTGAGAATCTACTATATGCTTTGGCAATGTCGAGAAAACTTGATAGCTGCCCTTAAAAACTCACAGCCCAATGCGGGAAGAAGTCAAGCAAACAGGTCTACTGCAATGTGCTGTGCTGTGTGAGGGAGCTGTGCTCTGTGGCGATAACAGCTAGCAGGTCAGTCTCTCATCTGGTTGAAGAGTCCAGTCAGGCTCCTGATTAGCACAGTGGCCCCTATCGGTCTCTGTTGTACCTCGTCCCTCCAATCCACCCACCACCCTGCATCCGGAGTGATCTGTCTAGACTCACAGTCAAGATCTGTCTAGACTGATCTGTCACATTCACACGTTTTTCATTCAGCTAACAAATATTTTTGAGTATCTACTTTGTTAGCCCTTGGAGATACAATGGTGAGTAAACCACACTTGGCTGGGACCTTCACAGAGCTTGCAAGGCGGGTAAGAAACAGAAACAGGGAGACGCATAGAATCATTCAAAAAAAAAAAAAGTTGGAAGGCATATAGCCATTGTGGAAGACAGTTTGGAGGTTTCTCAAAACGTTAAGCATAGTGTTACTAAATGACCAGTAATTCCACTCTTAGGTATATACTCAGAAGAATTGGAAACAGGTACTCAAACAAATATATCTACAACACATGAAGGTTCATAGCAGCACTAGTCACAATAGCCAAAAGGAAGAAAGAATCCAGATGTCCATCAAGGATGAATGCATAAGCAAAATGTGGTGTATTCTTACAATGAATGTTACTGAGTCATAGGAAGGAAGGAAGTACTGATACAGGCTAAACAGAGATGAACTTCAAAAATATTATGCTAAGTGAAATAAGCTAGACACAGAAGGTTACATAAGATAGGATTCCTTTTAAATAAAATATCTAGAACAGGTAAAGCCATAAAGACAGAAGCAGATCGGTGGTTTCCAGGGGTTGGAGGCAGGAGGAAATAAGGAATGACTGCTTAATGGGTATATGGTTTTATTTTGCGGTGATGAAAACATTCTCGAACTAGATAGAAATTGTAGTTGTATAATATTGTGAGTGTACTAAATGCCACCCTGAATTATACACTTTAAAATCGTTAATTTTCTGTTAAGTGAATTTCATCTCAATTAAAAAAAAATGTGTAACAAGGAGCTTAAATTAGATTGGGGATCAAGGATGGTTTTGAGCTGAGACCTAAAGACTGAGCAAGAGCTAGCTGGGAGAAGGATGTAGAGAAGAACATGTCCCTGGCAAGAGGAAGAGGGTATGGGATGGAACTGAAGGGGAGGCAGGGGCCAGATGTGGTACAGCTTTGTAGGCCATGCAACAGGTCCCCAATCTTACCCCAAATGCCTTGGGAAATCTACTGAAGGGCTTTCAGCCAGGGACCATGACAGAACAATCTATCTGTTCTCAAGTTCATTCTTGCTGCTCTGTGGAAATGGCCTGCAGGGGCACAATCACAGCAGCTACAGGGAAGGGCAATGGTGACCAAGGCTCCCTGGGGCTGTCAATTTAATCCATATCTCCTACAGGGGACACACAAGCCTCCACGACCTAGTCCCTCCCTAGGTCCCCTGGCTCGTCTCTCCCTCTGCCCACCTCACACTCTCTGCTGTAGCCATAGAAAGTTCAAGAGGTGAGCTCTTTTTCTTCAGGCCTTGGAACAGTCTGCTCCTCCTTGGGAATGTTTCCCCGTATTTGCCTGGCCAGGTTCTCTCCAATCTTCAGCATTCTGCTAAGGCATCACTTTCTTCCAGATGTCGTCCTGGCTCCAGGCTCTAATAGGGCCTGATTTGAAGCACCTTCCAGCACTTTGAGCCGAACTCTATCACAGTGCATATCACAGCAGGTGGCCACAGCTTGCTTTATCCCCCTGAATTTTTTCCATTCAGTAATGAATTCCTTAGGGCAGAAACTCATTTGTCCTGGTGTCACTGGTACATGCGCCTGAGTAAATTAATGAATTCTTTCAAGAGAAATGAATTAGAATGCAAGTGGTGCTCCTCAATTTTCCCTTGAGTTCTTGTTGAACCCCCTCTCTTTTTTTTCCTGAGATGTTCGTTTCCATCTCCCAGAGATACTGCCACTCACTGAAGTGCTTGCCTCTTCCCACTTTTCAGAATATCTCCATCCTTATAAAACTTGAATTACGTTTTAGTTCTCCAAACTTTTCAGTGGTGAACAAGCCTCTCACCATTACTTTCCTTTGTAAAGAGAACACATTGGAAAACGTTGAAATGCTTTTTAGTAGAAAATTTTCCCTCATTTTTCGTGATCACATTTCTAGTTCTTTCATCTGAAAACTGCCAGTTTATAACTGATTTCTTAATCAAGATTTTATAATTCTAATGAACATCTCATGCTCAGATTATAAGTGCTGGCCAATGTTTTTACTCTTTTGGGGAAAAAAAATTCAGAAAAAAAATTCATTTCAATGTTTTTCGGGACCTTTACATTTTCTCAAAACATTCACCTATTATCTCCCCTGGAGTGGTGTTCAGACCTCAGCATAATGTTGTGTCCAGAGCTAAACTGCCCGCATTGATCCCACCTCTGCCACTCACTAGCTAAGTAACATTAGGCAAACTGTTTCACCTCCCCGTGCCTTTGTGTGGTAGGGAGCAAACATAGTATTTTGCTCACCCGTCAGGTGCACGGCTGAGACTCCTATAACAAAAGATAGATTAACAAGAGAAAAGGCCAGGCACGTTGGCTCAAGCCTGTAATTCCAGCACTTTGGGAGGCTGAGGCGGTCGGATTGCTTGAGCTCAGGAGTTGCAGACCAGCCTGGGCAATGTGGTGAAACCCCATCCCTACAAAAAATACAAAAAATTAGCCAAGTGTGGTGGCACACACCTGTGGTCCCAGCTGCTAGAGAGGCTGAGGTGGGAGGATCGCTTGAGCCCAGGAGGTCAAGGCTGCAGTGAGCTGAGATTGTGCCACTGCACTCCAGCCTGGGCAACAGAGCAAGACCCAGTCTAAAAACAAATGAACAAAAACAATAGAAAAGCATACAAACTTATTTAATATAAGTTTTATGTGGCACGGGAGCTTTCAGAAATGAAGACTTCAAGAAACAGGGAAATATGGGTATAGTAGTCTTCCCTAATCCATGGTTTCAGTCACCCGAGGTCAACCACGGCCTGAAAGTATTAAGTGGAAAATTCCAGAAATAAGCAATTCATGTTTTAAACTGTGCACTCTTCTGAGTGTTTCACCTAGGATTGAAAACATCCCTTTGTCCAATGTAATCACCTCATCACAAGAAGGTGAGTATATTAAAATGTTTTGAGAGACTCCATTCCCATAACTTTTATTAGTTATATTTTTCTTATTGTTCTATATTATTATCAGTTATTGCTGTTAATCTCTTACTGTGCCTAATTTACACATTAAACTTGTCATAGGTATGTATGTACAGAAAAAACCCCAGTGTATATAGAGATCAGTATTATCCATGGTTTCAAGCATCCACTGGGGATGTTGGAATGTATCTCCATGAGTAAGAGGGGGCTCTGTATTTTTATGGATAGTTGTACGGAAGTATGACTGGAGGACAAAAGGCTATGGTCTAATGGTAATAAACTGCGGGGGCGGGGGTGGAATTTAGCAACGCCTGTTTGCTCAGTCTTCTCTGTGTCTTCTTTCCTTTCTTCCGGGTATAGGGAGGGCCCTTCTGAAATGAGAGTTTTACGACCAATTTTCAGGGGAAGGTCAGTGAGGTTTAATGGCCCATTTCAGGGGAAAGAGGGCGAGGGAAGATCAGAGCGTGACCTTCTGCTTTTGCGGTTTTCTCAATTTCCTTCAAGTCTAAAATACGTAGTATGACAAGATGACGTATTCTGGGGTAGCGTGTTCTGAACTCCGTCAGTGTCCTCATTTGTAAACTGGGGATAATAATGTTACCTAACTCAGAAAGATCTTGTGATCACGAAGTTCATACTTGTAATACACTCAGAACGGTGGCTGGTAATTGCACCAGCAACAAATCCCATCTGAGGAAGGGGAAACAACAGGAGCTGTGCAGCTGCGGCTGCTGGGACCTCCTGTCTGCACAACCCCACCTACTCCTTTATCTGCTGAGTGAAGACAGATCAGTCGACGTCGGGCCCAGGAAGACTGCTGCTGTCAGGGGAGCACACTCTAATCACCCACAGGAGCAAAACACATCCTTCTGGAGCCACAATAGCCTTGGGAACCTTGGTCTGGTTATCATAGCCATGATGTTGGTCGAACAGTAAAAATATTCTCTTGAATCCCTAGCCTGTTTGAAAAAAATCACCACCTATCAAAAGAAAGGAAAAAAGAACATTCCTTGACATTATAGCTTAAACTTAATTTTCATCTCAATTAAGCCTTTAATTGAAATAAAAGAATCTGGGACAGTATTAGGAATAATTAAGAACGGAAAGTATTTTTTGGGGGGATGATTTTTTTTTTCTTTAAGCAAAACCTACGTGATAAAGACATTTTTTATTCTATCCACTTTCCGATTAACCTTCACTTTATTGAGCAATTATACTCTGCTCACCTGAAAAAGAAGTAGAAGTAGTTATAACTTAAATATAATGGGTAATAGAATAAGGGATTTAATCAGACTAGAAGCCATGTAAGGGATGAAGTCATTTGGCCTAGATGCCATCTGCTGGGTACTATGATGTTACTCAGGGGGCAGGACATGGAGCCAGGCACCTCTCTGGGGTTAAACAAGGGTTGGGGAAGGAAAGGTCAGCAAAGTCAGCTGAAGGTCAGGAAAGAAGTTTATCCAGGCAGGAGGACTCTGGTGTCCAGAGAGCAAGGTGCTCAGTAGAAGGTAATGGTGTGATCATTCAGGCAAGCAGCTGACCTTGAAAAGGTCCACCAGAGGGTGACAGGGTCTCATGAGCTGCTGGATGGGACATCTGGGAACAGACCATATTTGTCCAGACAAGCATGGAATTGCCCAGCCCAAGAAGGATGGGTGAGCTGCTAAGAGGGTCCCCACCAATAGAATGGGGTGTATAAAATTCCAGATTCCATGATGGGCATTGGTGAGTTTAGGGCCAGCAAGGGCAAGATCAAGGCAGGACTCCAACCTTAAAGGGAAGCAGTCATCCTATGAGGGTACAAGTTCAGAGTCAGATCAGCAGTACGGAGAAGCTGATGGTAAGTCCTGCAAGGGCCACATCCCCCATCTGTGGATAGGACTGAGCCAGGCACATGAACAAACATGGCAGGGACATGGTGGTATAGGAAAGGCTCCCCTTGACTCCTGGTATCAGTTAGGCATACTTTCAGCTACAAGTGACTGAAAACCTGAGTTGCTGTAGCTTCCCACAAAGGGACATTTATTGCTTCCTTAAGAAGTTAGATGTGTGGTCTCAGGATTGCTGGTGCAGCTCATCAAGGTCATTCCCATTCTCTGCTCCTTCAGCTGCATTTGGGCTCTTTGTCACCTTCGTACATGATAGTTGCAGACATTAGGTCCTCACAGCACATCCTAAAAAGGAAGGACAGGTGGGAGCAAGAGCTTGCTTCCTCCCAAGCCTCTGCCTGATTGTCTGGAAAAAGAAGCCTCCATCAGAAGCCTCCCAGCAGCCTGGCCCACAAGTACTCATTGGCCAAATGTGGGTCACTCAGCTACTCTGATTTGCAACAGGAGCCGGAAATGCAAATCTTGTGTTTCTAACCTCTACAGAGTGAGATACGCAAGGGGGAAGGGTGAGGGAGATGGTGGTAGCCAGTAATCTTTCTTCTCCTTCTCCCTTTAATTTGAGCAGCACTCTAGATTCCCCTTCCTGCTCCCTTGTCAGATGTATATAGAATTGCTTTGGATACTTTAGGGAAAAAAATGGTGTTGATTTTCTTATAGGTTTACAGCTCATTCCTCCCTTTGAGATTGACCAACCATGATTCTTCAGGGCCAGAGGTTGGAGCATATAAGACCTGCCACCACACCTTGTGGCCCATGGCAGCGCGAGACAGCATTCCTCTAAACTCTCTGTTGTGGAAAATGGCCAAGTCCTCATAGTCCAAAGAGAGTCGATTTCAGGCCACTGAGTTCTTCACTCGTACCTTCTCCCTCCCCTCATCCCAATCCATGTCCTTGTACGGAAAAAGCCCAAGGATTTTTTTTTTTTAAAGGCAAATATATAACCATAAGGCAAGAATTTCCTTAACTGGTAATAGGATGGACCTTTAAATGCTGAAAAGACTAGTCCCCCAAGCCTAAAATGGTACCAAAAACAGTTGAGCAAGAAGGCAGAGACTGCAGAACTTGGGTGCATCTTGGGGGAAAGAAATAAAGGGGCCACTGGGCAGCTGGTGTAGAATAAAGATACTTTCAGACATACAATGAATTTAAAAATTTACCTACTTGTGCCCTTTCTGATGAAGCCATTGGGCAAAATCAGTGAATGAAGGAGTAAGCCATGAAAAAGAAAGACATGAAATCCAAGAAATAGGGATCCATCCCAGGAAAACAGCAAAAGGAAGTCACAGGATGACAGCTCAGTACCAGCCTAGAGAGAGTTCGTATTGGAGCTGGAGGAATTGTGTGGGGCAGCTGCAGAAAGATGTCTTTGAAGGAGAAACAGATCTGAGAGGTCTGGTGTTTGAGCGGTCTGGTGTTGAAAAATTATTGATAGGTGTGGGTGATACATGCGTTGAAGCACTTATTTAAAAAGAAGATAAATCTATAGGCAAATGAAAAAGGTACTAGGAGAAAACAAATAATTTTAAGAGAAAGGCAATATAATTATTTTCTTATTCCATTCAGGCTGCTACAACAAAATACCATAGATCGGGTAGCTTATAAATAACAGAAATTTATTTCACACAGTTCTGGCAGATTTGGCTTCTGGTGAGGACACGCTTCCTGGTTCATAGTTGCCATCTTCTCACTGTGTCCACACATGGTAGAAGGGTGAGGGAGTTCTCCAGGGTCTCTTTTTTATAAGGGAACTAATCCCATTCACCAGGGCTCCACATTCATGAACTAATCACCTCCCAAAAGTCCTGTCTTCAAATGGCATCACCTTGGGGATTGAGATTTCAATATGTAAATGTTGGGGGGACAGAAACATTCAGACCATTGCAATCACAGTAATACATTACTTGAATCAGCAGTAAACATAATTTATATAGTCATAAGCTTCATGTTATAAAAAAATGCAATATTTACTGTGATCAACTCTAACATTGTGATCCAATTCTATAGGGATAAAAGCGTAGAGGAGATGGCAGAAGTGTGCATAAACCAGCTAAATCCTCCATTACTATCGTGTTAGTCAAAAATTTGGTATGCAAAAGTGATAAATCAAGAAATAGCAGTAGAAGCATGTTATTTACAAATATGGGGTAAATAGAAGAAATGGTTTGAGAAATGGTTCAGTCAAAATATTGGTATGCAAAATTGATAAATGAGGAAACAGCAGTATAAGTATGTTATTTACACATATGGGTAAATAGAAGAAATGGTTTCAGAGCAGGAGGTTGGACAGCAGCTGCTCATTTTGTAAAAAAAATTGATTAAAAAACTATGTGCATGAATTATCTTAAAAATTAAAATTCATCATTAAAAGACATTTAAAAAGTAAGGCAAATTCTTAACTTACTAAGGTGTATTCTGCTTCTTGGTTTGAGGCTTCTCCAAACCTGTGGCCAGGCCACCATGCATGTGCCATAAAATCATGATCCTTAATGAGTGATCCAGCAGGCAGAGGTGGAAGAGCTTGTCAGCATTTCTGGGCTTGTTTTGCCCTTGTGTTAAACAGAGCCAAGTTCTGAGGAGTTTTAATTAAGCTCACATTGGGAATGAAGGTGGAGCGGGGGGACTGGGAGAAAAGATGGAAACCCCATTCCTTGTTAGAGCAGGCCTTGTCATGCATTATTGCTTACATGGCAATGATCTGCCCTACTCGGCTATCACAGGGGAAATTACCATATGTAAATATGAAACTCGGGATTACAAAAGGTCTTTGAATGTTCAAAGTGATTAGTGTTCAACTTAATCTTCAGGGATTAGTATTTATGCCACGTTAATAACTGAAAGGATATTCTGTAAATGACTCATTTAGTCATAGTGTACATTTATGGTTTTACACAAATAATCCTACAATTTATGGTGGTTAGAGTATTAAGTTCAATTTTTACTTATGTTTGGAAGCAGCTGTTTTTCTCGGTGTCCCCCAGGTTTATACAACAAGACTGACAATGGGTCATATGTTGTATCTGGGAATGCTACCCTGCCATTTTATCTGAGAGACTTGCCAGTGAGCTGGTATTGCCAACACATCCCTTTACAGAGCAGCAGTAACTTGGCACAAGGACTCTTCCTACTGTCCTAGAGATCTTCCACTGGGAGCCTGACGCTTACCTTTGTTCCCAGGATATTTACTGATTCTTAAATCAAGGTAATGTTTTCAAGATGACTGTGAAGAATTTATGTTAATATTGTTGTAACTGTGAGAAGATTTAGATTCTAAAAGGAGGAATAAACAAATTCATATTAATTCTATTTTTCTCCCAACTTTTTTTTTTTGAGACGGAGTCTTCCTCTGTCGCCCAGGCTGGAGTGCAGTGGTGCGATCTCCACTCACTGCAAGCTCCGCCTCCCAGGTTCATGCCATTCTCCTGCCTCAGCCTCCCACGTAGCTGGGACTACAGGTGCCCACCACCACGCCCGGCTAATTTTTTGTATTTTTTTTAGTAGAGACTTGGTTTCACCGTGTTAGCCAGGATGGTCTCGATCTCCTGACCTTGTGATCCGCCCACCTCGGCCTCCCAAAGTGCTGGGATTACAGGCGTGAGCCACCGCGCCGGGCCTCTCCCACCATTTGATACATTTTTATCATCAACACCTGAAGTATCTGTAACAGAGGAAATGAATTATCCCTAGTGGAGAATGGAGATGATAACATTAACAATACTGAAAGATTACAGGCATTTGAATTGGATCTGGGCTATTCCTCTGTGTATACATATATAAATCACATTTACATATACGTGTGTATATATGTGTATATATACACATATAAAGATCACTAAAAATGATATTCATAAAAACAATTAAAGGGAGCATATCCACATGTTCTCAAAATCAGCTTAAAGAGGGATAGTCTTGTGAGGTGAAAGGTCACATTTTAGTGGCTAACAAAATGCCCCACTCATAACTGCCAGCAGTATAAGAGAATTTGGAACAAAGGTGGTAAAGGAGATCTTTTAAGTAATAAATATTTAATTAGTGGTCCCATTTGGCTTTTTGAAAGTATAAAATAATGACCGGGCATGGTGGCTCAAGCCTGTAATCCCAGCTCTTTGGGTGGCCAAGGTGGAGGATTACTTGAGCCCAGGAGTTTGAGATCAGCCTGGGCAACATAGGGAGACTCTGTTTTTACAAAGAATTGGAAAATTAGCTGGGTGTGGTGGCATGTGCCTGCAGTCCCAGCTATGTGGGAGGCCGAGGTGGGAGGATCACTTGAGTCCAGGAGGCTGAGGCTGCAGCGAGCCGTGGTTACACCACTGCACTCCAGCCTGGGCTAGAGGGAGCCCTTGTCTCAAAAAACAAAACCAAACCAAACCAAACCAAAAATAAAAGGGAAAAAAAAGTACAAAATAAGACATTTTTTCTCTCAAATAATCAAAGCATTGCCTCTGAGTTGGGGCAAACTTGGCTGTTTCATTTTGATGAACCTGCCTCTTGCTTATCCACGGAACAGTCTGCTACAACAGCCCGCTTGAATACTTTGCATTTCGGACTAACCACCTCCACATTTGTCATTATGACAGGTTGTTATTTACGGGGAATGGCAGGTTGTTGAAATCCTAAATGAAGCACTAAGGAATGAAGCTCTAAGGACCAATTATAGCAACAATGCTTAAACATTTCAGGCAGCAAAGTTGGCTGAGCTACAAGTTTGTTTAGGCAAGAAAAAAATGCCTATTTCCTATATTTTTGATTTATAGACCAACCCAAAGAGTGTGTGATTTCTGTTGATTTTAACATAAAGTCACCTAAATTAGGAGTATGCAGTTTTAACTGCAATAGTTGGCATGGCTAATATGGGAAAAAGTAGATTAACCCGATGCCTCCCAAATGTGCAAATACGCTAAGCCATGTTTAAAACAAAGGTATCTCTCTAGGGTAATTTTTCTGGTCTGCTGTGATGTCCCCAAGTGGCTGGCAAGTGTCATTTATTGGCAAGGCCTGAACAAGAGCACAGCAGGAAACTTTCCCTTTATCTGTTTGAATGAATGACTAAGCAAAGTTTAAAGGCCATTTCACTCTGCTCTTAAAGGTATGTGAGCATGAAGATGACATGCTCCTTTGGTTCCCAGTTGCAGTGTCTGATCAGTTAGGCATAAAGGTGCTTTTGTCTACACAAGTTTCATGTCTGTGTTCTGTTGATGAGTCTGTTGACAACTCCATAAACTAAGTGTCTCCAGGGCAGGCAGAGACTGAGATTTGTTTCTCAGAGATTAATGAATGTGCCTCCATTTCTTTCCCTCAAAAGAGACAATACCACTTCCTACAGCTTTCCTTGTGTGCTTCAGATTGAAAACCTTATTGGGCTGCAGAAAGATTTATGATTCACGTATATGTGGGTGGTTATTACTGTAGAATAATCTGGAAAACTGCTAGTCGCAATTTGTTCCCTCTCAATGGTTACAGACTGATTCATTATGCTGGGCTCTTGCGTCTTCTCTCTTTCCTTCACATCTCTCCTCAAAATGTTAGATTCTTTGCCACACTATTTACAGACTGTGGTAAATATAGCAGGTTGATATCAGGGTCACTTGTATTATATATGCTATAATGCCTACACCATGTATTTTTATGTCTAGTGATTAAGAAATGTATAAGAAAAACGGTAATAAGCTCTCCATCACCATCCACCCTTCCTGAGATAAACACTGTTAAGAGTATCCTTCTCTCTTGTTTTCTGTATTCATATGCATATCGTATTACAATTTTTTGTCTTGCTTAACAGTTTTTTTTGATCAAAATAGTATATTTGCTCTTCAACGTCCTATTTTCATGCAGCAATAGGTCACAGACATCCATCTAGATCTCTGTATATAGAGTGAATGCATTCTTTTAAAAAACATTAATTTACCATAATTGATTCAATCTTTCCCCTATTGACAGACATTTTTGTTGTTGAAGTTATTTTTTTAATAAAAAATTTGGGGGCCATTATACACCGTGTTTCAAATAACTTCTTGGTATCTGTGTCTTTACATACAGATATCCTTAAGGCTATAGATTTTTCAAAGTAGGAATGTTGTGTCCAAGTGTATATTTTTACTTTTAATCGAGGCTTGTTTTGTTATATTTAATACTTTCTAAGTAATAAATATAACAAAATATAATATATTATATGTTTTGCTATATTTAATACTTTCTAAGTAATAAATATAACAAAGTAATATAATTATATAATATATTATATATAATTATAACATAATATAATATATAATATATATCATATATTATATTATCATTATATATAATATATCTATTATCATATATAATATATAATAAATATAACAAGTTAATAATATATTAATACTAAGTAAAAACTATAACAAAACAAGTCCAACATCTCTACACTGAAAACTACAAAACATTGCTGAGGGAAATTAGAAAAAATCTAACTAAATGGAGAAAATTCCTATCTTCATAGATTGGAAAATTCAACATTGTTAAGATATCAATTTTCCCCAACTTGAGTCTATACATTTAAGGCAATCCCAATCAAAATCCCAATAGACATTTTTTTTTGGTAAAAATTAACAAGCTGATATTAAAATTTTTGCAGAAATTGCTAAATAATTTTTTAAAAAGAACAAAATCGGAGGACTTACATTACTGATTTCAAGAGGTGCTATAAAGCTACAACATGAAAAAGCTACAACAATGGAGAAAAATAGTGAATTCACCAATAGACTCATATACATATGGTCAACTGATTTCAACAAGAGCAATAAGGCAATTCAGTGAGGAAAGGAAAGTCAATTAATAGCGCTGGAATACAACTGCGTATCTGTATGGGGAAAAAAATGAACATTAATTCTTACCTTAAACCGAAGATAATAAATACTCAAAATGGATCACAGACCAAAATGTAAAAGCTCAATTATTAGGTTGGTGCAAAAGCAATTGTGGTTTTTGCCATTAAAGGTAATTACTGTTGCACCAACCTAATAAGTAACTTCTAGAAGGAACAGAAGGAAAAACCTTTGTGAAGGGTAGGCAAAGATTTTTTAAAACAGAACACAGGAAGCATAAAATAAAAAATTAATAAATTGGACTTCATAAAAATTTAATCTTTTTCTCTTTGAAAAATATCAATAAGAAAATAGAAAGGCAAGCATAAAAGAAAATATTCACAGCACAGATATCAGACAACAAACTGTAACAAGAATATACCAAAGTCTTACACCTCGATATGAAGAAGGGAAACAATACAATTTTTTTAAATGGGCAAAATATTTTAAGACACTTCACCAAAGAAATTATATGAAAAAAAGCCCAATAAACACATGCCAAGGGGCTAAAAGTAGTCATCAGGGAAATGCAAATTAAAACCACAATAAGGTCCCACCACACACCTATTAGAATGGTTAAAATGAAAAAGACTGACTATACCACGCGTGGGCAAGGATATGGAGCAACCACAACTCTCATACACTGCTGCTGCGAATATAAAATTACATAGTACTTTGGAAAGGTATGGAAGTTTCTTGAAAAGTTAAACATATACCTATCATAAAACTCAGCTATTCTAAGTATTTACCCAAAATAAATGAACACACATGTCTACATAATGACTCGTACACAAACATTAGTATCAACTCTATTTTTGTAAGAGTGCCAAACTGGAAATAACTCAAAATATCCATCAATAGGTGACTAGATAAACAAAATTTGTTACATCGATACAATGGAATCCTGTTTTTAAAAAGGAAGAAACTATTAATACATGTTAATAACTTGGGTGAATATCAAATCATGCTGAATGAAAAAGTCAGCCAAAAAGGGACTACATCTTGTAGGATGAAATTCTATAAAATGCAAAATAATTACAGTTATAGAAAGCAGATCAGTAGTTGCTTGGGGATGAGGGTGGAGGACAGACGGATTATCAAAGGGAGCAAGGAATCTGTTGGGATTGGGGAAACTCTCACATTCTTGATTGTGGTGGTTTCACAGGACAATACATTTTGTCAAAACCTATCAAATTGTACACCTTAAATGTACAGTTTGCATATAAATTATACCTCAACCTTTGAGCATTTATTTCTTAAGAACTTTAAAATCATTTTGTCCAGTTCAAAATAAACCCAATCTCAACTCCATTGGATTTCCAATTGAAATTACATTAAACAAATCCATAATCTATATGCACATATATCTATACCAAATATTTGATATTGTCTTATCATTTAGGAAAATGTTAAATTCAGGTCTTGTTTTACATTATTCACGAAGCCTCTTTACTTTTCTTCAGCCCTTTCTATTTCCTGATAAATGTTTTTCTTGATATTTTATAATTTTATTGCTCTTGCCACTAAGTTTTTTAAAATATCATTTTTTTACTTCTGATTATTATAAAGAAAAACTACTGATTTTGATATATATCAGATACAGTCACTTTACCAAATTCTCTTAATTCTAACAGTATTTAAGCAGAGTCTCATGAACTCTCTATACAATTTTATATCCTGCAAACAAAAAAAATTAATTTCCATCATTTACACTACTAACTATTCTCATTTTTGAGGGCTTTTTCCATTGAGCTGAAACTTTTAGAAAATGTTAGATTATGATAGAAAGTGAATCTCTGCTTTGTTTCAGGCCCTAGTTATTTCATGTTTAATTAAAATGATAGTAGTCATTTTCACTAATTAATATGCTGTTGGTTTTGGTGAGTGTTCTTTATCAAGTTTGGGAAATTTCATTTTAATCCTGTTTTATTTGTAAATATTATCAAATGTCATTTGGTCATCTATTGATTGTGTAGTTTCTCTAAATTGTTTAATTAATATGTCACATAATTGATTACATAATTCACTACATTGCTTACATAATTGTTTACATAATTAATATGTTACATAATGAATACATAATGAATGAAAATGTTGGATTTGTATTATAAACCCTGCTTCTTGGTGTGTCAATCATTTAATATTTTAAGGGATTCAATATGGACAGATTTCACCAATTGAACTATATCATGTCTTTTAATGGCTACATAGTATTATATGGTGTAGCTCTACTATAACTTATTTAACCCTGATTAATGAGTATTTGTCTTTTTCTCTTTACTCAATGCTGTGATAAACCTAATTATAGAGTAGTATATCTCCAAAATTAGGTTGGTGTCAAAGTAATTGCGATATTTGCCATTAAAAGTAATGACAGAAACCACAATTACTTTGGCATTAACTTAATAATTTATAGTTTTACATTTACTCTGTATGCCACATTTTCTTTATCCATTCATCCGCTGATGAGCACTTAGGTTGATTCCATATTTTGGCTATTTGAATAGTGCTGCAATAAACATGTGAGTGCAGATCTCTCTTCCATATATTGATTTCTTTTCTTTTGTGTATATACCCAGTAGTGGAATTGCTGGGTCACATGGTAGTTTTATTTTCAGTTTTTTAAGGACATCCATACAGTTTTCCATAGTGGCTGTACTAATTTGCATTTCTACCAAAAATGTACATGGGTTCCTCATTTTCTATATCCTCACCAAATTGTTCCCTTTTTGATAAAAGCCATTTTTACTGGGGTGAGACGATATTACCTTGTGGCTTTGATTTGCATTTCTCTGATGATTAGTGAGGTTGAGCATTGTTTAATATACCCGTTGGTCACCAGTGTGTCTTTGTTTGAGAACTGTATATTCAGATCTTTTGCCCATTTTCAAATTGTATTGTTTTTTCCCATTGAGTTGTTTGGGCTCCTTGTGTACTCTGGTTACTAATCCCTTATTAGAGGAATAGTTTGCAAACATTTTCTCCCATTCTGTAGGTTGTATCTTTATTGTTTCATTTGTTGTGCAGAAGCTTTTTAGTTTGGTGTAACCCCACTTACAAGATCACCCCAGTGGCGTGATCTTGGCACACTGCAACCTCTATCTCCTGCACTAAGTGATCTTCCTATCAAAGCCTCTCAAGTAGCTGGGACTACAGGTGCATGCCACCATGCCCAGCTAACTTTTTTGTATTTTAATAATTTTTTTTTTTGTATTTTAATAATTTTTTTTTTTTTTTGTATTTTAATAAAGTAGAGACAGGGTTTGGCCATGTTGCCCAGGCTGGTCTTGAACTGCTGGGGTCAAGCGATCCACCCACCTCAGCCTCCCACAGTGCTGGGATTACAGGCATGAGCCACCGTGCCTGGCCTTTGTCCTTGACTTTTGAGAGTTTGATTCCTATATACCTTGGGGTAGTCTTATTTGGGTTGAACCTGTTTGGTGTTCTCTGACCTTCCCGGACCTGGCTATTTACCTCTTACTCAAGTTTTAGAAAGGTTTCTGTTATTATTTCTTTGAATAAGCTTTCTACCCCTTGCTCTTTCTCAACTCCCTCTTGAACACCAATAATTCTTAGATTTGGTCTTTTGAGGTAATTTTCTGTATCTGGTATGTTACCTTCATTCTTTTACATTCTTTTTTCTCCTCTATTTTCAAACAGGCTATCTTCGCCCTCACTGATTCCTTTTTCAGCTTGATCTATTCTGCTGTTGAAAGCCTCTAGTGAATTTTTTAATTCAGCAAATTATTTCTCAATTCCAAGATGTTAATTATTTCAATCTGTTAAATGTCTCTGATAAATTTCTGAATTGATTTTCTGTGTTATCTTGAAAATCACTGAGTTTCCTTATAACTGCTATTTTGCATTCTTGCTGAGTTCCCATATCACAGTCTTGTTTGGGTCCTGGTTCCTTATTTTGTCTGGGCGGTCACAGTTTCCTGTTTGCTTAAGTTTCCAGTGGATATACATTTATGTCTTTGCATCAAAGCATTAATTATTTACTCGTCTTCTCCGTACGGCTTTTTTTTTTTTTTTGGATACGTTTGTTAGAGATTTTTTTGCCATCGACCTACTGATTTTCCCCCACTAAGTCGCTGCCTCTTTTCTGGCACTAGATGGTGCCTTAAGCCCAGGTTTGCCACCCACCCAAATGGGGACGGAAAAGTATCCAAAGGGGTATCTTGGTAGTGCGGAAGGCTGGCCAGGGGTTCACGCCCAGGACGCCTGTGGAATGAACCTCATATACCCTGATGTTGCTGAAGAGCCACTCTGATTTGGTGTTTCTTTTGGCTGAGTTACATAGCTGCCAAGGCTTGCCTCCTGCCTTTGTCTTTGGATGACCTCAGGGGTATTTTTCCCTTAGGCACTCTTGATGCTTCCCATGGGTTGAGGTAGGGACAGGTCTCCTGACAGGGAACTCAAGATGGTGGGGAAGGTGGTTGTTAACATTAATTTCTTTTTCCAGTGTAGGAACTCTGAGCTGAGGGGTGAAATTTTTGGGGGAAGGGCATTGTGGACATGGAGGTGCAATTCTCCGACTACTTGGAGTCTTTTCACTTCTCTATGGTTCTGGGAACTATCTCTTCTTCATATTTGAATTCTAGAATATTGCTGGTGATAATCTCGGCACTATATGTTTGTCTTTTTTTTGTGTATGGGGGTTAGTGGGGTGGGGAGTAAAGCAAGCTTGCTTCTGTGCTGCCATTTCGGAACCAGAAGTCTTGGTGGTTCTCACATTTGTGCAACAGAATCACTTGGGGAATTGGGAAAAAAGTTACATCCCTGGTCCTACACTGTCACTGTGAAGCAGAATTTCCCTAGAATGTGTACTTTCTCCCATCAAACTCTGGGAGCAGAATTTCTCTCATCAAATCCATGGGAATACCTTTAGAATCCCCTCCTTTCAGATCCCACCCTTACCTGGAGGGATCCAGGTTGCGGCCAATAGTGGGGAGGAGAAATTCCAGCTCTTGTAGGATGAATGCAAAGGCTCTAATTGTGTCCATGGCAAAGGGCCTGGGTACCTGGCCCATTAAGCTGTCCTGTGGAGTTCCCCATGCCAATAAAACTTAGTCAGAGTGTTGTCTAAGACTTCCCCACCTCTTAGTTTTTATTTTTATTGCACAGAAAACAGTAAGAAGGGAAAGAATTTTTAAAAGGGGAAAATCACAATGCCAACATCTGGACATCAACCACTTCACTTTTTAATTTTCTCTCATAGTCTTTTGTAATTGTTCCATTCAATAGCATTATTATTTCATTTATATTAAGGACCAAATATACTTTTGTGAATGAGCCCAGGAATCTAGCTCTCTTCCCCTTTATTAACAAGAAAATACACTACAAGTTCTATACTAATTAAAAATGAGAGTTTTGCAGGGCTTAAGGCTTAGTAGACCTGGGTTTGAACTGGAGTCCATAATTTACTACCTGGGCAAACTTTCAAACTCCTCTGAGCTTCGGCTTACCTCTAAAGCAAGGGTCACATTTAAGAAATGCTTGAAACATAATATACACTTAATAAATGTTAGCTTCTTTCTCTGTCTTTGTTGACATCTCTAAGTTTGTTAACACCTTTTTATGCTTGTAATTTAAATTTTGTTTTCTTTTCATAATGGACTTCCTACCAGTTTCTTTTCTAAGGGACACTGTCTGATACTGAATATTTAAATTATTTCAAGTCTAGTTTCCAGCTAAGGTGTTTCAACTTAAAACACATTTTGAAGTTTTATTTTATTTTTCCAAGCTGCAATTATAAATACATGAAAATCTCCAGGTATGTGTACACCATATTGATCAGAGTTTTACATTAATGAAGATGCAAGTTACTTGTGCATTCTAGTGAGAGGCCAGGTTTTCCTGCTCCCCTTTTACTGTGGAGAGTGGGGAAGGAGGAAGTGGTTCAAGGCAGTGGCCTACTTTCCTTCCCAAGGGAGTGCGGCAGAGGCTATTCTTGTCTCCTATAACCTTCCAATCCTCCACCTGTAACTTAACTCTATCTGATCTCCTAAGTGAAGCATGTGGCTATCCACTATAGAGATATTTCCCAGCCTCTCTGCAGCTAGGAGTGGCCATTTGACTACGTTCTGGTCAAAACATATGAGTGTAAATGATGTGCACCTTCACAGCTCTTACCCTTTTCCTCTTCCCTTTGGCGGCAATGCAGATGTGTAGAATTATACTACTTTAGTTTTTTATACGAGAAAAAAAGAACTGCTAACTTGTTTCAGCCATTATTTTGGGCAACAGCCAAACTTACATCCTAGTGAATATAGAGATAGTGAACATGGTCTGAGGCACTGAGGTTAAGGAATTTTCTGATATGGATAAAAAAGAAAGCACAATAGGAAGAAATGTTCAGTGTAGGCCAAGGAAATCTATACTTCCTCAGTCCTCCTAAACATAAAACTTGGAACCATGAATGCGAAGATAGTAAAACTGAAATCTGACTACATAATTCTAAGAATGTACTAATAGTATCACAGCCCCAATGTACAGAAGTAGATCTGCTTTGTAAGCATATAATTCATCCACTTCACATGCAGGTTAGATAATATTTTCATGGTACCTGCAAAAGGAACAAGAGTGGTGCCAATTTTTCTAAGTAAGATGTCTATCACATTTTAGATGGATATTTAGTTAAGGACCTTTGTAGGAAACTGATTAAAAGCTAAGAGCTTTTAATCTAGAGCATATGATGAGGGAATACCACCATTAATTCTACAACCAAAGTTACACCCAGTTTCAGGTTTCTTCAGTCTCTAATTTGAATTTAGTAAATGAGCCAATCAATGATTAATGTAATCATTCCAGTAATAACTAAAGAAGAGGTATCCACAAACAGAAACATGCAAGAAGTCTGAAAAGTAACTGCATTTTGTAAGTTACTTTTGCTTTTCAGAAGATAAATATCCAGCATTTACTTAGTAATTTCTGGTGCTTTCAAAGCAATGATCCTGCTGCTATATGGCACTGATAAGATATCATTAACCATTAAATTAAAGGAAAAGTAATGCCTTTCATGACTTGGAAATTTGAAAGTACCATGACACTCAAATAGAGTTAAATAGCCATTCATTTCTCAAAAAAGCTTCATTTAAAAGTGGCCTTATGTATTTTGGAAGACTCAAGTTATACATAACATAGAAGCTACTGATTTAAAGGCTGCCTAAAGTAACTGATGGGCAGGTCATTTAAACTGAAGTTCCGTTTTGGTGGAACTGCATTGGCAGGGGGTGTTGGAACCTCCAAGACCAGTGTCTAGTCATGGATGGAAAAGGAGCATAGGGCCTAGTGTTAAGCGCTACATGATCTGCCAATGCAAATATTATTTCTGCATGCACCACCATATCAGGAAGGACCACTGACAGCATCTGTATGAGATAGTGTCAAACATTTTTACAAAGACTGTCTTCACTATTACTGAAAATATTGTTTTGCAAATTGTTCTGTGGCATAACAACCAACCTAGTCTTTCCTGGGATTTTCAGCAAGCAGAAAGCAGCTGCAACTTAAAAAAATAAAGAAAAGAAAAACAACAGAAAACTTAAAATTCCTCTCAAAGGAATTACAAAAACTATTCAAGTGGGGAAAAGGCTTAAGAAGTGTGCATATTTTAGGATTTCATTTATGCAAAATTGTAGAAAATGCAAACTAATCTATATTGTTAGAAAGCAGATCAGTGGTTGTCTGGGGACTGGGGTGAGAGAAGGGCTCAATTGCAAGGGGCAGGAGGGTACTTTTGGGAGTGGTAGACATACTGAGGATGTTGACTGCTGGGGTGGTTTCACAAGCGAATACGTAAGTTAAAACTCTGTCAGCAGCACACTTTTACTTAAATGCTCACCAAATTCTGAGGTGATTTAGCTTTCACATTGACTTATTTGGCAGGTAGGATATCTGCATTTTAAAAAATTGGGTGCAGTTTATCATACATGAATTATACCCCAATTTAAAACAATGCAGATCTCCCACCTGCTAAATAAGTCAATGTGAAAGCTAAATCACCTCAGAATTTGGAGAGCATTTAAAATTACAGCATGGCAAAGTTGTTTAGACCACAGACTTGGGTTTTAAAAGACATGGGGGTGGGTCTCAATGTTGGCTTTGTTGCTATCTATAGAGCGGTCACAAAGCCCCTGCATCTTCTAGTTCTAAGTTATCTTGTTCTATTCCTTTGTTTGCCAATCAATCTAAGATTTTTCCTATGCTCTTCTTTGCATCATGGACTAATAGTGGCCACAGTGTCCCCATGCATGAGATTCTGCCTGAAACAGATAATGATGGAAAAGCAGACTCAGGCAGAAGTCTTAACCTTTAGGAGCCTATTTTCCTATCTGTAAGATGGGAATACCATCTAACTACTGTGTGACTGAAATGGACATGTAACTTGGTATTGGTAACAGCAGTGCAGTTTATAATATATGATAAACAAATATTTATTAAAAGAATGAGCAAATGAATGGATGGATTTACTAAAATGAAGGTAGAGTTTATAAGAATGTGTGCATGTGTTTAGGTTGGAAAGCCAGCAGGTTGAAAAATGAATGAAACACCTAATTTAACTTAGAAATGCTCTAAGAAATAGGCTTTCTGATGAGAAGAATCACTTAGCAATGTATGATGTGTTGTGCTTCATACAATGAAATTGTGAAGAGCTCCATTTAACACAAAATTTTGAAATGCAAGAGATGATGTGTTAACTGGCCAATTACCCAGCCTCTTAAAAACTATGATTATCGTACAAAAGTGACATTTCAGTTTTTACTAGGTTCTATGTAAGGTAAACATGGTGCTAAAGCAGAACACTTCGCAGCTCATTTGCTGATACAAGTCATTCACCACTTTTATATACCAGTTTAGAATAGGAATCTGAATTTTATTAAAAACAAAAATAAATCTAAAAAGCTTCCTTCAGTTACAAATATGCACAAGGATTTCTGCATTACATCATTTGACATAAAATGTTCTGAATGACAGAAGTAGAAGTAGAACTTACTACCATTTGAAGACAGGAGTTGAGCGCTGAAAACCACACACATTTATAGAAAGAAACCAAAGTTTCACAGGGAAGACCTGTGATCTCTGGCTACAGGAGCTGAAATTAGGAACATGAAAGAAACTTGAAGAGAGAAGACATTCAATACTCTAAAATACTTCAGCAAAAATAGTCAAACATTTGTAAACAACTTTTAACAAATCTTTGTATGTTGTGTTGCTATATGGTAAATATTCTTAACTGATTATTATTCAACTCAAAAAAGTGATTTTTATTGCTCACGAATACTTCCCTCTAGATTAGAGAAAAGCTTGCTTGCTTTCCCTGGAGGCAAGAGTCAAATGTAATTAGGGCTTACTCAGTGATTGTTTTTGAATTTCTTAGACTGGGGCATTCCAGCCACTTGCTTGGCTGTTTGCAATTTCCACCCCAAAAAATAGTCAAAATAAATTATAAAACCAGAACGAATAAGTTTGGCTCCTTGTTAACATTTTTATTTGCAGGTTTGATGGATGAGGACACTGATGAAACTGGCTGTGGATTTAATTATCCCTGGGTATCTTTTTCTCCCATCTCCAGGGATCATCAGGACTTAAAAGCATGAAATTGACAACACAACTACTTAAAAACAGAGTAAGGCTGAACTGTACTCAATGTCCAGGGCAACTACAGTACTGAAAATCCCAAGGAACTTACTGTAAACAAACAAGCAACTGTTCAACAGCCTCTTGCATTTGGTACCACGACTAAAATCTACTATTTTCTTCCATTTACCTATTTGGATATTTTTATGAAATGACTACATGTAAAAACCATAATAAAATTTCCCTTTAAATGTGTTATGATACAGCAAAACACATCAATGACTATAAATAAAATCTGAAATCTCGAATGCTAAATCCTAATGGAAACATCAAGCCTTAGCATTCACGCTTGGATATCTCGTGCTCTGAGATAAAAGGCCTCTTTAAAGTGACTAGGTCCCTTTCAGTGGAGTGACAGATGTACATACAAGCAACAATGCTATGGAGGAGTCATGCTTTATCCTAGTCTACAGTTATTTTCTCTGCCAATTTTATTTTACTATTACTATGCTGAACCCAATATCTGTTTCAGCTAGGTAATCAAATTTGAGAACAATAACACTCCTTTTATTTAAATTAAATGATAGAAGACATTTATTTCCAGGAAGCTTTCTAAAATAGCTTTTGAAGAAGCTAAAAATAACAGTTTAGTACAAACTGTCCTTCACCTGTATTGCTTGTATACACAAGGAATTCATTATAAAACTCAGCAGTAGGAGGAAAAAATAATGGAAGAAAAAGTTACCTGCTTTAGCATTTTAAAGAATAGTTTTGATAACTTCTTAGATCTTGCTTATCTGGAATAGAGCAAAAACTACAATACAGTCATGATAGAATTCTAATAATCACAGCAATTAATGCTTTCATTTTGAACTTTTTCTTCTTAAAACATTAATGCTATAAAAATCAGATTGACGACATCCTTATTTAAAAAAGACATCTTGTATTGGTATCAAAATGTGACTTATTTTAACACCAACTGAAAAAATATAGAGTTTGTATAGTCTATTATTTCAATGTCATTTTATTATTAAAGTTATTCTGAAGGTTTTGGTAGCAAAATTACTGTTAATAATATAAATACTCTATAAGTGTTGAAATTCTCTTAAAAGTGTTGAAAGGCGGCAGGCATTCTAGAATGGGATTGTAAGGAAAATCAAATATTCCAATATCCAGGATAATTAGGATACTTGTTGAATTTATATTTACTTCTTTAACTTCCTTCTGATTTGCCTGGTTTATTTCTCATTTGGTATCATAAAAAGAAATCTAAGCCCAAGCCTTTTTTAGCTGGAGTAATTACTTCCATTTTCCATTATTTTTCTTCATTTTTTTTTTTCCAAATACATGAGAAAACAATCCAAGAATCACTGCAGGAAGAAATGATCATTTAAGCTCAATCATGTTCTTTTGCCTTTTAATTTCATTTAAGAGATTAATATTAGAGTCATAAAAGCTTTACAGTTTCAACACACATACACACAATCACAGAATTAAAAATCTTTACTCCTTAAAAAAAAAAGAGTTCCATTTTGTTCAATGTATCACAATCAAATTTTAGTCTAACAAAATCCGGTAAAACTGCTTCCATTAAATAGAGCAGCTGCCACTTACCTTTACATATTTTACGGATGGAACTGAGTTCAGTACTGATCCAAGGATGCTGGCATCAAAGCCCTTACACAGAACTATCCCTAAAGGTTCCGTATTTCCGTAATATACCACCAACCACTCTAAATTTATAATACCCTGTCTTTAACTTGGTATATATAATCTTTTGGGAAAAAATTATTAATATTTTGAGATGAGATACAAGAATAAAGTCATTCTTGAGGTTCCACCTCTAATATGAAAAAATGGACGATGTTTGCACATAGCAGCTAGTTTGATACCTCCTGCTCTGTTAGGCTAGCCTTCACACAATGAGCATGCATATACAGCCACAGTTCACTGCACCTGTTTTGAAGTTGCAAAGTGCTGCTCATTCAAGTCACAGATGCTACCATGTTATGCAATGAAACAGTAAAATTGTATGTCCACCATGAGTAAAGGAAAATAAACAATGAAACAAATGCAGCAAATATAGGCAGTTGGCATTCAGAACACGCCAAAAAGCTAACACTCATGAATTGTCATTATAAGGTTTCCCTTTCCTTAAAAAAAAAGTCTTTCTTTGCATATTTCAAAATGTAACGGTCCCAGAGAATCATGAAGTGCCTTGTCGTTTCTGCTGCTGACTTCTGATGACCTCTAGTTGTTTTTTGCATTGCTGGTAGTAAGTAGAAAGACTTTTGTTTTCATCTAAAAGCTTTTTATGTTCCTGTACCAGGCGAGATGTATTTTGCTGGTCCTTTTCATCCTGGTCCAGTTCTGCAACTAGTTCTTGCCTACAAACAAATACCACATAATATTACACATGATGGAAAAATTCATACCTTAACTAGCTGATGGTGGAAGCTCAATTAATGAGAATTTTTATTCTTGGTTTATCATTTTGCATCTTAGGTACACTAATCAAATATAATTATGGGCTGGGGTGGAACTCTCATCTACTTCTAGTGTAATCATACAAATATCATAATCCTTTTATTAAGTAACTGTACTTGGATAACTAGTGAAGCAGATAAAATGGTAAAATAAAAGTTTCAGAAAATTTCATTTTCTATCCTCTTTTTGTGTAGGAAGGATGAAAAAAGGGTGGGAAGGGTTCTATCTGGCTATGGGAAAATATCATGAAGTTTTTGTCCTTCACATTCTACTTTTATACTCATTCACATTCTGAAGTCACAATCCTACTTAACTGTAGTAGAGAGTGGTAAGCTAATAGAAAATTTGCAATCTAATTAAAATAAATGCTATCCAATTTAAAGCTTTTTCCCATTTTAAAGCAGTGAGAAAAATGACAAAGTACCACTTATTTTAAAACACTTATATTTGCAAGCATTTTCAGGAAAGGCCCTCATTCTTTTATAGTCTGATAAACTTATTTAAGTCCTTTTTATTTGGGAACTATTAAGTATTCCCGAAAAAGATGCATCTTTAGCATTTCCTAAAGTGAGGTTACTGGATATAAATGAATAATTAATAAAAAGTCCTCAAGTAAAATAACTACCTAATACTACTTCTGAAAGTATTTAAAATTGATTAAAACTGTCATAGTTTTCACAGCCAACACCCTAATCCACCATTTGTTTTTTCCAGCATAGAATTCTTCTTTCAAATGATTAAAGTATGGCAAAAGTATAGGTTAAATACGTGAAATAAGAAATCAAGCTTTTTCAACATAAAGTGCCAGCAGTTCGATAATTACTTCTATGATTTCCAGACTGTAGTATTTAATTTCCTGTTTAGGCTTACCTTTCAAATACCGGGTTGGTTCCATTTAAATCACTGTATCAATAAATTGTGATAAAACAATTTTTTCTCTCTTTTTTTTGAAGTACATACAGAAAGCTTTTCACAAATTCAGAAAACAACTTTCATTTATTTAGATTAAAATTAATGAAGGGAATCCTATTATCATACATATATAAAGTTGCCAAAATTTTTTCCTTAACACTTCATTTTAGTTACGACCAATAATTGTTTCCTAAGTATAAAATTTCATGAAGGTCATGCTTAAGAAAACTGAAGATACATACATATTTAAGAACTGTGAATTTAGTAGTGAGGAAATTAGACTGGGTTTCTTTAAAAAGGGAGGAGGGCAGTTTCTATAACTCCTCAGAAAAACACTCAGTTATGAAATACAGTCTTTTAATAAGTAATCCAATTCTAAACATACACCTGGAAAAAATGTTTTCTACAAAAATGTTTCTAAGATAAGGCACAACTGAATGTTAGTAAATCAAATTATTTTGTCTATGTACAAGAAAACAATAAATCTTATAATAATAAATCTAAACAGCTCTGAGAACACAAAACAATGGGTATAGAGCACCAGTTTATTTTCCATAGCACTAATATGATATAGTCAAAAAGACTGAGTTTTGCATAAAAAATTTTTAGTAAAAGGGTGCTAAAAGCTTAAACAAGTTGAAAGTATACTTAATGACTAATTCTAAAAACTACGTTTTCATTGCACCTTATCATATTTTAAACTCAA
This sequence comes from Nomascus leucogenys, assembly GCF_006542625.1. Lineage (NCBI taxonomy): Eukaryota > Metazoa > Chordata > Mammalia > Primates > Hylobatidae > Nomascus > Nomascus leucogenys. The sequence goes on from NC_044383.1 coordinate 76,961,060, forward strand.
AATACTAATGTATTTTTATTTTTATTCATAAAAATAACTTACTTTCTCTGTAATAACAATGCAATTTCTGTTTGAACTTTCATATATTCTTGTGCCATTTTACAATGCTGTTCAAACACTGCCATAGATTCTTTGGAGTTTGGGCACGGTGCTAGAGGCTGAAAATAATCAGGAATGTTAAAACATAATTAAATCAAATTTCAATATCTAGCTAAGATGAGAGTTAAGACAGAGACTGTGATATATTTTTAGAGCACTAAAGCAATGATCTTTTAAAAGTAAGTGTTAAACCATGCCCTAGAAAATCTCAGTGTCCTTTTGTCAGAGTTAACTCAGCATTTAAATTTACTCTTGCTGTTTTAACAGTCTGTTACAGAGAACCACGACTGTTGGAGTTGTAGTCTCTGGTATGACATTTCAGGTTGCAAACAGGATCAAACTAAATGATGTTTATAGCCCTCATACTCATGAGGAGGCACTGAAGTATATTATTTACATTTCCAGTCACTATGAACATGAGAATGTATCACAAATGTATTAAGTGGAAATAAGCTTATGAGTTTTGTTTTAATGCACTAAAATTAAAGAGTGAAAATGTAATGCTTAACAGTACTAAAGAAAGATACTGGAGGATTTTAAGATGACTGAAAAGATAAGAATATGATTCTGCCAATTTAAAGTTTGATTAACTTAACCAAGAGAATTATTTTGATTTGATTCTAGAAAGTTTAAGGAGGCCAACTAAAAGGATAAATTAAGGACTATACAATGACAGGTAGCAACACAATTGTCAGCTTAAACTCTCTAAGAAGAAAAAAGTCAACTTTCAATAAGAAAGTACTTCTTTACCTGTAGTTGGTGATCCAGTGTAAGATAAGCCATTGGGATGGAGTTATCTGATCCATTGGTATCTGTAATTCAAGCATGTATTTTATTCATTTTCTGTCACAAATAATTATAAACGAACAGCAAGAAAGCATGAATGAAATGCTTTTTTTCTCTAAAGTAAATAATATGTAAATTAAAAGTTATGGCTATTGGTAATGGGAGAGTCTATTTCTGAATTCTAAAGGTTAAAAAAAGGATATTCAATTATCATATATTAGAATGCAATCATATTCTCATACCTATAATTTAAGTTGGCTATAAACTGAATAGAACACAATATATTAGAGCTTCTAAGCTTAGTTAATTAAAAACAAAAACAGTGATATGAGATATTTATATTTTAAATTCAGTCTTAATTGACCCTATTTAATCAAAGCCCCCTTCTCTTTTCTGTATCATGCTAAGTTTATTTTATAGAAGGCTATGTCAACTCTGCTAATATCAATGTTCCCTAACAGGGAAAGGGAGAAAGCAGAGACAAATTCTCTTCCAGCGGATCATTTTCAATTTATATAGATTATAATGTGACCCCCACCACTCAACCTGCCCTTCGCAGTAAGAATCACTGCAGAAAACGAGATGTTGGTGATGAGAGTGTATGAACAGTAAGGAACCAAAATGAGGTTGAAACCTGTGGCTCAATGTCATGCCGAAAACAGTTAAGTTGATTAATTCAAACACCCAGTCAATTTTATACAATTATTTGAATAGAATGCTTTTGTTTATATTTCAAAAGAGGTAAAACTGCCATACAACTTGAATGAGATGCGTGGGACAGTCTCTTCTCAACTTTAATGGTTATGTAGAATAGTTACAGAAGTAAGCAGAATAACTCTGAAGCAATACAGACTTTTCTACTTCAGAAGTAGTTGCTTTCCCACTGTTAGTAGAGAAAAAATGAGCTAAATGAGTGAGCTGTTCAGCCTTTTTCTGACGAATAACTCCTTGAAGGAGTGGTGTGGATAAAGGCAAGTCAGGATGACAGCACACGCACTGTATGCAATCCAGAAAAACTCAAGAAGGGTTGCTGGCTCAGTAATCTTCTAATTTATTGTTAACTGATATTCCAGGTGTTTTTTTTTTTTTGCTTTTTTTTTTTTTTTTTAAAGCCAATGAGAATGTGCTCGTAAGAAACTCCAAAAGCTAATTAGCAAAATCAGACCAAATGAGACAATGCATGTGAGAAACACCATGGAATGCTGGTGTATATTAAGCACTCAACACACGACAGTAGTTATCATTATTATTCAGAATAAATGGAGAATTAGAAAGAACAATTTAAAATAGTATAGTATGAATTTCATATTAAAAAAGTAATGTTTATTAAATATTGGAGGGCAATACAGAAAAACAGTAGAGACTTAAGGCACTTACCCTTAAAGCTCATACACAGTACTAACATAAATGTGTGTTTTTCTGAAGTGGCTAAACAAGAAATATACTTAATTTGTTATTTCTCTGACTAACTCTCCTCCCACCCCAACAGTAGTTTCAAACTATGCTCCCACGTAAACACTGCTTTCCACAAAACTAAAACTGATTAAAAATGACTGATTTCCTCCTGATTTACTAGAAAAATTTAAGTGTCTTGAAAAAGTTTCAATTTAAGATTTCCATTCCTATTATTCTTTCTTAAATCACTGATACATTATATATCTCATTATATCAGCACCCTGTATCTGATATGTATTTTAGAATTAAGTATAATACATCAATGTTGCATGGTATTCTGGGAGTGGGAAAAAAGTCCAAGGATTGTGTTATTCAAATAATTAAAGCCCTTCTATGGTGGGGAACTTAAAGTCCTTCATTGAATTTCATCTTCTCTCTAAAACAAGGAAGTGGGATTTCACTTTTTCACTTTTAAACTAAATTGAAATTGAACTTCCAGTCTCTACTAGCAATAATTAGTCAAAGATCGGAAGATTATTTAATGAAAGTTTTTTGCGGGGTGTGTGTGTGTGTGTGTGTGTGTGTGTTTCAATTGCTAATCAAATCTAATTGCTTCTCCTGAATGTCAAGGCTGAAGTCGGTTTGGTTAAATTAGGCAAACTCTCTTTTCTGACCCCTCAAACACAACACTTGTTACTATCTCATATTGTTTGAGTATGCATTCCCTTCAGTGAAATGTTGCCTTCTCCTTTCTGCTTTATGACTAAAAAAAGTCTCATCATTTTATGAAAAGGTCAGAGACTATGCCAGGTCTTGTTTAATTGATTTCTCTTACAACTATCAAAACACTCAGCTTGTACTATAAATTTAGTAAGTTATTATATAGTCTAAGTTTATTTTTAATGTGTCAGTATTATAACTCTAACCAGACTGCAAGGAAGGGGCCATGCCTTATACTTTATATTAATACATCTTTGCAAAGTACTAAGCACAGGTGAAAATTCTTCAGTGAGCTTCCCCCTCTGCAGCTCCCTCTACTGCGTCTAGATATCTCTCACTAGATTCTCTCAGTATGTGTGTCTTTTTAAATACCCATTATATTATAAATAGGAACTGAAGAGCACTCATTAACGGCTATGATTATTAAATTTTTATGCTCTTTAGCTTTCTCTGAAAATATACAAAAACCTCTCAAATTAAAAAAATTTAATTAGGTCGCTTTAACTTATGTTTACACTCTTAATTTTTTCCTTGGTCAGTGGGCCTTCAAAGAAAAAGACTTTACCTATCTGTTCCCTAATTTATTCTCTTAGCTTGGTTACCAATATTTTTCTTAGAAATACTGCAAAGCTGAATTAATTATAAACTTAAACCAGAGCATCCATTTTTAAAATGTATTCAAAAAAAATTTTTTTTTTTTTTGAGACAGAGTCTTGCTCTTTCACCCAGGCTGGAGTGCGGTGGCGCGATCTCGGCTCACTGCAGGCTCCGCCCCCCGGGGTTCACGCCATTCTCCTGCCTCAGCCCCCCGCGTAGCTGGGACTACAGGCGCCCGCCACCTCGCCCGGCTAATTTTTTGTATTTTTTTAGTAGAGACGGGGTTTCACCGTGTTAGCCAGGATGGTCTCGATCTCCTGACCTCGTGATCCGCCCGCCTCGGCCTCTCAAAGTGTTGGGATTACAGGCGTGAGCCACCGCGCCTGGCCTAAAATGTATTCAAAATTATAGCCACACATTTGCAATATATTTCAAGGCAAAGACAAAATTCAGCTGATATTGCAAATTATTTCTAGCAATTGGTATTTTGTGGTGTTTCTAGGTACAGAAAAAGAAAACAATGGGACAGGAGTTGGAAGGTAGAAGCAACATATGAAGGAGAAATGTAGCGGTTATGTGAGAGAGAGCCTTAAACATTTTTTATTTTACCCCCATGAAGTCACAGTCTGCCACACTATTGACTGGCATATACAGATTAGTGTAGACTGAAGACAGGAGGCTCTGCTGAGTTGAGTACCAGACCCGGGCAAATGCTGTAATGTCAGAGAGCGTACTCCCTTGCCAGGGGGTTCAGAAATCAAAAAGAGCTGCTATCACCTGAATGTTAATAATAAAATTGGGCAAGAGCATTTCCCTGTCTATCACTGGGGACAAGCAAGTCTATAATGAATTCTACACATGTGCTATGTAGTGGTGAATGCTCTGGAGAGTCCTAGGTTGGGCTGTGCTAGGGGTGAAACAGGAGTTTTTGCCACCACTAAATTTAAACTTACACCCTGGCTAAACATAGTTGGCTCTCTTATATGACACAGAGAAAAAGCACCCAGTTAATTTTTTAAATTAAATTATAAACTTGACCAAACCACATCAGATAACTATAAATACTTGAGTTGTATTTTAGTTTGTAAAGATAGAAGGCTGGCTTTTAAACTTCAATCTAATTGTTACTATTAATAACATAGTCGATCTTATATACAATATCAAATGCTTTAATTTTCCAAGGGCTAAGAGATCATCTTTCCCTTCATGACTTAATATCATATAAATAAAAAATTTCAAAAGTACACTTAAAAGCACTTATCAACGTATTCTCTTAAAGTTAGGGAAAAGTTAATTCTATTATAGCACATCATTTCCTGTTTGCCCATAATGAAATGATGTCATCACTACCTTTAGGTGGGTAGACATTAATACTAATATTGTGACCAGTTAGTTATTCATGTTGGGGAGCTTTAATAACTCTTCACAGGTTTCTAAAGGTCTAATAGAATATTTGTATAACTGAAAATGGTATCTTTTATCAGTTAAAAACAATTCAAAAGTTCAATGGTCAGAATTTTTTTCAACTTAAGGTACGTGACATCTTGTGTCCTTAAAAGATTGAGATGAAGATGATGAGGATGATTTTTAACATTCTCCAATTTTGGTTACTGAAAAAATGATGACTTTACACTATCATCTAGTAGGATGAATCTAGTAGGGAAATCACAGGATAAGTACCAAGAATTCAATATGCTTTGCAACTGGAAAAAAACCCCAAACAGACAATCTTTTTTTTTTTTTTTTTTTTTTTTTTTTTGAGACGGAGTCTCACTCTGTCGCTCAGGCTGGAGTGCAGTGGCGCAATCTCGGCTCACTGCAAGCTCCGCCTCCCGGGTTCACGCCATTCTCCTGCCTCAGCCTCTCCGAGTAGCTGGGACTACAGGCGCCCGCCACCACGCCCGGCTAATTTTTTGTATTTTTAGTAGAGACGGGGCTTTACTGTGGTCTCGATCTCCTGACCTCGTGATCCGCCCGCCTCGGCCTCCCAAAGTGCTGGGATTACAAGCATGAGCCACCGCGCCTGGCCCAGACAATCTTTAAAATACATGTTTAGTATCTGGATAAAAAAAAATATAGAAGGCAAGGCAGTCCCCGTCTCTGTATTCAAAATGGTATTTTAACATGTATTGCTAAATAGTTTATTTAATATAAAAATCTAAACAACAGTATAATGCCTGCCTTTGTAAACATTAGAGTAATGACATGGCCAAATGAAAATGAACATAAACATGACTGATTCAATTTCCTAAGTATGAAGAAACAGACTGGTCACCTGTGGAATCATCAGGGGTCCATGGATGACTTCGAGTTGGCTTTTCTGAGGTTGGTCCTGAGGTAGTAATCATTCTGACACTGGGACTGGATGACCTACTGCTCACCTACAGGAAGAAGTCACAGGAGAAACAAAATGTGATTTTTTGATTAAAAAAATGGCAAGAGAACGTTTCCATTAAAAGGCAAAGAAGAGACTTAGAGATCCCCAAAAAATTCTTGTAAACAACAAAATAAATCCTCTCATATATGTGTAAAAATTTATATGCACTCACACATGATACCTCTTAAAAACTGATGAGCTTGCAAGAAACTAAGAAATACTCTGAGATTAGAAACAAAACAAGATCAGGAAGCTAGCAAGTGCTTAAGCTGACAGCCCTGGGAATTTCAACTGAACACCAATGGCCTAGAGCTACTGTTTTCACAGGCTGCTGCACTCAGAGGAATGGACCATAAAGCCTTGGGCCTTTGTAAGGTGGAAGTAAGACTGCAGAAACCTCTGCTTAAAGCTAAAACTCAGCAAAGGCTTCACTCTCAGAGAAAAGGTCACACAACTAGGAAAAAAAAAATCTGTCCTACAAAAGCAGACAGGAAACAAATGTTTCTCTCTTGGGTTAGTGGCTCTGGGTGGAAGGGAGAAATGTATTAATTGTGAATCCACAAAAAATTTCCAGATTGGATGCAGGTTACAAGAAATTCCAACCACAACAAATCCCCAGCATTAGAAATAGGAGGAAGCTCACAAATTGAGTTCAACATGGAACGTATACATTCAAATTCTAGGAAACAATCAACAGGAGACAGAAAAAGCAGCCAGAAGAAAGTAGAATAATATCTTCAAAGTACAGAAAGAAAATAACTGCCAGTCTAGAATTGTCTAGCCAACAAAATTTGAAGATGATAGAGGCCAAAATAACATTCTTAGAAGGGCAAAAACTGAGTTTACCTTCCATACATTCTTACCACAGAAGTTTTTCAAGCATGTATTTTTGGAAGAAGAGAAATTTTACTTGATGGAAGGATCAAGATGCAATAAGGAATAGTAATAAACAAGAAAATAAATCTACACACTGAAAACATTCAGTGACGGAAACAGTGAATTTATAGAATTATCAAACAAATAAATAAGATGGCACTAAAATTATAAATAGCAATAGCATAAGCATAAAGAACACTGATTTAAAAATCCTTGTATTGTTCAGGATGAGGGTACAAATCTTTACTAGGTTGGGCATGAATGTTAAAATTTCAAAGGTATTTACTAAAAGTAGTAATTAATATATAACTCCCAAACCAGGAAGAAAATAATAAAATGAAAAATAAATTTATTCAACTCAAAAGAAAACTTGAAAGAGAAATAAGAGAAAACATAAGAGAGCAAACTTACCAGTAACCGCAATAAATGTAAATGAATTACTCTCCAGTTATTTTTTAAAAAATCAGATTGTCAGGATGAATTAAATGCTATTTATAAGAGACATATCTAATTTACAGAGACAGAGAAAACAGAAAGTTAAAGGATAAAAAAAGAAAACCAAGCAAAAACTACCCCAAATAAGGTACCTATATTAATATCAAAGAGAATATATTTTAGAGTCCAAAAAATTACTAGAGAAAGAGATAATATAAGTGGTTCAATTCAGAATACAACAATTCAAAATTTATTTTTTAAAAATTAATTTTTTTTTTTGTAGACATGGGTCTTACTATGTTGACCAGGCTTCTCTCAACCTCCTGGCCCCAAGTGACCCTCTTGCCTCAGTCTCCTAAAGTGCTAGGATTACAGGCATAAGCCACTGTGCCTGGCCAATGATTCAAAATTTATATGCTGTACATACAAATAGATAAATAAAAAAAAACTGCAAGGAAAAAGGACATATCCACCATCACAGTGAGATTTGTTTTTAAAGACAGGGTCTTGCTCTGTTGCTCAGGCCGGAGTGCATAGCTCACTGTACCCTCAAACTCCTGGGCTCAAGCGATTCTCCCATCTCAGCCTCCTGAGTAGCTGGGACTACAGGCACACACAACTATGCCCAGCTAATTTTGTAGAGCCAGGGTCTTGCTATGTTCCCAGGCTGGTCTCGACCTCTTGGCCTCAAGTGATCCTCCCTCCACAGTTTCCCAAAGCACTGGGATTGCAGGTATAAGCTACTGTGCCTGGCCAACAATTCAAAATTTAAAACTTGTATGCTGTACATAGAAACAGATAAAGTAAAAAAACTCAAGGATGTATCCTCAAACTCCTGCACTCAAGTGATCCTCCTGCCTTAGCCTCCTGAGTAGCTGGGACTACAGTTACATGCTATTATTGCACTTGGCTAATTTTTAAACTTTTTGTAGAGATGGGATCTCACTATGTTGCCCAGGCTGACCTAATGGCTTCAAGAAATCCTCCCACCTTGGCCTCCCAAAGTGCTGGGATTACAGGTGTGAGCAACTGTGCCCAGCCCCACAGTAATATATTTTAATATTCTTCTGTAAATTATATAAAAGGAGACCAAAAAACAAAAAAACCCACACACACAGTAAAACTTGAACTCCATAAAAAACAAGCTTAATCTAAACATAAGTGACTTTACGCCTAGCAAATGAAGAATAAACATTCTTTTTAAGCATTTGTGGGACACTGATGAAAACTGATTATGTACTAAGCTGTAAAGTAAATCTCAAAGCTAAAAAAAATTTCAGCATCATAATTTAATTACTTTTTATACTGATTTCAAAACCTTTAAAAATCTTTTGTTTTGAAACCCACTTCTAAATAACTCATTGGTCAAAGAAGAAAACAAAAGGGACATTAGAAAATACTTGAACTGACTTTTAACATGAATCATGCTAATACTTGGGGATGCGACTAAAAGAGCATTTAGAAGAAAATAATTAATTCTAAATATATATATGAAAAAACCAGAAACACTGACAATTTATAAGCTAGAGATCTAACTTTGTTAAAAAAAAGAATTTGCCTCCCAAAATGAAAAATGGTAAAAGATAGTATTTTGAAATCAGAGACAATACTATAAAAATGAACACATTCTTTAAAAAAAAGTTTCCAAAATTCCTATATATTATAGAAAGTACCAAGCACAGAGGAGGGTTTTATAGGTAAGTTCTATCAAACATTCAAGAAAAGGATTTTTCCAATCTTAAATTATCCTAAACAAAGAAAGAAGAAACTTTCTGACCCATTCTGTGAAGGCAGTAAAAATCAATATATAAGGACAGTGTGAGAAAGAAAGTTAGAACTGAACCTCACTTCCAAAAAAATAAAAATAAATAAAATAAAAATAGACACAAAAGTCAAAATTTCTAAAAATTATATTAGCAAATATAATGTGGCAGTGTAGAAGCAATAAAAACCATTTAAAAAGTTTAGTTTATCCAACTTTGCAAATGACTGCAAAGGTCACTCATCTGACATTAGGAAATTCCATTAATAAAATTCATCACATCAACAGATTAAAGGACAAAACCTCAACAGATGCAGAAAAAGCATTTGACAACATTTAACATCTACTTATAAAAAATACATTTAACAAACTTAAATTCCATGTATGAGAAGATAATTTCTTTTTCTTTCTTTCTCTCTTTATTTCTTTCTTTCCTTTTTTTTTTTTTTTTTTTTTTTTTTTTTTGAGACAGGGTCTTGTTCTGTTGCCCAGGCTGGTGTGCAATGGCACCAACACAGCTCATTGCAGCCTTGACCTCCTGGGCCCAAGTAATCCTCCCACCTCAGCCTCCTGAGTAGCTGGAACCACAGGCTCATGGCACCATGCATGGCTAATTTTAAAAAAATATTTCTGTAGAGATGGGGTCTCGCCCATGTTGTGCAGGCTGGTCTTGAACTCCTGGGCTCAAGCGATCCTCCTGCCTCAGCCTCCCAAAGTGCTGGGATTACAGGTGTGAGCCCCTGTGCCCAGTGGGAAGAGGATTTCTTAATCAGATAAAAGGTATTTATGATATCTGGAAACATGATATATGACAGAACGTGGCACTGAGGGTTGCTGGGGAAATGACAGGGAAGGCCACAGGTGAGGAACACACAGGGACCAACCCCCACTGGGATTGCTAATGTTCCATTCCTTAAGCTGGGTAGTGGGTTCACAAGTGTTTATTTTATTATTTTCATAACTCATACATTATATACATTCTTGTCTACATGTTAATATTTCATATATTAAAGCCTTTCAAAGGACATAGAAACTAAAATGGGTTTCATAAGGACTTTTTAAAAAGCACCCTTTTTTTCTTGATGTGTTACTGAGTACCAAAGAAGAGACTTAAAAAAGAATGTGGAGTTATAGAAAATAAAACATAAAATAAATTCATGAAGAATCTTACATCTAGCTTCAACATATATACAAACACTCAAATTCAAGACTGCAACAAGTAAAATGAAACGCAATACAAAAGTACCTTTGAGTAGAATCCATCGTATGTGAGCTCTAATTATGCTGTAATGTCTGCTTTAGATCACTTCAACCTCTATCTGCAGAGGGGTTGGGGCTGGGTTAAGAATGTGATGAGAAGTGTTCCATATAGTGCTAACATTCTATGATTTTAGGTCTTGAAAACCCACAATGGATTCAGGATATTAAACAGTGAGAGGTACTTTGTTTTCCTCTCATTTCTGTTTTTTTTAAATAATTTTTAATTTTTGTGGGTACATATTTATGGGGTACACGAGATGTTTTGACACAGGCATGCAATCATAATAATCACATCATGAAAAATGGGGTACCCATTCCCTCAAGTATTTATCCTTTGTGTTACAAACAATCTAATTATACTTTTAGTGAAAGGTACTTTCCTAACAATTTCAGAGAAAAAAATCATAAATTAACTTTGAAGAAAAACTGATGAAATACAACTTTCATTTTGGGTACTCACTGAAATTGCTTCAGAAATTCCAAAAAGCTTTTCTACACCATAACCAATTTTTAACTCCACATAAGATTGCTCATCCTGTTCTTTTCTTCTCCTTGTTAATCCTTCCCCACCCTGTAAGGCCCAGCTCAGGTTTTCTTCTACATTATGTGGTGATTCTTGCCACTTCTCTGGTTGTTTGTGTACAAGGCCAGACCTTGTGTTTGAGGACATGGAGTGCCTAAGAGTGTACTGCAGGCAAAATGTTCGTTTACTGATTGTTACTGAATCAATTCTGAAATTCTCACTCTGGCATTCATGACTCTCCATCAGCAGGTTTACCTTGCCCATCTGGATTTTCTCTCCTCTTAAAATTCCTCATGCCCCTGTTTCCCTTGCCGTTTTTTTTTTTTTTTGAGACAGAATCTGGCTCTGTCCCCCAGGCTGGAGTGCAGTGGCACCACCTCGGCTCACTGCAAGCTCCGCCTCCCAGGTTCACGCCATTCTCCTGCCTCAGCCTCCCGAGTAGCTGGGACTACAGGCGCCCGCCACCACGCCCTGCTATTTTTTTTGTATTTTTAGTAGAGACAGGGTTTCACTATGTTGGCCAGGATGGTCTCGAACTCCTGACCTCGTGATCCGCCCACCTCGGCCTCCCAAAGTGCTAGGATTACAGGCTTGAGCCACCACGCCCGGCCATCCCTTGCAGTTTTTAATCCTGACCTCGTATTCACCTAAAGATAATATGCTGTAGTGCACAGGGCATGTATAAAACTGAACCACATAAAACTGATGTTTTTGTAGTTCAAAACTCAGCAACTTCACATGTTTCAGTCTAATACTTTGGAGACCTGGGGTTATGTCTCCATTCTGCCACTTACAGCTGTGTGAACTTGTGTAAGTAACTCAGCCTCGCTGAGACTTAGGTTTCTCATTGATGAAGTGTGAATGAGAAAAAGTAGTAGCAGTAAGAAGTTGGGTGTTGGAGACAAGACAGCCCAGAGTTTGATTGTGCTCTGCCATTTCTAACTAGTGCAGCTTTGGGTAACTTATTTAACCTCTAAGACTCAATAGGAAAGTAAGGACGGTATTATCTATCTCATAAGGTTATAAAAATTAAATGAAATGATGTACATGAAATGTCTTCACACGAGATTTTTTTCTTCTTTGAATTTTGGCTGTATAGTCAGTACCTACTTCAACTTGTGCCTGAAATTATAGTACTCTCAAAGTTTTATTCCTCTTCAAAACTATTATAACCTCTTAAGGGCAGAGACCATGCGTACTTTTTATATTGTACTTCCCAGGATCTGGGAAATTGCTGAATATATAATAAACACATAATAGATACTCATTGAATAAAATGAGAACACAAGCTATTGGCACTCAGATATAAGATTGGTGCTTAAGCTTATTTACCTTTAGTATATAAGAATAACAACGACATACACCAAAGAAAACCAGTGATGAAATGTTTAACTCTTACTTTTAGGATACTTTTACCCTTGATAAAGCAAGTATAGACATTATGAAATTATTCCTGAGTCTTTTTAACTTTCTTTGACTGAAAGCAAGTACACGAATTTGCGCATAGTTATAACTGCTATTGTAAATCAAAAGCATTTTTCCTTCAAAGTGGTGGCAGACCAGGGTTTCAGAGTCAGTGTAATGCTAACCCACATTTTAAAAAAAGAAACACGTTTGTGACATGTGAGAATCAGTATCAGTTGTGAGAAATCAACAAGATACAGTAGAAGTAATAATTAGGTTTTTAAAATGAGAATGGATTTAGTATATTTAAAAAAGAGGTCACTGAACATTTGCAATATTAAAACAAGTAAGTTGGACCTAATAGGAATTTTATAGTACTCCTTAAGCTTAAATCTTTTGCAAAATGATTCTTTGCTACACATTTCTTTTGACCTTCTACTTTCCAAGAAACTCTTAGCACCTTCTGTGCATGCTTGTTTGTCCCACTTGTAATTTCCAACAGCTATGAAACTAATACAAGGCTTGCACTTTTAGTGCAAGTTTCAGAACTGTCTTTAGACCAGCATAGAGTTAGATTTAAATCCATAAACTAATAAATAAATCTTTATATTTTAAGAAATGTGTATCTCAATAAATAACAGTATGCTAATATGTTTGTATAAAAAACTAAGGAAATATTTAAAAACAAGGCATAACTGTAGTTTTTAAATATGTGAATAATATAAGGCATAAATAAGAGGAACACATAACGTCTGACAATTAACAAAAAAACTCAAACTAGTCTGTGGCTGAATTTATGTTACTGCTTGTAACCAACTACTGAAGAAGTTTTTACAGTAGTTATTTTTTTAAATCACTGGTAAAATTCTGAGGGTCACAAATGCTCTCAAACTATTAAAACTCATTTAAGTTGCTCCTTCCTTTAAGACATTTACAATTACTTATTCTATCCCCACATTAATTGCAAAGTTTAAGAGATATAGGCAAACTTGACTTAAGAAGAGGATTGGATATGAAAGTGGTTACAAGAGTATAGAAACGCGACACAGCAATTTAAGGCAGCAAAAGAATACTAAGCCAAATTTAAACCGCAGGGGCAGATTACCATCAGTAAACATGAACCAGAATTGGCCTTTGACCAGAAATTTATCCCTATATTTATAAAAAGGAATTGGAAGTTATTTTACAGACAAAAATAAAGCAAAGCTTTTAATTTCTTACCTGAAAGACTGGGAAAATATTTTCATAAGTCAGGAATTTACACCCAGTGTTATTACTTAGACTGACATTTAAAAGCTATTTAATACCCTCAGAAATCTTAGTAGCTAAAATTATACAAGCACAAAACACAGAGATTAAATGATGACTTCTACGATATTCTTGCTAAAGTAACATCTCAATAATATAAATATTTTTAAAATGGGTATAAGTTAGTAATGTGGGTTTACATGGGTACTTATTATGGTAGTCACAGATAATTAAATCTATACATGAAGGTTGTACTGAAAATACTCTTTCTAATCTAAAGGTCTGTAGGCTTGATCTAATTTTGGCTTCACTACAGTTTTTTATAAGGAAATTTCAGAATTTTATTATTCTTACATGGTCTTCTACAATAGAAAGGTGTCTATTCTCCAACAGAGGCCGAGCGTAGTGGCTCACGACTGTAATCCTAGCACTTTGGGAGGGTGAGGCGGGCAGATCGCTTGAGGCCAGAAGTTCGAGACCAGCCTGGGCAACATGGTGAATCCCTGTCTCTACTAAAAATAAAACAAAAATTAGCCAGGTGTGGTGGCACACGCCTGTAATCCCAGCTACTTGGGAGGATGAGGTGGAAGAATCACTTGAACTCAGGAGGCAGAGGTTGCAATGAGCCGAGATCACATTACTGCACTCCAGCCTGGCTGACAGTGGGGACTGTGTCTCAGAAAAAAAAAAAGAAGAAAGGTGTCTATTCTCCAACAGAAAGGTATACTATGAAGAAGGAATTATTCAAAACTATTACATAAGTTTCTGATTCAGAGTTTACCAGAACATTTGTTCACACAAAAGGAGGTGCAGAATGAACATGGACAAAAGTGGTATAATAAATCACATCCCTTAAATAAATAATAACAATGTATATTAATATCACTCACTATGCGATAAGAGACCTTTAAAGCAAATACTTTCCATGATCTTTGACACAAAGTTTCCTTATGATACAGAAAGAACGCTGGTGGATTTTACTTCTTTCCCTTCCCAAGTGCTATTTTCTTTTTATTTCCCTTTTCAAGTGCTATTTTCTTTTTATTTCTCACTATCATGAAAGCAAGGAAGTGGTATCAAGGGCCCGATGAGGCACACTGTGAAGAGGCCGGCATACAACATGGATTAGTATCTACTGTGTGCCCTGGTACTTTCACATCTGTTAAGAACTCTGGGAGGTGGGTGTTATGGTGCCTATTTGCAGATAAGGGTGCAGAAGCTCAGGGAAATTAAGGAACTTGCCCAAAGTCACATATTTGACTAGTAAAAGTAGATTATAAAGTTCATATGGAAATGTAATATGCCCACTTCTCTAAATAATCCTAACTGTATCATCTTGCAGTCGTAATTTTCACTGACTGCAGCCCCCTCTAAGGGAATTCTTGAATATAGATCTATACTGAATACAATTCCAGAAGGGGTATTCAGGCATTTATAAGAATGTATATTGTTTTAGTGAAACACAGAATGGCTCACCCAGGTGTATAAAACATAAATTTGTGCTGTCATTGGTAGAAATTTATTATCAAGATAGGCTAACCTTGTTCAATGATATGATACAGCTACAATTCATCATCACTTAACAACTATTTAAATAATTAATGACAATGCAGACTATTAGAAGCCAAAATACCTAAATGTAAGAGATCTAGGGCTATAACAGCATGCATCACATCTAGTTTCACATGCAAGTTAGAATGATTAAAGTATACAGTTTGTGTGCTTTGCAATCAGGTCTTGATTCAAAACCTGGTTATAGGAATTACTGGCAGTATAAGGAAGTAAGAGACTTAGGTCAGTTTCTCTCATCCTCACTTTACCTGGCTGGAAATGAGGTGAAAAAGTACCAACTTCACAGTACTAAGATCCTGATAACAGGATTAACATTCTGATAATGTATACTAAGAGCCTATCTGGCACAAAGTCAGTGCACAACAAATGGAAGCTGTTATTACTCTAGTTTTCTAATTGATTTGGGCATAAGTCTGATCTCTCCAAATGAGGTCCTTGCGGACTAGGCTTTATTGGTATTATCAAAGCCCTCTAGCCAAAGACCACCAGAAACACACCAATAGTGGAAAGAGCTGGGTTTAATATTTATTGCAGTGAAGGAGAATGCTTACCATGGGGCAGCATGGGGTGTCTCAGTAAGAGGGTTTTAGAAAAAGAATGTATTATAGGATTTAGGCTTTGGTTGAGTGATTTTGGGGAAACTCTAAGGAGGGGTTCGTTCCAGATTGGCCGCTGTCAGAGAGCAAGGGCAATTCCACAGGGAGGGCAGTCCAGAGTGAGGACCAAGCTGTAACTGGTAAAGAAGCAGCAGTCACTCTTAATAGCTGGGAGAGGACAATGTTAGATATTTTGTGGATGGCACAGTGACCTTGTTTTTGTCTGTGCTTAGAAAACATTCCGAAATAGTCTTGTTTCATCTCCTTTTATCACGGTCTCAGCATTATCTTGTCTGATGTTGGTGTTCTGAGAGATTATGTCCAATAAGACAGTAACATGGTCTAGCTGTGACAGCCAGCCGTTGAGAATAAGGCTAGCTACTAACAACAGTGAGGCCACAGTGTCAAACCAGTTCCCGGATGTCAGGGACTGCTTTTTCTTTCTCAGTATCTTTTCAAAGCTTCTAGGAAGTCACATCTATTGAGTGTTTAAAAAGCTTCCTGAATTAATGAAAAAACCATGTTTAAAAGTGAGTTGTATGTTGTAAGAATGCAATCTTTTAAGCCTATACTTATATCATTACTTTTAATTAAGAAGCTTGCTTCATTTACTATTCCTCTCAAATGGATGGCAACAGAAAGACAACCAATTTAATTTTAGTTTACAGATGGAAATTCTAAGTGGTTTTACTAAGATTATGTTTTGAGTCAAGAGCCATGGTACAATAAGTTTACTTTCCTCGACAAGATGGAATCACGCTTAGCCAGACTTCAAAAAGGATGGCACCTTCCAATTTTGAAAACACATATTGTGAATACTTTTCTTCTTCAAATGAATATCATCTTTGTGAGTAATTTAAAAGATTTAATGATCACTTATCATACATTTTTTGGGAGAAATGTTTTCATAGTACATTAGGATTAGTATTTGCCACTCTCATGCCAAGCTGAACATTAGGCATTTTAAGGTTATAACACAAATAATTTTGAAAGAGTGGATCAGTTTTAAAATGTGGCTACTGCCATATCAAACTCTCCCTCACCCCAAATCTTTCAGAGTGGTCTATGACAATTCCACAAATGACTGTCCCATACCCATAGTTGGCCTCAGTTCCAGTGTTTTACTACCTGAAGTTATTGTGAATTAAAAGGGTAACAACCAAAATCTCAAATAATGTGGAACTTGTGAAGAAATAAGTAAGACTTGGTGTGGGAAGATCAGTCCTGAATTATGGCAACACTTTTATTCTAGAGTCTACAGAAAAGCTTTCAAACTCGTAGCTGCTCCTGACATGTCTTAGGACAAGCTTCTCATTCCTAGTCAAACACTTAGCTAGAAGTTCTCATAACTGGAATATCAGTGGCAATAGTAAACAGAGTTTAAAAGGCTGAGCTCATCAAACCTCCAAAGAATCAAAGCAAATAGCAGATGTCAAACTGTCTGTTACTAAATGGGCTGATTAAAACTTTTAAGTATCTGAGGGGGAGAAAATGGGAAACTTCAGCTAAAAGTTCTGGGGTCTTACAAAAACAGATACACTGAAAAAAACTATCATTAAATAATGAAATCAAGATTTAGAGTCACTAGTATCACAACACATAATAAATTAATGTGTCTATGTAGATTTTATTTATATATGTGTTTATAAGCATTTTGTGAAATAAACATATTTCCAGATCTAAATGAAGATCATGGATATTCACCACTTAAATATTTGAAGTGGTTTTTGGTAAGTTGGTTAAATCGATGGGTATAAAAGGCTTTTTCATTAATGACTACAAAGAATCTCCCAAATTTTAAGTATATTATAAAAATGATATAATAATAAAATACCTTTTTAGGATGACAAGTACTAATACATATTATCATAAATTACATCAGATTGTTTATAATATATAAATGCTAAAATTTTATAAAAATATGGAACATGATATAATTTCATTACTTAATACTTAATAATTTAATACTTAATACTTCTTAGTATGTAATATTTTCATTACTTTATTAATTTCATTACTTTTATGCTGCTCTCATAAAACTTATTCTTGTACAGCTGAAAACAAACACCTTATAATTAATCTTCATTCATTTTACAGAATATAGTATATAATAAATTATATATGTCAAGTGTATCAATCTGAGTAACACAGAAAAAACAATGACTGAGCTACTTTTATATACCTGGTGGGTTAAAACTCTGCACTAATCAGTAATGGCTTAAATTATAACACTGTCTGCATCATCTGCAAAGCAGCAGTGATAAAGAGACAAGGAGAGTTTAGAGGAGGATCCAGAAATATAAACAACGAAATCTTAACCACTGGAATAGAAGCCTTTCGAGAGTTTACACATTTGCTTAGTAAATTGTTATCTTAAGGATATTTGAAAAAAATATTAATCCAGTGGATATGCCAAGTTAAAAGATATTAGAGTTCTCCACATATGCCAATGCCCTACGTGGCCCTAGAGGAGTAGCAACTTATTGGGGAAATGTTTACTACCCTTATTAGTAAAAAGGAGACATACTAATGATTCACTTTAAAGGACACTTTAATGATAAATTGTTAAATTATAAAATTGAATACTTATTAAAACATACATAAAACCATATGACATATATACAGTGCTAATGAACAATTTACTTTTCCATGGAGTTTAATAAACCTACTTTAATAAATTATCTTTCAAGTTAAATTAACAATGGCACCTATGTTTTTTCCCCCCTAAGCATTTAAGTTCAGGTGCAATGAATTTCTCTATCACAACTTTAGGTCAACTCATAAAACTAATTTTGCAGAGTAGATTACAGTGAATTCTTGATTTCTGCCTAGTATTCTTCCAAGATAGAAAATTTGAATGTTGTCTTACCTGACCAGGTTCTGTTCCAGTTACAGTCAAGTCTTGGATGGATCTACGTCTTGGCTGTCCGTTGCCTTTAAAAAGAAGAAAAAAAGTAAAATACTAAAATCTAGTCAAACAGACAAAAAGGGTGTAATTGCTACAGCAGAAAGTTGGAATTTGTTGCTCCTTGGATCTACACAAAATGTTTGTGGGGGAAAAAAAAGTGAGTTTATTGCTAAGAAAAAAAAAGAGAAAGATGTAAAGAAAGGAAGAGAAACAGCTGCAGTGTTTTAACTCAAAAGTTGCTGGTCTACAACTGACTATGTCCTAATACAATAACCACTTCTACCACATGAATAGCTGCTGAACTCTCTTCCACCATCTTCTGTCATGTGTTTAAATAGATTAATGCTTGGGGGCTGGGGCTGATGACGGCATCTATTTCAAGGGCCTTACGTTACAGTTTTTACAGCAAGACAGCTAGCAGGTTGTAAGACACAACTGACTTTAACTGGCAGCAATATCTTGTTCATTTCAGGGCCTAAAAGATGCTTAGGCTTAAATTTGTTATATTGAGTCACGCTTACTTAATCCCCATTAGTCTTTGTCAGAATCTAGTAATTTATTATTTGTGAACAACAACTCTTAATTTCCTACTGGATGTTAATAACTGTCACTCTGTTCTCAAATATACAGCTTGTTGAAATGGGCTATTGTGTTAATTCTGCTTTAGAAACTTCTATGCTTATAATTAGTTTAATTAAAAATCAATTTATGAAAGAATTCTACACATATAAGTCCTCAGCAAAACAATGAATTGAGCAATAGCTTCACTCAGCACTTTTATTTGGGAATAAGGCTGTTTATGCAGTATCTTCTAACATGAGAGATCAGCTGTCTAAAAGGAAACACCAAAATACTGAGTAACAGCTGATACAATACTCAAAATTCTTTTGACTCTGAAATCTGTATTATGTAATTTCTCAACTAGTGGGCAACACTTACAACATGTACTCACTCTAATTGTAGTTTCCCGATTAGTAGACAGAATTCATTCTTAAAATTTTAGACTTCCAGAATCTTTTGTAGAGACATCCTTTTAAAACCAATCAGCAATATAATTTAGCACCTTAACCCACATGACCCCATTATTACACTGCAGATAAACTAAAAGGACCTTACAATGGAATAAGAATGTTTAATAGAATAATATGTGTAATGAATATAAAAACTCAAATTTGTAACTCCTCTTGCAAACGTAAGACATCATCAGTTTTTTCCATTTTAAGCTGTTTTATAATCCTTTGCATAATCTAAATTCACATTTACTTCAAATTTCATTTTATTCCAAAAATTTCAACTTTTCATTACAAACTAAAACAACAAAACTGTGCATTTATTGAATTAGACCCACTAGATTACTTTTATGAATACTTTCAACTACCCCTGTTTCCCGAGGACAAAAAAGACCCCCACAACCATGACTAATAAGCAATTTTAGGCACATTTCATTCAACACACTTATTCTAAAATTAGCGGTGATGAGACAGGCTTGTAAAAGTGTCTGGAATTCTCTTTTCAGATTAGCAACACAGCAACATTTGTGAATCTGAGGAACCACCCAACACATGTGTCTATAAACCATTACATCACCATTGCAATAACAACAAAAACAACTTAAATTTAGGTGGAAGGATAGGAGAAAAGGGAAGTAAAAACTTTTAAGGAAGTAAGGTAAAGAAGAGCTGACAGTTAACAAATGCCATAAAATGAGAAATCTTTAAGCTACTGCATGAATCAAAGCAAGCAGTATTAGGCAATGCATTTTAATTAGCACAACCATGGCAGAAACCATCTGGCAGATAGTTCAGACAAAGCAAAACAGGATTGCAATCAACAAATACTTGTTGCTCCAATATTAAATTTTAAGTCATAATTTAGAAATATGAATGTAAGAAAAATCACCCTCCTATTACTTCAAATGAAAATTACTGGGTGTGTTCTCAGTAAATTTGAATTGATTCTGAAGTTTTTTGCAACTGAATACTAATTTAGACATTCACTCATTTTACCTTTTTTGGTCCTTTGATATGTACATACCTATATTATACATGGTAGTGTAAATGGAAAAAGTAGTAGAAATGAGGACAGCATGATGTAAACAGATGCCTGATCAAGGAATCTGAAACCTGCATATGCTATCCTGAGTATTTCATTCTGTAATGAATTCTGGAACGTTCATGTCTTATAATAGAGAACAAATTCCACTTTTTAGAAAGACTTCTAAGAATACATCACATTGCCAGTGCATACTAAATCTGCACTCCTGCCCCCCACAAATAGAAAGCAACTTAGGGGTCACTTCCATTCTTTTTACAGTAATGTCATTAAGACAGAGCCCCTCTTCCAAAAAGCTGCTCTTTTAAGTACAACTGATTTCCTGAGCTGGTATTTAAAAGTTATCCCGGGGTTCTTCCAGAGACTGCTGGCTTAGGTCCCAGACAGCCACTCCTGTAATTTTTCTTATCAGTTAAGCTCATAGTTTTCCTTGACTTACACTACTCTTATTTTGCACTTTAAAACTTCCCAAAGACTGTCTTCATGTAAGAATCAACCCTACATTTTCCTGGAGACTTCTCTTAACCTAAATGTTAGAAATTTTGAGATTCACAAGTTTTGAATATTACAAATTACGGGACACCATTCTCTTCATGTGTAAAATACCCAAGATTTAAAAAAATGCATAGCATGATACAGTAGCATTACATTACTGCTTCATGGTAAACTGAACATGTAATTTTAAAATATATGTTCTAATTTAGGCTGCCAAAGTTTCATATTTCTTTACTAATTTCAACAAATTCTGGCTCTTTCACTGGAAAGGTCTGTCAGGTGGTTTATTTGCTTTCCAATAAACCAGCTTTATTAGGTTAGAGTTGAATTTTTTAGATTACAAAATGTGATCTTGGTAGACTATATAATATGGCAGAAAGGCCACCTAAATATTCATTATAAAGTTAGATTAACTTCCCTATTTAATTTGCCACAAATAGAGAATTTTATTGAAAGTGAGGTGGCTATACACAGAAACTAGTACAGCACATCTTAGTATAGCACCCCTTAGCCCTAGGATCCCTATCAAAGGCTTACATCTGCTAATGACACTATCTGTGCTAGGTAAGAACTTGCCAGATCTAGAAAAACTCAATTCTTTCTCTCTTTGCCTCTTCATATTGGTGCTGCAGTAGTTTGGAGGAAATATTTAATAACTTACATGCTTCCAGTTAAAGAAATGTTTACAAACATTAGTTATCGACCAGCTCTTGAACCAAATATAGTATTAAAAAAGTGATATTTTCGGCCGGGCGCGGTGGCTCACGCTTGTAATCCCAGCACTTTGGGAGGCCGAGGCGGGCGGATCACGAGGTCAGGAGATCGAGACCACGGTGAAACCCCGTCTCTACTAAAAATACAAAAAAAATTAGCTGGGCGTGGTGGCGGGCGCCTGTAGTCCCAGCTACTCAGAGAGGCTGAGGCAGGAGAATGGCGTGAACCCGGGAGGCGGAGCTTGCAGTGAGCCGAGATTGCGCCACTGCACTCCAGCCTGGGCGACAGAGCAAGACTCTGTCTCAAAAAAAAAAAAAAAAAAAAAAAAAAAAAAGTGATATTTTCATCCTGGTGGAGAAAGCAAAATAGTGCTTAGGTGTCCTTGAAAAGTATCTCTGCTTCCAGTTGTTTAAGCATTCTATAAAGCCCTCCCCACCTAGATAATTTATTTGCCAATAACCTGACATTTGAAACTTCTGAAGGAGGGCAACAAGATACAAGTATTAGAAGCCTAACTAACCATCTATTTTTCTGTTAAAATGTTTGGGCCTCTCTACATTCTACTTACTCCAATTTACTACTTATCATACTCTTAGTAAAAAGCCAATATACAATAGAGCTAAACGTCCTTGACTGAAATTAAAAGCGAATACGCGTTTTTTATTCAGTTAAGAGATCTAAATGCAGCTGAAATCATAAGGACACCTAAGGTTTCTTTTTAGCTTTAAGAATGATATTACAAACAATAAATATCAATTAAGTTCAGGCTCTTCAGGAAACTAGGCAAAAATCTTATCTATTTCAGTAAGATCTGACTCAAAAACATTTGTATATTCAATCTTCTTTTGCATATCCTTAAGAACAGTATGTAAGACAGAAAATCCTCTTTGGTCAAGGCATTTTATTGCTCTTGAATGTTATGCCATATTATTTTAGGCTTAAAAATAACAAAAGGTACACTAAAGCAACACTGTTCAAGGTTCTCAAATTGAAGCACTTCAAGGCAATGTTCATCTGTAGAATGGATGGTTTTCAAGTACTTGAAATCAAGCATTATAATCTAATCTGAACTAAGAAATAAATTTAGAATTATCTATGATGATATAACAGCATTAAAAACGTCTGTAATTTAGAAAATTTTACTTTTGCATATCACATTTGGGAAACTCACTTCACTTTATAAAAGCAATCAAGCCGGTGTGAACCATGTACAACAAATTTTATATCAGAGTAGAAGTGCAGAAGACTAATATTTAATTAAATCTTTTATAGGTGGTAAGTATATATGTATGACAGTATTTTTTTCCAGTAGATTTTAGAATGCATTATAATTACAGTTTATTTCCTTAAATGCTATAACTACTCACACAAAGGCTCCAGAGCAGAACCGCCCATCTTCCATTATTGATGCTACAAGCATGAAAAAAAATTCGCTTTCTTAACTATTTATTCTCTTACTCTACATGTTAAACTGAAATTGTTCCTCTTTTTTTGTAATAGTTAGGCATTCCACCTGTTCCTCTTTGACATTTGGATTTTTAAAAGAAATGTAAAATTTAGGTATTCTTCTGACATCAGATAAACTGCATTAGAATGTCTTATATAGTTTCACAATCACAATAATCTATTTCATTTGTGTATTTGAGATGAAGATGGGTGAAAAATAGATTCTTGGAAGCTTAGATGGTGACAAAAAGAAAATACGGGAAAAAGTAAAGAAAATCCATGAAAAACAAAGATCTGTGTTCTTACTGCCCTTATTAAAGTCCTAGAACAAAAAAAATCTAGAAAAACTTCAAGGAATCCAATAATCTGCCACCCATTCCCTTTTCTTCAAACATAAGTGTAACAAATTAGATGTACTGGCTGAAAGGGAGAAAGGATATGGTTTTTAAAACTCAAGTTTTAATAAAAAACATTTAAGAAAATCTATTTCTTTTCTCAAAGTCCCTTCCAACTTATCGGCAAGCAAATGCATTAGAAAACTGTAGTTCAAATGGTCTGAATATTGGGCAAGAAACTTCCACATTTACATTTACTTTACTTAGGTAGCACACTGCTACTTGGCAGGACCTTCTCTGCAAAGGAAGATTCAGCAAAATGTCACACATTCTACTGGTAATTTGCTCTTAGCTGCGTGTCTTCCCTGGTAAAAAGGTGCCAGGCTAATCTATAAAGCTCACTCTTTTAAGGGCGGATCGACAGTGGAAAGAAGGAAGGGTTACCATACAAAAGTTTGCCCGTTCTTCTTCAGAGCCAGTAATATGGTGGAAGAGGTATAAAAAATTGTACAGTCTGACCCACAGGGAGTCCTAAGGTATTAAAGGTTAATTTCTGTATGATCTGAGAGACTACTAAATTGATAAATACTGCTGTTTTGCTAAGTTGCTTTTTCTTCCACATTTGACTGATGGCATAGTATACACATTTTGAAGAGCAAGCAAAAAACAAGATTACAAGATTAGGGTCTTTGCATTTCTTTATCTATGACTAGGTTAGAGATTTTAGTGACTATAAAGATATATATACAAAACCTTTTTGTGATGCTTGAAGGATTGCTCTTATTAAGAGAGGTAGTTCATTCCAAGAAGTACATTAGACTCAGTATATTACACTTGGCCAAAGGGAAGTATTAATGAAACTCTTATCCATATAAATAAGATTTTTAAAAAGCTATATTTAAAAAGAATGCTTGCAATTGGGTTTCAATGCTAATTAAACAGTTTGAATATATCAAGAAGTATTTGCTAACACCATAAAGCTTGTGGGAAATCCACTTAGAACTAAACAATTTCTAGAAAGTATTAAGAAATTTTGGAAATTAGGTATCACCCTTCTTTACAATTAAAATGCACGTAGGAAATTTGAGATATTCCCAAAGGGTGGGCAGTATTTTTATATTTAATTTAAAAACATTACCTATGAGCACATTCATGATTGGCTTTTATGTCCACTAGTGGCAATTCTACAGCTTGTATTCTTCTATTAAAGAAAGTGCACTTGAGTAAGTTAATGTTTGATATCTGAGGGGGGAAAAGCCTAAAAAGAACATTTAATAAAAGGTATTACTGAATAATATTTTCATATGAATAGCACTGCTACTCTGGCAATTAAGAGAATTAAGGTTACCTGATTCCATAAGGGCCCAATGTCATAAAAGAGGATCTCCCTGGCTGAAGAGCTCTCCTTAATGTGAACACTAAGAGAAAGCAAGAAGAAATTACTCTAGTTTCTCTGACTTAAACAAAAGAACAAAAAATGGATGTGATTTGGAGTCAGAAGATCTGGGTTGGGGTCCTGGCTATGATTCTGGAAAAACCACTAAACATCATCAGATCTAAGTTCTTCATCTGTTAAGCAGCTATAATTTCATCTGATAACCTAGTTATAAGATTGTATGAAGGTAAAATAAGATGTACTTTAAGCTACTTTGTAGGGCACAAAGAACATCTAATCAGGGGTTTTCAGCCTCAGCACTGTTGACATTTTGGGCTGGATCATTCTTTGTTGGAGAAGACTGCCTGGTACACATCAGGATGTTGAGCAGCATCCCTGGTCTCTGCCCACTACATGCCAGTAGTACCTGACAGTTGCAAACTATTATTCTTTCCTTATTTTTCTCTCCCCCATTATCTTATATAGTATGGGCTATACTGCCATATATAAATTTATTCTTAATGCTTAGTCATAAGATTATACTGCCATCTGTCTAAATTTTCCTGATTCCCTCAAACATTTAAGGGAAGCACAGTTCAGCAGTATGTAAGTTTAAATGCTTCCACCTCTTAAAAATACGTCCCTTACACACAGTACCTTTCAGCATGGAGGTAAACTGGTCTCCATGTAAAATGACCTCTTTGTTAATTTCTAAAGCAGTCCAGATTCAATAAATAAAAATTACCATGTGAAAAATGGGTTAACTATACTCTTTGAATAGCAATAGTAATGATGCTGTAAAATAAGAAACCACTTTGATAACCAGGGAAAAATTAATATAAAATAGTTTTATACAGACAAAATGGCACCTAAGAATTGTGTAATTCATATTTTTGTATGCTAGTTCCTCACCAGTGGAGGTGCTCAATAGGTCTGTTCATTTATTTAATAAACATATTTATTAAGCACTATGTTAATATGCTTAATATGTGAAGCACTGAGCCAGCAACTGCTGATACAATCAATAATAACCAACAACAACAACAAAATAATGCACAAAGATATGGATTCTGTCCTCACATAGTTTTCAGTTTAGTAGAGGAGAAAATAACCATTAAGTATTCAACTAGAATATCAACACTGCTAAAAACACAATCACAGGCAAAGGACAGCCTGCCGAAGAATTCATCCAACTTACATTCATGAACGTGTGTGGAAAATATGTATTTCCTTATCAAGATTTTGGGTAAAGAGATAGAGAAAAACCTAAAGGGATAAATAAATGATAATTCTGATAATACATTAATCAATACTGAAGGTCAATATGCCATTTAAGTTTCCATTAAAAATGGTAACATATTCCTCTATGAAATGATCACCATAAGAAATAAAGCAGTTTACCAATTTTAGACACTAAAGTACCATGTGTAAGTTAGGTATAAAAACATGTAATTTATGAGATTCTCCTGATAATACACAAAAATCAGAATTGACCAATTATTTTACATGATTCTTTGGCAAGATACCCTGCAAAACAGCACATCTCATTTAGCTTTACTTTTTGTTTTCTAGGTTAAGGCAAAATGCTATTTAGCGACTCTCTTCTCTCAACTTCATATTCACTTGCTACCAACAGAAAGAGGTTAGGATAGAAAGTCTAGAGGGGACCCAAAAAGCAGTAACTGAGAAAGGAAAGGAGCCAAGGAAAATAACAAATTTTAATTAGTTGTTTCCTCTTTCTGTTGGGTGCCAAAAAGGTCTGGGTTTAGCTCATGTGCTCACTTAAAAGTAGAGAGGAAGTTGGTAGAATTCTGGGTTGGTGTTCTCCCTTCTCCAAAAAGGTTTACTTTCTCTTCTATTTTATCCTCATGTATTGTAGATCAGAGGTATCTTTTCAAGACTGCTTCAGAATAAATGTAGTTTTTCAATCTGTCTCCCTAATTACTGCATGCAAGGTATCCATTTTCATGTCTTGTAAAAATTGGAGCAAGAAGCATTTTACAAGTACCAGGGATCATTATTCCGGTTCCACAGCTATTAGACCAACTCAGGTGGTCTATGATACCTGATATGACGATCTCAGGGACATCCAGAATGTTGCCAAATGAAGCGGTTTTACGGTGGCCCCGTTTAGGCTTGGAATAGGCTGCAAAAACACATATATACAGTATACATGCAAACAACCACAAACAGTAACACGGAAAATGATTAACTACAAAAATAGACTCATTTTCAAATAGTTCATGTTAATAACATTTCATGCAGAATGGCATGCAGAACTACCTAACTGTTCATCCATGCTCAGAAAAGGTGAGATTAAAGAGCAAACAACTACCAAATACAAGATGTTTTACATACTGGTTTTAATTAGCAGAAAAAAATAAAAAGAACAGAGACAAAGCTGCAGGGTAATGAGGAAGCAAAATTTCAAATATATTCATAGAAACAGTCTACTTAAGTGAAATCACTGGTATGTGATGGGGGTGGGGGAACGAACGAGGAAAGGAAGAAAGGTGTTAAAAAGTAACTTGTCGTATTTGTTTTAATTACACAAACACAGGAATATATGTTCAAGTTAGGTGTTTCTTGAAGTGTGCTATAAAGTAAAATTCAGTGATTAAATAATAATTATTGAATCAAAGTGTGAAATGTATATGCTTTTGTAATCATACTTATGCATATTTCTAGTAAACCAAATATTTACTATATTTTGCAAAGTTTAGGGTACATTCACAGTAAACACAAAGTCTGTCAAAAGGCTGGAAAGTATGACTCTTTCCAAGTAAGACAATTCATGAAAAAATTTAAATTGTGTAAAACTCAAAGGATGTACAATAGCATTTGTTCTACATTTAGGCAAAAAAAGATAGGGTAATTTTAATGTGTGTGGTTATCCTTCTAGCAAAGTCATTTCTGTAAATAATAATAAAAAACCAGTGCTTGACTAGAAATATGATACTAGCAAAGACATGAAACCATTATTATAACAATTTTCAGTTTTGAGACAGCAATTAGTATGTGGCAGATCTATCCTGAATAACACCCCTGAAGTGAAAAGGGTTCCTCAAAGTATGAGGGTATGTCCTGGTGAGTAGGGTTCATCTGACACTACAGTGAGACAACCCTGCTCCAAAGAAATACTTGTGACTCATGAAGACTCATGGGCTTGTCAGTGGCTGGTGACTTCTACTCAACTTGATAGTTTCTGAAGACCCATCTGTGGCAGACACAGCTATCTTCTGCCAGTCTCTACTCTTCCCTTCTGTTTTAGCAATAGTACTCTGATTTTATTTAGGACAGAAAAGTCATCACATAAAAGAGGGCCGATCTCCTCTTCCCTTAGAGCTACGTGTAGCCATTCGACTGTGTTACTTTGACCAATGACGTGTGGACGTTGTTAGGAGAGGCATCTGGGAATGTTCCTTCAAAGAACTTGGATGCCTATTTGCCCTGCCCCCATGTCTTCCTTCCTATTGCCTGGAATGTAGAAGTGATGAAATGGAACTTTAACAGCCATTTTGGAGTGCAGGATAACTTTGAGAATGGAAGCTATACAATAGGGATTACAGCACAGAAATAGGAGACCAGTTACCTCAAGATCACACAGCCCACTCCCTCCAGACTTGTTTATGTGTGAAAAATAATGCTTATGTGTTATAGACAGTTATTTTGGATATTCTGTTATATCTAATGGATTCTAATACTAGCTGATAAAATCAATGATCATGACTAGTTGAAGACAAGTATAGTATGATGGTCCATCTTGACAACTTCTTTCTGAAAAGAGCTCCACACACAATGAATATTCTATTTAGAAAAAAACCAAGTAAGTGAAAAAAAGACCTAAGAAATTGGTTAGCTAAGTTAAAAAAGATGCAAATACACATGAAAATATACATTTATACACATATATAGTTAAAAGATGGGGTAAATACACACAAATGTTAAGTGTTTATCTCTGAGTGGGGTAATTATGTAAGTTTTTTTGGCTTGTTTACATTTCCACATTTTCCACAACAGAAATGTGTTTACTTTTAAAATCAGCTCCCCCTGATCCCTGGAAAGAATCAGCAAAAAACCAAAAAAGTCCAAATTAAACCAGCATTACTAAAATGAAACCTGGTCAGAGAATTAGGTTGTCAGTTTACTTAAGTAACAAAACATGTAATTGTTTTTGTGCTGACCAGTTCTTCCATGACTAATAATTTTAAGAACTGAACAATGGAATTTAAATGCTAGCTTTTTCAAGATCCAATAAAATTATGATATTTTATTTTACAATTTAAAAAATTAACCACAACCAGCTTAGCTATTATTTTGTCACTGGAATGAAGAAGCCGATAGAAGGTCAAATCATACATGGATCTGGAATACATTTTTCTGTTAAATTTGAAACAAAATATTTGCTATTATTTGAGTTCAGCACAAAAATCTAGTAGTATCACTCAAAATCCCCAAAATATTCTGGTTTTGGCAGAATTTCAATTTCTCACTTAGACTTTCAACTCAAGTTTGAGCAGAAAGAATTATATTTGATAAAATCTGTAAATGAGGAAGGCATACTTTCTCATCCAAATAATTTTACAAGTCATACTTTCCTTATTTGGAATTTGAGATAAATGCATAAATTATTGCTAGTAACTTAGAAAAATATATTGTAAACCTACTTCCTATTTTAAAAAAAATACAAGACACACACAAAAAACCTTTGACAACTGAAACTACCATGGCCAAAAAGGCTTATATACATTTTCACTCTTCAGACTTGTAGTTCCTTTTTACCTGTGGTTGCAGCGATCCTAGCTTCTATTTCAGACATGTCAGCACTCATCCTCTTGCCCTCAGAGGTTGGGGGTAAGCTGTCCACACTGCTCCCACGGGAGGCTCCCAAGCTTAAACGTCCAGATTCACTCTGTTAAAATTACAGTCAATCTGAATTACTGAAGTTCTTTAGATTTAGCAATCTTAGGCAACCTAAAACGAGGAAGATGGCAAGTGGGGTTCTGATAGATCCTGTTCTGCTCTGAAAGGAGAGGGAAGTTTGCACGAGAGGGAGCTACAGGGGTAAGGGAAAGCAAGCTGCAGATACTGTCTTTATGAAAGGGCAGTCACTAGAACTGGGGGCTAAAAGCCCCAATTATTCATTAACCTAAATGCCTCAGGCAAAATGAATAAACTCACTTCTTGAAATATTTTAAAAAATCAACAATGGCAAGAATATAATAAATCTGAATAGCATTAAATGATAGACTTAGGACAACTCCTCTAACTGGGCAGCGTGGCCAAAATATACCGATTTTACATTTTTAACCATCAACCATTACATTTAGGGATGATTATAGATAGGGATTTAGAGTTGGCAAAAGTAGCAATCATTAGAAGGAAAAACCATTTGGTAATAAATGGTAGGAGAATCTCATTACATGTCTCTATTTGTAAGCTCTTTTGTATGTTTCAGGAAGAAAATTCAGGATTTATAAAATAGAAGATGGTAAATAATTAATTTCAGCTAGTATAATATTGTGACTACTGGTAAGGTTATCAGTTTTACTTGTAATAACACAACAAACCTGTTGCTTTGCCTGATTTTTCAACAATTTTGATTCTAAGCGCTTAATAGTATCATTTGTGGCAGGAACTTGCTCCATATTAGTGTCGCTTTTGTTACTCGTATTTGTAGAAGCAATGTCCATGAATGAGCCTAGGAAAAACAGAAACATTTATGACTAATGGTTGGAAATAATACAAATGCTTCGCTTAGTATTATGTAACTTACATTCTTTTATAAACTAGTCAGGCAGGAACAGAAATAAAATAAGACTTTTCAGGCTAATGAAGATATCCAAACAAACCCATTTTAAGTGAAACTTAAGGATAGCACAAAAAAGGAACCAAGATGCCTAAATAGTCTTCTAATAGTCAAGAATAACTTAAGGTTTTTAACCTGAGCTAGTAGAAGAACTGAGGGCTATTAATTGAGATGGGGAAAGACTACACGAAGAGTGAGTTTGAAGGAAGTATCAGGAACTCAGTTTGGAAAATATTGAGTTTCTAGTAGATGTAAAGGAAGTAGTTGGATATACGAGTATAGAGTTCAGGTATAAGATGGAAAACATTATGAGCCAACAGATGGTATATAAGGCCATAATACTGGATGAGGTTACCAAGGAAATGAGTGCAGACAGATAAGTGAAGAAGCCAAATGACCAGGCCCTGGGCACTCCAACATTTCTAGGTTGGGGAGATGAGGAATAACCAGCAAAGAAAACTGAGAACAGATGGCCAGAGACGTAAGATGGAATCTAGGCTAGTATGGTATCTCAGAGGCCAATTGAAGAAAGTGCTGTCTGTAAGAAGAAGAAAGTAACGAATTAGGTCAAGTGTTACTGAGAGTCAAGATGAGAAATAAAAATGATTCCTTAAATGTAGTGATGTAGAGATAACTAGTGACCTTGACAAGAACAATTCTGAAGTGCTGGCATAATATGTCTGAATGGAGTCAGCTCAAGAAAGAAGGGGAAAAGAGAAGCTAGTGAATGCAAATACAGACTACGTATGTTCTAGGAATGATCCAGTAGAAAGCTAAAACTGATGATGCAAGAGACAGGGGAGAATTGCTCAGAAGAGCAGATGGGATATAATGCACAGGCAGAAAGGTACACCTTTGGCCAGAAGTATGGATAGTTTAGCCAGAGTAACAGAAGAAAGCAGAGTAGATGGGCACAGATGTTGTCGAAGCTGTCTTCCGATTACTCCGATTTTCTCAGAGAAAGAGCAAACAAGATCAGCTGAGAGTGAGGAGTGGCGAGGAGGTGTTTGAGGAGGGGCTACAGTATAAAATTAAGACATATAGGAGGAAAGAGATGAACTACAATATAGTACAACTGTCCAATAGCACTAAACATGCATGTGAGGATAGTAAACCTGTGCTATCTCCAGCCACACTCAGCAGCACTGGTACAGGCAAGGAGTAAGCCGAGTGTCAGCTTTTATTAGGCTTGTGGTTTAGTCAAGCAAGCTTGAGAGAGACGCTAGAAAGATGAAAATTATTCCCGAAGGAATTATAATAGTTGATTGGAATTAAGTGGAGGGAGAAAGAAAAGAGGACCTAAGAGGACTGAGGACCAGCAAAAAGGTGGGAGGCTCAAAAAATTCAAGGTCACAGTAAGGACATGAAGAGAGGGTTTGGAGGACGTGGGAGACACAAATGATAGAATTTTAGAGAAGTACATTTTAGAATTCAGAGCAACTCAGAATATTTTCGGTAAAACTGGAATTTGAGAATAACTAGCCAAACAATAAACCATCTTAAAATAAATAAAACTATTCTTGAGGGGGGAGAAATAGATCAGTAAAAGTATTTGTCAATAAATGCAGGGTAAATACGTGTGCATATAGACACACACATATCTTTTAGTTTTAATTAATAATGAAATGCTTAAAATGCCACTATATTTTGAGAAGTACAATATTTCTAAGTTACAGTATTATTTCTATTATCTTTTTGATGACCACAAATTACATGTCCCACTACTACTTCATATTTCGGAAAACTAAGGAACTTTTAACATAGCTTCTTAAATCAGAGTCTCTGTAGAAGAGAACAAAAATTAGGGTGTTCATGATGAAGAAATGTGTTAAATACATTTACAATAATTTCTAATACTACTTGATCTAGTAGTATCCATGTAAAAGTTATTTTTCAAGTTAAGAATGACATTCACTGTAATACAATGTGCCATCTTTTTATTCATAATTATGTAGGAATTCCAAGACTTGGAAGCAGGTCTTCAAAAACTCTTTAATCAGGGTACCTACATGAAGAATGGCGCACCTGTAAACTCAAATTGCAGTCAATCATATGAAATGAAGGAATTAAAATGCAAATGGGGACATTATTCATTACTTCTTGATTATAATTTCATGGGAATAGAGACGAAAGAAAAATCAAATCAATACTCTTCCAATCTATCCATTTACCTGTACTGGTGGCAGAGTTGCTCTGTCCTTCATCTGAATACTGACAAGGATACTGTAATGGCTCATCTGCTCCTGGAAAGTACTATATATAAAAAAGTAAACCACAGCTTAAAATTTCCTTAATACAAATTAAATCCTGTTAATGTTTTATTTTCCCTAAGGTATATACTAAATTTGTAGGTGCCTAAGTTTTTTATTTTACAAAGATTACAATAATGTACTCTTGGATTTCAACTTTGATCAATGCCATGCACCTACCTAAGAATCTAGCTTACATTGGAGTCTAGATAGTCTTGAAGAAAACAGCAAATATTTCTCTAGAGAAACATATGAAATAAAATAGTATCATTTCTCATAATTATATAAAACATACTCATGTTCTCACAGTAGTGATGTAAACTTCCGGTGATTGTTAGTCTGATGACTGAGACTAGTATACCATAGAATAATTGTTAGAACATTTTAAATATTAAGAGGATAGATTATGAATGTCTTTCTACAAACTGGAGGCATAATACTCAAAGTATATGCTGGACAAAAATGTTAGAAGTTAGAGAAAAAAAGGAAACGTATTCTTCTCAAATTAGACAAAGCACAGAGAAGCAAAATTACAACTTCGATGACACATATCCCAAAGTTTTAAGTAATCTGACTACAGAGACTAAGTTGTTTTCTTATGCACACACCTTTAGGGCCTAGGGTTCTATATATGACTGGTATCTAAATATGATGGTAAACTTTTAGTAGAATAGTTCAAGCTGCTTTGCCTAAGAAATTTTCAATAGATTGAATAAACAACGTTTTACCATTTAGGAAATCACTTAGTCTGTATTTAAGGAGATTGTAAGATTCTTCTACTGAACAAATTGTTCCAAAATTCAGGCACTTTCATAGATATGTGAACTTTGTAAAGCCAAGATATCACTTCACAGTTTTTGTTAAAGTACCAAAAACCAGAGGCATAAAATATTCCAAATAATTATAAAGGCGCTTGATTCATAGACTAGGAAAATTTGATAATCATTTAAAAGGGTTCTTCTAAACAGAAGAAAGTTTAACTTTTTACTGGGATATAAAAACCTGAAAATAGGCCAAATAGTAAGTCACTCAAATAAATGTGTCTGAGAATGCAACCTATTGCCTTGCATAAATGACTAAATGCTTGATGAAAATTGGTATCAGAAAAATGTAAAATTTAGTTTATCATGTATTGAAGTCATAATATTAATATAGCCAAGTCCTGTGATGGCTTTAGAGACCATCTATTTCAGTCTCTCCCACATTACAAATGAGGCAACAGGCCCAGAGACAAACACACTTGTCCACTAATGTAAGCAAAAAGAAAAAAGCAAGTCTAGAAACCTAGTCTAGCCATCTTTCCAGTGATAAAGAACTAGATTTTCCCTCTCAAAATAATGTTTCCTCTTCTGACTATGAGTAATAAATGCCCATTCTCACTTAGAAAACATAGTAATATATAAAGCAGAATATAGTAATAACATCCCTTTTAAAATTCCATTAAAACTCAGCACATATTAAATTCCCCTAAATCCAAAGCCCCTCAAAAGAAGGATTATACCCGCATCAAGTGAGTCATTATTTTCACAATTTCCTCCATTGAAGGGCGCTGGGAAGGATCTTTAGACCAACAACGAGTCATCAGGCTCTCAATGGGCTTAGGTAAATTTTTGATCAGTGGTGGTCGAGTACCTACAATTGAAAATTAGAGGAAGGGGGGAAGAATGTATTTACCCAAAGAATGATGCAAACTCTGTACATATTTCCAAAGTGGTATTTATTTTATAGATCTTGTAGTTTAAGATATATAACTTGGAGTAATAAAAGTGCTTTGTAATTTTATCAATTAACAAGTTAGTTCTTTTATTCTTTACTTCACGGACATTCAATTATTTACTGACAACTGATAGAAAGCAAGCTGTCCTGGTCAAGGCTGAACAGTCTCCACAATGATACTAATGGTAGTAATATTAAAGGCAGTATAGGAAACTGGTAAAAACAGCTAAGATTACTCAGATGATGGTACTGTTTGATAAATTTATGAATGACCTAAACAATTAGGCAGACATTTGTTTTTATACTTGTGGAATAATGTAAAAAATGGCCATTAGTCACGATTATAAACAAGGCATAGAAATGAAATAACTAAGAGTGGCGCTAAAGTTAAGAAGGTAAGTAATTTTCCTTCATGAAAAGCTATTTTCCCAAGCAAATGTAAAGTAACTTTACTAATGAAGAGGATGCATTCTAACATCATATGTGGTTAAAAACAACATTACCAGAACTATAAAAGAAACAGGACGGATGCAAGGACATTGAGTCCGTAAGTCAATATGACTTAAGATATGAGCATTCAAGTCAGAAGCATCTGGATTTGAATCCCAGCTCTACCACTTACTAATCTTGTGACCTGAAGCAAGTTATTAACCTCTCTAGGCCTCAGTTTCCTAATCTGTAAAATGAGGCAACAGTACTCACCTTCTAAGGGTGGGTGAGAATATAAACAGGAAAAATATGTGAAGCATTATTATTCTTTGCTTTTTCTCCTTGATGAGGCCCTTGCTTCTTCAGGAGAAAAGGGCTATAACTCTTCAGTTATATTAACCATGTCAGAGATTTTACGTATGTATTTTTTAATTTTTTCCAGGATCCAGCCTGATGCTTCTCCCTAAGAGAGAGCCAACTGTCTAGGTTGTGTACTGATGGCCTTTCCCTAATCAGCGGAGCCAGTGAACATCCTCAGCCACATGTGGAGATCAGGACTACTCTCAATCCTGCTCTGCTGGACTCTGGGGCAGGGACAGGGCAGAGTCTGATAATAGTAAAGTAGTCTCTTAACAAAGAATTGTACATTTCGATGTTAGAGATAAATGATATTCTTTAGGGAGGGGGACAGGAGTAGTCTTCCAAGTAGAAAACACAAAAAGTACATTTAAGAAAAATTTCTTTTTACGAACCATTATGAACAGCCCACATGATTCGGAAAGCTGGGCCACCAATCTCATCAAAGGGTTTCCGACGGGTTATCACTTCCCAAAGAATAATACCCCAGCTGAAGACGTCACATTTTTCACTGTAATTACTACCTAGAAAAAAAAAAGGTAGTATATAACCTAAAGACTATTTTTCCACATGACTTACAGAAACAATGGCTTAAATTTTGAGAATGGGTACCATGGATAAAAATGAGGCTGTCACATGTAGAACTAAGAAACTACTCTTTCTGAAGTACTTTGTCTTTCCAACAAGTATATTTTTAAATGAATTATCAACAATACACTAAAAAAATCTACTTCAGAAACTCAGTTATTTTCTATCTTTTCATCAAGAGGCATAGGACTTGACTTTTATGTATTTAGACTGATACTTTCTCTGGGGCAGAGTATGAAACATCTGTACATTCCTTTATGTTGTTTATTATTATTTTATTCTGAGACAGGATCTCACACTCTCATCCAAGCTGGAGCTCAGTGTGGCCTCAAACTCTTGGGCTCAAGTGATCCTCCTGAGTAGCTGAGGCTACAGGCATGTGCTGGCACAACTGGTTAATTTTTAAAATTTTTTGTCATGGTCTTGCCATGTTGCCCAGGCTGGTCTCAAACTCATGGGCTCAACTGATCCTTCTGCTCTGGCCTACCGAAGCGCTGGGATCACAGGCATGAGCCATTGTGCCTGGCCTCCTTTCTGTTACATTTTAATCTTAAATTTTCTTCCCATTCTCTGACGGACAGCACTACTCTGCCATCAAAGCAGAAGAACTTTCTAATTTAGTATTACAGTTTCTTCCTCAATATATGGTGAAGGGAAATTCTTAATTTGTAAACTTAAACATAAGTTGTAAGTAATGAAAATTATGGATAACCCGAGTTATACACCAAAAATTTACAAACTAAGTAGGTGGTTGAATCAGCACAATAAGCACCCTTCATAATCTCCCAAAAACAAACAAAAACTCAACCCACTGTAAGAATGAACAATTATTATAGTTATAGCTTTACATGCTAAGCAGTACACTGTAATATAGCACTACGACCATGCTACAATCTAATTTGGGCTACAGGTTGACTGACATCTTTCAGAAATGAAGAAACTTACACAGCCTAACAGTCTGCATTTTGTTGCTCTAGACAATTAAGGATTGTCTAGAGCAATAAAATTAATCTTTTGTATAAACAAATCTTTTTGCTCTCCACATATAGTAACATTAGATCATTTTAACTCACATAAAGGTATATTAAATAAGTAAATAATTTTAAAACAATGTCAAATGTATACATTCTGTATATGAAACAGGAGACATTATTTAATCTTGTGTAATATAACACCCGATTATCCATTTATTATTAAATTGAATTTTAGGGCAAAAGAGCTCCACTCAGGTGACTAGTTGCATTGCAATTTCTCTTCCTCTGGGGTGGCTAAAAACAAACAGAAAGCCCTTTAAAGTCATCAAAACTAAAAGAAATAAGCTATAACCGGAGTCTGATTAACTGAATGTATCTGAATTTTATGGGCATTCACACTTCCTAACATACAAATCACACACCTTCATTTCAGCTTCTTTCATTTAAGATAATTTGATGTTTTTATACAGAAACCTAGCATATAATTCACAGACAACTCTTTTAGAACTTCCGTGACATATGGAGGTATAAAAGAAGGTAAACATATAAGCTTGACATTTATTTGTAATTCTTAGTATCTTATTTCTGTCCAATTACTTGCATTCTTTTTTTTTTTCTGAGACGAGTCTTGCTCTGTCGCCCAGGTTGGAGTGCAGTGGCCCGATCTTGGCTCACTGCATGCTCCGCCTCCTGGGTTCACGCCATTCTCCTGCCTCAGCCTCCCGAGTAGCTGGGACTATGGGCACCCGCCACCACGCCCGGCTAATTTTTTGTAGTTTTAGTAGAGATGGGGTTTCACCGTGTTATCCAGGATGGTCTCGATCTCCTGACCTCATGATCCACCCACCTCGGCCTCCCAAAGTGCTGGGATTACAGGCCTGAGCCACCGCGCCCGGCCTCTTGCATTCTTTTTAAGGCATCCTCATTTAAACTTTAGGGCTCTCAATTTTTTAATTGCTAGGAAATCAATACAAAAGTACCGTTAATTCTCATTATTCCTGGTATTTATGTTCTATAAAGTTTCTGAGAACACTGAATTAGTGAACACTGAATCATCACTCCTAGGGAAAATACAGGGGTAGGTTCCTGTGTGCCTCTGGTCACCACGTTTTTGTCAACTGATCAATATATAGCCTTGTTTCATGTGTGTTTCTGCTTAAAGACACCTTATGCATATATACTGTTGATTTATTACCATTGAACTCATAGCCAACATTTCTGTAACTCATGCCTGAATGAAGATAATTTAACACATGTATATTGTCTATCATACATCATAGCCTTCTTGTACTTAGGCAGTACTATGCTTGAGGGCCATTTTAAGTAGCAAAATTACCAACAAAAATCACAAAAATGAAAAAGGGCTCTAAACAGTACAAAAAGGACACCTGCTTACAGCATGAGAGCTGAAACAAGATGGAAGAGCGTTGTCTTGTTCAACCTCAGCTGGGAACATGTGTTAAGATGACTCAAAATTTGCACTGCTCAGCGCATGCACACTGTCTGCGAATACATGAAAGCACTGTCTGCAAATAACCATGAAAGCACCATGAGTATTAATTTTGGGGTTACAAATAAAGGTTAGCAAATAGGAAATTTTGCAATTAAGAAATTGGTGAACAATGAGGATCAACTGTACATATGCTTGAACTTGCAGAGAAGATTTAAATCTTACTATAAAATTTAGGATATAACACTATATTTAATATCCCCTTAGATTTCATTGTATACTTTATGTATTATGCAGAAATAAAACCATGGAAATGGGGAAAATCTATAAAAACATACTGAATTCACAAGGAGTGAGGGAGATTATCAAACATACCATACTTTTGCCATTTTACCTTCAAAAACTTCAGGTGCCATCCAAGCAGCACTCCCCTTGTTATTGGTCATGTGTGTCTGAATGTCACAGGCTGTACCAAAATCACAAATTTTTAGAACTGTCCCCCCTGCAACCAGCAGTAAGCTGTTTAAAAAAACAAAAAACATCAAAAGTTACAAGGCCAACATTTTATTCTACAATAAAAGAAGAGACATATGTGGAAATGGAAAAGGTTAAGCAAAATGAATGTTACCATTCAACTTCTGTGAAATGACTAATTTACTTGGTCACTATAAAAGCCTGATAGTTCAGAGAAATATAAGCAAAAATTAATTGACGATAACCTAGCTCTCTTTGGAAGGCTGCTAGACTCACATTCTGATGTCTTCATCTCTAGCTCCAAAATCTTTCCTGATCATACTTCTCTCCGGCCAAAATAAAATGTGGGGTTTAAAAAACTTCTATTAGGTCAACATTATGGTATCCTGAAATGGGAGTTTAATCATAAATATGTATTACTTAAAAAATAGTAACACTATATAATTGAAAGAAAATAAGCCAATATAGAAGGAAAAAGTCTTTATTTTGAAGATACTTCTAAAAATGTTCAATCCCAAAATCATTTTTGTGCTTAGACTATGTATATGTGGGAGAAATACAAATCTATTATAGCTAAAATGACCTAATGAGAGATTTCTGGAAAATTTTCTGAACTTAAGATTTGGACTTTCCTAGGTGTACTATTACCCAACTACAGTCACCAAGTAGCATACTCTTACTTACAAGGTTTTGCTTTTCATGACAAACAGAAATAGAAATGGGTAATATAATTTGCACCATCATCACATTGTAGTAATATCCAATAGCAGTACATAGGAATTCATTTTAATTACAAGTTTTATAAACTTTTTATATCTGGAGAGATTATTTGGAAATTTCTTCTCTTTTAGTCCAATGTGACTAAAATAAGTCAGATAAACTACTATGCACAGTTCCATAATACCAAAAAGACTCTCATAATCATTCCAGTGAAAAGAATGCTAAATGCAGTATACCTCTATATGTACTTCAACAAAACTTTTTTCCTGCATCTCAATGTTCTTGTTCAAACTCTTATACTTTTTACCCAAGAAAATTATAAGAACTCTGTAACTAGTTTCCTTGTTTTATACTGGTATATTCAAGATATCAAGATAATTTCTGATGATTCAAGATAACTTTCCTGAATGAGTTTTATGGTAGTACTCCTTTACTCGATTTCAAAAGTTCACCAGCCTTGAACAGGAAATTCAAGGCTCACTGAAATCTGAACTTAAATTATCTTTGTAGGCTTACTTTCACATTGTTAAGATTAAAAACTCATTTTAATTTCTAATGTACATGCGAATAAACTTGCAAAAGATAAAATACAAGCACAAGCACAACTTGATAGTGTATAAAACACCTCCCTAGATCATCAGGTACCTTTTTTAGATACCATTTTGAGGAACTCTTCCTGACCACAGAATCTGTAGGTTTTCCATTGACAATAAGATATAGCAGGTATTGGCCGGGTGCAGTGGTTCAGGCCTGTAATCCCAGCACCTTGGGAGGCTGAGGAGGGCGGATCACGAGGTCAGGAGATCGACACCATCCTGGCTAACACGGTGAAACCCTGTCTCCACTAAAAATACAAAAAATTAGCCAGGCTTGGTGGCACATGCCTGTAGTCCCAGCTACTCAGGAGGCTGAGGCAGGAGAATTGCTTGAACCCTGGAGGCGGAGGTTGCAGTGAGCTGAGATCCCACCACTGCACTCCAGCCTGGGCGACAGAGTGAGACTCTTGTCTCAAAAATAAAATAAAATAAAATAAAATAATAAAAATAATAAAAAAATAAAGATATAGCAGGTATTCATGTATGTCCAATTGTATATAAAAGCCTAGCCATTCCAAAGAATTTCTTTCACCCAGTACTTTCTGAATTAGAATCAATTCTGATTCTGAAGTCCAACTTGTATACCAAGGGCTCCAAAGATGATTTGCAAGATGAATCCAATCATGGAGAGGCCTGGAATAAATGACCTAGACCAGACCTTCTGTAAATATGTTAATGGTATTTATTAGCAAAAGGAGAATCTCTATCTACAAATGATTTTAGAAGGATATATCTGGTCTAACTAGGTTGATTAAATAAACCTAAAATTTATGGGGTGTAGTTGGATGAAGATTAGGGATAGTCATTTAAACTGTGTAATTAGTGCAATGTAAAAGATGTTAGAAAATGGAAATGACTTCCTTTTGTAAGATATTTCTCCATATATTGTTCAATAACTAATCATTTATTCCAAAGCCAAAACACATTGTAACGAGGAGAAAAGGGGTACTTTTGGGTGTTGTATCAGATGCGTTCAGACTCTTTTAGGAAAAGAATGCTTTGGCTGTATCTGATGCTTGCCTATATCCTTTGGATCATTTGTCAATTTGTTGCTGGTTAAGAGCTGTGATTCTCATGAGTTTGCTTTAATAATTCAACTCTGTTAACATAGTGGAAAAAGGATGACTGAATATTCACAACCAAGAAAAAAAAGGCTAAGTGATTTCTTCATTAGTTAAGGCAGGTAACTAAGATAATAGCCTCAGGAAAACATTATTTTATCAGTGACCTGGGGAAACACAAATCAGTTTAAGTTTGGGAGCAGAGATAAGATACACTAGCAAGAACAGTGATTCTAAGAGTTGGAACCTATGTAGAGTATATCAGATTAGACCTGAGAGTGACAAGTTACATCCAGAAGGGATGTTTTAATGCTTTAACCAGTATCAAGAGAATGAAATAACTGAAGACTATACTGATTTCCTAAGGGAAACCTCTTCTGTAAAGACTAATGTGCTGGGGTGGGAGCTTGGGGAAGGGTAAAGAAGATACGTAGAGACTATTTTTACTCTGTCACAGGTGCATAAAAGAAAAAAAAGACAGAAAAGGAAACAATACGTTTTATGTGTATGTTTTCTTTAACTGAATACCTATACAAACAAAACCTCCAAAGTTTTAGTCTTTTAAAATACTTATCTAAGGAATTTATAAGTTTTTAAAGTCCCAAGTATTCACATTATGAAGAATCCAGAATATTTTCAATTTCTACCCAGATGCCAAGAAATGCCCTTTTACTTTCCTCTGAAAGAGCAAGTAATAACAACTCTGCAAATTTCTGTAGAATGTTTATGTGCTAGGTGTTAGGGACACAGCAAGAAAAACGTCAGACCTATCTCTGCCCCCAAGGAATTGTCTAACAGCAACATTATATACTGCAGGCACAAAATGAGATTTTTATAGGCTAACAGATTCTAGAAGTATGCTAATCTAAGGCAGAGGTTACCAAAAATAAAAATCCCACTAAAGACAACATCTAAAATACAAGCTTAGATAAATGACTAAATGATGAAGATGAGTTAAAAGTAAACATTGAGTAAGCCAAATAGAGAAAAGAGAAACTCCTGTACAATAATGAGCTTGAATTAGAGAGTGGGTTGGGGGTGGCGAGTGAAAGAGAAGGAGGAAGGGGCTG
Source organism: Nomascus leucogenys (assembly GCF_006542625.1). NCBI lineage: Eukaryota > Metazoa > Chordata > Mammalia > Primates > Hylobatidae > Nomascus > Nomascus leucogenys. Next base: position 77,003,528 of record NC_044383.1, read on the forward strand.
AGGGGTGTCACATTATTATAACTTACTTTGGTGGTTTCAGGTCCCTGTGAATGAGTGCTTTGGGTTGCATGCTGTGAAGATAAGCCACTCCTTGGGAACACTGTAAACACCAACTCATTGCGTGGGCAGCAGTGTAATATGGCAATGGTTCAGCACCATGCAGCACTGCGAAAGAAAGGCACAAACTAAAAAGAACTTTATTGCATATAACAAAAGACACAATGTGAATGCAAGCACTATCCGAACACATGACTGGGTATTTTTCTATATATACATATGCTCCATCAGTCCTGCTTTTAATTTTTTTCTTTCTTTTTTCTTTTTGTTTTTTGAGATGGAGTCTCACTTTGTCTCCAGGCTAGAGTGCAGGCCGGGCGCGGTGGCTCACGCTTGTAATCCCAGCACTTTGGGGGGCCGAGGCGGGAGGATCACGAGGTCAGGAGATCGAGACCACGGTGAAACCCTGTCTCTACTAAAAAAAAAAAAAAAAAAAAAAAATAGAGTGCAGTGGTGCGATCTTGGCTCACTGCAACCTCCACCTCCTGGGTTCAAGCAATTCTCCTGGCTCAACCTCCCGAGTAGCTGGGACTACAGGCGTGTGCCACCACGCCCAGCTAATTTTTGTATTTTTAGTAGAGACAGGGCATCACCATGTTGGCCAGGATGGTGATCTTGATCTCTTGACCTCATGATCCTCCTGCCTCGGCCTCCCAAAGTGCCGGGATTACAGGCGTGAGCCACCATGCCCGGCCTTTTAATTTTTTTTCTAAATAAAAAGGATGAAAATATCTAATAATTTTGAGTGGATAATTGCCATAATATTAACATTTAATAGTACATCTATTAAATGTTATTCCTACATTCAAGTAAAATCAATATACATTACCACACTTTTTCAAACAGATAAAGACTTTTATAAAGTAATATAAATTATGAGCAGTCTTATGGCACACTACTACAAGAGAGAGGCAGAGAATAGTACAGAAAGAAACAAAACAATGTGTATCAAGATGTTTGCACCTGTATTTTCTGTAATGGCTAAAAACCAGAAGTAGTTCAATCAAATAAAACAATGGGGTATTAGATATCCATCAACAATGATGAACACATGGGCAGTAAATATAAGTAAAAGTTTACATAAAATAATATTAATTAAAAAATAAAATGGAACAATTTGTTTTATATAACGGGCTACAAGAGACAATACATTTCTGCATATGGTTGGTATTTTTAGGGTAAAAGAGCTCTGTTCTACAAAGGTAACTACACAAAGTTTTTTTTCATTGCTACAAATAAAAGGTTGTGTGAAGTGAGTTTTCACAATTTTTTTTGAAAAAAAGAAAAATAAAGCAGAGTGAAATGGAAATATGGTTAAAGAATTCTAAAATAAGGAGGCTCAAAGTTATGACAGGGCAAAAAGAAAAAAAATCTGAAGATATTTTAAAATCTATTTAAAAAGTAAACTTTTACTTAAATGCTTTTAATGAAATGCAAAGTACCATCTACTTAAAAAATTGATAGACCTCTAAATTTCACATACTAATGTTATAGAATCTTATCTTTCCATTTTTATTCTTTAGCAGATTTTTAAAAATTATGTCCTTTTGAGACTGACAGTAAATTGTGAAGAATGTTAAACAACTTAGGGTTTATATTAAAAGTTTTCAAATTATTTTAATCTACTAGATAAAGACAGGTCTAATAACACTCACCATTATATAAAGAGCCCCCTTCAGCATATTCCATCACAAGACACACCTAAAGGAAACATATACCAGAAGCATTAACCAAGAAGCTCCATCATCTTAGGGCCTTTGAGAGAGAATTTAATTCACTCCCCTGATTTTATAGATATATTAAAAATCATTCTTTTGGCCCCTAGTATGTGAATACTACTAGGGAAGGAAAAGGTATCTATGACCTAAGACTGTCTTCTAGGAGTCCACTAAGTGTGAAAATGTATGTAAAATACAATCACAAGATATTTTGGGGACTTTCTCCAGTGCCAGTAAGTAGGTGCTGCCACAGGATATCAAAAGCCTCATAAGAAGATGAGGTTATTGGACAAAATCACCTAAAACAACTCTTCTGATACACTGTTTTGCTAAAAGACTAGAAACAAGTCAAATGAACAAACTATAACTGTTCTTTCAGAAATACATCTAAGATAGTAGATCAAAATAGCTACATAGGAGGCTCCAAGATGGCCAAATAGGAAAAGCTCCAGTCTACAGCTACCAGCGTAAGCAACGCAGAAGACAGGTGATTTCTGCATTTCCAACTGAGGTACAGGGTTCATCTCACTGGGGCTTGTCAGACAGTGGGTGCAGCCCATGGAATGTGAGCCAAAGCAGGGCAGGGCATCGTCTCACCCGGGAAGCACAAGGGGTTGGGGAATTCCCTTTCCTAGACAACGGAAGCCGTGACAGATGGTACCTGAAAATCGGGACACTCCCACCCTAATACTGCACTTTTCCAACGGTCTTAGCAAACAGCATACCAGGAGATTATATCCTGCGCCTGGCTCGGAGGGTCCCATGCCCACGGAGCCTCACTCACTGCTAGCACAGCAGTCTGAGATCCAACTGCAAGGCGGCAGCGAGGCTGGGAGAGGGGCGTCTGCCACTGCTGAGGCTTGAGTAGGTAAACAAAGCGGCCAGGAAGCTTGAACTGGGTGGAGCCCACCACAGCTCAAGGAGGCCTGCCCGCCTCTGTAGACTCCACCTCTGGGGGCAGGGCATAGCTGAACAAAAGGCAGCAGAAACTTCTGCAGACTTAAACGTCCCTGTCTGACAGCTTTGAAGAGAGTAGTGGTTCTCCCAGCATGGAGTTTGAGATCTGAGAACAGACAGACTGCCTCCCTCAAGTGGGTCCCTGACCCCCGAGTAGCCTAACTGGGAGACACCTCCCAGTAGGGGCAGACTGACACCTCATACAGCCAGGTGCCCCTCTGAGATGAAGCTTCCAGAGGAAGGATCAGGCAGCAACATTTGCCGTTCTGCAATATTTGCTGTTCTGCAGCCTCTGCTGGTGATACCCAGACAAACAGGGTCTGGAGTGGACCTCCAACAAACTCCAACAGACCTGTAGCTGAGGGTCCTGATTGTTAGAAGGAAAACTAATAAACAGAAAGGACATCCACATCAAAACCCCATCTGTACGTCGCCACCATCAAAGACCAAAGGTAGATAAAACCACAAAAATGGGGAGAAACCAGAGCAGAAAAGCTGAAAATTCTAAAAATCAGAGCGCCTCTTCTCCTCCAAAGCTCCTTGCCAGCAACAGAACAAAGCTGGACGGAGGATGACTTTGATGAGTTGAGAGAAGAAGGCTTCAGACAATCGGTAATAACAAACTTCTCTGAGCTAAAGGAGGATGTTTGAACCGATTGCAAAGAAGCTGAATACCTTGAAAAAAGATTAGCTGAATGGCTAACTAGAATAAACAGCATAGAGAAGACCTTAAATGACCTGATGGAGCTGAAAACCATGGCACAAGAACTATGTGACACATGCACAAGCTTCAGTAGCTGATTTGATCAAGTGGCAGAAAGGGTATCAGTGATTGAAGATCAAATGAATGAAATGAAGCGAGAAGTTTAGAGAAAAAAGAGTAAAAAGAAACAAACAAAGACTCCAAGAAATATGGGACTATGTGAAAAGACCAAATCTACATCTCATTAGTGTACCTGAAAGTGATGGAGAGAATGGAACCAAGTTGGAAAACCCTCTTCAGGATAATCCAGGAGAACTTCCCCAAACTGGCAACGCAGGCCAACATTCAAATTCAGGAAATACAGAGAACTCCACAAAGATACTCCTCGAGAAGAGCAACTCCAAGACACATAGTTGTCAGATTCACCAAAGTTGAAATGAAGGCAAAAATGTTAAGGGCAGCCAGAGAGAAAGGTCGGGTTACCCACAAAGGGAAGCCCATGAAACTAACAGTGGATCTCTCAGCAGAAACTCTATAAGCCAGAAGAGAGTGGGGGGCCAATATTCAACATTCTTAAAGAAAAGAATTTTCAACCCAGAATTTCATATCCAGCCAAACTAAGCTTCATAGGTGAAGGAGAAATAAAATCCTTTACAGACAAACAAATGCTGAGAGATTTTGTCACCAACAAGCCTGCCTAACAAGAGCTCCTGAAGAAAGCACTAAACATGGAAAGGAACAACCAGTACCAGGCATTGCAAAAACATGCCAAATTGTAAAGACCATTGATGCCAGGAAGAAACTGCATCAACTAACAAGCAACATAACCAGCTAACATCATAATGATGGGATCAAATTCACACATAACAATATTCACCTTAAATGTAAATGGGCTAAATGCTCCAAATAAAAGACACAGACTGGCAAATTGGATAAAGAGTCAAGACCAATCAGTGTGCAGTATTCAGGAGACCCATCTCACGTGCAGAGACACACATAGGCTCAAAATAAAGGGATGGAGGAAGATCTACCAAGCAAATGGAAAACAAAAAAAAAGGCAGGGGTTGCAATCCTAGTCTCTGATAAAACAGACTTTAAACCAACAAACATCAAAAGAGACAAAGAAGGCCATTACATAACGGTAAAGGGATCAATTCAACAAGAAGAGCTAACTATCCTAAATATATATGCACCCAATACAGGAGCACCCAGATTCATAAAGCAAGTCCTTAGAGACCTACAAAGAGACTTAGACTCCCATACAATAATAATGGGAGGCTTTAACACCCCACTGTCAACATTAGACAGATCAATGAGACAGAACGTTAACAAGGATATTCAGGAATTGAACTCAGCTCTGCACAAAGTGGACCTAATAGACATCTATAGAACTCTCTATCCCAAATCAACAGAATATACATTCTTCTCAATACCACATTGCACTTATTCCAAAATTGACCACATAGTTGGAAGTAAAGCACTCCTCAGCCAATGTAAAATAACAGAAATTACAACAAACTGTCTCTCAGACTACAGTGGAATCAAACTAGATTCAGGATTAAGAAACTCACTCAAAACCACTCAACTACATGGAAACTGAACAATCCGTTCCTGAATGACTACTGGGTACGTAATGAAATGAAGGCAGAAATAAAGATGTTCTTTGAAACCAATGAGAAGAAAGGCACAACATACCAGAATCTCTGGGACACATTTAAAGCAGTATGTAGAGGGAAACTTATAGCACTAAATGCCCACAAGAGAAAGCAGGAAAGATCTAAAATTGACACCCTAACATCACAATTAAAAGAACTAGAGAAGCAAGAGCAAACACATTCAAAAGTTGGCAGAAGGCAAGAAATAACTAAGATCAGAGCATAACTGAAGGAGACAGAGACACAAAAAACCCTTCAAAAAAAATCAGTGAATCCAGGAGCTGGTTTTTTGAAAAGATCAACAAAATTGATAGACCACTAGCAACACTAATAAAGAAGAAAAGAGAGAAGAATCAAATAGACACAATAAAAAATGATAATGGGGATATCACCACCAATCTCACAGAAATGCAAACTACCATCAGAGAATACTATAAACACCTCTATGAAAATAAACTAGAAAATCTAGAAGAAGTGGATAAATTACTGGACACATACACCCTCCCAAGACTAAACCAGGAAGAAGTTGAATCCCTGAATAGACCAATAACAGGCTCTGAAATTGAGGCAATAATGAATAGCCCACCAAACAAAAAAAGTCCAGGACCAGACGGATTCACAGCCGAATTCTACCAGAGGTACAAAGACAAGCTGGTACCATTCCTTCTGAAACTATTCCAATCAATGGAAAAAGAGGGAATCCTCCCTAACACGTTTTATGAGGCCAGCATCATTCTGATACCAAAGCCTGGCAGAGATACAACAAAAAAAGAGAATTTTAGACCAATATCCCTGATGAACATCGATGCAAAAATCCTCAATAAAATACTTGCAAACTGAATCCAGCAGCCCATTGAAAAGCTTATCCACCACGATCAAGTTGGCTTCATCCCTGGGATGCAAGGCTGGTTCAACACACACAAATCAATAAACATAATCCATCATAAAAACAGAACCAACAACAAAAACCACATGATTATTTCAATAGATAAAGGGCTTTGACAAAATTCAACAGCCCTTCATGCTAAAAACTCTCAATAAACTAGGTATTGATGGGACGTATCTCAAAATAATAAGCGCTATTTATGACAAACCTACAGCCAGTATCATACTGAATGGGCAAAAACTGGAAGCATTCCCTTTGAAAACTGGCACAAGACAAGGATGCCCTCAGTCACCACTCCTATTCAACATAGTGTTGGAAGTTCTGGCCAGGGCAATCAGGCAGGAGAAAGAAATAAAGGGTATTCAATTAGGAAAAGAGGAAGTCAAACTGTCTGTTTGCAGATGACATCATTGTATATTTAGAAAACCCCATCGTCTCAGCCCCAAATCTCCTCAAGCTGATAAGCAACTTCAGCAAAGTCTCAGGATACAAAATCAACGTGCAAAAATCACAAGCATTCCTATACACCAATAACAGACAAACAGAGAGCCAAATCATGAGTGAACTCCCATTCACAATTGCTTCAAAGAGAATAAAATACCTAAGAATCCAACTTACAAAGGATGTGAAGGACCTCTTCAAGGAGAACAACAAACCACTGCTCAGTGGAATAAAAGAAGACACAAACAAATGGAAGAACATTCCATGCTCGTAGGTTGGAAGAATCGATATCGTGAAAATGGTCATACTGCCCAAGGTAATTTATAGATTCAATGCCATCCCCATCAAGCTACCAATGACTTTCTTCACAGAATTGGAAAAAACTACTTTAAAGTTCATTCGGAACCAAAAAAGAGCCCGCATTGCCAAGACAATCCTAAGCCAAAAGAACAAAGCTGGAGGCATCACGCTACCTGACTTCAAACTATACTACAAGGCTACAGTAACCGAAACAGCATGGTACTGGTACCAAAACAGAGATATAGACCAATGGAACAGAACAGAGCCCTCAGAAATAATACCATACATCTACAACCATCTGATCTTTGACAAACCTGACAAAAACAAGAAATGGGGAAAAGATTCCCCATTTAATAAATGGTGCTGGGAAAACTGGCTAGCCTTATGTAGAAAGCTGAAACTGGATCCCTTCCTTATACCTTATACAAAAATTAATTCAAGATGGATTAAATACTTAAATGCTAGACCTAAAACCATAAAAACCCTAGAAGAAAACCTAGGCAATACCATTCAGGACATAGGCATGGGCAAGGACTTCATGACTAAAACACCAAAAGCAATGGCAACAAAAGCCAAAATTGGCAAATGGGATCTAATTAAACTAAGGAGCTTCTGCACAGCAAAAGAAACTACCATCAGAGTGAACAGGCAACCTACAGAATGGGAGAAAACTTTTACAATCTACCTATCTGACAAAGGGCTAATATCCAGAATCTACAAAGAACTTAAACAAAAATACAAGAAAAAATCAAACAACTCCATCAAAAAGTAGGCAAAGGATACGGACACTTCTCAAAAGAAGATGTTTATGCAGCCAAAAGACACATGAAAAAATGCTCATCATCACTGGCCATCAGAGAAATGCAAATCAAAACTACAATGAGATACCATCTCACACCAGTTAGAATGGTGATCATTAAAAAGTCAGGAAACAGGTGCTGGAGAGGATGTGGAGAAATAGGAACACTTTTATACTGTTGGTGGGACTGTAAACTAGTTCAGCCATTGTGGAAGACAGTGTGGCAATTCCTCAAGGATCTAGAGTAGAAATACCATTTGACCCAGCCATCCCATTACTGGGTATATACCCAAAGGATTATAAATCATGCTTCTATAAAGACACAGGGACACGTATGTTTATTGCGGCACTATTCACAATAGCAAAGACTTGGAACCAACCCAAATGTCCATCAATGATAGACTGTATTAAGACATTGTGGCACATATACACCATGGAATACTATGCAGCCATAAAAAAGGATGAGTTCATGTCCTTTGTAGGGACATGGAGGAAGCTGGAAACCATTATTCTGAGCAAACTATTCCAAGGACAGAAAACCAAACACCCCATGTTCTCACTCATAGGTGGGAACTGAACAATGAGAACACTTGGACACAGGTTGGGGAACATCACACACTGGGTCCTGTCGTGAGGTGGGGGGACGGGGGAGGGATAGCATTAGGAGAAATACCTAATGTAAATGACGAGTTAATGGGTGCAGCACACCAACATGGCAAATGTATACATACGTAACAAACCTGCACATTGTGCACATGTACCCTAGAACTTAAAGTATGATAAAAAAAGATATCAAAAACAAAAAAGTAACTCAATAAATACATAAAGAGAAAGAAAAAAAAAGAATAATATGGGAGCAATGCCACAGTGCTGTATTCTCACTGTTTAGAGTGTGTTGGTGACATACTGTGCGTGTACAATAGCCACATGTACTCATATAGTCCTTGAACTACTGGGATCACTGCTGATATTTTAAAGTATTGGAGGTACCTTTTTATCTTGAAAAAATATAGTATTTTTGAAAAACTTTAAAAAAAAAAAAACCAAAATACCTACATAAACTACACACATCTGCCATGTCATTTCTCACAGGTGACCATGAAAAAGTAACAAACTTACTGGATTCAAGCAGGCTCCATAAAGCTTTACAATATTAGGATGGTTCACACGGGATAACTGCCGAAGCTGTTAAGAAATTAAGGTTTCTTTTAAAAGGTGATAACTTTCGAAGTACTGATTTCACAGTATCATTAAAATCTTACTGTTGTACAAAACATTTGTTTAAATCATTCAACAATCACTATTTACTAAGTAACAGGCATTGTAATCATAGTCACTGAAAATACCAAGTGACTGCCCAGAATGGCACAGAATCCCTGTTCTCCAGCTCATACAGTTTAGCTGGAGAGATAGACATCTAAACAAATAATTAAATCAATGTGCAAAGTGCTATAACAGGAGTTATGAACAAGGCATGATGAGTATATAGAATAAGAAGAGATGAACTCTGCCAAGAAATGTTAGGATATGATCCCAGAGATGGTACTGAGCTGCATTATACAAACCAGAAGTCATGTTATCATTGTTATCATCTTCATAGCTATAGTTGAACAGTCTAGCTACTCTGCGTGGGGCCCTAATGTGCACTTTATAGATATTGTATAATTATCACAACTCTGCAAGGTAGGTATTATCATTTCCATTTTAAAGATGAGATTTTAACCTTAAGTCTCAGAGAGGGTTCAATGACCTGTTCTATAGCTAAGAAGTGGGGTGTGAACTTTAGTCTATCTGACTTAAAATGTGCACTCCCTCTGTATACTTGCCTCCATTCCATTTCTCATTTCTTGAATTAATTCTCTCCTCTCCGTTCCCACTGCCGTTGCCTTAGTAATCCCAACCTGAACTGCTGCAGTGATCATTATAGCCTACTGGCTGGTTTCCCTCTTTCAGTTTTAATCATCCCTGATCCAATGATCCATACTAAGGTGAATGAAGGGTTTGGCTATAGTCACTTCTCTTATTCTAGATCTCAAACTTCTTTCTTTCTCTCTTGTGAGACAGGTTTTGCTCTGTTACCCATGCTGCAGTGCAGTGGTACAATCTTGGGTCATTGCAACCTCTGCCTCCTGGACTCATGCAATCCTCCTACCTCAGCCTCTGGAGTAGCTGGGACTACAGGTGCACCATGCCTGGCTAATTTTTGTATTTTTTGTAGAGATGGGGTTTTGCCATGTTGTCCAGGCTGATCTCGAACTCCTGGGCTCAAGAACCCATCTGCCATTCCCAAAGTTCTGGGATTACAGATGTGAACCATCATGCCTGTCTTCAAAATTCTATTAATGCATCCCGCTCCACAGCAAACTGCTTCTTGCTCTCATTCTTTTCTCCCTTCTCCTCTCTTTTCTGCCCTTTGTCCACTCTTCTTCCTCTTCTCTATTACATACATTATGCTGCTGGCTCATATTCAGTCCACTAATGTCTCTAAACCTTCATACTGTATGCTAATAAAAAGCTCTATCTATCTAGAGCCAACATGTGTGGATTTTTCGTCCTAATAGAAGACTTGGTATCACTATTTATTATGTTTATTTACTATATGAAAATATATTTACTATATTTCATCTTGCTAAGGTGAGATTCAGATAGCAGATTATACAAGCATTTTTTCCTCCTCTCTCCCTAATTGCCACTAAGATGGTAGAGATTTGAAAAATTTTAAGGCATAACCTCAGAAGGATGAAGAGAATGTAAAGTGCACAAACAGCATACATTTTTGGAAGCTGGAAAGCAAATGACTATCAGCAATAACTGATACAGCAGACCTAGAAGAGCTGCATCATAAACTGGCAATGAGAAAAATGGAGAAGCAAACAGATTTATCTCACAAAGCTTCCAAAAGGTTGGGGAGTGGTGGCAGAACGAGGTACCTATGCAAATGAGCTAATCAAAGGATAGGGCAGGGGACAGCGTAAAAGACTCAAAGATTCCTTCCTTGACTTCAGACAGCTCAGTGACTATCTCTTATCATCTGAGCAGAAGACTAGAGGTTGATTCTTTAGAGAAGGGGTAATAAACAGCATCTGGACTGGGGACACCAAACATGAAGGAATGAGCACAAAGTAGTTGTCTCTGGGAAGCAGAAATTAGATTGGAGGAGGTATAGGAGACTGAAGTCTTTTTTACTAAGAATTTTTGGAGAACCATTTGATTTTTTATATTACATGCACATCTCATCTGGATTTAAAAAATTTTCTTCACGCTATTATGATCTTTTTGACTTGTGATTCCTAATGTTTAACACATATGCTATTTCACCCAGCTTTGTGAAACTGCTAATGTAACAGGAAATGATCAATAGTTTTATCTAAACTGTAATAAAAATATTGCATAAGACAAAGCTGAGGCTAGACTCCTAGAACATATTACTAGAAATCACCTTTCTTCATGCTGACATCAAATCACTTATCAGCATTTCTCAACTCATTCAGCCACTTACAAATCACTTTCTCATATCACAATTAAGTCCTCATTTTTCCATGTTATACATTAAAAATCTGAAGTATATTTTGAAATTATGATTAAATGAAAAAACAGAGATATGAATTCAGAAGGTTTATAAGGTACAGGCCACTTATCCATTGGCCAATGAGGTTTAACAGTGATAAAAACATTGATTTAACTAAATAATGTGATTCAAAATACAAAGTAACAAAGTTAGTAAAGGATAAATTTGATAATATGCTAATCTCATGATTATTTGATTTTCCTTCATCATTCAATCTAATCTATTTCTAAAAGAACAGTTGCAAATTTTCATGCTAAATGAGAAAAATCAAATTTGAAATAATTTTTCTTTAAAATAATCTAATTTGAGTTTCTAAAAAAATTCCATTTAAAATAAGTGTATAAAATTTCTTAATTTTAGATAATGGGAAAGCATACCATTTCTTTTCTATTTTAAAATTAAAATATTATGCCTTGAAATAGATCTGAATTCCATGGATGAAACTGTTTTAATTCAGGGGTGAATTCATTTATGTAGTTAAGTCTCTTTTCCCCTAATTTTTAATCAGACTTAAGAGTATGAATGAGAAAATGTTCCTATGGCAGTACCTTTGATTAAACCAAATTGCTGATGTTCATGTATACAAAGAAATGACATCTGAGAAACCAATCTTTTTCATAATATTAAATTCACAGAGTATCTTAAGTGCAGAACTACACAAAAGAAATGACATCTCAACTTACCTCTACAATAAATGCTTTCCTCTCAGATTCACTTTCTATTTGTTTAATAGCAACATCTTTTGCTCTCCACTTAGCTTTGCAAACAACTCCAAAGGCTCCTCTTCCAACAACCTGAGTTAAACAAAAAAACAAACAAAAAACACAAGAATCGGAATCAAATAGATCAGCCCAATATAAAAAACTAAAGCCAATCTTTAAGACTTTAAATTAAAAAAAAAAAAACATGGAAATCAACAGTATCTGGATTTGCCACTGAACAAGTATGAATTTTTGTTAAAGTGAGAAGATAATTAAACGCACGCTTGTCTCTATCTTTGAAAGTTTATGATCTGTACACCCATTCATTCTCAAGTAAAACCAAAAAAGACACACGGAGGAACAAAGTAAAGTGATTTGTTAAACAGAGAAAAAAAAAATTAAAACAGGCAAGATGAATGAGAAGACAGAAGATGATATGGAAAAACAAAAAGCAGGAACATATAATAAATATTTCCAGCTATCATATTTTAGAAATTAAAAATAGCCTTTGAATAATTCAATAGGGATAGGGAATGGAGGAGAAAGGATATAAATACAGATGTTAAAAGACTGGCTATGAAGGACAGATAAAATATAGTATTATTTATTCCATGGAATTTTATTCCGCAAGAAAAAGTATTGATATATGTTACTTACAATATGAACTCCAAAAACATTATGCTAAGTCAAAGAAGTCAGACACCAGACACTACATATTGTATGATTCCATTTATACAAAATGTTCAGAAAAGGCAAATCTAGGATAGATACCTGGGTCCGAGGGTGAAAATTAGAATTAACAGTAAATGAGTAGCTGGTATCCTGACAAAGTGATGAAATTATCAAAAAAAAAACCCAAAAACCTAATTTATGGTGGTGGCTGACAACCTGGTAAATTTGCAAAACCCACCAAATTGTACACTTCACATGGGTGAATTTTATGATGTATAAAATAGATCTCATTACAGCTATTTTTCAAAAGTCATAAAAATAAAGATCAGCCATGTATCATACTATTGTTGAAGCCAACTGATGAGTACTGCATGGGTTCATTGCTCTCTCATGGAGTCCTATTTTTACAAATATTTGACATTTTTCATAATATAAAAAAATGAAGAAAATAAAAATAGCTTTTGATACTTGTTAGAATAAAATCATTAGATTTTATTATTGTGAAAGGACCTTAGTTAAGCACCACCTACTCCAATCTCTCAGCTTCCAATGAACCTAAGCACTTTGTATCAAGGCCTTTTTCTTTAGCAAAAAATCTGCATCTCTTAACCATATTTATATGCACTTTCTATGCAGCAGGCACTTAACTAATGCTTTACATACATTACCTCATTTACACAGGCCTAGAGGAAGGTACTAATGCTATCCTCATTTTACAGTTGAAGTGCCTAGCTTTAAAGAAGTAAACTAACTTGCCCAACGCTATATAGCTAGCAAGTGTTAAAGTGCAGTCTGATGCCAGCTAGTCTAACACGGGATTGTTACCAATCCTAATTTGTAACATATATAAAGCCCCATGTCGTGAAGTAGAAGTTAGTATCTTCCCTTGGAGGAACTTTCACTTTAGACTTACATGAACAAATTCCTGGCACAAAACTCTTCTATAACAAAGCTGACTATAGCTAGGTTGCTCAAATGAGTTATTATCTAACTGAGGGCACTTTGGAGATTAAAAAGGGGGTATTAATAATGATAATATTAGGACACTAGTTGTAAACTGCGATGTGTATGGCCACTCTAGCCATAGCTTAAATTCCACTTCATGTATCAATAAGGCAGAATGAACATTTACCATATTGTTCAATGTCTAAAGCCACTCAAATGGTTAACATTTATTGAATGTTTACTATGTACCAGGTACTATTCTATGTGCTTCTCATGCATTAACACATTTAATCCTATTCCATTTAAAAGGGAGGCAAATGGAGTCACATGGTTGTAACTTGCCCAAGATTGGATGGTCAGAAAATATTCAGAGAAGCCAGGATTTGAAGCCTAGAGCACGTAATGATGAACATACTCTATATTCAGCTTCTGTTCATCAGTGGCTTAAAGGAAATGGGGCTGCCTCTAGGCAAAAATTTCAAAGTAGGCCAACATCTCTGGTAGCTAGTCTTTGTTTTGTTGACTTTCCATTTCACTCGTCCTAGCCCTGGGCACTCAGTGTTCTGTGGTTTAGGTTCTTGTTCTCCTTCACAATTCTCATCAGACATTTGTACTTGCCATTCAGTTACTTTATGGTGAATAGAGGGTACTGGCTACCTGGTACCATTAGAATAAATGAAAGAGCACACCCAGGCTCTGAAATCCAATAGACTTGAGTTTGAATGTAGGGCTCTGTCTACCTATTAGCTCTTAATGGTGGACAAGTTTGAGTTTCTGTTTTCTCAACAGTAAAATAGAAGTGCTGACGTTTTACTTTATGAATATCTACAGGATTCATAAGTTAAACCAGGTATTTCCTCAAATACTACAAAGAACAGTAAGTGCTTGGCATTGGGTATGAAGCAGTGTAAAGGGCTGTAGTACTCATTTCTTTTCTTTCTTTTTTTTTCTTTTTTCTTTTGGGTAGAGATGGGATCCCACTATGTTGCCCAGGCTGGTCCTGAATCCCTGAACTCAAGTAATCCCCCTGCCTCAGCCTCCCAAAGGGCTGGGATTACAGGCATGAGCCACTGCACCTGACCTGTAGTACTCATTTCTCCTGCAATAAACTAAGATGAGGCCGGGCGCGGTGGCTCACGCTTGTAATCCCAGCACTTTGGGAGGCCGAGGTGGGCGGATCACGAGGTCAGGAGATCGAGACCACGGTGAAACCCCGTCTCTACTAAAAATACAAAAAAATTAGCCGGGCGTGGTGGCGGGCGCCTGTAGTCCCAGCTACTCGGAGAGGCTGAGGCAGGAGAATGGCGTGAACCCGGGAGGCGGAGCTTGCAGTGAGCCGAGATTGCGCCACTGCACTCCAGCCTGGGCAACAGAGCAAGACTCTGTCTCAAAAAAAAAAAAAAAAAAAAAAAACTAAGATGAATAGCAAGCAGGTCCTTAAAAAATTTCAACTTCGTGGCAACATTAGTTTAAGAACACAGACATGGAGACCAGACTATACCTAGTGATATTACTATTAAATATGAAATGATTATGAAGTAATTTATTCTTCAACTACGTATTTATAAATACATCACAGCAACTGGTACTTACTAGGAATCCCCTTTTTTCATTTCCTCCATTTTGAGGAACGTTCATGCAGGGATTCCAAACATTATCTATTATTTGTGAATCACACGTTTGTCATAAAAATTCATTTGACTATTTGTAATTCACAAGTGCCACCTAGTGATGAGAGCAGAGCTGATTCTGAGCTTTCAACTTAAAGCCATGGGAACAAAATGTGGCCAAATGAGGACATGATAAACTTTCTCCTTTTGCTCAAGAAAGCAATTTTCTAGAATACCCTGAAATACAAAACAGGCACATTCCTGTAAGATGAGCCCATTGGCTCAAGAAGCCTCCATTCTTATTAGGGCCACAAGATATTTCACATGCACAGTGAAATGACAGGATCTAAAGTTATAATAAAGAAAGGTGAAGATGTCCAAGGTTGTACTGACCTGAAATACAGGATAGAAATAATAACTGCTGTGAATTCAAAGGAGTGAGATTATAAGCACAGTCAATACATAAAGAATTAAGTTTCTGTGTATCAAAAATGACTTCCCATTTTTAAAAATAGCATAAAGGTAGATACACTGGGGATGAGAAGAAAAAATATATATAAAGAATGGACCCCTGCCTTCACGGAATGAAAGTGCAGTAGAGAAGAAATTTAAGACTAAATAATAGTACTTAAAAACTTTTAAACACTTACCAGCTGAAGAGAGCCAAAGGTAAGGGTCCATGATGAAGGCTAATAAACTCCTCCCTCCCCCTTTTCAGGATAGGGTTAGGGTAGGGATTCAACAGCAAAAAGACTTATACCCCTCTCTTCTCACTTAGATCCCCAAGAGCAGGCATCCTCACAGCATGTGCTCTGCAAACACCAGAAGCTTCAAAGGAGTAAGGATTGTGGCAAGGAAGACAGACCAAGGGAGGCCCTAACCCGGGTTCCCTCAGCCCCAGTAGAACATGTAAAGGATAAAGAAAAACTCTTGTGAAGCAAAAAGCAAGGTAACTGAGAATTAAGGAGTCTTCTGATCGCAGGAAGGAGGCTGCAGTAGGGCAGAGTGTTGGGGCCTACATTAGAGGTCTGTGGGATGGTAGCTAGCTCAAATACTTAATGAAGAACACAGCTGGGTTTCAGAGGATTAATGAAAGCCAAGGGGAAGGCCTGGTCAGCAAGCAGGGAGAAATGGGTTAGGTCTTCTGCCTTCAAAGGATGCAAGTGAGGCTTGATGTTGAAAGAATGATGAACTTCATTTGTTTACTCCTTAAACCAATATTTCTTTAGTGCGTACTACATCCAGCTACTGTTTGGGACATCAGAAATACAGAAAGAAATAAGACAAAGGCTCTGATCTACACAAATGTACTTTCTAGTGTATGTGGAGGGAGGGGAGAAGGAGAAAAGACAATCGATATACAAACAAAAGATGAGTAAGAAAAAAATCAGACTTTAAAAAAATGCCACGTAGAACAACAATGACAACAACAAAAAATAGGAGATGCTATGACCAAGAGACTAGTGGCAGCTCCAGGCTGGGCAGTTTGAAAAGGCCATATAAAGAAGTTACTAATCTGACATTTGGATGACACAAGGCACCAATCCCAGCACTTTGGGAGGCTGAGGCAGGCGGATCACGAGGTCAGATCGAGACCATCCTGGCTAACACGGTGAAACCCCATCTCTACTAAAAATACAAAAAATTAGCGGGGCGTGGTGGCAGGTGCCTGTAATCCCAGCTACTGGGGAGGCTGAGGCAGGAGAATGGCGTGAACCTGGGAGGCAGAGGTTGCAGTGAGCCGAGATCGCGCCACTGCACTCCAGCCTGGGCAACAGAGCTAGACTCCATCTCACATAAAAAAAAAAAAAAGAAGAAGAAGAAGAAGAAGAAACAACTAATATAAAGCTTTGCCCTAAGGGAAAAGAAAAACCTCACTACCTTGTTCACTCCAATATGTGAGCCCAACTTAAGGGCTATGCGCTATTCCAGACACTGAAGATACAAGAGTGAACAAACCAAATCAAAATCCTTGTTCTCATTGTTTTTATTCTTGTGGAAAAAGACAAATAAAAAGGAAGAGAGTTGTGTGCTAAGAAGAAAAGGAGTATAATTGTGTGTGTATACACACATGTATGCACTCTGCTTCACTCAAATTTTAGACAAGGTAATCACTCAAGGCCTCACTGAGAAAGGTGACATTTTAGTGATGATTTAGAGAAATACTTGGGAGTGTCTGGTGTGGCTGGTGTATAGTGGGAGAAGGGAAGAGCGATTGTAAGGTAAGGCTGGAGGGACAGGCAGAGGTTGGATCCTGAATGGCTCTACCTACCACGAAAAGGAGTTTGAATTTCAGTCTAAGTGCAATGTGAAGGAACTGAAAAAATTCAAGGAAGTAAGGATGGTATGTGACTTACATTAAACAAAATCATTATAGCTCTTAAAGAAAGAATTGTAGGGAAGCTAGGATATGTAAATAGAGACCCATTAGGAAGCCATTACAGCAGTCCAAACAAGCAACAATAGCTTCGAGGGCAAGGTCAATGGTAGCGCAGAAACTGGGCAGATCTGGGACGTTTTAGAGGTAGAGTCAATAGGGTTTGCAGATGCTCTGCATCCAGGCAGGACAGGTGTAGAGGAAAAGAGATGAATCAAGGAAAACACCTAGACTGGACAACAGTTTACTGAGGGATAAGAATGATGCACATTTTTTTTTTTTAATAACTCAGTTTGGTTTTAGTCATATGAAGTTTAAGATGCCTACTGGATATCCAAGAGGAGATATCAAGTAAGAAGGTAGAAACTGAGTAAGAGGATCTATGGAGAAGTCAGACAAAGAGATACAAACTTGGGAGTCATTAGCATGTAGTCAGTTTTTCTGGTCAATCAGTTGGAAGAAGTAATCAAAAATAATATGGAGATACTGGAGTCCAGGAACTGAGCTTTGAAGCAGTTCAACATTTAGATCACAAGAGAGGAGAAGGAATGGGCAAGGAACAGGAAGGAACAGTCAGTATGGTATCAGGCAAACTAGGAGAGCATCAGAGAAGCCAAAAGAAAAAGACGTTCCAGGAGGAAAGCAGATATGAGGGCAGTGAAAGCATATGCCAGTGGCTCTAAAAGTGTGGTCTCCGGTTCAGCAGTATCAACATCACCTGGATATTTATTAGAAATAGAAATTCTCAGGGTGCAACCCAGAATTATTGAGTCTGATGGTAAGGCCAAGCAATCCATGTTTTATCAAGCCCTCCAGGTAGTTTCAATGTTTGAAAACCACTGCATTCAAGGCTAATCCATTAACAACACATAATAAGGCAAGATATTTCAGTGGAAGCCATCACACAGACCAGAGAGCTCTCCCTTGCTGTTTATACTATTTGTGGAAGCTTTCTACAGCACCCATATGTCATCTTGAGCAGGAGAAAGGGAAAAGGAAAATCCTCATGAGGGAAGACTGAATTTTGAAATAACCGAATTCATCTTGAAATTTCTGAGTACAAAGATACTTAAAAGAGGTAAGTATTACATGGAAATTATCCTTGTTGTGGCAAGATTAAACGCTTTTCTCTACTGAGTTGAAAAGAGGAATGACTCGTAATTAAATAGTAGTTATAGAAAAATAGTTACATTTCTGAACTTTTAAAAACAAGTAAGAAATACCGGCAGGAGGACAGGAGTTTGTTTTGTTGTTTTGTTTTTTTTGAGACAGGGTCTCACTCTGTCACCCACGCTGGAGTGCAGTGGCACAATCTCAGCTCACTGCAGCCTCTGCCTCTCTGGCTGAAGTGATTCTCCTGCCTCAGCCACCCAAAAGTAGCTGGGATTACAGGCTTGTGCCACCACATCTGGCTAATTTTTGTATTTTTAGTAGAGTCAGGGTTTTGCCATGTTGTCCAGGCTGGTCTTGAACTCCTGAGCTCAAGCGATCTGCCTGGGTTGGCCTTCCAAAGTGCTGGGATTACAGGCATGAACCACTGTACCTGGCCAGAGACAGGAGTTTTGTGCTTTAAACAAGAAAGAGTATAAACCTATATCCATAAGAGTAGAAGATAGAATAATCAGATGATATATACAACGGATAAAGTTGTTTCCTGGTATATTTTGTTCTCCCTCCCCCCATTCTGATACTAGCTCTCTAAGGGAAAAGTCTGGATGGGAATTAGAGATGGCAGAAGGTGCTATGCAGCATAAAAAAAGCTTCCCAGGGCATTCCAATATACTTCTCATTCCTTTCTTCAAGAAACAATATTTTAAAGAAATGCAATTTTATTATCTGTATAACGATAATGCAACCTTATATTTAACAATATATTACAACCTGTAAAGCTCTTTCTTACAAATATGATGGAGTTTGAGTGTCACCATAAACCCATGAATATATAGGATTTTTTATTCCTACCTTAGAGAGAAGAAAACCAAGGCTCCAAGAACTGAAGTTACCTATTCAAGGATCATGGAATTAGTAAATCAGAGTCAGCTTTCAGGTATGTTTCATGGTGCCAACAAAACAGAGGCCTGCCAGGATTTGGTCCAGTGCCCAGTACAGAGAAAAATGCTACTCAAAGGCAGCAAGTATGATAACAACAATCAACTTTTCAAAAGATTATATTCAAATTGGATTTTAGCTGTTTAGAAGGGGATTTTAAAAAGCCCTAATCTCCTTTAAGAAAAAAGAGTGAAGTTGGGTTAATAGAAGGCTTGTGTATAAAGGGCTTATGGCAGTCTCCAAAGATGGCTGTCCACAATCCCTTCTCTGCCTGTCTCTGCTTAAGAGTTCTATTTTAGCCTCTTTCACTGATTCTTCCTTCCTCTGTCCAAACCTTAGATGCTGCTACTTTCCAGGGTTCTGTCCTTGGCCCTTTTGTTTCTGAATCTGTTCTCTAATCTCATGGCTTCATACTCTCAAATCTCTCCCATCCAGGTCTTTTGCCCAAGCTCAAGATATATTTAAAACTGCCTTTGAGACTCAGGGGTCCTACAGGCTTATTAAGTTCAATATGTCAAATATTGACTCCATTATCAGTCCCTCACTTGTGTATATTGTAGTTTACTTGACCTTCGTTAAGTAGATTTACAGATATTATCTCATTTTAATTAAGTCAATTCTCACATTTTAGCAAAGTTTTATTTAGAAAGTACTTACTGCAACTTGAGTCATGATCAAATGATAGTATGAAACCTTTCATCTCCCATTGTTTAAAAATATCTATTTCATACATACACACTGAAAACTGAGTATACAAAATAGAAAGTGTTTTGTTTTACCAGTGGGAGACAGACAAACAAAAAATTGTGGACACCACTGCTCCAACAGGAAACGCTGGTTAAGAAAGTTCATTATTGTCTGCACTCCAACTCTCTCAGGCTATGTAAAACAGCACTCCACTGACTGGGGAAAATCTTACATGTGTATAGATTTTTAAAAAATATATCATATATTTCTAAGAAAATGTTTCAAATGCAAATATCTTGGTAACAAACTTCCTTATTGTATTAATCAAGAACATAAAATCTTGGAGAAGATCAGATGTAGAATAATAATATGTCTGAACTACAAAGGCCAAGCCTAAAAACACATAAGGAGATTATGTACATTATTAGATAAGGAATGAGCCAATGTTCCAAACTACAGAAAGCAAATTTGATGTTTTTCTTGACATATGGTAGATCAATAGAAAAAAGTGGCATAGATGGCCACTCGAGACATACTGGCAACTGAGGTAAACAATGAAAAAACTTAATATTCAAGTTGTAAACCACTGAAAGAAGGCCACTTTTTATTTACTACCAAATTTCTAGTCCAAGTTCACAAATCAAACGTGCTTTCTGAACCGTATTCTTTTCTGAATAATACAGTTTATTTGACACACTGTAATTAACAATTAGGTTGTTTTTTAAAATTTTTTAGAGAGACACGGTCTCACTATGTTGCCCAGACTCGTCTCAAACTCCTGGCCTCATACAATCTCCCACCTTGGCCTCCCAAAGTGTTGGGATTACAGATGTGAGCCACCGTACCTTGCCCAACATTATTTTAAATGACTGTTTTTTCCCCAAAGATGAATTTTCATCAAAAAAGTAAAAAAGAGAACATATCAAGTTACACGTATTTCCTCTATCACACACATCCAACTAAAATGGTGACCTACAAATAAATATTTCAGATATTCTTCATAATCCTTCATTTGTAA
This sequence comes from Nomascus leucogenys, assembly GCF_006542625.1. Lineage (NCBI taxonomy): Eukaryota > Metazoa > Chordata > Mammalia > Primates > Hylobatidae > Nomascus > Nomascus leucogenys. The sequence continues at coordinate 77,024,671 of NC_044383.1, forward strand.
AAAACAGGAATGCAGAAAGGACTTTGGTTTTAAAAGGGAGGTCAATTTGGAAATATTTCCTTCTAAATTTATGAATGTTTTCTAAATCAAAATGTTTTTGATTACTTTATGATAAGCATTTCTCCCCCTATGGTTGAATCCTCTCTGTTTTGGGTCTACAACTTTAGTCTCATACAATTAAGTAGATTTAAATTTAATTTCTTAATAAAAAATACAGAAGAATATGAGATGGTATATAGAATATTTCCATGCAACTACTATTGAAAGGCACAAAAACAAAAATCAGGTTTTGTGTGTATGTATGTTATTTTTAAAGAAATTCCTTTAAAAATTAATTTCCTCATGATGTAAGATGACTCCATTCCTTCAGAGAAGTCATGTTAAACAACCAAACACACACCTAATCTAAATGGGAAAGGATGTATGCCTTTGTGCTCTTATTATTAAATAATTCTTTTAATTGTTCCGAATTCATGTTATTTTTAGTTCAGTGACTATAGCTGTCAGTTTCATTTGGCCCTGTTCTATGAACTATCTGAATGGACCCCTGGTGATGCTGGCATTGTTCTGGCTAGAAATGCGGAACATGACAGAACAAGCATAGATCATACATTTATTAGTTAGGACTTGGAGCCTCCAACTATGTTAGAACTTCAATATCTATTAATAAACTGGCAGAGTGGAACTGCCATCTGCTGACAAGATGGATTTGACAACATAAAAGTAAAGCTTTGATTATTCAAACTTTCTTCTGAATTTTTCAGGCAGTCTTTTAATACCTGCCACAATACATCTCACCCGTTTTCTAGGCTTTTATTTCAAATAATATGCTCATGCTATCTTTTAAGCTACACATGTACAATGCAAAAATTATCTCTGTAGCTGCCTCTTAACTATAGTAATTCCAGATTTCTACTGAAATCAGTGGTCACTTTCACATGAAAGAATGTATTGATTGTTTTAGGTATCCATAATTAAATAGTGACTAACAAATCTATGTACTCAGTTTGTTTAGACCACTATAAATTAGGTTTTTCTCTAATACCAATTCCCCATATATTTGTAACTTAAACTTACAAAGTATATATAACTGTTTAAGTTCTATCTGTATCTCCTCTTTGTAGCATATTTTAGCTTTTAAAACAAAACCTTTGTGTGTCTCCTTAACAAAGCTGAAGAATATATACAAATGCTGCAGTAATTTTATGTGTCCAATACTGTAGCTTTGTTCCTACACTATAGTTGAGGTCAGCATTATGGGTCTCCCGTTTCAAAAGCAACCATTGTAAATAGTGTCTTTTTAGCACTCTGTAGTAAAGACCTACCATACGTGGCTTATCATAGCATCTGGCCCTTTACAGCATTTTTTATCCCTGCTAAACAAAAGTATCTGCTAACTATAATAGAGTCGACATTAAAACAAGACTCGGATCTCATTTCTAATGTAAGTGTTGCCTTAGCCAAATTGCATAACTTAGCTTCTGTTTTCTCACATGTAATAGAAGAGAACAAGATGGGCATTTAATTCTTATGATTATGCTGTGATACTTTCAGGTACTCATTGAACAAATATGTATAGAGAACCTTCTAGGTTCTAGACATTGGGGTTACAAAAGTGAATAAGGCACCTTACATTTTGCTGAAGGAGAGACACAATTTCAGTTACTGGTAAGTACCATGAAAGATAATAGAAATGACAAAGATCTAGGTTGCTCAGGGAATGCTTCTCTAAGGAAGTATTAATAACATTTGAGGTGGGACTTGACTGGTGAGGAGTCAGTCATCTTAAGTTCTGGGGGAACAGCACTTTAGGCAGAGGAATAACTGCAAAGAAAATTCATCTTAGTGACTTTCCCAACCCAAGATGGTCACTTTATTCAAAACCTAGTTTTAAACTTGTCCCTACTCAATGGAACCTTCTGTGATTAACTCTATTTTCAAATTATGGCTTAAGTGTTTAATTTACACTATATTCACAGTTTTAAATTTGTGGTCTATAGTTAACTGTTTTGTGTTTACTCCTGTCTCATATCATACTAAGTCAGACATTTTAAGGAGCGAATCCTAGGATTCTTCTATCATCTTTTTTTTTTTTTTTGAGACAGTCTCCCTCTGTTGTCCAGGCTAGGGTGCGGTGGCGTGATCTCAGCTCACTGCAACCTCTGCCTCCTGGGTTCAAACGACTCTCATGCCTCAGCCACTCAAGTAGCTGGGATTACAGGCCTGTGCTACCACACCCAGCTAATTTTTGTACTTTTAGTAGTGATGGGGTTTCTCCGTGTTGGCCAGGGTGGTCTTGAACTCCTGGCTTCAAGTGATCTGCCCGCATTGGCCCTCCAAAGTGCTGGGGATTACAGGTGTGAGCCACCGCACCAAGCCCTATTCATCTTTTATAGTACCTCAGAGTATTACGCACAGATGAGAATGTTCATTAAATGCTCAGGACCAACTACACTAAAAAGGAAATCAGTATTTTGTTTCCCCTTTCCCATATTAGGTTTGGTTATAGAGTACTTCAGAAAGTACTGAGTGACACTGTAAATCCAGTGGAAAGGGCAACTGACTCACAAGTGAGAAATCTCATATTCAATTCCCAGCTTTACCATTTACTTAGGCATGCGGATTCTGGCAAGTCAAACTCTATGACTGCTTGTCAGTATCTGTAAAATGGGATATCATTTGCCCTGTCGACCCAGGATTAGTTGGTCACCAACTAAATTCTATAGGAGACCACGATCACTGTCTTTAAAGAACTTCTAAGCTTACTGTAGAAAACAGTTAAATACTGGAAAAAATGAATTTGTTTTCATTTTAGAACTGGAAAAGACCTTAAATGATCTTGTTCAATCAGTTTACATGAGTAACCACAGGCCCAGAAAAATGTGGTGACTTCCTCAAAGTTACAAAAATATATTATGGCAGAATCAGTACAGCATCTAAATTTTCTTTTTCAGTCCAGAACACTTTCCACTATACCACCCTGTGTAACACTTCTTGCAACCCATCCCCTTTTATTCCAACATTGTCTACAGCCAGATCTAGATGGTAAATCCTAAATGACTTTTAAAAAGTACCTAGGCAGATTTCTGAGGCTGAGACCTTACCTAATTTGATTGAATTGAATTGAATCTAAGATGTGCCAAACTAATACTACTGAGTTACAATATTAGAAATGCAAGATCAGCTAATGTCTTAGAAATATGTATCTACTAAATGGCTGCATATTTGGCCTGTGGTTGAATTATTATTATTTTTTTACAGTTTCTAATTATATTGATATAATACAATTCAATTATATTGAGAAATACATGATTTTCTTAATTTAGAAGGTAATATTCTCATACAATATAAAATATTGGAAGCAACATAAAATAGTTTTTGTTTCTGGTCATCTTCCTCTGTTACCTTACAATTGAACTGGAAGTGTAATCTAAGTTGACAAATAGCTAATAAGTATTCATGGTTCACCCTGGATTGTGTAACACTGGTTTAATGCATGCAAATGAAGAAGATGATGGAAATTATGTAATGCTTTCAATATCAGAAAGGTCCAAATTCAATCTTTAATGCAAAAATGAACTAAGTATCAAACATGAAAGGGAATAAAACAAACAAAAAACCCAAATGACTGCCTAATATTAGAAACAAATTTTCATCTAAAAACAAAAACCTACTCCCAGAAATGTCCTAAACACACACACACCCACATACACACAAAGATTGAAACATTATCTAAACTGAGAGAAGGGTCTTGGAAACACAGAAACCTAACCAGAAGCGAAATAGCTTTAGGGGAAGAACATCAAAGTGATAACTACCTCCTTAGTAATTTGTTTTTCCCTGAATCAAGAATGTAAAAAGCTTTAGAAAGTAGCATTCAAAAACTAAGGTTTTAAGAACCAAATGAAGTAAGTTTGTGAAAGCATTTAGTAGACCATAAAGCACAAGTTATTATTATATAACAATTTGTAGTCTACAAGCATAGCAATTCACCACAGAGCAGACGTAAACGCTTATTTAAAAACTGCAATTCTTGTATACTGACTCACTGAATTTTTATTCTTAAAAAAGAATATTGGCCATGAAAGCTGGATCAACTATCCACTTCTGGAAAAGGAATTTATCATAGCCTCAATGTAAAAAAAATAAACTAAAATTTCCCCCTCTTTTCAAAATACAGGTCTTCTTTTAGCCATGTGACCTTAAAGCAGGTCACATTTCCTCTCTGGAACTAGGTTTCCTAATATGTGTCAAGCCCTGTGGTAGGTGTTTTGCATATAATGTCTACTAAGATCTGATATGCAGATAAAATGAAACAGAATTTATTAGTCTTTTCTTAGAGTAAACTAAACTTCAAAGGGGTTAGGAAACTTGTCCCAAATCACACAGCTAATAAATGGAATATCTGATACACTGAACTTTCCTCTAACTCCAAAGACCTTGCTCTTCCCACCATATTATCTTGTAAAATGAGGATATTCTCAATGATCTCTAAAGTTACTTTATGTGATAAAAAATATATAAATTCAGTAATCCATTACTCTTCCAAAACATGCACAGGAAAAAAAAATTATTTGTTGAACGTTATCTCACTACTTTGAACTTGCTGACACTTAAAAATAATTGTAGTATTTTAAAGTAGACATAACTCGTTGACAATCTGTAATATTTCACTAGGTTTTTCATGGGATATATAACGCAAAGTGCTTAATAAATTTAAAAAATGGCAAATAAATGGTAAGAGACAGTATTTTCAACCAAAGTTTTTAACAAGTTCTAAAGTGTCTTTAAAAAATATATATGCAGTTTTTACTTTTCTAAATTTTATAGTCATTAGAACCCAATTTACCTGTTAATTTGAAAAACGGCGCTTTAAAGTCACTTTGAAATATCTTGTTCTAAAATAAATTACTGCAGAATAAAGAAAGGATATGGGTTTTCTGATAGCGATTTCTAGTCTAATGTTATATTCTGATTGTCACCGAAATCATTCGTTATCTCTTCAGAATATGCTACTTGAAACATCTTTTGATCGTAGACCAGTATATGTTACTTATGGTGAAATTCACCTACATTAGCTCAACTGAAAGCCGAGCATTTAAACATTACGGGTACCTTTGCTGTGCGGTATCGGAGAAATTGAGAACCATTCGGTGCTAAGGGAAACACTTTATTAGACTTGATGATCTACTAATTTAACAAGCATTTATTGAGCATCCCCTACATGCCAGGTACTGAAGTAGAAGTCGAACATAATACAATCTTTGGCCATTAAGAACATCACGTCCAGCGGACTGAAACTCCAGAACGGCTACGATCTTCGCTGAAACTACTACTTACAGATACGAGAACTGGTGGACCACACTATCTCACCAGTTCATTCTCCTGTTTATCACCGGAATATTAAATCCAAAATCAAGAGTACCCAAGAGAGGAAAAAAGGCAGCTACTCCCGAGCAGTTGAGCTCAGAGAGTAACCCCCACTCCCACGTTACTGAGAGCTGTGGGGTCTCCCGGGTGGACCCCGCAGGGTCCCGCGAATCAGAGGGGCCGGGGAGGCACCTTCAGAGCCGGGACCAGGCAGAGGCGGGGGCGGGGCGGGCCGGGACCGGCGTCTCCATGCCGGGCCTCGCTCACCTCTTCCACCTCGATCTCCTTGTAGTCGATCTCTTCAAAGTTGAGGACCTGAGAAGGGGCTTCGATCATCTCACCGGCCGAAGACGAGGAGGAGGAGGAGGCGGCAGAGGCTGTAGACATGATCCCTCGCGGCGCCCGGTGGGGCCGGGAACGGTGCCGCCCGGACAATCCGGGTGAGACCCGCGCCCACCCGCCTCCGGACCGACCCTCAGCCTGGAGCCGCGCAGTCCTACTACCCGGCGACCCGTGGCGGGGGTAGAGGCAGCGGCCACAGCCGTGTCCGGCTCTGGCTCCGCTGCGTTTTCCGCCGACGGGCCCCGCCCACTACACTTCCGGTTCCGGGCTTAAATCGGAAACAGAAGGAGGGCCGTAAACTCCGGGGTAGGGGAGGGGAGAATTTTGTGACTTGGAAAGAAAAGGAGGGACAGGTTGGGGGTGGGGTGGAGTAAGCTAAGAAGCAAGCTTGGACCTCTAGAACAAGCCTCAGCAACCGGATGATACCGCGAGAGAGGATGCCTGACGTAATTAAAGTGCGCGAACGGAAGTGGCGCGGAACATGACGGAAAATCAGTACGGTTGGTCCCTTAAGGACCAGCGGGAAAGATAAAAGCTGGGGTTTCGTCTGTGCTGCGTGAAATATGTCTTGGCCTCACTTCCTCTCCTCTGAGCTGCCTGCAGACAGGCGAGGTGGTGTTGAACTGTGTTTTTTGTGACGAAGCTTTTAAGTTTCATCCCTAAACTAAGTTGACCTGTTTCTTTAAGACGGCTTGCAAGATATGTTTTCCTCAATGTGGGATATAGAAAGAAGTTGCTCCTGTTACTTTGAGCTAGTACCTGACGACATGAGAAATTCTAAAAGAGCGAATCGGATCATGGAACATGAATAACTATGGAGGCTGAGTGATCAAGAACAGAAGTTAATATTTTGGTGTTGCAAACTTTCCACGGATTAGGTGAATAAGGTATTTATAATTTGGTGTGTTCATCTCAAGTTATGGATTACGAGTGCGGGGCACTAGTGCTTTAGATTGGTAAATGAATCATCAACAGTCGCCTTGAAAATCAAATATTTTCGTCACCATTTTCAGGACATGAGAAAATACGCTGAGAGTTTAAAGCAATTATGGTCCTCACAAACTAGATCAATCTGTCCCCAAGATGGTCAGTATTGCTCATGTTGTACTACCAACACAAGTTTTAGTTTTAAACTAACTGTTGAACTTTATATAGTCCGTTTGACATAAAGCCTAACTGTGGAAATTGGAGTTAGAGATGAAGATTTAAAGACCAAGAATGGATTCCTGCGAATGTCAAATTCTAAGTTTCAGTAAGAGACTGAAAGGGGGAAGTGAGGAAAATAGTAATTGGAATGTCACCAGAGGAGAGCTTTCCAATGAAGAAGTAGCCAACCAAGTATATGCTGTATAGAATTATGTTAAACACATTTGGGATTGAAAATAGATCATTGGATTTCACCATCAAGAAGTTATAAACTCCTGGGAAACATTGTCACTTTTTATTCGTAGTTCTAGTGACACGCAGTGACAGTTTGATGAGTGGATAAAAAAATGAAAGAAGCGATAATTTCTTTTCACTGTACACTCTCTCTTTGCATGCTCTTACCCAAGGTCTCTGTTTCTCATACTATTTTTATAATGATGACTCCTAATCTCCAAATGCTCAAGATTTTTCCTGAATTCTGGACCTATTGGTCATCTGTACTTAGACAAACACCTTTCAGATACCACAGAAAATTCAAAAGTTGTCACCCACCACAAATATATTCCTATGTTATTTTCCTATGTCACTTAAGGATGCCATCACCCAGTTGGTTGTCCAAGTGAGAAATCAGGGCATGTGAAATGGTGTGTGGTGCACTGATACCCAATAGAAGCTGATTTAGTCAGTGGGACAGTCATTTTCACCTGTCATTCCCCTTGCATTTCCAAAGAAGAATGGTCACTTCTTACCTTGTGCTATAACTCTGCAGGTCTATATCTGATTTCCCTTTAACACCTTGATCTTGCTGCCAGGTGGGAACTCAATAAATACTTACATATTCTGTACAAATGAATAGCTTTTGTCAATCCTCCCTTTCCCTGGAGTGTAAGATATGTTTCCTGTACCTTCAGTTTAGGACTGGAATCTTGACAAAGGGCTAATTACTACAGCCATGATGCAGTTCTCCTGCTTGATTTTTTCCCCCCAAAATTTTGTTACAAAAATGTCAAACATAGAGAAAGGTTGAAAGAATGTTATGGTGAACACCTATATGCCCACCACCAAGATTCTACCTTTAACATTTTACTATACTTGCTTTATCATAATATACATAGGTGCATCTCTCCATCCATGTTTACATCCATCTACCATTTTGCTAGATGCATTTCAAAGTGAATTGATTACAAGATTTTGAATATCTTCTACCCCAACACTTCTATGTTTTATCCACTGATTTGGACTTCTGATATTGATGCCAGTCTAAAATCAATTTTTGTCCAACTTGCTTGCAGATTACTTTTTTCTTTTTTGTCTGCCTGCGCCTTTTCCCTAGCTTCTAGTAATAGATGGAAAATTTCATCAGTGTTTATGTCTCTGGGTTCAGTTATTCCCAAGGTCCAATCCATCTCTTACATTCTGTGATTTGGTTATGTGAGCTAGTAAATTACCATTTCATTTAAGCTGGTCCAAGTTGTATTTTTGTCACTTGTAACCAAATAATCCTAAGTAATAAAGTTTAAATGCAGAGGAATGATGGAGGGGAGCTGAACCTCTCTCAGTTCACTTCAATTTTGACTTTGCATTTCCTTTAACTTTCATGAATGAAGGATAGAAACTTGACCTCACAATTTCATGTCAACTTCAGTCGCCAGTCTGTGTGTCTCCACAAGTTTCCAGATACATAATAAAACTATTTAGGTAAATTCCTTGAAGTCCCTCTGAGTTTGAACACCCTCCACCATTCTCCCTCATGTCAGCACCCTAGTAACTACTCTCTTTTAACTTCCAACTCTGTCTTCAATTTTGGCCCTTTTATACTCTCCAGGGGATGAGAGGAGAAGGGTTTCAAAATCCATTTCCCACCACCTCTTTGCGTGTTCTAAATGAGATTCTGATCTTACTTGGCTCATTTTGGGTGTAGGGATATCTGGGACCTATTTTCATGGAGGCTTAGCAGAAACTGGGACTAAAGTAGCACCACTTTAATGTTCTGGGTCATATATATGTCAGACAAGTGTTCCATATTTCCATCATAGGCTTGATGATAACACCAATAATAGTTTCCATTATTCTCTTCTGCCTTTTGTGGTATTTGCTATATTCTACAATAGTCTTTTTCAATCATTTTTTTCATTATTGTTCTTTTAAGGAGCCTTTTTAGACATCTTAATGCCCCTCCTCAAAGTTTTAATACCTCAGATACACTGTATATCTATTATTGTATTGTATGTATATTTGTGCTTTATATGTAAAAAGAGTAAGATTTTTTATCTCCCCAGTTTTTGCCCCCTTTGGAGGTTTTATTGCCTTCATTGAGAATGCATGTACTAGCAGTTTCATTTTTCACATGACACATCACAAAGTACAACAGAGAGCATCTCTTGGTAGCCATCTCAGAAGAGCAGTTAAACATTCCTTTTCAAAAGCCCTTGGTAAGTGTACCCTTGAGGGATGGGGAACAGGATGCTTGAGGATACACACAGTCATGCGCTGCATAACGATTTTTTGGTCAATGGACCTCATATGTGGCAGTGGTCCTATATGATTATAATGAAGCTGAAAAAATCCTATTGGCTACTGACATTGTAGCCATAGTAATGTCATAGCATGACACATTACTTATAGTGCATTACTCGTGTTTGTGGTCATACTGGTGGAAACAAACTTCTGCTAGTCATACGAAAGTATAATACAATTATGTGCAGTGCATAATATTGATAATGATAAACAACTGTTACTGGTTTATATAATTAATATACTATACTTTTTAATTGTTATTTTACAGTGTACTCCTACTTCCATAAAAAAAACTATAAAACAGCCTCAGGCAGGTCCTTCAGGAGGTATTCCAGAAGAAGGCATTGTTACAAGAGATGACTGCTCCGTGCGTGTTATTGCCTCTGAAGACTTTCTGGTGGGACACCAGATGGGACACCACCTCCGATGTGGAGGTGGAAGATAGTGACGTTGATGATCCTGACCCTGTGTAGGTAGACCTAGGCCAACATGTGTTTGTCTTAGTTTTTAGCCAAAACGTTTAAAAACTAAAAAAAAAAAAAAAAAAAAAAATTAAACAGAAAAAAGTGTATAGAATAAGGATACAAATAAAATACTTTTTTACAGATGTTCAGTGTGTTTGTGTTTTAAAGCTAAGTGTTATTACAAAAGAGTCAAAAAGTTTTAAAAAATTTAAAAGTTTATGAAGTAAAAGAGTTATAATAAGCTAAGGTTAATTTATTGTTGAAGAAAACTTTTAAAAAATAAATTTAGTGTAACCCAAGAGTACAGTGTTTATTAAGTCTACAGTAGTGTACAGTAATGTTCTAGGCCTTCACATTCACTCACCAGTCACTCACTGGCTCACCCAGAGTAACTTCTAGTCTTGCAAACTCCATTTATGGTGAACGCCCTATGTAGGTGTACCATTTTTTTTTATCTTTTATATTGTATCGTTACTGTACCTTTTCTATGTTTAGATACACAAATACCATTGTGTTACATTTGCCTGCAGTATTCAGTATAGTAACATGGTTTATACAGGCTTGTAGCCTAGGAACAGGTATACCTGTTATATACCTAGGTATACCATATAGCCTAGGTGTATAGTAGGCTATATCATCTTGTAATGATATAAGTATATAATGTTTGTATAAGTACACTCTATGATGCTCACATAATGATGGAATTGCCAATCAACACACTTCTCAAAACTTATCCCTGTAGTTAAGCAATGCATGACTGTGCGTTGTTTAACTTAGACTGAGGGCTCCTGGAAACATGGGCTCTAAGGAGGAGGAGGAGATGCTAACCCGAAGGAAAATCTTAATACTCTTAGGAAGAGCAAAGCAGGGAATGGTTTGTGGCTGGTGGGTATGCAACCAGCAAATGCTCATTATTCATATGTTTATTCAGATTGAGCTCTGTGATGGTTAATTTTGTGTCAACTTGATTTGGCTAAGGTATAGCCAGCTAGCTGGCAAAACATTATATCTGGGTGTGTCGGCGAGGGTGTATTTGGAAGAGATTAGCATTTGATTAAGTAGGCTGAGTAAAGAAGATCTGACCTCACCAATGTAGGGAGTCATCATCCCATTGTTGAGAGCCCAACAGGACAAAAAGGTAAAGGAAGGATGATTCACTCTGTCTTCTTGAGCTGGGACATCTATTTCCTCTGTATTCAGACATCAGAGATCCTGGGTCTTGGCCTTTGGACTTCAGGACTTACACCAGTCCTCCCCTCAGGCCTTTAGAGCCCGTCTGAGAGTTACACACTTGGCTCCCCTGGTTCTCAGGCCTTGGACTGGATTACACTACTGGCTTTCCTTGTTCTCTAGCTTATAGAAAGCAGATGGTGTAACTTCATGGCCTCCATAATTACATGAGCCAATTTGCATAATAAATCTCCTCATATATATCTTATTGGTTTTGATTCTCCAGAAAGCCCTAACACAAGCTCTATACCTAGAAAGTGCTATTTTTACTGCCCGAGACCCAAACCCACCCAACCCAATTAAATATTATTCTTTCCAGGAATTCAGAAATAGTTTTCTGCTGCACTGTATTCAGAACTGGAGTATGCAGAGGATAGCCAGTCCCTTAGCATTTTAGTGACACTGCTAGAGAGCAGCATTTCTTTAATATATATATTTGTTCTATGTTTTCTACCCTCCATATCTTCATCCCAGGTCTTTGGCATCCCAGGAGAAACTAAGCTGGAACTTAGCCAACTCATGGAGCTACAGGAAGTGTTGGTGTTCCAGTTACCCACAATGTAGCTTTTAAGGGCGAGCATTGCAAAGGTGGAGGCTTCTGGCAAGTGCAGTTCCAAGACATTCTCTGACATCACAGTTAGCTGACATTTCTGTTTGCAGGTAACATTCTCTCCTTTAACCCTGTCCCCATCCAAGCTAGTTATAGGTGACCGTTTTGATGATGTCTGTGTGTTCTGCCGATAAAAATGTCCATTATTTTCTAAACACTTGATATAAGAAAGTACAACTTATCTCAAAATTTGCTTATATTACCACAAGACATTTGAACATTATATTTGACAACTAAAGGAGAACTGTTAAATTTCAACTGTTGTAAATTTTAGAATGGTTATAAAAATGCTTTTTTCATTTACTTTTATGAAGAAACTTTTTCTTTGATGATGACTATCAAGAATTTGAAGAGCTCATCCTTAAAAAGTCTGGGTCAGGAATTGATGGTAGTCATTTCAAATATAATATTTTATGTTAAAAATTATATTCATGAAGGAAAGCTTATTAAAAATTCTTACTAAAATTTCAAAAAGTCTATTTGATGTTTTATACAAATTTAGTGTTTAACATTGTCTCTAATATATTGTATTTTATTTTTCAAAATTATATAATGTAAAAAAAAGCAATGGTTTTTAAAATTAAGCCCTGAATAGATGACTTCAATCCCTTCTAGTTTATCCCAGAGTATCTTACAATATTATCTTTTTTTTTCTTTCTTTCTTTTTTTTTTTTTGAGACGGAGTCTCGGTCTGTCACCCAGGCTGGAGTGCAGTGGTGTGATCTTGGCTCACTGCCACCTCTGCCTCCTGGATTTAAGCGATTCTCCTGCCTCAGCCTCCTGATTAGCTGGGATTACAGGCATCTGCCACCACACCCGGCTAATTTTTGTATTTTTAGTAGAGACAGGGTTTCACCATGTTGGCCAGGCTGGTCTCGAACTCCTGACCTCAGGTCATCTGCTCGCCTTGGCCTCTCAAAATACTGGGATTAGAAGCGTGACCCACCACATCTGGCCAATATATCATTTTCTATGTGTGCCATGACATGAAAAAGTTTAGGAAGCACCGAGTTAGGAGGCTGTTGCAGTATTCAAGGCAAGACATAATAGTGGTTTAAACAACATGGATAGTGGCCATAGGGGTTATAGATAAATGGATAAATGGGAGGCATTGAGGAAATAGAATTGGTAGAGTTAGTGATTGGTGGGAGTTAGTGACTGACACTGGAAGTGGGGAAGGAGGTAAAGGGAAGGGCAATATAGAGGAGGATTTCTAGGTTTTTCATTTGTGCAATTCATTGTAGAAAGGGTGCCTTTTACAGGAGGCAAGAAGAAGAGCAGGAACAAGGTTAGGGAAGAGGAGAATGAAGAAATAAGTTTTAAACATGTTGAGCTAGAGGTACCAGAGAGTATTATATCAAGTAGGCAGTTGATCTTCCGGGAAAAGACAAAGCTAGAGAAACAGATGCTGACCTACTGATGATATTAATAATTAAATTCATGAAAATAGAAAGATGTGTAAAGTGAGACTAGGATTTAAGAAAGAGCTGTAAGGAATAAAATAGTTAAGGAGTGGGTGGAGCTGGAGTAACTACCAAAGAAATTTGTGGAAAATAATTTTTAAAACCTATGATATTGTAGAAACCAAGATGAAAAGGATGTTTGTGTTGAATACTTATAAGAAGTTAAACATGGCCGGGCATGGTGGCTCACGCCTGTAATCCCAGCACTTTGGGAGGCCGAGGCAGGTAGATCACGAGGTCAGGAGAGCGAGACCATCCTGGCTAACACGGTGAAACCCCATCTCTACTAAAAACACAAAAAATTAGCTGGGCGTGGTGGCGGGCATTTGTAGTCCCAGCTACTCGGGAGGCTGAGGCAGGAGAATGGCGGGAACCCAGAAGGCGGAGCTTGCAGTGAGCCGAGCTCACGCCACTGCACTCCAGCCTGGGCAACCGAGTGAGACTCCGTCTCAAAAAAAAAAAAAAAAAGAAGTTAAACATGAGAAAATCTTGAAAAGGGTCTATTGGGTCTAGGAACTCAGAGGTCATCCATAACCTTGACTAGGGCAGTTTCCAAGATGGGAACAGAAACTAGATGAGTTGGACTGAGTGAGAGATGAGAGAAATGAGGACAGTAATGTGGACAACTTTTTGGGAAATTTGATTGTTAAGGGAAGGCAAAATATAGAACAGTATAAATTAAACGCACATTGCGGCGAGGGAGTTTAGGGCTTTGGCAAGAGTATAGCTGAATGATGGGCCATGGGAGCTAACCTGAAGAGAGGATAAAGAGATAATGGGAGGGTATGATAGTTTGGGAGAAGGTAGAAGGGTCAGTAGGGTGGAGGTTTGCCATGTGATTGAAGAACAGGTGTGGTGAACGTTTCCTGGTCAAACTGGGTGGATCTGGGGTTGTGTTTAGAGAGTGAGACTTTTGAATTTCTGATTTCAAAAGTGGTGCAGTTTCAGGTAAGGGCAACATTCGATCTGAGATACGATTGAGAGAAAAGGAGGGAACTGAGAAGGGCAGGAACTGAGACGTCAGGATGTCTGTGAGTCATTCATCTTACTGTCTGCTGTTGGACATTGAGGTTGTTTTTAACACTTCCCCTCCCCCCTTTAAATATCACTGAGATGAACATCCTTGTATTTCAATTTAGTGTTTTTAGGGTATCTTCATGCAAAAGCTATTCTATTTCTTTGCTAATCTGAAAATGCTTCAAGTTTGCTTATGCTTTGGAGAGGGGTGGTAAACTAATCGTAGTTAGGATTTCTGTGCTTTATCTTCAAAGCACAGGTTTTAGAATTCTGATAGAGTTCTTATCTTGATTCTGCCACATATCTTCAATAAATTACTTAAAATTTCACCTTTAGTTTATCTAATACCTACATCAAAGGTTTTGGTGCAGATTAAAAGTGACTGGTTCATAGAAATTACATATGAAGTAATTGTTAGTTTTCCTTTTTTCCTTCTTGGTGTGGTGATAATGGGAAAAACAGTTCTCCATCACAGATACTAGGAGACTATTGTCCCATCATAGCTTAGTTGCTAACTGGTATAATATTGGAAAGAAAAGAGAGGCTGGATTGGGGAGATTTGTTGAGGGGAAAAAAGTGTGCTGGTGATTTTTTTATGTATACTCTCTCCACTAGCCCCAATAAGAGGACTCTCTGCTCTGAGCCACACACTTTAAAATGTCCTTTTATAGCATGTTTCTCATGGGATGAGAGCTCTAGGTACTCAGGACCCTGAAACAGCCCCCAAACAGCCCCAAAGCTACGTGTACAAGTTTCTTCTCTGGGTCTGTCCTCCCGAGGGCTAGCCAGAGTATCTGTGTATGCATGTGTGTGTGAATGGGCTCAGATGGGCAGGTTTGGGAGCCCACATGTGGGTGTGTAAAGGCCCCTTGCAGTGTAGATTGAGCCCAGAGTAGGAGGACAGGGGTATAAATCAGGAGTTGGAGGCTAGCTTTGCTTATACCACTACATTCTGGTGAAAGGGAATATTGTCAAGGTGTTTCCGGAATTGGTGGGTTCTTGGTCTCACTGACTTCAAGAATGAAGCCGCGGACCCTTGTGGTGTTACAGTTCTTAAAGGCGGCATGTCCGGAGTTTGTTCCTTCTGATGTTCAGATGTGTTCAGAGTTTCTTCCTTCTGGTGGGTTTGTGGTCTCGCTGGCTCAGGAGTGAAGCTGCAGACCTTCGCAGTGAGTGTTACAGCTCATAAAAGCAGTGTGGACCCAAAGAGTGAGCAGTAGCAAGATTTATTGCAAAGAGTGAAAGAACAAAGCTTCCACAGTGTGGAAGGGGACCCGAGTGGGTTGCCTCTGCTGGCTCGGGCAGCCTGCTTTTATTCTCTTATCTGGGCCCACCCACATCCTGCTGATTGGTAGAGCCGAGTGGTCTGTTTTGACAGGGTGCTGATTGGTGCGTTTACCATTCCTGAGCTAGACATAAAGGTTCTCCACGTCCCCATCAGATCAGTTAGATACAGTATCGACACAAAGCTTCTCCAAGGCCCCACCAGAGCAGCCAGATACAGAGTGTCAATTGGTGCACTCACAAACCTCGAGCTAGACACAGGGTGCTGATTGGTGTGTTCACAAACCTTGAGCTAGATACAGAGTGCCGATTGGTGTATTTACAATCCTTGAGCTAGACATAAAGGTTCCCCACATCTCCACCAGAGTAGCTAGATACAGAGTGTCGATTGGTGCATTCACAGACCCTGAGCTAGACACAGGGTGCTGATTGGTGTGTTTACAATCCCTGAGCTAGACATAAAGGTTCTCCACGTCTCCACCAGACTCAGGAGCCCAGCTGGCTTCGCCCAGTGGATGCTGCACTGGGGCTGCAGGTGGAGCTGCCTGCCAGTCCCACGCCGTGCACTCGCACTCCTCAGCCCTTGGGTGGTCAATGGGACTGGGTGCCATGCAGCAGGGGGTGGCACTCGGGCGGCACAGGAGCCCATGGAGGGGGTGGGAGGCTCAGGCATGGTGGGCTGCAGGTCCGGAGCCCTGCCCTGCTGGAAGGCAGCTAAGGCCAGGTGAGAAATGGAGCGCAGCACCGGTGGGCTGGCACTGCTGGGGGACCCAGTACACCCTCCGCAGCCACTGGCCCGGGTGCTAAGTCCCTTATTGCCCGGGGCCGGCAGGGCGGGCTGGCTGCTCCGACTGCAGGGCCCGCCAAGCCCACGCCCACCCGGAACTCCAGCCGGCCCACAAGCGCTGCGCACAGCCCCGGTTTCCGCTCGCGCCTCTCCCTCCACACCTCCCTGCAAGCTGAGGGAGCCGGCTCCCGCCTTGGCCAGCCCAGAAAGGCACTCCCACAGTGCAGCGGTGGGCTGAAGGGCTCCTCAAGTGCTGCCAAAGTGGGAGCCCAGGCGGAGGAGGTGCCAAGAGCGAGCGAGGGCTGTGAGGACTGCCAGCATGCTGTCACCTCTCAAAGGTAGAAGAATGGAATATATTTTATTTACCAGTTTACCTTGATTTACTGCTTATAAATATTTAGGCATATAATATGTGAGCCTCCATTTGTACTCTTACCCTGAGCCCCACAGATGTTAGGAGAATGTCTGCTTTTGTAAGTGCTAGATTTCTGTTCCTGTGTACTACTCGTGATTTATAAGTAAGATGTTCCCAGCTTGGATTTGCTATTTCCTAAATTTTCCACAGATGTCTCTACCTTATCATGTAGGTCTCAGCTCAAACAGCACCTCAGAGATAGTGATATTGTCCTCCCTTTGGCTCTCTGTCCCTTCACTTCTATCTATTACTAAGTTTTATTTCTAGCCCTTTACCTATCAACATCATCTTATTTAATTATTTTCTCTCTTGTTTATTTTCTGTCCTCCTACCCCTTACCAGACCCTGCCCATTGGATGTTAGCTGAACTGGGGTGAGAATTATAAGTGTTTAGTAGACAATAACTTTTTAGAAAGTAAATGAGTATCTATATTTCTAAATAAATGCTGTTTATTTCAGGTGTAAGGATTGGGTTAACCAAATATTTTCTGTAACTGGGGGAAGATTTAATAAATAAATTGATATATAATTGGCATACCAACTATTTGTAATGAAGATTTCTCGAGTATTTGAGGGTTTTGAAAATTCTTCATTCTCCTAGTCAGTTTAAATATCTCTCCAATCTTAATGTTACTAAGTTTTAGGATACTTTTTCCCCCCTGGATTTTCCAAGGGTAAACTTTAGTTCTTTCCAAATACCTATTTAATTCATTTGAATAGTTTGCTTGTTGAAAGTTAATAAGGTGTTATTATGGCACTAATGATTACTTTCAGAAATAACTGATATTTTAACCAAAAAATATGTAAAAATAGAGAGAATAGACAGATTTTTATTTTCTGAGCTTCTGAGTTAAGCTTTATCATCATGATATACTTCAGCATCGGTTTTTCATGGCAGAAACTTAATCAGATAAGAACATGAGTCAGAAAAAAATAATCTTCATGGAAATAGTGCTCTTCACTACAAAAGTGCATTCACTGAATATTTTATATCATAGACTAATATGTCACATCGATGTTCTTAGATGACCTTTCTCAGAAGAAACTGCAGAAGCAATTTGGTTTGATTTATGGGAATAAATAAGAGTATTTCATTTCACACAGCCTCAGGGAATCACAAATTAAAACTTTCCACTAAAATGGATGCCATCTACTATTCATTATTTCAACAAACAAACCACTCCACTCTGCTGAAGCTATAATCAGGGTAAGGGATAGTGTAGTGCTTGAAACCTGTGAGGCTGAGAGGGTCTACTTTGCATTCTTGTTTGTTAGCAACCCATTTCACATCTTCCTCCAAGTTCCCCAGCACCCCACAGAGCTACTCTCAGTGGCGCAAAGCTCTATTAAGTAAATAGAGGCTCCATATTTAGAAGCCATCTCTGGGAATTCAAAGTGCTCTGAGAGGGAAGTCGGTACTATCAAGATTAAGGTATTAATGAAAAGTTCTGTTAAATTTCTGTTGGGATGCTAATTAATCTTCTAAAAATTGTTAATCAATTCAATTATGTAACACACTTAAACTTTAACACATGATACAGGAAAAGTAACAGGGTCTTTTAATTATGCCCAGAGGCATTCAGAAAGTTAAGGGAAATCGTCTAATGGGAAAAGTGTCCCCAAATGGTGTTTTAGTTGAATCTAAAATATTCACTTGTTCTATTACACTTGACAAGTTTGGGAAATCAATATTTAGTGCTTAGATATCCGAAGAAATATTAGAAGTATTAGAAGAAATTCAGGAAGTGGAATTATGACAACTATTTCTTAATGGAATTTTCTATCTGAAGTGCAGAAGACAATCTAAGCACAGATTATTAAACTCATGCTTTAGCTTGAATTGTTAAATGAATAAATAATCTGATAAACTTCTAATATTTGAAGCCTGATTAACCATGCTAACTCTAAGTATTGAGCTAAGTGAGCTACGCTATATTCCTATCAATATTAAAATATTTTGTTTTAGTTGTTAATAGGAATTTGAATCATATCAGTTTTGTTAAATATTAAAATGTCAATCCATTTCTAAATATTTTAGTGTGTATGAAACAGCATGTGAAAGTATGTAGTACAGAGCCTAGAAAATATGTGGTTTTCAAAAATGTTAACATGAATGAAATCCTATATAGAGGAACAGAAATAAACAACATGATGCAACAACAGTTAGTCACCATTCTATAGATTCTGATCAGTAAGTCTCTGATATGACAGCATTAGTTTCTATGTCACAGGCCAATCAGAGTTGAGAGCCCTTGAGGTCACATATAGGCAGCAGCATTTATTTTAATAAATAATTTGAATTATTCATTTTGAAGAACTAAAAATTAGTGATTGTATTTTAATCTTCAGCACATTTTCCTATTGTTTAAATGAAGAAAGTTGCCACCTGGCAACATGGTGAGACCTTGTCTCTACAAAAAAGTAAAAAAATTGAGGCAGGAGGATCGCTTGAACCCAGGAGGTTGAGGCTGCAATGAAATGTGATCATGCCACTGCACTCTTGCCTGTGTAACAGAGTGACAGCTTGCTTCAATCAATCAATCAATCAAGTTGGTGTTCGCTGTTTTGATTTATAATACATTTCTTTTCACTGAAGTTGAAGACTGTTTCCAGTAGAGTTCATGGGGCAGTTACACATTGGTGAGGATACCTTGATCGTGGCTGTAATCTTTGGTTTTGTAAGTTTAATAACTCCATTTTATCAGTTCATTCAAAAGATGATTAGGCTTTTGATTCCTGCTTGCCAGAACCGCTAGTGACCATATGAACTAAAGAGCCAATATAGTATATTAGTCCTGAGTGAGGGGCTGGAGACTGGTTAAGCTGAAGACAATGATAATAGGCTTATGAATAAAAGGAGACTTGAAAAGAGTGGTATATACAGTAGTTCTCCTTCATCCCTGGTTTCACTTTCTGCAGTTTCAGTGACCATATTCAGTCTGCAAATATTCAATGAAAATGCCAGAAATAAACAATTCATACATTTAAAGTTGTGCACTGTTCTAAATAGCATGATGAAATCTTGTCCTTTCACATTCTGTCCTGTCCCTTTGTCTGGGGTATCCATGCTGTAGAAACTACCCACCCATTAGTCACTTAGCAGCCATTTTGGTTATCAGGTTGAAAAAACAGTATATAGAGTTTGGTACTATGCATGGTTTCAGGCATCCACTAGAGGTCTTGGAATGTTTTCCCCTTGGATAAGGGCAGTCTGCTGACAAAAGATATTGGTGTAGTTGTCGGTGAGCTTCTTAATGTCCTAGAAAATTGTGTTATCAACTTGGTCAGGTTATCATTGAAAAGAAAACAGCTAGCTTTGTAACCACAGGAAGACATTTCATTTTAATTATCTCTAAAGCTTCCTTGTATGTAAAGTCACCAAAGCCTACTTGTCTGAAAGCTTAGAGCTGGATTTCCAATTCTAGGCCTCTACAGAAGCTATCAGATGATCACATTTTCATTTGGGGGCATATTGGAGTTCCTTAAGACAAATGATTAATTGTTATCTTCCTTGTCTAGAGAATGTTTTTTGAATATAGACTTTCCTGGGAAAATAAGAGGTTTTCCTGTTAGCTTATTTGATGAGATAATTATACTTTAATGTTGCATCACTATGGTTTTCTTAATAGTATTCTCTTTTCTTATCTGATGCCAACTATTCTTAAAACTTGAGTAGGGTAGAAAGATTCTTTGATTTTAGGGAGAAGAAATTAAAGTTGAAATTTATGCAGAGTAAAACATTTTAAAGAATGCAAGGTCAATTAATCCCTAGAAATGAATCCTCTGGGATGTTTAGGAATGCAGTCTGTACTATAATGAGTGCATCAAATGTAATGGTATACTGCATGACATTAAGTATATAAATAGGTAATTTTGAGAGGATGAAAAATAGCAAATATTATCATTCAGTTTATGTTCTGGTTTTAAACCTCTAAATTTCTTAAACTTTTCTAATAAATACTTCTGGTTTCCTTGATAAATTACAATTGTTTAAGGTTATTATGTCATTATCTTGATCCAAACTTGATGAAATTCACAGCCTAAAGGGAAATTTCATTGTGAGATCAACTTAAGCAATTCTTGATCAATCTAAATGAGAGTAAGTTCTATACCTCCTCACACATTCAGACAATTCAAACGTTTATTAATCAATATAAGCCATCTTCATTAAAAGAAAAACAATAGCATATTCTAATTGACATATGGCATTTATTAAACTAACAAAAATGGAATTGTCTTTGGTTTTAATTTCATGTATTGCTTACCTTAACTCCCCTGCTCAGAATTGATTTCTACTCTTTTCTTCAGCCTAACCAGTCTCCAGCCCCTCACTCATTATCAATTTTAATAAGCCTGGGATGGATCTCCTTTGGAAAACAAAGAATACATTATACCCTGTCTCTAGCTTAATTTATTAAAAAAATAGGTATTATCAGAATTGATAATTTACGTATGATTGAAGCATATTGAACTGGCATAAAAATGATTTCTGAAAGCAACAAAATTAGCTGAAGGACTATGATAAGATGTAAAATCTGCATTACAAATTTAGCCTTGAGTTGTCATTGGATCCTGAGAAAGAATGTGAGAGATTCAGAATATGTAGAGAACAAAAAGTAAGATGAATTTGCTTCTTACATTCAAGATGCTCTTTTACTTGGTTTTTAATTGGCTACATAACTGTGTTTATATTAGGAGAAATTGTTAGTTAAATCTATTATTTTTATTCTTGGTTCTTTATGGCCAAAAATGGAGTATGCGACCATCTCTTAGGGAAGAAAAAGTCCTGCATCAAAGCTGTCCCTTCTTACATAAAAGTGAAGTTTTAAAAGTAAATTAAAACTCAGAGCTCAGTGAACGTGGGGTGTGAATGGCTGTATTGTGGTGTATCTATATGTGGATAGTTTATTTCTAAATCATTCACTGATTCCTTTATCAAGCACAGTGGTTTACTGAGTGTAGACGGTAGTAGCCACTATACTATAAAGCCTGTTTAGCCTGGAGTTAAAAAGAAGTTACAGTTATATTTTGTTTTCATATCCTCTTCTTTAGGGTCTCTTTTGCTTATGTAAGAATTGCCAATAATTGCCAGGTGTAGCAGATATTCTGAGTGTCCCACCATATTCCCTCAAATTCTCTTACTGTTTCCATACATGTGAGCTTGACTTCCCACGGGCAGCAACTACGTCTTTCTTGGGTGGCTACCTTTGAGTTGCCAAAACCCACTTTGCCCACATACATGGGCTGGCTGGAAGGGGATGGAAATTAATTTCTTTCAGGTGATGGCCCTTAACCCAGTGATCTGTGGTGTAGAGGTATAAATACCCAGGCTCTTCACCTGTTTTTATGGACTAATTCCAGATCTTCCTTGTGGTGTCTACTTGGGCAGTTCTTAATAATACACCCTTTACTGCCCGCTTTTCCTTTTCTCCATCATCTTCCCCTTTTTCTGTAAGGATCACTGTTCCATGGACTTTTCCTGTAAGTCCACTGAGTACACCGTCCCATGTGCACTCAATAATTGTTTTCTCAGATTTTGCTTCTAGGGGAAACTGAACTAAAAACTTGGTATTGTCCAAATAATCCAGGTGGAACCTTGGTTGTAGCAGTGCAGGTCTGCTAAATACAGATAGTAGTTAGACTTTTTATTTCTTTTTCAGGCCTGAAAACATATACATTAACATATGACTGGCAGAATCTTACTAGGTATATTTGATTGCAGATTAACAGTCACATAAATGCTGGTATATATAAATTCACGTTCACATTATTTATGTACACAAAGATTTTGCATTAACTGGTTTCACTTTGAGATCACCAAATGACCTACCAAATTATAGCTTTAAATAATAGAAATCACTGGGTGGAGTAATTATATGTGTAATTTTTTAATTGAACAAAACTCACTGAGCATCTATTATGTGCTAGGTACTATGCTAGGTAGATATATAACAATGACTAACACTAATGATTGCTTAGTCTTAACTCTCTGCTTTCATAGAAGCTTAAAGTTGAGCTTATTTTGTTGTTTACAGCTATATTTACATGCTGCTCTTGCAAATCTTAATAGCTGTTAATAAGAGTTTATTGGTTTTACTCAATGTGCCTGGTTATTTTCCCTAGTACTTGCATTGCAATACTCAGAGTGGAAATACACTTTTCTCTGCTATGCTCTTCTATATTGATTGCAGCTTACTGATTTTGCATATCTCGTACATCAACCTAACTAGTTCTCTTTTTTTTGCTCTTTGTATTGTCATTCTTTTGAGAATGAGTTTTCATTATTGTCGAATTTTATTTGTTTCAGGGTTTATTTTATTACTCCACTAATGTCTCACTGAGATTAGCATTTCTCAAAGTTTTTGTGTTTTTTTCAGGCATATTTGCTAAAAAATATTTAAGCTTTTGATTAAGTATAAAAATGCTCAAAACTGAATACATTTTTTTATTAAGTGGTCTGAAGCACAAATAATTCTTAATACTATGCAGAAGTTTGAAATAAGTGCCATATTTAGCTTTATACATTGCAGCAATTTTTTCAGCTTATTAAAAATATTAAGTTAATACTTCCTTAGAAATACATAAAAATCTTAAAAATGGTTATTTTTTTACAGTCATATGTCAGTGTAAACATTTATAAACTAAGAACTATGGTTTTCTCATGTTCACCGTATTCTGTGCATTCATTGACTACAGTGTTTACCTGAAATTTGCAACTAGCCAGACCTTGAGAAAACATAGCAGAAAGCTTATGTACAATACAGTACATTATTTAAAGCTTTGGATTAATATATGCGTTTTATTTGAAGAAAACAATGGTTTATTAGTCATTCTTTGCCATTAGCATTCTTTGCACTTAGAAATGATGCTTTCTAAGTCTGTCGTTGATGTTTGTTTTGGCGTTAACATCTCGGTTTTCCCTTGGAGAATGACCTCTCCTAGTACTTGGGTTTTAGGTGAGGTTGACTGCTCCTCTCTTCAGTGGTGGGAACACCATCTGTGAATGATGAGAGTAGTATCTCTCTTGCAACATGTCTTTGGTGATTGGTTCAGGGGTAGGTATGTAAACCAAGTTAGACCAATCAGAACCAGTAAACTTTGGCTACAACTATAGGAAAGAGGCATTCTCTTTCTTCCAGGGTTGCTAGGCTGATAGTCTGTATGCCTGGTGCTAATAGTGCTATCTTTGTGACCATTTGGGAAGAGCTTGCTTTGAAAACAAAGCCTGTAAAAGGAATTGGAGGATAGATGGAGAGAAATGGAAACCTACTGACAAAGTCTGAGCATCTGGATCCAGTAGTGCCTGGAGATCCACCTCTCCACTCTTACTTGAACCATTAATTTCCAACGGCTCCACCAACGCTCTCCCACCATCCTTTCGCAGATTGTGTTTTTCTCTCACTTTTTTCCTAATACTTACTATGTAAATCTATATGAATCCATTGTTCTCCTTCCCTCCACAGGAGTTTTGTGATCAAAATATCAAATTGGCCCCTATCCTATGTGTGGCAGAGTTAGGGTTTTCTTTGCTGTGGAGCCAAAAGAAGTGCCCTGTGGTGTTGAATTCATAGTTAAATGCAGAGCCATTAAACTGAGTATGACCTAAATCTATAATTGTAAAGAAAACATACTGTTTACTGAGCTCCTGCTATTTTAGACATTAGAGAAAGAGTAGTGAGTGACACAAATAAAAATCCCTTGACTTCTTGAAGCTGACATTCTTGTTGTATTATTTCAGAAGCCTTGGTACCTAGAACTGGGGCTATTTCTGGGTCACGTGGCACTCAGGAAGACTTCATTTCTCTGCCCAAAACTCTTAAATTATTTCCCATTGTGCTTAAATAAAAACCCAAAGGCGTTAACATACTTTTCAGGCCTGCGTGATAAAATCTGGTTCATGCTCACTTGTCTGAAACCTTATCCAAGGACTTATACCTTCCCTGATTTATACCAGTTTACACCAGTCACACCAGATTTCTTCCCTTTCCTCTAATATTAATCTGTCTCAGACACTTTCATATTTTCTTCAGCCAGTCTTGACTATCTTCCCCTCTCTACCCTGTACTTCACATGGTCCCAGCTTAAATGGCATTTCTTTGGAGAGCTCTTCTTTACCTAACCCATCTAAAGTGAGTTGCCTTAATATAATCTCAGAGAACTCTGTTTTTTTCATAGTATTTATAATAAATTGTTATATATTCATGTATATCTATTTATATGTATATATATTTTGGTGTTTACTAACTCTGCCACCATTGACAGCTCTGTGAGGTCAGAGGCTAGATCTGTTTTGTTTGCCACCAATTGGTCAGTGCCTGGCATAGTGCCTAGTACAATGCAGAAACTTAAATATATTTGTTAAATAATTATGTGGCTTGACCTCAAGCTCTTTAGTGGTAGCCTCAACTCTCTCAACCCTTATTTGAGTCTCATGCTTCCAAGTCTAGGACTCTTTCCAGCTCTCTTCTTTATCCTAGGGGTCATTCTGGTATAGTAGTCATCATCTATTTATGTGATAGGCTGGGTCTCAGGCTCCAAAGTGGGAGAGTGACCACAGAGACATGATGAGATAACAGGAACCAAAACAGAAACTCCACCCTTACAACTAGAGCTTCCCAGAGCTGGGATTGAAAGGGACAGGATAATTCCAGAATTCTACTTGTCATCCCTGGGGCACTGAACCCCAAGCCTGACTGTGGGTGGAAGAGGCTCAGGCATCAACATGGAAGCCAGTGATGAGACTGAGTAATGGGCAAGTGTCTGCTTCTAAGCTTGTTTGTTTCGAGTGTGATGTTTGTGTGTAAGTGAGGGGTAGCTGTGTAGTGAACAGCTGTATCTGCTTACATACTGACTACCTAACACTCAGAATGGCTGGATAACCAGGAAAAAACTGACCTCAAGGTGGGAAACCAGTATAACCAATTGTGGGGATCTAGGGGAGTCAGAAGCAGGGAAAATTAGAAGAGCTGACATTCTGATCTTGCCTGTTCCCATTATTTTGGTTCTTTGTTGTTTTAGATGGCTTGTAAACAGATTCTTAGGCTACTCTTGTCCCTTTTAGATTTCAAACCTTCTTGGATTCAAGGAATTAATTTTCCCCCTGGTATTTTATTATTAAACATTTCAAACATACATCAAACTTGAAGTTTACAGTGAATACCCAAATATCTGCCACCTAGAGTCTATCATTAAAATTTTACTCTGCTTGTTTTATGCATCTCTGTCCATCTATTTAGCCCTTTATCCACCCATTACTACATCTTAATTTTTGATGTATTTACTAGTGAAAGTAGATTGCAGTCATTGGTACATTTTCCCCTACATAGTTCAGCACTGATAACATTAACAAGAATTCAGTATTTTAAACATATTTTTCTTCTGCGGAAAATTTTACATATAATAAATGCACATATCTTTAGTATACATTCACTGAGTCTCAACAAATGAATATACCTGTATAAATGAAAGCCTATTATATTATAAAACATTATCCATCATCCCAGAAAGTTCCCTCATACCCCTTCCCAGTCAATCCCTACCCCAAATGCTGGAGATCAGGGCTGTTTTGTTTTGTTTTTTTTTGGAGGGGGGAGGGGGGAGAAGAGTGGGAGTTTATTCTATTATAGCTTCAAGACATTGTTTTATACCAGTTGGAGTCATTAACGAGTTCTCAAATAATCTTTCTTTGATAGTGATCTGTTCTCTCATGATTCAGATAGAAAGAACTCTGCTTCCAAAATTCAAACTCAGCCAAAGCTTGAAAGAAAGAACTTAGCACAACAAAGCCAGTGTGAGCTTCATAATGGCTTTCTCCAGTTGGGCCTACTGTTATGTTATCTAACTCACATTTCCTTAGGTTGCACCAGATACAGGATAAAAATGAGGTCATAGGGTCACAGTTTCACACTAACAAAAACAAAACAGTACTTCTCTGATTATCACCTCCCCATCCTCCATCTACCCTGAAGTTATTCTGGCCTCTTAAATTTTTACCAGTGCTTTCAGGAAGTCTCCATAGCTTGCTAACACAGCCAAAATCATTCCTCTAATGAGACTGGCTCATTATCCTTTGTTGGGTCAAACCTGTACTCTAAAAGTCTCTGTTAACCTAAAGATGAGTTATTTTCCAGGAGCACCTTTTACAAACAGACCTTTGGTAGCCAAATCTTTTTTTTTTTTTTTTTGAGACGCAGTCTCGCTCGTCGTCCACGCTGGAGTGCAGTGGCGCGATCTCGGCTCACTGCAAGCTCCGCCTCCCGGGTTCACGCCACTCTCCTGCCTCAGCCTCCCGAGTAGCTGGGGCTACAGGCGCCCACCACCATGCCCAGCTATTTTTTTTTGTATTTTTAATAGAGACAGGGTTTCACCGTGTTAGCCAGGATGGTCTCCATCTCCTGACCTCGTGATCCGCCCACCTCGGCTTCCCAAAGTGCTGGGATTATAGGCGTGAGCCACCGCGCCCAGCCTGGTAGGCAAATCTAACTTGTCCTCTAAATATGCTCAGACTTGTCAAAATTTTCTGTGGGTTCACAGCTCAGCTTAGTCTTGGTGTCTCCTACTACTTGTCACAACTGACATCCTTGAAAACTAAACCATTGCCACACCTTTTTTTCTAGCTCTTATTCCTTCACTACAATAAAAAACACTTTGTTAGCTTTTAGCTTTCATACATATCTTTTCATGTATTAAAGTCTGTACAGACTTTGAGATTGGCATGCCTGAACTACCTTCTGTGTACTAAATTTGGACTCTTCTAAACCATCTTATCGGCAATGATTTTGAAATTGTAGTAGGTTGGTGTTGATTGCCAGTCAAAAAGTTAGCTGCACTTATGTTCTTGGCTTTATCCAAACAACTATATTTATTTATATATTTGAATATTCTATTATATTTTCTCCTTATTTCTCATTATTTGAAAAATGAATTCACAATAGAAAAGTGAAAGGGCTGGTAAAATACAAATGCCTAAGTATCTTAATAATATCTTAATAATAAATTTGGGAAAAAGACTAAAATGAGCTGAAAGCAGTGACTTGTCAATCTTGAAGGTTCATTAGTTAGACTTAAGTGGTTTGTCCGTGTGTTGAGGTATATTTAAAAAAAAGAAAAATGTATGTGGGATGCCTTAGAAATATATCATAAAAGATTGGGCTTAAAAGGTGAAGTATAATGAGAGAGAAGACGGTGTAACATTTTGTAGCTCTTTGGGAAGAAAACCCACTGTTAAAATCACTTATTATAATTTACTTTTCCTATTACTATTTTTCACAATTTATAATGGCATATGTACCACGTGATTATCCAGTATAGATTTCTCTCACTATACTATAATCCCCCTGAGTATTTTTTTCTTTTAAACACTCTTCCATGAGAAATTAGCAAAATGACTAGCACTTGGATCGATTCAACAAATGTGTTCAATGAATTAGTGAACTTGTGTGAATATTCCTGTAGAAAAGCTACCTTGATGTTAGGTTGAAAGACATGAATATTTAAAATATTGATAGATGCAGCCAAATAGCTCTCCAAAAAAGCATAAATCTCATTTGTGTGGTATTGGAAAAAAAAAATCTTAAAAAGATATAGGTTTGTTTCCCAGTAAAGAAATTAATATGAAACTATGCTTACAAAAATCCTATTCTGTTGTATTTAAAATGCTCTTTCAGGAAAAGTATATTGTATTGAGAAATTATGTTTTAAAAATTTGCACTGCCGGGCGCGGTGGCTCACGCTTGTAATCCCAGCACTTTGGGAGGCTGAGGCGGGCGGATCATGAGGTCAGGAGATCGAGACCACGGTGAAACCCCGTCTCTACTAAAAATACAAAAAAATTAGCCGGGCGTGTTGGCGGGCGCCTGTAGTCCCAGCTACTCGGAGAGGCTGAGGCAGGAGAATGGCGTGAACCCGGGAGGTGGAGCTTGCAGTGAGCCGAGATTGCGCCACTGCACTCCAGCCTGGGCGACAGAGCGAGACATCGTCTCAAAAAAAAAAAAAAAAAACAAAACAAAAAACTTGCAGTTGTTACTTCTTATAAGTTGATGGTGTGGTTTACTCTGAGGAAGAAACATTAAAAAAACCCGAAACTTGTATGTATAGATGTTGGCCAGGTGAAAAGTGTAGGAAATATTTTTTTAAATAGAGGAAAAATCCAAATATTCAACAATAAGGATGAGATTAAATAAATTATACACATCCATACCTTGAATACCATGGAGTCATTGCAAGGAATGAGGTGGTTCTGTAGCTACTGACACAGAAAGATGTTATTATGCTATTGAGAAGAAAAAACACAGGTATATGATCCTGTTTTCTTGAAACAAACAAACAAACAATCAAACACTGTTGGGGGTGGGCATGTGTATGCACCCATACAGGCGTGTGCCTGTGCACACAGAGAAACTGTCTAGGAAGATACAAATCAGAACGTTAACTGTGTCACTCCTGGGGAGTGAATGGGTTGGGGTTATGAGAAGGAGATTTTTAGTTTAATGTATTTCCATTTTAGTTGAAAAAGTTTTTCCAACCTATGTACATTTTGTAATGAATGAATCTTTTTAAAGAAGAAAAGAATGAAGTATGTGGAAGCATGGTGGGCTGCTTTTGAAGTGCATTTGTTAATAAACTTGCAGGAAGCATCAGGACATTTTTTATGACATTTATTTATTAGACTTATACAAAATTAGTTGGATTTTTAAAGCCACAGAGCCTGTTGTTTACAATGAAGTGTAGGCAGAATTCCTATATGTGAAAATGATGAAAGCAGACTTGCTTGGTGGAAGCTGTGAGTGAGGGGCCTCTCTCGGTGTTTCCCTCCCCTCATAATCTTTTGACAGCCCCTAGGGCTCTGCTGAACACAGTTTGAAATACACTGGTCTCTTCCTGGGATGCTTTTGATTTAGTCCTTCCTGAAGGTCAGAGGGATATACCAGCCCTGTGATTCTGAAGCACAAAGAATAAAGAATGCCTACAGGTAACCCCTGAATTCCCTCTTGCCTCACAGAAAACACGTTTAGAGCAGGAAACATTCGTGTCATTTAAGATATTTCCAGATGTACAATAGATGAGGAACGGTTTTTGTTTTGCATTTCTTGGCTCTGGAGTCTTACAATTTTATTTTTTAAAATTCAAGCTTTATGATCTGTGCCCTCTTTATATCCTGAAAGTGGCTAGAACAGTTTTGTTAAGGTAACAATTATGAGTTCTATAAATATCTGGCTGCTCCACCCTTCTTAGATATAATGAGATGAACAACTTTAATATATAAAAATTGCTTTGTATTTATCTAAAAATATGTTTTTTCCAAGTCTAAGCAATTGAAAAAAGAAATACATTTTTAAAATGCATAAATTGTATTTAATACTGAAATTGAAGCCAATTTTAAAAGAATTATTATTCTGTTAGAATGTGCTCACAGTTTTATATTTACTATTTCATGCCTAACATTTGACATTTGATTTATGGGATTATTTGCAGCATTAAGGGTAAAATTTCTTAATATCACATATTGTAATGTTTAACTTGCTAGAATAATCTTAAAAGTTTTAATATAAACATTCCAGTGTGTTAAAAATATTAGAAAAAGCATATTATCACAACTAAATTTTTGCTTTCAGCCCCAAATGGCTTTGTTTTTTTAATTTGTGTGTGTGTGTGTGTGTGTGTGTGTGTGTGTGTGTGACTGCAGTATAGGGAAATAAAACAACCATAATATTGAAGGAGAAAAAAAATCTCTCTTCCCCACAAGGTGGTACTGTGGTTCTTTTACTTTTTCACAAATCTTTATATAGAACTGCTATTTCCCAACTTGTCTTCCTTCCCCCACCTTTTACAGGTGATCTTCAATTAGATTCTAATAAAAATGAGAAATAATTTCAAAGGAAACCTGTTACTTTTAGGTTTGAAGTAACTTGCGAGCAACTAAAAATTATCTGCTTAGCCTTCTTTACAAGAGTTTTTTTTTTTCCTTAGCTTTTTTCTTCTTTTAAAAAAGTTCTTGTACATACTTTGGTTATAGTTTATGGCATTTTATAATCTTTGTATTATATATACTATGAGAGTGTATACAGTGTGGTTTTTGGTTGTAAAGAAATAACGTGTATTTTTAAGCATCTTTAAAATGTTTCAATAAATGAGTATAACTGCAGCTCATCTTTAGGCAACTCAATTTGGTGGTGTTTTAATTTTCTCTGTTAACCAACTTTCGTTAATTAAGAACTTGATCCAAACCTCATTTCTACAGGTAAAAGTTACGGAACATGGTTTTTAAAAAAACACAAGTCAACATTGTGCTTTTAAATAATATGTTCATATTTGACTATGGAACATCATATACGAATTCGTTTTTCTCTGTAGCAAGGACCAAGAGGAGTATTTGGAAGTCTGGGCTCCAGTCTTAGCTCCCCACTCGGCTTGTTGGTCGCGGGCCGACGTTCCTCCAGCCCTCGCATGGATTTCTGGGCCTGGTGTTGGGAACATGGTAACAAAGAAGCCACGGTGTCTCCTGCCCTCAGGGAAGCCGTGGTCTCAGAGGTCACACGTAGCAGAAATTTAATGGTTGGAAATGGTGCGAAGTGGACGTGTGTCTTAAGACCGTGTTCGTGTAGTAAGCCGAGTTCTTTCTTGACTGTCTGTTTATTTGGGGTAGCCCGGCGAGGGGGCGCTGGAGATTATGGGGGGGCGGTTTCTTGGGGAGGCCTGGGTCTAGGGAGTGGAAACCAATCTTTGATGAATTTGATCATGATAACGAACACGGAAGAAAAAGGAGAATTGAAAGGAAATGGATTCTGCGAGAGACTGGGGAGACAAAACCAAGAGGAAAAACACAGGATTAAAAACGACAGCAAACACTAGAGAAGAGTAGGCAGAAAATAGAGAAGAGGAAGAAACGAGTCGGACGGAGACGGGGCCGGGCACTGGGAGCTCGAGGCTGGGTCTCCATCCTTCCTTTCATCCTCTCGGGAGCCCGCAGAGACGGCGGCTTCAGTCTCGCTTTACGGTTGGGAAAGCAGCGACCTTGAGAGGTTAGGTGACTGCTCAAGGTCACCGAGCTAAGTGCCAGAGCCAGGATTCTCACCGCTCCTCACCCCAGATCCGGGCTCCGGCCAGACCACGCTGGCCGCCGGGGGAGAGGACGCGCGGGGCGGGCAGAGCGTGGCCGGGGGCCGGGAAGGAGCGGGCGCCAGGCGCGAGCGGAGGAGGCGGCCGGGCGGGGAGCCATTTCCTCCCCAAGCAACGGCGCTTTTCAGGGGCGCGACCGGGAAGCCTTTCTTGGCGTCCCTTCCCCAGCCGCAGTCTGGGCAGGGGAGCGAGGGCCGGGAGGCGTCTAGGCTGTGGTGAGGGGAGAAGCATCCCCCATCCCTCCGCTCCCCGTCTCGCTCAAGCTCTTCCTGCGCCACGGGCAGGTCTCCCAGCCTCGCCATCGCGGGGCGCCCCCGTCCCGGCCCACACCTCTTTCCAGCCCCACCGGCGCGCCCCGAGGGTTGCAGGCGGGGGCTGTACCGGGTTGAAGCCCAGTCAACCACACGTCCCAGGGCTCAGGCGCCGGGCGGGGACAATGTGTCCTCCGCCTGGGCTCAGACGCTGCTAGAGGGCTTCACTGTCGGTGAGACTAGACTCACAGACACGAGGGGGCCTGGGCTATTACAACCTAACGGTAACTTACAGGAATATACACAAATACACAAGACTAGCAACGTGTGTACCTCGGGGTAAATCAAAACAATCACATGGACGAATCATGCCCAGTCTATATTGTAAATCGATGCAGTTGCATATTATGAGCACCCTATTCGAAGAATAGCTCCTGCCAGTTCTCAGTGATTATTCAATGATTATCAATTGACGAGACACCTTTCACCTGAAAATGGCTTGTCTGCATTGTCTTTCTTCGCAGAGAACTGCGAATTGAAGTTTCTTTGTTAGGGAGAACAAAGAAGAATCCAAATTATTTTAAGGAGGCTTTAGCATTTGACTTGGCAAACCGTTTTGCTAAAGATCAACCCTTCGCTCTGTGGTTCGCCCCCTCTCTGTCACAGCCTCACAGCCGAGTTGTCTTTGAAACAAGGCTAGAGCTCCTGGTGGGTTTGGGGGCTCCCTCTTCTAGAGGTGAGCAAGTTAGAGCTAAGGGGAAATTTAAAAGCCGCGTAATAGAGCCGTTAACATTCACATCAGAGGCAACTGAAGCCTGCAGAAGTTAAAGCTGTCTTGCCAGTTTGTGTCAATGCTGGGACCTGACACCGGGTCCGGGCCTGGTGCTGTGCGCGTTCGTTGGAGCAGCGGCTCCCAGTGCTTCCCTCCACGTGGGCGCGCACCCCACGCTCATCCTTCCTCTTGGGAGCCCAGTGAAAACTCCTTTCTTGAAAGTTTGTCAAGAAGGCAATGTCTTCTTCCTTTTCATTTAAAAAATTATTTTCTCTTGCTGTCAGATTCATTCTGACATAGATCAGGAGTGGAAAAGTGTGTGGTATAGAATAGAGTCATTAGTAAATCCATCTCGTTTTTTGTTTCATTTGACAGCAACACATTAAATTAATCCCTGTCCAAAAGAATCACATTAAGGGAGCTGTCAATGCTAATCCCTAGCTCATTGTTGCTACCTAGCTCAGGGTTGACTTTAATAGGTCGCGCTGACATTTGTTTCTTCTGAGAAACATCGGTGACTTCATCCAGACCCAAATCTACTCCCATTAAAAAGTCAAGGCACCCACAAGTTTTTACATACCGTGAATTCTCTGGACTTCTAGTTTAGGATTTGAGCTCTTGTTGGAAATGTTGATTCGCATTTATGCCTTTAACGGAATAAAGGTGCTTATGACAATAAAAAGTAAGGTAGACTCCTCCCCGAGGAAAGAAAAAACCTGATTAAAAAATTAAAAATAAAATGATGTTGCTATTTTTATACCTAGTTTTTAGCATCCCGTACTAGTCACTACTGTTGTCTATATACCTGATTATGAACAAACCAGATTTAAGATTAAAAAAAGAAAAAAATAAAGTTATTGAGAGGAAAATAGATTATATAGACAAATGAAAGAAGGGTTCGGGGAGAGGCAGGGATGAGAGAGCCTGGAGACAGATAAGATTAAAAGATCTATAGAAAATGTAGAGAAAAAAAGGAAATTTACTGGCAAATCCAGGTAGTAATTTAGATAGGAAAAATTTAGGCAGCATGGAAACTAGGAATAATATATTACAATAAGATTAAAACATTTCTTTAACCAACATTTACAAAGTATGATAATAAAATGTTTTCTTTAAATGTGGTCTCTCTATTTCTCTCCTCTTTTCTACCTCTGCACCCCTCCCCCAAATGATGTGGATTATCTAGCTTTGTGCTTATGACATTTATGGATTCCAGATCTGACAAGTGAAGTCTGGGCAGTGAAGAGAAAGGAGAGGACTGATCCAACCTTAAATCATTTGACCTGTTCTTAAAATATACTTCCCACCTGATTATTCTTATTTTTATAGGTATTTGGCAAGGTTTAGAAGACAGAATGGGAGCTAAAAATTGATAAATGATGATCCATTATTGAACAAGCTTGTATTTAGTTATTGTACAAATACTACAGATTTGCGATATTCATGCATACCAGAAAAGAGGTATGTATGTGTATATTCTGTTTTCACTGATAGAACCATGCTTTATTCATATTGCAAAGTGATTCTGTAAATCTTTTTGTCAAGCAAAAACTCACCTTTGCCTCATTGTTTTGCCCGGAAAATCTGTATTTTCAAGCAAACATGGTGTAGCAGTAGTTTTTACTCTCAGGATTTTTGCTATTTCAATTTTAATTACAGTTTTGTTTTGCATTTGTTATATATATATATATTTTTCCTTTTGCTTTCTTTGTCTCCTGAGCATCATCTCTGCTCTGTAGGGGTGGAAGATTTTCTTTTTATCTTTTTTTTTAGCTGATACAGAATAGGTGTACATATTTTGGGGAAAAATATATTTTCTTCTACCCATCCTAGGTTCATGGCTGAAGCCCATATAAGGAAAGACAGATTAACAAGAGATACACATACAAATTTATTAAATATAAGTTTTATGTGACATGGGAAAATGTCATTTCATAAGGAAATGAAGACCTGAAGAACAGTGAAACCTGACTGTTTTCTTCTGGAAGGTTTGGTGAAGAGTGGACATTTGTGGAGAAATATGATAGGACAAATAGAGTATGAGCTAAATATGATAAACTCAGGGAAATTTAGCAAGGTCTTTTGATTCCGATTTCTCTCTTTCTACAGAGGTAAAGATGTTCTTTTCTCCGAGTATAAGGAGGACCCTTCTCACTTGAGGCTCTTATGACCTCCTTTGGGGGCGGGTCAGAAAATCCTTCCTAGGTTTATGATCTGCTGCAGGGGAGAAGGATGGGAACAGGTCAGGGAGACCTTTCTGCTTTTGCCATTTTTTCAAATTATTTTAGCTTAAATTATTCCTTCAGCTCAACATATGCCAAGGTTCCATATTTTGGGGTAGCATATCTTAAGCCCCATAAGAACATAACTACTTTTGAAATTACTTTTATACAGTCTGCAAAACACAGTTTCATTGTGCTATCTATTGAACGCTATTTTATTTACCTGAATGAAAATAGACTAAGGTTTTGGTGTTCCAAACAACAAGACTATAAAGGATCAGTGAGAAATGAACTATGCATACATTCAAGACCCTCCAGACAAATGCCAGGAGTATGAGGAATAAGAAGTTAGATTCATATTGTGTCAGTGGACTAAAACCTGTTTGACATTTTAGAAATTATTAGGTTACAGCAGACATGAATGGAGTGTTAAAACTTGTAAAACCCTGAACTTAATAATACCCTGTACTTGGCACAATGTATTGTACATAATAGGCATTCAGTAAATAACCCTTAAATCAATAATGAATATGTGTGTTAAGCATGCATCGGGGAGGAAATGCATGGTGGAATGATCCAGATAGGAAGCAAAAGAGATGGCCAGAGCAGGTGGCAGAGTTGGCCTTGTGTGTTGTAGAAGTGGGTGTAGCTGGTGGTACTTGGCTGGATTGAAATGACTGAGGAGCTGGCTCTATGAATAAGGTAGAGGGTAAAGCCAGCAGGCAGTAATGCAGTGGGTATGTAAGTACTTATTTTTTAGAAAAGTATTCATATGCACTGTTCACTATATTCATGGTCAGACTTGACCTTTGCCTTCACGGAACTTATATTTCAAAGGAGAAACGTGTTCAAATTTAGGTAACTCAAACATCCTCCCATAGAAAAACGTGTATGTGGAGGTTCTCGGCTTAGCCCTCAAAGGCAGTGGAACTTGTGTCACTGTGGAATGATGTTGTGCCAGGAAATGACTTTCAGTGATTGAACTCCTGAGTGTACTGCATGGTTCCCCTTTATGCATCCTGGAAGGATTGATTATTCCTCTTCTTCCTGTTAGGCAGAGGAAACAAGGAATGCCCTAACGACAAACCATAGGTGGTGGAGACACCACTGGCAGGCAAACTACTGGCAGGGTCTAGGGTTTGGGGTGAGGTTGGTTTAGTGGTGGCTGTGATAACAGTAGGGTTGGGGGTGTGGAAGAACTTTCTAGTATAAGTAAACCTGCAGCTATTCTCTGAAGTCTCAGGCCATTTCCTTATATCCCATCCCTTGCACCAAACCCCCTACTGTTCTTTGCTTCACTGGCTCAAGGGATGGTCATCCTGCTTTCCTTTTCCACATCTGCCTCCTGTGGTTTTTGTCTGGGGTTTTCTCCATCTTGTGGAATAGAGCCCAGATTCACTGCCTTTGCCTTATCACTGATCTGACCTTGAGGAAAACACAGCATTTTTGATTTTTAAAAAGGATTGTTTTTGTTAGAAATAATGGGAGTGAAGGGAAGAAATATAGGTGAAAGAGTACCCCCACTTTCTCTTTCTTTTATACACTTGGACTTGCATGTAAACGCAAATACAATATATATTGATGAGATGTGTTTCTCAGGGTATGTAAAGGACTGAAATCAGAGGTACTGAAGTTTCAGACCTTACTTCTCCAGACATTTGTCACAGGAGTTGGAGGAGAGGTCTGGGGTGAACAAGGCCTTTGAAGATGGGGAAGATCTGGACAGGAATGTGAGTGTTGCCAGCAATATAGTGCCTTGGACTGGGTGGTGTAGGGTCAGGGAAGAGGGAGGCAGTTGTGGAAACTTCACCTTTCACTCAGCTTTCCTCACTTGCTGCTGCTTTTGGATATAGGTTCCCCTCTCTCTGTGGGGCACATACACAGGATTGTTTCTAAGTGCTAATGACTTTCTCTGAGCTATCAATGACCTCTCACTATTGACCTGTGGCATATTTCTGTGATGTTGTTGTCTGGGTTAGCGAACTGGGCTGTGGGATAGAAAGAAGATCCAAGGATGGGGGAAAGATTCAATATATGAATCTATGTTCTTTTAGTTTTGTCATATTGCTTCTAAGCTCATTGAAAAGACTGTAACTGACAACTACAACTCATTTTCAAACTTAAATTATACCTGTGTAATTTAGGTAGAAAGCCCCTGGGCAGGTATGGCACCTTTTTTCTGTGCTTGACAGGGTACCGAGCATACCGAAGGCATTTAGCAAATAATGTTAATAATTTAAAGCAATGGGAGCATTGGGTGTACAGGGAGATAAGAAACTGGAAGACTGGG
Source organism: Nomascus leucogenys (assembly GCF_006542625.1). Taxonomy (NCBI): domain Eukaryota; kingdom Metazoa; phylum Chordata; class Mammalia; order Primates; family Hylobatidae; genus Nomascus; species Nomascus leucogenys. The sequence goes on from NC_044383.1 coordinate 77,061,968, forward strand.
ACCCACTAATAATGAATAATACCTTGGGAGGTGGTCCCACTGATTTTGGATTTCAAATCCGCTTGTTCAATTTCTTGCTGGAGCGAATTCTGCACAAAAAAGAATAATCCTTAATTTGATACTTAGTCACTTCAGTGTCCTGTGCTGAGCTGGTTAAGATTGCGTATTCTTATGAAAATATATGCATTCATAATCAGTCAGATAACGTAGCTCCCCAGGGCTTCTAACTGCAAAAGCAAGAGATCATATATTTAGATACATGGCTTCAAAGTCATAGGATCATCTGAGAAGTTCACATTCCTCATTTTTTTACCTTTTCTTCATGGAATTGAAAGGAAAACAACACCACAAAAACTTCTAATTAAATACATAATAAAACAAGGCCCAGCATTCACAAGTTAAGGCTTCACTAGAAGTGAATTCTTGTCCTTTTGTGTGATACATTGAACTGAAAGACATTTTAATAAAATAACAGGATAAATGGAGTATGCCTTTGATTTTAAGGCTTAATTACCAATTATTTTTCAGCCTCTTATGCTCACATCCTGAAAAGTTGGGGTCTTCCTTTATTTATTTGGGTTAACATACTCAGAGACCATGGAATAGACTAGCCCACAAAAAGATCAGAAAGAAGGTACAATGTTTCTCATATGCCCATCATTTCTTTCAGTGTGTTCTTTTTTCCCATGTCTGGTACACCCCTTACCACCTGCCTTGGGTTTGGTTTAAACTTTCTTCTATTCTCCATATCAAAGCTTGTGAATCTTTGCTTTTCTGAACTGACCCCATTCCATTTAGATTCTACTTTCTTAATATTTTTGAAACCTTCCTCTTCTCTATTCCTCTTTGCCATGGTCTTATTTTGAGTCTGCACCACCTTTTGTCTGAATTACTGAAATAGCTTCTTGAGTGGTGTGTCCAGTCCATCCTTCACCCTGCTGTTAGTGTTTTCTTTCTAAAACACAGGTCTGCTTTTGTCTCTTCTCTGTTTAAATATTTTGACACCCTGCCTTCATCAGGTGTAGGGTAAAAATCATACTCCTTAGCACAGCATAAAAAGTGCTTCCTCATCTGGTTCCCGACTATCTTCCCAGCTTCATAAATTGCCTCTTGGCCATGCATCTTTATACATGGGTCTTTATGGGCTATTTATGGGCTGCTTTGCTCCATCCATACCTTTGAACATGTCATTCCGTCTGTCTTAGACTGCCTTTTCCCCTTTGTGTCTCTGAAAGATGCCTACCTTTCCTTCAAGGCTCACCTTGAAATTATCTTACTGTCCTGGAGAGGACAAGTGTCTACTTCTCATCACCACACTTTCTTTTAAGAGAATGTGTCCTTAGACCTGCTGTACATTAAGTCAGATTCTCTTTCTAAGGAATTGATATGGAGATATAGAGCAAGTAAATTCATTGGCTATGGGTGTTGGATGAATAAGGTCTCATGGTTTTAAAGCTCTCATAGTCACACATGCAAGCCAAGAGAGCTGATCTGTGGAAAAGAGTAGGAAAATGAAGCAGATTGCAAGAAAAAGCATATATGAGAGATATTTGGGGGCCTAAGAAAGAGAGAATGAGTGGGATACCATTTTGGTTCCTGTTGGCTTATCAATTCCTGTTTGAGTTCCTCTTGAGACTGTAATTTCTTATTAGATACTCAAGTCTTTATGCTACTATCTCCTTTATTTAACTGGCCGAAGTGAATTTTTTTTAATCAAACAATTCCTTATTAAGACTCACCCATTACATGCAATTAAATGATTTGCATGTAGTATTCTCTCTTCCTTAACAGACAGTAAACCATTTGAGGGTAGAGACATTTTATAAAATTTATCTTGAGATTCCCAGCAATTAGTCTAGCTGTGGTTGGTTGACAATATATGTTTGGATGAATGAAAACGAATCCAATTTTTTTAATGTCCTAACAAAGAGCTTATGAAATTGCAAGGTTGGTTTTACTATCATAGTGGATGACAAAGTGTTAAGACTTCCAGTAACATACTTGTATTTTAATAAGGGCTGTCTGGAACAAATCCTTTGAGGTATAGGAAAAGCCATAAAAGTAGGATTTGTCAGTATTGAATTTCATGGGGAGGCATTTTGGGAGTCTTTCGACATCTCTAAAATGATTACATATCTTTGTTTAAGGACAGCAGGGTGTAGGGGCAGCAACAGAAGGAACTGTCTGAGGGACAGAAGGACTCCTCTGCAGGAGCTGATTGAGTGAAAACCATGACTGGGACCTCACTGCCCAGAACTGCATTTACTTCATTCCAAATAGTTTTAGATAAGCACTCATTATCCAGGAAAACCAGAAATAGTCTTGGTAAAACCAATCAAATGCTGAGTTATTTGAGATAATATCACTGTGGGAAACTTCACTCTGAATCAGTGTATTGCTTTTAAAATATTGGTGTCTCTAATAATCCACTCTTATATACTTTCTATTTTGGTATTACTGATTGAATGCCAAGAGACATCAAATGAACGCTTTTTTTTCTATGACATAAATTAAAGGGGATATTGTTATATTATAGTTGAGACCTCACTATAGGAAAAGCAAATGGGATGGATCATTGAAATGAGCTTGAGTTAAGTGTTTGCCTCCCCCAGATTTTACCTTCCAAGATATTTGGGTCAGTAGAATTCTTGATCTCCCCTTTTTAATCATAAGCTGTACATTTATACTGTCTTTTCCCCCCCACTTTCTGGTATTACTAAGCCTCCCTCTTCCTGGTTACACGAAACCAGGGCCATGAAACTGTCATTTCTCAAGCCGCTATCCTCACTGGCTGACATTCCTGTTAGGGCAGATGCCTTTGAGAACATTGGCCTTTGAGGGACCAAAGCCTGTTTGAGGCAAAGCTTCTTCTAGACAAACCTTGAAACAGGAATGCATTCCTTGTTAATACTATTTCTGGTAAATGGGCTAAGCGTTAAAGGCTAGCTTTGTTTAAGAACTTAATAAATTCTACTTGTGGTTTGAGGTGATGTTCCTTTTATGTTAAATATAATTATAATAGGGCAGAGGTGCAGTGTGGGCATGTTGTTGTATAAACACATACACTTATGAATGCTTAACAGATTCTGGGCTTATTGTAAGGTTTGTTTCTCCCTTGTGAAAATGTTGCTCAGCTTTAGTAAAATGTATGTGCACTATCCTCCAGAGAATCTGTGAACATGGATGGAGGTTAAACAGCTGGACAGAATGCCAATGTTTTAAAATATAGCTGGGAATCAAAGCTGGAGAGCAAAAAGACCTCCTTGGCTTCAAAGGTAGCCAATTAAGTTGCAAACACTATTGATAACAGTTGCTTTATTCAGAGGCTTATTATATAAAACACCATGCTGTCTTGAAACTGAAGAGGTTGCCTTGCAATCGTCTCCATAATCCATAATTGAAAGAATCATAAATGTAACAATTATTTCCCACAATGATTGCTTTCACAATTTCTTGTTCTCTGCAGGATCCTTGTTTTTTGGTTTTTTTTTCTTCTTTCAGCTTATTGCAACAATCACACAATTATAGTGTGATTCATATTTAAGATTAAATTTTGCATGTCTACTGAAGTATATGAAATCTCTATTTTCTTTTTTTTTTTTTAATTATACTTTAGGTTTTAGGGTACATGTGCACAATGTGCAGGTTTGTTACATATGTATCCATGTGCCATGTTGATTTCCTGCACCCATTAACTCGTCATTTAGCATTAGGTATATCTCCTAATGCTGTCCCTCCCCCCTCCCCCCACCCCACAACAGTCCCCGGAATGTGATGTTCCCCTTCTTGTGTCCATGAGTTCTCATTGTTCAATTCCCACCTATGAGTGAGAACATGTGGTGTTTGGTTTTTTGTCCTTGCGATAGTTTACTGAGAATGATGTTTTCCAGTTTCATCCATGTCCCTACAAAGGACACGAACTCATCATTTTTTATGGCTGCATAGTATTCCATGGTGTATATGTGCCACATTTTCTTAATCCAGTCTATCGTTGTTGGACATTTGGGTTGGTTCCAACTCTTTGCTATTGTGAATAGTGCCGCAATAAACATACGTGTGCATGTGTCTTTACAGCAGCATGATTTATAGTCCTTTGGGTATATACCCAGTAATGGGATGGCTGGGTCAAATGGTATTTCTAGTTCTAGATCCCTGAGGAATCGCCACACTGACTTCCACAATGGTTGAACTAGTTTACAGTCCCACCAACAGTGTAAAAGTGTTCCTATTTCTCCACATCCTCTCCAGCACCTGTTGTTTCCTGATTTTTTAATGATGGCCATTCTAACTGGTGTGAGATGGTATCTCACTGTGGTTTTGATTTGCATTTCTCTGATGGCCAGTGATGATGAGCATTTCTTCATGTGTTTTTTGGCTGCATAAATGTCTTCTTTTGAGAAGTGTCTGTTCATGTCCTTTGCCCACTTTTTGATGGGGTTGTTTGTTTTTTTCTTGTAAATTTGTTTGAGTTCATTGTAGATTCTGGATATTAGCCCTTTGTCAGATGAGTAGGTTGCAAAAATTTTCTCCCATTCTGTAGGTTGCCTGTTCACTCTGATGGTAGTTTCTTTTGCTGTGCAGAAGCTCTTTAGTTTAATTAGATTCCATTTGTCAATTTTGGCTTTTGTTGCCATTGCTTTTGGTGTTTTAGACATGAAGTCCTTGCCCACGCCTATGTCCTGAATGGTATTGCCTAGGTTTTCTTGTAGGATTTTAATGGTTTTAGGTCTAACATTTAAGTCTTTAATCCATCTTGAATTAATTTTTGTATAAGGTGTAAGGAAGGGATCCAGTTTCAGCTTTCTACATATGGCTAGCTAGTTTTCCCAGCACCATTTATTAAATAGGGAATCCTTTCCCCATTTCTTGTTTTTGTCAGGTTTGTCAAAGATCAGATAGTTGTAGATATGCGGCATCATTTCTGAGGGCTCTGTTCTGTTCCATTGATCTATGTCTCTGTTGTGGTACCAGTACCATGCTGTTTTGGTTACTGTAGCCTTGTAGTATAGTTTGAAGTCAGGTAGCATGATGCCTCCAGCTTTGTTCTTTTGGCTTAGGATTGACTTGGCGATGCGGGCTCTTTTTTGGTTCCATATGAACTTTAAAGTAGTTTTTTCCAATTCTGTGAAGAAAGTCTTTGGTAACTTGATGGGGATGGCAAGTCCTGAGTGACCTACAAAGGGACTTAAATGGATAAATTCCTCGACAAATACACCCTCCCAAGACTAAATCAGGAAGAAGTCGAATCTCTGAATACACCAATAACAGGTTCTGAAATTGTGGAAATCTCTATTTTCATAATTGTGAACTATATTTATATATCAATCAACTTTTAAAGTAAGTAGTATTAATTGCAATATATGCTCTATAAGTGTTATTTATTTAGCTTAAATTTTACAAGTTTAATCAATGACTTAAAACAGAGTGATTAAAAGTAATTTTAAGATGGACATAAATAGTACAATATTTGAATTGGAAAACTTAATCTGTATGATGGAAAATAGATAAGAAATAAAAACAATTCTCATGTGGTGTATTTAATTTAACCTTAAAAAATTATGTCATCCTCCAGAAGCTATTTCTGGCTTTAAGTGCTTTGAAATGTTTAGCAATGAACTAAATGAAGCTTTTTTGGGAACCCTGATTTAACAGAGTATAGGTTGAGTTTTAGGAGAGGGAAAAAGCGCTCTCTCTTCTTGCCTACTCCCTACTCCACCTCAAATCTAATGAAGAGAAGAGAGAGTGAAAGCAAGTAGGGAAGAGGAGAGGAAGAACTAAAGGAGAGTGAGGGAACAGTTCAGAGACGTTCTTATGCATTTTGAACATGCAAAGTAAAATCAGCACTCCACATACATGTAAGTTCACTCTTTATTTATTTTAAAAATTTAAAAAGCCATCAAATTATGTCATCTTCACTGAAGCTAATGGCTCTTTATCCAATTTTAAAATTTATTTATAAAACACCCAAATATTTCTTTCCATATATATAACATATATTTTCACAAAACCCTCATGTTTTACATGATCTCAGAGGCCATCTAATTCATTCTTCTAATTGTACAGGAGAACAACTGAGTACTCTGTATTACAATTAGGGTGATTACGTATGTTATTGTCCAAATCTGGACACTTCTGAGAATAAAAGAGGTTGCTATTAATAATTACCCCAGGACAACAGCTATAAATTGGAAAACTAGAATTTATGAGCACCTTGATTATAAAAAATGAAAACTAAGATTGCCAGATGATTGAGTCATTAAAATTAATTTAATTGCCTTTTTAGTGTTCTGCCATTATGACTGAGAGAAAAAGTGAAATTGGCCACTCTAATAACAGCAAACATTTTTGACCACTTATTACGTGCCAGACATTATTCTCTACATTTTATTTTAGAAACAGGATTAATCCTCATGTTGACTCTGTGAAGTTGCTATACTTGTCCCTATTTTATAGAAGAGGAAACTGATACCTAGGAGGTTAAGTTAATTGCTGTGGTCACGAAGCTAGTAAGTAAAAGATCTGGGATTAAAACCCAGGTATTTTGGCCACAGAGTCCATGTCTTAACAGCCACCTTATTCTGCCTCTCATGCCTCTAGCACTGATGATTCTAGAGGGAGGTCTCCAATCGCAGTAATGTTTGAAGGGCTGAGCAGACCTCAGGGGTTTGCAATTCTAGGGGCCAGGGTAGGAAGTCATGAAGTAAATAATTAGAGACCAGGATAAAACATCTGGTATCTGAGATCAGAAATTAGAGAATTAGGCTACGGTTATGGATGACCTTCAGTGTGCTTTCTCACATGTGGGTGTGACATATGGTGTTAAGCAAGCAGAAGTAATAACCATGCAGTGAGCCAGGTGAGCAGGCAGAGGCGAAGAAAAGGAGCATCTGATTGAAGTGAGGAGTAAAGGTAGGGAATGCAGGCTCCTGACCATCAATTCGATCTACACCTGGACTATACCTACAACCTAGGCTTCAGTTTTTCTTGATAGAAGGGAAAGACTTCCTCTTGCTTCCAGGGAATAAAAGTATGAAAGAGAGCTGGGGAGAACAAGGACAAGGGGAGGTTTTCTAGTGAATGCACCAAGGCTTCTTGGCTTACCTGCCAATCCTGGCTACCTCCAAACAGCTAGTGATCTTAACAGAGGTTCCACCTGGCTGATACTGTGCTGAGAAATCATAGAGGAACCATTGGACTGATTATTCCTTTATTCCCAAATCTTTTCATAGTGAGACATTATGAGATTCAAGAACTAGATTCAATATATTGCCAGTTCTAAATCTGCATAACGTGAGTTGTGTTGATTGTTTAGGTATTTTCACCTTTATCACCAAAACATCTCTGGTTCCAATCATTTACCATGATATAGATTTTAGTGCAAACATACATTTACTACATGTACTTTTAAACTCGTTGATATATTGTGCCTAAGTTCTCCATAAAGAATATGAAAACATACTCATTCACTTCTTTTACTGATAACTCACTCACCTGATCCCAGTTGTATTCTATTCATTAAACTGGCATAGTCAATCATGATTATATTGGTCAATCTTATTGAGGACCCATTTATCAAATAGTGGTACCATGGGGAGCTGATATAAAGAAAATAATTCCTGTCTCCAAAGTATAGAGGTAGGAACATATACCAGAAAACAAAACAAAACAAAAGCTAAACAACTTAATCAAAATCAATGTAAACAAGGGCAAATGACAGTGGGATTACTTACATTAATTCTCAGTGATTATAGTTGAAAAGTACTTTCACAAGATATTTTATCCTATCACAATTTGTTTGAATATTATGAATTTTTGTAAAATGATTAAATACAATGATGAAATTGAAAATAAAAATTATAGTATTTAAAAAACTAAGGTCTGACAAGATGGCTGAATAGGAACAGCTCCAGTCTGCAGCTCCCAGTGAAATCAATGCAGAAGGTGGGTGATTCCTGCATTTGCAACTGAGGTACCCAGCTCATCTCATTGGGACTGGTTAGACAGTGGGTGCAGCCCACGGAGGGCGAGCCATAGCAGGTGGGATGTCACCTCATCTGGGAAGCACAAGGGGATGGGAACTCCCTCCCCTAGCTGAGGGAAGCCATGAGGGACTGTGCAGTGAGGAACGGTGCATTCCAGCCCAGATACTACACTTTTCCCATTGTCTTTGCAACCTGCAGACCAGGAGATTCCCTCAGGTGCCTACACCACCAGGGCCCTGGGTTTCAATCACAAAACTGGGCAGCTGTTTGGGCAGACACCAAGCTAGCTGCAGGAGTTTTTTCATACTGCAGTGGCACCTGGAATGCCAGCGAGACAGAACTGTTCACTTCCCTGGAAAGGAGACTGAAGCCAGGGAACCAAGCGGTCTAGCTCATTGGATCCCACCCCCATGGAGCCCAGCAAGCTAAGATCCACTGGCTTGAAATTCTTGTTGCCAGCACAGCAGTCTGAAGTTGACCTGGGATGCTTGAGCTTGGTTATGGGAGGGGCATCTGCCATTACTGAGGCTTGAGTAGGCGGTTTTCTCCTCACAGTATAAACAAAGCTGCCAGGAATTCAGACTGAGTGGAGTCCACCACAGCTTGGCAAAGCCACTGTAGCCAGACTGCCTCTCTAGATTCCTCCTCTCTGGGTGGGGCATTTCTGAAAGAAAGGCAAGAGCCCCAGTGAGGGGCTTATAGATAAAACTCCCATCTCCCTGGGACAGAGCACCTCGGGGAAGGGGTGGTTGTGGGTGCAGCTTCAGCGACTTAAACATTTCTGCTTGCCAGCTTTGAAGAGAGCAGTGGATCTCCCAGCACAGCACTCGAGCTCTGCTAAAGGACAGACTGCCTTCTGAAGTGGATCCCTGACTGCCAGGCCTCCTGACTAGGAGACACCTCCCAGCAGGGGTCAATAGACACCTCATACAGGAGAGCTCCAGCTGTATCTGATGGGTGCCCCTCTGGGACGAAGCTTCCAGAGGACAGAACAGGCAGCAATCTTTGCTGTTTTGTAGCCTCCACTGGTGATACCCAGGCAAACAGGGTCTGGAATGGACCTCCAACAAACCCCAGCAGACCTGCAGCAAAGGGGTCTGACTATTAAAAGGAAAACTAACAAACAGAAAGGAATAGCATCAACATCAACAAAAAGGACATCCACACAAAAACTCCATCTGAAGGTCACCAACATCAAAGACCAATGGTAGATAAATCCATGAAGATGAGAAAAATCCAGTGCAAAAAGGCTGAAAATTCCAAAAACCAGAATGCCTCTTCTCCTCCAAAGGATCATAACTGCTTGCCAGCAAGGGAACAAAACTGGATGGAGAATGAATTTGACAAAAGGACAGAAGTAGGCTTCAGAAGGTGGGTAATAACAAACTCCTCCGAGCTTAAAGAGCATGTTCTAACCCAATTCAAAGAAGCTAAGAACCTTGAAAAAAGGTTAGATGAATTGCTAACTAGAATAACCAGTTTAGAGAAGAACACAAATGACCTGATGGAGCTGAAAAACACAACATGAGAACTTTGTGAAGCTTTCACAAGTATCAATAGCCAAACTGATCAAATGGAATGAAGGATATCAGAGATTGAAGATCAACTTAATGAAATAAAGCATGAAGACAAGATTAGAGAAAAAGAATGAAAAAGAATGAATAAAGCCTCCAAGAAATATGGGGCTATGTGAAAAGACCAAACCTACGTTTGATTGGTGTACCTGAAAGTGATGGGGAGAAGGGAACCAAGTTGGAAAACACTCTTCAGGATATTATCCAGGAGAACTTCCCTAGCAAGAAAGGACAACATTCAAGTTCAGGAAATACAGAGAATACCACAAAGATACTCCTCAAGAAGAGCAACCCCAAGATACATAATTGTCAGATTCACCAAGGTTGAAATGAAGGAAGTAATGTTAAATTAATGTTAAATTTCTCTCAACCAGAGAGAAAGGTCGGGTTACCCACAAAGGGAAGCCCATCAGACTAACAGCGGATCTCTCTGCAGAAACCCTACAAGCCAGAAGAGAGTGGGGGCCAGTATTCAACATTCTTTTTTTTTTTTTTTTTTGAGACGGAGTCTCGCTCTGTCGCCCAGGCTGGAGTGCAGTGGCGCAATCTTGGCTCACTGCAAGCTCCGCCTCCCGGGCTCACGCTATTCTCCTGCCTCAGCCTCTCCGAGTAGCTGGGACTACAGGCGCCCACCACGACGCCCGGCTAATTTTTTTGTATTTTTAGTAGAGACGGGGTTTCACTGTGGTCTCGATCTCCTGACCTCGTGATTCGCCCGCCTCGGCCTCCCAAAGTGCTGGGATTACAAGTGTGAGCCACCGCGCCTGGCCTCAACATTCTTAAAGAAAAGAATTTTCAACCCAGAATTTCATATTGAGCAAAACTAAGCTTCAGAAACAAAGGAGAAATAAAATCCTTTACACACAAGCAAATGCTGAGAGATTTTTGTCACCACCAGGCCTGCCCTACAAGGGTTCCTGAAGGAAGCAATAAGTATGGAAAGGAAAAAACCAGTACCAGCCACTGCAAAAACATACCAAATTGTAAAGACCATCAACATTATGAAGAAACTGCATCAACTAACAGGCAAAATAACCAGCTAGCATCATAATGACAGGCTCAAATTCACACATAACATTATTCACCTTAAATGTAAATGGGCTAAATGCCCCAATTAAAACATACAGACTGGCAGATTGGATAGAGTTAAGACCCATTGGTGTGCTGCATTGAGGAGACTCATCTCACCTGCAAAGACACACATAGGCTCAAAATAAAGGGATGGAGGAATATTTACCAAGCAAAGGGAAAGCAAAAAAGCAGGGGTTGCAATCCTAGTCTCTGATAAAACAGACTTTAAACCAACAAAGATCAAAAGAGACAAAGAAGGCCATTACATAATGGTAAAGGGATCAATGCAACAAGAAGAGCTAACTATATCCTCAATATGTATGCACCCAATACAGGAGCACTCAGATTCATAAAGCAAGTTCTTAGAGACCTACAAAGAGACTTAGACTCCCACACAATAATAGTGGGAGACTTTAACACCCCACCATCAATAATAGATCAACGAGACAGAAAATTAACAATGATATTCAGGACTTGAACTCAGCTCTGGACCAAGCGGACCTAATAGACATCTACGGCACTCTCCACCCGAAATCAACAGAATATATATTCTTTTCAGCACCACATTGCACTTACTCTAAAGTTGACCACATAATTGGAAGTAAAACACTCCTTGGCAAATGCAAAATAATGGAAATAATAACAAACAGTCCCTCAGATCACAGTGCAATCAAATTAGAACTCAGGATTAAGAAGCTCACTCAAAACTGCACAACTACATGGAAACTGAACAACCTGCTCCTGAATGACTACTGGGTAAATAATGAATTTATGGCAGAAATAAATAAGTTATTTGAAACCACTGAGAACAAAGACACAGTGTACCAGAATCTTTGGGAAACAGCTAAAGCAGTGTTTAAAGGGAAATTTATAGCACGAAGTGCCCTCAGGAGAAAGCAGGAAAGATCTAAAATCGACCCCCTAACATCACAATTATAAGAACTAGAGAAACGAGAGCAGACAAATTCAAAAGCTAGCACAAAACAAGAAATAACTAAGATCAGAGCAGAACTGAAGGAGAGAGAGACATGAAAAATCCTTAAAAAATCAATGAATCCAGCAGCTGTTTTTTTGAAAAGATTAACAAAATAGATAGACTGCTAGCCAGACTAATAAAGAAGAAAAGAGAAAAGAGTCAAATAGACACAATAAAAAATGATAAAGGGGATATCACCACTGATCCCACAGAAATACACACTACCATCAGAGAATACTATAAATACCTCTATGAAAATACACGAACATCTAGAAGTAATGGATAAATTCCTGGACACATACACTCTCCCAAGACTAAACCAGGAAGAAGTCGAATCCCTGAATAGAATAATAAAAAGTTCTGAAATTGAGGCAGTAATTAATAGCCTACCAAGCAAAAAAAGCCCAGGACCAGACAGATTCACAGCTGAATTCTACCAGAGGTACAAAGAGGAGATGGTACCATTCCTTCTGAAACTATTCCAAACAAAAGAAAAAGAGGGACTCCTCCCTAACTCATTTTATGAGGCCAGCATCATCCTGATACCAAAACCTGGCAGAGACGCAACAAAAAAAGAAAATTTCAGGCCAATATCCGTGATGAATATTGATACAAAACTCCTCAATAAAATACTGGCAAGCCGAATCCAGCAGCACATCAAAAAGCTTATCCACCACGATCAAGTCGGCTTCATCCCTGGCATGCAATGCTGTTTCAACATATGGAAATCAATAAACGTAATCCATCACATAAACAGAACCAATGACAAAAACCACATGATTATCTCAATAGATGCAGAAAAGGCCTTCAATAAAATTCAACATCCCTTCATTTTAAAAACTCTCAATAAACTAGATTTTGATGGAATATATCTCAAAATAATAAGAGCTATTTATGACAAACCCATAGCCAATATCATACTGAATGGGCAAAAACTGGAAGCATTCCCTTTGAAAACTGGTACAAGACAAGGATGCCCTCTCTAACCACTCCTATTCAACATAGTATTTGAAGTTCTGGCCAGAGCAATCAGGAAAGAGAAAGAAATAAAGGGTATTCAAATAGGAAGAGAGGAAGTCAAATTGTCTCTGTTTGTAGATGACATGATTGTATATTTAGAAATCCCCATCATCTCAACCCACAATTTCCTTAAGCTGATATGCAACTTCAGCATATCTTAGGATACGAAATCAATGTGCAAAATCACAAGCATTACTATACACCAATAATAGACAAACAGAGAGCCAAATCATGAGTGAACTCCCATTCACAATTGCTACAAAGAGTATAAAATATCTAGGAATACAACTTACAAGGAATGTCAAGGACCTCTTCAAGGACAACTACAAACCACTGCTCAAGGAAATAAGAGAGGACATAAACAAATGGAAAAACGTTCCATGCTCATGGATAGGAAGAATCAATATTGTGAAAATAGCCATACTGCCCAAAGTAATTTATAGATTAAATGCTATACCTGTCAAGCTACCATTGGCCTTCTTCACAGAACTAGAAAAAACTACTTTAAATTTCATATGGAATCAAAAAAGAGACCGTATAGTCAAGACAATCCTAGGCAAAAAGAACAAAGCTGGAGGCATCACACTACCTGACTTTGAACTATACTAGAAGGCTACAGTAACCAAAACAGCATGGTACTGGTACCAAAACAGATATATAGACCAATGGAACAGAACAGAGGTCTCAGAAATAACGCCACACATCTACAGCCATCCGATCCTTGACAAACCTGACAAAAAGCAATAGGGAAAGGATTTCCTATTTAATAAATGGTTTTGGGAAAACTAGCCTGCCATGTGCAGAAAACTGAAACTGGACCCCTTCCTTACACCTTATACAAAAATTAACTCAAGATGGATTAAAGACTTAAACGTAAGACCTAAAGCCATAAAAGCCCTAGAAGAAAACCTACGCAATACCATTTAGGACATAGGCATGGGCAAAGACTTCATGACTAAAACACCAAAAGCAATGGCAACAAAAGCCAAAATTGACAAATGGGATCTAATTAAACTGAAGAGCTTCTGCACAGCAAAAGAAACTTTCATCAGAGTGAACAGGCAACCTACAGAATGGGAGAAAATTTTTGTACCCTATCTATCTGACAAAGGGCTAATATCCAGAATCTACAAGGAACGTAAATAAATTTACAAGGAAAAAACAAACAACCCCATCAAAAAGTGGGCAAAGGATATGAACAGACACTTCTCAAAAGAAGACATTTATGCGGCCAACATACATATGAAAAAAAGCTCATCATCACTGGGCATTAGACAAATGCAAATCAAAACCACAATGAGATACCATCTCACGCCAGTTAGAATGGCGATCATTAAAAAGTCAGAAACAACATATGCTGGAGGTAATATGGAGAAATAGGAACGCTTTTACACTGTTGGTGGGAATGTAAATTAGTTCAACCATTGTGGAAGACAGTGTGGTGATTCCTCAAGGATCTTGAAGCAGAAATACCATTTGGCTCAGCAATCCTATTACTGAGTATATACCCAAAGGATTATAAATCATTCTACTGTAAAGACACATGCACACATACGTTTATTGCAGTATTCACAATATTATTCACAACAGCAAAGACTTGGAACCAACCCAAATGTCCATCAATGATAGACTGGATAAAGAAAATATGGCACATATACACCATGGAATACTATGCAGTCATAAAAAAGAATGAGTTCATGTTCTTTGCAGGGACATGGATAAAGCTAGAAACCATAATTCTCAGCAAACTAACACAGGAACAGAAAACCAAACACTGCATCTTGAACAATGAGAACACATGGAGACAGGGAGGGGAACATCACCCACCAGGGCCTCCTGGGGGTTGGGGTGCTAGGGGAGGGATAGCATTGGGAGAAATACATAATGTAGATGACGGGTTGATGGGTGCAGCAAACCACCATGGTATTTGTATACCTATGTAACAAACCTACACATTCTGCACATGTATCCCAGAACTTAAAGTATAATAAAAAAATACAAAAACCTAGACATCTTATAATTTTAGATTATATATACGAAATGTGTATATATATTTTCAATGTGTATTACTTTAAAAACTGGAGGTTTTAAATTAGAAGGGAGCTCCCAGTTTATCTAATTCAATTTTCCTCTTCAGAGGGTGAACAACCAAGGATTAGAATCTTTCATAACTTGCTCAGGGTCATTTGGTAGCACAAACAGAACTAGAATCCAGGTTTCCTGTTCCTCAGCCTGCAGCCTTTTCTTTGTTTTTGTATTAACTTAAAATATTAATATCATGCATGCAATATAGATTGTACATCTGTACATCTTTATCTTCCACCAATGAGTTCTGGAAGATAAAGGCAGAAATTTAATTCAGGTAAATGTAATTTTTTTTCTCTAACAAAATAAAACATTTTTGTGATGCACACAAAGCACCAGCGAAATCAGCAAATCACATCAATAATTCTAAATTCGAATATGACTTCCATCACTAACTCAGTGCAGTCTTTGATAGTTCAGTTTACCTCAATGACATGTACCCCATATATACAACACAAAAAATAATGTCTTTACTTTCTGAGACAGGAAAAAAAGGCAGGGTTTTTTTTTTAACTATTACCAATTGGAAGGGACTTGAAAATTCCATGTTAAGTACATATTGTAACGTTTTGATAAGAAGCAAATTATCTCAACTACTAGCAGTAATGGTTAAACAAGGCAGAAGGTCTATTAGCATGATATTTTGTTTCTGTCTTTAATTTCAACTCTACCCTTCTGGACAGAATTAAATATGTTTTCTCTACTTATATTTTTCTGCCTTGAGCAAATTATTGTTAGAAATAAATTCTGTTATAAAACTACAATACCTTTCCTGAACTTAATCAGCCAAGGTAAACCATTTAAGTAATTTCTTCCTAAATCCCTGTCTTATCTGGATTGACAATTGACGTTGCTCACATTAAATGGGTAATTACTTAATATGCATTATTTTCTGATATTACAGTGTGACAAAAAATAAGAGAGCATGAACACTGAGGGTAAATTGTGAACAAAAATGCACAGCTATTTAACATTTTTGTGTGTACACATGTTTACTTGTATGAAGTTTGTGAGGACAAACGTTCATTTCAGGTTAGAGAAATGAAAATGAAGAAAGAACCAAAAAAATATATTTTTGGAGTAACATTTCTTAAATGCTTAAATTAGGATAGTAACATAGGCATAGCCCCAATCTAGATTTCATTATCAGTATATGCAAGCCTTAATACTTGATCCTTGTTTATAGGAACTAGCATTTGAATTTATTGATGAAAGTTGGTTTGCTATATCTCATTTGCATGGTCTGTTGCATAGAACAAATAAAATGCTTATTCTTCTTGTTATTTATTAAAAGACATACATTTTGATCTTGAAGGCATAGTTTTGAGTTAAAGAAGTATCTTTTAAGTAGGAATATTTCTTGCAATTAATAAGTTGGCACTTATTTTATGGTTCTGATAATATTTTTATTTTAACCATTAGAGGGCACATTAGTTCAAGGGAAATTAATGAAAAAGCACAGTAATAAGACGGAAATAGGCTTTGAAGTGGGGGGCAGAAAAAATTTATATATATAACTATGCTTATTTTCATTCATTTTATTGTCATTTGCAGTATAATTTATCCAGGAAATTTTTTCAATCTGAAAAAGAATTCAAGTATATATAGTTTCATGTAAGAAATAACTCTTCACTTTTTACTGCTAGCTACTACTCCTTGGAGAATGAGGTTGGCCTAGTTGCATTTGACGAGGTTGACTGCTATATGACCAAGGAGGACCTAATAAATCATGGCATTTGAAGAACATCCTGAGTTCAAAGTTACGTATGATCAGGTTATTATGAAATAAGTATGAAGTAAGCAAATGCCAGTCCCTGGTCTTGCAGTTAATAATAATAATAAAAGGCACCTAAGTGTGAATGAATGCAGCTCAGCAACTAGGCTTCACTGCAAATATTTATAACCTTTAAAATTTGGTACAAATTACAGAGAGAAAAATAGATGGCCCTGGAGTGAACACAAAGCTTTATTTCACTGGAAAGGCTTGACTGAGGTCATAAACTGCAAGAGGACAGGCAGCTCAAGTGGCTTATGAATGGCTGTCCAGTCTCAGAATGAGCTCATTTGTTTTCAATCTACGCAAACTGTTATTATTTCTAATCAGTCTTTTGCTCTAAAGGCTGCAGGTTTTTAATCTGTAAAGGCTAAAATAGACACTAGCTAGTATTAAGTAATACTACTTTTATGATGTCAAGTTAAAAGATCACTTTAAATAATTAACTCATTATTTAGTAAAATTTATTGAGCACCTACTAAGTTTCAAGTTGTGAGCTGGGTGATAGGGAATAAAGACAGATAATATATTGTCCCCAGCTCAGTAACATAATTTTTTATTGCCCTGTTATTTATAGAGAAATAAATCAGCAAATAACTGTGGTACCTAACTTTATATATTAGTGCAAAAATAGGAAAGAGATTTATCAAACTTATTACAAAAAATACTTCGCATTTTTTTAAGGGAGGTGAGTAGTTAGGCAAAATCATTAGTATATACTATCTTCAGTTTAAGACTGCAGAACTGCTCTGTTAATATTTTTCTCTGAGAGTCAATTATGCAATAAATTGTAGTAATTAGTAGCATAAAACAAGGTAATAATGTAATTAAAACCAAAATATTTACTTGCTATAGAAGATACTTTTATGCATCTTAATTCTGCTCCTTGCAAGCTAATAATACTCTATAGGAATTTCTGTGTGGCTTTTACATCTGGTGGTTTTGGAATTAGCATGTACAAAGAGAGCTCAGAATTATGCTTTAATTATGATTTGAATGATGATTTGAGACTGAGCATGAGTTGTCAACAGAATTGTGAGCTGAGGGAAAAAGAGATAAGGACCGTTAGGGGGATAAAAAGTATATTTGCAGTCACTTACTTTAAAGAGCCTTTTGTTTTAAAAGAAGTAATTAATGTTAGGAATTAATTGGTTCAGATTCTTGATTTTAAAGTTATCACTTGGTTGCTAAGATGAAGCCTTTTCAAAATTACTACACGATATGCAATGACAGGAACATTTCAGTTGAAGGTAGAAAACATAATTGAAAAGCTAGCTTTTGAGTGCCTGCTTATCACCCTAATTGATAGATGAGCCCGAGGAACTAAATGCTGTAGTTCAATACAAAATGCATTTAGCTGGATTTCACATTACTATGTGCGGTTTTTCTAAGAGCTAAACATTATTGCTGATATTCTGATACATCCTTGGGCTTTAGGTGGAACCTGGTCAGTGTGCATTAACTGTTATAAACAATCATGAAGTCAAAATTCCATGCAACAAATGGATCCAGGTTTAGTATCTAAAAATCTTTGAAGATTTGGATAACAAAATTATGGCATTCATAAAATTCATAAAATGCAGGCATAAAGAATAATGTTTCAAATATATGTTTGTTGACATAGAAAGCGCATTGCAAAAAAGATGATACAGTGAGTCCCACTATTGTAAGAAAAATATGACATGTATAAGAATGTGAAAAATCAGAAAGGACACACCCCAAATGTTAGCAGTGGTCATCTTAAGCAGTGGGATTAGGGAGGTGTTCATTTTCTTTAGGCTTATATGTATCTTCCTAATTTTTCTGTAACAAATATACTCAATTATATAATAAAAAAGATGTATTAGTATCCAGTCTGCCCAACACGTAGCAGGAAATTTTTCATACGACTTTAGAATATTTAGTGATATTGCTGATATTTAGTTAGTCCTAACATATATTTATAACTCCTATTTATTTATGTGTTCTCTGTTTTTATATTTATATATTTTCTTGTAGCATTTATTAAAAATTCGGCAAAATAAAACACAGATAATACCTACTTTGTCTTAAAAAAATGAGAGGATACAATGAATTCGGAAACAGTAAAAAAAAAAGACAATTGAAAAATAAAGGTGAATTTTAGCTTTGCAAATATAGAAGTGAAAATTTAAGATAATATGTATAGGATGTGACCTGGGCATAGAAGAAGGCTGAGATGAAAGAAGTCCACATTAGACCACCTTTTGAATCTGTACATGGGCAGGAGGAAGATAGAACTATTGGGAGTGACTGTCACAATAGTCAGGACGGGAGGTGCGACAATCTTTTGAGAAAGATGGTGAGTCAGCTAACACCCTGGTGATCTATTTCTACAAGGTGTATCCCTTTTAGTGAGGAGAAATCTTGGCCCAACTGATCTGCTCAAGGAGAGTTTATTTTCTTATTTCTATTTGAAAGAATAGTTTTTGGCAGATGGATTCTCAGGGCATTTTGTATGTTTGGTTCAACTGTTCACACTGATGTGATGCATGAGACATCACATCAGTGTGAACAGTTGAACCAAACATACAAAAATCAAATGAGATGGGTGAATTTGGATGAAGTTCAGCAGGATCTTCCATTGATAGGGGGAGCAAAAATGACTCCTGAACTACTTACTTGGAAAAAGCCATACACACATATAGATAAACATTGAATAGCTCTTTGGGGCATCTCTATTCTGGGTCAGATGGGATTACGCTATAAGAGAAGAAGATTGCCTTGCTAGTTAGTATTCACAGTTAAGCATGAGGTAAACGTTTATTACATTGTTGAAAGTAAATGTTATAAAATGAGGGCTTAAGGGAGGAAGTTATGTTTCTGGGGACACAGTATTAAGCTTCTTTCTCCCTTTTCTGATTAAACAAGAAACTCTAGTGGGTGTTTTATTTTTTTCTGCTTTATAGGTTATGTTCATTCTGACATATGGAAAACAGCTTTTAACTACTAGTGAATAATCGATTTTTCATTACAATTTTATTAACAGTAAGTAATTAATCAGTTTCACAATTTTATTTAGAATGTTGGTTTAAATATCTGGCTGTAATTTTTTTCAGTCCAGAAGAAAATCTGTAAACCAACCATGTTTCAAATTGGCCCCTTAACCAATGAACTGATTTTCTTGAGAGAGAAAGCTTAGAAAATTTTCTAATTAGTGCTAAGACCTGATTTTCTGTGGCTCACTGCTTCATGTATTCTACTTCTTCAAATTATGCCGTAGGAAATGTCTTTAGAGCTTGGTGTTTTCTGTTGATCTTTACAATTGTTCTCACTAATTTAGAAGTTAACTGTGCAGTGATTTTTCAAGAATGCACTGGAGCCTTGAGTCAGCACATACTCCTGTCCACCAAGCCAGGGGGCAAAGATTCTTGTGGCCCCTCATCCTAAGGCTCCATGCATGAGAATAGCATGCACGAACTCCAACTGCCAGTTCATTTTCTCCATGGAACTCTCCTATTAGCCTGCAGTTCGTGCCTTAAATGCCTCTTCCTCTTAAAGAGCTGAGAGGGGATTTGTGTAGCATGAGCTTACCTGAGAAACTAAAGACATTAATTAGAAAGGTGCTTCTGAGCAACAGGAAAATTTTCACTGGAAAGGTTTCAAATCTAAGAAAGTAATTAATTTCTCTGCGGAAGAGGATCATGATTTTCTCTTCTGGTGCCCTTCACTGTTGCAACTGAATGGTTTATGCCACAACAGAGGGAATTTGACTCCCCTCTCATTAACCCTTGTAGTTTGGCTCCCTCTGTTCCGTCTCCTTTTCTCTTCCATTTTGGCCTTCTAGGGGGTTGGGGGACAATATTTTATTTTTTTGTGAGGAAAAGTTAAGGAATATGTTTGAAGGAGTATATGCAATATGTAGTTCTTTTTTTTGTTGTTGTTTTTGTTTTTCTTTTTTTGAGATGGAGTCTCACTCTATTGCCCAGGCTGGAGTGCAATGGCGTGATCTTGGCTCACTGCAACCTCTGTCTCCTGGGTTCAAGCGATTCTCCTGCCTCAGCCTCCCGAGTAGCTGGGATTACAGGCATGCGTCACCACTCTGGGCTAATTTTTGTATTTTTAGTAGAGATGGGGTTTCGTCATGTTGGCTAGGGTGGTCTTGAACTCCTGATCTCAGGTGATTCACCCGCCTTGGCCTCCCTAAGTGCTGGGATTACAGGCGTGGGCCACCAAGCCTCGCCAAGCATATTCTTATATGTTTCCTGCTTTCCCTGTTTTTTATACAAAGGTAGCATACTATATATACCTTTTTGTACTGACATAAAAATTACTCCGTATCAGTTCATATGTATTCTCTTCATTGTTTTCACTGTTACGTGATATTTCACTGTGTGTTTGTGCCATAGTTAATTCATTCAATCTCTTACATTAGGGCTTTTAGGTACTTTCCAATATTTTTTAGTTGCAAATAATGTGGCAATAAATAACCTCATATTGTTAGAGCTGTAACTTCTGGGTAAAATCCTAGACATGGGATTGTTGGATTAAAAGGCAAATATGTATGCAGTTTTGTTAGATATTGTCAAAGCCCTTTCTATAAGGGTTATATCATTTTGCATTCCTGTTGGTGTTGTATGAGAGTGATTTTCTTCCCAAACCTCATCAACAGAGTATATCGTCAAGCTTCTAAATTTTTGCCAGTTGGAAGGGTGAAACATGGTATCTCAGTATAATTTTAATTTTTACCATCTACTATGAGTAAAGTTGAACATTTTTTTCACATGGTTAGAGTCATTGTTAAGTCTTTCTTTTTTGGTGAGTTGACTATTTATGACTTTTGTTCACCTTTCTATAGGATTTTTGTTCATTATTTCTTTTTATATTAGAAATACTAATTCTTTCTCTGCACTATATCTCACAGATTTTTCTCCCAGTTTGTCATTTGTCTTTTGATTTTGCTTGTGGTGTTTTATGTCAAAAAAAATCTCTATTTTTATGTAGTTAAATATATCAATTTTTTTGAATTGTGTCCAGATTTTGAGTCATGGTTATTAAGTCTTTCCCTACAGCCAGGTTATAGAAGTTAATGTGTTTTCTTCTAGTATTTATGTTGTTTCATTTTGTTTTGTTGTATGTGTCAAGAATGAATTAAATTTTATCTTTTTTCAATGGCTATTAATTGTTCCAAAGCAATTTATTAAAACATTCAATTTATCTTTACCCCAGTAATTTGAGAAACCACCTTTATAAAATATTTTATCAAATACTTTATCACATTTCTTTAACAAAGAAAAATGTTCATATATAATTGAGTTTGTTCCTTGATTTTTTATTCTAGTCCATTGGTCTGCCCGTCTATTCAGTCACCAGTACTACACTGTTCCATAGTACATTATAACATCTAGTAGGGCTCGTACCCTCTTATAGCTTTTTTCTTTCAATACTTTCCAAGTGTTCTTGCATATTACTTTTTCTTTATTTATAAAGCCCAGTCGTTTCAGAAGGACTATTTTATTCAGTTTTTCCATGTATACAGTGGGATATTCTTTTTCAGGGGCATTGGAGGGGCTTGAGATAGGGTCTTGCTCTGTTGCCTAGGGTAGAGTGCTGTGGCATGACCATAAATCACTGCAGCCTCAAATTCCTGGGTTCAAGTGATCCTCGTGGTTCAGCCTCCCAAGTAGCTGGGACTACAGGCATGCACAACCACACCCAGCTAATATTTAAAAATTTTTTTAGAGATAGAGTCGCCTTGCTATGTTGCCCAGGTCTCAAACCGCTAGCCTCAAGTGACCCTTTGTCCTTGGCCTCCTGAAGTGTTGGGTTTACAAGTAGGGGTCACTATTTCTAACTATGACATTTAAGTTATCTCTTATTTCTAGAAAGTTTTTTTTGATTATATTTACAAATTTTGGTTCTGTTTTATTGTTTTATGTTTCTTCTTCAGGCACTCCTGTTACATGTATGTTGGACCCCGTTCCTCTCTATTTTCTCTTCTAAGCATTTTTCTCTTTTACTCCTTTTTAAAAAAATCTTATTTTCATTCTCTTGGTTGTCATTCTTCCCTTTTGACATCTCTAATTAAATATTTATGTAAATGTATTCTCTTTTGGGCATCATGTAATTTATTCTTTTCTGAGATGGTTTGTCTTTTACTTCAACTTCTTTCTGTGTTTAATCACTGTTTAATCACCTCCTATGCATATTTTCCCGGCAAGTTTCATTTTATTAAAAAAGGTTTCTAGTTTTCGAATTTTTACATTTAGTTTCTAAAAAAATTTCAAAATGCTCATTTAATGCTATTTAATTCAGCTGGGAGTATTGTATTATACTCTTTTATCTCATGGCTTTTCTTTTTGAGAGGAGGGGAAGAATTTTCATCAGCTGAAATGCATTTTCTCTTTTCCTTGTACAGTAGCTTTGTATGGAGTTAGCCATAACTTTTCTATTCTGAGGCATATTTTGGATAGGGTTCTGAATTCAAAAGTGCCCTTTCCTGAGGTATAGTAATGTGCCATCTTTTTAATCAATGATGTTGGCAGTGGAGGTATTGGTGCTTACTTTTTCTCTTTTTTTCTGCAGAATTTTTAATATTTTCTTCTTCCTTCTTTATTTCTCTTCAAGAAATAAGGGGCTATGCCTCTCAGAGGCACCATCTTTTCTCTATTTATGTGATTCTCCCATAGAAGCGTGCTTCTTGGATATTTTCATGCTCTATCCTACTTACCACTAAGCCCCTTCCCTGCAGCTGGTGCTATGAATTACCAAATCTTGTTTTTCAGTATTTTATGACTTGGTTTTGGACTTTCTCTTTCTAAGGGGTAATTTTGTCTGTACTTAGTTTTAGTCGTCTGTTCTCCCCTCCTCTTTTTCACTGAGTCTTTTATGCTTCCCCTTGTTCACTCTTCAAATTCATAAGCTTGTAATGGTTGGGGAGCTTTGTCGAAATGTGGTGTTTATTTCTTTATTTATGGTAATTTTAAGTTCATGGCATTCTCTGTCTCTGAGCAATGTAGATGGGCCATGTGCAGTTTTGTTTATATTCCTTGTTAATTTTACTTATTTTGCTTAAAAGAGCATTTGTGGAGAGATTTGGATTCAGGCGAATGTCATTATTTCCAGACCTGGAAATCTTTATCTGAAAAGATACTTTTAAATTAACTGTTTCAAAGAGTGAATATGTCAAGTAGTTCAATATGTTATGCTCCTTGTCCCTTTCCAGGGAAAAGGTTTTCTTATTAATTATGGGAAAACTAAAATCCCACTAAGATTCTCCCACTAAAAGCTTGAGCTTTATTTAGTAGAAGCAGTATAGAGGATGTGGAAAGTTCTGGAACTGGACAATATTTCTTCTCTTGGATCTCTTTGAAAACTTTCTTCTGAAAGTGCTCTCTTTTCTTTATCATGCTCAGCAGATGAGGTTTGGGGGTGACTTGTACCAACACTGGTACTCTTGGATGGCCAATTAGAAAAGAAAACCCAGGCTAGGTGTTTTATGTCAATTCTACTTTAGTGTCAGAGAAAATGAAAATTTATGCATTTTGCTTTCTTCTCTTTCCATAGAAATGGTAAGATCTGTGGTGTCAATCTCAGGGTGTGGGCTTAAGAGAAAGCGAGTGTGAACCTGAATGCATGGACTTTAGTTGGATGGAAAGATAAGTTTTTGAGGCTCATATGTGGTCCATCACAACTCTATAGAGAAAAGTATTGAGAAAAATTTGACACCATTTTCTTGCCCCCAACCCATGTAGACACTTGCCTCCCATCTCTACTCAACTTTTATACAGTTTTCTCTATTCTCATAAGATAAAGATTGTTTCATCCTGTTCAAGACCAATTGTTTCCATCTGGGCCCTGAGATAGCTGCTCCTGCATCCGCCAGTTTCTTCCATTCTGTCTCCTGAATCTTCAACATTCATTCCATATCAACCACTTGCCCTTTAATGGTTTCTTCTTGCCCTACAAACCTGCTTAAATTTTTATCATCCTTAAAAAACATTAAAATAAATTCTTCCCTTATGTTACCCTATAGCTACCATCTAATCTGTCTGTTCCCCTTCTTATTTAAAATTCTCACAAGAGTGATCCATATTTGCTGCATTTAATTCCTCTTCTCGCATTTATTTCTCTCCTCTATGTTCTTCTACCTGTGTCCTAGGACTCATCAAAATGCCTCCCTTTAATGTCACCCGTAACTTCCAAGTTCCAATTCTTTAACAACAGTGTTCAATTATATCACTAGAATTCTGTGGTTTCTGGCTTCTATGACGTTGCACAAACCAGTCCTTACAGTTTTTTGACTGGGCCTTCCTGGTTTTTCTCTGTGAACTTTCTTTAGGGGAGTGACCAGAGGGACATTCTATATGATCACTGCATTCTTAATAACCCACACTAATCTTTTGCCTCACTCAGTGCCTGAAAGGGAGCAGAAGCTCAACATTATTAAAAACACTGCATACGTGAAATAAAATCTGTCTTCAAGCTGCGATCTTCAATGTTTGACCACTACTGTAATTAGGCCTAGTTAGGGCTATGAGCCTCAATTACTCTCTAGTCTCATAGTTCACTCAGCAGTCATTTAAAATGAGGAGATTTCACAGACAAATCTAGATTTCAAACTTTCTTGCTTAATATGAAGCTCCAGCAATATTGGGTTGGCATTTCTTCAAAGCAGCTTGTCACAAAATTGAGTAACTACTGCTCTCTTATTGATAGGCATGTACTCTCAAGCTTAATTTGATTCATTAATTTACCTTTCCTGCCTGAAGTGTTATAATTTGGCGCCCTTATTTAAACCTGTTATCTATACCCAAACCTCACTCTATTATCCTTGATATCCCAAGGAACTAAAGATGACTCTGGGTAGGTGTCTGATCAGAAATAAATGGACTTGGTGAACTGAACACATTTACTCCTAATAGTTAGAGCTTCCATATATGTTGATTGGTTGAGTTAGCATGCATGTGACTTATAAAGGACATTAGGAAATTTTAGTCCAGAAAAGGAACTAGAAAGTCAAGTCCCAGTGATCTGTGTTTTAAAGACAGGACCATTACAAGCATAAAATAACACTATGTTAGTCAGTGCAGGTATATCATATTAAAAACAAACAAAGCACAAAACATAAAAATTTGAACATATGAAGCAAAGACGTTATAGCTTGATAATTTTTGTTACACATGTTTCAGTTCTTTTTATAAAAGGAACTAGTACTACGAACTTTTGAGTAGTAATTACCAAGCCCATCTAAGGTATAATTTTACTTACAAATAACTGTTGGAATTTTTTAATTGAATTCAATACTAACACCCATTATTTTAAATATTAAGCATTTAAATGAAACATATAAGTGTTTCAGAAAAATCTATTGAATTCTTTTGTTTTAATACAGCAACTATGCTTATTCCATCTTCTGCTTTTTAATTTGGGCTCATATATCTTTATATAGTTGTGATCAGCGAGCTGTATAACATTGCTTTCTACTTTTTCAGTTAGCATTGTTTTATATAAGCATTTATCTGCCTATGTTTCATTTAAACTACTTATTGGCATCATAATATTCTCTCAAAATAATATGTTACTGTGCCTTATTTTGGAGGCTTATATTGTCTTCAGTTTTTCAATGGTGTAGTAACAGTAATACAAATATCTTTTGATAATTAAAAGAAGTTTCCTTGATTTTCTCCCATTCCTTCTTAAAAAATTTTTTCTTCTGCAATCATAGCCATTGTAACCTTGAATACTTGGGCTCAAGGTATCCTTCTGCCTCAGCCTTCTAAGTAGCTGGGACTACAGGCATGTGCCATTATGCTAGGCTAATTCTTTTATTTTTATTTTTGTAGAGATGGGGGTCTCAATATGTTGCTCAGGCTGTTCTTCATATCTGGCCTCAAGCTATCTTCTTGCCTTGGCCTCCCAAAGTGCTAGGATTATAGGCAGGAACCACCACACCCAGCCAAAATTTGTCATTTATTGTCTTTTTTTATGGCTTCTTTAGCTGTCCTTGGACCTTAACTGTCATCCAGGTCTCTGAATCAACCCACTTGGAAATGTTACATTTCTGGTCTCATTCAAGTGTCGCTTTTATTCAGAGAATTCTCACAATGCGTAAATGCAGGCCCTTATAAAGTACATACTGTGGATCAGGATCTCTTTCAGGAGATACAGTGGTGAATTGAGTATGGTTTCTGTCCTCACAGACTATCCAGTCTAGAAAGGGCATTCAAGACATTATAGACATTCAAGTACTCTTGCAATACAATGATATGGATTTTGTACAAAGAAGACACAAAGAAGAGGTTGGTTAATTCTACCGAGTGAGGGATGATCAGGAAAGGTTAAGTAGAGATGGTCATATTTGGTTTCAGTATTGAAATATAGACAGTTGTTCACTAGCTAGAAGGAATGTAGCATATAATAGGGGAGATGTGGAGAGAAGGGATTTCAAGTAGAGAGAGTTACCCAATCAAA
Organism: Nomascus leucogenys; assembly: GCF_006542625.1. Classification (NCBI taxonomy): domain Eukaryota; kingdom Metazoa; phylum Chordata; class Mammalia; order Primates; family Hylobatidae; genus Nomascus; species Nomascus leucogenys. Next base: position 77,088,881 of record NC_044383.1, read on the forward strand.
GATGCTGAGATGCAAACAAGATAGACTATTCAGACAATTCCACATATTCTTCTTGGTTGGAACTCTTGAGAAGGAAATAAGGGTACGATTATGGGGGAGAGGGGCTTAAGCTCTATATAGACTATGAAAATAGTAATTAAAGAATTACAAGTACAGGTATAACATGATAAAGTGATTTGCATTTCAGAAGATAATTATAATAGTTATATGGAAGAAAGCTAAAATGGGATCCAGGCCAGAGACAGTGGAGCCAGATAAGAGACTATTGTCATAAATATTAAGGAGGAAAAATCCACTAGGATTTGGTCACTGATTGGCTGCAGTCAATGAAGTAAAAGAAAGAGGTAAAGATGAGTTCCAGGTTTCTGCCTTCAGTGATAACAAGTATTTGCCCAGTGAAAATGAATGGCATGGATCATGATTCTAACCAAGATAGCAAATAAAGATAATGAATTTAGTTTTGGCCAATCTAAATTGGAGGTGCCAGTGTCAGATGAGTGGTTTGATATATGCTGATACTGGAATTCCAGAGAGAGTTCTGGGCAGAAATTATAGAACTGTGATCTCAGCCTTGAGCATGTCCTTATTTCCAATTATTGTAGGACGTGTCTACCTAGATATTCTACCATCACCTGGAATCCAACTTAGTCTAATTCTAACTCATCAGTTTTTCACCCAAGATAATTTTCTTAACTCTCTCACAATTAATTGTGGCACTAAGACACTCACTTCTGATCTCTAAGCAGTAGAGGTAAGCTTAGACTTTTCCTCTTTATTGTTATTGGTAAACTTGCCTATTATCACGTTCTGTAATGTCTTTCTTCAAAATTTCTCCAGTGAAAATTTCTAGGTGTCCAGAAATTTAGGCTTCAGTCCTGATTCTGTTGCTAACTGGGAAGTTGATCACCTTGTACAAACCATATAATCATTCTAAGTCCTAGCTTCTACCTCTGGAAAAAGGACTTTGAATTAGTCAGTGGATTCCCTTCCAGATATTGAGTCATATATGTTCCTTCATTATTCTGAACGGATTCTTTGTGATTCATGTGTCTCCAAATGGATGTCCCAGCTTTTGGTGTCATTCCCACTCAATCTTATGCTTATAATTACCACCTGAAGCTTCCTTAAATGCACATCTTTCAAGAACTAACCTAATGGCTTCCTTTTGCCTATCAAGTCTGACTTGTTTGTCAGGTTACCAAGATTCTGCAAAATGATTTCTACCTAGTCAAATGAATCCATCATTACTTTTTAACATCATCCCTGATATGTAGTCAGTAGACTTCTGACTGATTTCTCCTCAGAATTTAATCATGATCTTTACCCCCCTTGAAAATCTAGTACCCTTCCCTCTGAATCCTAAATTATGTTTCAAATACCAACTCAAGTCCTTTCTTCCAGCGGGATTATACTGAACCACTCCAAACATCAGTGTTCTTGCCTCTGTTTCTAAGAGCATTTGTATTCTGTGGCATGATTTACCACTTAAATTTATCTATAGGCTTGGTTTTAACTGATTTCTATGTGGGGACCATCTTCTGTGTCTGCCACAGCCTACCAGAGTGTGAAGCCCAACACACCATAAGTACAGGTTGGTTTACTGGCTTTCATGAACACGCATGTTACAATAAGGGACAGGCCATAACCTCAATGTTTGAAAAACCAAAACAAAATAACAAAGCCACACCTCTGTCGGAGGGATGACTTGTAAGATGATAAAAAAAATTATACACCAGAACAGACATGGGAAATTGAAAAGCTGAATTGGTCTATTAAATATAAAATTAACTCTTGAATTCTTTTTGGTTTATTTACATGCAATTGACAATTTGAGCACTCGGGGTTCAAATATCTTCATTACAAATTGTACATCTAAGAACTGAATCATCTATGCTACCACAATATCCTATCAGTTTTAAGAATGCCACTTTAAATTACTGGAGAAATTAAGTGCAATTTCAAACTTTATATTGTTTTGCGGGTCAAAGTGAATGAATTCCATGAATTTGTGAAGAAGGCAGCCACAAAGTAAACCAAAACATACTTGGTTAGGTCCCTGGGTAAAATTTGGCTGAGTTTTGAAATGTGAATGCCTCTTTGGACTTCACAATTTATTTCTGTTACATTAGGATTCAAAAGAAAAGAGAACTTATTCGCTACACTTTATCTTTTCTCCATATCTGTCATCAAACACTTATCTGTTTTTGCAATTATTATTTAGAGTTTTTGTATTTTGTCAGGCACCTTGAAGTAATTTTAATTATTATGACAAACATGTAGCATAAATACTGTATGATTCTATATGAATTTCTATATGACTTTCTCTGATGTCTTTGAGTTTGTGGTTATCGCCTACTTAAAAGAAAGTTTAGGCCATATCACTGCCTTCAAAAAGTTTAAAGTCTTCTACATTAACAATGCACCACAGAGCAAAGACAGGCCAGCCTACATTCAGAATTTAAATTTAAACTCTCATGGGCCTAAGACAGGATACTAAAGAGAATCATGATTCATATTCTATGTTCTCTAAGGTGGAACAAGTGTCTAGACTCCTGAGAGCTGGATGTCAGCAGGCTTTAACACAGTGATTCTCAGTGTAGCAAAAGTGGTAGAAAGCCGCCTCAAGGACTGAAAAACTGAGGGGGAAAAAGCTGTCTCCTAAAACACAGGAGACTCAGAGAAGACGAAGTATGGCAGAGACTTTGTGGTTTCCATCTGTTCAAGAAAAACTTGAGTAAACATTTTAGTTGGTTTCCATTCCCTGCCCCATCTTGGTGTTTGTATACCATTCTCTGCATCTGCATTCTATATTCCTATTAACTGAGAGAAATCTTCTTTTCTGTGATTTGAATGTGATTCTACAGCCCACTTGTCATATATGATAATAACACCATCATTGATTAATGTTTTACAGTTGGCAAAGCACTTTTACAGATGTTATTGCATGTGACCCTTATGGTAAGCCTATGATGTAGGTAGGAAAGACATTATTTTACTCACAAATAATTTTAAGCTCAGAGTACTTGATTAATTGTGTCCAAGATCATAGAGCTTATAGAATTATTTTGGAACTGAAACCTAAAATCTTTCTATTATTCTTTAAGTTCTATTACCAACTTGCTAATGATGACATTTATGGGTGACTGATTAATGGAAAAATAGCAATAAAGATGTGAAAGGACTCCCATTCATGGAAGAATAGGAATGAGGACTGAGAGTCCCCCTGTGGTCCTTTTCTGATTTAATCATAGAATTGTAGGATTTGATAATTAATAAACCAATGGGTAGGTATGATTTTTTAATATACAAAGCCCTACACTTACCTGAGCTTTTGATTTAGGAGACCCTGGAGAAAAATATATATTGTTTCCAAATAGTTTCAGAGAGGGGGCTCTAGTTTCTCTCAATATAACCCTTTCTGATCTTAAGTTCCTTTATCACCAAGTACTCATTTCTATCTAACCCAAATCCTGAATGCTGTCGTTTGAGCCCAAATCCTTTTGTTCTGTAGGAGCTACTGTAAAATTTTTATTTATAGCTTTGGAAAGGTGCAGGAAATATATTTGAATGATTTCTGACTGCTGACAAGCCCTAACAACCGATAGTCCTAGGCACTGAACTGAATGTCTCTTGGCAGGGATGGCTATTTTGAGGGGAAAAGACAGAAACTGGCAAGAAAACTTTTTTCATGCAGGTGTGATTTTATGATGGAATTTTATGACAGAAACCAACCAAGTGTCCTTTGTATGGTTTATGATGTCATCAGCTCTTAGGCTGAGATTTCTTTCTCATTATTCATGTTTATTTGGCTTAGAGCAAATTAAAAATCAGACAAGGAAATTGTAATATAATTTTGATTTTGCAGATGTAATCTGACTCCTGAGCAACTTGAGATAAGTTTGCTTCTTTTATTTGTGCTGTTGAATTATGTTCTTAAAAGTTTTTTTGTTTTGCGAAAGCGGAAATTGTTCTTTGTCTGTATGGCTTGTGCAATTTTGAACACTCTATCACCATTTGATATTAACAGCAAACAAGAAATGCTTTGCATATTACAGTTATTTTTCTAGCTTCAAAGAGTTTAAAGGTAGGATTTAAAAAAATCAGTTTACTCTGAAGAAAAAATTGCAGCTGGAATTCTCTCATTGTGGTATACACTGATGCATTTCTTTGATTTTTTTTTTTTTGATACGGTGTCTCACTCTGTTGCCCAGGCTGGAGTGCTGTGGTGCAATCTGGGCTCACTGCAACCTTCGCCTCCCAGGTTCAAGCAATTCTCCTGTCTCAGACTCCCCGGTAGCTAGGACTACAGGCATCTGCCACCACACCCAGCTAATTTTTGTATTTTTTAGTAGAGATGGGGTTTCATCTTGTTGGTCAGGCTGGTCTTGAACTTCTGACCTCAGGTGATCCACCCCTCCTCGGCCTCCCAAAGTGCTGGGATTACAGCTGTGAGCCACCACGCCTGGCCAATATTGTTTTTTTCAATCTTATAGTAAATGGGGTAAAATTCATGGAAACAGTTTTTTTTTTTTTTCTTCCTTCCTGAAGTTCCAGTTTGTTATCATGCCATGGTAAATGCCGGAAACAGGTATCCCTTTAAGAGCAATTGTAGTCTTCACACCTTTCTTATGAGTGGTTACCTTTCCATTGTAACTTGTGACCCTGCCCCCAACCAAATCTGAATGGACCTGTTGTGAGCATCTGGCCAAAAGGCAGCATCTATAGGCAGATTAGTCTATATCTTTTGATGTTTACCTCTCAATTCCTCTACCCTAATGCTTTATAAGCAGCATGCGTGCACATATGTACACATACACTATTACTTTTCCTACATCTCCAGGTCCTCCTTATTATCTATTTGTAACCCCATGCCATCCACTTACTAGCCAGTGCCTGACTTTCTACTTTTCTTTGCAAATTTGCTTCCCATGGCATTGTGCACTCTTTCCCCCTTTTCTCAGCCCCTCCTTTCACCCATCACAAGCATTTACAAATTGAAAAGAAAAATTAGAAATTGGTATCTGTGCATGTCATTTCAAATTTTAATAGCAGTTGTGAGTGGATAGCATCTCTGCTTGGCATATGAGCATTAGATATGACTCAAGCTTGGGTCATGGACATATAAAGCATGTATTCAAATCAATTTTCTTTTTGTCAGTATGTCTTGCATTATGGGTTGAATTGTATCCTCTCCAAATTCATATGTGGAAGTGCTAACTCCCAATGTAACTATACTTAAGATGGTGCCTTCAAGGAGGCAATGAAGGTTAAATGAAGTAATAAGGGTGGGGCCCTAATCTAAAAGGACTGGTGTCATAAGAAGAAGAGACATCAGGAGCACGCATGCACAGAGAAGAGGCTATGTGAGGACACAGTGGGAGAACGTCATCGGCAAGCCAGGAAGAGAGGACTCACCAGAAACCTACCCTGCTGGCATATTGGACTTTCATCTTCCAGATCTGTGATAAAATAAATTTTATTTATTTAAGCCACTAGTCTGTGGTATTTGTATGGCAGTCTTAGCAGACTAATACACTTAGATAAGGCTTGAGTTTCAAAACATGATTTTAGTGGAATTAGACTTGAGCAACTCAAAATGATATACTTAATTCTGATCAGCATCATTGTTGATACATAATTGATTCAATCCTGTTATCATGACACCTGGGGGCTGTAAGTTAAACACTGATTTTAGTGGGAGTGTGATTAGACCTTTGGCCCATTGTTCATATGTGCTAGGTAATTAAGTTAAAAATACTTGTTCAAGGCCGGGTGCAGTGGCTCACGCCTGTAATCCCAGCACTTTGGGAGGCCAAAGTGGGCGGATCACAAGGTCAGGAGATCGAGACCATCCTGGCTAACACCGTGAAATCCCGTCTCTACTAAAAATACAAAAATATTAGCTGGGCATGGTGGCAGGCACCTGTAGTCCCAGCTACTCAGGAGGCTGAGGCAGGAGAATGGCGTGAACCCAGGAGGCGGAGCTTGCAGTGAGCCAAGATGGTGCCACTGGACTCCAGCCTGGGTGACAGAGCAAGACTCCATCTCAAAAAAAAAAAAAAAAAAAAAAAAAAAACTTGTTCAAAATCTCATGTAGGACACACTTTGGGGTCTGCATTTGTCCTGACCACTCTGTCCTGAGATGTAGAGCATTTCAATCTCTGACTTAGGAATAATATTGATTTTGATCAGAAACTGTAAATATTCATGACCTAGTACCCTTACTTAAGAGGATATATGATATAATATGATCTATCTAGCTTGGGGTTTCGAGGTGATTGTTGATGATTGCTCTATTAGTGATTGGTTTTTTGAAACATGAATCTGTAACCTCATTAATTTAGCTGGTATATAGAGAGCACATATTGAAAATCAAGTTCAGCTTTAAAAATGATAAAATAAACAATTTGAAAATATAAATTGTAAATTACATTTCACATGCACAGCACACATCAGAGGCTCAGACAAATAATGTAGGTTTAAGTTTGATTCTAGTACTTGTAACACGAGATAACTTTTGGCTATGATTGATGCACCTGTGCACAGCCTTGTAAGATATATCTTCTCTGAAGCTCTCTGCAGGGGACTGTATCAGCCAGGGTTCAGCCAGCAAGCAGAGGCCCTATGAGTATCAAGGAAATAGGAGATTTCTTATAGGAATTAGATATGACACAAATGTGGGAGGAACTGGGGAAGTAAGGTCCAGAGGAGGAGTTGGAGGATCAGAGAAGGAGTCAGTAGCCAGTGTGTCTGAAGTACTGGCCATGATGGATAAGGGCGAGCTGGCAGGGAAATCTGTGTTGCCTAATCTGAGAAGGCAAGCACACGCAGCTGCCTCAGTAGGACCAGGGGAAAGTGTGTGACTATTTTCCAAGAGTCAAGCCTGTTGCTTTACCTCTGTCTCCCAAATCTCACACAAGTTCCTCTTTTGGCCAACTTTAACCTGGAAGCTTCAGGGTTCTCAGCTTAACCAAGTGGACATAGTACAGCACAGCCTAGCACAAGACTATCAGTTTCTACAGGGTTCTGTAGACAGAGGAGATGATGCTTGTGGTGTAGAACCTGCATCATTCTAGGGCTATCATTTGAGGGCCATTGAAAGGTATGCCTGCTAACAAATGTCCCCTGCCCTGTGGTACACTTGCTAACAAATATCTTCTGAACTGTCTTCACTGGTGCCCACAGCTCTCACCATGAGTCTCTATTTTGGGTTAGGGTATTTTTCTCATAAAAATTCCCAGTAAAAATGAAAAATCTTACTGAGAGAGTTAATACATGAAACCTATTACTTCATAATATATTAAAATACTTGATCACCATCCAGGCATGGTGGCTCACGCCTGTAATCCCAGCAATTTGGGAGGCCGAGGCAGGTGGATCACCTGAGGTCAGGAGTTTGAGACCAGCCTGGTCAACATGGTGAAACCCTGTCTCTACTAAAAATACAAAAATTAGCCGGCGTGGTGGCACACACCTGCAATCCCAGCTGAGGAGGCCTACTCAGGAGACTGAGACAGGAGGATAGTTTGAATCTGGGTGGTAGAGGCTTTAGTGAGCTGAGCTCGCGCCACTGTACTCCAACCTGGGTGACAGAGTGAGACCCAGACTCAAATAAACAAACAAACAAAAAACAAACTTGATCGCCTTACTGGTCCAGCATCTGAGAAGTCTTGGGTAGAGAAAATGGCAAAAGCTCTAGTGTTATTTCAGAGGATAAGGGTGGTGGAAGCCCCTAAACATATAGGGAGTAAATGAATGGAGAAGAAAGGATGTAAAAGTGGAATATGCCCACTTAACCTTACTTCCTACTAATAATTTTGCTTTGAAGTCACCTCTCCACTATACTGCTCAAGGATAAAATTACAAATAGCATTTGTGAGATGTTAATATTCATATTTAGGTCCATGAAGTTAACTCTGGAACCATTTTCAGTTTGAAAAGATATGTGTTTGTACAGTGATTTGTTCTTTGGTCTCTGGGAAAATCAACTTATTTTCAGGTTGCCCAGTTTTCACATGTATTATTTTAATTTAGTTTTGCCTGATTCTGTCATAAATCTTGGAATCGAACTTTAGGACCGGCGTGTTTATTAGGTTTCCCTTCTCTTCCCTCCCTGTCCTTTATTTTCTTTTCTGATGTGATTCTTTAAACAAAATGCAGTGGTGATTTCTGTCTCTGACCTCTGGCAAACTGTGGTCTCCTGCAAATTGGCTTAAGTGCTCTCCCTTCAGTGGGCAAGATAACAGAGATAGAGGCACCTGGAGACAGCTACTCATGTTCTGGTGACTGTGAGATGTGATGTACAAGAGCAAAATTAGGCAAACATGATAGATTGACACTGAGGACACTTGGGATGAACAGCTTTTTCTAGTTTAAACATGAGACAGCAAGATAAATGAATAAAGAAAATTGACAGTCACTTACACCTGCAGGCATCAGCAGCCATCTCAGCTAGGCTGCTAACAAAAGGTCGCAGCTCACCTGCCATGGAGACAGCCAACAGTGAGGCTACAAATAATTTGTTTTAAAACATTGTTTAGATACTTCATACTGTTTGGTGACAGAGGAGTGTCTGATTTCCTCTCCCACCCCTTGACTCTTTAGCTCACTTGCGAGTATGCACGTGCCCTCTCTTTCTAGAATCATGCAGAAGCAATAAATCAGCCAGTTTAGGAAGACCCAGCCAGCCTAACACAGATCGATTTCACAGGGAAGTCGATGGGCTGCTAATAGAATCACAACTACCTGTCAAAACAGGAAAAACATATCTGTGACAGTGACAAAGGGCAAATCAATTTAAGAAGAGGTTTTTTCTTCCAGAAACATAGATGTGGAGTACATGGATGTCTCTGAGAGTCTGTAATTGTGAATAGAAACCATATACTTGGACCGTTACAGCTAAGGTTATGTCAATGATTCTGGGAGAGCATACTGACTCTTTTTGCTTTTTATTCCAGGGGTTTGCCTGGTAACTGTAACAATTTGCTCTGTAATAGAATATAGCAGAGAGCAGCTGCCTGAAAACACATTTGATTAACTATGTTACCCAAATAAGTTGGCCTGGCCCATTAAATAAGTTATATTTCCACAAACTTGCTATTTTCATATGTCTTGTGGAAATTTAGACAAGGAGCTGTGCATTGCCAAGGATATCAATCTGGCAAATCTTTATCTTGTAAGTCAACTTGATCATTTTCAGAGACCCTATAAAACTGTTGGTAATGTCTTTTACTAGCAGCAACTTCTGTGTTCAGGCTTAGTTTCTTGCAAAGGGAATCTTAATCCTGAGTACAACTGCCAGGTTAAACCCATTGTGACTTAACGCGAGGCTCTTTTAGGTCAATGACTAAATTTTTAAATATTTAATATGCATGAATTTAGCCCAGCACCATGGATTTTCTGCAAAACAAACAAAAAGTGATTCTATGTTACAACAGAATCTGACTTCTCATTGTAATCAGGAAATGCACTGGGCTGTATAGTCACCAAGCTCAGTAATCAAATGTAGCCCTAGTAAGCATGTTGCTGCTCCCTTACTAGAGCAGAGCTGCTGTGTGACAATCTAGACAGGTTAAGAACCATGGTTCTGGAATCAGGTACGTCTGTGTTCTGGTCTGCTACCTGCCACTTCGCTGCATGACTTGGGTAAGGTGCTTAACCACTCCAAGCCTGTTTCCCGTTTCCCATTCTGTACCGTGGGGCTAGTAATAGTGCTGACCTCATACAGTTGTTACCATGTATATCCATGGCCCAACTATGCAGAAGGAGGAAACTGTGGCATCACTCATTTCTGTAATCTTCCTTCTACTTATGACTAGGCCAAGCAGAGAATGATCCAACTGGCTTTTTTTGTTTTTGCTCTAGGAAGTCAGGTGATGGCTTCTCATGCTGTGTTTAAGTTAACAGATGTATAAGAAGAGCTACGTCCTCTCTCCTCCCCTTTATATACATACCCTTCCCTTGACATGTATCTCAAGGATTTTACATTTTCTTCTATTGTCATTTCCACCTCTACTTTTAGAGAACTGTCTCACCCTTTGGCCTTCACAGCCTGGGAAACTAGGGAAGCGGGGACAGCGAACTGCATGGTATTAACTCTGGTACCTTGTGTTTGCTGGGTGGTGGCTTTTTGCCTGACATTGAGGGCCAATGATTCATCCTCTTGGCTCAACCTGACCTTGCTGACTGTAGCTCTTATGTGTATAAATTTATTTCCATCCCCATCCCGCAGTGGGGTGAGAAATAAATGCAAGAACAAGATTTTAATTACCTTCCAAGTGTGTTAGATATAATAAATGACATTTAAAAAATCCTTCTCTTCCAACTGTACACTGATCAGAGTTGCATTCCACAAGGACTTAGTAATAAGACTGTGGTTGGCCCAGCTGTTTCAGAATGATGCCTGGAAAGATGGACAGTAACCTAGTATGATCCTCCAATCTCAGCTTACAATGGCATACTCTCACTTGGGTCCAAACTCTGTTCACATTTTGATTTTTTAATTTGTATTTATTTATTTATTTATTTATTTTTATTTTGAGATGGAGTTTTACTCTTGTTGCCCAGGCTGGAGTGCAATGGCACAATCTCGGCTCACCACAACCTCTGCCTCAGCCTCCTGAGTAGCTGGGACTACCGACATGTACCACCATGGCCCAGCTAATTTTGTATTTTTAGTAGAGACGGGGTTTCTCCATGTTGGTCAGGCTGGTCTCGAACTCCCGACCTCTGGTGATCCACCCGCCTCGGCCTCCCAAAGTGCTGGGATTACAAGCGTGAGCCACTGTGCCTGGCCCACTGTTCGCCTTTTGTACTGCACTTCCATGAAATCTGTTCTGGAGCTGTCTCAATTTTTGGGCTATTGTATTAGCATCATCGCTTGATATGAAAAAATATTGACTGTAGCCTACCTTCTTGTTCTACCTCACTTTTTTGTCAGGATAAAGACCTTATAAGGCTGGGCACAGTGGCTCATGCCTGTAATCCCAGCACTTTGGGAGGCCGAAGCAGGTGGATCACCTGAGGTCAGGAGTTTGAGACCAGTCTGGCCAACATGGCAAAACCCTGTCTCTACTAAAAATACAAAAATTAGCTGGGCGTGATGGCGAGTGCCTATAATTTCAGCTACTCAGGAGGCTGGGGCAGGAGAATTGCTTGAACCCAGGGAGCAGGTCGGGGGCAGAGGTTGCATTGAGCCAAGATCACACCACTTCACTCTAGCCTGGGCGAAAGAGCAAAACTCCGTCTCAAAACAAACAAAGCAAATAACCTCATGAGAAGGTACTGTAATGCATCTATGTGTATAAAGACAAAAATGCAAGTTTGTCTTGTTATTAATAAGACAAAGTATAATCAGTCTTGATGTACAATTAGAATAATTATGTGGATTCCATCCTTAGGACATGTTTGTATTGTTACCCTGGGTCTACATCTTCATCATCATAGTGGATCTGTTTAATTCTCGGAGGGATGAGATACAAGGATAGCCTGTGGGCTCAGTGTAGGATATTTTAAGTATGATAGAGACAGAGGAAGAGTGCTGAGTGATTTCAGATCTCTGTTAGCCCCTGCATTGAAGCTCTTTGTGTAAGCCTACACACTCTGCCTCAAATTCCTCTTGCTCTAAAAAGGGGATAACCTAAAGATGGTGCTTGAAAGGGTTGCCAAAATCTTAGCTTTGTGGTGGAGACGTCTTCCACCAATCTCGTCACATGAAACCAGAACCAAAGGTGTTTCTAAACGAAGGTTCAGAAGAACAAATGCATCTGGACTGATACCTGGGCAAGGCATCAGGCCTTCCACCTGGTTTCTGAGAAGAAAGTGCCCGTGGCTCAAGCCAGGTGACGGGTTCACTTCTCACCTCCGTGTCTTGTAGTCTGTTTGATGTTTGGCGTGTAACTTAAGCCAACCACCTCTGCCTTAAGTTTACAGTACACCAAGTGGAGGGGAAAAGTTGCTGTGTTGCAAATGATAGAAGGCATTTTTTTAAGTTTAAAAATGTATGTAATGATTCTTAGTTTTTAGAACTACAGGCAAGAACACGAGGAGGCTCTGTGGTTCTGCATCTGGTGCAGTAATTTCCTTCTCTGCAGGTTCTCTTCTCTTCTTCCTCCACCCCAGGGGCCTGTTGTGGCTATGTCCTCTAGCACAGAGCTAAGATCATCTAAGGAATACTGTTTAATTGCTGAGCAGCTAATCAGAATTGTAAAGGTCAGCGATAACAGGCAACAACATACTCATGTTCGAAAACAGCAGGATGTGACAAAAGCAATTTGTCTTGATAAATGCACTTCAGAAATCTATTGAGCTTATTTTGTCTCCCTCAGGCTCTGTCTGTCCATCTTCATCTGCCCCTTTCAGTTTCTGCGTCGGTCCCTTCTTTGGTTTTTGTTTCTTGGTATCCCGTGTCACTGTCTGGTGCTCCTGGTTGCTCTTCCTTTGTAGTAGCTGTCATGCAGAGAGGACTATGAGGATTCTTTTCCCTTAGATCCCCTTTTCCTTTTTTTCTCCTCTCATCTTATTTTCTTTGCTTTTTGTTCCTCATCTTCTTCTTCCGTCCCTTAACAGCAACATTTATTTGTCTTTCCCCACTGTTAAAACTGAAGTACTGTGGGTGCTATTCACCACAATTCCATGGCTTGTGTTTTAGCTGCTTCCATAAGACCCCTGGCTCCTCCAACAAGGACTAAGGCGATTGTTTCTGTGTAAATCTAATTTTGAAAGGGGAGGAACAATGCCTCACCTGAGCTCACATGTGGCACCCTTGTGGTCCCCTCTTGGGCTCTCCTTGAGCTCTACAGCTTGTTGTGGAGTTCCCTGAGAACAGAACTCCACTTCTGCTGCTGCCCATGCCATCAGTGGCCACCCTGCACCAAGTGCCAGCTCTGGAGAGTGTGAGTGGCTGCTGTGCCTGGGTGGTGCACGGTTCCTGTGGCTGTCGCCGTGTTGGGTCCTCCTCAGAAGTGGGGAGGATGTCCCATGCCCTGCCTTGGGCCACACATTTTATTCCAGGACTGGAGCAATTTTCTGAGTACATCTAATAGGGTCACACAAGGAAAGAGATGGCACAAGCGAAATGGGTGGTTGGGGAGAATTTGAAGGAGGCACTATTTTCAGAGGTGTTATTAATTAGTGGTTCACAAAACATTTTTGTTGCCTTATAAATGATAATTACATAATAACTATAATCACACATATATATCCAACATATGTTGTATATACCAATGAGATCACTGAAAAATATTTGAGGCTTTCTTTGCGACTTAAAATCAAATCTCAAATCCTTTATATGTTGTACAAGGTCCCTGGCCCCTCCCTCCCTATCCAGCCTGATCTTCATTCTTTCCCTCTACCTCTAAACTTTGCCTTCCTTGTGTTTTGCAAAGCTGGACCAACTGTCTTCCTCTTCGGGACCTTTGCACATGTTGGCCTCTGCCTGGAGCAAGCTTCCCCCCAGGCCCTGCTTGCCTTCACCTGGTGGACTCACTTCTCAGGTTGCAGTGTCATTTTCATAGAATATTTTGACACACTTTCATAACACCACCTACGTTTTCTTCACAGAACCCTTGACAAATGACAAATAAAACAAGGTAACAGACAATCCTCGCATGGACCAATGATAACAATGATCCGTCTAACTCTGACCTTGTAAGCTTTGGTGGGAGGTGGGGGTGGGTGGGTTTATTGATATAATTTGTGTTATTGTTTACTATCCATCCCCCCCACAACATGACTGTGGGGATCATGCTTGTTTTTGTATAGTGATGTTTTCCCAGGCCTAACACATAATGAACTAAGTACTCACTATACACCGGTTGCTTTACTTATGTTTGTGTGGGTCACTTCAGTTTTTACCATAATTCCATCAGGCAGGGGTTGGCAAACTGCTGTCCACAGGCCAAATCTGATCCACCAACTGTTTTTGTCAGCAAAGTTTTATTAGAACACGGCCGTGTCAATTTGTTTATGTGTTGTCTATGCCAGCTTTTGTGCTCCAAAGGCAGAGTTGAGTAGTTACAATAGGGACCATTTTGTCTGCAAAGCTGAAAATATTTGCCCCTGTTACAAAGTAATGCGGAATCTCCATTTTCTGGATGAGAAAACTGAGGATCAAAAGTTTCAGTAACTTCCTCATACCTAGATTTCAAGTGGCAGAACTCAGATTCAGAATCACCACATATTCTTTTATCATTTTTCTCCACAAACCAGACCTTTTTGCTGATATATATTTTTAGGACACTAAATTTCCACAGGGGAGGTGACATTTGGTCTAGATCTTAAAGGAAAAGTGGGAATTCAGCAATGGACAAGAGAGTACAAAATATTCTAGGCTGAGATGCAGAGGTATAAGAGAGCTTGGTGTGTTTATGAGATAGCTTGTCAGACTGATCAAAACATAGCAGTGTTTTGTGGTCATGGGGGAAGTGTGGGAAAATTGACAGAAAAGGAGGCAGTTAGAGCAGGAGGAACCTGCCAGACCAGGAAGCCTGAACTTGAGCTTCCAAGCCTGTGGCTTCTGCTTTGCTTGCACATTTTCTTTTTGTCAAAGTTTGAGCTTTTGTTCCAATATCTTTATTTTCCATAAATTATCTATATGTGTCACTATATTAATACTATATTGCATACAGTATAAAACATAAAAACATATTTTAAAAAGATAAGCTCAAGGTAAAATGAATATTCAAAATAATTTTTATTTTAGTTATTAATGCTTCAAAGTATATTTTGGCTGCCTTTTAATAACAATAATGTTTCATGGGAAGAATGCTAATGCATGCGCTTAATTATATTTGAAAATTTTCGCTTAACACTTAGCGATGCAGCTGTTTGAACATATCATTTCAAGATTAATTTTTTAAAATACATGGTTTCAAATGGTATCACTGCTGGAAAATAACTCAAAGATACATGGATTCAAGTGGAAGAAGTACATTGTTGGTTTCACTTACAAATTATGATAATTATTTTTCAAATCCATCCACCAATTAAGCAAAAGTTTTTGTCTCAACTCATCCAGTATGTTTACATCTTCCCTGCTGTCAATTGCTTATCAATATGCAAATAAATGTGAAGGTTATTTGTTCTCATATTTTACACAATGTGTTCACAAGCCATTGAAACTGTTCAAACTGTTCACCTAAACATTTTTAAACAGATCGGAAAATTGTAAGTTTAAGTACCTATATTTGGCAGTTCTTGAAGGTGGTGCATACCATTTCCAGCAACAAACATCATGTAACAACAAAAACATTGCTTTTGAAATGCTCTCTCCGAAGCACAGGTTTCTCCCTTAAAGAGGTTACTCTACCCCCCTTACTGTCGCCTGTACAAAGAAGGAACAGATTTTGTGATTTTTTTTGTGTGTGTGAAAATAAATGTATCCCAGTGATATGTATGATTATCTGACTGATGATTTTACCTCCTCTTGATGCTGACTGACAGCACAAACTGGAAACAGGAGATATGTTTGTCTTACCATTTTCTTGTTATTTGTCGGTATCGTTACCATTTTCTTTAATCCATAGCTTCTTTGAAAAGTCCCTTTAAGTCATTTGCCCATGTTGTGAAGGTTGGTTTAGTTAAAACTATTATCTCTAAATCCAGAGTACTGACATATGTAAACTGTCCTAACGTGCTCAAGCAAATGAATGACTAAGGGATCTAAATTAATGTGTATATTAAACATTAGAAATCTTTACCTTTCTTATTTTTTAGATAAATAGAAATAGAAGTTGTAAAATTTTATTCCTACCCCTCAATGACTCTTCTTGCTGATCCCCTGAGCACCCACATCTTATTTCAGAGACCACTGCTTTGAGTCCTAGAAAGCAAACACAAGTGATTTAATGGGAGGACAGGTGAAATTATGAAGTTCAATTTGTCTTCGGGATTGTATTTGTGGCTTTGAGTATTCCTTTGAGTATTTCCTTTAATACGCTTTAAGTATTCCTCTAAAGTTTTTCTTGTATGTATATTCAAATAAATTAGTTGGTTTTACACCATATTATCCCAACCTCTTCAGAACAGGCAGCCACTCTGAGCCTCATGGAGACCTGGCTAGCCTCATTAGTATCTCCATGCCTTCTGAAATTTTTGATAGCTCCACAGCCTCTGCCCTTTAGGTTGGACAATAAGGTGCTTTGGGTACAAGGAGAGGACTGAGGTGACTTACCTCAGTGTGGAAAGAAGAATAGTTGTGTTCTGTAACAGACCGGGCAAAAGTTTTTTGTGACCCTATTAAAACTGAAGATTTAACAGAAAAAATTATTAGCTCTGACTCCATAAAGAGGAAGAAGAATACAAAAAATGAGAAATAACTCTAGGTTAAGAGTTGCTTGAGAAGTTATGTCCCTTTTAAGCCTTAATGAAAAATTCTTGTGTTTTTTCTTAATATAAGAAGACAAAGATAAAGAACTAGCCAATGACCTTGAAACAATGAGAGAAAAAAATGGAGTTGGTCCCTGAGAAATAGAAGTTGTCAAAACAAAACCTACCTAGGCGAAATTTAATAGTCATTTGGATAAAAATGCTCTGCTAGTTTATTTTTCAGAGCATGCAACCCAGTACATGAGGGACTTCATCCCTTTTCAAGCCTGTAGAATTACTTTTGAGAGGAGAATTTCCACTATCTATTTGGGAAACAATTATGTAAAAAGTTTGTTGCTGCATTTTGTAATTTTTCCCATTACTATAATTGTGTGAGTTTAGAAGACACAAGTCAATTAGAAATCATAAAGACTACTTTGTGTAGCTGCTGGTGGCTTACAGGATGGCATCCACATCTGGAACCACACCTTCCAAATTATTGAGTGGTTGGAAAATACATTTTTTGACTTGGGAAGTGGAGTGTATATTATATGGAATGTTAAATTGGAATCCTAGCTAAGGTACCAAGGTATGATGGATATCAGACACTGGGAAGAGTTGTGAGACAGGGCATCTGTTTGCAGTTTCAAAGTAGGTGATTAAAACCCAGTTTCACCAAATCGACAAGAAAAAAAAAAACATTAAAATGTGGGCAAAGAACATAGACACTTCTCAAAAGAAGACATACAAGCAGCCAAGAAACATGAAAAAGATGTTCAGCATCACTAATCATCAGATAAATGAAAATTAGAACCACAATGAGATACTGCCTCATACTAGTCAGAATGGCTATTGTTAAAAAGTCAAAAAATAACAGATGTTGGCAGGGATGTGGAGAAAAGGGAACACTTATACACCATTGGTGGAAACATACATCAGTTAAACCCCTGTGGAAAACAGTATGGAGGTTTCCCACAGAACTACAAATAGAACTACTGTTCTACCCAGGAATCTGCCCAAAGGAAAATATTAATAAATTATTCTACCAAAAAGATACCTGCCCTCATATGTTTATCACAGCACTGCTCACAATAGCAAAGTCATGGAATCAACCTAAGTGCCCATCAATGGTAGACTGGTTAAAGAAAATGTGGTACATATACCCCATGGAATACTACACAGCCATAAAAAATAACAAAATTATGTCCTTTGCAGCAACATGGATGCAGCCATTATGGTAATGCAGGCCATTATCCTAAGTGAATTAATGCAGAAACAGAAAATCAAATACTGCATGTTTTCACTTTTAAGTGGGAGCTAAACATTAGGTACATATGGGCATAAAAATGGCAAGAGTAGACACTGGGAACTCCAAAACGGGGGAGGAAGAGAAAGGGGGAATGTGTTGAAAAACTACCTATTGGGTATTAGGTTCACAATTTGGGCGATAGGTCCAAAAGAAGCCTAAACCCCAGCATTACACAATATGCCCATGTAACAAACCTGCATATGTACCCCCTAAATCTAAAATAATTTTTAAAAACACTTGGTTTTATGACTCTTCAATTCTATAGTCACTTTGAGTATAGAAAATAGCTAAAAGTCCAGATATCTGTGGACAAGGAATTTGATGGCAAAGGATTTATTTGAAGACAGGTGCTGGGCGAATTGTGAGTTGAGTCTTCTCCGTTATCAAGGAAGATGGGTAGATGGTGTCTACCTCTTGCATTGGTCTTCAACAAGACCCTCTGGAGTCTTGAAATGGGCCCTCGGCAATTAGCCAGGCATCATGGACAGTGTCTGCCTTTTTCTCTGGGGAATCCAGACTGTGAGGGGTGTGTCTACGGCCATACCACTCTGAATGTGTCCCATCTGGTCAGCCTATGATATACTGGGATAGCTTATATCCCTGAATTTATTTAGATAAAGGATTTGTGGGGATTTCCTATGATTGATGTGAACAATGAATGAAAGAGTTGATGTGGCCATCTTAGGTCCTGCTCAATAATGTTGGTTCTCTAATTGCAGAGGGCAATGGCACCTCAGCAAACAAAGCGAGCTGGAGGTCACCGACAGCATCCCAGCAGCTGCAGAAAATGCCAGGCAACCAGCCAGATTGGAGATGCATTGCCCGAGTCTATGAAGTGGCGGCAGAGAATTGCAATACTTGTGAATCCCCAAAGAGCTTTCAAATGTGCCCCCAAAATAAGATGTTTAAATACCTGACAGGCCTAGAGAGCACAAAGTCAACTTGCAATGCTACTGATCAAATAAGAATGTTCCTTCCTCCCTTTCCTCTCCTGCCTTCCCCAGTATAACCAGGACAGGACAATAAGATGGGGGACAAGGTTTTGGAAGTATAAGACAGGGATAGGAGTAGGGAACATGGGGCAAGGTGATTTAAACCTGTGTTTGTGGCCTAAAGTGACCAGGGCATTTTGTAATCTAACCATGAACCAAAAACTTACCAGACTTCCCAAGGTTACATCTGGGGAGTGGAAGAACTTTTGTCTACTGAATGAATTTCATAAATATAGTGGGAGGCAGAAGTAAAGATACTTGCAAATTATATCTCAGGAGTTCTGCTTATTCAGCATCCTGGTCACAGAGCCACCCCTTTGCTTTGGGCCCCCAGAACAAAGAGGCAGTAGGACACAGGAAGAGCAGTGTCCTCAGTGATCCAGGGACCCAAAGACAGGCCAATGTGTGATGTTTTAGCCCCTCCTCTGGCTGCAGTGGCAGGGCTGGGGTCAGAGGGAGGATGTGATTGTGGAGGAAGCAGGGAGTGCTGTTTCTTTTGATGTGCAAGGAGGGGTACTATGGGCTGAATGTGTGTCCTCCCAAGTTCATATGTTGAAATCCTAATATCAAGGTGATGGTATTAGGGAGGTGGGGCCTCTGAGGGGTGATTAGGTTCTGAGGGTAGAGGCCTCATAAACAGGATTAGTGATTTCATAAAAGAGGCTCCAGAGAGCTGTTTTGCCCCTTCCACCATGTTAGGACCAGTGAGAAAGCACCATCTGTGAACCAGAAAGTGGGCCTTCATCAGACCCTGAATCTGCCAGTGCCTTGATTACGGACCTCCCAACCTCGAGAACTGTAAGAAATATACTTCCGTTGTTTATAAACTGTCTGGCTTATGGTATTTTGTTATAGCAGCCCAAATGTACTGAGACAACGGATGTTCAGCAGGATCAGTTGGCCTCCTCTTCAATGAATTATTAAAGGACTGGTAGGTGTTGTGCATCTGAGGACTGGAATGCAATGCAAGGTGTATGTCTTCCCACCATATATATATACATATATATACGTATATACGTATATATATGTGTATGTGTGTATATATATATATATACACATACACATATATGTATAATGCAAAGGTAACCTCTCTCAGTATTTCTGCACGTGTGTGTGTGTGTGTTTGCACAAGGAAGTGAGGAAATAAAATAACAAGTACCAAAGGATAAAGGCATGAGTTTGTAACTTGGAAAAATCACAGAATCTTACCAGTTCAGGGTGACAAAACTAGTGAGACCCAGTACCATGCAGGGATTGAGATTACAGATTTTGGAGTCAGGCTGTCTGAATTTAAATCCTGGGACTTTGGATAAGTATGCACTTCTGTTTCCTCACCTACAAAAGAGGTAAACTACTTATCTCATGGGATTATTATAGAAATTAAAGAAGATAATCTCTGTAGAGTGCCTGCTGTAGTTGTTGGTACTTGATAAATGTGCCATAATTGTCAGCTAAGATTGCTATTGTTTCCTAATACGTAGAGTGAATTCCCATTATTCCTGGTATTTATATTCCATAAAGTTGCCACAAACGCTGAGTTAGCAAATACTGAACCATTGATCCTAGGGGAAATAGACGGTTAGGCTCTTGCAAGCCTATGGTCACATTTTTGTCAACAAATGAATACATAACATTGTTTTATGTGTGTTTCTATTTAAAGACACCTTATTTAATATATAGTGTTGATTCATTAACATTGGGCTCTCAGCTAAGAGCACTAGAGCTGATGTCTTCATGAAGATTATCTAAGACACACATTTTCTCTTTAAGGCACATTCTTGTGATTAGGAACCTCAGACAGTGCTTTGGCACTACACTTGGAGGCCATTTTAAATAGAAAAATCTCTAAGAAAAAGCACAAAAGTGCAAAAATCATGGTATTCAATAAACTGCATAAAGGATACTTGTTTACAGTATGCAAGCTGAAACCAAAGGGCAGAATATCATTTGTTTGACCTCAGCTAGGAAGGTGCATGTTGGCTGATTCGAAATTTTGTGCAGCTCTGCCCCTGCCTGTAAATAACTGTGAAAGCCCCAGAGTATTGATTTGGGGTACAAAAAAATTTTAGTGAATAGGCAAATTTGCAACTACAGAATCTGTGAATAATGATATGATTGACTATATCTGGGGGCTGTGGTTTGAATGTGTCCCATGAAGTTCATGTGTTGGAAACTTAATTCCCAACTGATAAGTGGGACTTTTGGTTTTGTTTTGTTTTGTTTTTGTTTTTGTTTGAGATGGAGTCTCACTCCGTCACCTAGGCTGGAGTGCAGTGGCCTGATCTTGGCTCACTGCAGCCTCTTCCTCCCTGGTTAAAGTGATTCTCCTGCCTCAGCCTCCCAAGTAGCTGGGACTACAGGTGCACACCACCATGCCTGGCTAAAAACCCCATCTCTACTAAAAATAGAGAAGTGGGACCTTTAAGAGGCCTTTAGGTCATGAGGGCTCTGCCCTCATAAATGGATTAATGTCATTATCCTGGGAGTAGATTTGTTATTGTGAGAGTGGGTTTGTTATAAGAGTGAGTTTGGCCCCCTCTTGCTGTCTCTGACATGCTCTCCTGCCCATGTGATGACTTCTGGCTTTCACTATGGGATGATACAGCATGAAGGCCCTCACCAGGTGCTTTTGCATGCTCTTGGACTTCCCAGCCTCCAGAACCATGAGACAAATAAATTTCTGTTTATGAAAAATTGCCCAGTCTGTGGTATTCAGCTATAGCATCATAAAATGGACTGAGACACTGGATTATCAGCAACTGGTACTCCAAGGTCTGGTTAACTCTTTCCAGCAAAGGGAAAATGACATGTTGAGGCAGCTCATTCTGTCCTTGGCCAGCTCTCACTTTTACAAAGCTTGCTAAATTCCACCCCATAGGACCTCGCAGAAGCACTTTAACAATTTCTTTCAAATGACATTCCTATACTGGAACACAGCTATTGTGTCTCCTTAGACTGAAGTGTAGGTTAAGCATTCTCATTTCCTGTAACAATTTGCCATATGATAATAGTTTGATTGCCCTCATTGTCCTTATTGCCCTCCTTGGAAGATATTTCAGTGTTTCAAATATCTTTTTTAGAGAGTGAAGCCCAGGAATAAAGCTGAGTATGTGAGTGCCAGGTGAGGTCTGATAAGGGTCTCAGAAAAAAGTGATGATTACCCCTTTCATCCTAAATCCTATATGTTGCTAAATATTTTCAGAGTTTATGTGGCAGGGACAATTGGTGCTCACACAATAAATGCATATTTTTTTAACATTTCCTTGTCTTATGCATCCAGACGGAGTCATATGACTAATTCTTGCCGATGGGTGACAGGTGGAAATAATACAAGCCTCCTGCAGGTCTGATGCATAAGAACATCCCAAGGAATTCTCCATGGCCACCTAGGGAGTCATGGGCTCCAGATGATATAGCAACAAGGTGGAAGAATGCCTGGGTCGTGAGTCACCGCATGGTGGAGAGCTGTGTGGAAGAGCTGTCCAATCTGCCACAAGACCTTGCATTGACTATAAAATAAAATTTATTTTAAAAACTGATTTTTGGCAACATAAAGTGTTAATTAGGATAATGAATATAATATGTAATAGCTTTTTTAGTGGCCATATTATGCTGTTGTGACTCACACTGAGTTTGCTATAAACAAAAAATCCACTGTTCTTTTTAACATAGGCAGCTACTCAAATAGGTACTCCTTTCATGAACTTGCTGATATTTTTGGATATAAGCCCAATATAATACATTATCCTTATTAGGTTTTAATTTTTAGATCTAGCAAATCCCTTTCTAGCTTCTCAATAACTTCTTAGATTGTGAATTTGTCAAGCAGCCATCCTTTAAAATTTTGTGTCTTTCACAAATGCGTGAGCTTTTTAAACTCCTCACTGATAAACATTTGATTATCCAATATCCTGGACCTTGGTATTCGGACAAAGAAGATACAAATACTGTTTCTAGGCCCATTACACACTATTTTCCCATGTGAATTATTGGTCAATTCTAGCACTGTTCCTTCTTCTTCTTCTTCTTTTTTTTTTAAATATTTTTTGTTCAATGTAACTACTTATTTTATTGGTGTCTCTTTTTCTCTCCTTTATTTTTAGTCATACATTTTCATTCTGTGGACACATATTCTTCTCTGTCCTTGAAAAGTACCTGTCAATAACTAAAGGTACGTAATTCTGGAATCTGATGCTGGAGTCCAGGGATACAAACCCCACCGTTTAACCACTCTTTGACAATGTCTACAAAGCAAAGCATTCCTCTAAAATCCTGTCACTTCTAAAAAAGTTTAAATATGTTGTTTTGTCTCCAAGCTATTTGTTTTCCTAGTGCAGTGGAAAAACACTGCCCTCAAAATTAGAACACTTTGGTTTCAGTCCTGGTTTTTCCAATTATAAGCTTAATCATCTTGGAAAAGTGCCTTAACTTCTGTGAAACTCAGGTTTGTTTGTTTGTTGCTTTTTAAAATCTGTGAATAGAGATAATTATTTTCATCTTGCATACTCCAAGATGTGAGGATTGAATGAGTGAATGGTGCCCAAATGTTTAGGACTGGATAAGTGTTACCTTTGTTGATTTCTGCGCCAAGGATACTTCCTGTATCTTTCTGTTGGGTCCTTCATATCATCATGGAGTGTATGGTGGTCAGCAGGTTTGATGGATCTTGGCAGGTACTCAGGTATTACTTTGTATATCTGTCTCAGGAAGGGAGGAGAACCCCTTACTGACTATATTAAATCTATGCACAGTGACTTCCTTCCTTCCTTTCCTTCCCTTCCTTCTCTTCCTTCCCTTCCTTCCCTTCCTTTCTCTCTTTCTCCATTTCTCCCTTTCCCTCCCTCTCTCTCCCTTTCTTTCTTTCTTCACTTTCCTTTTTTTTTTTTTTTTTTTCAGCAGAGTCCTACTCTGTTGCCCAGGCTGGAGAGCAGTGGTACAATCTTGGCTCACTACAACCTCCACCTCCTGGGTTCAGGCAATTCTCCTGCCTCAGCCTCCCAAGTAGCTGGGATTACAGGCATGTGCCACTATGACTGGCTAATTTTTGTATTTTTAGTAGAGACAGGGCTTCATCATTGTTGGCCAGGCTGGTCTTGAACTCCTGATCTCAGGTGATCTGCCTGCCTCAGCCTCCCAAAGTGCTGTCTGCACAGTGATTTTCATTCCTCAAGGGTAGGTAAGGGCACAAGCTCTGGAGCTGCAGGTACTGGAGTTATTCTCGATGGGTTCAGCAACAGAGTTATCCACTGTCCACTCTAGATGCTCCATAAGCAAAGTATTTTAGGGTCACAGAGGTCTGGAAAGTGAAAAATCAGTCTTGGAGATTCACAATACAACATTAACATATTAAAGGCTCTGAGAAATCCTGCACTGAAAAACACTCATTTGATTTCATTTAATTTAGAAGTTCTTAAAATTATTTGACCTTGGAACCCTTTCTTCCATGGGAATAATATTAGTGTCACAGTGAACTAGTTTCCAATGGAAGGCTCTTCTAGAAATGTTGGCCCAGGATAGTTAACAGTGAAATGTCCTTCAGTGGATAATAATATGGCAGATTATTTGTATTCTGATCTTTTCATAACCTGGCCCTGTCCCAGCAAGGTTTTGGAGAGAAATAACAAGCCACTAGTATGTGTACTGGATTGCTAGATACCCTCAGATGCACTGAGAGAGAAGTAGTCCCCTGTGCCTGGCCAGCTCTCCAGGATGTTCCTGTGTATCTTCCCAAACCTTGAGGTCATCCTTTAGGTGGTGTGACAGCAAATAGCTATTGGAAGCTGTGTGACTTTTGTCTGTGCCATTGAGAACAGGTTCTAAGGAAATTGAGGAAAGGACACAGGGAGGACACTGGGGGACCTCTTCCTAGCCACTACTGTGTTCTATGCTTCTTCACAGATATAGACACAGTACATGACATAAACATAGTATGTGGAATAACAGCAGTCAGCTCAAGGAAATGTGAGGTTGAGGCAAACTATCACTTTTTTCTGCAGTCTTCATATTTTCCACTATTGTCTACTCCTCAAGACTCTTCTGTAACCCCTGATCAACTTTACCATTTATGATACTACTGATCCCTCGAACTTTGGGTTTTCATTTTCTGACAACAGCTGCCTTATCTGCTACCTGTTTATTGCTCTCAATACACTCACATAAATTCAATCATGATGATCACAGCTATTGCTTCCTGTGTACTTCACATAAATCAATGCATTTAATCCTTACATCAGTGTGATCCAGGAACATTTCAGAGAAGTTAAATTATTTTTGAGAGGGCATATAGCTAGTTAAAAGTAAAGCTGGACTTTGAAACCAGATATATTCTTCCCCATAGCCCATCCTATATCAGTGGGTCTCTATTGCTTCTTGAGGATACATTGGACACCTCCACTCCAGATAGCCTGTGAGCTACAGCAATCCTATACCCTCCAGCAATTTTTATTTCCTCACTTCCTTTACTTAATGCTGCATTGAGCTAATTCTGCCCTGATGATCCCTTCAAGGGCTTTTTCTTCTACTGCAGCTAATCTCTAGGCATTGCTAGAGGAGAAACTGAGTCACACAGATCTAGATGATGGCAGATATAAGCTTAGTTCAGGCTATTATAACAAATGATCATAGACTGGGTATCTTAAACAAGAAAATTTTATTTCTCACAGTTCTGGATGCTGGAAAGTCCATGATCAAAGAGCCAGCAGATCTAGTGTCTGGTGAAGGTCTGCTTCCTGGTTTGCAAATGGCTGTCTTTTCATCTTTTTTGTGTATCCTTACATGGCAGAGAACAGAGAGAGACACAGAGAGAGAGAGAGAGAGAGAGAGAGAGCTCGCGCACTCAGGTCTCTTCTTATAAGGTCACTAATTTCATTCATTCATATGGGCACTATACGTCATGTTTTAACTACTTCCCAAAGGCCCCACCTCCTAATACTATAACATTGGGGGTTAGGATCTTAACACATGAATCTTGGGGGACACAAACATTCAGTTCATAGCATCTGCTCCCCAGCTTTACTCTGACCCTACTGTGCTTGTCAGCCACTTTCATCTCTTATTGACCTAAAGCATACTTCATGAGAGTCACCCTTCTCTTTCCTTAAGCTCCAAAATCTTCCATTGCCATCACATATATTTCACACAGAAGACTGAGGAGGAGAGAGAATAATACAGTGAAGGAAAGGCAAAGTATTCAATGTGGAGATCAACTCCAAGATTTTTATTACCTCTGTCTCTATTGTAAAGAATTGCTCACACCTGTTTCCCTGTCATTCCACCTTTCAGACTCAAAGGCAGCAGGATCTTAGCTCTGGTTATAGCCTCCTTTGGACTCGGGGACATCACTTCTTACCATTTTCGTCTCTTTTCTGCCCAAATCTTTCTCTTCTCTGACATCTTAACAATTAGTCATTTGGGTTCTGTTGTTCTGTTTTATATTTGTATTACCCCAGTGCATTGTGTTTCTCAAAGATTACTAATAAATTCTTTCTTTCCGGATCTAATGACTTTCTTCAGTTCCTATCAACTTTGACTCCTTTAGACACTTGATAATGCTGACTACTCATTAAAAAAAAAAATCTCTCATTACTTTCATAGCAATGTGCTGTCTTTTTTTTCCCTGCTCTTTTTTCTGTGTCTTCTGCTACCTCCTATTCTACTCTTACTCTCATTCTTATTCCTGTTTCCCAGAGCCAAAGCTGTACTCTTTGCTCTCCATTTCCCACACATACCTCTCTTGATGTCAGCAATCACTTATGATGAATGACTTTCAAATCTGCATTTATAGTCCTACTTTTACCCTTGAACCAATTATGCATCTCCAATTGGTTACAGCTGAACTCTAATTGGAAGGAAAATTAAAGGCTCTTACTTACCTCTAAAATGTGTTCCTTTTTATAGCCCCTTTATTTTTGTTAGTCGTCCCAGCCATATTATAGTCTTCAAATAACTTTGAAGTTATGTTTTACATTATCCATCTCCTCCATACAATCTGCATTAGCTTTGTCCTTTTATTTCAAAATGCTTTTCATATTTTCTCATCTTCTGTATGCCTTTCCCTCCACCCCGCAACACCATCCTGGTTAAAACTGAAGCCTGCAAAATTTGCTTTGGGGAGCCTCCCTCAAATAGTTGTGGACTCCGAGCACCCTCAATGATATCTGTTTACAATTCCCTCAAGTTTACAGTTCTGGCAGTCTATCTTCCTTCCTCTAGTCAAAATTCTCTTTCTCAAAAAACAAAAACACAAAAACTCTTTAAATTCATCATCCCTGAGGTAGGATTATCTGTTAACAGTTTGTCACATTGCCCAATCCTATTAGCTTAACTCAAGGTTCTTTAAATTGAAATGGAATCAAAGCTTTGAATTGAAACAATGAGGCTCTAAATCTTAGTTTCAATCACTATAAATAAGAGCCTCTGAAAATAAGCAGCTTGTATGATTACCTACTTTGCTTGTATAAAAGCCTGGTGCCACTATCCCTGCTGAAGTCCTAATCTTGTCAGCTCTATGTCTTACCTCTTTGAATCCAGGGCCTCCTTCTTCCAATCAATCCAGCTACTAGCTTCCTACAAATATCATCCATTTCTCTTGATAAAAGCATAGTAAACAGAAGTGCTTTGTTAGTATTGGAGTCATTTTTGGTAACCTTATAATTAAAAAGAAAAATATTTAGCCCAGAAAGCTAAATTTTATCAAATATTTGCAGTTTAATAAAATGCTTTAATGAGGAGTTTGGCTAAAATTTAATTCTAGTTGAGGTTATAGTTGGATTTAATGTAATGAACCCAGTGGGTGGGTGTGAGGGTGGGAGGGGCCTGGCTCTCATTGCTTCCAACACTGCCTACTGTACTAAGTTACGTCTGTCTGCTTGTTTTTGACGTTTCCTGCATACTATTTCCTGTCACTACCGTTCTAGTGTTAGTCTCGATTACTAAATATTCTCTTGGTCAGCAGGTGGGCCTTTTCCTCTCCTCACTCAATCCTTCATTCTTTCTCTTCTTTGTGCTCAGATTTTGCTATTCCTTTTACCCTTCATTGAATAATATTTAGCTCTCAAGGACAAATATAAATGTTACTTTCTCTATAAAAGCATTCTTTCACTTTATTCAAAACCAATTTCTCTCTTGTTTGAATTTCTGTTGTAATTACGGTCACAGCCACTTAAATCAGCATATAATTGTTCTCTGAATTTTTCATTGCTTTTTATTTTGCCTCCCTAACTTGTGGGTCAGAATGACATGCCTTTTTCCTTTAACTTGTATACATTATAAACATTAGATGAATATTTGTGGATGGGCAGGTTGTTCTTCCATGTCTATGTAAGTTGACCTCAGTTGGCAACTATTTGAATGTATTGCTGAAGTTATTACTTTGACTCAGTTAAGAATGGCTTTATTTTTTCCACCTGAAGAGGTTAAAAAAATGCCCATTGTATTCACAATATTTGTGTGAATTCCCCTAATGTTATTACAAATACTTAGTTTACAATAAAAGTTTTGAAATTCAGTTCTAATGATAGGGTAGGGTTTAAAGAAGTTTGATAATGAAAGTATTTAAAATAAAAATGTAAAGGAATGTATGAATATGCCTCAGACTGAGTCACACAACCTTTCCAAAATGAACTGCAAAAATAAGGATTAAAATAATTTATCAGGCTCTTACTGTTAAATAATAGTGAAATGAAAGCATTTAGACAGGGGTTATAGGCATCACGTTGTTAATTACAGTGGTTGTATTTGCTTTTGTTCCAGTGCATTGTAATTAATGAAGATCTACAGCTCTGTGCTTTGTCTTGGAAAACATACACTGTTTTCTTAGGCATCAATACAGCTACGATATCCTTCACTTATTTCTTAAGAATGACTCTTTTTAGCACAGGGGAGTCCGTTTTTGCAGCAGCAACACGAAAATCACAGCAAGATTTGAGCTTCGACAGATCAGGGAGCAATCGACTCTATTCATGTGTGCCTAACCTTTTCTCGACACCCGACAAATATAGGCTATAATGACATATGAGACATTGTTTAGACCAGCTCAATAATGATAGGTATAATCTTGGTCTTTTTAAAAATTTCAAGCCCAAAGCATGAGTTTAGAGTACAAGGGAGGAAAAGTTAGCAATGGTGTAAATTAAAATGTGTATTCTAGATCTCAACCTAGATGGTTTAGCCTCTGTGATTACATGAGTTTGCCAGTCTGAATTGGAGAATATGGCACATGTTTGGGGAGGGAGAAGGAGGATGGGTAACCTTAGAGATATTAATCAATGTTTTGTAAGCAATAAATCTGAAGAGCCAACCAACTACAAAAGGGAGATGAGGGTGATATTTCTGTCTCCTGTTAGAAGTATTACATAAATGTAGAATTAGTGATAAGAAAAATATTTTCAATGTTTTCTCCTCTGTCTTGTCCTGTTTGCTAAGATCCTTCTCCAAAGGGCACTGGCTCTAAAATAAAAAAGTGATGATTGGACTTGTCATGTGGCCCACTGGAAGCCTGACAGTTATCTCCCAACAGCCTTCATGGACATTTGAAGGCTTTGCACTGCTGTTATTTTGAAATAATCAGTGTGCACACGAGTGAACATACAAATTGTGCCACTTGATTCTTCTTCCCTTCTCTGCAGGGGCCAACAGGGCACCCTGTGGAGATGTAGATGGGAGAAAATTCCTTCTCTATCTCCCTCCCAAATTCCCTGTTGGAGCTGGGCGTACAGCCTAGTAGGTGTTGGGAAGCACTGACTCATAGCCAGCGCCTTTCGGTGAGGCCACTGGCTTGGATGTGACTCTCTGTACCTCTTAGACAGACACCTGATCGGTGCTTGACACCTCTGAGAATTCTCAGGGATGCAAATGGTGGGCCAGAGAGAGGCAGTGAGATGGGCAACTTCTTTAGTGCTGAGGAGCTGATGGAGTCCTCTACGTCTTAAAAGGCAGAGACGATTTCTCGCTCTTGCATAAATCCATAGAGGGTTACAAGTTATGAGTTTCTAAGAGTTCCATTTCCTCTCTGGGTGTTGAAAAACTGGGCTGATTTTTGATATTTTGAAAAGGAGTTTTAGAATTTTGTTGTAAGTGCCACTTATGGTTTTTAAAAAAAGCACTTCCCTGTTTATAGAGGAAAACACTTCATACATAATATGAAGCAGAAAATCTCTCAAATCTGGAAAAAGTTAATTGACTTTAGATAGTCTTATGAAAATATGAACTGATATCATAGGACTCCAGCAGATTTATCCACTACAGATCTTTTACTTTAATTTATTGGTTACTTCACAGAATTGCCAACTGCATTACAGTCCCGTGTGTAGTGGGAAAAGCACTATCATATAACTCTTGAGCAGATGTGTTACAAGAGTCTTTTCATTTCCTTTCTTAAACTCAAGGAATAATGACACTGCAATATCATGTGGTGAAAAGAGCAATAATTTGATAAACATTGTCTTTCCATTAGATTAGAGCAATTAATCTGATTCTAATTTGGCTGAAACATTATCATACTGGAGTCCCCAGAGCCCTGTGAATAATCTCTAAACACATTGGCACACTCAGTAGACAAACATTATCTTCACTCGCACTGTTCTTCCATATGGTCTCCTCCCATGGTGATGGAGGGCACCCTGCTGTTTCAATCAAATAAATGTCAATTATCTGAGATAGATTTTTAGTTCTCGAGCCCGGACTTGCAGTGCAGCCAGAGTGACTGGGTAGAATGGTCTGCAACTCTTTTCTGCACATCTCACTTGCATTTTATAAGGAATTCACACATTGCCACATCATCCAGCATTCTAAGAACTTCATAAATAAAATGGTTGATTTCAGAAGCTGTGCGTGTGTGTGTGTGAGAGAGAGAGAGAGAGAAACTCTTGACCTTCATTTAGCTTTACTTTGCTCATTCTGAGTAGAGAGTATTTTTTGAAACTCAAGGAGGGATACTTTTTATTCTCCATGATCTGAAATAGGGCTAGTATCTATGTATATTCATGTCCTGTTTAGGCACTTCTCCCTTTGTAGCAGCCCTCCCTGTACCTGGATGGAAATCTGACATGAAGATCTCAGAAACAAAAACCTCACCTGACTGTCTGATTTCTTTTGCAGGCCTTTTGCTAGACGTGTTTGTTCTGAGCATGGTGGCCCCTGGGGGTGAGAGCTGTAGGATTTTTCCACCAGCCTTTGCAGGGGTTGCTGATGAGATCAGCAGGAACTCTGGACTCCAGAAAACAGTAGAGGGAAGGAGAGGAGAACACACCTTCCCCAAGGCAGAGAGGAAGGCCTGGTGAGGGCACTTCTGGTGTCAAAGAGGTGAATCGAGTCTCTTAGAAAGAGGGCTGTACATATGAAGCTGACATCGTGAAACCAAGCAAAAGTAGATGAGGTGAAATGGAATGACATGCTGAGAAGGCTGTCATTTCTATGTTTCTTTGCACTGCTCTCTATCTTGAGGGTGTCAGTTGGTTTTGTTATCAGACAGGTCCTTGTCTCAAAAGCTTGTAAATTCGCCCGGAGCCCTGAGGGCCTCTGATGACTATATGTCTAGACTAAAAGCACTGGGTCACACTCCTTGCTGCTGCTACTGTGACAAGCTGGCACAAAGAGAAAGGCAGTCCATGGGGATCTTGACTAATTCACTGTGGCAATCCAGCAAACGTCAGAAAGGATTTCAGCTTCCATGTTGGCTGTGATCCTGAATCAAGGAGGAAAGCCACTGAGTGCTCAGAGTGAAAAAATACAGTAGCCGCAAACTCCTCTGCCTCTGACATGGTTTAATCAGAAACTATCACTCACTGACATCAAATGTCAAGCTGTGGGTCACCCTCTGCATTTGGAGGGCAGGAAGTCCCTGACTCCAGAGGTGGGTCCAGTGCACCTGCTCTGCAAGGCAGGAGGTGTGAAGGGTGGATATTTTAGCAACAGCTGGAGCATTTGCTGAAAAGAGAGAACATTATGCCAGGTTGACATGTAGAAAGAGGTTCATGAAGAGAAGACTGAGATGAATTAGAGCAATAAGTGCATGGTTAAATATCTAGTCTCTGGAGGGAGGTGGCTTGGGTTCAAAGCCTGATATCATCACTTACTGTGTGATTGTGGGCAAGTCACTTACCTTGCAGAATTCTCAGTTTTCTTATCTACAAAATGGGGATTGATGATAGCCCCTGTCCCACGTGTTTGTTGTAGATACTAAATAAAATAGTGAATGTAAAGTACACAGAATTGTGCTGGCACATAGTATGTGCTCAATAAATATTTGCTGCTGTTCTTAGAGAGAGAAAGGGTTAGAAGGCTGGGTTTTGAATTGGGTGGCTCCACCACTTACCAGCTTTGTATCTGTCAGTAGGTCACTAAATCTGCCTAAGCCTTCATGTTCTATGTGTCTTACCAATGTCACATGGTTCTTTTGAGGTTCGAGTGAAAGATATGCGGTGCTGTAATGAGGACATAGTAAAGTATAATGTCCTTGGCAAAAATCGCAATAGGCTTCCATTGTGTACACCAGGCAAAGTGCCCTCTTCAGTGCTGTGATATAGAGCAGTTGGATTAAATACATTAAACTCACATTACATGGGGGAAAGGGCTCTGAGTCTGTGTTGTTTTACTAGAGTTGCCGTAACAAATACCACAGGCTTAAACAGTAGCAATTTATTCCTCACAGTTCTGGAGGCTTGAAGTCCAAGATCAAGGGGTCAGTAGGGTTGTTCTTCTGAGGACTTCTTTTAGCTTGTAGATATCTTCACATGGTATTCCCTGTCTGTGTGTTTGTGTCCTCCTAATGTCTTCTTATAAGGATACTAGTCCTATTGAATTAGAGTCCACCTTAGTGATCTCATTTTATCTTACTTACCTGTTTAAAGACCTTATCTCCAAATACAGAAGAGAGTAAATTTATATCTTGGGGAGAATTTGGGGGAATTTTGCCAAAATTAATTTAAACTTAAATTTTCTTAGAAGTTTTTTTTTAATTCCAAAAGGTTTTATGGACTGGGTGTGGTGGCTTATGCCTATAATCCCAGCACTTTGGGAGGCCAAGTCAGGCGGATCACTTGAGACCAGGAGTTAGAGACCAGCCTGGACTCAAAAAAAAAAAAAAAAAAAAAAAAAACAAAACATGGATGTTACATTGTTCTTTGTGCTATGTCCATATTTGTTTTCAGGTAAAATAACTTTTAAAATTTCTTGGCAGTTAAATTACTTATATTCTATGTTAGATAATGCTAGCTGCTTGATTTGATTTGGCTGTGTCCCCAGCCAAATCTCATCTTGAATTGTAGCTTCCATAGTTCCCATGAGTCATGGGAGGGACTTAGTGGTAAGTAATCAAATCATAGGGTGGGTCTTTCCCATGCTGTTCTTGTGATAGTGAATACGCCTCAAGAGAACCAATGGTTTTGTAAAGGGGAGGTCGTCTGCACACACTCTTGCCTGCTGCCTTGTAAGATGTGACTTAGCTCCTCGTTTGCCTTCCACCATGATTGTGAGGCCTCCCCAGCCATGTGGAACTGTGAGCCCATTAAACCTCTTTCCTTTATAAATTATCCAGTCTCAGGTATGTCTTTATAAGCAGCATGAGGATAGACTATACATTACTATAATAAATAAGCTCTCAAAATTCAGTGGTTTGACACACAAAAATATTTTTTCTTGATCAACCCTCTATCCAATGTAGGTATATCTGCAGTGAAGTGCTTTTAGTC
The DNA here is from genome assembly GCF_006542625.1 of Nomascus leucogenys. Lineage (NCBI taxonomy): Eukaryota > Metazoa > Chordata > Mammalia > Primates > Hylobatidae > Nomascus > Nomascus leucogenys. Next base: position 77,122,174 of record NC_044383.1, read on the forward strand.
AGAGGTGATTCAGGAATCATGAACTCAGGCTCCTATCTTCTGGCCTTACCATCTATCTGTATTAGTTATAAATTATAATATATATAGCCTATTATGTTATATTAGGCTGCTATAGCAAAGTATCATAGACTGGTTGGCTTAAACAACAGAAATGTATGGTGTCACAGTTCTAGAGACCAGAAGTCCAAGATCAAAGTCTCAACAGGATCGGTTCCTTCTGAAGGCTGGAAGGGAAGTATCTGCTCCAGGCCTCTCTCCTTAGCTTGTAGATGGTCATCTCCTTCCTGTGTCTCTTCACATCATCTTCCTTCTATTCCTGTCTGTGTCCGAATTTCCCTTTTTATGAGAACAGCAGTCATACTGTATTAGTGGCTCAATCTACTCCAGTATGACCTCATTTTAACGAATTATGTCTGTAACAATGATACCTTCAAATAAGGTCACATTCTGAGATATTGGGGGTTAGGACTTCAACATATGAATTTGCAGGTGGTTACAACTCAGCCCATAAGAGTCCAACACCAGGATTACATTATAATGGGTATCCTCTCAGTTTATCAGATGTGAATAGAGGGAAAGGTAGTAGAAAGCGTACTGAACTCGATATCATGGCTTCTGTTGGTCTAGTCAGCATTCACACAAATTAGGTGAGTGACCTTAAGGAAATCCTTTCTCTTTTAGAGTCTCAATGTCTCTTTTCCAGTGTTCATGCTAGCATTAACATCTTATAATGGTTTAAATAATATGTATCCATCTGTCACTCTCTCTCCATCCTATCTTCCATTCATCCCATCTTCCATCCATCCTTCCATCTGTCTTCTCATTCAATCAACAAACACTTATTGAGCATTTATAATGTCCCCAGTATCAATTCGATTTCTGGGAATACAATGACGGATGAGACACATTCTCTTCCTTCAAGGCATTTACCAATCTGCTGGGGAGACAGACGAGTAAAATGTAGATGGACTGTTCTCTCTTCTACATTATAGTCCTTCAAATATTTGAGGAAGGCTAACATTTCCTACTTTTTCTCTCTTGGCTTCTTGTTTCTAAAGTAAGTATACTTTAATTTCCTTAGTGATTCCTCACATAACACAGTTTCCTCACTCTTTTAAATTAATGTTCTGTGGTATTTTCTAGGTTGTTGTCCTTAACAATTCAGAAATAAATACAAGCTGTGTGACTATGCTGCTACTTCGTTAGGAAGCAGACAATAGTCAGACTACGCTGGGGTGTCACACTGAGTTAATCTGGAGTAAGATTGGATGTTGCAAATTACAGAGGCCTCTCAGATTACATTTTTCTCTCATTTTCTTCAGTTGCCTCACTCAGGCACATTTACTGAGCTCTTGTTTATCATGGAGCACTTTACTGGACAAAGTTAGCAGACACCTTTCAGTCAAATGCAGAAGTCATAGTATTGACACAAGGGCCACAATATTAAAAACAAAAACAACAGGTTGGGTGCAATGTATCATGCTTGTAATCCTAGCACTTTGGGAGACTGAGGTAGGAGGAGCGCTTGAGGCCAGGAGTTCAAGACCAGCCTGGGCAACATAGCAAGAGCCTGTCTCTACAAAATATTAAAAAAATTTAGCTGAGCATGGTGGCATGTGCCTGTAGCCCCAGCTAAACTGAGAGGCAGAGGTAGGAGGACTGCTTGAGCCCAGGAGTTCAAGGATGCTGTTTGCTGTGATCATGCCACGACATTCCAGTCTGGGTGACAAAGTGAGATCCTATCTCTAAAAATAAACAAACAAAAACCAAACCAAAACAAAAACCCACTAATCTCATGTCAAGCACTTAGTGAACTTTGTCTTATTTAATCACTGTAACAACTCTATTAAATATTCACCATTTCATCATTGGAGTTACTGGATCTTGGAGGTTAACCTACTTGCCCATAATCACATCGTTAGTAGGAGGAGCCTGGACTTATCCCCAGATTTCTTTGATCCTAAGAACTTGGTTCATAACCCCTATGCTTAAGCATTTCTCTCAGGGCCCTCTGTTCAATTAAGGATTAGGAGATTGCTTGGTGGATTTTCTGTTGGGCTGCTCACACATTAGTTCCCAGGTAAGGAGAAGGCAGCTGGCAGATTTAGGCCAGGCCTCATGGGGATTATACCTTGATGGAGACATTATGGTGTTGGGTTTAGGTCTTAGCTTTTCCCTTTCAAGATCTCACTTCTATTATTTTGTCACAGTGAACAGACTTTGAGGGATAGATTCTCTCTAACAAAATACAAAAGAGAATGATTTATAAACCACAGTCCCAATTTACCATGGGAAATAGAACTTATTTTTAAAATCAGGAGCATTTTTTCAACCAGGCATTCCCTTTTTGTGGGGTCAGTCACTCAGAAGGACAAATAATAATTCAGAAGGTTGCTTGGCGAGCATAGAATTTATAACAAAAAGATTAGGTATTGCCCAAGGGAAGTCTCCTCAGGCTAACATAACTTGGAGTTAATCCTTCTCTGCCCTGTGGTTGTTTCTGCCTAAATTACTGGAATCCATCTTCTAGAATTACAACATAATTTTCCTTGGTCACTGCTACACTCAGACACACAGACAGTCTAACCTCCCAATTCTCTTTAGGCAATCTTTCTCTTTTGAAAGTATCTATTATCAAAAAATCTCTTGTCACATTACTTCATTTTATAATGTTCTAAATTGTTATTTATCTTTATTAGTTTACATTGTAGGTTGTCTGCTCTTTAATGAGGCTTGGGTTGGACTTTGTATTGAACATGGAGCTTTGAGTCATCCATTTTGCAGCAGCTAGGAGGTTCGGGGCATTGACTTCAGCTAAAAGGATGAGCTCTAATTAGTCTATGAAAATCCCAGTAAAGCCTTACTCCCAAGCCAGCACCAGTATCAGTTTTAGGATGTGAAGCCTAAGCTCCCATAGCATATCCTTGGCTGGAGGGCTTGGTCAAAGAATTTGTGCTATGACAGTCTGGATAAATGGGATATGAAGGTAAACTTGGCAGAGGGGCTATTCAGGAAAAAGTTTCCCTACTTTTAAGTGGGAGCCATGCAAAGAGTATGGGTGTAAGGCCAGAATGGCTAAAGCTACTTTTCTGACAATCTGAAGGCAAAGCCTCATGGCAGAAGGAAGAACACAGAGCAATGCATGGAAATGGGGCCGGAGTCATTGCATTAAGTCAAGGCCAGAGTCCAGCCTGCCTCTAGACTTTCACTCATGTAATCAAGTAAATTCCATTTTTGTGGGAGCCAGTTTAATTTAGGTTTTTTGATACAAGCAGCTGAATGTACCAATTGAAGGATGACTTTCTCATATCCATTTTATATTCACAAACCATCAGGAAAAGTTCTGCAGATGGCCAAAGCTATTGATTTTATGTGATTTTTTTAATACTCTCAGTTTGGTGAGTGAGGTCTTTTAAACAGCCATTTGATTATGAGATCCAATTTGCCTTTTGTGCAATTACTGTAGTTATCATTAATCCAGCTGTAGCTCATAGCCATATCAGCATAGCCATTTCTTTGAGCTCAAGGCAGGAACTGGCTCGTAAGAGTCAAGTGCATTGTTCCTTAGAGCCATCAATTCACCAGCTCCAAAAGTCTGCCCTAGACTCACCCTGGCACTAAGAGCATCTTTGTTCAGCACTGATATCACAGACATTGTCAGAAGACTTTACTGCCTCTGGATCCCCAGCTGAATCAAATGTTTAGGATCTGAACAGAACCACATATGCTGTCAAATTGCTAGTTCCTAATGAAGGTGACGCTATGGGAGAATGTACCAATGTACTGCTTCCTTCACACAAACAATCTTCCTATGGAAAAAAGGAAGTCAGTTGAACTAAACAATGTGCTTCATGATCTAATTCACTTACTTTCTGAAGCAAGCTCTTTATCTTGTTATGTGGGTTAGTAATAAATAGCTTGACAGCTAGTCCATGGACCTAACTTTGAATAGTCATTCTCTCATTCATTTATCAAACACTTACTACACTAACATATGTAAGTAACCTAAGAATTATCTTGGGAGTTATCTAAGAAATCTTCTGCCTTTCTCTTCATTTTCAGCCTGGCATCATACCTTCCTCTGTATTCCTGCTGTCATTAGCTTGGTGCAGGCTTCCATTGCTTTCTGAAACACTGCCATTGTCCTGCCAGTCTTGCCTTCTCCAGGCTACAACATGCTATTAAAAAATATATTGCTCAAGGTGCTTTGTAGCTTCTGTGTCAATGAAAGCTACTATGGTGGACTTTTTGCTGAATATAGTAGAAATGGATGTTGGCGTCTCATACTGCAAATGTTCTTGGTTAATGAGCCTTCCGTCACACTATCCTGAGATAAGTGTGTTCTGCAACTTGTGTAGTTTCCTCTGTAGTCTCTTTTTAATGCCATCTGTGTCCTGGAGAACTAGACCTGTGGCAAAGAGACAAAGAAAGAAGATCTTGTTGGATGTTATAATACAAGCTGTGTGATAGTTAGGCATCTCTAGCCATAAAAGTGTGGGTGGAAGTTCTTTGAAATCGTGAAGGGCATCATAGTTATCATTGCAACCTGAGAGAACCAGCCAACAACTGTATATAATGAATGATAGTGGAGAGAAGATACAGTCAGAAGAATATGATAATTTCAGATGATTTGATAAGAAAGGAAGTGCAACTGTACTTGGGGATTTGGGGACCTTATCTCTCTGGGAATGATGTTTTATTGACTCTTAAGTGGTAATTATAATTAAACTCAATTTTTACCAGTGCATTCCTGTGCTTAACAGGGTTTTTTTTGGGTGGATACTTAATATTATAATCTCTCTGTCCCTTAGTTTTTGAAGAACTGAAGATTCAGTTTATTAGTATTTTAATAAATCTCACTAGAATGGATCATATTCTTCTTTGCTTTATGTCAATGCTGTGAAGCATATTTAATTTTTTTATGATAAATTTTTGATTTATAATTAAGAACATTAAATCTATTACTCTGTAATGTGGTGATATCTTTGGTAGGTAATTAAGTTATGTGATACTGTTTTACCTCCATATAAACCTCATATGTTTATTTGGAGGTAAAACAATTACCTAGAACATTTTAGATAAACAAGATTAATGAAGGGAGTCTCTACCAAGTACTTTAATGCCTTATAAAGCTACAGTAATCAACAGTGTTTTGTGGTATAGAAACACAATACATAGCCAAGATATTTATGCCAATATAGATAAGTATTCAGCATATAGCAAATGTGGAATTTCAAGTTAGTTAGGAAATAGTAGATTATTAAAATGAAGGCAGGACAATTATTTAATCATTAAGACCAAAAATAATGTTTAGTCAACTTTGTATGACTAATCCCAGATATATTAAGAAAGTACTAGAAAATGTAGTAGAAATAGATATTTATATAATGCTGGGATGGGGAAGGATGTTTTTAAAGCGAGAACTTAAAGCCTTAAAGATAAAGACAGATAATTTATGTATATATCAATTTTAAGACTTCTTTATTTTAAACACACTCAAACACAAAAGGAAAAAAATGTTGTTTCACCAATTAGGATGGCTAATAAACAGAAAATAGAAAATAAACAAGTATTGGTAAGGATATAGGGAAATGAAAACACTTGTGTGCTACTGGTAGGAATGTGGAATGGTACAACCACTGTCTAAAATAGCATGTGGGTTTCTAAAATATTAAAAATAGAACTATCATATGATCCAGCAGCTCCACTTCTGGGTATAGATCCCCAAAAATGGACAGATGAGACTTGAGGAAATATTTGTACACCTGTGTTCGTAGCAGTATTATTCACAATAGCTTAGGGATGAAAGCAACCCAAATGTCCCTTGACACGAATGGATAAACAAACTGTGGTATATATGTACAATGGAATATCATTCACCCTTAAAAGGGAAGGAAATTCTGATACATGCTACAACATGGGTGAACACTGAGGACACTACGTTAGGTGAAGTAAACCAATTGCAAAAGAACAAATACTGTGTCATTCTATTTATATCCCTAGAGACGGAATGTAGAATGGTGATTGCTAGAAGCTGAGGGGAGAGGAAAATGCATAGCTATTGTTTAATGGGTACATAATTTCAGTTCTGCAGGATGAAAAGAGTTCTGGAGATGGATGATGATGATAGTCGCATAACAATGTGAATGTACTTTATGTCATTTAACTGTACGCTTAAAAATGGTTAAGATGGTAAATTTTATGTTATGTGTGTTTGTAAAAATATTTTAAAAATAATAATTTAAAAAATAATAAACAAAAGAGGAATGGTGGTGCTTAGAGTCAAGAGCATGCTCTAGCATCAGGCACAGCTGGGTTTTATCCGGCTCAATGGGTGTAGGCAAATGTGTTAAACTCTGTGTGCCAAATTTTCTCATCTCGGTTATTTTGAAGACTCAGTGAGATAATTTCTGTAAAGTGATTTTTATAGTGAATGGAACATAATAACTGTTCAATAAATGCTACATACTGATCTGTTAAAAGCCAAATGATAAACATATATTATTGACTATTTATTATTTTTATTTTTAGAGGTGAATATATTGACTCTTCATATAGATGATATGTTAAGAACTCTAACAAACCAAAGAGAAATGATAAAAACTCTAGAGTTTATGGAAAAATAGCACGTTAAATTTTATCGACAAAGAATATGTTAGTATTTTTTATTTCAAGGAATGAGGCCTTTTCTGAGCTAGCTTAAGTAAATGGGGACTTTTTGAAGAATAAATTTTAAGAGAGATAGAGTCTTAGAGATGCAAGACTAGGAGATCGACACAAGATTGGATATAGGTCTAAAGTAGTTCTAAGGATCCTGACAGTAGAATCTACATTTCAGTGCTCTGTTGTTAATGTGGTTTATCTCCTCTTGTTTAGTCTCTGTCACATTTCTTCTCATCTAATACATCATTGACTCACTCCTTTATACCTTACCTACCTCACAGCTCTTGCTTATTCCTGATTTGTACTTCCTTATGTCTTTGATTTCTGCATGACTTTGCTTTGCTGCTGACCATTCATGGATCTAATTCACAGTATCTTCTCAGCTTTAGTTCCCACTGCTAACAGTCTGATTTTTCTCCATTTGTTTGAATCAAATTATTCGAAGTAGAATTGGACTGGAACATTCCTTGTTTTTAGCAAGAATCTTATTGGACCTTTCTTTGTTTCCGGCAAAGCTTTTTAGATCAGGTTATCTTGAAGCTCACTGCTCAGCCACTTTCAGCTACATTTATGTCATGTGACCAGTCCTATTCCAATCAGCTGTGGTCTGGGTGATAAATTTCTGTGGTGCAAAACAAGATGATCTGAGGCTGCCTCTACAGAAGGAGCTATTTTGTGTTTTATTAATCACTTGTAATGACCAGATTGTTGAATTTTTCTTTCAAGTTGAAGATTTGACAACACCATTTTTATGTCTGCTTTTAATAGTTCATCCCTATCTGTTTCTATCACCTTGCTCACAAGTTGCTAATCTGTTATCCAACCTTAAGTCTATGAATCAGAGCAGGAAGAACAGAAGTGTAATGGGAACATAAAATTACCACATAAGATAACCATATGAGTAAGCTTGATCTACCTTCATCTGTAGAAGCGAGTAAGTCAACAAGCCCTAGTTTAAGGCTACTTTTTAAATTCTCGAATAAAGCACATGATCTTGGCTTAGAGGCTTTTTGGATTACTTGGGTTGGTCTGGATTCTGAGAAGGTGAGGCGGCTAATGTCTAACTATCAGATTAAGCATAAGTTTCCTGTACATCAGAGCAGATGTGACACCTTTATTCACAGTATGTCCATATTGTTTTATGTTCTTGTGTTACTTTTTCCCCCCAGTAATGCCTTTGCATGAAATGCTTTCCTTTCAGTAAAAAAATAAGCCAAATTTTCTTGTTATCTTCTGGACAAGGGAGGGGGTGCTTTTTTCAGGGAAAACAATTAACAGTAATATAAAACTTTACAGTGTCAAAGTAAGATGATCTTTTTATGCAAATACTACCTTGAAGTTTTTAACCATCTGTTCTTAATTGAGCTTGGAGAAGATTATTTTGATAATCTAAAAGACATACTGTGAATGCTTAGGCACATGCTGAATAGCCCAAGAAAGTAGGGATCAGCATCACGTATGTTTAAACAAATTAGTCAAAGGAAAAAATTTTACTTGTGTTTCTGCATGAAAGGTGGAACCTAATTGAAAAGCAGGAGATATTTTCAATTTCATTGGTTGAAACAGTCAAAGATAAACCGTGGTGATTCTGTTTGGGGACCCACATATATGCATATCATGTAGGAAGACATAATTGCTTCCATAGCAATAAACTATTTCTATTTCTTCTTATTTGTTATGAGTTAGACTTTGTCATTCTTCAGGACTCCCAGAGATTTCGAAGAAAGACTATACGAAGATAGATAAAGCATATCCACTATCCCATCTCTGTCTGTGGAAGTCGATATATTTTTAATGTAAAAAATTGATTGTAGTTTGGTGAAGAAGACATCACAGCTTGCAAAGGAAGAGACTTCATGAGAACTCACAGAATGAGTTTGAATCTTGGAGTGCTGGCCCAAGGTAGATAAGACACTGGGACAATAATTAGTCAACATTTTTGGAGCACACATCAAATGCAGAATATGGAAAAGGCTGTAGTACTAGTTCCTGTTTTGGGACAGGTGACTTATGCATGATCTGACAGATTTAGGAACTGACAGAAGAAATATCAGTAGGATTGTTGATCTGACTGCAATAAAGCAGCATAAATGACCCTCTGTCCAAGTGGGAATTTGTTCTGCTGCTTTACCTCTCTTTCTAACTCAGCAAAATAACAAGAAAACCATGGAACCAAAAAGGATCTTGAAGACCTAATTCCTACATTTTAGAAATTTAAAAATGGAGACTCAGAGAGGTTAACTAGTTTCCTTAGGTAACCTAGCTAGTGAGCAGTTGTTTCAGGATGGGAAACCAGACCTACAGTATGGATGCCATTTTAATATACCATACAGTTCTTATTCGCTGTTGTGTTTGTGAAGATAGCAATTCATTTTACACTGCAGTAAGAAAATAACTTTTTCAAAGTTTGTTACTATTTCTTAAGGCTTTAATGGTTGGTTGTTTTATCTGTATTTTATTGAGCAACCTTGATGATTCTTTTCACACATGGACAGAAAACTTACAATGGAACATTCTTCTCGTATGTTTTGTAGTGATTGGAGGTTATAAACAGATACATTTTGGTACCAGAAGCTTGCTTTGTGTCAGGTGAGAGGAAGAAACGTCGTTGTGTATTCACTGTGTGTTGGTAATGATCCAAGACTGTGAGCTAAAACATCTGGATTATGGTCCCAACTCTGAATTAATTAGCTCTGCGTTCTGCATCTTAATTTCTTCATCTGACCAAAGAAAGTTTTAGCTAAATGATCCCTAAGTTCCTCACAAGATGAAATGTCATAATATTCTAGATCAGGGAAAAGTTAGAGAAACTTTAGTCTGTACTTGTTAAAGGGCTGTAATGGGCTGAATATGCTTAAAAGACCAAGTTTACTTTGACACAATTCACTAAGCAATTGCCCAACTCTTTATTTAACACTGGCTTTTGGGTTTTCCTACTTACAAAGTCACTGTCTAACTTGAACTGTCATGCAGTGAGAACTGAATACATCCACCTTTATATAGGTATTACAACCACACTGAACTCCTGATTCCACTTATAAAAGCACCAGGACTCCCCCTGCCTTTGCGTGTGTTGCTTTCGCTGCCTCACATCCCTTCTTTCCTGTCTTGCCCTGGCAAACTCCTGCTCATCATTTAAGGTCCAACTCAAATATCACCTCCTCTATAATCCTCCCATAACCATTTCAGTTGTCAGTCAAACCAATATTTATGGATCATCCTCTATGTGCAAAGCCTCCTGTCAGTAGCTGAGGATGATCACAGTTCCAGCTTTCATTAAATAATAATTACAAGAGGCTGGGCATGGTGGCTCATGCCTGTAATCCCAGCACTTTGAGAGGCCGAGGTGGGCAGATCACTTTAGGTCAGGAGTTCGAGACAAGCCTGGCCAACATAGTGAAACCCCGTCTCTACTAAAAATACAAAAATTAGCTGGGCGTGGTGGCAGGTGCCTGTAATCCCAGCTATCTGCAGGCTGAGGCAGGAGAATCACTTGAATCTGGGAGCTGGAGGCTGCAGTGAGCCGAGATCGTGCCACTGCACTCCAGCCTAGATAGAGTGAGACTCTGTCTCAAAATAATAATAATAATAATAATAATAATAATAATAATAATAATAATTACAAGAATGTAAAGTTATATGAGAGAAAAGTACTTAATGTCTTGGAGGGTCTAATGGAGGAGACTAAACACAGAATTAGTGGCTACCTTCTCTGGGTTCCCATGACACTTTATTGTACATCTGTACCATGACAGTAATTATGTTGTGTTCTTACCAGTATTATGGGTTTTTGTATCTATTTCCTCCTCTACACTTGTGTGATACAATATGGCAGCCATTAACCACATGTGGCTATTTAAATTTAAAGTAATTAAAATAAAATTAAAATCCACTTCCTCAATCATACCAGCCACATTTCAAATGCTCAATAGCCACATACTTCTAGTGCCTACCATATTGGATAGCACAGGTAGAGAGTATTTCCGTCATCACAGAAAGTTCTGTTGGACAGTGCTGCCCTAGAATGGTGAATTCCTCAGTGTCGAATATTGTGTTTCATTCATCTTTGTATCCCTAGGACCTGGAACAGCAATTTATTATTCAACAAACATTTGTATATATGCTTACTAAGTGCCAAGTACAATTCTAGATTCTGGGGATAAAGCGATGAACAAAAAATAGTGCTTGCCTTCATAGAGCTTACACTTTAGTGGTGTTGAGGGGAATTGGATATTCAACAAACCAAGTAAATATACAATATATCAGGTGGTGATGAGTACTATGCAGAAAAACAAAGCAGGTTAAGTTAGGCAGGGAGTGACAGGAGAAGGGGTAAGTGGTGGTGGGTTGATCTTTTAGGTAAAGTGGAAAGGGAGGCCTCACTGAGGGAATCAGTTGCCAAGAAGGAGCAGCAAGCATAATGTCCCTGAGGCAAAAATGTGTGGCTTGTCTTAGGAATGAGGAGGCCAGGGTTCCTAGAGTTGAGTGATTAAAGCAGAGGGTCAGAGAAATGAGGGCAGTGGGACAGCAGGGAGGGAGCAGGGCCTTTGGCTTTCACTCTGAGATGAGAAAAATTGAGGAGTATTGAGCAGAGATGGGAAGAGATCAGGCTTACATTTTAAGTATGATCAGTGTGATTGCTGTGTTGAAAACAGCCTGCAGGGGGCAAAGCCGGAGACCAAATGAGGTCTCTCTGGTGAGAGGGAAATAGTGGCTTGGATGGATAGGCAAGGTGGTGAGAAGTGGATATGTTCTGAATGTAGAGCAGGCAGGATATGTGGATGTGTTGGAATGTGAAGTGTCAGGGAAAGAAAAGAGTCAAGGATGGCTCTGTAGATTTTGACCTGAGCAAGTAGAAGAATGGGATTTGCATCAACTGAGATGAAGAAGACTCTGGACCTTGCAGACTGGGAGGAATATCAGGAGTTCGGTTTGGGACATATTAAGTTGAAGTGTCTGTTGAGTGTCTCCGTGGCTATTGATGACCATGAGTTGGATATTTGTGTTTGTGGTTCAGGGGCAAGGTCTGGCTGGAGGTATGTATACATGCTTATTGACTGACTGACTGATTGAATGAATGAATGAGACATTATTGTCTTAAAATAGCGATTCTGAATGTGAAGCTGCAGGACATAGTCCTGGGGAGCAATTTGCCTACAGACAAAAGAAAAATCACAGAGGAGGCCTGACAATCTGAGCAGGCAGTGGATGCATATCCAAACAAATAAAATCAATTAAATCACCCTTAAAATTATTTTGAACATAGATTTTAGTGTTTAAAGTATAAAATTTCCTCCTATTCAAATAGTGGGGGAGGATATATCAGTTTCCTACGGTTGCTATGAACAAATTACCACAAATTTAGTGGCTCACAACAATGCAAGTGTATTATCTTGCAGTTCTGGAGGTCAGAGCCTGCAGTGGGTTTCACAGGGCTAAAATCCAGGTGCAGCAGGGGCTGTGATGCTTCCTGGATGCTTTGGCGGAGAATCTTTCTCTCAGACTCACTCGGACTCTAACTCTCCTCTCCTTCTTTCACTTCTAAGAACCATTGTGATAACATGGGATCCATCGGCGAATCCAGAATAATCTCCCCATCTCAGGGTTGTTGATTAGCAACCTTAAGTTTGTCTGGAAGCTAAATTCCCCCTTACCACTTAATGCAATATATTCACAAGTTCCAAGAATTAGGATGTGGCTGCTTCTAGAGGAGGTGATTTCTTGAATTTGTTCATTCTTTTCATGTCGAAAGATCAATACACAATAATAAAAGTGATCGAAAGGACGTTTAGAGTATACACAAGCCCCAATTAGACATCCTCTCAATTGCTTTTACTATTGTATACAAATCTTTTGACACTAAAAGCCAAAAAAGGACTGGAGATTACTAAGCAAAAGAATAATTGGAGAGAAGTCCACTTTTAAACAAAGTTGTGTATACGATCTGCTTTTAATTTAAATATTTTAAGTTTCAAAATATTTATGGCATGTGTAAAAACAAACTCAGACCTAAGCATATTGAGGATGTGTGTTTGTGAGTGTGTGTATATGTGTGGTGGCATAATTATTCCATATAAAAATGTTTATTGGTTATAAATCTTATATAAGATCATATAAAAGGAATACTGGGGTTTACTCGATGCTACTCTTAGGATTTATGTTTTGATTTTTATGTATGCCTTATATTTACAAGGACCACATTTTATGAACCTACAATCTGTAAAATGCAAATGCCCTTATGGATCACAGGATAGAACATTTGAAGTTGAGATATCTTGAG